>NC_141592.1:31033017-32240408 GCF_036417535.1 Chlamydotis macqueenii | reverse complement strand
CTACAGCACCACAGACATCGGGGCTCCGGGTATTCCCTGACGAACAGGGCTTCGACATTTACCACCCGCTGCACCTGGGAGCCAAATGGAAAAAAACCCTGAAAAATCACGAATGTCGGACGATAGCTCCCACACTGAATGTGCCAGCAACTCAAGCTCTTGCTCCTCCTCACCGGCCATTGGCAGCACATCTACAGCACCACAGACATTGGGGCTCCGGGCTTTCCCTGATGAACAGGGCTTCGACGTTTACCACCAGCTGCGCCTGGGCGCCCACTAAAAAAAAACCCAAAAAATCACGAACGTCGGACCATTGCTCCCACTCCGAAAGTGCCAGCCAGTCAAGCTCTTGCTGCTCCTCACCGTCCATTGGCAGCGCATCTACAGCACCACAGACATCGGGGCTCCGGGCATTCCCTGACGAACAGGGCTTCGACGTTTACCACCAGCTGCACCTGGGCACGCACTAAAAAAACACGCAAAAAAATCACGAACGTCGGACGATTGCTCCCACACCGAAAGTGCCAGCCAGTCAAGCTTCTGCTGCTCCTCCCCGGCCACTGGCAGCGCATCTACAGCACCACAGACATCGGGGCTCCGGGCTTTCCCTGACGAACAGGGCTTCTACGTTTACTACCAGCTGCACCTGGTTGCCCACTCCAGAAAAACCCTAAAAATCACGAATGTCGCACGCTTGCTCCCACACAAAAAGTGCCAGCCAGTCAAGCTCCTCCTGCTCCTCACCGGCCATTGGCAGCGCATCTACAGCACCACAGACATCGGGGCTTTGGGCATTCCCTGACGAACAGGGCTTCGACGTTTACCACCAGCTGCACCTGGGCACGCACTAAAAAATAACGCAAAAAATCACGAACGTCGGACGATTGCTCCCACACCGAAAGTGCCAGCCAGTCAAGCTCTTGCTGCTCCTCCCCGGCCATTGACACGGCATCTACAGCACCACAGACATCGGGGCTCCGGGCTTTCCCTGACGAACAGGGCTTCGACGTTTACCACCAGCCGCACCTGCGCGCCCACTCCAAAAAAACCCCGAAAAATCACCAACGTCGGACGATTGCTCCCACACCGAAAGTGCCAGCCAGTCAAGATCTTGCTGCTCCTCACCGGCCATTGGCAGCGCATACAGCACCACAGACATCGGGGCTCCGAGCTTTCCCTGATGAACAGGGCTTCGACGTTTACCACCAGCTGCACCTGGGGGGCCCACTGAAAAAAACCCCGAAAAATCATGAACGTCGGACGATTGCTCCCACACCGAAATTGCCAGCCAGTCAAGCTCTTGCTGCTCCTCCCCGGCCATTGGCAGCGCATCTACAGCACCACAGACATCGGGGCTCCGGGCTTTCCCTGACGAACAGGGCTTCGACGTTTACCACCAGCTGCACCTGGTCGCCCACTCCAAAAAAACCCGAAAATCACGAACGTCAAACGATTGCTCCCACACAAAAAGGGCCAGCAACTCAAGCTCTTGCTGCTCCTCACCGGCCATTGGCAGCGCATCTACAGCACCACAGACATCGGGGCTCCGGGCTTTCCCTGACGAACAGGGCTTCGACCTTTACCACCAGCTGCACCTGGTCGCCCACTCCAAAAAAACCCGAAAAATCACGAACGTCGGACGATTGCTCCCACACCGAAAGTGCCAGCCAGTCAAGCTCTTGCTGCTCATCACCGGCCACTAGCAGCGCATCTACAGCACCACAGACATGGGGGCTCCGGGCTTTCCCTGACGAACAGGGCTTCGACTTTTACCACCAGCTGCACATGGTCGCCCACTCCAGAAAAACCCTAAAAATCACGAACGTCGGACGATTGCTCCCAAACAAAAAGTGCCAGCCAGTCAAGCTCCTGCTGCTCCTCACCGGCCATTGGCAGCGCATCTACAGCACCACAGACATCGGGGCTCCGGGCATTCCCTGACGAACAGGACTTCGACGTTTTCCACCACCTGCACCTGGGCACGCACTAAAAAAAAACGCAAAAAATCACGAACGTCGGACGATTGCTCCCACACCGAAAGTGCCAGCCAGTCAAGCTCTTGCTGCTCCTCCCCGGCCATTGGCAGCGCATCTACAGCACCACAGACATCGGGGCTCCGGGCTTTCCCTGACGAACAGGGCTTCGACGTTTACCACCAGCTGCACCTGGGCACCCACTGGAAAAAAACCCAGAGAAATCACGAACGTCGGACGATTGTTCCCACACCGAAAGTGTCATCCAGTCAAGCTCTTGCTGCTCCTCACCGGCCATTGGCAGCGCACCTACAGCACCACAGACATCGGGGCTCCGGGCTTTCCCTGACGAACAGGGCTTCGACGTTTACCACCAGCTGCGCCTGGGCGCCAACTCCAGAAAAACCCCGAAAAATCACGAACGTCGGACGATTGCTCCCACACCAAAAGTGCCAACAACTCAAGCTCTTGCTGCTCCTCACCGGCCATTGGCAGCGCATCTACAGCACCACAGACATCGGGGCTCCGGGCTTTCCCTGACGAACAGGGCTTCGACGTTTACCACCACCTGCACCTGGGGGGCCCACTGAAAAAAACCCCGAAAAATCATGAACGTCGGACGATTGCTCCCACACCGAAAGTGCCAGCCAGTCAAGCTTCTGCTGCTCCACACCGGCCATTGGCAGCGCATCTACAGCACCACAGACATCGGGGCTCCGGGCTTTCCCTGACGAACAGGGCTTCGACGTTTATCACCAGCTGCACCTGAGCGCTCACTCCAAAAAACCCCGAAAAATCATGAACGTCGGACGATTGCTCCCACACAAAAAGTGCCAGCCAGTCAAGCTCTTGCTGCTCCTCCCCAGCCATTGGCAGCGCATCTACAGCACCACAGACATCGGGGCTCCGGGCTTTCCCTGACGAACAGGGCTTCGACGTTTACCACCAGCTGCACCTGGGCGCCCACTGAAAAAAAACCCCGAAAAATCACGAACGTTGGACGATTGCTCCCACACCAAAAGTGCCAGCCAGTCAAGCTCTTACTGCTCCTCACCGGCCATTGGCAGCGCATACAGCACCACAGACATCGGGGCTCCGAGCTTTCCCTGATGAACAGGGCTTCGACGTTTACCACCAGCTGCACCTGGGGGGCCCACTGAAAAAAACCCCGAAAAATCATGAACGTCGGACGATTGCTCCCACACCGAAATTGCCAGCCAGTCAAGCTCTTGCTGCTCCTCCCCGGCCATTGGCAGCGCATCTACAGCACCACAGACATCGGGGCTCCGGGCTTTCCCTGACGAACAGGGCTTCGACCTTTACCACCAGCTGCACCTGGTCGCCCACTCCAAAAAAACCCGAAAAATCACGAACGTCGGACGATTGCTCCCACACCGAAAGTGCCAGCCAGTCAAGCTCTTGCTGCTCATCACCGGCCACTAGCAGCGCATCTACAGCACCACAGACATGGGGGCTCCGGGCTTTCCCTGACGAACAGGGCTTCGACTTTTACCACCAGCTGCACATGGTCGCCCACTCCAGAAAAACCCTAAAAATCACGAACGTCGGACGATTGCTCCCAAACAAAAAGTGCCAGCCAGTCAAGCTCCTGCTGCTCCTCACCGGCCATTGGCAGCGCATCTACAGCACCACAGACATCGGGGCTCCGGGCATTCCCTGACGAACAGGGCTTCGACGTTTTCCACCACCTGCACCTGGGCACGCACTAAAAAAAAACGCAAAAAATCACGAACGTCGGACGATTGCTCCCACACCGAAAGTGCCAGCCAGTCAAGCTCTTGCTGCTCCTCCCCGGCCATTGGCAGCGCATCTACAGCACCACAGACATCGGGGCTCCGGGCTTTCCCTGACGAACAGGGCTTCGACGTTTACCACCAGCTGCACCTGGGCACCCACTGGAAAAAAACCCCGAGAAATCACGAACGTCGGACGATTGTTCCCACACCGAAAGTGTCATCCAGTCAAGCTCTTGCTGCTCCTCACCGGCCATTGGCAGCGCACCTACAGCACCACAGACATCGGGGCTCCGGGCTTTCCCTGACGAACAGGGCTTCGACGTTTACCACCAGCTGCGCCTGGGCGCCCACTCCAGAAAAACCCCGAAAAATCACGAACGTCGGACGATTGCTCCCACACCGAAAGTGCCAACAACTCAAGCTCTTGCTGCTCCTCACCGGCCATTGGCAGCGCATCTACAGCACCACAGACATCGGGGCTCCGGGCTTTCCCTGACGAACAGGGCTTCGACGTTTACCACCACCTGCACCTGGGCGCCCATTGGAAAAAAACCCAAGAAAAATCACGAACGTCGGACGATTGCTCCCACACAAAAAGTGCCAGCCAGTCAAGCTCTTGCTGCTCCTCACCGGCCATTGGCAGCACATCTACAGCACCACAGACATCGGGGCTCCGGGCTTTCCCTGACGAACAGGGCTTCGACGTTTACCACCACCTGCACCTGGGGGGCCCACTGAAAAAAACCCCGAAAAATCATGAACGTCGGACGATTGCTCCCACACCGAAAGTGCCAGCCAGTCAAGCTTCTGCTGCTCCTCACCGGCCATTGGCAGCGCATCTACAGCACCACAGACATCGGGGCTCCGGGCTTTCCCTGACGAACAGGGCTTCGATGTTTATCACCAGCTGCACCTGAGCGCTCACTCCAAAAAACCCCGAAAAATCATGAACGTCGGACGATTGCTCCCACACAAAAAGTGCCAGCCAGTCAAGCTCTTGCTGCTCCTCCCCAGCCATTGGCAGCGCATCTACAGCACCACAGACATCGGGGCTCCGGGCTTTCCCTGACGAACAGGGCTTCGACGTTTACCACCAGCTGCACCTGGGCGCCCACTGAAAAAAAACCCCGAAAAATCACGAACGTTGGACGATTGCTCCCACACCAAAAGTGCCAGCCAGTCAAGCTCTTGCTGCTCCTCACCGGCCATTGGCAGCGCATCTACAGCACCACAGACATCGGGGCTCCGGGCTTTCCCTGACGAACAGGGCTTCGACGTTTACCACCACCTGCACCTCTGCCCCCATTGGAAAAAAACCCCGAAAAATCACGAACGTCGGACGATTGCTCGCACACCGAAAGTGCCAGCCAGTCAAGCTCCTGCTGCTCCTCCCCGGCCACTGGCAGCGCATCTACAGCACCACAGACATCGGGGCTCCGGGCTTTCCCTGACGAACAGGGCTTTGACGTTTACCACCAGCTGCACCTGGGGGGCCCACTGAAGAAAACCCCGAAAAATCATGAACGTCGGACGATTGCTCCCACACCGAAATTGCCAGCCAGTCAAGCTCTTGCTGCTCCTCACCGGCCATTGGCAGCGCATCTACAGCACCACAGACATAGGGCTCCGGGCTTTCCCTGACGAACAGGGCTTCGAAGTTTACCACCAGCTGCGCCTGGGCGCCCACTAAAAAAAAACCCGAAAAATCACGAACGTCGGACCATTGCTCCCACACCGAAAGTGCCAACAACTCAAGCTCTTGCTGCTCCTCACCGTCCATTGGCAGCGCATCTACAGCACCACAGACATCAGGGCTCCGGGCTTTCCCTGACGAACAGGGCTTCGACTTTTACCACCAGATGCACCTGGTCGCCCACTCCAGAAAAACCCTAAAAATCACGAACGTCGGACGATTGCTCCCACACAAAAAGTGCCAGCCAGTCAAGCTCCTGCTGCTCCTCACCGGCCATTGGCAGCGCATCTACAGCACCACAGACATCGGGGCTCCGGGCATTCCCTGACGAACAGGGCTTCGACGTTTACCACCAGCTGCACCTGGGCACGCACTAAAAAAAAAAAGCAAAAAATCACGAACGTCGGACGATTGCTCCCACACCGAAAGTGCCAGCCAGTCAAGCTCTTGCTGATCCTCCCCGGCCATTGGCACCGCATCTACAGCACCACAGACATCGGGGCTCCTGGCTTTCCCTGACGAACAGGGCTTCGACGTTTACCACCAGCTGCACCTGGGCGCCCACTCCAGAAAAACCCGAAAAATCACGAACGTTGGACGATTGCTCCCACACAAAAAGTGCCAGCCAGTCAAGCTCCTGCTGCTCCTCACCGGCCATTGGCAGCGCATCTACAGCACCACAGACATCGGGGCTCCGAGCTTTCCCTGACGAACAGGGCTTCGACGTTTACCACCAGCTGCACCTGGGGGGCCCACTGAAAAAAACCCCGAGAAATCATGAACGTCGGACGATTGCTCCCACACCGAAAGTTCCAGCCAGTCGAGCTCTTGCTGCTCCTCACCGGCCATTGGCAGCGCATCTACAGCACCACAGACATAGGGCTCCTGTCTTTCCCTGACGAACAGGGCTTCGACGTTTACCACCAGCTGCGCCTGGGTGCCCACTTAAAAAATCCCAAAAAATCACGAATGTCGGACGATTGCTCCCACACCGAATGTGCAACAACTCAAGCTCTTGCTGCTCCTTCCCGGCCATTGGCAGTGCATCTACAGCACCACAGACATCAGGGCTCCGGGCATTCCCTGACGAACAGGGCTTCGACGTTTACCACCAGCTGCATCTGGGGGGCCCACTGAAAAAAACCCCGAAAAAGCATGAACGTCGGACGATTGCTCCCACACAAAAAGTGCCAGCCAGTCAAGCTCTTGCTGCTCCTCCCCGGCCATTGGCAGCGCATCTACAGCACCACAGACATCAGGGCTCCGGGCTTTCCCTGACGAACAGGGCTTTGACGTTTACCACCACCTGCACCTGGGCACCCACTGGAAAAAAACCCCGAGAAATCACGAACGTCGGACGATTGCTCCCACACAAAAAGTGCCAGCCAGTCAAGCTCTTGCTGCTCCTCCCCAGCCATTGGCAGCGCATCTACAGCACCACAGACATCGGGGCTCCGGGCTTTCCCTGACGAACAGGGCTTCGACGTTTACCACCAGCTGCACCTGGGGGGCCCACTGAAAAAAAAACCCGAAAAATCATGAACGTCGGACGATTGCTCGCACACCGAACGTGCCAGCCAGTCAAGCTCTTGCTGCTCCTCACCGGCCATTGGCAGCGCATCTACAGCACCACAGACATCGGGGCTCCGGGCTTTCCCTGACGAACAGGGCTTCGACGTTTACCACCACCTGCACCTCTGCCCCCATTGGAAAAAAACCCCGAAAAATCACGAACGTCGGACGATTGCTCGCACACCGAAAGTGCCAGCCAGTCAAGCTCCTGCTGCTCCTCCCCGGCCACTGGCAGCGCATCTACAGCACCACAGACATCGGGGCTCCGGGCTTTCCCTGACGAACAGGGCTTCGATGTTTACCACCACCTGCACCTGGGCGCCCATTGGAAAAAAACCCAAGAAAAATCACGAACGTTGGACGATTGCTCCCACACCGAAAGTGCCAGCAACTCAAGCTCTTGCTGCTCATCACCGGCCATTCGCAGCGCATCTACAGCACCACAGACATCGGGGCTCCGGGCTTTCCCTGACGAACAGGGCTTTGACGTTTACCACCAGCTGCACCTGGGGGGCCCACTGAAGAAAACCCCGAAAAATCATGAACGTCGGACGATTGCTCCCACACCGAAATTGCCAGCCAGTCAAGCTCTTGCTGCTCCTCACCGGCCATTGGCAGCGCATCTACAGCACCACAGACATAGGGCTCCGGGCTTTCCCTGACGAACAGGGCTTCGACGTTTACCACCAGCTGCGCCTGGGTGCCCACTTAAAAAATCCCAAAAAATCACGAACGTCGGACGATTGCTCCCACACCGAAAGTGCCAGCCAGTCAAGCTTCTGCTGCTCCTCCCCGGCCATTGGCAGCGCATCTACAGCACCACAGACATAGGGCTCCGGGCTTTCCCTGACGAACAGGGCTTCGAAGTTTACCACCAGCTGCGCCTGGGCGCCCACTAAAAAAAAACCCGAAAAATCACGAACGTCGGACCATTGCTCCCACACCGAAAGTGCCAACAACTCAAGCTCTTGCTGCTCCTCACCGTCCATTGGCAGCGCATCTACAGCACCACAGACATCAGGGCTCCGGGCTTTCCCTGACGAACAGGGCTTCGACTTTTACCACCAGCTGCACCTGGTCGCCCACTCCAGAAAAACCCTAAAAATCACGAACGTCGGACGATTGCTCCCACACAAAAAGTGCCAGCCAGTCAAGCTCCTGCTGCTCCTCACCGGCCATTGGCAGCGCATCTACAGCACCACAGACATCGGGGCTCCGGGCATTCCCTGACGAACAGGGCTTCGACGTTTACCACCAGCTGCACCTGGGCACGCACTAAAAAAAAAAAGCAAAAAATCACGAACGTCGGACGATTGCTCCCACACCGAAAGTGCCAGCCAGTCAAGCTCTTGCTGATCCTCCCCGGCCATTGGCACCGCATCTACAGCACCACAGACATCGGGGCTCCTGGCTTTCCCTGACGAACAGGGCTTCGACGTTTACCACCAGCTGCACCTGGGCGCCCACTCCAGAAAAACCCGAAAAATCACGAACGTTGGACGATTGCTCCCACACAAAAAGTGCCAGCCAGTCAAGCTCCTGCTGCTCCTCACCGGCCATTGGCAGCGCATCTACAGCACCACAGACATCGGGGCTCCGAGCTTTCCCTGACGAAGAGGGCTTCGACGTTTACCACCAGCTGCACCTGGGGGGCCCACTGAAAAAAACCCCGAGAAATCATGAACGTCGGACGATTGCTCCCACACCGAAAGTTCCAGCCAGTCGAGCTCTTGCTGCTCCTCACCGGCCATTGGCAGCGCATCTACAGCACCACAGACATAGGGCTCCGGGCTTTCCCTGACGAACAGGGCTTCGACGTTTACCACCAGCTGCGCCTGGGTGCCCACTTAAAAAATCCCAAAAAATCACGAATGTCGGACGATTGCTCCCACACCGAATGTGCAAAAACTCAAGCTCTTGCTGCTCCTTCCCGGCCATTGGCAGTGCATCTACAGCACCACAGACATCAGGGCTCCGGGCATTCCCTGACGAACAGGGCTTCGACGTTTACCACCAGCTGCATCTGGGGGGCCCACTGAAAAAAACCCCGAAAAAGCATGAACGTCGGACGATTGCTCCCACACAAAAAGTGCCAGCCAGTCAAGCTCTTGCTGCTCCTCCCCGGCCATTGGCAGCGCATCTACAGCACCACAGACATCAGGGCTCCGGGCTTTCCCTGACGAACAGGGCTTTGACGTTTACCACCACCTGCACCTGGGCACCCACTGGAAAAAAACCCCGAGAAATCACGAACGTCGGACGATTGCTCCCACACAAAAAGTGCCAGCCAGTCAAGCTCTTGCTGCTCCTCCCCAGCCATTGGCAGCGCATCTACAGCACCACAGACATCGGGGCTCCGGGCTTTCCCTGACGAACAGGGCTTCGACGTTTACCACCAGCTGCACCTGGGGGGCCCACTGAAAAAAAACCCCGAAAAATCATGAACGTCGGACGATTGCTCGCACACCGAACGTGCCAGCCAGTCAAGCTCTTGCTGCTCCTCACCGGCCATTGGCAGCGCATCTACAGCACCACAGACATCGGGGCTCCGGGCTTTCCCTGACGAACAGGGCTTCGACGTTTACCACCACCTGCACCTCTGCCCCCATTGGAAAAAAACCCCGAAAAATCACGAACGTCGGACGATTGCTCGCACACCGAAAGTGCCAGCCAGTCAAGCTCCTGCTGCTCCTCCCCGGCCACTGGCAGCGCATCTACAGCACCACAGACATCGGGGCTCCGGGCTTTCCCTGACGAACAGGGCTTCGATGTTTACCACCACCTGCACCTGGGCGCCCATTGGAAAAAAACCCAAGAAAAATCACGAACGTTGGACGATTGCTCCCACACCGAAAGTGCCAGCAACTCAAGCTCTTGCTGCTCATCACCGGCCATTCGCAGCGCATCTACAGCACCACAGACATCGGGGCTCCGGGCTTTCCCTGACGAACAGGGCTTTGACGTTTACCACCAGCTGCACCTGGGGGGCCCACTGAAGAAAACCCCGAAAAATCATGAACGTCGGACGATTGCTCCCACACCGAAATTGCCAGCCAGTCAAGCTCTTGCTGCTCCTCACCGGCCATTGGCAGCGCATCTACAGCACCACAGACATAGGGCTCCGGGCTTTCCCTGACGAACAGGGCTTCGACGTTTACCACCAGCTGCGCCTGGGTGCCCACTTAAAAAATCCCAAAAAATCACGAACGTCGGACGATTGCTCCCACACCGAAAGTGCCAGCCAGTCAAGCTTCTGCTGCTCCTCCCCGGCCATTGGCAGCGCATCTACAGCACCTTAGACATCGGGGCTCCGGGCTTTCCCTGACGAACAGGGCTTCGACGTTTACCACCAGCTGCACCTGGTTGCCCACTCCGGAAAAACCCTAAAAATCACGAACGTCGCACGCTTGCTCCCACACAAAAATTGCCAGCCAGTCAAGCTCCTCCTGCTCCTCACCGGCCATTGGCAGCGCATCTACAGCACCACAGACATCGGGGCTCCGGGCATTCCCTGACGAACAGGGCTTCGACGTTTACCACCAGCTGCACCTGGGCACGCACTAAAAAAAAACGCAAAAAATCACGAACGTCGGACGATTGCTCCCACACCGAAAGTGCCAGCCAGTCAAGCTCTTGCTGCTCCTCACCGGCCATTGGCAGCGCATCTACAGCACCACAGACATGGGGGCTCCGGGCTTTCCCTGACGAACAGGGCTTCGACGTTTACCACCACCTGCACCTCTGCCCCCATTGGAAAAAAACCCCGAAAAATCACGAACGTCGGACGATTGCTCCCACACCGAAAGTGCCAGCCAGTCAAGCTCTTGCTGATCCTCCCCGGCCATTGGCAGCGCATCTACAGCACCACAGACATCGGGGCTCCGGGCTTTCCCTGACGAACAGGGCTTCGACGTTTACCACCACCTGCACCTGGGCGCCCATTGGAAAAAAACCCAAGAAAAATCACGAACGTTGGACGATTGCTCCCACACCGAAAGTGCCAGCAACTCAAGCTCTTGCTGCTCCTCACCAGCCATTGGCAGCGCATCTACAGCACCACAGACATCGGGGCTCCGGGCTTTCCCTGACGAACAGGGCTTCGATGTTTACCACCAGCTGCACCTGGGCGCCCACTCCAAAAAAACCCGAAAAATCACGAACGTCGGACGATTGCTCCCACACAAAAAGTGCCAGCCAGTCAAGCTCCTGCTGCTCCTCACCGGCCATTGGCAGCGCATCTACAGCACCACAGACATCGGGGCTCCGAGCTTTCCCTGACGAACAGGGCTTCGACGTTTACCACCAGCTGCACCTGGGGGGCCCACTGAAAAAAACCCCGAGAAATCATGAACGTCGGACGATTGCTCCCACACCGAAAGTTCCAGCCAGTCGAGCTCTTGCTGCTCCTCACCGGCCATTGGCAGTGCATCAACAGCACGACAGACATAGGGCTCCGGGCTTTCCCTGACGAACAGGGCTTCGACGTTTACCACCACCTGCACCTCTGCCCCCATTGGAAAAAAACCCAAGAAAATTACGAACGTCGGACCATTGCTCCCACACCGAAAGTTCCAGCCAGTCGAGCTCTTGCTGCTCCTCACCGGCCATTGGCAGCGCATCTACAGCACCACAGACATCGGGGCTCCGGGCTTTCCCTGACGAACAGGGCTTCGACGTTTACCACCACCTGCACCTGGGGGGCCCACTGAAAAAAACCCCGAAAAATCATGAACGTCGGACGATTGCTCCCACACCGAAAGTGCCAGCCAGTCAAGCTTCTGCTGCTCCTCACCGGCCATTGGCAGCGCATCTACAGCACCACAGACATCGGGGCTCCGGGCTTTCCCTGACGAACAGGGCTTCGACGTTTACCACCAGCTGCACCTGGGGGGCCCTCTGAAAAAAACCCCAAAAAATCATGAACGTCGGACGATTGCTCCCACACCGAAAGTGCCAGCCAGTCAAGCTCTTGCTGCTCCTCCCCAGCCATTGGCACCGCATCTACAGCACCACAGACATCGGGGCTCCGGGCATTCCCTGACGAACAGGGCTTCGACGTTTACCACCAGCTCCACCTGGGCACGCACTAAAAAAAAAACGCAAAAAATCACGACCGTCTAACGATTGCTCCCACACCGAAAGTGCCAGACAGTCAAGCTCTTGCTGCTCCTCCCCGGCCATTGGCAGCGCATCTACAGCACCACAGACATGGGGGCTCCGGGCTTTCCCTGACGAACAGGGCTTCGACGTTTACCACCAGCTGCACCTGGGCGCCCACTGAAAAAAAACCCGAAAAATCACGAACGTCGGACGATTGCTCCCACACCGAAATTGCCAGCCAGTCAAGCTCTTGCTGCTCCTCCCCGGCCATTGGCAGCGCATCTACAGCACCACAGACATCGGGGCTCCGGGCTTTCCCTGATGAACAGGGCTTCGACGTTTACCACCAGCTGCGCCTGGGCGCCCACTAAAAAAAAACCCAAAAAATCACGAACGTCGGACGATTGCTCCCACACCGAAAGTGCCAGCCAGTCAAGCTCTTGCTGCTCCTCCCCGGCCATTGGCAGCGCATCTACAGCACCACAGACATCGGGGCTCCGGGCTTTCCCTGACGAACAGGGCTTCGACGTTTACCACCAGCTGCACCTGGGGGGCCCTCTGAAAAAAACCCCAAAAAATCATGAACGTCGGACGATTGCTCCCACACCGAAAGTGCCAGCCAGTCAAGCTCTTGCTGCTCCTCCCCAGCCATTGGCAGCGCATCTACAGCACCACAGACATCGGGGCTCCGGGCATTCCCTGACGAACAGGGCTTCGACGTTTACCACCAGCTTCACCTGGGCACGCACTAAAAAAAAAACGCAAAAAATCACGACCGTCTAACGATTGCTCCCACACCGAAAGTGCCAGACAGTCAAGCTCTTGCTGCTCCTCCCCGGCCATTGGCAGCGCATCTACAGCACCACAGACATGGGGGCTCCGGGCTTTCCCTGACGAACAGGGCTTCGACGTTTACCACCAGCTGCACCTGGGCGCCCACTGAAAAAAAAACCCGAAAAATCACGAACGTCGGACGATTGCTCCCACACCGATAGTGCCAGCCAGTCAAGCTCTTGCTGCTCCTCACCGGCCATTGGCAGCGCATCTACAGCACCACAGACATCGGGGCTCCGGGCTTTCCCTGACGAACAGGGCATCGACGTTTACCACCACCTGCACCTCTGCCCCCATTGGAAAAAAACCCCTAAAAATCACGAACGTCGGACGATTGCTCCCACACCGAAAGTGCCAGCCAGTCAAGCTCTTGCTGCTCCTCACCGGCCATTGGCAGCCCATCTACAGCACCACAGACATCGGGGCTCCGGGCTTTCCCTGACGAACAGGGCTTCGACGTTTACCACCACCTGCACCTGGGGGGCCCACTGAAAAAAACCCCGAAAAATCATGAACGTCGGACGATTGCTCCCACACCGAAAGTGCCAGCCAGTCAAGCTTCTGCTGCTCCTCACCGGCCATTGGCAGCGCATCTACAGCACCACAGACATCGGGGCTCCGGGCTTTCCCTGACGAACAGGGCTTCGACCTTTACCACGACCTGCACCTGGGCGCCCATTGGAAAAAAACCCAAGAAAAATCACGAACGTTGGACGATTGCTCCCACACCAAAAGTACCAGCAACTCAAGCTCTTGCTGCTCATCACCGGCAACTGGCAGCCCATCTGCAGCACCACAGACATCGGGGCTCCGGGCTTTCCCTGACGAACAGGGCTTCGACGTTTACCACCAGCTGCACCTGGGGGGCCCACTGAAAAAAACCCCGAAAAATCATGAACGTCGAACGATTGCTCCCACACCGAAATTGCCAGCTAGTCAAGCTCTTGCTGCTCCTCCCCAGCCATTGGCAGCGCATCTACAGCACCAGAGACATCGGGGCTCCGGGCATTCCCTGACGAACAGGGCTTCGACGTTTACCACCAGCTTCACCTGGGCACGCACTAAAAAAAAAAACGCAAAAAATCACGAACGTCTAACGATTGCTCCCACACCGAAAGTGCCAGACACTCAAGCTCTTGCTGCTCCTCCCCGGCCATTGGCAGCGCATCTACAGCACCACAGACATGGGGGCTCCGGGCTTTCCCTGACGAACAGGGCTTCGACGTTTACCACCACCTGCACCTCTGCCCCCATTGGAAAAAAACCCCGAAAAATCACGAACGTCGGACGATTGCTCCCACACCGAAAGTGCCAGCCAGTCAAGCTCCTGCTGCTCCTCCCCGGCCACTGGCAGCGCATCTACAGCACCACAGACATCGGGGCTCCGGGCTTTCCCTGACGAACAGGGCTTCGACGTTTACCACCACCTGCACCTGGGCGCCCACTCCAAAAAAAACCCGAAAAAACACGAACATCGGACGATTGCTCCCACACAAAAAGTTCCAGCCAGACAAGCTCTTGCTGCCCCTCCCCAGCCATTGGCAGCGCATCTACAGCACCACAGACATCGGGGCTCCGGGCTTTCCCTGACGAACAGGGCTTCGACCTTTACCACGACCTGCACCTGGGCGCCCATTGGAAAAAAACCCAAGAAAAATCACGAACGTTGGACGATTGCTCCCACACCGAAAGTGCCAGCAACTCAAGCTCTTGCTGCTCATCACCGGCCATTGGCAGCGCATCTACAGCACCACAGACATCGGGGCTCCGGGCTTTCCCTGACGAACAGGGCTTTGACGTTTACCACCATCTGCACCTGGGGGGCCCACTGAAAAAAACCCCGAAAAATCATGAACGTCGGACGATTGCTCCCACACCGAAATTGCCAGCCAGTCAAGCTCTTGCTGCTCCTCCCCGGCCATTGGCAGCGCATCTACAGCACCACAGACATCGGGGCTCCGGGCTTTCCCTGATGAACAGGGCTTCGACGTTTACCACCAGCTGCGCCTGGGCGCCCACTAAAAAAAAACCCAAAAAATCACGAACGTCGGACCATTGCTCCCACACCGAAAGTGCCAACAACTCAAGCTCTTGCTGCTCCTCACCGTCCATTGGCAGCGCATCTACAGCACCACAGACATCGGGGCTCCGGTCTTTCCCTGACGAACAGGGCTTTGACGTTTACCACCAGCTGCGCCTGGGTGCCCACTTAAAAAATCCCAAAAAATCACGAATGTCGGACGATTGCTCCCACACCGAAAGTGCCAACAACTCAAGCTCTTGCTGCTCCTCCCCGGCCACTGGCAGCGCATCTACAGCACCACAGACATCGGGGCTCCGGGCTTTCCCTGACGAACAGGGCTTCGACGTTTACCACCAGCTGCACCTGGGGGGCCCACTGAAAAAAAACCCCGAAAAAGAATGAACGTCGGACGATTGCTCCCACACAAAAAGTGCCAGCCAGTCAAGCTCTTGCTGCTCCTCCCCGGCCATTGGCAGCGCATCTACAGCACCACAGACATCAGGGCTCCGGGCTTTCCCTGACGAACAGGGCTTCGACGTTTACCACCAGGGGCACATGGGCACCCACTGGAAAAAAACCCCGAAAAATCACGAACGTCGGACGATTGCTCCCACACCGAAAGTTCCAGCCAGTCAAGCTCTTGCTGCTCCTCACCGGCCATTGGCAGCGCATCTACAGCACCACAGACATCGGGGCTCCGGGCTTTCCCTGACGAACAGGGCTTCGACGTTTACCACCAGCTGCACCTGGGCACCCACTGGAAAAAAACCCCGAGAAATCACGAACGTCGGACGATTGTTCCCACACCGAAAGTGTCATCCAGTCAAGCTCTTGCTGCTCCTCACCGGCCATTGGCAGCGCACCTACAGCACCACAGACATCGGGGCTCCGGGCTTTCCCTGACGAACAGGGCTTCGACGTTTAACACCAGCTGCGCCTGGGCGCCCACTCCAGAAAAACCCCGAAAAACCACGAACGTCGGACGATTGCTCCCACACCGAAAGTGCCAACAACTCAAGCTCTTGCTGCTCCTCACCGGCCATTGGCAGCGCATCTACAGCACCACAGACATCGGGGCTCCGGGCTTTCCCTGACGAACAGGGCTTCGACGTTTACCACCACCTGCACCTGGGCGCCCATTGGAATAAAACCCAAGAAAAATCACGAACGTCGGACGATTGCTCCCACACAAAAAGTTCCAGCCAGTCAAGCTCTTGCTGCTCCTCACCAGCCATTGGCAGCGCATCTACAGCACCACAGACATCGGGGCTCCGGGCTTTCCCTGACAAACAGGGCTTCGACGTTTACCACCACCTGCACCTGGGGGGCCCACTGAAAAAAACCCCGAAAAATCATGAACGTCGGACGATTGCTCCCACACCGAAAGTGCCAGCCAGTCAAGCTTCTGCTGCTCCGCACCGGCCATTGGCAGCGCATCTACAGCACCACAGACATCGGGGCTCCGGGCTTTCCCTGACGAACAGGGCTTCGACGTTTACCACCAGCTGCACCTGGGCACGCACTAAAAAAAAACGCAAAAAATCACGAACGTCGGACGATTGCTCCCACACCGAAAGTGCCAGCCAGTCGAGCTCTTGCTGCTCCTCACCGGCCATTGGCAGCGCATCTACAGCACCACAGACATAGGGCTCCTGTCTTTCCCTGACGAACAGGGCTTCGACGTTTACCACCAGCTGCGCCTGGGTGCCCACTTAAAAAATCCCAAAAAATCACGAATGTCGGACGATTGCTCCCACACCGAAAGTGCAACAACTCAAGCTCTTTCTACTCCTTCCCGGCCATTGGCAGTGCATCTACAGCACCAGAGACATCAGGGCTCCGGGCTTTCCCTGACGAACAGGGCTTCGACGTTTACCACCAGGGGCACATGGGCACCCACTGGAAAAAATCCCCGAAAAATCACGAACGTCGGACGATTGCTCCCACACCGAAAGTGCCAGCCAGTCAAGCTCTTGCTGCTCCTCACCGGCCATTGGCAGCGCATCTACAGCACCACAGACATCAGGGCTCCGGGCTTTCCCTGACGAACAGGGCTTCGACGTTTACCACCACCTGCACCTCTGCCCCCATTGGAAAAAAACCCCGAAAAATCACGAACGTCGGACGATTGCTCCCACACCGAAAGTGCCAGACAGTCAAGCTCTTGCTGCTCCTCCCCGGCCATTGGCAGCGCATCTACAGCACCACAGACATGGGGGCTCCGGGCTTTCCCTGACGAACAGGGCTTCGACGTTTACCACCAGCTGCACCTGGGCGCCCACTGAAAAAAAACCCGAAAAATCACGAACGTCGGACGATTGCTCCCACACCGAAATTGCCAGCCAGTCAAGCTCTTGCTGCTCCTCCCCGGCCATTGGCAGCGCATCTACAGCACCACAGACATCGGGGCTCCGGGCTTTCCCTGATGAACAGGGCTTCGACGTTTACCACCAGCTGCGCCTGGGCGCCCACTAAAAAAAAACCCAAAAAATCACGAACGTCGGACGATTGCTCCCACACCGAAAGTGCCAGCCAGTCAAGCTCTTGCTGCTCCTCCCCGGCCATTGGCAGCGCATCTACAGCACCACAGACATCGGGGCTCCGGGCTTTCCCTGACGAACAGGGCTTCGACGTTTACCACCAGCTGCACCTGGGGGGCCCTCTGAAAAAAACCCCAAAAAATCATGAACGTCGGACGATTGCTCCCACACCGAAAGTGCCAGCCAGTCAAGCTCTTGCTGCTCCTCCCCAGCCATTGGCAGCGCATCTACAGCACCACAGACATCGGGGCTCCGGGCATTCCCTGACGAACAGGGCTTCGACGTTTACCACCAGCTTCACCTGGGCACGCACTAAAAAAAAAACGCAAAAAATCACGACCGTCTAACGATTGCTCCCACACCGAAAGTGCCAGACAGTCAAGCTCTTGCTGCTCCTCCCCGGCCATTGGCAGCGCATCTACAGCACCACAGACATGGGGGCTCCGGGCTTTCCCTGACGAACAGGGCTTCGACGTTTACCACCAGCTGCACCTGGGCGCCCACTGAAAAAAAAACCCGAAAAATCACGAACGTCGGACGATTGCTCCCACACCGATAGTGCCAGCCAGTCAAGCTCTTGCTGCTCCTCACCGGCCATTGGCAGCGCATCTACAGCACCACAGACATCGGGGCTCCGGGCTTTCCCTGACGAACAGGGCATCGACGTTTACCACCACCTGCACCTCTGCCCCCATTGGAAAAAAACCCCTAAAAATCACGAACGTCGGACGATTGCTCCCACACCGAAAGTGCCAGCCAGTCAAGCTCTTGCTGCTCCTCACCGGCCATTGGCAGCCCATCTACAGCACCACAGACATCGGGGCTCCGGGCTTTCCCTGACGAACAGGGCTTCGACCTTTACCACGACCTGCACCTGGGCGCCCATTGGAAAAAAACCCAAGAAAAATCACGAACGTTGGACGATTGCTCCCACACCAAAAGTACCAGCAACTCAAGCTCTTGCTGCTCATCACCGGCAACTGGCAGCCCATCTGCAGCACCACAGACATCGGGGCTCCGGGCTTTCCCTGACGAACAGGGCTTCGACGTTTACCACCAGCTGCACCTGGGGGGCCCACTGAAAAAAACCCCGAAAAATCATGAACGTCGAACGATTGCTCCCACACCGAAATTGCCAGCTAGTCAAGCTCTTGCTGCTCCTCCCCAGCCATTGGCAGCGCATCTACAGCACCAGAGACATCGGGGCTCCGGGCATTCCCTGACGAACAGGGCTTCGACGTTTACCACCAGCTTCACCTGGGCACGCACTAAAAAAAAAAACGCAAAAAATCACGAACGTCTAACGATTGCTCCCACACCGAAAGTGCCAGACACTCAAGCTCTTGCTGCTCCTCCCCGGCCATTGGCAGCGCATCTACAGCACCACAGACATGGGGGCTCCGGGCTTTCCCTGACGAACAGGGCTTCGACGTTTACCACCACCTGCACCTCTGCCCCCATTGGAAAAAAACCCCGAAAAATCACGAACGTCGGACGATTGCTCCCACACCGAAAGTGCCAGCCAGTCAAGCTCCTGCTGCTCCTCCCCGGCCACTGGCAGCGCATCTACAGCACCACAGACATCGGGGCTCCCGGCTTTCCCTGACGAACAGGGCTTCGACGTTTACCACCACCTGCACCTGGGCGCCCACTCCAAAAAAAACCCGAAAAAACACGAACATCGGACGATTGCTCCCACACAAAAAGTTCCAGCCAGACAAGCTCTTGCTGCCCCTCCCCAGCCATTGGCAGCGCATCTACAGCACCACAGACATCGGGGCTCCGGGCTTTCCCTGACGAACAGGGCTTCGACCTTTACCACGACCTGCACCTGGGCGCCCATTGGAAAAAAACCCAAGAAAAATCACGAACGTTGGACGATTGCTCCCACACCGAAAGTGCCAGCAACTCAAGCTCTTGCTGCTCATCACCGGCCATTGGCAGCGCATCTACAGCACCACAGACATCGGGGCTCCGGGCTTTCCCTGACGAACAGGGCTTTGACGTTTACCACCATCTGCACCTGGGGGGCCCACTGAAAAAAACCCCGAAAAATCATGAACGTCGGACGATTGCTCCCACACCGAAATTGCCAGCCAGTCAAGCTCTTGCTGCTCCTCCCCGGCCATTGGCAGCGCATCTACAGCACCACAGACATCGGGGCTCCGGGCTTTCCCTGATGAACAGGGCTTCGACGTTTACCACCAGCTGCGCCTGGGCGCCCACTAAAAAAAAACCCAAAAAATCACGAACGTCGGACCATTGCTCCCACACCGAAAGTGCCAACAACTCAAGCTCTTGCTGCTCCTCACCGTCCATTGGCAGCGCATCTACAGCACCACAGACATCGGGGCTCCGGTCTTTCCCTGACGAACAGGGCTTTGACGTTTACCACCAGCTGCGCCTGGGTGCCCACTTAAAAAATCCCAAAAAATCACGAATGTCGGACGATTGCTCCCACACCGAAAGTGCCAACAACTCAAGCTCTTGCTGCTCCTCCCCGGCCACTGGCAGCGCATCTACAGCACCACAGACATCGGGGCTCCGGGCTTTCCCTGACGAACAGGGCTTCGACGTTTACCACCAGCTGCACCTGGGGGGCCCACTGAAAAAAAACCCCGAAAAAGAATGAACGTCGGACGATTGCTCCCACACAAAAAGTGCCAGCCAGTCAAGCTCTTGCTGCTCCTCCCCGGCCATTGGCAGCGCATCTACAGCACCACAGACATCAGGGCTCCGGGCTTTCCCTGACGAACAGGGCTTCGACGTTTACCACCGGGGGCACATGGGCACCCACTGGAAAAAAACCCCGAAAAATCACGAACGTCGGACGATTGCTCCCACACCGAAAGTTCCAGCCAGTCAAGCTCTTGCTGCTCCTCACCGGCCATTGGCAGCGCATCTACAGCACCACAGACATCGGGGCTCCGGGCTTTCCCTGACGAACAGGGCTTCGACGTTTACCACCAGCTGCACCTGGGCACCCACTGGAAAAAAACCCCGAGAAATCACGAACGTCGGACGATTGTTCCCACACCGAAAGTGTCATCCAGTCAAGCTCTTGCTGCTCCTCACCGGCCATTGGCAGCGCACCTACAGCACCACAGACATCGGGGCTCCGGGCTTTCCCTGACGAACAGGGCTTCGACGTTTAACACCAGCTGCGCCTGGGCGCCCACTCCAGAAAAACCCCGAAAAACCACGAACGTCGGACGATTGCTCCCACACCGAAAGTGCCAACAACTCAAGCTCTTGCTGCTCCTCACCGGCCATTGGCAGCGCATCTACAGCACCACAGACATCGGGGCTCCGGGCTTTCCCTGACGAACAGGGCTTCGACGTTTACCACCACCTGCACCTGGGCGCCCATTGGAATAAAACCCAAGAAAAATCACGAACGTCGGACGATTGCTCCCACACAAAAAGTTCCAGCCAGTCAAGCTCTTGCTGCTCCTCACCAGCCATTGGCAGCGCATCTACAGCACCACAGACATCGGGGCTCCGGGCTTTCCCTGACAAACAGGGCTTCGACGTTTACCACCACCTGCACCTGGGGGGCCCACTGAAAAAAACCCCGAAAAATCATGAACGTCGGACGATTGCTCCCACACCGAAAGTGCCAGCCAGTCAAGCTTCTGCTGCTCCGCACCGGCCATTGGCAGCGCATCTACAGCACCACAGACATCGGGGCTCCGGGCTTTCCCTGACGAACAGGGCTTCGACGTTTACCACCAGCTGCACCTGGGCACGCACTAAAAAAAAACGCAAAAAATCACGAACGTCGGACGATTGCTCCCACACCGAAAGTGCCAGCCAGTCGAGCTCTTGCTGCTCCTCACCGGCCATTGGCAGCGCATCTACAGCACCACAGACATAGGGCTCCTGTCTTTCCCTGACGAACAGGGCTTCGACGTTTACCACCAGCTGCGCCTGGGTGCCCACTTAAAAAATCCCAAAAAATCACGAATGTCGGACGATTGCTCCCACACCGAAAGTGCAACAACTCAAGCTCTTTCTACTCCTTCCCGGCCATTGGCAGTGCATCTACAGCACCACAGACATCAGGGCTCCGGGCTTTCCCTGACGAACAGGGCTTCGACGTTTACCACCAGGGGCACATGGGCACCCACTGGAAAAAATCCCCGAAAAATCACGAACGTCGGACGATTGCTCCCACACCGAAAGTGCCAGCCAGTCAAGCTCTTGCTGCTCCTCACCGGCCATTGGCAGCGCATCTACAGCACCACAGACATCAGGGCTCCGGGCTTTCCCTGACGAACAGGGCTTCGACGTTTACCACCACCTGCACCTCTGCCCCCATTGGAAAAAAACCCCGAAAAATCACGAACGTCGGACGATTGCTCCCACACCGAAAGTGCCAGCCAGTCAAGCTCTTGCTGCTCCTCACCGGCCATTGGCAGCGCATCTACAGCACCACAGACATCGGGGCTCCGGGCTTTCCCTGACGAACAGGGCTTCGACGTTTACCACCAGCTGCACCTGGGGGGCCCACTGAAAAAAACCCCGAAAAATCATGAACGTCGGACGATTGCTCCCACACCGATAGTGCCAGCCAGTCAAGCTTCTGCTGCTCCTCACCGGCCATTGGCAGCGCATCTACAGCACCACAGACATCGGGGCTCCGGGCTTTCCCTGACGAACAGGGCTTCGACGTTTACCACCAGCTGCACCTGGGGGGCCCTCTGAAAAAAACCCCAAAAAATCATGAACGTCGGACGATTGCTCCCACACCAAAAGTGCCAGCCAGTCAAGCTCTTGCTGCTCCTCCCCAGCCATTGGCACCGCATCTACAGCACCACAGACATCGGGGCTCCGGGCTTTCCCTGACGAACAGGGCTTTGACGTTTACCACCAGCTCCACCTGGGCACGCACTAAAAAAAAAACGCAAAAAATCACGACCGTCTAACGATTGCTCCCACACCGAAAGTGCCAGACAGTCAAGCTCTTGCTGCTCCTCCCCGGCCATTGGCAGCGCATCTACAGCACCACAGACATGGGGGCTCCGGGCTTTACCTGACGAACAGGGCTTCGACGTTTACCACCAGCTGCACCTGGGCGCCCACTGAAAAAAAACCCGAAAAATCACGAACGTCGGACGATTGCTCCCACACCGAAATTGCCAGCCAGTCAAGCTCTTGCTGCTCCTCCCCGGCCATTGGCAGCGCATCTACAGCACCACAGACATCGGGGCTCCGGGCTTTCCCTGATGAACAGGGCTTCGACGTTTACCACCAGCTGCGCCTGGGCGCCCACTAAAAAAAAACCCAAAAAATCACGAACGTCGGACGATTGCTCCCACACCGAAAGTGCCAGCCAGTCAAGCTCTTGCTGCTCCTCCCCGGCCATTGGCAGCGCATCTACAGCACCACAGACATCGGGGCTCCGGGCTTTCCCTGACGAACAGGGCTTCGACGTTTACCACCAGCTGCACCTGGGGGGCCCTCTGAAAAAAACCCCAAAAAATCATGAACGTCGGACGATTGCTCCCACACAAAAAGTGCCAGCCAGTCAAGCTCTTGCTGCTCCTCCCCAGCCATTGGCAGCGCATCTACAGCACCACAGACATCGGGGCTCCGGGCATTCCCTGACGAACAGGGCTTCGACGTTTACCACCAGGGGCACATGGGCACCCACTGGAAAAAAACCCCGAAAAATCACGAACGTCGGACGATTGCTCCCACACCGAAAGTTCCAGCCAGTCAAGCTCTTGCTGCTCCTCACCGGCCATTGGCAGCGCATCTACAGCACCACAGACATCGGGGCTCCGGGCTTTCCCTGACGAACAGGGCTTCGACGTTTACCACCAGCTGCACCTGGGCACCCACTGGAAAAAAACCCCGAGAAATCACGAACGTCGGACGATTGTTCCCACACCGAAAGTGTCATCCAGTCAAGCTCTTGCTGCTCCTCACCGGCCATTGGCAGCGCACCTACAGCACCACAGACATCGGGGCTCCGGGCTTTCCCTGACGAACAGGGCTTCGACGTTTAACACCAGCTGCGCCTGGGCGCCCACTCCAGAAAAACCCCGAAAAACCACGAACGTCGGACGATTGCTCCCACACCGAAAGTGCCAACAACTCAAGCTCTTGCTGCTCCTCACCGGCCATTGGCAGCGCATCTACAGCACCACAGACATCGGGGCTCCGGGCTTTCCCTGACGAACAGGGCTTCGACGTTTACCACCACCTGCACCTGGGCGCCCATTGGAATAAAACCCAAGAAAAATCACGAACGTCGGACGATTGCTCCCACACAAAAAGTTCCAGCCAGTCAAGCTCTTGCTGCTCCTCACCGGCCATTGGCAGCGCATCTACAGCACCACAGACATCGGGGCTCCGGGCTTTCCCTGACGAACAGGGCTTCGACGTTTACCACCACCTGCACCTGGGCGCCC
The DNA here is from genome assembly GCF_036417535.1 of Chlamydotis macqueenii. Classification (NCBI taxonomy): domain Eukaryota; kingdom Metazoa; phylum Chordata; class Aves; order Otidiformes; family Otididae; genus Chlamydotis; species Chlamydotis macqueenii. The sequence continues at coordinate 32,216,497 of NC_141592.1, read as the reverse complement.
ATTGGAATAAAACCCAAGAAAAATCACGAATGTCGGACGATTGCTCCCACACAAAAAGTGCCAGCCAGTCAAGCTTCTGCTGCTCCGCACCGGCCATTGGCAGCGCATCTACAGCACCACAGACATCGGGGCTCCGGGCTTTCCCTGACGAACAGGGCTTCGACGTTTACCACCAGCTGCACCTGGGCACGCACTAAAAAAAAACGCAAAAAATCACGAACGTCGGACGATTGCTCCCACACCGAAAGTGCCAGCCAGTCGAGCTCTTGCTGCTCCTCACCGGCCATTGGCAGCGCATCTACAGCACCACAGACATAGGGCTCCTGTCTTTCCCTGACGAACAGGGCTTCGACGTTTACCACCAGCTGCGCCTGGGTGCCCACTTAAAAAATCCCAAAAAATCACGAATGTCGGACGATTGCTCCCACACCGAAAGTGCAACAACTCAAGCTCTTTCTACTCCTTCCCGGCCATTGGCAGTGCATCTACAGCACCACAGACATCAGGGCTCCGGGCTTTCCCTGACGAACAGGGCTTCGACGTTTACCACCAGGGGCACATGGGCACCCACTGGAAAAAATCCCCGAAAAATCACGAACGTCGGACGATTGCTCCCACACCGAAAGTGCCAGCCAGTCAAGCTCTTGCTGCTCCTCACCGGCCATTGGCAGCGCATCTACAGCACCACAGACATCAGGGCTCCGGGCTTTCCCTGACGAACAGGGCTTCGACGTTTACCACCACCTGCACCTCTGCCCCCATTGGAAAAAAACCCCGAAAAATCACGAACGTCGGACGATTGCTCCCACACCGAAAGTGCCAGCCAGTCAAGCTCTTGCTGCTCCTCCCCGGCCATTGGCAGCGCATCTACAGCACCACAGACATCGGGGCTCCGGGCTTTCCCTGACGAACAGGGCTTCGACGTTTACCACCACCTGCACCTGGGGGGCCCACTGAAAAAAACCCCGAAAAATCATGAACGTCGGACGATTGCTCCCACACCGATAGTGCCAGCCAGTCAAGCTTCTGCTGCTCCTCACCGGCCATTGGCAGCGCATCTACAGCACCACAGACATCGGGGCTCCGGGCTTTCCCTGACGAAAAGGGCTTCGACTTTTACCACCAGCTGCACCTGGGCGCCCACTCCAAAAAAACCCCGAAAAATCAGCAACGTCGGACGATTGCTCCCACACCGAAAGTGCCAGCCAGTCAAGCTCTTGCTGCTCCTCACAGGCCATTGGCAGCGCATCTACAGCACCACAGACATCGGGGCTCCGGGCTTTCCCTGACGAACAGGGCTTTGACGTTTACCACCAGCTCCACCTGGGCACGCACTAAAAAAAAAACGCAAAAAATCACGACCGTCTAACGATTGCTCCCACACCGAAAGTGCCAGACAGTCAAGCTCTTGCTGCTCATCACCGGCCATTGGCAGCGCATCTACAGCACCACAGACATGGGGGCTCCGGGCTTTACCTGACGAACAGGGCTTCGACGTTTACCACCAGCTGCACCTGGGCGCCCACTGAAAAAAAACCCGAAAAATCACGAACGTCGGACGATTGCTCCCACACCGAAATTGCCAGCCAGTCAAGCTCTTGCTGCTCCTCCCCGGCCATTGGCAGCGCATCTACAGCACCACAGACATCGGGGCTCCGGGCTTTCCCTGATGAACAGGGCTTCGACGTTTACCACCAGCTGCGCCTGGGCGCCCACTAAAAAAAAACCCAAAAAATCACGAACGTCGGACGATTGCTCCCACACCGAAAGTGCCAGCCAGTCAAGCTCTTGCTGCTCCTCCCCGGCCATTGGCAGCGCATCTACAGCACCACAGACATCGGGGCTCCGGGCTTTCCCTGACGAACAGGGCTTCGACCTTTACCACCAGCTGCACCTGGGGGGCCCTCTGAAAAAAACCCCAAAAAATCATGAACGTCGGACGATTGCTCCCACACCGAAAGTGCCAGCCAGTCAAGCTCTTGCTGCTCCTCCCCAGCCATTGGCAGCGCATCTACAGCACCACAGACATCGGGGCTCCGGGCATTCCCTGACGAACAGGGCTTCGACGTTTACCACCAGCTTCACCTGGGCACGCACTAAAAAAAAAACGCAAAAAATCACGACCGTCTAACGATTGCTCCCACACCGAAAGTGCCAGACAGTCAAGCTCTTGCTGCTCCTCCCCGGCCATTGGCAGCGCATCTACAGCACCACAGACATGGGGGCTCCGGGCTTTCCCTGACGAACAGGGCTTCGAGGTTTACCACCAGCTGCACCTGGGCGCCCATTGGAAAAAAACCCAAGAAAAATCACGAACGTTGGACGATTGCTCCCACACCAAAAGTACCAGCAACTCAAGCTCTTGCTGCTCCTCACCGGCCATTGGCAGCGCATCTACAGCACCACAGACATAGGGCTCCTGTCTTTCCCTGACGAACAGGGCTTCGACGTTTACCACCAGCTGCGCCTGGGTGCCCACTTAAAAAATCCCAAAAAATCACGAATGTCGGACGATTGCTCCCACACCGAAAGTGCAACAACTCAAGCTCTTTCTACTCCTTCCCGGCCATTGGCAGTGCATCTACAGCACCACAGACATCAGGGCTCCGGGCTTTCCCTGACGAACAGGGCTTCGACGTTTACCACCAGGGGCACATGGGCACCCACTGGAAAAAATCCCCGAAAAATCACGAACGTCGGACGATTGCTCCCACACCGAAAGTGCCAGCCAGTCAAGCTCTTGCTGCTCCTCACCGGCCATTGGCAGCGCATCTACAGCACCACAGACATCAGGGCTCCGAGCTTTCCCTGACGAACAGGGATTCGACGTTTACCACCACCTGCACCTCTGCCCCCATTGGAAAAAAACCCCGAAAAATCACGAACGTCGGACGATTGCTCCCACACCGAAAGTGCCAGCCAGTCAAGCTCTTGCTGCTCCTCACCGGCCATTGGCAGCGCATCTACAGCACCACAGACATCGGGGCTCCGGGCTTTCCCTGACGAACAGGGCTTCGACGTTTACCACCACCTGCACCTGGGGGGCCCACTGAAAAAAACCCCGAAAAATCATGAACGTCGGACGATTGCTCCCACACCGATAGTGCCAGCCAGTCAAGCTTCTGCTGCTCCTCACCGGCCATTGGCAGCGCATCTACAGCACCACAGACATCGGGGCTCCGGGCTTTCCCTGACGAACAGGGCTTCGACGTTTACCACCAGCTGCACCTGGGGGGCCCTCTGAAAAAAACCCCAAAAAATCATGAACGTCGGACGATTGCTCCCACACCAAAAGTGCCAGCCAGTCAAGCTCTTGCTGCTCCTCCCCAGCCATTGGCACCGCATCTACAGCACCACAGACATCGGGGCTCCGGGCTTTCCCTGACGAACAGGGCTTTGACGTTTACCACCAGCTGCACCTGGGGGGCACGCACTAAAAAAAAAACGCAAAAAATCACGACCGTCTAACGATTGCTCCCACACCGAAAGTGCCAGCCAGTCAAGCTCTTGCTGCTCCTCCCCGGCCATTGGCAGCGCATCTACAGCACCACAGACATCGGGGCTCCGGGCTTTCCCTGATGAACAGGGCTTCGACGTTTACCACCAGCTGCGCCTGGGCGCCCACTAAAAAAAAACCCAAAAAATCACGAACGTCGGACGATTGCTCCCACACCGAAAGTGCCAGCCAGTCAAGCTCTTGCTGCTCCTCCCCGGCCATTGGCAGCGCATCTACAGCACCACAGACATCGGGGCTCCGGGCTTTCCCTGACGAACAGGGCTTCGACGTTTACCACCAGCTGCACCTGGGGGGCCCTCTGAAAAAAACCCCAAAAAATCATGAACGTCGGACGATTGCTCCCACACCGAAAGTGCCAGCCAGTCAAGCTCTTGCTGCTCCTCCCCAGCCATTGGCAGCGCATCTACAGCACCACAGACATCGGGGCTCCGGGCATTCCCTGACGAACAGGGCTTCGACGTTTACCACCAGCTTCACCTGGGCACGCACTAAAAAAAAAACGCAAAAAATCACGACCGTCTAACGATTGCTCCCACACCGAAAGTGCCAGACAGTCAAGCTCTTGCTGCTCCTCCCCGGCCATTGGCAGCGCATCTACAGCACCACAGACATGGGGGCTCCGGGCTTTCCCTGACGAACAGGGCTTCGACGTTTACCACCAGCTGCACCTGGGCGCCCACTGAAAAAAAAACCCGAAAAATCACGAACGTCGGACGATTGCTCCCACACCGATAGTGCCAGCCAGTCAAGCTCTTGCTGCTCCTCACCGGCCATTGGCAGCGCATCTACAGCACCACAGACATCGGGGCTCCGGGCTTTCCCTGACGAACAGGGCATCGACGTTTACCACCACCTGCACCTCTGCCCCCATTGGAAAAAAACCCCTAAAAATCACGAACGTCGGATGATTGCTCCCACACAAAAAGTGCCAGCCAGTCAAGCTCTTGCTGCTCCTCACCGGCCATTGGCAGCCCATCTACAGCACCACAGACATCGGGGCTCTGGGCTTTCCCTGACGAACAGGGCTTCGACGTTTACCACCACCTGCACCTGGGGGGCCCACTGAAAAAAACCCCGAAAAATCATGAACGTCGGACGATTGCTCCCACACCGAAAGTGCCAGCCAGTCAAGCTTCTGCTGCTCCTCACCGGCCATTGGCAGCGCATCTACAGCACCACAGACATCGGGGCTCCGGGCTTTCCCTGACGAACAGGGCTTCGAGGTTTACCACCAGCTGCACCTGGGCGCCCATTGGAAAAAAACCCAAGAAAAATCACGAACGTTGGACGATTGCTCCCACACCAAAAGTACCAGCAACTCAAGCTCTTGCTGCTCATCACCGGCAACTGGCAGCCCATCTGCAGCACCACAGACATCGGGGCTCCGGGCTTTCCCTGACGAACAGGGCTTCGACGTTTACCACCAGCTGCACCTGGGGGGCCCACTGAAAAAAACCCCGAAAAATCATGAACGTCGAACGATTGCTCCCACACCGAAATTGCCAGCTAGTCAAGCTCTTGCTGCTCCTCCCCGGCCATTGGCAGCGCATCTACAGCACCACAGACATCGGGGCTCCGGGCTTTCCCTGACGAACAGGGCTTCGACGTTTACCACCAGCTGCACCTGGGGGGCCCTCTGAAAAAAACCCCAAAAAATCATGAACGTCGGACGATTGCTCCCATGCCAAAAGTGCCAGCCAGTCAAGCTCTTGCTGCTCCTCCCCAGCCATTGGCAGCGCATCTACAGCACCAGAGACATCGGGGCTCCGGGCATTCCCTGACGAACAGGGCTTCGACGTTTACCACCAGCTTCACCTGGGCACGCACTAAAAAAAAAAACGCAAAAAATCACGAACGTCTAACGATTGCTCCCACACCGAAAGTGCCAGACACTCAAGCTCTTGCTGCTCCTCCCCGGCCATTGGCAGCGCATCTACAGCACCACAGACATGGGGGCTCCGGGCTTTCCCTGACGAACAGGGCTTCGACGTTTACCACCACCTGCACCTCTGCCCCCATTGGAAAAAAACCCCGAAAAATCACGAACGTCGGACGATTGCTCCCACACCGAAAGTGCCAGCCAGTCAAGCTCCTGCTGCTCCTCCCCGGCCACTGGCAGCGCATCTACAGCACCACAGACATCGGGGCTCCGGGCTTTCCCTGACGAACAGGGCTTCGACGTTTACCACCACCTGCACCTGGGCGCCCACTCCAAAAAAAACCCGAAAAAACACGAACATCGGACGATTGCTCCCACACAAAAAGTTCCAGCCAGTCAAGCTCTTGCTGCCCCTCCCCAGCCATTGGCAGCGCATCTACAGCACCACAGACATCGGGGCTCCGGGCTTTCCCTGACGAACAGGGCTTCGACGTTTACCACCACCTGCACCTGGGCGCCCATTGGAAAAAAACCCAAGAAAAATCACGAACGTTGGACGATTGCTCCCACACCGAAAGTGCCAGCAACTCAAGCTCTTGCTGCTCATCACCGGCCATTGGCAGCGCATCTACAGCACCACAGACATCGGGGCTCCGGGCTTTCCCTGACGAACAGGGCTTTGACGTTTACCACCATCTGCACCTGGGGGGCCCACTGAAAAAAACCCCGAAAAATCATGAACGTCGGACGATTGCTCCCACACCGAAAGTGCCAGCCAGTCAAGCTCCTGCTGCTCCTCCCCGGCCATTGGCAGCGCATCTACAGCACCACAGACATCGGGGCTCCGGGCTTTCCCTGATGAACAGGGCTTCGACGTTTACCACCAGCTGCGCCTGGGCGCCCACTAAAAAAAAACCCAAAAAATCACGAACGTCGGACCATTGCTCCCACACCGAAAGTGCCAACAACTCAAGCTCTTGCTGCTCCTCACCGTCCATTGGCAGCGCATCTACAGCACCACAGACATCGGGGCTCCGGTCTTTCCCTGACGAACAGGGCTTTGACGTTTACCACCAGCTACGCCTGGGTGCCCACTTAAAAAATCCCAAAAAATCACGAATGTCGGACGATTGCTCCCACACCGAAAGTGCCAACAACTCAAGCTCTTGCTGCTCCTCCCCGGCCACTGGCAGCGCATCTACAGCACCACAGACATCGGGGCTCCGGGCTTTCCCTGACGAACAGGGCTTCGACGTTTACCACCAGCTGCACCTGGGGGGCCCACTGAAAAAAACCCCGAAAAAGCATGAACGTCGGACGATTGCTCCCACACAAAAAGTGCCAGCCAGTCAAGCTCTTGCTGCTCCTCCCCGGCCATTGGCAGCGCATCTACAGCACCACAGACATCAGGGCTCCGGGCTTTCCCTGACGAACAGGGCTTCGACGTTTACCACCAGGGGCACATGGGCACCCACTGGAAAAAAACCCCGAAAAATCACGAACGTCGGACGATTGCTCCCACACCGAAAGTGCCAGCCAGTCAAGCTTCTGCTGCTCCGCACCGGCCATTGGCAGCGCATCTACAGCACCACAGACATCGGGGCTCCGGGCTTTCCCTGACGAACAGGGCTTCGACGTTTACCACCACCTGCACCTCTGCCCCCATTGGAAAAAAACCCCGAAAAATCACGAACGTTGGACGATTGCTCCCACACCGAAAGTGCCAGCCAGTCGAGCTCTTGCTGCTCCTCACCGGCCATTGGCAGCGCATCTACAGCACCACAGACATAGGGCTCCTGTCTTTCCCTGACGAACAGGGCTTCGACGTTTACCACCAGCTGCGCCTGGGTGCCCACTTAAAAAATCCCAAAAAATCACGAATGTCGGACGATTGCTCCCACACCGAAAGTGCAACAACTCAAGCTCTTTCTACTCCTTCCCGGCCATTGGCAGTGCATCTACAGCACCACAGACATCAGGGCTCCGGGCTTTCCCTGACGAACAGGGCTTCGACGTTTACCACCAGGGGCACATGGGCACCCACTGGAAAAAAACCCCGAAAAATCACGAACGTCGGACGATTGCTCCCACACCGAAAGTGCCAGCCAGTCAAGCTCTTGCTGCTCCTCACCGGCCATTGGCAGCGCATCTACAGCACCACAGACATCAGGGCTCCGGGCTTTCCCTGACGAACAGGGCTTCGACGTTTACCACCACCTGCACCTCTGCCCCCATTGGAAAAAAACCCCGAAAAATCACGAACGTCGGACGATTGCTCCCACACCGAAAGTGCCAGCCAGTCAAGCTCTTGCTGCTCCTCACCGGCCATTGGCAGCGCATCTACAGCACCACAGACATCGGGGCTCCGGGCTTTCCCTGACGAACAGGGCTTCGACCTTTACCAACACCTGCACCTGGGGGGCCCACTGAAAAAAAACCCGAAAAATCATGAACGTCGGACGATTGCTCCCACACCGAAAGTGCCAGCCAGTCAAGCTTCTGCTGCTCCTCACCGGCCATTGGCAGCGCATCTACAGCACCACAGACATCGGGGCTCCGGGCTTTCCCTGACGAACAGGGCTTCGACGTTTACCACCAGCTGCACCTGGGGGGCCCTCTGAAAAAAACCCCAAAAAATCATGAACGTCGGACGATTGCTCCCACACCAAAAGTGCCAGCCAGTCAAGCTCTTGCTGCTCCTCCCCAGCCATTGGCAGCGCATCTACAGCACCACAGACATCGGGGCTCCGGGCATTCCCTGACGAACAGGGCTTCGACGTTTACCACCAGCTCCACCTGGGCACGCACTAAAAAAAAAACGCAAAAAATCACGACCGTCTAACGATTGCTCCCACACCGAAAGTGCCAGACAGTCAAGCTCTTGCTGCTCCTCCCCGGCCATTGGCAGCGCATCTACAGCACCACAGACATGGGGGCTCCGGGCTTTCCCTGACGAACAGGGCTTCGACGTTTACCACCAGCTGCACCTGGGCGCCCACTGAAAAAAAACCCGAAAAATCACGAACGTCGGACGATTGCTCCCACACCGAAATTGCCAGCCAGTCAAGCTCTTGCTGCTCCTCCCCGGCCATTGGCAGCGCATCTACAGCACCACAGACATCGGGGCTCCGGGCTTTCCCTGATGAACAGGGCTTCGACGTTTACCACCAGCTGCGCCTGGGCGCCCACTAAAAAAAAACCCAAAAAATCACGAACGTCGGACGATTGCTCCCACACCGAAAGTGCCAGCCAGTCAAGCTCTTGCTGCTCCTCCCCGGCCATTGGCAGCGCATCTACAGCACCACAGACATCGGGGCTCCGGGCTTTCCCTGACGAACAGGGCTTCGACGTTTACCACCAGCTGCACCTGGGGGGCCCTCTGAAAAAAACCCCAAAAAATCATGAACGTCGGACGATTGCTCCCACACCGAAAGTGCCAGCCAGTCAAGCTCTTGCTGCTCCTCCCCAGCCATTGGCAGCGCATCTACAGCACCACAGACATCGGGGCTCCGGGCATTCCCTGACGAACAGGGCTTCGACGTTTACCACCAGCTTCACCTGGGCACGCACTAAAAAAAAAAACGCAAAAAATCACGACCGTCTAACGATTGCTCCCACACCGAAAGTGCCAGACAGTCAAGCTCTTGCTGCTCCTCCCCGGCCATTGGCAGCGCATCTACAGCACCACAGACATGGGGGCTCCGGGCTTTCCCTGACGAACAGGGCTTCGACGTTTACCACCAGCTGCACCTGGGCGCCCACTGAAAAAAAAACCCGAAAAATCACGAACGTCGGACGATTGCTCCCACACCGATAGTGCCAGCCAGTCAAGCTCTTGCTGCTCCTCACCGGCCATTGGCAGCGCATCTACAGCACCACAGACATCGGGGCTCCGGGCTTTCCCTGACGAACAGGGCTTCGACGTTTACCACCACCTGCACCTGGGCGCCCATTGGAAAAAAACCCAAGAAAAATCACGAACGTCGGACGATTGCTCCCACACAAAAAGTTCCAGCCAGTCAAGCTCTTGCTGCTCCTCACCGGCCATTGGCAGCGCATCTACAGCACCACAGACATCGGGGCTCCGGGCTTTCCCTGACGAACAGGGCTTTGACGTTTACCACCATCTGCACCTGGGGGGCCCACTGAAAAAAACCCCGAAAAATCATGAACGTCGGACGATTGCTCCCACACCGAAATTGCCAGCCAGTCAAGCTCTTGCTGCTCCTCCCCGGCCATTGGCAGCGCATCTACAGCACCACAGACATCGGGGCTCCGGGCTTTCCCTGATGAACAGGGCTTCGACGTTTACCACCAGCTGCGCCTGGGCGCCCACTAAAAAAAAACCCAAAAAATCACGAACGTCGGACCATTGCTCCCACACCGAAAGTGCCAACAACTCAAGCTCTTGCTGCTCCTCACCGTCCATTGGCAGCGCATCTACAGCACCACAGACATCGGGGCTCCGGTCTTTCCCTGACGAACAGGGCTTTGACGTTTACCACCAGCTGCGCCTGGGTGCCCACTTAAAAAATCCCAAAAAATCACGAATGTCGGACGATTGCTCCCACACCGAAAGTGCCAACAACTCAAGCTCTTGCTGCTCCTCCCCGGCCACTGGCAGCGCATCTACAGCACCACAGACATCGGGGCTCCGGGCTTTCCCTGACGAACAGGGCTTCGACGTTTACCACCAGCTGCACCTGGGGGGCCCACTGAAAAAAACCCCGAAAAAGCATGAACGTCGGACGATTGCTCCCACACAAAAAGTGCCAGCTAGTCAAGCTCTTGCTGCTCCTCCCCGGCCATTGGCAGCGCATCTACAGCACCACAGACATCAGGGCTCCGGGCTTTCCCTGACGAACATGGCTTCGACGTTTACCACCAGGGGCACATGGGCACCCACTGGAAAAAAACCCCGAAAAATCACGAACGTCGGACGATTGCTCCCACACAAAAAGTGCCAGCCAGTCAAGCTCTTGCTGCTCCTCACCGTCCATTGGCAGCGCATCTACAGCACCACAGACATCGGGGCTCCGGGCTTTCCCTGACGAACAGGGCTTCGATGTTTACCACCACCTGCACCTGGGGGGCCCACTGAAAAAAACCCCGAAAAATCATGAACGTCGGACGATTGCTCCCACACCGAAAGTGCCAGCCAGTCAAGCTTCTGCTGCTCCTCACCGGCCATTGGCAGCGCATCTACAGCACCACAGACATCGGGGCTCCGGGCTTTCCCTGACGAACAGGGCTTCGACGTTTACCACCACATGCACCTGGGCGCCCATTGGAAAAAAACCCAAGAAAAATCACGAACGTTGGACGATTGCTCCCACACCAAAAGTTCCAGCAACTCAAGCTCTTGCTGCTCCTCACCGGCAACTGGCAGCCCATCTACAGCACCACAGACATCGGGGCTCCGGGCTTTCCCTGACGAACAGGGCTTCGACGTTTACCACCAGCTGCACCTGGGGGGCCCACTGAAAAAAACCCCGAAAAATCATGAACGTCGGACGATTGCTCCCACACTGAAATTGCCAGCTAGTCAAGCTCTTGCTGCTCCTCCCCGGCCATTGGCAGCGCATCTACAGCACCACAGACATGGGGGCTCCGGGCTTTCCCTGACGAACAGGGCTTCGACGTTTACCACCACCTGCACCTGTGGGGCCCTCTGAAAAAAACCCCAAAAAATCATGAACGTCGGACGATTGCTCCCACACCAAAAGTGCCAGCCAGTCAAGCTCTTGCTGCTCCTCCCCGGCCATTGGCAGCGCATCTACAGCACCACAGACATGGGGGCTCCGGGCTTTCCCTGACGAACAGGGCTTCGACGTTTACCACCAGCTGCACCTGGGCGCCCACTCCAAAAAAAACCCGAAAAATCACGAACGTCGGACGATTGCTCCCACACCGAAAGTGCCAGCCAGTCAAGCTCTTGCTGCTCCTCACCGGCCATTGGCAGCGCATCTACAGCACCACAGACATGGGGGCTCCGGGCTTTCCCTCACGAACAGGGCTTCGACGTTTACCACCACCTGCACCTCTGCCCCCATTGGAAAAAAACCCCGAAAAATCACGAACGTCGGACGATTGCTCCCACACCGAAAGTGCCAGCCAGTCAAGCTCTTGCTGCTCCTCACCGGCCATTGGCAGCGCATCAACAGCACCACAGACATCGGGGCTCCGGGCTTTCCCTGACGAACAGGGCTTCGACGTTTACCACCAGCTGCACCTGGGCGCCCACTCCAGAAAAACCCGAAAAATCACGAACGTCGGACGATTGCTCCCACACCGAAAGTGCCAGCCAGTCAAGCTCCTGCTGCTCCTCACCGGCCATTGGCAGCGCATCTACAGCACCACAGACATTGGGGCTCCGAGCTTTCCCTGACGAACAGGGCTTCGACGTTTACCACCAGCTGCACCTGGGGGGCCCACTGAAAAAAACCCCGAAAAATCATGAACGTCGGACGATTGCTCCCACACCGAAATTGCCAGCCAGTCAAGCTCTTGCTGCTCCTCCCCGGCCATTGGCAGCGCATCTACAGCACCACAGACATGGGGGCTCCGGGCTTTCCCTGACGAACAGGGCTTCGACGTTTACCACCAGGGGCACATGGGCACCCACTGGAAAAAAACCCCGAAAAATCACGAACGTCGGACGATTGCTCCCACACCGAAAGTGTCATCCAGTCAAGCTCTTGCTGCTCCTCACCGGCCATTGGCAGCGCATCTACAGCACCACAGACATCGGGGCTCCGGGCTTTCCCTGACGAACAGGGCTTTGACGTTTACCACCAGCTGCACCTGGGGGGCCCACTGAAAAAAACCCCGAAAAATCATGAACGTCGGACGATTGCTCCCACACCGAAATTGCCAGCCAGTCAAGCTCTTGCTGCTCCTCCCCGGCCATTGGCAGCGCATCTACAGCACCACAGACATCGGGGCTCCGGGCTTTCCCTGATGAACAGGGCTTCGACGTTTACCACCAGCTGCGCCTGGGCGCCCACTAAAAAAAAACCCAAAAAATCACGAACGTCGGACCATTGCTCCCACACCGAAAGTGCCAGCCAGTCAAGCTCTTGCTGCTCCTCCCCAGCCATTGGCAGCGCATCTACAGCACCACAGACATCGGGGCTCCGGGCATTCCCTGACGAACAGGGCTTCGACGTTTACCAGCAGCTTCACCTGGGCACGCACTAAAAAAAAAACGCAAAAAATCACGACCGTCTAACGATTGCTCCCACACCAAAAGTGCCAGCAACTCAAGCTCTTGCTGCTCCTCCCAAGCCATTGGCAGCGCATCTACAGCACCACAGACATCGGGGCTCCGGGCTTTCCCTGACGAACAGGGCTTCGACGTTTACCACCACCTGCACCTCTGCCCCCATTGGAAAAAAACCCCGAAAAATCACGAACGTCGGACGATTGCTTCCACACAGAAAGTGCCAGCCAGTCAAGCTCCTGCTGCTCCTCCCCGGCCACTTGCAGCGCATCTACAGCACCACAGACATCGGGGCTCCGGGCTTTCCCTGACGAACAGGGCTTCGACGTTTAATACCACCTGCACCTGGGCGCCCACTCCAAAAAAAACCCGAAAAAACACGAACATCGGACGATTGCTCCCACACAAAAAGTTCCAGCCAGTCAAGCTCTTGCTGCTCCTCACCGGCCATTGGCAGCGCATCTACAGCACCACAGACATCGGGGCTCCGGGCTTTCCCTGATGAACAGGGCTTCGACGTTTACCACCAGCTGCGCCTGGGCGCCCACTAAAAAAAAACCCAAAAAATCACGAACGTCGGACCATTGCTCCCACACAAAAAGTGCCAGCCAGTCAAGCTCTTGCTGCTCCTCACCGTCCATTGGCAGCACATCTACAGCACCACAGACATCGGGGCTCCGGGCTTTCCCTGACGAACAGGGCTTCGACGTTTACCACCAGCTGCACCTGGGCGCCCACTGGAAAAAAACCCCGAAAAATCACGAACGTCGGATGATTGCTCCCACACCGAAATTGCCAGCCAGTCAAGCTCTTGCTGCTCCTCCCAAGCCATTGGCAGCGCATCTACAGCACCACAGACATCGGGGCTCCGGGCTTTCCCTGACGAACAGGGCTTTGACGTTTACCACCAGCTGCACCTGGGGGGCCCACTGAAAAAAACCCAAAAAATCATGAACGTCGGACGATTGCTCCCACACCGAAATTGCCAGCCAGTCAAGCTCTTGCTGCTCCTCCCCGGCCATTGGCAGCGCATCTACAGCACCACAGACATCGGGGCTCCGGGCTTTCCCTGATGAACAGGGCTTCGACGTTTACCACCAGCTGCGCCTGGGCGCCCACTACAAAAAAAACCCAAAAAATCACGAACGTCGGACCATTGCTCCCACACCGAAAGTGCCAGCCAGTCAAGCTCTTGCTGCTCCTCCCAAGCCATTGGCAGCGCATCTACAGCACCACAGACATCGGGGCTCCGGGCTTTCCCTGATGAACAGGGCTTCAACGTTTACCACCAGCTGCACCTGGGCACGCACTAAAAAAACACGCAAAAAAATCACGAACGTCGGATGATTGCTCCCACACCGAAAGTGCCAGCCAGTCAAGTTTCTGCTGCTCCTCCCCGGCCACTGGCAGCGCATCTACAGCACCACAGACATCGGGGCTCCGGGCTTTCCCTGACGAACAGGGCTTCGACGTTTACCACCAGCTGCACCTGGTTGCCCACTCCAGAAAAACCCTAAAAATCACGAAAGTTGCACGATTGCTCCCACACAAAAAGTGCGAGCCAGTCAAGCTCCTCCTGCTCCTCACCGGCCATTGGCAGCGCATCTACAGCACCACAGACATCGGGGCTCCGGGCTTTACCTGACGAACAGGGCTTCGACGTTTACCACCACCTGCACCTCTGCCCCCATTGGAAAAAAAACCCGAAAAATCACGAACGTCGGACCATTGCTCCCACACCGAAAGTGCCAGCCAGTCAAGCTCCTGCTGCTCCTCCCCGGCCACTGGCAGCGCATCTACAGCACCACAGACATCGGGGCTCCGGGCTTTCCCTGACGAACAGGGCTTCGACGTTTACCACCAGCTGCACCTGGTTGCCCACTCCAGAAAAACCCTAAAAATCACGAAAGTTGCACGATTGCTCCCACACCGAAAGTGCCAGCCAGTCAAGCTCCTGCTGCTCCTCCCCGGCCATTGGCAGCGCATCTACAGCACCACAGACATCGGGGCTCCGGGCTTTCCCTGACGAACAGGGCTTCGACGTTTACCACCAGCTGCACCTGGGCGCCCATTGGAAAAAAACCCAAGAAAAATCACGAACGTTGGACGATTGCTCCCACACCAAAAGTGCCAGCCAGTCAAGCTCTTGCTGCTCCTCCCCGGCCATTGGCAGCGCATCTACAGCACCACAGACATTGGGGCTCCGGGCTTTCCCTGATGAACAGGGCTTCGACGTTTACCACCAGCTGCACCTGGTCGCCCACTCCAAAAAAACCCCGAAAAATCACGAACGTCGGACGATTGCTCCCACACCGAAAGTGCCAGCCAGTCAAGCTGTTGCTTCTCCTCACCGGCCACTGGCAGCGCATCTACAGCACCACAGACATCGGGGCTCCGGGCTTTCCCTGACGAACGGGGCTTCGACGTTTACCACCACCTGCACCTGGGCGCCCACTCCAAAAAAAACCCGAAAAAACACGAACATCGGACGATTGCTCCCACACAAATAGTTCCAGCCAGTCAAGCTCTTGCTGCTCCTCCCCAGCCATTGGCAGCGCATCTACAGCACCACAGACATCAGGGCTCCGGGCTTTCCCTGACGAACAGGGCTTCAACGTTTACCACCAGCTGCACCTGGGGGGCCCACTGAAAAAAACCCCGAAAAATCATGAACGTCGGACGATTGCTCCCACACCGAAATTGCCAGCCAGTCAAGCTCTTGCTGCTCCTCCCCGGCCATTGGCAGCGCATCAACAGCACCACAGACACCGGGGCTTTGGGCTTTCCCTGATGAACAGGGCTTCGACGTTTACCACCAGCTGCGCCTGGGCGCCCACTAAAAAAAAACCCAAAAAATCACGAACGTCGGACCATTGCTCCCACACCGAAAGTGCCAGCCAGTCAAGCTCTTGCTGCTCCTCCCCGGCCATTGGCAGCGCATCTACAGCACCACAGACATCGGGGCTCCGGGCATTCCCTGACGAACAGGGCTTCGACGTTTACCACCAGCTTCAACTGGGCACGCACTAAAAAAAGAACGCAAAAAATCACGAACGTCGGACGATTGCTCCCACACCGAATGTGCCAGCCAGTCAAGCTCTTGCTGCTCCTCACCGGCCATTGGCAGCGCATCTACAGCACCACAGACATGGGGGCTCCGGGCTTTCCCTGACGAACAGGGCTTCGACGTTTACCACCAGCTGCACCTGGGTGCCCACTGAAAAAAACCCCGAAAAATCATGAACGTCGGACGATTGCTCCCACACTGAAAGTGCCAGCTAGTCAAGCTCTTGCTGCTCCTCCCCGGCCATTGGCAGCGCATCTACAGCACCACAGACATCGGGGCTCCGGGCTTTCCCTGACGAACAGGGCTTCGACGTTTACCACCAGCTGCACCTGGGGTGCCCTCTGAAAAAAACCCCAAAAAATCATGAACGTCGGACGATTGCTCCCACACCAAAAGTGCCAGCCAGTCAAGCTCTTGCTGCTCCTCCCCGGCCATTGGCAGCGCATCTACAGCACCACAGACATCGGGGCTCCGGGCTTTCCCTGACGAACAGGGCTTCGACGTTTACCACCAGCTGCACCTGGGGGGCCCTCTGAAAAAAACCCCAAAAAATCATGAACGTCGGACGATTGCTCCCACACCAAAAGTGCCAGCCAGTCAAGCTCTTGCTGCTCCTCCCCAGCCATTGGCAGCGCATCTACAGCACCACAGACATGGGGGCTCCGGGCTTTCCCTGACGAACAGGGCTTCGACGTTTACCACCAGCTGCACCTGGGCGCCCACTCCAAAAAAAACCCGAAAAATCACGAACGTCGGACGATTGCTCCCACACCGAAAGTGCCAGCCAGTCAAGCTCTTGCTGCTCCTCACCGGCCATTGGCAGCGCATCTACAGCACCACAGACATCGGGGCTCCGGGCTTTCCCTGACGAACAGGGCTTCGACGTTTACCACCACCTGCACCTGGGCGCCCATTGGAAAAAAACCCAAGAAAAATCACGAACGTTGGACAATTGCTCCCACACCGAAAGTGCCAGCCAGTCAAGCTCTTGCTGCTCATCTCCGGCCATTGGCAGCGCATCTACAGCACCGCAGACATCGGGGCTCCGGGCTTTCCCTGATGAACAGGGCTTCGACGTTTACCACCAGCTGCACCTGGGCGCCCATTGGAAAAAAACCCAAGAAAAATCACGAACGTTGGACGATTGCTCCCACACCGAAAGTGCCAGCCAGTCAAGCTCTTGCTGCTCCTCACCGTCCATTCGCAGCGCATCTACAGCACCACAGACATCGGGGCTCCGGGCTTTCCCTGACGAACAGGGCTTCGACCTTTACCACCAGCTGCACCTGGTCGCCCACTCCAAAAAAACCCGAAAATCACGAACGTCGGACGATTGCTCCCACACCGAAAGTGCCAGCCAGTCAAGCTCCTGCTGCTCCTCCCCGGCCACTGGCAGCGCATCTACAGCACCACAGACATCGGGGCTCCGGGCTTTCCCTGACGAACAGGGCTTCGACGTTTACCACCAGCTTCACCTGGGCACGCACTAAAAAAAAAACGCAAAAAATCACGACCGTCTAAAGATTGCTCCCACACCAAAAGTGCCAGCAACTCAAGCTCTTGCTGCTCCTCCCCGGCCATTGGCAGCGCATCTACAGCACCACAGACATGGGGGCTCCGGGCTTTCCCTGACGAACAGGGCTTCGACGTTTACCACCAGCTGCACCTGGGCGCCCACTGAAAAAAAACCCCGAAAAATCACGAACGTCGGACGATTGCTCCCACACCGAAAGTGCCAGCCAGTCAAGCTCCTGCTGCTCCTCCCCGGCCACTGGCAGCGCATCTACAGCACCACAGACATTGGGGCTCCGGGCTTTCCCTGACGAACAGGGCTTCGACGTTTACCACCACCTGCACCTGGGCGCCCATTGGAAAGAAACCCAAGAAAAATCACGAACGTTGGACGATTGCTCCCACACCGAAAGTGCCAGCAACTCAAGTTCTTGCTGCTCATCACCGGCCATTGGCAGCGCATCTACAGCACCACAGACATCGGGGCTCCGGGCTTTCCCTGACGAACAGGGCTTTGACGTTTACCACCAGCTGCACCTGGGGGGCCCACTGAAAAAAACCCCGAAAAATCATGAACGTCGGACGATTGCTCCCACACCGAAATTGCCAGCCAGTCAAGCTCTTGCTGCTCCTCACCGGCCATTGGCAGCGCATCTACAGCACCACAGACATCGGGGCTCCGGGCTTTCCCTGATGAACAGGGCTTCGACGTTTACCACCAGCTGCACCTGGGGGGCCCACTGAAAAAAACCCCGAAAAATCATGAACGTCGGACTATTGCTCCCACACCGAAATTGCCAGCCAGTCAAGCTCTTGCTGCTACTCCCCGGCCATTGGCAGCGCATCTACAGCACCACAGACATCGGGGCTCCGGGCTTTCCCTGACGAACAGGGCTTCGACGTTTACCACCAGCTGCGCCTGGGCGCCCACTAAAAAAAAACCCAAAAAATCACGAACGTCGGACCATTGCTCCCACACCGAAAGTGCCAGCCAGTCAAGCTCTTGCTGCTCCTCCCCGGCCATTGGCAGCGCATCTACAGCACCACAGACATCGGGGCTCCGGGCTTTCCCTGACGAACAGGGCTTCGACGTTTACCACCAGCTGCACCTGGGCGCCCACTGGAAAAAAACCCCGAAAAATCACGAACGTCGGACGATTGCTCCCACACCAAAAGTGCCAGCCAGTCAAGCTCCTGCTGCTCCTCCCAAGCCATTGGCAGCGCATTTACAGCACCACAGACATCGGGGCTCCGGGCTTTCCCTGACGAACAGGGCTTCGACGTTTACCACCAGCTGCACCTGGGCACGCACTAAAAAAACACGCAAAAAAATCACGAACGTCGGATGATTGCTCCCACACCGAAAGTGCCAGCCAGTCAAGCTTCTGCTGCTCCTCCCCGGCCACTGGCAGCGCATCTACAGCACCACAGACATCGGGGCTCCGGGCTTTCCCTGACGAACAGGGCTTCAACGTTTACCACCAGCTGCACCTGGTCGCCCACTCCAGAAAAACCCTAAAAATCACGAACGTCGGACGATTGCTCCCACACAAAAAGTGCCAGCCAGTCAAGCTCCTGCTGCTCCTCACCGGCCATTGGCAGCGCATCTACAGCACCACAGACATCGGGGCTCCGGGCATTCCCTGACGAACAGGGCTTCGACGTTTACCACCAGCTGCACCTGGGCACGCACTAAAAAAAAACGCAAAAAATAACAAACGTCGGACGATTGCTCCCACACCGAAAGTGCCAGCCAGTCAAGCTCTTGCTGCTCCTCCCCGGCCATTGGCAGCGCATCTACAGCACCACAGACATCGGGGCTCCGGGCTTTCCCTGACGAACAGGGCTTCGACGTTTACCACCACCTGCACCTCTGCCCCCATTGGAAAAAAAACCCGAAAAATCACGAACGTCGGACGATTGCTCCCACACCGAAAGTGCCAGCCAGTCAAGCTCCTGCTGCTCCTCCCCGGCCACTGGCAGCGCATCTACAGCACCACAGACATCGGGGCTCCGGGCTTTCCCTGACGAACAGGGCTTCGATGTTTACCACCAGCTGCACCTGGGCGCCCACTCCAGAAAAACCCGAAAAATCACGAACGTCGGACGATTGCTCCCACAGAAAAAGTGCCAGCCAGTCAAGCTCCTCCTGCTCCTCACCGGCCATTGGCAGCGCATCTACAGCACCACAGACATCGGGGCTCCGAGCTTTCCCTGACGAACAGGGCTTCGACGTTTACCACCAGCTGCACCTGGGGGGC
The DNA here is from genome assembly GCF_036417535.1 of Chlamydotis macqueenii. Classification (NCBI taxonomy): domain Eukaryota; kingdom Metazoa; phylum Chordata; class Aves; order Otidiformes; family Otididae; genus Chlamydotis; species Chlamydotis macqueenii. Next base: position 32,197,039 of record NC_141592.1, on the reverse strand, counting down.
CCACTGAAAAAAACCCCCAAAAATCATGAACGTCGGACGATTGCTCCCACACCGAAATTGCCAGCCAGTCAAGCTCTTGCTGCTCCTCACCGGCCATTGGCAGCGCATCTACAGCACCACAGACATCGGGGCTCCGGGCTTTCCCTGACGAACAGGGCTTTGACATTTACCACCACCTGCACCTCTGCTTCCATTGGAAAAAAACCCAAGAAAAATCACGAACGTTGGACGATTGCTCCCACACCGAAAGTGCCAGCCAGTCAACCTCTTGCTGCTCATCACCGGCCATTGGCAGCACATCTACAGCACCACAGACATCGGGGCTCCGGGCTTTCCCTGACGAACAGGGCTTCGACGTTTACCACCAGCTGCACCTGGTCGCCCACTCCAGAAAAACCCTAAAAATCACGAACGTCGGACGATTGCTCCCACACCAAAAGTGCCAGCCAGTCAAGCTCCTGCTGCTCCTCCCCGGCCATTGGCAGTGCATCTACAGCACCACAGACATCGCGGCTCCGGGCTTTCCCTGACGAACAGGGCTTCGACGTTTACCACCAACTGCACCTGGGCGCCCACTCCAAAAAAAACCCGAAAAAACACGAACGTAGGACGATTGCTCCCACACCGAAAGTGCCAGCCAGTCAAGCTCTTGCTGCTCATCACCGGCCATTGGCAGCGCATCTACAGCACCACAGACATCGGGGCTCCGGGCTTTCCCTGACGAACAGGGCTTCGACCTTTACCACCAGCTGCACCTGGGCGCCCACTGGAAAAAAACCCAAGAAAAATCACGAACGTCGGACGATTGCTCCCACACCAAAAGTGCCAGCCAGTCAAGCTCTTGCTGCTCCTCCCAAGCCATTGGCAGCGCATCTACAGCACCACAGACATCGGGGCTCCGGGCTTTCCCTGACGAACAGGGCTTCGACGTTTACCACCAGCTGCACCTGGGGGGCCCACTGAAAAAAACCCCGAAAAATCATGAACGTCGGACGATTGCTCCCACACCGAAATTGCCAGCTAGTCAAGCTCTTGCTGCTCCTCCCCGGCCATTGGCAGCGCATCTACAGCACCACAGACATCGGGGCTCCGGGCTTTCCCTGATGAACAGGGCTTCGACGTTTACCACCAGCTGCACCTGGGGGGCCCTCTGAAAAAAACCCCAAAAAATCATGAACGTCGGACGATTGCTCCCACACCAAAAGTGCCAGCCAGTCAAGCTCTTGCTGCTCCTCCCCAGCCATTGGCAGCGCATCTACAGCACCACAGACATCGGGGCTCCGGGCATTCCCTGACGAACAGGGCTTCGACGTTTACCACCAGCTTCAACTGGGCACGCACTAAAAAAAAAACGCAAAAAATCACGAACGTCGGACGATTGCTCCCACACCGAATGTGCCAGCCAGTCAAGCTCTTGCTGCTCCTCACCGGCCATTGGCAGCGCATCTACAGCACCACAGACATGGGGGCTCCGGGCTTTCCCTGACGAACAGGGCTTCGACGTTTACCACCAGCTGCACCTGGGTGCCCACTGAAAAAAACCCCGAAAAATCATGAACGTCGGACGATTGCTCCCACACTGAAAGTGCCAGCTAGTCAAGCTCTTGCTGCTCCTCCCCGGCCATTGGCAGCGCATCTACAGCACCACAGACATCGGGGCTCCGGGCTTTCCCTGACGAACAGGGCTTCGACGTTTACCACCAGCTGCACCTGGGGTGCCCTCTGAAAAAAACCCCAAAAAATCATGAACGTCGGACGATTGCTCCCACACCAAAAGTGCCAGCCAGTCAAGCTCTTGCTGCTCCTCCCCGGCCATTGGCAGCGCATCTACAGCACCACAGACATGGGGGCTCCGGGCTTTCCCTGACGAACAGGGCTTCGACGTTTACCACCAGCTGCACCTGGGCGCCCACTCCAAAAAAAACCCGAAAAATCACGAACGTCGGACGATTGCTCCCACACCGAAAGTGCCAGCCAGTCAAGCTTCTGCTGCTCCTCCCCGGCCACTGGCAGCGCATCTACAGCACCACAGACATCGGGGCTCCGGGCTTTCCCTGACGAACAGGGCTTCAACGTTTACCACCAGCTGCACCTGGTCGCCCACTCCAGAAAAACCCTAAAAATCACGAACGTCGGACGATTGCTCCCACACAAAAAGTGCCAGCCAGTCAAGCTCCTGCTGCTCCTCACCGGCCATTGGCAGCGCATCTACAGCACCACAGACATCGGGGCTCCGGGCATTCCCTGACGAACAGGGCTTCGACGTTTACCACCAGCTGCACCTGGGCACGCACTAAAAAAAAACGCAAAAAATAACAAACGTCGGACGATTGCTCCCACACCGAAAGTGCCAGCCAGTCAAGCTCTTGCTGCTCCTCCCCGGCCATTGGCAGCGCATCTACAGCACCACAGACATAGGGGCTCCGGGCTTTCCCTGACGAACAGGGCTTCGACGTTTACCACCACCTGCACCTCTGCCCCCATTGGAAAAAAACCCCGAAAAATCACGAACGTCGGACGATTGCTCCCACACCGAAAGTGCCAGCCAGTCAAGCTCCTGCTGCTCCTCCCCGGCCACTGGCAGCGCATCTACAGCACCACAGACATCGGGGCTCCGGGCTTTCCCTGACGAACAGGGCTTCGATGTTTACCACCAGCTGCACCTGGGCGCCCACTCCAGAAAAACCCGAAAAATCACGAACGTCGGACGATTGCTCCCACAGAAAAAGTGCCAGCCAGTCAAGCTCCTCCTGCTCCTCACCGGCCATTGGCAGCGCATCTACAGCACCACAGACATCAGGGCTCCGAGCTTTCCCTGACGAACAGGGCTTCGACGTTTACCACCAGCTGCACCTGGGGGGCCCACTGAAAAAAACCCCCAAAAATCATGAACGTCGGACGATTGCTCCCACACCGAAATTGCCAGCCAGTCAAGCTCTTGCTGCTCCTCACCGGCCATTGGCAGCGCATCTACAGCACCACAGACATCGGGGCTCCGGGCTTTCCCTGACGAACAGGGCTTTGACATTTACCACCACCTGCACCTCTGCTTCCATTGGAAAAAAACCCAAGAAAAATCACGAACGTTGGACGATTGCTCCCACACCGAAAGTGCCAGCCAGTCAACCTCTTGCTGCTCATCACCGGCCATTGGCAGCACATCTACAGCACCACAGACATCGGGGCTCCGGGCTTTCCCTGACGAACAGGGCTTCGACGTTTACCACCAGCTGCACCTGGTCGCCCACTCCAGAAAAACCCTAAAAATCACGAACGTCGGACGATTGCTCCCACACCAAAAGTGCCAGCCAGTCAAGCTCCTGCTGCTCCTCCCCGGCCATTGGCAGTGCATCTACAGCACCACAGACATCGCGGCTCCGGGCTTTCCCTGACGAACAGGGCTTCGACGTTTACCACCAACTGCACCTGGGCGCCCACTCCAAAAAAAACCCGAAAAAACACGAACGTAGGACGATTGCTCCCACACCGAAAGTGCCAGCCAGTCAAGCTCTTGCTGCTCATCACCGGCCATTGGCAGCGCATCTACAGCACCACAGACATCGGGGCTCCGGGCTTTCCCTGACGAACAGGGCTTCGACCTTTACCACCAGCTGCACCTGGGCGCCCACTGGAAAAAAACCCAAGAAAAATCACGAACGTCGGACGATTGCTCCCACACCAAAAGTGCCAGCCAGTCAAGCTCTTGCTGCTCCTCACCGGCCATTGGCAGCGCATCTACAGCACCACAGACATCGGGGCTCCGGGCTTTCCCTGACGAACAGGGCTTCGACGTTTACCACCAGCTGCACCTGGGGGGCCCACTGAAAAAAACCCCGAAAAATCATGAACGTCGGACGATTGCTCCCACACCGAAATTGCCAGCTAGTCAAGCTCTTGCTGCTCCTCCCCGGCCATTGGCAGCGCATCTACAGCACCACAGACATCGGGGCTCCGGGCTTTCCCTGATGAACAGGGCTTCGACGTTTACCACCAGCTGCACCTGGGGGGCCCTCTGAAAAAAACCCCAAAAAATCATGAACGTCGGACGATTGCTCCCACACCAAAAGTGCCAGCCAGTCAAGCTCTTGCTGCTCCTCCCCAGCCATTGGCAGCGCATCTACAGCACCACAGACATCGGGGCTCCGGGCATTCCCTGACGAACAGGGCTTCGACGTTTACCACCAGCTTCAACTGGGCACGCACTAAAAAAAAAACGCAAAAAATCACGAACGTCGGACGATTGCTCCCACACCGAATGTGCCAGCCAGTCAAGCTCTTGCTGCTCCTCACCGGCCATTGGCAGCGCATCTACAGCACCACAGACATGGGGGCTCCGGGCTTTCCCTGACGAACAGGGCTTCGACGTTTACCACCAGCTGCACCTGGGTGCCCACTGAAAAAAACCCCGAAAAATCATGAACGTCGGACGATTGCTCCCACACTGAAAGTGCCAGCCAGTCAAGCTCTTGCTGCTCCTCCCCGGCCATTGGCAGCGCATCTACAGCACCACAGACATCGGGGCTCCGGGCTTTCCCTGACGAACAGGGCTTCGACGTTTACCACCAGCTGCACCTGGGGTGCCCTCTGAAAAAAACCCCAAAAAATCATGAACGTCGGACGATTGCTCCCACACCAAAAGTGCCAGCCAGTCAAGCTCTTGCTGCTCCTCCCCGGCCATTGGCAGCGCATCTACAGCACCACAGACATGGGGGCTCCGGGCTTTCCCTGACGAACAGGGCTTCGACGTTTACCACCAGCTGCACCTGGGCGCCCACTCCAAAAAAAACCCGAAAAATCACGAACGTCGGACGATTGCTCCCACACCGAAAGTGCCAGCCAGTCAAGCTCTTGCTGCTCCTCACCGGCCATTGGCAGCGCATCTACAGCACCACAGACATCGGGGCTCCGGGCTTTCCCTGACGAACAGGGCTTCGACGTTTACCACCACCTGCACCTGGGCGCCCATTGGAAAAAAACCCAAGAAAAATCACGAACGTTGGACGATTGCTCCCACACCGAAAGTGCCAGCCAGTCAAGCTCTTGCTGCTCATCACCGGCCATTGGCAGCGCATCTACAGCACCACAGACATCGGGGCTCCGGGCTTTCCCTGATGAACAGGGCTTCGACGTTTACCACCAGCTGCACCTGGGCGCCCATTGGAAAAAAACCCAAGAAAAATCACGAACGTTGGACGATTGCTCCCACACCGAAAGTGCCAGCCAGTCAAGCTCTTGCTGCTCCTCACCGTCCATTGGCAGCGCATCTACAGCACCACAGACATCGGGGCTCCGGGCTTTCCCTGACGAACAGGGCTTCGACGTTTACCACCAGCTGCACCTGGGCGCCCACTGAAAAAAATCCCCGAAAAATCACGAACGTCGGACGATTGCTCCCACACAAAAAGTGCCAGCCAGTCAAGCTCCTGCTGCTCCTCCCCGGCCACTGGCAGCGCATCTACAGCACCACAGACATTGGGGCTCCGGGCTTTCCCTGACGAACAGGGCTTCGACGTTTACCACCACCTGCACCTGGGCGCCCATTGGAAAAAAACCCAAGAAAAATCACGAACGTTGGACGATTGCTCCCACACCGAAAGTGCCAGCAACTCAAGTTCTTGCTGCTCATCACCGGCCATTGGCAGCGCATCTACAGCACCACAGACATCGGGGCTCCGGGCTTTCCCTGACGAACAGGGCTTTGACGTTTACCACCAGCTGCACCTGGGGGGCCCACTGAAAAAAACCCCGAAAAATCATGAACGTCGGACGATTGCTCCCACACCGAAATTGCCAGCCAGTCAAGCTCTTGCTGCTCCTCACCGGCCATTGGCAGCGCATCTACAGCACCACAGACATCGGGGCTCCGGGCTTTCCCTGATGAACAGGGCTTCGACGTTTACCACCAGCTGCACCTGGGGGGCCCACTGAAAAAAACCCCGAAAAATCATGAACGTCGGACGATTGCTCCCACACCGAAATTGCCAGCCAGTCAAGCTCTTGCTGCTACTCCCCGGCCATTGGCAGCGCATCTACAGCACCACAGACATCGGGGCTCCGGGCTTTCCCTGACGAACAGGGCTTCGACGTTTACCACCAGCTGCGCCTGGGCGCCCACTAAAAAAAAACCCAAAAAATCACGAACGTCGGACCATTGCTCCCACACCGAAAGTGCCAGCCAGTCAAGCTCTTGCTGCTCCTCCCCGGCCATTGGCAGCGCATCTACAGCACCACAGACATCGGGGCTCCGGGCTTTCCCTGACGAACAGGGCTTCGACGTTTACCACCAGCTGCACCTGGGCGCCCACTGGAAAAAAACCCCGAAAAATCACGAACGTCGGACGATTGCTCCCACACCAAAAGTGCCAGCCAGTCAAGCTCCTGCTGCTCCTCCCAAGCCATTGGCAGCGCATTTACAGCACCACAGACATCGGGGCTCCGGGCTTTCCCTGACGAACAGGGCTTCGACGTTTACCACCAGCTGCACCTGGGCACGCACTAAAAAAACACGCAAAAAAATCACGAACGTCGGACGATTGCTCCCACACCGAAAGTGCCAGCCAGTCAAGCTTCTGCTGCTCCTCCCCGGCCACTGGCAGCGCATCTACAGCACCACAGACATCGGGGCTCCGGGCTTTCCCTGACGAACAGGGCTTCGACGTTTACCACCAGCTGCACCTGGTCGCCCACTCCAGAAAAACCCTAAAAATCACGAACGTCGGACGATTGCTCCCACACAAAAAGTGCCAGCCAGTCAAGCTCCTGCTGCTCCTCACCGGCCATTGGCAGCGCATCTACAGCACCACAGACATCGGGGCTCCGGGCATTCCCTGACGAACAGGGCTTCGACGTTTACCACCAGCTGCACCTGGGCACGCACTAAAAAAAAACGCAAAAAATCACGACCGTCTAAAGATTGCTCCCACACCAAAAGTGCCAGCAACTCAAGCTCTTGCTGCTCCTCCCCGGCCATTGGCAGCGCATCTACAGCACCACAGACATGGGGGCTCCGGGCTTTCCCTGACGAACAGGGCTTCGACGTTTACCACCAGCTGCACCTGGTCGCCCACTGAAAAAAAACCCCGAAAAATCACGAACGTCGGACGATTGCTCCCACACCGAAAGTGCCAGCCAGTCAAGCTCCTGCTGCTCCTCCCCGGCCACTGGCAGCGCATCTACAGCACCACAGACATTGGGGCTCCGGGCTTTCCCTGACGAACAGGGCTTCGACGTTTACCACCACCTGCACCTGGGCGCCCATTGGAAAAAAACCCAAGAAAAATCACGAACGTTGGACGATTGCTCCCACACCGAAAGTGCCAGCAACTCAAGTTCTTGCTGCTCATCACCGGCCATTGGCAGCGCATCTACAGCACCACAGACATCGGGGCTCCGGGCTTTCCCTGACGAACAGGGCTTCGACGTTTACCACCAGCTGCACCTGGTCGCCCACTCCAGAAAAACCCTAAAAATCACGAACGTCGGACGATTGCTCCCACACAAAAAGTGCCAGCCAGTCAAGCTCCTGCTGCTCCTCACCGGCCATTGGCAGCGCATCTACAGCACCACAGACATCGGGGCTCCGGGCATTCCCTGACGAACAGGGCTTCGACGTTTACCACCAGCTGCACCTGGGCACGCACTAAAAAAAAACGCAAAAAATAACGAACGTCGGACGATTGCTCCCACACCGAAAGTGCCAGCCAGTCAAGCTCTTGCTGCTCCTCACCGGCCGTTGGCAGCGCATCTACAGCACCACAGACATCGGGGCTCCGGGCTTTCCCTGATGAACAGGGCTTCGACGTTTACCACCAGCTGCACCTGGGGGGCCCACTAAAAAAACCCCAAAAAATCACGAACGTCGGACCATTGCTCCCACACCGAAAGTGCCAGCCAGTCAAGCTCTTGCTGCTCCTCCCCGGCCATTGGCAGCGCATCTACAGCACCACAGACATCGGGGCTCCGGGCTTTCCCTGACGAACAGGGCTTCGACGTTTACCACCAGCTGCACCTGGGCGCCCACTGGAAAAAAACCCCGAAAAATCACGAACGTCGGACGATTGCTCCCACACCAAAAGTGCCAGCCAGTCAAGCTCCTGCTGCTCCTCCCAAGCCATTGGCAGCGCATTTACAGCACCACAGACATCGGGGCTCCGGGCTTTCCCTGACGAACAGGGCTTCGACGTTTACCACCAGCTGCACCTGGGCACGCACTAAAAAAACACGCAAAAAAATCACGAACGTCGGACGATTGCTCCCACACCGAAAGTGCCAGCCAGTCAAGCTTCTGCTGCTCCTCCCCGGCCACTGGCAGCGCATCTACAGCACCACAGACATCGGGGCTCCGGGCTTTCCCTGACGAACAGGGCTTCGACGTTTACCACCAGCTGCACCTGGTCGCCCACTCCAGAAAAACCCTAAAAATCACGAACGTCGGACGATTGCTCCCACACAAAAAGTGCCAGCCAGTCAAGCTCCTGCTGCTCCTCACCGGCCATTGGCAGCGCATCTACAGCACCACAGACATCGGGGCTCCGGGCATTCCCTGACGAACAGGGCTTCGACGTTTACCACCAGCTGCACCTGGGCACGCACTAAAAAAAAACGCAAAAAATAACGAACGTCGGACGATTGCTCCCACACCGAAAGTGCCAGCCAGTCAAGCTCTTGCTGCTCCTCACCGGCCATTGGCACCGCATCTACAGCACCACAGACATTGGGGCTCCGGGCTTTCCCTGACGAACAGGGCTTCGACGTTTACCACCACCTGCACCTCTGCCCCCATTGGAAAAAAAACCCGAAAAATCACGAACGTCGGACGATTGCTCCCACACCGAAAGTGCCAGCCAGTCAAGCTCCTGCTGCTCCTCCCCGGCCACTGGCAGCGCATCTACAGCACCACAGACATCGGGGCTCCGGGCTTTCCCTGACGAACAGGGCTTCGATGTTTACCACCAGCTGCACCTGGGCGCCCACTCCAGAAAAACCCGAAAAATCACGAACGTCGGACGATTGCTCCCACACAAAAAGTGCCAGCCAGTCAAGCTCCTGCTGCTCCTCACCGGCCATTGGCAGCGCATCTACAGCACCACAGACATCGGGGCTCCGAGCTTTCCCTGACGAACAGGGCTTCGACGTTTACCACCAGCTGCACCTGGGGGGCCCACTGAATAAAACCCCCAAAAATCATGAACGTCGGACGATTGCTCCCACACCGAAAGTGCCAGCCAGTCAAGCTCTTGCTGCTCCTCACCGGCCATTGGCAGCGCATCTACAGCACCACAGACATCGGGGCTCCGGGCTTTCCCTGACGAACAGGGCTTTGACATTTACCACCACCTGCACCTCTGCTTCCATTGGAAAAAAACCCAAGAAAAATCACGAACGTTGGACGATTGCTCCCACACCGAAAGTGCCAGCCAGTCAAGCTCTTGCTGCTCATCACCGGCCATTGGCAGCACATCTACAGCACCACAGACATCGGGGCTCCGGGCTTTCCCTGACGAACAGGGCTTCGACGTTTACCACCAGCTGCACCTGGTCGCCCACTCCAGAAAAACCCTAAAAATCACGAACGTCGGACGATTGCTCCCACACCAAAAGTGCCAGCCAGTCAAGCTCCTGCTGCTCCTCCCCGGCCATTGGCAGCGCATCTACAGCACCACAGACATCGGGGCTCCGGGCTTTCCCTGACGAACAGGGCTTCGACGTTTACCACCAACTGCACCTGGGCGCCCACTCCAAAAAAAACCCGAAAAAACACGAACGTAGGACGATTGCTTCCACACAAAAAGTTCCAGCCAGTCAAGCTCTTGCTGCTCCTCCCCGGCCATTGGCAGGGCATCTACAGCACCACAGACATCGGGGCTCCGGGCTTTCCCTGACGAACAGGGCTTCGACTTTTACCACCAGGGGCACCTGGGCACCCACTGGAAAAAAACCCCGAAAAATCACGAACGTCGGACGATTGCTCCCACACCGAATGTGCCTGCCAGCCAAGCTCTTGCTGCTCCTCACCGGCCACTGGCAGCGCATCTACAGCACCACAGACATCGGGGCTCCGGGCTTTCCCTGACGAACAGGGCTTCGACCTTTACCAACACCTGCACCTGGGGGGCCCACTGAAAAAAACCCCGAAAAATCATGAACGTCGGACGATTGCTCCCACACCGAAAGTGCCAGCCAGTCAAGCTCCTGCTGCTCCTCCCCGGCCACTGGCAGCGCATCTACAGCACCACAGACATCGGGGCTCCGGGCTTTCCCTGACGAACAGGGCTTCGACGTTTACCACCAGCTGCACCTGGGGGGCCCTCTGAAAAAAACCCCAAAAAAACATGAACGTCGGACGATTGCTCCCACACCGAAAGTGCCAGCCAGTCAAGCTCTTGCTGCTCCTCCCCAGCCATTGGCAGCGCATCTACAGCACCACAGACATCGGGGCTCCGGGCATTCCCGGACGAACAGGGCTTCGACGTTTACCACCAGCTTCACCTGGGCACGCACTAAAAAAAAAACGCAAAAAATCACGACCGTCTAAAGATTGCTCCCACACCAAAAGTGCCAGCAACTCAAGCTCTTGCTGCTCCTCCCCGGCCATTGGCAGCGCATCTACAGCACCACAGACATGGGGGCTCCGGGCTTTCCCTGACGAACAGGGCTTCGACGTTTACCACCAGCTGCACCTGGGCGCCCACTGAAAAAAAACCCCGAAAAATCACGAACGTCGGACGATTGCTCCCACACCGAAAGTGCCAGCCAGTCAAGCTCCTGCTGCTCCTCCCCGGCCACTGGCAGCGCATCTACAGCACCACAGACATTGGGGCTCCGGGCTTTCCCTGACGAACAGGGCTTCGACGTTTACCACCAGCTGCACCTGGGCGCCCATTGGAAAAAAACCCAAGAAAAATCACGAACGTTGGACGATTGCTCCCACACCGAAAGTGCCAGCAACTCAAGTTCTTGCTGCTCATCACCGGCCATTGGCAGCGCATCTACAGCACCACAGACATCGGGGCTCCGGGCTTTCCCTGACGAACAGGGCTTCGACGTTTACCACCAGCTGCGCCTGGGCGCCCACTAAAAAAAAACCCAAAAAATCACGAACGTCGGACCATTGCTCCCACACCGAAAGTGCCAGCCAGTCAAGCTCTTGCTGCTCCTCCCCGGCCATTGGCAGCGCATCTACAGCACCACAGACATCGGGGCTCCGGGCTTTCCCTGACGAACAGGGCTTCGACGTTTACCACCAGCTGCACCTGGGCGCCCACTGGAAAAAAACCCCGAAAAATCACGAACGTCGGACGATTGCTCCCACACCAAAAGTGCCAGCCAGTCAAGCTCCTGCTGCTCCTCCCAAGCCATTGGCAGCGCATCTACAGCACCACAGACATCGGGGCTCCGGGCTTTCCCTGACGAACAGGGCTTCGACGATTACCACCAGCTGCACCTGGGCACGCACTAAAAAAACACGCAAAAAAATCACGAACGTCGGACGATTGCTCCCACACCGAAAGTGCCAGCCAGTCAAGCTTCTGCTGCTCCTCCCCGGCCACTGGCAGCGCATCTACAGCACCACAGACATCGGGGCTCCGGGCTTTCCCTGACGAACAGGGCTTCGACGTTTACCACCAGCTGCACCTGGTCGCCCACTCCAGAAAAATCCTAAAAATCACGAACGTCGGACGATTGCTCCCACACAAAAAGTGCCAGCCAGTCAAGCTCCTGCTGCTCCTCACCGGCCATTGGCAGCGCATCTACAGCACCACAGACATCGGGGCTCCGGGCTTTCCCTGACGAACAGGGCTTCGACGTTTACCACCAACTGCACCTGGGCGCCCACTCCAAAAAAAACCCGAAAAAACACGAACGTAGGACGATTGCTTCCACACAAAAAGTTCCAGCCAGTCAAGCTCTTGCTGCTCCTCCCCGGCCATTGGCAGGGCATCTACAGCACCACAGACATCGGGGCTCCGGGCTTTCCCTGACGAACAGGGCTTCGACGTTTACCACCAGGGGGACCTGGGCACCCACTGGAAAAAAACCCCGAAAAATCACGAACGTCGGACGATTGCTCCCACACCGAACGTGCCAGCCAGTCAAGCTCTTGCTGCTCCTCACCGGCCATTGGCAGCGCATCTACAGCACCACAGACATCGGGGCTCCGGGCTTTCCCTGACGAACAGGGCTTTGACATTTACCACCACCTGCACCTCTGCTTCCATTGGAAAAAAACCCAAGAAAAATCAAGAACATTGGACGATTGCTCCCACACCGAAAGTGCCAGCCAGTCAAGTTCTTGCTGCTCATAACCGGCCATTAGCAGCGCATCTACAGCACCACAGACATCGGGGCTCCGGGCTTTCCCTGACGAACAGGGCTTCGACGTTTACCACCAGCTGCACCTGGTCGCCCACTCCAGAAAAACCCTAAAAATCACGAACGTCGGACGATTGCTCCCACACAAAAAGTGCCAGCCAGTCAAGCTCCTGCTGCTCTTCCCCGGCCATTGGCAGCGCATCTACAGCACCACAGACATCGGGGCTCCGGGCTTTCCCTGACGAACAGGGCTTCGACGTTTACCACCAGGGGCACATGGGCACCCACTAAATAAAAACCCAAAAAATCACGAACGTCAGACGATTGCTCCCACACCGAAAGTGCCAGCCAGTCAAGCTCTTGTTGCTCCTCACCGGCCATTGGCAGCGCATCTACAGCACCACAGACATCGGGGCTCCGGGCTTTCCCTGACGAACAGGGCTTCGACGTTTACCACCAGCTGCGCCTGGGCGCCCACGCCAAAAAAACCCCGAAAAATCACGAACGTCGGACGATTGCTCCCACACCGAAAGTGCCAACAACTCAAGCTCTTGCTGCTCCTCACCGGCCATTGGCAGCGCATCTACAGCACCACAGACATGGGGGCTCCGGGCTTTCCCTGACGAACAGGGCTTCGACCTTTACCACCAGCTGCACCTGGGGGGCCCACTGAAAAAAACCCCGAAAAATCATGAACGTCGGACGATTGCTCCCACACCGAAATTGCCAGCCAGTCAAGCTCTTGCTGCTCCTCCCCGGCCATTGGCAGCGCATCTACAGCACCACAGACATCGGGGCTCCGGGCGTTCCCTGATGAACAGGGCTTCGACGTTTACCACCAGCTGCGCCTGGGCGCCCACTAAAAAAAAACCCAAAAAATCACGAACGTCGGACCATTGCTCCCACACCGAAAGTGCCAGCCAGTCAAGCTCTTGCTGCTCCTCACCGGCCATTGGCAGCGCATCTACAGCACCACAGACATCGGGGCTCCGAGCTTTCCCTGACGAACAGGGCTTCGACGTTTACCACCAGCTGCACCTGGGGGGCCCACTGAAAAAAACCCCCAAAAATCATGAACGTCGGACGATTGCTCCCACACCGAAAGTGCCAGCCAGTCAAGCTCCTGCTGCTCCTCACCGGCCATTGGCAGCGCATCTACAGCACCACAGACATCGGGGCTCCGGGCTTTCCCTGACGAACAGGGCTTTGACGTTTACCACCACCTGCACCTCTGCTTCCATTGGAAAAAAACCCAAGAAATATCACGAACGTTGGACGATTGCTCCCACACCGAAAGTGCCAGCCAGTCAAGCTCTTGCTGCTCATCACCGGCCATTGGCAGCACATCTACAGCACCACAGACATCGGGGCTCCGGGCTTTCCCTGACGAACAGGGCTTCGACGTTTACCACCAGCTGCACCTGGTCGCCCACTCCAGAAAAACCCTAAAAATCACGAACGTCGGACGATTGCTCCCACACCAAAAGTGCCAGCCAGTCAAGCTCCTGCTGCTCCTCACCGGCCATTGGCAGCGCATCTACAGCACCACAGACATCGGGGCTCCGGGCTTTCCCTGACGAACAGGGCTTCGACGTTTACCACCAACTGCACCTGGGCGCCCACTCCAAAAAAAACCCGAAAAAACACGAACGTAGGACGATTGCTTCCACACAAAAAGTTCCAGCCAGTCAAGCTCTTGCTGCTCCTCCCCGGCCATTGGCAGGGCATCTACAGCACCACAGACATCGGGGCTCCGGGCTTTCCCTGACGAACAGGGCTTCGACATTTACCACCAGGGGCACCTGGGCACCCACTGGAAGAAAACCCCGAAAAATCACGAACGTCGGACGATTGCTCCCACACCGAATGTGCCTGCCAGCCAAGCTCTTGCTGCTCCTCACCGGCCACTGGCAGCGCATCTACAGCACCACAGACATCGGGGCTCCGGGCTTTCCCTGACGAACAGGGCTTCGACCTTTACCAACACCTGCACCTGGGGGGCCCACTGAAAAAAACCCCGAAAAATCATGAACGTCGGACGATTGCTCCCACACCGAAAGTGCCAGCCAGTCAAGCTCCTGCTGCTCCTCCCCGGCCACTGGCAGAGCATCTACAGCACCACAGACATCGGGGCTCCGGGCTTTCCCTGACGAACAGGGCTTCGACCTTTACCAACACCTGCACCTGGGGGGCCCACTGAAAAAAACCCCGAAAAATCATGAACGTCGGACGATTGCTCCCACACCGAACGTGCCAGCCAGTCAAGCTCTTGCTGCTCCTCACCGGCCATTGGCAGCGCATCTACAGCACCACAGACATCGGGGCTCCGGGCTTTCCCTGACGAACAGGGCTTTGACATTTACCACCACCTGCACCTCTGCTTCCATTGGAAAAAAACCCAAGAAAAATCAAGAACATTGGACGATTGCTCCCACACCGAAAGTGCCAGCCAGTCAAGTTCTTGCTGCTCATCACCGGCCATTAGCAGCGCATCTACAGCACCACAGACATCGGGGCTCCGGGCTTTCCCTGACGAACAGGGCTTCGACGTTTACCACCAGCTGCACCTGGTCGCCCACTCCAGAAAAACCCTAAAAATCACGAACGTCGGACGATTGCTCCCACACAAAAAGTGCCAGCCAGTCAAGCTCCTGCTGCTCTTCCCCGGCCATTGGCAGCGCATCTACAGCACCACAGACATCGGGGCTCCGGGCTTTCCCTGACGAACAGGGCTTCGACGTTTACCACCACCTGCACCTCTGCCCCCATTGGAAAAAAACCCCGAAAAATCACGAACGTCGGACGATTGCTCCCACACCGAAAGTGCCAGCCAGTCAAGCTCTTGCTGCTCCTCACCGGCCATTGGCAGCGCATCAACAGCACCACAGACATCGGGGCTCCGGGCTTTCCCTGACGAACAGGGCTTCGACGTTTACCACCAGCTGCACCTGGGCGCCCATTGGAGAAAAACCCGAAAAATCACGAACGTCGGACGATTGCTCCCACACCGAAAGTGCCAGCCAGTCAAGCTCCTGCTGCTCCTCACCGGCCATTGGCAGCGCATCTACAGCACCACAGACATTGGGGCTCCGAGCTTTCCCTGACGAACAGGGCTTCGACGTTTACCACCAGCTGCACCTGGGGGGCCCACTGAAAAAAACCCCGAAAAATCATGAACGTCGGACGATTGCTCCCACACCGAAATTGCCAGCCAGTCAAGCTCTTGCTGCTCCTCCCCGGCCATTGGCAGCGCATCTACAGCACCACAGACATCGGGGCTCCGGGCTTTCCCTGACGAACAGGGCTTCGACGTTTACCACCAGGGGCACATGGGCACCCACTGGAAAAATACCCCGAAATATCACGAACGTCGGACGATTGCTCCCACACCGAAAGTGTCATCCAGTCAAGCTCTTGCTGCTCCTCACCGGCCATTGGCAGCGCATCTACAGCACCACAGACATGGGGGCTCCGGGCTTTCCCTGACGAACAGGGCTTCGATGTTTACCACCAGCTGCACCTGGGCGCCCACTAAATAAAAACCCAAAAAATCACGAACGTCAGACGATTGCTCCCACACCGAAAGTGCCAGCCAGTCAAGCTCTTGCTGCTCCTCACCGGCCATTGGCAGCGCATCTACAGCACCACAGACATCGGGGCTCCGGGCTTTCCCTGACGAACAGGGCTTCGACGTTTACCACCAGCTGCACCTGGGCGCCCACTGGAAAAAAACCCCGAAAAATCACGAACGTCGGACGATTGCTCCCACACCGAAAGTGCCAGCCAGTCAAGCTCTTGCTGCTCCTCCCCAGCCATTGGCAGCGCATCTACAGCACCACAGACATCGGGGCTCCGGGCTTTCCCTGACGAACAGGGCTTCGACGTTTACCACCAGCTGCACCTGGGGGGCCCTCTGAAAAAAACCCCAAAAAATCATGAACGTCGGACGATTGCTCCCACACCGAAATTGCCAGCCAGTCAAGCTCTTGCTGCTCCTCCCCGGCCATTGGCAGCGCATCTACAGCACCACAGACATCGGGGCTCCGGGCGTTCCCTGATGAACAGGGCTTCGACGTTTACCACCAGCTGCGCCTGGGCGCCCACTAAAAAAAAACCCAAAAAATCACGAACGTCGGACCATTGCTCCCACACCGAAAGTGCCAGCCAGTCAAGCTCTTGCTGCTCCTCACCGTCCATTGGCAGCGCATCTACAGCACCACAGACATGGGGGCTCCGGGCTTTCCCTGACGAACAGGGCTTCGACGTTTACCACCAGCTGCACCTGGGGGGCCCACTGAAAAAAACCCTGAAAAATCACGAACGTCGGACGATTGCTCCCACACCGAAAGTGCCAGCCAGTCAAGCTCTTGCTGCTCCTCCCCGGCCATTGGCAGCGCATCTACAGCACCACAGACATCAGGGCTCCGGGCTTTCCCTGACGAACAGGGCTTCGACGTTTACCACCAGGGGCACATGGGCACCCACTGGAAAAAAACCCCGAAAAATCACGAACGTCGGACGATTGCTCCCACACCGAAAGTGCCAACAACTCAAGCTCTTGCTGCTCCTCACCGGCCATTGGCAGCGCATCTACAGCAGCACAGACATCGGGGCTCCGGGCTTTCCCTGACGAACAAGGCTTCGACGTTTACCACCAGCTGCACCTGGGGGGCCCTCTGAAAAAAACCCCAAAAGATCATGAACGTCGGACGATTGCTCCCACACCAAAAGTGCCAGCCAGTCAAGCTCTTGCTGCTCCTCCCCAGCCATTGGCAGCGCATCTACAGCACCACAGACATCGGGGCTCCGGGCTTTCCCTGACGAACAGGGCTTCGACGTTTACCACCAGCTTCACCAGGGCACGCACTAAAAAAAAAAACGCAAAAAATCACGACCGTCTAACGATTGCTCCCACACCGAAAGTGCCAGACAGTCAAGCTCTTGCTGCTCCTCCCCGGCCATTGGCAGCGCATCTACAGCACCACAGACATGGGGGCTCCGGGCTTTCCCTGACGAACAGGGCTTCGACGTTTACCACCAGCTGCACCTGGGCACGCACTAAAAAAACACGCAAAAAAATCACGAACGTCGGACGATTGCTCCCACACCGAAAGTGCCAGCCAGTCAAGCTTCTGCTGCTCCTCCCCGGCCACTGGCAGCGCATCTACAGCACCACAGACATCGGGGCTCCGGGCTTTCCCTGATGAACAGGGCTTCGACGTTTACCACCAGCTGCACCTGGTTGCCCACTCCAGAAAAACCCTAAAAATCATGAACGTCGCACGATTGCTCCCACACAAAAAGTGCCAGCCAGTCAAGCTCTTGCTGCTCCTCACCGGCCATTGGCAGCGCATCTACAGCACCACAGACATGGGGGCTCCGGGCTTTCCCTGACGAACAGGGCTTCGACGTTTACCACCACCTGCACCTGGGCGCCCATTGGAAAAAAAACCAAGAAAAATTACGAACGTTAAACGATTGCTCCCACACCGAAAGTGCCAGCCAGTCAAGCTCTTGCTGCTCCTCACCGGCCATTGGCAGCGCATCTACAGCACCACAGACATCGGGGCTCCGGGCTTTCCCTGACGAACAGGGCTTCGACGTTTACCACCAGCTGCACCTGGGCGCCCACTCCAAAAAAACCCCGAAAAATCACGAACATTGGACGATTGCTTCCACACAAAAAGTTCCAGCCAGTCAAGCTCTTGCTGCTCCTCCCCGGCCATTGGCAGGGCATCTACAGCACCACAGACATCGGGGCTCCGGGCTTTCCCTGACGAACAGGGCTTCGACGTTTACCACCAGGGGCACCTGGGCACCCATTGGAAAAAAACCCCGAAAAATCACGAACGTCGGACGATTGCTCCCACACCGAAAGTGCCTGCCAGCCAAGCTCTTGCTGCTCCTCACCGGACACTGGCAGCACATCTACAGCACCACAGACATCGGGGCTCCGGGCTTTCCGTGACGAACAGGGCTTCGACGTTTATCACCAGCTGCACCTGGGGGGCCCACTGAAAAAAACCCCGAGAAATCACGAACGTCAGACGATTGCTCCCACACCGAAATTGCCAGCCAGTCAAGCTCTTGCGGCTCCTCCCCGGCCATTGGCAGCGCATCTACAGCACCACAGACATCGGGGCTCCGGGCTTTCCCTGACGAACAGGGCTTCGACGTTTACCACCACCTGCACCTGGGCGCCCATTGGAAAAAAACCCAAGAAAAATCACGAACGTTAGACAATTGCTCCCACACCGAAAGTGCCAGCAACTCAAGCTCTTGCTGCTCATCACCGGCCATTGGCAGCGCATCTACAGCACCACAGACATCGGGGCTCCGGGCTTTCCCTGACGAACAGGGCTTCGACCTTTACCAACACCTGCACCTGGGGGGCCCACTGAAAAAAACCCCGAAAAATCATGAACGTCGGACGATTGCTCCCACACCGAAAGTGCCAGCCAGTCAAGCTCTTGCTGCTCCTCACCGGCCATTGGCAGCGCATCTACAGCACCACAGACATCGGGGCTCCGGGCTTTCCCTGACGAACAGGGCTTCGACGTTTACCACCAGCTGCACCTGGGCGCCCACTCCAGAAAAACCCGAAAAATCACGAACGTCGGACGTTTGCTCCCACACCGAAAGTGCCAGCCAGTCAAGCTCCTGCTGCTCCTCACCGGCCATTGGCAGCGCATCTACAGCACCACAGACATCGGGGCTCCGGGCTTTCCCTGACGAACAGGGCTTCGACGTTTACCACCAGCTGCACCTGGGGAGTCCACTCCAAAAAAACCCGAAAAATCACGAACGTCGGACGATTGCTCCCACACCGAAAGTGCCAGCCAGTCAAGCTCCTGCTGCTCCTCACCGGCCATTGGCAGCGCATCTACAGCACCACAGACATCAGGGCTCCGGGCTTTCCCTGACGAAAAGGGCTTCGACTTTTACCACCATCTGCACCCGGGTGCCCACTCCAAAAAAACCCCGAAAAATCATGAACGTCGGACGATTGCTCCCACACCGAAAGTGCCAGCCAGTCAAGCTCTTGCTGCTCCTCACCGGCCATTGGCAGCGCATCTACAGCACCACAGACATCGGGGCTCCGGGCTTTCCCTGACGAACAGGCCTTTGACACTTACCACCACCTGCACCTCTGCTTCCATTGGAAAAAAACCCAAGAAAAATCACGAACGTTGGACGATTGCTCCCACACCGAAAGTGCCAGCCAGTCAAGTTCTTGCTGCTCATCACCGGCCATTAGCAGCGCATCTACAGCACCACAGACATCGGGGCTCCGGGCTTTCCCTGACGAACAGGGCTTCGACGTTTACCACCAGCTGCACCTGGTAGCCCACTCCAGAAAAACCCTAAAAATCACGAACGTCGGACGATTGCTCCCACACAAAAAGTGCCAGCCAGTCAAGCTCCTGCTGCTCCTCCCCGGCCATTGGCAGCGCATCTACAGCACCACAGACATCGGGGCTCCGGGCTTTCCCTGACGAACAGGGCTTCGACGTTTACCGCCAGCTGCACCTCTGCCCCCATTGGAAAAACACCCCGAAAAATCACGAACGTCGGACGATTGCCCCCACACCGAAAGTGCCATCCAGTCAAGCTCTTGCTGCTCCTCACCGGCCATTGGCAGCGCATCTACAGCACCACAGACATCGGGGCTCCGGGCTTTCCCTGACGAACAGGGCTTCGACGTTTACCACCAGCTGCACCTGGGCGCCCACTCCAGAAAAACCCGAAAAATCACGAACGTCGGACGATTGCTCCCACACCAAAAGTGCCAGCCAGTCAAGCTCCTGCTGCTCCTCACCGGCCATTGGCAGCGCATCTACAGCACCACAGACATTGGGGCTCCGAGCTTTCCCTGACGAACAGGGCTTCGACGTTTACCACCAGCTGCACCTGGGGGGCCCACTGAAAAAAACCCCGAAAAATCATGAACGTCGGACGATTGCTCCCACACCGAATGTGCCAGCCAGTCAAGCTCTTGCTGCTCCTCCCCGGCCATTGGCAGCGCATCTACAGCACCACAGACATCGGGGCTCCGGGCTTTCCCTGACGAACAGGGCTTCTACGTTTACCACCAGCTGCACCTGGGCGCTTATTGGAAAAAAACCCAAGAAAAATCACGAACGTTGGACGATTGCTCCCACACCGAAAGTGCCAGCCAGTCAAGCACTTGCTGCTCCTCCCCGGCCATTGGCAGCGCATCTACAGCACCACAGACATCGGGGCTCCGGGCTTTCCCTGACGAACAGGGCTTCGACGTTTACCACCAGGGGCACATGGGCACCCACTGGAAAAATACCCCGAAATATCACGAACGTCGGACGATTGCTCCCACACCGAAAGTGTCATCCAGTCAAGCTCTTGCTGCTCCTCACCGGCCATTGGCAGCGCACCTACAGCACCACAGACATCGGGGCTCCGGGCTTTCCCTGACGAACAGGGCTTCGACGTTTACCACCAGCTGCGCCTGGGCGCCCACGCCAAAAAACCCCGAAAAATCACGAACGTCGGACGATTGCTCCCACACCGAAAGTGCCAACAACTCAAGCTCTTGCTGCTCCTCACCGGCCATTGGCAGCGCATCTACAGCACCACAGACATGGGGGCTCCGGGCTTTCCCTGACGAACAGGGCTTCGATGTTTACCACCAGCTGCACCTGGGCGCCCACTAAATAAAAACCCAAAAAATCACGAACGTCAGACGATTGCTCCCACACCGAAAGTGCCAGCCAGTCAAGCTCTTGCTGCTCCTCACCGGCCATTGGCAGCGCATCTACAGCACCACAGACATCGGGGCTCCGGGCTTTCCCTGACGAACAGGGCTTCGACGTTTACCACCAGCTGCACCTGGGCGCCCACTGGAAAAAAACCCCGAAAAATCACGAACGTCGGACGATTGCTCCCACACCGAAAGTGCCAGCCAGTCAAGCTCTTGCTGCTCCTCCCCAGCCATTGGCAGCGCATCTACAGCACCACAGACATCGGGGCTCCGGGCTTTCCCTGACGAACAGGGCTTCGACGTTTACCACCAGCTGCACCTGGGGGGCCCTCTGAAAAAAACCCCAAAAAATCATGAACGTCAGACGATTGCTCCCACACCGAAATTGCCAGCCAGTCAAGCTCTTGCTGCTCCTCCCCGGCCATTGGCAGCGCATCTACAGCACCACAGACATCGGGGCTCCGGGCGTTCCCTGATGAACAGGGCTTCGACGTTTACCACCAGCTGCGCCTGGGCGCCCACTAAAAAAAAACCCAAAAAATCACGAACGTCGGACCATTGCTCCCACACCGAAAGTGCCAGCCAGTCAAGCTCTTGCTGCTCCTCACCGTCCATTGGCAGCGCATCTACAGCACCACAGACATGGGGGCTCCGGGCTTTCCCTGACGAACAGGGCTTCGACGTTTACCACCAGCTGCACCTGGGGGGCCCACTGAAAAAAACCCTGAAAAATCACGAACGTCGGACGATTGCTCCCACACCGAAAGTGCCAGCCAGTCAAGCTCTTGCTGCTCCTCCCCGGCCATTGGCAGCGCATCTACAGCACCACAGACATCAGGGCTCCGGGCTTTCCCTGACGAACAGGGCTTCGACGTTTACCACCAGGGGCACATGGGCACCCACTGGAAAAAAACCCCGAAAAATCACGAACGTCGGACGATTGCTCCCACACCGAAAGTGCCAACAACTCAAGCTCTTGCTGCTCCTCACCGGCCATTGGCAGCGCATCTACAGCAGCACAGACATCGGGGCTCCGGGCTTTCCCTGACGAACAAGGCTTCGACGTTTACCACCAACTGCACCTGGGGGGCCCTCTGAAAAAAACCCCAAAAGATCATGAACGTCGGACGATTGCTCCCACACCAAAAGTGCCAGCCAGTCAAGCTCTTGCTGCTCCTCCCCAGCCATTGGCAGCGCATCTACAGCACCACAGACATCGGGGCTCCGGGCTTTCCCTGACGAACAGGGCTTCGACGTTTACCACCAGCTTCACCAGGGCACGCACTAAAAAAAAAAACGCAAAAAATCACGACCGTCTAACGATTGCTCCCACACCGAAAGTGCCAGACAGTCAAGCTCTTGCTGCTCCTCCCCGGCCATTGGCAGCGCATCTACAGCACCACAGACATGGGGGCTCCGGGCTTTCCCTGACGAACAGGGCTTCGACGTTTACCACCAGCTGCACCTGGGCACGCACTAAAAAAACACGCAAAAAAATCACGAACGTCGGACGATTGCTCCCACACCGAAAGTGCCAGCCAGTCAAGCTTCTGCTGCTCCTCCCCGGCCACTGGCAGCGCATCTACAGCACCACAGACATCGGGGCTCCGGGCTTTCCCTGATGAACAGGGCTTCGACGTTTACCACCAGCTGCACCTGGTTGCCCACTCCAGAAAAACCCTAAAAATCATGAACGTCGCACGATTGCTCCCACACAAAAAGTGCCAGCCAGTCAAGCTCTTGCTGCTCCTCACCGGCCATTGGCAGCGCATCTACAGCACCACAGACATGGGGGCTCCGGGCTTTCCCTGACGAACAGGGCTTCGACGTTTACCACCACCTGCACCTGGGCGCCCATTGGAAAAAAAACCAAGAAAAATTACGAACGTTAAACGATTGCTCCCACACCGAAAGTGCCAGCCAGTCAAGCTCTTGCTGCTCCTCACCGGCCATTGGCAGCGCATCTACAGCACCACAGACATCGGGGCTCCGGGCTTTCCCTGACGAACAGGGCTTCGACGTTTACCACCAGCTGCACCTGGGCGCCCACTCCAAAAAAACCCCGAAAAATCACGAACATTGGACGATTGCTTCCACACAAAAAGTTCCAGCCAGTCAAGCTCTTGCTGCTCCTCCCCGGCCATTGGCAGGGCATCTACAGCACCACAGACATCGGGGCTCCGGGCTTTCCCTGACGAACAGGGCTTCGACGTTTACCACCAGGGGCACCTGGGCACCCATTGGAAAAAAACCCCGAAAAATCACGAACGTCGGACGATTGCTCCCACACCGAAAGTGCCTGCCAGCCAAGCTCTTGCTGCTCCTCACCGGACACTGGCAGCACATCTACAGCACCACAGACATCGGGGCTCCGGGCTTTCCGTGACGAACAGGGCTTCGACGTTTATCACCAGCTGCACCTGGGGGGCCCACTGAAAAAAACCCCGAGAAATCACGAACGTCAGACGATTGCTCCCACACCGAAATTGCCAGCCAGTCAAGCTCTTGCGGCTCCTCCCCGGCCATTGGCAGCGCATCTACAGCACCACAGACATCGGGGCTCCGGGCTTTCCCTGACGAACAGGGCTTCGACGTTTACCACCACCTGCACCTGGGCGCCCATTGGAAAAAAACCCAAGAAAAATCACGAACGTTAGACAATTGCTCCCACACCGAAAGTGCCAGCAACTCAAGCTCTTGCTGCTCATCACCGGCCATTGGCAGCGCATCTACAGCACCACAGACATCGGGGCTCCGGGCTTTCCCTGACGAACAGGGCTTCGACCTTTACCAACACCTGCACCTGGGGGGCCCACTGAAAAAAACCCCGAAAAATCTCGAGCGTCGGACGATTGCTCCCACACCGAAAGTGCCAGCCAGTCAAGCTCTTGCTGCTCCTCACCGGCCATTGGCAGCGCATCTACAGCACCACAGACATCGGGGCTCCGGGCTTTCCCTGACGAACAGGGCTTCGACGTTTACCACCAGCTGCACCTGGGCGCCCACTCCAGAAAAACCCGAAAAATCACGAACGTCGGACGTTTGCTCCCACACCGAAAGTGCCAGCCAGTCAAGCTCCTGCTGCTCCTCACCGGCCATTGGCAGCGCATCTACAGCACCACAGACATCGGGGCTCCGGGCTTTCCCTGACGAACAGGGCTTCGACGTTTACCACCAGCTGCACCTGGGGAGTCCACTCCAGAAAAACCCGAAAAATCACGAACGTCGGACGATTGCTCCCACACCGAAAGTGCCAGCCAGTCAAGCTCCTGCTGCTCCTCACCGGCCATTGGCAGCGCATCTACAGCACCACAGACATCAGGGCTCCGGGCTTTCCCTGACGAAAAGGGCTTCGACTTTTACCACCATCTGCACCCGGGTGCCCACTCCAAAAAAACCCCGAAAAATCATGAACGTCGGACGATTGCTCCCACACCGAAAGTGCCAGCCAGTCAAGCTCTTGCTGCTCCTCACCGGCCATTGGCAGCGCATCTACAGCACCACAGACATCGGGGCTCCGGGCTTTCCCTGACGAACAGGCCTTTGACACTTACCACCACCTGCACCTCTGCTTCCATTGGAAAAAAACCCAAGAAAAATCACGAACGTTGGACGATTGCTCCCACACCGAAAGTGCCAGCCAGTCAAGTTCTTGCTGCTCATCACCGGCCATTAGCAGCGCATCTACAGCACCACAGACATCGGGGCTCCGGGCTTTCCCTGACGAACAGGGCTTCGACGTTTACCACCAGCTGCACCTGGTAGCCCACTCCAGAAAAACCCTAAAAATCACGAACGTCGGACGATTGCTCCCACACAAAAAGTGCCAGCCAGTCAAGCTCCTGCTGCTCCTCCCCGGCCATTGGCAGCGCATCTACAGCACCACAGACATCGGGGCTCCGGGCTTTCCCTGACGAACAGGGCTTCGACGTTTACCGCCAGCTGCACCTCGGCCCCCATTGGAAAAACACCCCGAAAAATCACGAACGTCGGACGATTGCCCCCACACCAAAAGGGCCATCCAGTCAAGCTCTTGCTGCTCCTCACCGGCCATTGGCAGCGCATCTACAGCACCACAGACATCGGGGCTCCGGGCTTTCCCTGACGAACAGGGCTTCGACGTTTACCACCAGCTGCACCTGGGCGCCCACTCCAGAAAAACCCGAAAAATCACGAACGTCGGACGATTGCTCCCACACCAAAAGTGCCAGCCAGTCAAGCTCCTGCTGCTCCTCACCGGCCATTGGCAGCGCATCTACAGCACCACAGACATTGGGGCTCCGAGCTTTCCCTGACGAACAGGGCTTCGACGTTTACCACCAGCTGCACCTGGGGGGCCCACTGAAAAAAACCCCGAAAAATCATGAACGTCGGACGATTGCTCCCACACCGAATGTGCCAGCCAGTCAAGCTCTTGCTGCTCCTCCCCGGCCATTGGCAGCGCATCTACAGCACCACAGACATCGGGGCTCCGGGCTTTCCCTGACGAACAGGGCTTCTACGTTTACCACCAGCTGCACCTGGGCGCTTATTGGAAAAAAACCCAAGAAAAATCACGAACGTTGGACGATTGCTCCCACACCGAAAGTGCCAGCCAGTCAAGCACTTGCTGCTCCTCCCCGGCCATTGGCAGCGCATCTACAGCACCACAGACATCGGGGCTCCGGGCTTTCCCTGACGAACAGGGCTTCGACGTTTACCACCAGCTGCACCTGGGTGCCCATTGGAAAAAAACCCAAGAAAATTACGAACGTCGGACCATTGCTCCCACACCGAAAGTGCCAGCCAGTCAAGCTCTTGCTGCTCCTCACCGGCCATTGGCAGCGCATCTACAGCACCAAAGACATCGGGGCTCCGGGCTTTCCCTGACGAACAGGGCTTCGACCTTTACCACCAGCTGCACCTGGGGGGCCCACTGAAAAAAAACCCCGAAAAATCATGAACGTCGGACGATTGCTCCCACACCGAAATTGCCAGCCAGTCAAGCTCTTGCTGCTCCTCCCCGGCCATTGGCAGCGCATCTACAGCACCACAGACATCGGGGCTCCGGGCTTTCCCTGACGAACAGGGCTTCGACGTTTACCACCACCTGCACCTGGGCGCCCATTGGAAAAAAACCCAAGAAAAATCACGAACGTTGGACGATTGCTCCCACACCGAAAGTGCCAGCCAGTCAAGCTCTTGCTGCTCCTCACCGGCCATTCGCAGCGCATCTACAGCACCACAGACATCGGGGCTCCGGGCTTTCCCTGACGAACAGGGCTTCGACGTTTACCACCAGCTGCACCTGGTCGCCCACTCCAAAAAAATCCGAAAATCACGAACGTCAAACGATTGCTCCCACACAAAAAGTGCCAGCAACTCAAGCTCTTGCTGCTCCTCACCGGCCATTGGCAGCGCATCTACAGCACCACAGACATCGGGGCTCCGGGCTTTCCCTGACGAACAGGGCTTCGACGTTTACCACCAGCTGCACCTGGTCGCCCACTCCAAAAAACCCCGAAAAATCACGAACGTCGGACGATTGCTCCCACACCGAAAGTGCCAGCCAGTCAAGCTCTTGCTGCTCCTCCCCGGCCATTGGCACCGCATCTACAGCACCACAGACATCGGGGCTCCGGGCTTTCCCTGACGAACAGGGCTTCGACGTTTACCACCAGCTGCACCTGGGCGCCCACTGAAAAAAAACCCCGAAAAATCTCCAACGTCGGACGATTGCTCCCACACCGAAAGTGCCAGCCAGTCAAGCTCTTGATGCTCATCACCGGCCATTGGCAGCGCATCCACAGCACCACAGTCATGGGGGCTCCAGGCTTTCCCTGACGAACAGGGCTTCGACGTTTACCACCAGCTGCACCTGGGCGCCCACTCCAGAAAAACCCGAAAAATCACGAACGTCGGACGATTGCTCCCACACCGAAAGTGCCAGCCAGTCAAGCTCCTGCTGCTCCTCACTGGCCATTGGAAGCGCATCTACAGCACCACAGACATCGGGGCTCCGAGCTTTCCCTGACGAACAGGGCTTCGACGTTTACCACCAGCTGCACCTGGGGGGCCCACTGAAAAAAACCCCCAAAAATCATGAACGTCGGATGATTGCTCCCACACCGAAAGTGCCAGCCAGTCAAGCTCTTGCTGCTCCTCACCGGCCATTGG
Organism: Chlamydotis macqueenii; assembly: GCF_036417535.1. Taxonomy (NCBI): domain Eukaryota; kingdom Metazoa; phylum Chordata; class Aves; order Otidiformes; family Otididae; genus Chlamydotis; species Chlamydotis macqueenii. The sequence continues at coordinate 32,169,834 of NC_141592.1, read as the reverse complement.
CAGCGCATCTACAGCACCACAGACATCAGGGCTCCGGGCTTTCCCTGACGAACAGGGCTTCGATGTTTACCACCAGCTGCACCTGGGAACGAACTAAAAAAGAAACGCAAAAAATCACGAACTTCGGACGATTGCTCCCACACCGAAAGTGCCAGCCAGTCAAGCTCTTGCTGCTCCTCCCCGGCCATTGGCACCGCATCTACAGCACCACAGACATCGGGGCTCCGGGCTTTCCCTGACGAACAGGGCTTCGACGTTTACCACCACCTGCACCTGGGCGCCCACTGAAAAAAAACCCCGAAAAATCTCCAACGTCGGACGATTGCTCCCACACCGAAAGTGCCAGCCAGTCAAGCTCTTGCTGCTCCTCACCGGCCATTGGCAGCGCATCTACAGCACCACAGACATCGGGGCTCCGGGCATTCCCTGACGAACAGGGCTTCGACGTTTACCACCAGCTGCACCTGAGCGCTCACTCCAAAAAAACACCGAAAAATCACGAACGTTGGACGATTCCTCCCACACCGAATATGCCAGCCAGTCAAGCTCCTGCTGCTCCTCACCGGCCATTGGCAGCGCATCTACAGCACCACAGACATCGGGGCTCCGGGCTTTCCCTGACGAACAGGGCTTCGACGTTTACCACCAACTGCACCTGGGCGCCCACTCCAAAAAAAACCCGAAAAAACACGAACGTAGGACGATTGCTTCCACACAAAAAGTTCCAGCCAGTCAAGCTCTTGCTGCTCCTCCCCGGCCATTGGCAGGGCATCTACAGCATCACAGATATCGGGGCTCCGGGCTTTCCCTGACGAACAAGGCTTCGACGTTTACCACCAGGGGCACCTGGGCACCCACTGGAAAAAAACCCCGAAAAATCACGAACGTCGGACGATTGCTCCCACACCGAAAGTGCCTGCCAGCCAAGCTCTTGCTGCTCCTCACCGGCCACTGGCAGCACATCTACAGCACCACAGACATCGGGGCTCCGGGCTTTCCCTGACGAACAGGGCTTCGACGTTTATCACCAGCTGCACCTGGGGGGCCCACTGAAAAAAACCCCGAGAAATCACGAACGTCAGACGATTGCTCCCACACCGAAATTGCCAGCCAGTCAAGCTCTTGCTGCTCCTCCCCGGCCATTGGCAGCGCATCTACAGCACCACAGACATCGGGGCTCCGGGCTTTCCCTGACGAACAGGGCTTCGACGTTTACCACCACCTGCACCTGGGCGCCCATTGGAAAAAAACCGAAGAAAAATCACGAACGTCGGACGATTGCTCCCACACCGAAAGTGCCAGCAACTCAAGCTCTTGCTGCTCATCACCGGCCATTGGCAGCGCATCTACAGCACCACAGACATCGGGGCTCCGGGCTTTCCCTGACGAACAGGGCTTCGACGTTTACCACCAGCTGCACCTGGTAGCCCACTCCAGAAAAACCCTAAAAATCACGAACGTCGGACGATTGCTCCCACACAAAAAGTGCCAGCCAGTCAAGCTCCTGCTGCTCCTCCCCGGCCATTGGCAGCGCATCTACAGCACCACAGACATCGGGGCTCCGGGCTTTCCCTGACGAACAGGGCTTCGACGTTTACCGCCAGCTGCACCTCTGCCCCCATTGGAAAAACACCCCGAAAAATCACGAACGTCGGACGATTGCCCCCACACCGAAAGTGCCATCCAGTCAAGCTCTTGCTGCTCCTCACCGGCCATTGGCAGCGCATCTACAGCACCACAGACATCGGGGCTCCGGGCTTTCCCTGACGAACAGGGCTTCGACGTTTACCACCAGCTGCACCTGGGCGCCCACTCCAGAAAAACCCGAAAAATCACGAACGTCGGACGATTGCTCCCACACCAAAAGTGCCAGCCAGTCAAGCTCCTGCTGCTCCTCACCGGCAATTGGCAGCGCATCTACAGCACCACAGACATTGGGGCTCCGAGCTTTCCCTGACGAACAGGGCTTCGACGTTTACCACCAGCTGCACCTGGGGGGCCCACTGAAAAAAACCCCGAAAAATCACGAACGTCGGACCATTGCTCCCACACCGAAAGTGCCAGCCAGTCAAGCTCTTGCTGCTCCTCACCGGCCATTGGCAGCGCATCTACAGCACCACAGACATCGGGGCTCCGGGCTTTCCCTGACGAACAGGGCTTCGACGTTTACCACCACCTGCACCTGGGCGCCCATTGGAAAAAAACCCAAGAAAAATCACGAACGTTGGACGATTGCTCCCACACCGAAAGTGCCAGCCAGTCAAGCACTTGCTGCTCCTCCCCGGCCATTGGCAGCGCATCTACAGCACCACAGACATCGGGGCTCCGGGCTTTCCCTGACGAACAGGGCTTCGACGTTTACCACCACCTGCACCTGGGCGCCCATTGGAAAAAAACCCAAGAAAAATCACGAACGTTGGACGATTGCTCCCACACCGAAAGTGCCAGCCAGTCAAGCACTTGCTGCTCCTCCCCGGCCATTGGCAGCGCATCTACAGCACCAAAGACATCGGGGCTCCGGGCTTTCCCTGACGAACAGGGCTTCGACGTTTACCACCAGCTGCACCTGGGTGCCCATTGGAAAAAAACCCAAGAAAATTACGAACGTCGGACCATTGCTCCCACACCGAAAGTGCCAGCCAGTCAAGCTCTTGCTGCTCCTCACCGGCCATTGGCAGCGCATCTACAGCACCAAAGACATCGGGGCTCCGGGCTTTCCCTGACGAACAGGGCTTCGACCTTTACCACCAGCTGCACCTGGGGGGCCCACTGAAAAAAACCCCGAAAAATCATGAACGTCGGACGATTGCTCCCACACCGAAATTGCCAGCCAGTCAAGCTCTTGCTGCTCCTCCCCGGCCATTGGCAGCGCATCTACAGCACCACAGACATCGGGGCTCCGGGCTTTCCCTGACGAACAGGGCTTCGACGTTTACCACCACCTGCACCTGGGCGCCCATTGGAAAAAAACCCAAGAAAAATCACGAACGTCGGACGATTGCTCCCACACAAAAAGTGCCAGCAACTCAAGCTCTTGCTGCTCCTCACCGGCCATTGGCAGCGCATCTACAGCACCACAGACATCGGGGCTCCGGGCTTTCCCTGACGAACAGGGCTTCGACGTTTACCACCAGCTGCACCTGGTCGCCCACTCCAAAAAACCCCGAAAAATCACGAACGTCGGACGATTGCTCCCACACCGAAAGTGCCAGCCAGTCAAGCTCTTGCTGCTCCTCCCCGGCCATTGGCACCGCATCTACAGCACCACAGACATCGGGGCTCCGGGCTTTCCCTGACGAACAGGGCTTCGACGTTTACCACCAGCTGCACCTGGGCGCCCACTGAAAAAAAACCCCGAAAAATCTCCAACGTCGGACGATTGCTCCCACACCGAAAGTGCCAGCCAGTCAAGCTCTTGCTGCTCATCACCGGCCATTGGCAGCGCATCCACAGCACCACAGTCATGGGGGCTCCAGGCTTTCCCTGACGAACAGGGCTTCGACGTTTACCACCAGCTGCACCTGGGCGCCCACTCCAGAAAAACCCGAAAAATCACGAACGTCGGACGATTGCTCCCACACCGAAAGTGCCAGCCAGTCAAGCTCCTGCTGCTCCTCACCGGCCATTGGAAGCGCATCTACAGCACCACAGACATCGGGGCTCCGAGCTTTCCCTGACGAACAGGGCTTCGACGTTTACCACCAGCTGCACCTGGGGGGCCCACTGAAAAAAACCCCGAAAAATCATGAACGTCGGACGATTGCTCCCACACCAAAAGTGCCAGCCAGTCAAGCTCTTGCTGCTCCTCCCCGGCCATTGGCAGCGCATCTACAGCACCACAGACATCGGGGCTCCGGGCTTTCCCTGACGAACAGGGCTTCGACGTTTACCACCACCTGCACCTGGGCGCCCATTGGAAAAAAACCCAAGAAAAATCACGAACGTTAGACGATTACTCCCACACAAAAAGTGCCAGCCAGTCAAGCTCTTGCTGCTCCTCACCGGCCATTCGCAGCGCATCTACAGCACCACAGACATCGGGGCTCCGGGCTTTCCCTGACGAACAGGGCTTCGACGTTTACCACCAGCTGCACCTGGTCGCCCACTCCAAAAAAACCCGAAAATCACGAATGTCAAACGATTGCTCCCACACAAAAATTGCCAGCAACTCAAGCTCTTGCTGCTCCTCCCCGGCCATTGGCAGCGCATCTACAGCACCACAGACATCGGGGCTCTGGGCTTTCCCTGACGAACAGGGCTTCGACGTTTACCACCAGCTGCACCTGGTTGCCCACTCCAAAAAAACCCGAAAAAACACGAACGTCGGACGATTGCTCCCACACCGAAAGTGCCAGCAACTCAAGCTCTTGCTACTCATCACCGGCCATTGGCAGCGCATCTACAGCACCACAGACATCGGGGCTCCGGGCTTTCCCTGACGAACAGGGCTTCGACCTTTACCACCAGCTGCACCTGGGGGGCCCACTGAAAAAAACCCCCAAAAATCATGAACGTCGGACGATTGCTCCCACACCGAAAGTGCCAGCCAGTCAAGCTCTTGCTGCTCCTCACCGGCCATTGGCAGCGCATCTACAGCACCACAGACATCGGGGCTCCGGGCTTTCCCTGACGAACAGGGCTTCGACGTTTACCACCAGCTGCACCTGGTCGCCCACTCCAAAAAAACCCGAAAAATCACGAACGTCGGACCATTGCTCCCACACCGAAAGTGCCAGCCAGTCAAGCTCTTGCTGCTCATCACCGGCCACTAGCAGCGCATCTACAGCACCACAGACATCGGGGCTCCGGGCTTTCCCTGACGAACAGGGCTTCGACGTTTACCGCCAGCTGCACCTGGGCACGCACTAAAAAAGAAACGCAAAAAATCACGAACTTCGGACGATTGCTCCCACACCGAAAGTGCCAGCCAGTCAAGCTCTTGCTGCTCCTCCCCGGCCATTGGCACCGCATCTACAGCACCACAGACATCGGGGCTCCGGGCTTTCCCTGACGAACAGGGCTTCGACGTTTACCACCAGCTGCACCTGGGCGCCCACTGAAAAAAAACCCCGAAAAATCTCCAACGTCGGACGATTGCTCCCACACCGAAAGTGCCAGCCAGTCAAGCTCTTGCTGCTCCTCACCGGCCATTGGCAGCGCATCTACAGCACCACAGACATCGGGGCTCCGGGCATTCCCTGACGAACAGGGCTTCGACGTTTACCACCAGCTGCACCTGAGCGCAAACTCCAAAAAAACACCGAAAAATCACGAACGTTGGACGATTCCTCCCACACCGAATATGCCAGCCAGTCAAGCTCCTGCTGCTCCTCACCGGCCATTGGCAGCGCATCTACAGCACCACAGACATCGGGGCTCCGGGCTTTCCCTGACGAACAGGGCTTCGACGTTTACCACCAACTGCACCTGGGCGCCCACTCCAAAAAAAACCCGAAAAAACACGAACGTAGGACGATTGCTTCCACACAAAAAGTTCCAGCCAGTCAAGCTCTTGCTGCTCCTCCCCGGCCATTGGCAGGGCATCTACAGCATCACAGATATCGGGGCTCCGGGCTTTCCCTGACGAACAAGGCTTCGACGTTTACCACCAGGGGCACCTGGGCACCCACTGGAAAAAAACCCCGAAAAATCACGAACGTCGGACGATTGCTCCCACACCGAAAGTGCCTGCCAGCCAAGCTCTTGCTGCTCCTCACCGGCCACTGGCAGCACATCTACAGCACCACAGACATCGGGGCTCCGGGCTTTCCCTGACGAACAGGGCTTCGACGTTTATCACCAGCTGCACCTGGGGGGCCCACTGAAAAAAACCCCGAGAAATCACGAACGTCAGACGATTGCTCCCACACCGAAATTGCCAGCCAGTCAAACTCTTGCTGCTCCTCCCCGGCCATTGGCAGCGCATCTACAGCACCACAGACATCGGGGCTCCGGGCTTTCCCTGACGAACAGGGCTTCGACGTTTACCACCACCTGCACCTGGGCGCCCATTGGAAAAAAACCGAAGAAAAATCACGAACGTTAGACGATTGCTCCCACACCGAAAGTGCCAGCAACTCAAGCTCTTGCTGCTCATCACCGGCCATTGGCAGCGCATCTACAGCACCACAGACATCGGGGCTCCGGGCTTTCCCTGACGAACAGGGCTTCGACCTTTACCAACACCTGCACCTGGGGGGCCCACTGAAAAAAAACCCGAAAAATCATGAACGTCGGACGATTGCTCCCACACCGAAAGTGCCAGCCAGTCAAGCTCTTGCTGCTCCTCACCGGCCATTGGCAGCGCATCTACAGCACCACAGACATCGGGGCTCCGGGCTTTCCCTGACGAACAGGGCTTCGACGTTTACCACCAGCTGCACCTGGTCGCCCACTCCAAAAATCCCGAAAATCACGAACGTCAAACGATTGCTCCCACACAAAAAGTGCCAGCCTGTCAAGCTCTTGCTGCTCCTCACTGGCCATTGGCAGCGCATCTACAGCACCACAGACATCGGGGCTCCGGGCTTTCCCTGACGAACAGGGCTTCGACGTTTACCACCAGCTGCACCTGGTCGCCCACTCCAAAAAAACCCGAAAAATCACGAACGTCGGACGATTGCTCCCACACCGAAAGTGCCAGCCAGTCAAGCTCTTGCTGCTCCTCACCGGCCATTGGCAGCGCATCTACAGCACCACAGACATCGGGGCTCCGGGCTTTCCCTGACGAACAGGGCTTTGACATTTACCACCACCTGCACCTCTGCTTCCATTGGAAAAAAACCCAAGAAAAATCACGAACGTCGGACGATTGCTCCCACACCGAAAGTGCCAGCCAGTCAAGCTCCTGCTGCTCCTCCCCGGCCATTGGCAGCGCATCTACAGCACCACAGACATCGGGGCTCCGGGCTTTCCCTGACGAACAGGGCTTCGACGTTTACCACCAGCTGCACCTGGGCGCCCACTCTAAAAAAACCCCGAAAAATCACAAACGTCGGACGATTGCTCCCACACCGAAAGTGCCAGCCAGTCAAGCTCTTGCTGCTCCTCACCGGCCATTGGCAGCGCATCTACAGCACCACAGACATGGGGGCTCCGGGCTTTCCCTGACGAACAGGGCTTCGACGTTTACCACCACCTGCACCTCTGCCCCCATTGGAAAAAAACCCCGAAAAATCACGAACTTCGGACGATTGCTCCCACACCGAAAGTGCCATCCAGTCAAGCTCTTGCTGCTCCTCACCGGCCATTGGCAGCGCATCTACAGCACCACAGACATCGGGGCTCCGGGCTTTCCCTGACGAACAGGGCTTCGACGTTTACCACCAGCTGCACCTGGTCGCCCACTCCAAAAAACCTGAAAATCACGAACGTCAAACGATTGCTCCCACACAAAAAGTGCCAGCCAGTCAAGCTCTTGCTGCTCCTCACCGGCCATTGGCAGCGCATCTACAGCACCACAGACATCGGGGCTCCGGGCTTTCCCTGACGAACAGGGCTTCGACGTTTACCACCAGCTGCACCTGGTCGCCCACTCCAAAAAACCCCGAAAAATCACAAACGTCGGACGATTGCTCCCACACCGAAAGTGCCAGCCAGTCAAGCTCTTGCTGCTCATCACCGGCCATTGGCAGCGCATCTACAGCACCACAGACATCGGGGCTCCGGGCTTTCCCTGACGAACAGGGCTTTGACGTTTACCACCAGCTGCACCTGGGGGGCCCACTGAAAAAAACCCCGAAAAATCATGAACGTCGGACGTTTGCTCCCACACCGAAAGTGCCAGCCAGTCAAGCTCTTGCTGCTCCTCAGCGACCATTGGCAGCGCATCTACAGCACCACAGACATCGGGGCTCCGGGCTTTCCCTGACGAACAGGGCTTTGACGTTTACCACCAGCTGCACCTGGGCGCCCACTGAAAAAAAACCCCGAAAAATCACCAACGTCGGACGATTGCTCCCACACCGAAAGTGCCAGCCAGTCAAGCTCTTGCTGCTCCTCACCGGCCATTGGCAGCGCATCTACAGCACCACAGACATGGGGGCTCCGTGCTTTCCCTGACGAACAGGGCTTCGACGTTTACCACCACCTGCACCTCTGCCCCCATTGGAAAAAAACCCCGAAAAATCACGAACGTCGGACGATTGCTCCCACACCGAAAGTGCCAGCCAGTCAAGCTCTTGCTGCTCCTCACCGGCCATTGGCAGCGCATCTACAGCACCACAGACATCGGGGCTCCGGGCTTTCCCTGACGAACAGGGCTTCGACCTTTACCAACACCTGCACCTGGGGGGCCCACTGAAAAAAAACCCGAAAAATCATGAACGTCGGACGATTGCTCCCACACCGAAAGTGCCAGCCAGTCAAGCTCTTGCTGCTCCTCACCGGCCATTGGCAGTGCATCTACAGCACCACAGACATCGGGGCTCCGGGCTTTCCCTGACGAACAGGGCTTCGACGTTTACCACCAGCTGCACCTGGTCGCCCACTCCAAAAATCCCGAAAATCACGAACGTCAAACGATTGCTCCCACACAAAAAGTGCCAGCCAGTCAAGCTCTTGCTGCTCCTCACCGGCCATTGGCAGCGCATCTACAGCACCACAGACATCGGGGCTCTGGGCTTTCCCTGACGAACAGGGCTTCGACGTTTACCACCAGCTGCACCTGGTCGCCCACTCCAAAAAAACCCGAAAAATCACGAACGTCGGACGATTGCTCCCACACCGAAAGTGCCAGCCAGTCAAGCTCTTGCTGCTCCTCCCCGGCCATTGGCAGTGCATCTACAGCACCACAGACATTGGGTCTCCGGGCTTTCCCTGACGAACAGGGCTTTGACATTTACCACCAGCTGCACCTGGGCGCCCATTGGAAAAAAACCCAAGAAAAATCACGAACGTTGGACGATTGCTCCCACATTGAAAGTGCCAGCCAGTCAAGTTCTTGCTGCTCATCACCGGCCATTAGCAGCGCATCTACAGCACCACAGACATCGGGGCTCCGGGCTTTCCCTGACGAACAGGGCTTCGACGTTTACCACCAGCTGCACCTGGGCGCCCACTGAAAAAAAACCCCGAAAAATCACAAACGTCGGACGATTGCTCCCACACCGAAAGTGCCAGCCAGTCAAGCTCTTGCTGCTCCTCACCGGCCATTGGCAGCGCATCTACAGCACCACAGACATGGGGGCTCCGGGCTTTCCCTGACGAACAGGGCTTCGACGTTTACCACCACCTGCACCTCTGCCCCCATTGGAAAAAAAACCCCGAAAAATCACGAACTTCGGACGATTGCTCCCACACCGAAAGTGCCATCCAGTCAAGCTCTTGCTGCTCCTCACCGGCCATTGGCAGCGCATCTACAGCACCACAGACATCGGGGCTCCGGGCTTTCCCTGACGAACAGGGCTTCGACGTTTACCACCAGCTGCACCTGGGCGCCCACTCCAGAAAAACCCGAAAAATCACGAACGTCGGACGATTGCTCCCACACCAAAAGTGCCAGCCAGTCAAGCTCCTGCTGCTCCTCACCGGCCATTGGCAGCGCATCTACAGCACCACAGACATTGGGGCTCCAAGCTTTCCCTGACGAACAGGGCTTCGACGTTTACCACCAGCTGCACCTGGGGGGCCCACTGAAAAAAACCCCGAAAAATCATGAACGTCGGACGATTGCTCCCACACCGAAAGTGCCAGCCAGTCAAGCTCTTGCTGCTCCTCACCGGCCATTGGCAGTGCATCTACAGCACCACAGACATCGGGGCTCCGGGCTTTCCCTGACGAACAGGGCTTCGACGTTTACCACCACCTGCACCTCTGCCCCCATTGGAAAAAAACCCCGAAAAATCACGAACTTCGGACGATTGCTCCCACACCGAAAGTGCCATCCAGTCAAGCTCTTGCTGCTCCTCACCGGCCATTGGCAGCGCATCTACAGCACCACAGACATCGGGGCTCCGGGCTTTCCCTGACGAACAGGGCTTCGACGTTTACCACCAGCTGCACCTGGTCGCCCACTCCAAAAAACCTGAAAATCACGAAAGTCAAACGATTGCTCCCACACAAAAAGTGCCAGCCAGTCAAGCTCTTGCTGCTCCTCACCGGCCATTGGCAGCGCATCTACAGCACCACAGACATCGGGGCTCCGGGCTTTCCCTGACGAACAGGGCTTCGACGTTTACCACCAGCTGCACCTGGGAGTCCACTCCAAAAAAACCCGAAAAATCACGAACGTCGGACGATTGCTCCCACACCGAAAGTGCCAGCCAGTCAAGCTCTTGCTGCTCCTCACCGGCCATTGGCAGCGCATGTACAGCACCACAGACATCGGGGCTCCGGGCTTTCCCTGACGAACAGGGCTTTGACGTTTACCACCAGCTGCACCTGGGGGGCCCACTGAAAAAAACCCCGAAAAATCACGAACGTCGGACGATTGCTCCCACACCGAAAGTGCCAGCCAGTCAAGCTCTTGCTGCTCCTCACCGGCCATTGGCAGCGCATCTACAGCACCACAGACATCGGGGCTCCGGGCTTTCCCTGATGAAAAGGGCTTCGACTTTTACCACCATCTGCACCTGGGCGCCCACTCCAAAAAAACCCCGAAAAATCATGAACGTCGGACTATTGCACCCACACCGAAAGTGCCAGCCAGTCAAGCTCTTGCTGCTCCTCACCGGCCATTGGCAGCGCATCTACAGCACCACAGACATCGGGGCTCCGGGCTTTCCCTGACGAACAGGGCTTTGACGTTTACCACCAGCTGCACCTGGGGGGCCCACTGAAAAAAACCCCGAAAAATCATGAACGTCGGACGATTGCTCCCACACCGAAAGTGCCAGCCAGTCAAGCTCTTGCTGCTCCTCACCGGCCATTGGCAGCGCATCTACAGCACCACAGACATCGGGGCTCCGGGCTTTCCCTGATGAACAGGACTTCGACGTTTTCCACCAGCTGCACCTGGGAGTCCACTCCAAAAAAACCCGAAAAATCACGAACGTCGGACGATTGCTCCCACACCGAAAGTGCCAGCCAGTCAAGCTCTTGCTGCTCCTCATCGGCCATTGGCAGCGCATCTACAGCACCACAGACATCGGGGCTCCGGGCTTTCCCTGACGAAAAGGGCTTCGACTTTTATCACCATCTGCACCTGGGCGCCCACTCCAAAAAAACCCCGAAAAATCATGAACGTCGGACTATTGCACCCACACCGAAAGTGCCAGCCAGTCAAGCACTTGCTGCTCCTCACCGGCCATTGGCAGCGCATCTACAGCACCACAGACATCGGGGCTCCGGGCTTTCCCTGACGAACAGGGCTTTGACATTTACCACCACCTGCACCTCTGCTTCCATTGGAAAAAAACCCAAGAAAAATCAAGAACGTTGGACGATTGCTCCCACACCGAAAGTGCCAGCCAGTCAAGTTCTTGCTGCTCCTCCCCGGCCGTTAGCAGCGCATCTACAGCACCACAGACATCGGGGCTCCGGGCTTTCCCTGACGAACAGGGCTTCGACGTTTACCACCAGCTGCACCTGGGCGCCCACTCCAGAAAAACCCGAAAAATCACGAACGTCGGACGATTGCTCCCACACCAAAAGTGCCAGCCAGTCAAGCTCCTGCTGCTCCTCACCGGCCATTGGCAGCGCATCTACAGCACCACAGACATTGGGGCTCCGAGCTTTCCCTGACAAACAGGGCTTCGACGTTTACCACCAGCTGCACCTGGGCGCCCACTGAAAAAAAACCCCGAAAAATCATGAACGTCGGACGATTGCTCCCACACCGAAATTGCCAGCCAGTCAAGCTCTTGCTGCTCCTCCCCGGCCATTGGCAGCGCATCTACAGCACCACAGACATCGGGGCTCCGGGCTTTCCCTGACGAACAGGGCTTCGACGTTTACCACCAGCTGCACCTGGGCGCCCATTGGAAAAAAAACCCAAGAAAAATCACGAACGTCGGACCATTGCTCCCACACCGAAAGTGCCAGCCAGTCACGCTCTTGCTGCTCCTCACCGGCCATTGGCAGCGCATCTACAGCACCACAGACATCGGGGCTCCGGGCTTTCCCTGACGAACAGGGCTTCGATGTTTACCACCAGCTGCACCTGGTCGCCCACTCCAAAAAAACCCGAAAATCACGAACGTCAAACGATTGCTCCCACACAAAAAGTGCCAGCAACTCAAGCTCTTGCTGCTCCTCACCGGCCATTGGCAGCGCATCTACAGCACCACAGACATCGGGGCTCCGGGCTTTCCCTGACGAACAGGGCTTCGACGTTTACCACCAGCTGCACCTGGTCGCCCACTCCAAAAAAACCCGAAAAATCACGACCGTCGGACGATTGCTCCCACACCGAAAGTGCCAGCCAGTCAAGCTCTTGCTGCTCCTCACCGGCCATTCGCAGCGCATCTACAGCACCACAGACATCGGGGCTCCGGGCTTTCCCTGACGAACAGGGCTTCGACGTTTACCACCAGCTGCACCTGGTAGCCCACTCCAGAAAAACCCTAAAAATCACGAATGTCGGACGATTGCTCCCACACAAAAAGTGCCAGCCAGTCAAGCTCCTGCTGCTCCTCACCGGCCATTGGCAGCGCATCTACAGCACCACAGACATCGGGGCTCCGGGCTTTCCCTGACGAACAGGGCTTCGACGTTTACCACCAGCTGCACCTGGACGCCCACTGAAAAAAAACCCCGAAAAATCACCAACGTCGGACGATTGCTCCCACACCGAAAGTGCCAGCCAGTCAAGCTCTTGCTGCTCCTCACCGGCCATTGGCAGCGCATCTACAGCACCACAGACATGGGGGCTCCGGGCTTTCCCTGACGAACAGGGCTTCGACGTTTACCACCACCTGCACCTCTGCCCCCATTGGAAAAAAACCCCGAAAAATCACGAACGTCGGACGATTGCTCCCACACCGAAAGTGCCAGCCAGTCAAGCTCTTGCTGCTCCTCACCGGCCATTGGCAGCGCATCTACAGCACCACAGACATTGGGGCTCCGGGCTTTCCCTGACGAACAGGGCTTCGACCTTTACCAACACCTGCACCTGGGGGGCCCACTGAAAAAAAACCCGAAAAATCATGAACGTCGGACGATTGCTCCCACACCGAAAGTGCCAGCCAGTCAAGCTCTTGCTGCTCCTCACCGGCCATTGGCAGCGCATCTACAGCACCACAGACATGGGGGCTCTGGGCTTTCCCTGACGAACAGGGCTTCGACGTTTACCACCAGCTGCACCTGGTCGCCCACTCCAAAAATCCCGAAAATCACGAACGTCAAACGATTGCTCCCACACAAAAAGTGCCAGCCAGTCAAGCTCTTGCTGCTCCTCACCGGCCATTGGCAGCGCATCTACAGCACCACAGACATCGGGGCTCCGGGCTTTCCCTGACGAACAGGGCTTCGACGTTTACCACCAGCTGCACCTGGTCGCCCACTCCAAAAAAACCCGAAAAATCACGAACGTCGGACGATTGCTCCCACACCGAAAGTGCCAGCCAGTCAAGCTCTTGCTGCTCCTCACCGGCCATTGGCAGCGCATCTACAGCACCACAGACATCGGGTCTCCGGGCTTTCCCTGACGAACAGGGCTTTGACATTTACCACCACCTGCACCTCTGCTTCCATTGGAAAAAAACCCAAGAAAAATCACGAACGTTGGACGATTGCTCCCACACCGAAAGTGCCAGCCAGTCAAGTTCTTGCTGCTCCTCACCGGCCATTAGCAGCACATCTACAGCACCACAGACATCGGGGCTCCGGGCTTTCCCTGACGAACAGGGCTTCGACGTTTACCACCAGCTGCACCTGGTAGCCCACTCCAGAAAAACCCTAAAAATCACGAACGTCGGACGATTGCTCCCACACAAAAAGTGCCAGCCAGTCAAGCTCCTGCTGCTCCTCCCCGGCCATTGGCAGCGCATCTACAGCACCACAGACATCGGGGCTCCGGGCTTTCCCTGACGAACAGGGCTTCGACGTTTACCACCAGCTGCACCTGGGCGCCCACTGAAAAAAAACCCCGAAAAATCACAAACGTCGGACGATTGCTCCCACACCGAAAGTGCCAGCCAGTCAAGCTCTTGCTGCTCCTCACCGGCCATTGGCAGCGCATCTACAGCACCACAGACATCGGGGCTCCGGGCTTTCCCTGACGAACAGGGCTTCGACGTTTACCACCAGCTGCACCTGGGGGGCCCACTGAAAAAAACCCCGAAAAATCATGAACGTCGGACGATTGCTCCCACACCGAAAGTGCCAGCCAGTCAAGCTCTTGCTGCTCCTCACCGGCCATTGGCAGCGCATCTACAGCACCACAGACATCGGGGCTCCGGGCTTTCCCTGACGAACAGGGCTTTGACATTTACCACCACCTGCACCTCTGCTTCCATTGGAAAAAAACCCAAGAAAAATCAAGAACGTTGGACGATTGCTCCCACACCGAAAGTGCCAGCCAGTCAAGTTCTTGCTGCTCCTCCCCGGCCGTTAGCAGCGCATCTACAGCACCACAGACATCGGGGCTCCGGGCTTTCCCTGACGAACAGGGCTTCGACGTTTACCACCAGCTGCACCTGGGCGCCCACTCCAGAAAAACCCGAAAAATCACGAACGTCGGACGATTGCTCCCACACCAAAAGTGCCAGCCAGTCAAGCTCCTGCTGCTCCTCACCGGCCATTGGCAGCACATCTACAGCACCACAGACATTGGGGCTCCGAGCTTTCCCTGACAAACAGGGCTTCGACGTTTACCACCAGCTGCACCTGGGCGCCCACTGAAAAAAAACCCCGAAAAATCATGAACGTCGGACGATTGCTCCCACACCGAAATTGCCAGCCAGTCAAGCTCTTGCTGCTCCTCCCCGGCCATTGGCAGCGCATCTACAGCACCACAGACATCGGGGCTCCGGGCTTTCCCTGACGAACAGGGCTTCGACGTTTACCACCAGCTGCACCTGGGCGCCCATTGGAAAAAAACCCAAGAAAAATCACGAACGTCGGACCATTGCTCCCACACCGAAAGTGCCAGCCAGTCACGCTCTTGCTGCTCCTCACCGGCCATTGGCAGCGCATCTACAGCACCACAGACATCGGGGCTCCGGGCTTTCCCTGACGAACAGGGCTTCGACGTTTACCACCAGCTGCACCTGGTCGCCCACTCCAAAAAAACCCGAAAATCACGAACGTCAAACGATTGCTCCCACACAAAAAGTGCCAGCAACTCAAGCTCTTGCTGCTCCTCACCGGCCATTGGCAGCGCATCTACAGCACCACAGACATCGGGGCTCCGGGCTTTCCCTGACGAACAGGGCTTCGACGTTTACCACCAGCTGCACCTGGTCGCCCACTCCAAAAAAACCCGAAAAATCACGACCGTCGGACGATTGCTCCCACACCGAAAGTGCCAGCCAGTCAAGCTCTTGCTGCTCCTCACCGGCCATTCGCAGCGCATCTACAGCACCACAGACATCGGGGCTCCGGGCTTTCCCTGACGAACAGGGCTTCGACGTTTACCACCAGCTGCACCTGGTAGCCCACTCCAGAAAAACCCTAAAAATCACGAATGTCGGACGATTGCTCCCACACAAAAAGTGCCAGCCAGTCAAGCTCCTGCTGCTCCTCACCGGCCATTGGCAGCGCATCTACAGCACCACAGACATCGGGGCTCCGGGCTTTCCCTGACGAACAGGGCTTCGACGTTTACCACCAGCTGCACCTGGACGCCCACTGAAAAAAAACCCCGAAAAATCACCAACGTCGGACGATTGCTCCCACACCGAAAGTGCCAGCCAGTCAAGCTCTTGCTGCTCCTCACCGGCCATTGGCAGCGCATCTACAGCACCACAGACATGGGGGCTCCGGGCTTTCCCTGACGAACAGGGCTTCGACGTTTACCACCACCTGCACCTCTGCCCCCATTGGAAAAAAACCCCGAAAAATCACGAACGTCGGACGATTGCTCCCACACCGAAAGTGCCAGCCAGTCAAGCTCTTGCTGCTCCTCACCGGCCATTGGCAGCGCATCTACAGCACCACAGACATTGGGGCTCCGGGCTTTCCCTGACGAACAGGGCTTCGACCTTTACCAACACCTGCACCTGGGGGGCCCACTGAAAAAAAACCCGAAAAATCATGAACGTCGGACGATTGCTCCCACACCGAAAGTGCCAGCCAGTCAAGCTCTTGCTGCTCCTCACCGGCCATTGGCAGCGCATCTACAGCACCACAGACATGGGGGCTCTGGGCTTTCCCTGACGAACAGGGCTTCGACGTTTACCACCAGCTGCACCTGGTCGCCCACTCCAAAAATCCCGAAAATCACGAACGTCAAACGATTGCTCCCACACAAAAAGTGCCAGCCAGTCAAGCTCTTGCTGCTCCTCACCGGCCATTGGCAGCGCATCTACAGCACCACAGACATCGGGGCTCCGGGCTTTCCCTGACGAACAGGGCTTCGACGTTTACCACCAGCTGCACCTGGTCGCCCACTCCAAAAAAACCCGAAAAATCACGAACGTCGGACGATTGCTCCCACACCGAAAGTGCCAGCCAGTCAAGCTCTTGCTGCTCCTCACCGGCCATTGGCAGCGCATCTACAGCACCACAGACATCGGGTCTCCGGGCTTTCCCTGACGAACAGGGCTTTGACATTTACCACCACCTGCACCTCTGCTTCCATTGGAAAAAAACCCAAGAAAAATCACGAACGTTGGACGATTGCTCCCACACCGAAAGTGCCAGCCAGTCAAGTTCTTGCTGCTCCTCACCGGCCATTAGCAGCACATCTACAGCACCACAGACATCGGGGCTCCGGGCTTTCCCTGACGAACAGGGCTTCGACGTTTACCACCAGCTGCACCTGGTAGCCCACTCCAGAAAAACCCTAAAAATCACGAACGTCGGACGATTGCTCCCACACAAAAAGTGCCAGCCAGTCAAGCTCCTGCTGCTCCTCCCCGGCCATTGGCAGCGCATCTACAGCACCACAGACATCGGGGCTCCGGGCTTTCCCTGACGAACAGGGCTTCGACGTTTACCACCAGCTGCACCTGGGCGCCCACTGAAAAAAAACCCCGAAAAATCACAAACGTCGGACGATTGCTCCCACACCGAAAGTGCCAGCCAGTCAAGCTCTTGCTGCTCCTCACCGGCCATTGGCAGCGCATCTACAGCACCACAGACATCGGGGCTCCGGGCTTTCCCTGACGAACAGGGCTTCGACGTTTACCACCAGCTGCACCTGGGGGGCCCACTGAAAAAAACCCCGAAAAATCATGAACGTCGGACGATTGCTCCCACACCGAAAGTGCCAGCCAGTCAAGCTCTTGCTGCTCCTCACCGGTCATTGGCAGCGCATCTACAGCACCACAGACATCGGGGCTCCGGGCTTTCCCTGACGAACTGGGCTTCGACGTTTACCACCAGCTGCACCTGGGAGTCCATTCCAAAAAAACCCAAAAAATCACGAACGTCAAACGATTGCTCCCACACAAAAAGTGCCAGCCAGTCAAGCTCTTGCTGCTCCTCACCGGCCATTGGCAGCGCATCTACAGCACCAAAGACATCGGGGCTCCGGGCTTTCCCTGACGAACAGGGCTTCGACTTTTACCACCATCTGCACCTGGGCGCCCACTCCAAAAAAACCCCGAAAAATCATGAACGTCGGACTATTGCACCCACACCGAAAGTGCCAGCCAGTCAAGCTCTTGCTGCTCCTCACCGGCCATTGGCAGCGCATCTACAGCACCACAGACATCGGGGCTCCGGGCTTTCCCTGACGAACAGGGATTTGACGTTTACCACCAGCTGCACCTGGGGGGCCCACTGAAAAAAACCCCGAAAAATCATGAACGTCGGACGATAGCTCCCACACCGAAAGTGCCAGCCAGTCAAGCTCTTGCTGCTCCTCACCGGCCATTGGCAGCGCATCTACAGCACCACAGACATCGGGGCTCCGGGCTTTCCCTGACGAACAGGACTTCGACGTTTACCACCAGCTGCACCTGGGAGTCCACTCCAAAAAAACCCGAAAAATCACGAACGTCGGATGATTGCTCCCACACCGAAAGTGCCATCCAGTCAAGCTCTTGCTGCTCCTCACCGGCCATTGGCAGCGCATCTACAGCACCACAGACATCGGGGCTCCGGGCTTTCCCTGACGAAAAGGGCTTTGACTTTTACCACCATCTGCACCTGGGCGCCCACTCCAAAAAAACCCCGAAAAATCATGAACGTCGGACTATTGCACCCACACCGAAAGTGCCAGCCAGTCAAGCTCTTGCTGCTCCTCACCGGCCATTGGCAGCGCATCTACAGCACCACAGACATCGGGGCTCCGGGCTTTCCCTGACGAACAGGGCTTTGACATTTACCACCACCTGCACCTCTGGTTCCATTGGAAAAAAACCCAAGAAAAATCAAGAATGTTGGACGATTGCTCCCACACCGAAAGTGCCAGCCAGTCAAGCTCTTGCTGCTCCTCCCCGGCCATTGGCAGCGCATCTACAGCACCACAGACATGGGGGCTCCGGGCTTTCCCTGACGAACAGGGCTTCGACGTTTACCACCAGCTGCACCTGGTAGCCCACTCCAGAAAAACCCTAAAAATCACGAACGTCGGACGATTGCTCCCACACCGAAAGTGCCAGCCAGTCAAGCTCCTGCTGCTCCTCCCCGGCCATTGGCAGCGCATCTACAGCACCACAGACATCGGGGCTCCGGGCTTTCCCTGACGAACAGGGCTTCGACGTTTACCACCAGCTGCACCTGGTCGCCCACTGAAAAAAAACCCCGAAAAATCACCAACGTCGGACGATTGCTCCCACACCGAAAGTGCCAGCCAGTCAAGCTCTTGCTGCTCCTCACCGGCCATTGGCAGCGCATCTACAGCACCACAGACATGGGGGCTCCGGGCTTTCCCTGACGAACAGGGCTTCGACGTTTACCACCACCTGCACCTCTGCCCCCATTGGAAAAAAACCCCGAAAAATCACGAACGTCGGACGATTGCTCCCACACCGAAAGTGCCAGCCAGTCAAGCTCTTGCTGCTCCTCACCGGCCATTGGCAGCGCATCTACAGCACCACAGACATCGGGGCTCCGGGCTTTCCCTGACGAACAGGGCTTCGACGTTTACCACCAGCTGCACCTGGGCGCCCACTCCAGAAAAACCCGAAAAATCACGAACGTCGGACGATTGCTCCCACACCAAAAGTGCCAGCCAGTCAAGCTCCTGCTGCTCCTCACCGGCCATTGGCAGCGCATCTACAGCACCACAGACATTGGGGCTCCGAGCTTTCCCTGACGAACAGGGCTTCGACGTTTACCACCAGCTGCACCTGGGGGGCCCACTGAAAAAAACCCCGAAAAATCATGAACGTCGGACGATTGCTCCCACACCGAAATTGCCAGCCAGTCAAGCTCTTGCTGCTCCTCCCCGGCCATTGGCAGCGCATCTACAGCACCACAGACATGGGGGCTCCGGGCTTTCCCTGACGAACAGGGCTTCGACGTTTACCACCAGCTGCACCTGGGCGCCCATTGGAAAAAAACCCAAGAAAAATCACGAACATCGGACGATTGCTCCCACACTGAAAGTGCCAGCCAGTCAAGCTCTTGCTGCTCCTCACCGGCCATTCGCAGCGCATCTACAGCACCACAGACATCGGGGCTCCGGGCTTTCCCTGACGAACAGGGCTTCGACGTTTACCACCAGCTGCACCTGGTCGCCCACTCCAAAAAAACCCGAAAATCACGAACGTCAAACGATTGCTCCCACACAAAAAGTGCCAGCAACTCAAGCTCTTGCTGCTCCTCACCGGCCATTGGCAGCGCATCTACAGCACCACAGACATCGGGGCTCCGGGCTTTCCCTGACGAACAGGGCTTCGACGTTTACCACCAGCTGCACCTGGTCGCCCACTCCAAAAAAACCCGAAAAATCACGACCGTCGGACGATTGCTCCCACACCGAAAGTGCCAGCCAGTCAAGCTCTTGCTGCTAATCACCGGCCACTAGCAGCGCATCTACAGCACCACAGACATGGGGGCTCCGGGCATTCCCTGACGAACAGGGCTTCGACGTTTACCACCAGCTGCACCTGGGCACGCACTGAAAAAAAACCCCGAAAAATCACGAATGTCGGACGATTGCTCCCACACCGAAAGTGCCAGCCAGTCAAGCTCTTGCTGCTCCTCACCGGCCATTGGCAGCGCATCTACAGCACCACAGACATCGGGGCTCTGGGCTTTCCCTGACGAACAGGGCTTCGACGTTTACCACCACCTGCACCTCTGCCCCCATTGGAAAAAAACCCCGAAAAATCACGAACGTCGGACGATTGCTCCCACACCGAAAGTGCCAGCCAGTCAAGCTCTTGCTGCTCCTCACCGGCCATTGGCAGCGCATCTACAGCACCACAGACATCGGGGCTCCGGGCTTTCCCTGACGAACAGGGCTTCGACGTTTACCACCAGCTGCACCTGGGCACGCACTGAAAAAAAACCCCGAAAAATCACGAACGTCGGACGATTGCTCCCACACCGAAAGTGCCAGCCAGTCAAGCTCTTGCTGCTCCTCACCGGCCATTGGCAGCGCATCTACAGCACCACAGACATGGGGGCTCCGGGCTTTCCCTGACGAACAGGGCTTCGACGTTTACCACCACCTGCACCTCTGCCCCCATTGGAAAAAAACCCCGAAAAATCACGAACGTCGGACGATTGCTCCCACACCAAAAGTGCCAGCCAGTCAAGCTCTTGCTGCTCCTCACCGGCCATTGGCAGCGCATCTACAGCACCACAGACATCGGGGCTCCGGGCTTTCCCTGACGAACAGGGCTTCGACGTTTACCACCAGCTGCACCTGGGCGCCCACTCCAGAAAAACCCGAAAAATCACGAACGTCGGACGATTGCTCCCACACAAAAAGTGCCAGCCAGTCAAGCTCCTGCTGCTCCTCACCGGCCATTGGCAGCGCATCTACAGCACCACAGAAATCAGGGCTCTGGGCTTTCCCTGACGAACAGGGCTTCGACGTTTACCACCAGCTGCACCTGGGGGGCCCACTGAAAAAAACCCCGAAAAATCACGAACGTCGGACGATTGCTCCCACACCGAAATTGCCAGCCAGTCAAGCTCTTGCTGCTCCTCCCCGGCCATTGGCAGCGCATCTACAGCACCACAGACATCGGGGCTCCGGGCTTTCCCTGACGAACAGGGCTTCGACGTTTACCACCACCTGCACCTGGGCGCCCATTGGAAAAAAACCCAAGAAAAATCACGAACGTTGGACGATTGCTCCCACACCGAAAGTGCCAGCCAGTCAAGCTCTTGCTGCTCATCACCGGCCATTGGCAGCGCATCTACAGCACCACAGACATCGGGGCTCCGGGCTTTCCCTGACGAACAGGGCTTCGACGTTTACCACCACCTGCACCTCTGCTTCCATTGGAAAAAAACCCAAGAAAAATCACGAACGTTGGACGATTGCTCCCACACCGAAAGTGCCAGCCAGTCAAGCTCTTGCTGCTCATCACCGGCCATTAGCAGCGCATCTACAGCACCACAGACATCGGGGCTCCGGGCTTTCCCTGACGAACAGGGCTTCGACGTTTACCACCAGCTGCACCTGGGCGCCCACTGAAAAAAAACCCCGAAAAATCACCAACGTCGGACGATTGCTCCCACACCGAAAGTGCCAGCCAGTCAAGCTCTTGCTGCTCATCACCGGCCATTGGCAGCGCATCTACAGCACCACAGACATGGGGGCTCCGGGCTTTCCCTGACGAACAGGGCTTCGACGTTTACCACAACCTGCACCTCTGCCCCCATTGGAAAAAAACCCCGAAAAATCACGAACGTCGGACGATTGCTCCCACACCGAATGTGCCAGCCAGTCAAGCTCTTGCTGCTCCTCACCGGCCATTGGCAGCGCATCTACAGCACCACAGACATCGGGGCTCCGGGCTTTCCCTGACGAACAGGGCTTCGACGTTTACCACCAGCTGCACCTGGGCGCCCACTCCAGAAAAACCCGAAAAATCACGAACGTCGGACGATTGCTCCCACACCAAAAGTGCCAGCCAGTCAAGCTCCTGCTGCTCCTCACCGGCCATTGGCAGCGCATCTACAGCACCACAGACATTGGGGCTCCGGGCTTTCCCTGACGAACAGGGCTTCGACGTTTACCACCAGCTGCACCTGGGGGGCCCACTGAAAAAAACCCCGAAAAATCACGAACGTCGGACGATTGCTCCCACACCGAAATTGCCAGACAGTCAAGCTCTTGCTGCTCCTCCCCGGCCATTGGCAGCGCATCTACAGCACCACAGACATCGGGGCTCCGGGCTTTCCCTGACGAACAGGGCTTCGACGTTTACCACCAGCTGCACCTGGGCGCCCATTGGAAAAAAACCCAAGAAAAATCACGAACGTCGGACCATTGCTCCCACACCGAAAGTGCCAGCCAGTCAAGCTCTTGCTGCTCCTCACCGGCCATTGGCAGCGCATCTACAGCACCACAGACATCGGGGCTCCGGGCTTTCCCTGACGAACAGGGCTTCGACGTTTACCACCACCTGCACCTGGGCGCCCACTGGAAAAAAACCCCGAAAAATCACCAACGTCGGACGATTGCTCCCACACCGAAAGTGCCAGCCAGTCAAGCTCTTGCTGCTCCTCACCGGCCATTGGCAGCGCATCTACAGCACCACAGACATCGGGGCTCCGGGCTTTCCCTGACGAACAGGGCTTCGACGTTTACCACCACCTGCACCTCTGCCCCCATTGGAAAAAAACCCCGAAAAATCACGAACGTCGGACGATTGCTCCCACACCGAAAGTGCCAGCCAGTCAAGCTCTTGCTGCTCCTCACCGGCCATTGGCAGCGCATCTACAGCACCACAGACATCGGGGCTCCGGGCTTTCCCTGACGAACAGGGCTTCGACGTTTACCACCAGCTGCACCTGGTCGCCCACTCCAAAAAAACCCGAAAATCACGAACGTCGGACGATTGCTCCCACACCGAAAGTGCCAGCCAGTCAAGCTCTTGCTGCTCCTCACCGGCCATTGGCAGCGCATCTACAGCACCACAGACATCGGGGCTCCGGGCTTTCCCTGACGAACAGGGCTTCGACGTTTACCACCAGCTGCACCTGGTCGCCCACTCCAAAAAAACCCCGAAAAATCACGAACGTCGGACGATTGCTCCCACACCGAAAGTGCCAGCCAGTCAAGCTCTTGCTGCTCATCACCGGCCACTAGCAGCGCATCTACAGCACCACAGACATGGGGGCTCCGGGCTTTCCCTGACGAACAGGGCTTCGACGTTTACCACCAGCTGCACCTGGGCACGCACTGAAAAAAACCCCGAAAAATCACGAACGTCGGACGATTGCTCCCACACCGAAAGTGCCAGCCAGTCAAGCTCTTGCTGCTCCTCCCCGGCCACTGGCAGCGCATCTACAGCACCACAGACATCGGGGCTCCGGGCTTTCCCTGACGAACAGGGCTTCGACATTTACCACCACCTGCACCTCTGCCCCCATTGGAAAAAAACCCCGAAAAATCACGAACGTCGGACGATTGCTCCCACACCGAAAGTGCCAGCCAGTCAAGCTCTTGCTGCTCCTCCCCGGCCATTGGCAGCGCATCTACAGCACCACAGACATCGGGGCTCCGGGCTTTCCCTGACGAACAGGGCTTCGACGTTTACCACCAGCTGCACCTGGGCGCCCACTCCAGAAAAACCCGAAAAATCACGAACGTCGGACGATTGCTCCCACACAAAAAGTGCCAGCCAGTCAAGCTCCTGCTGCTTCTCACCGGCCATTGGCAGCGCATCTACAGCACCACAGAAATCGGGGCTCCGAGCTTTCCCTGACGAACAGGGCTTCGACGTTTACCACCAGCTGCACCTGGGGGGCCCACTGAAAAAAACCCCGAAAAATCATGAACGTCGGACGATTGCTCCCACACCGATATTGCCAGCCAGTCAAGCTCTTGCTGCTCCTCCCCGGCCATTGGCAGCGCATCTACAGCACCACAGACATCGGGGCTCCGGGCTTTCCCTGAAGAACAGGGCTTCGACGTTTACCATTACCTGCACCTGGGCGCCCATTGGAAAAAAACCCAAGAAAAATCACGAACGTTGGACGATTGCTCCCACACCGAAAGTGCCAGCCAGTCAAGCTCTTGCTGCTCCTCACCGGCCATTCGCAGCGCATCTACAGCACCACAGACATCGGGGCTCCGGGCTTTCCCTGACGAACAGGGCTTCGACGTTTACCACCACCTGTACCTCTGCTTCCATTGGAAAAAAACCCAAGAAAAATCACGAACGTTGGACGATTGCTCCCACACCGAAAGTGCCAGCCAGTCAAGCTCTTGCTGCTCATCACCGGCCATTAGCAGCGCATCGACAGCACCACAGACATCGGGGCTCCGGGCTTTCCCTGACGAACAGGGCTTCGACGTTTACCACCAGCTGCACCTGGGCGCCCACTGAAAAAAAACCCCGAAAAATCACCAACGTCGGACGATTGCTCCCACACCGAAAGTGCCAGCCAGTCAAGCTCTTGCTGCTCATCACCGGCCATTGGCAGCGCATCTACAGCACCACAGACATGGGGGCTCCGAGCTTTCCCTGACGAACAGGGCTTCGACGTTTACCACCACCTGCACCTCTGCCCCCTTTGGAAAAAAACCCCGAAAAATCACGAACGTCGGACGATTGCTCCCACACCGAAAGTGCCAGCCAGTCAAGCTCTTGCTGCTCCTCACCGGCCATTGGCAGCGCATCTACAGCACCACAGACATCGGGGCTCCGGGCTTTCCCTGACGAACAGGGCTTCGACGTTTACCACCAGCTGCACCTGGGGGGCCCACTGAAAAAAACCCCGAAAAATCATGAACGTCGGACGATTGCTCCCACACCGAAATTGCCAGCCAGTCAAGCTCTTGCTGCTCCTCCCCGGCCATTGGCAGCGCATCTACAGCACCACAGACATCGGGGCTCCGGGCTTTCCCTGACGAACAGGGCTTCGACATTTACCACCACCTACACCTGGGCGCCCATTGGAAAAAAACCCAAGAAAAATCACGAACGTTGGACGATTGCTCCCACACCGAAAGTGCCAGCCAGTCAAGCTCTTGCTGCTCCTCCCCGGCCATTGGCAGCGCATCTACAGCACCACAGACATCGGGGCTCCGGGCTTTCCCTGACGAACAGGGCTTCGACGTTTACCACCAGCTGCACCTGGTCGCCCACTCCAAAAAAACCCGAAAAATCACGAACGTCGGACGATTGCTCCCACACCGAACGTGCCAGCAACTCAAGCTCTTCCTGCTCATCACCGGCCATTGGCAGCGCATCTACAGCACCACAGACATCGGGGCTCCGGGCTTTCCCTGACGAACAGGGCTTCGACCTTTACCACCAGCTGCACCTCGGGGGCCCACTGAAAAAAACCCCCAAAAATCATGAACGTCGGGCGATTGCTCCCACACCGAAAGTGCCAGCCAGTCAAGCTCTTGCTGCTCCTCACCGGCCATTGGCAGCGCATCTACAGCACCACAGACATCGGGGCTCCGGGCTTTCCCTGACGAACAGGGCTTCGACGTTTACCACCAGCTGCACCTGGGCGCCCACTCCAAAAAAACCCCGAAAAATCATGAACGTCGGACGATTGCTCCCACACCGAAAGTGCCAGCCAGTCAAGCTCTTGCTGCTCCTCACAGGCCATTGGCAGCGCATCTACAGCACCACAGACATCGGGGCTCCGGGCTTTCCCTGACGAAAAGGGCTTCGACTTTTACCACCATCTGCACCTCTGCTTCCATTGGAAAAAAACCCAAGAAAAATCACGAACGTTGGACGATTGCTCCCACACCGAAAGTGCCAGCCAGTCAAGCTCTTGCTGCTCATCACCGGCCATTAGCAGCGCATCTACAGCACCACAGACATCGGGGCTCCGGGCTTTCCCTGACGAACAGGGCTTCGACGTTTACCACCAGCTGCACCTGGGCGCCCACTGAAAAAAAACCCCGAAAAATCACAAACGTCGGACGATTGCTCCCACACCGAAAGTGCCAGCCAGTCAAGCTCTTGCTGCTCCTCACCGGCCATTGGCAGCGCATCTACAGCACCACAGACATGGGGGCTCCGGGCTTTCCCTGACGAACAGGGCTTCGACGTTTACCACCACCTGCACCTCTGCCCCCATTGGAAAAAAACCCCGAAAAATCACGAACGTCGGACGATTGCTCCCACACCGAAAGTGCCATCCAGTCAAGCTCTTGCTGCTCCTCACCGGCCATTGGCAGCGCATCTACAGCACCACAGACATGGGGGCTCCGGGCTTTCCCTGACGAACAGGGCTTCGACGTTTACCACCACCTGCACCTGGGCGCCCATTGGAAAAAAACCCAAGAAAAATCACGAACGTTGGACGATTGCTCCCACACCGAAAGTGCCAGCCAGTCAAGCTCCTGCTGCTCCTCCCCGGCCATTGGCAGCGCATCTACAGCACCACAGACATCGGTGCTCCGGGCTTTCCCTGACGAACAGGGCTGCGACGTTTACCACCAGCTGCACCTGGGCGCCCACTGAAAAAAAACCCAAGAAAATTACGAACGTCGGACCATTGCTCCCACACCGAAAGTGCCAGCAACTCAAGCTCTTGCTGCTCCTCACCGGCCATTGGCAGCGCATCTACAGCACCAAAGACATCGGGGCTCCGGGCTTTCCCTGACGAACAGGGCTTCGACCTTTACCACCAGCTGCACCTGGGGGGCCCACTGGAAAAAACCCCGGAAAATCATGAACGTCGGACGATTGCTCCCACACCGAAAGTGGAGCCTGTCAAGCTCTTCCTGCTCCTCACCGGCCATTGGCAGCGCATCTACAGCACCACAGACATCGGGCCCCCGGGCTTTCCCTGATGAACAGGGCTTCGATGTTTACCACCAGCTGCGCCTGGGCGCCCACTAAAAAAAAACCCAAAAAATCGCGAACGTCGGATGATTGCTCCCACACCGAAAGTGCCAGCCAGTCAAGCTCTTGCTGCTCCTCACCGGCCATTGGCAGCGCATCTACAGCACCACAGACATCGGGGCTCCGGGCTTTCCCTGACGAACAGGGCTTCGACGTTTACCACCAGCTGCACCTGGGCGCCCACTCCAGAAAAACCTGAAAAATCACGAACGTCGGACGATTGCTCCCACACAAAAAGTGCCAGCCAGTCAAGCTCCTGCTGCTCCTCACCGGCCATTGGCAGCGCATCTACAGCACCACAGACATCGGGGCTCCGAGCTTTCCCTGACGAACAGGGCTTCGACGTTTACCACCAGCTGCACCTGGGGGGCCCACTGAAAAAAACCCCGAAAAATCATGAACGTCGGACGATTGCTCCCACACCGAAATTGCCAGCCAGTCAAGCTCTTGCTGCTCCTCCCCGGCCATTGGCAGCGCATCTACAGCACCACAGACATCGGGGCTCCGGGCTTTCCCTGACGAACAGGGCTTCGACCTTTACCACCTCCTGCACCTGGGCGCCCATTGGAAAAAAACCCAAGAAAAATCACGAACGTTGGACGATTGCTCCCACACCGAAAGTGCCAGCCAGTCAAGCTCCTGCTGCTCCTCCCCGGCCATTGGCAGCGCATCTACAGCACCACAGACATCGGGGCTCCGGGCTTTCCCTGACGAACAGGGCTTCGACGTTTACCACCAGCTGCACCTGGTCGCCCACTCCAAAAAAACCCGAAAAATCACGAACGTCGGACGATTGCTCCCACACCGAACGTGCCAGCAACTCAAGCTCTTGCTGCTCATCACCGGCCATTGGCAGCGCATCTACAGCACCACAGACATCGGGGCTCCGGGCTTTCCCTGACGAACAGGGCTTCGACCTTTACCACCAGCTGCACCTCGGGGGCCCACTGAAAAAAACCCCCAAAAATCATGAACGTCGGACGATTGCTCCCACACCGAAAGTGCCAGCCCGTCAAGCTCTTGCTGCTCCTCACCGGCCATTGGCAGCGCATCTACAGCACCACAGACATCGGGGCTCCGGGCTTTCCCTGACGAAAAGGGCTTCGACTTTTACTACCAGCTGCACCTGGGCGCCCACTCCAAAAAAACCCCGAAAAATCAGCAACGTCGGACGATTGCTCCCACACCGAAAGTGCCAGACAGTCAAGCTCTTGCTGCTCCTCACAGGCCATTGGCAGCGCATCTACAGCACCACAGACATCGGGGCTCCGGGCTTTCCCTGACGAACAGGGCTTCGACGTTTACCACCACCTGCACCTCTGCTTCCATTGGAAAAAAACCCAAGAAAAATCACGAACGTCGGACGATTGCTCCCACACCGAAAGTGCCAGCCAGTCAAGCTCTTGCTGCTCATCACCGGCCATTAGCAGCGCATCTACAGCACCACAGACATCGGGGCTCCGGGCTTTCCCTGACGAACAGGGCTTCGACGTTTACCACCAGCTGCACCTGGGCGCCCACTGAAAAAAAACCCCGAAAAATCACAAACGTCGGACGATTGCTCCCACACCAAAAGTGCCAGCCAGTCAAGCTCTTGCTGCTCCTCACCGGCCATTGGCAGCGCATCTACAGCACCACAGACATCGGGGCTCCGGGCTTTCCCTGACGAACAGGGCTTCGACGTTTACCACCACCTGCACCTCTGCCCCCATTGGAAAAAAACCCCGAAAAATCACGAACTTCGGACGATTGCTCCCACACTGAAAGTGCCATCCAGTCAAGCTCTTGCTGCTCATCACCGGCCATTGGCAGCGCATCTACAGCACCACAGACATCGGGGCTCCGGGCTTTCCCTGACGAACAGGGCTTCGACGTTTACCACCAGCTGCACCTGGGGGGCCCACTGAAAAAAACCCCGAAAAATCATGAACGTCGGACGATTGCTCCCACACCGAAAGTGCCAGCCAGTCAAGCTCTTGCTGCTCCTCACCGGCCATTGGCAGCGCATCTACAGCACCACAGACATCGGGGCTCCGGGCTTTCCCTGACGAACAGGGCTTTGACGTTTACCACCAGCTGCACCTGGGGGGCCCACTGAAAAAAACCCCGAAAAATCATGAACGTCGGACGATTGCTCCCACACCGAAAGTGCCAGCCAGTCAAGCTCTTGCTGCTCCTCACCGGCCATTGGCAGCGCATCTACAGCACCACAGACATCGGGGCTCCGGGCTTTCCCTGACGAAAAGGGCTTCGACTTTTACCACCATCTGCACCTGGGCGCCCACTCCAAAAAAACCCCGAAAAATCATGAACGTCGGACGATTGCTCCCACACAAAAAGTGCCAGCCAGTCAAGCTCTTGCTGCTCCTCACCGGCCATTGGCAGCGCATCTACAGCACCACAGACATCGGGGCTCCGGGCTTTCCCTGACAAACAGGGCTTTGACACTTACCACCACCTGCACCTCTGCTTCCATTGGAAAAAAACCCAAGAAAAATCACGAACGTTGGACGATTGCTCCCACACCGAAAGTGCCAGCCAGTCAAGTTCTTGCTGCTCATCACCGGCCATTAGCAGCGCATCTACAGCACCACAGACATCGGGGCTCCGGGCTTTCCCTGACGAACAGGGCTTCGACGTTTACCACCAGCTGCACCTCTGCCCCCATTGGAAAAAAACCCCGAAAAATCACGAACGTCGGACGATTGCTCCCACACCGAAAGTGCCATCCAGTCAAGCTCTTGCTGCTCCTCACCGGCCATTGGCAGCGCATCTACAGCACCACAGACATCGGGGCTCCGGGCTTTCCCTGACGAACAGGGCTTCGACGTTTACCACCAGCTGCACCTGGGGGGCCCACTGAAAAAAACCCAAGAAAAATCACGAACGTTGGACGATTGCTCCCACACCGAAAGTGCCAGCCAGTCAAGCTCCTGCTGCTCCTCCCCGGCCATTGGCAGCGCATCTACAGCACCACAGACATCGGGGCTCCGAGCTTTCCCTGACGAACAGGGCTTCGACGTTTACCACCAGCTGCACCTGGGGGGCCCACTGAAAAAAACCCCGAAAAATCATGAACGTCGGACGATTGCTCCCACACCGAAATTGCCAGCCAGTCAAGCTCTTGCTGCTCCTCCCCGGCCATTGGCAGCGCATCTACAGCACCACAGACATCGGGGCTCCGGGCTTTCCCTGACGAACAGGGCTTCGACCTTTACCACCTCCTGCACCTGGGCGCCCATTGGAAAAAAACCCAAGAAAAATCACGAACGTTGGACGATTGCTCCCACACCGAAAGTGCCAGCCAGTCAAGCTCTTGCTGCTCCTCCCCGGCCATTGGCAGCGCATCTACAGCACCACAGACATCGGGGCTCCGGGCTTTCCCTGACGAACAGGGCTTCGACGTTTACCACCAGCTGCACCTGGGCGCCCACTCCAAAAAAACCCGAAAAATCACGAACGTCGGACGATTGCTCCCACACCGAACGTGCCAGCAACTCAAGCTCTTGCTGCTCATCACCGGCCATTGGCAGCGCATCTACAGCACCACAGACATCGGGGCTCCGGGCTTTCCCTGACGAACAGGGCTTCGACCTTTACCACCAGCTGCACCTCGGGGGCCCACTGAAAAAAACCCCCAAAAATCATGAACGTCGGACGATTGCTCCCACACCGAAAGTGCCAGCCAGTCAAGCTCTTGCTGCTCCTCACCGGCCATTGGCAGCGCATCTACAGCACCACAGACATCGGGGCTCCGGGCTTTCCCTGACGAAAAGGGCTTCGACTTTTACCACCAGCTGCACCTGGGCGCCCACTCCAAAAAAACCCCGAAAAATCAGCAACGTCGGACGATTGCTCCCACACCGAAAGTGCCAGCCAGTCAAGCTCTTGCTGCTCCTCACCGGCCATTGGCAGCGCATCTACAGCACCACAGACATCGGGGCTCCGGGCTTTCCCTGACGAACAGGGCTTCGACGTTTACCACCACCTGCACCTCTGCTTCCATTGGAAAAAAACCCAAGAAAAATCACGAACGTCGGACGATTGCTCCCACACCGAAAGTGCCAGCCAGTCAAGCTCTTGCTGCTCATCACCGGCCATTAGCAGCGCATCTACAGCACCACAGACATCGGGGCTCCGGGCTTTCCCTGACGAACAGGGCTTCGACGTTTACCACCAGCTGCACCTGGGCGCCCACTGAAAAAAAACCCCGAAAAATCACAAACGTCGGACGATTGCTCCCACACCAAAAGTGCCAGCCAGTCAAGCTCTTGCTGCTCCTCACCGGCCATTGGCAGCGCATCTACAGCACCACAGACATCGGGGCTCCGGGCTTTCCCTGACGAACAGGGCTTCGACGTTTACCACCACCTGCACCTCTGCCCCCATTGGAAAAAAACCCCGAAAAATCACGAACTTCGGACGATTGCTCCCACACCGAAAGTGCCATCCAGTCAAGCTCTTGCTGCTCATCACCGGCCATTGGCAGCGCATCTACAGCACCACAGACATCGGGGCTCCGGGCTTTCCCTGACGAACAGGGCTTCGACGTTTACCACCAGCTGCACCTGGGGGGCCCACTGAAAAAAACCCCGAAAAATCATGAACGTCGGACGATTGCTCCCACACCGAAAGTGCCAGCCAGTCAAGCTCTTGCTGCTCCTCACCGGCCATTGGCAGCGCATCTACAGCACCACAGACATCGGGGCTCCGGGCTTTCCCTGACGAACAGGGCTTTGACGTTTACCACCAGCTGCACCTGGGGGGCCCACTGAAAAAAACCCCGAAAAATCATGAACGTCGGACGATTGCTCCCACACTGAAAGTGCCAGCCAGTCAAGCTCTTGCTGCTCCTCACCGGCCATTGGCAGCGCATCTACAGCACCACAGACATCGGGGCTCCGGGCTTTCCCTGACGAAAAGGGCTTCGACTTTTACCACCATCTGCACCTGGGCGCCCACTCCAAAAAAACCCCGAAAAATCATGAACGTCGGACGATTGCTCCCACACCGAAAGTGCCAGCCAGTCAAGCTCTTGCTGCTCCTCACCGGCCATTGGCAGCGCATCTACAGCACCACAGACATCGGGGCTCCGGGCTTTCCCTGACGAACAGGGCTTTGACACTTACCACCACCTGCACCTCTGCTTCCATTGGAAAAAAACCCAAGAAAAATCACGAACGTTGGACGATTGCTCCCACACCGAAAGTGCCAGCCAGTCAAGTTCTTGCTGCTCATCACCGGCCATTAGCAGCGCATCTACAGCACCACAGACATCGGGGCTCCGGGCTTTCCCTGACGAACAGGGCTTCGACGTTTACCACCACCTGCACCTGGGCGCCCATTGGAAAAAAACCCAAGAAAAATCACGAACGTTGGACGATTGCTCCCACACCGAAAGTGCCAGCCAGTCAAGCTCCTGCTGCTCCTCCCCGGCTATTGGCAGCGCATCTACAGCACCACAGACATCGGGCTCCGGGCTTTCCCTGACGAACAGGGCTGCGACGTTTACCACCAGCTGCACCTGGGTGCCCATTGGAAAAAAACCCAAGAAAATTACGAACGTCGGACCATTGCTCCCACACCGAAAGTGCCAGCAACTCAAGCTCTTGCTGCTCCTCACCGGCCATTGGCAGCGCATCTACAGCACCAAAGACATCGGGGCTCCGGGCTTTCCCTGACGAACAGGGCTTCGACCTTTACCACCAGCTGCACCTGGGGGGCCCACTGAAAAAAACCCCGGAAAATCATGAACGTCGGACGATTGCTCCCACACCGAAAGTGGAGCCTGTCAAGCTCTTCCTGCTCCTCACCGGCCATTGGCAGCGCATCTACAGCACCACAGACATCGGGCCTCCGGGCTTTCCCTGATGAACAGGGCTTCGATGTTTACCACCAGCTGCGCCTGGGCGCCCACTAAAAAAAAACCCAAAAAATCACGAACGTCGGATGATTGCTCCCACACCGAAAGTGCCAGCCAGTCAAGCTCCTGCTGCTCCTCACCGGCCATTGGCAGCGCATCTACAGCACCACAGACATCGGGGCTCCGGGCTTTCCCTGACGAACAGGGCTTCGACGTTTACCACCAGCTGCACCTGAGCGCCCACTCCAGAAAAACCCGAAAAATCACGAACGTCGGACGATTGCTCCCACACAAAAAGTGCCAGCCAGTCAAGCTCCTGCTGCTCCTCACCGGCCATTGGCAGCGCATCTACAGCACCACAGACATCGGGGCTCCGAGCTTTCCCTGACGAACAGGGCTTCGACGTTTACCACCAGCTGCACCTGGGGGGCCCACTGAAAAAAACCCCGAAAAATCATGAACGTCGGACGATTGCTCCCACACCGAAATTGCCAGCCAGTCAAGCTCTTGCTGCTCCTCCCCGGCCATTGGCAGCGCATCTACAGCACCACAGACATCGGGGCTCCGGGCTTTCCCTGACGAACAGGGCTTCGACATTTACCACCACCTGCACCTGGGCGCCCATTGGAAAAAAACCCAAGAAAAATCACGAACGTTGGACGATTGCTCCCACACAAAAAGTGCCAGCAACTCAAGCTCTTGCTGCTCCTCCCCGGCCATTGGCAGCGCATCTACAGCACCACAGACATCGGGGCTCCGGGCTTTCCCTGACGAACAGGGCTTCGACGTTTACCACCACCTGCACCTGGGCGCCCACTCCAAAAAAACCCGAAAAATCACGAACGTCGGACGATTGCTCCCACACCGAACGTGCCAGCAACTCAAGCTCTTGCTGCTCATCACCGGCCATTGGCAGCGCATCTACAGCACCACAGACATCGGGGCTCCGGGCTTTCCCTGACGAACAGGGCTTCGACCTTTACCACCAGCTGCACCTCGGGGGCCCACTGAAAAAAACCCCCAAAAATCATGAACGTCGGACGATTGCTCCCACACCGAAAGTGCCAGCCAGTCAAGCTCTTGCTGCTCCTCACCGGCCATTGGCAGCGCATCTACAGCACCACAGACATCGGGGCTCCGGGCTTTCCCTGACGAACAGGGCTTCGACGTTTACCACCACCTGCACCTCTGCTTCCATTGGAAAAAAACCCAAGAAAAATCACGAACGTTGGACGATTGCTCCCACACCGAAAGTGCCAGCCAGTCAAGCTCTTGCTGCTCCTCACCGGCCATTAGCAGCGCATCTACAGCACCACAGACATCGGGGCTCCGGGCTTTCCCTGACGAACAGGGCTTCGACGTTTACAACCAGCTGCACCTCTGCCCCCATTGGAAAAAAACCCCGAAAAATCACGAACTTCGGACGATTGCTCCCACACCAAAAGTGCCAGCCAGTCAAGCTCTTGCTGCTCCTCCCCGGCCATTGGCAGCGCATCTACAGCACCACAGACATCGGGGCTCCGGGCTTTCCCTGACGAACAGGGCTTCGACGTTTACCACCAGCTGCACCTGGGCGCCCACTCCAGAAAAACCCGAAAAATCACGAACGTCGGACGATTGCTCCCACACCAAAAGTGCCAGCCAGTCAAGCTCCTGCTGCTCCTCACCGGCCATTGGCAGCGCATCTACAGCACCAGAGACATTGGGGCTCCGAGCTTTCCCTGACGAACAGGGCTTGGACGTTTACCACCAGCTGCACCTGGGGGGCCCACTGAAAAAAACCCCGAAAAATCATGAACGTCGGACGATTGCTCCCACACCGAAAGTGCCAGCCAGTCAAGCTCTTGCTGCTCCTCACCGGCCATTGGCAGCGCATCTACAGCACCACAGACATCGGGGCTCCGGGCTTTCCCTGACGAACAGGGCTTTGACGTTTACCACCAGCTGCACCTGGGGGGCCCACTGAAAAAAACCCCGAAAAATCATGAACGTCGGACGATTGCTCCCACACCGAAAGTGCCAGCCAGTCAAGCTCTTGCTGCTCCTCACTGGCCATTGGCAGCGCATCTACAGCACCACAGACATCGGGGCTCCGGGCTTTCCCTGATGAACAGGACTTCGACGTTTACCACCAGCTGCACCTGGGAGTCCACTCCAAAAAAACCCGAAAAATCACGAACGTCGGACGATTGCTCCCACACCGAAAGTGCCAGCCAGTCAAGCTCTTGCTGCTCCTCACCGGCCATTGGCAGTGCATCTACAGCACCACAGACATCGGGGCTCCGGGCTTTCCCTGACGAAAAGGGCTTCGACTTTTACCACCATCTGCACCTGGGCGCCCACTCCAAAAAAACCCCGAAAAATCATGAACGTCGGACGATTGCTCCCACACCGAAAGTGCCAGCCAGTCAAGCTCTTGCTGCTCCTCACCGGCCATTGGCAGCGCATCTACAGCACCACAGACATCGGGGCTCCGGGCTTTCCCTGACGAACAGGGCTTTGACACTTACCACCACCTGCACCTCTGCTTCCATTGGAAAAAAACCCAAGAAAAATCACGAACGTTGGACGATTGCTCCCACACCGAAAGTGCCAGCCAGTCAAGTTCTTGCTGCTCATCACCGGCCATTAGCAGCGCATCTACAGCACCACAGACATCGGGGCTCCGGGCTTTCCCTGACGAACAGGGCTTCGACGTTTACCACCAGCTGCACCTGGGTGCCCATTGGAAAAAAACCCAAGAAAATTACGAACGTCGGACCATTGCTCCCACACCGAAAGTGCCAGCTAGTTAAGCTCTTGCTGCTCCTCACCGGCCATTGGCAGCGCATCTACAGCACCAAAGACATCGGGGCTCCGGGCTTTCCCTGACGAACAGGGCTTCGACCTTTACCACCAGCTGCACCTGGGGGGCCCACTGAAAAAAACCCCGAAAAATCATGAACGTCGGACGATTGCTCCCACACCGAAAGTGGAGCCTGTCAAGCTCTTCCTGCTCCTCACCGGCCATTGGCAGCGCATCTACAGCACCACAGACATCGGGGCTCCGGGCTTTCCCTGATGAACAGGGCTTCGATGTTTACCACCAGCTGCGCCTGGGCGCCCACTAAAAAAAAACCCAAAAAATCACGAACGTCGGATGATTGCTCCCACACCGAAAGTGCCAGCCAGTCAAGCTCTTGCTGCTCCTCACCGGACATTGGCAGCGCATCTACAGCACCACAGACATCGGGGCTCCGGGCTTTCCCTGACGAACAGGGCTTCGACGTTTACCACCAGCTGCACCTGGGCGCCCACTCCAGAAAAACCCGAAAAATCACGAACGTCGGACGATTGCTCCCACACAAAAAGTGCCAGCCAGTCAAGCTCTTGCTGCTCCTCACTGGCCATTGGCAGCGCATCTACAGCACCAAAGACATCGGGGCTCCGAGCTTTCCCTGACGAACAGGGCTTCGACGTTTACCACCAGCTGCACCTGGGGGGCCCACTGAAAAAAACCCCGAAAAATCATGAACGTCGGACGATTGCTCCCACACCGAAATTGCCAGCTAGTCAAGCTCTTGCTGCTCCTCCCCGGCCATTGGCAGCGCATCTACAGCACCACAGACATCGGGGCTCCGGGCTTTCCCTGACGAACAGGGCTTCGACATTTACCACCACCTGCACCTGGGCGCCCACTGGAAAAAAAACCCAAAAAATCACGAACGTCGGACGATTGGTCCCACACCGAAAGTGCCAGCCAGTCAAGCTCTTGCTGCTCCTCCCCAGCCATTGGCAGCGCATCTACAGCACCACAGACATCGGGGCTCCGGGCTTTCCCTGACGAACAGGGCTTCGACTTTTACCACCAGCTGCACCTGGGGGGCCCACTGAAAAAAACCCCGAAAAATCATGAACGTCGGACGATTGCTCCCACACCGAAATTGCCAGCCAGTCAAGCTCTTGCTGCTCCTCCCCGGCCATTGGCAGCGCATCTACAGCACCACAAACATCGGGGCTCCGGGCTTTCCCTGACGAACAGGGCTTCGACGTTTACCACCAGCTGCACCTGGGCGCCCATTGGAAAAAAACCCAAGAAAAATCACGAACGTCGGACCATTGCTCCCACACCGAAAGTGCCAGCCAGTCAAGCTCTTGCTGCTCCTCACCGGCCATTCGCAGCGCATCTACAGCACCACAGACATCGGGGCTCCGGGCTTTCCCTGACGAACAGGGCTTCGACGTTTACCACCAGCTGCACCTGGGCGCCCACTCCAAAAAAACCCGAAAATCACGAACGTCGGACGATTGCTCCCACACAAAAAGTGCCAGCAACTCAAGCTCTTGCTGCTCCTCACCGGCCATTGGCAGCGCATCTACAGCACCACAGACATCGGGGCTCCGGGCTTTCCCTGACGAACAGGGCTTCGACGTTTACCACCAGCTGCACCTGGTCGCCCACTCCAAAAAAACCCGAAAAATCACGAAGGTCGGACGATTGCTCCCACACCGAAAGTGCCAGCCAGTCAAGCTCTTGCTGCTCCTCACCGGCCACTAGCAGCGCATCTACAGCACCACAGACATCAGGGCTCCGGGCTTTCCCTGACGAACAGGGCTTCGACGTTTACCAGCAGCTGCACCTGGGCACGCACTAAAAAAAGTACGCAAAAAATCACGAACTTCGGACGATTGCTCCCACACTGAAAGTGCCAGCCAGTCAAGCTCTTGCTGCTCCTCCCCGGCCATTGGCACCGCATCTACAGCACCACAGACATCGGGGCTCCGGGCTTTCCCTGACGAACAGGGCTTCGACGTTTACCACCAGCTGCACCTGGGCGCCCACTGAAAAAAAACCCCGAAAAATCTCCAACGTCGGACGATTGCTCCCACACCGAAAGTGCCAGCCAGTCAAGCTCTTGCTGCTCATCACCGGCCATTGGCAGCGCATCTACAGCACCACAGACATTGGGGCTCCGGGCTTTCCCTGACGAACAGGGCTTCGACGTTTACCACCACCTGCACCTCTGCCCCCATTGGAAAAAAACCCCGAAAAATCACGAACGTCGGACGATTGCTCCCACACCGAAAGTGCCAGCCAGTCAAGCTCTTGCTGCTCCTCACCGGCCATTGGCAGCGCATCTACAGCACCACAGACATCGGGGCTCCGGGCTTTCCCTGACGAACAGGGCTTCGACGTTTACCACCAGCTGCACCTGGGCGCCCACTCCAGAAAAACCCGAAAAATCACGAACGTCGGACGATTGCTCCCACACCAAAAGTGCCAGCCAGTCAAGCTCCTGCTGCTCCTCACCGGCCATTGGCAGCGCATCTACAGCACCACAGACATCGGGGCTCCGAGCTTTCCCTGACGAACAGGGCTTCGACGTTTACCACCAGCTGCACCTGGGGGGCCCACTGAAAAAAACCCCGAAAAATCATGAACGTCGGACGATTGCTCCCACACCGAAATTGCCAGCCAGTCAAGCTCTTGCTGCTCCTCCCCGGCCATTGGCAGCGCATCTACAGCACCACAGACATCGGGGCTCCGTGCTTTCCCTGACGAACAGGGCTTCGACGTTTACCACCAGCTGCACCTGGGCGCCCATTGGAAAAAAACCGAAGAAAAATCACGAACGTTGGACGATTGCTCCCACACCGAAAGTGCCAGCCAGTCAAGCTCTTGTTGCTCCTCACCGGCCATTCGCAGCGCATCTACAGCACCACAGACATCGGGGCTCCGGGCTTTCCCTGACGAACAGGGCTTCGACGTTTACCACCAGCTGCACCTGGTCGCCCACTCCAAAAAAACCCGAAAATCACGAACGTCAAACGATTGCTCCCACACCAAAAGTGCCAGCCAGTCAAGCTCTTGCTGCTCCTCACCGGCCATTGGCAGCGCATCTACAGCACCACAGACATCGGGGCTCCGGGCTTTCCCTGACGAACAGGGCTTCGACGTTTACCACCAGCTGCACCTGGTCGCCCACTCCAAAAAAACCCGAAAAATCACGACCGTCGGACGATTGCTCCCACACCGAAAGTGCCAGCCAGTCAAGCTCTTGCTGCTCATCACCGGCCATTGGCAGCGCATCTACAGCACCACAGACATGGGGGCTCCGGGCTTTCCCTGACGAACAGGGCTTCGACGTTTACCACCAGCTGCACCTGGGCACGCACTGAAAAAAAACCCCGAAAAATCACGAACGTCGGACGACTGCTCCCACACCGAAAGTGCCAGCCAGTCAAGCTCTTGCTGCTCCTCACCGGCCATTGGCAGCGCATCTACAGCACCACAGACATCGGGGCTCCGGGCTTTCCCTGACGAACAGGGCTTCGACGTTTACCACCACCTGCACCTCTGCTTCCATTGGAAAAAAACCCAAGAAAAATCACGAACGTTGGACGATTGCTCCCACACCGAAAGTGCCAGCTAGTCAAGCTCTTGCTGCTCATCACCGGCCATTAGCAGCGCATCTACAGCACCACAGACATCGGGGCTCCGGGCTTTCCCTGACGAACAGGGCTTCGACGTTTACCACCACCTGCACCTCTGCCCCCATTGGAAAAAAACCCCGAAAAATCACGAACGTCGGACGATTGCTCCCACACCGAAAGTGCCAGCCAGTCAAGCTCTTGCTGCTCCTCCCCGGCCATTGGCAGCGCATCTACAGCACCACAGACATCGGGGCTCCGGGCTTTCCCTGACGAACAGGGCTTCGACGTTTACCACCAGCTGCACCTGGTCGCCCACTCCAGAAAAACCCTAAAAATCACGAACGTCGGACGATTGCTCCCACACAAAAAGTGCCAGCCAGTCAAGCTCCTGCTGCTCCTCACCGGCCATTGGCAGCGCATCTACAGCACCGCAGACATCGGGGCTCCGGGCATTCCCTGACGAACAGGGCTTCGACGTTTACCACCAGCTGCACCTGAGCGCTCACTCCAAAAAACACCGAAAAATCACGAACGTTGGACGATTGCTCCCACACCGAAAATGCCAGCCAGTCAAGCTCCTGCTGCTCCTCCCCGGCCATTGGCAGCGCATCTACAGCACCACAGACATCGGGGCTCCGGGCTTTCCCTGACGAACAGGGCTTCGACGTTTATCACCAGCTGCACCTGGGGGGCCCACTGAAAAAAACCCCGAGAAATCACGAACGTCAGACGATTGCTCCCACACCGAAATTGCCAGCCAGTCAAGCTCTTGCTGCTCCTCCCCGGCCATTGGCAGCGCATCTACAGCACCACAGACATCGGGGCTCCGGGCTTTCCCTGACGAACAGGGCTTCGACGTTTACCACCACCTGCACCTGGGCGCCCATTGGAAAAAAACCGAAGGAAAATCACGAACGTTAGACGATTGCTCCCACACCGAAAGTGCCAGCAACTCAAGCTCTTGCTGCTCATCACCGGCCATTGGCAGCGCATCTACAGCACCACAGACATCGGGGCTCCGGGCTTTCCCTGACGAACAGGGCTTCGACGTTTACCACCAGCTGCACCTGGGCGCCCACTGAAAAAAAACCCCGAAAAATCACGAACGTTGGACGATTGCTCCCACACCGAAAGTGCCAGCCAGTCAAGCTCTTGCTGCTCCTCACCGGCCATTGGCAGCGCATCTACAGCACCACAGACATCGGGGCTCCGGGCTTTCCCTGACGAACAGGACTTCGACGTTTACCACCAGCTGCACCTGGGAGTCCACTCCAAAAAAACCCGAAAAATCACGAACGTCGGACGATTGCTCCCACACCGAAAGTGCCAGCCAGTCAAGCTCTTGCTGCTCCTCACCGGCCATTGGCAGCGCATCTACAGCACCACAGACATCGGGGCTCCGGGCTTTCCCTGACGAAAAGGGCTTCGACTTTTACCACCATCTGCACCTGGGCGCCCACTCCAAAAAAACCCCGAAAAATCATGAACGTCGGACGATTGCTCCCACAGCGAAAGTGCCATCCAGTCAAGCTCTTGCTGCTCCTCACCGGCCATTGGCAGCGCATCTACAGCACCACAGACATCGGGGCTCCGGGCTTTCCCTGACGAACAGGGCTTTGACATTTACCACCACCTGCACCTCTGCTTCCATTGGAAAAAAACCCAAGAAAAATCAAGAACGTTGGACGATTGCTCCCACACCAAAGTGCCAGCCAGTCAAGTTCTTGCTGCTCATCACCGGCCATTAGCAGCGCATCTACAGCACCACAGACATCGGGGCTCCGGGCTTTCCCTGACGAACAGGGCTTCGACGTTTACCACAAGCTGCACCTGGTCGCCCACTCCAGAAAAACCCTAAAAATCACGAACGTCGGACGATTGCTCCCACACAAAATGTTCCAGCCAGTCAAGCTCTTGCTGCTCCTCCCCGGCCATTGGCAGCGCATCTACAGCACCACAGACATGGGGGCTCCGGGCTTTCCCTGACGAACAGGGCTTCGACGTTTACCACCACCTGCACCTCTGCCCCCATTGGAAAAAAATCCCAAAAAATCACGAACGTCGGACGATTGCTCCCACACCGAAAGTGCCAGCCAGTCAAGCTCTTGCTGCTCCTCACCGGCCATTGGCAGCGCATCTACAGCACCACAGACATGGGGGCTCCGGGCTTTCCCTGACGAACAGGGCTTCGACGTTTACCACCAGCTGCACCTGGGGGGCCCACTGAAAAAAACCCCGAAAAATCATGAACGTCGGACGATTGCTCCCACACCGAAATTGCCAGACAGTCAAGCTCTTGCTGCTCCTCCCCGGCCATTGGCAGCGCATCTACAGCACCACAGACATCGGGGCTCCGGGCTTTCCCTGACGAACAGGGCTTCGACGTTTACCACCAGCTGCACCTGGGCGCCCATTGGAAAAAAACCCAAGAAAAATCACGAACGTCGGACCATTGCTCCCACACCGAAAGTGCCAGCCAGTCAAGCTCTTGCTGCTCCTCACCGGCCATTGGCAGCGCATCTACAGCACCACAGACATCGGGGCTCCGGGCTTTCCCTGACGAACAGGGCTTCGACGTTTACCACCACCTGCACCTGGGCGCCCATTGGAAAAAAACCCAAGAAAAATCACGAACGTTGGACGATTGCTCCCACACCGAAAGTGCCAGCCAGTCAAGCTCTTGCTGCTCATCACCGGCCATTCGCAGCGCATCTACAGCACCACAGACATCGGGGCTCCGGGCTTTCCCTGACGAACAGGGCTTCGACGTTTACCACCAGCTGCACCTGGTCGCCCACTCCAAAAAAACCCGAAAATCACGAACGTCAAACGATTGCTCCAACACAAAAAGTGCCAGCAACTCAAGCTCTTGCTGCTCCTCACCGGCCATTGACAGCGCATCTACAGCACCACAGACATCGGGGCTCCGGGCTTTCCCTGACGAACAGGGCTTCGACGTTTACCACCAGCTGCACCTGGTCGCCCACTCCAAAAAAACCCGAAAAATCACGACCGTCGGACGATTGCTCCCACACCGAAAGTGCCAGCCAGTCAAGCTCTTGCTGCTCCTCACCGGCCATTGGCAGCGCATCTACAGCACCACAGACATCGGGGCTCCGGGCTTTCCCTGACGAACAGGGCTTCGACGTTTACCACCAGCTGCACCTGGTTGCCCACTCCAAAAAACCTGAAAATCACGAACGTCAAACGATTGCTCCCACACCGAAAGTGCCAGCCAGTCAAGCTCTTGCTGCTCCTCACCGGCCATTGGCAGCGCATCTACAGCACCACAGACATCGGGGCTCCGGGCTTTCCCTGACGAACAGGGCTTCGACGTTTACCACCAGCTGCACCTGGTCGCCCACTCCAAAAAAACCCGAAAAATTACGAACGTCGCACGATTGCTCCCACACCGAAAGTGCCAGCCAGTCAAGCTCTTGCTGCTCATCACCGGCCATTGGCAGCGCATCTACAGCACCACAGACATGGGGGCTCCGGGCATTCCCTGACGAACAGGGCTTCGACGTTTACCACCAGCTGCACCTGGTCGCCTACTCCAAAAAAACCCGAAAAATCATGAACGTCGGACGATTGCTCCCACACCGAAAGTGCCAGCCAGTCAAGCTCTTGCTGCTCCTCACCGGCCATTGGCAGCGCATCTACAGCACCACAGACATCGGGGCTCCGGGCTTTCCCTGACGAACAGGACTTCGACGTTTACCACCAGCTGCACCTGGGAGTCCACTCCAAAAAAACCCCGAAAAATCACGAACGTCGGACGATTGCTCCCACACCGAAAGTGCCAGCCAGACAAGCTCTTGCTGCTCCTCACAGGCCATTGGCAGCGCATCTACAGCACCACAGACATCGGGGCTCCGGGCTTTCCCTGACGAACAGGGCTTCGACGTTTACCACCACCTGCACCTCTGCTTCCATTGGAAAAAAACCCAAGAAAAATCACGAACGTTGGACGATTGCTCCCACACAAAAAGTGCCAGCCAGTCAAGCTCTTGCTGCTCATCACCGGCCATTAGCAGCGCATCTACAGCACCACAGACATCGGGGCTCCGGGCTTTCCCTGACGAACAGGGCTTCGACGTTTACCACCAGCTGCACCTGGGCGCCCACTGAAAAAAAACCCCGAAAAATCACGAACGTTGGACGATTGCTCCCACACCGAAAGTGCCAGCCAGTCAAGCTCTTGCTGCTCCTCACCGGCCATTGGCAGCGCATCTACAGCACCACAGACATCGGGGCTCCGGGCTTTCCCTGACGAACAGGGCTTCGACGTTTACCACCACCTGCACCTCTGCTTCCATTGGAAAAAAACCCAAGAAAAATCACGAACGTTGGACGATTGCTCCCACACCGAAAGTGCCAGCCAGTCAAGCTCTTGCTGCTCATCACCGGCCATTAGCAGCGCATCTACAGCACCACAGACATCGGGGCTCCGGGCTTTCCCTGACGAACAGGGCTTCGACGTTTACCACCAGCTGCACCTGGTCGCCCACTCCAGAAAAACCCTAAAAATCACGAACGTCGGACGATTGCTCCCACACAAAAAGTGCCAGCCAGTCAAGCTCCTGCTGCTCCTCACCGGCCATTGGCAGCGCATCTACAGCACCGCAGACATCGGGGCTCCGGGCATTCCCTGACGAACAGGGCTTCGACGTTTACCACCAGCTGCACCTGAGCGCTCACTCCAAAAAACACCGAAAAATCACGAACGTTGGACGATTGCTCCCACACCGAAAATGCCAGCCAGTCAAGCTCCTGCTGCTCCTCCCCGGCCATTGGCAGCGCATCTACAGCACCACAGACATCGGGGCTCCGGGCTTTCCCTGACGAACAGGGCTTCGACGTTTACCACCAGCTGCACCTGGGCACGCACTGAAAAAAAACCCCGAAAAATCACGAACGTCGGACGATTGCTCCCACACCGAAAGTGCCAGCCAGTCAAGCTCTTGCTGCTCCTCACCGGCCATTGGCAGCGCATCTACAGCACCACAGACATCGGGGCTCCGGGCTTTCCCTGACGAACAGGGCTTCGACGTTTACCACCACCTGCACCTCTGCTTCCATTGGAAAAAAACCCAAGAAAAATCACGAACGTTGGACGATTGCTCCCACACCGAAAGTGCCAGCTAGTCAAGCTCTTGCTGCTCATCACCGGCCATTAGCAGCGCATCTACAGCA
The DNA here is from genome assembly GCF_036417535.1 of Chlamydotis macqueenii. Taxonomy (NCBI): domain Eukaryota; kingdom Metazoa; phylum Chordata; class Aves; order Otidiformes; family Otididae; genus Chlamydotis; species Chlamydotis macqueenii. The sequence goes on along the minus strand of NC_141592.1, from coordinate 32,125,365 downwards.
CCACAGACATCGGGGCTCCGGGCTTTCCCTGACGAACAGGGCTTCGACGTTTACCACCAGCTGCACCTGGGCGCCCACTGAAAAAAAACCCCGAAAAATCACCAACGTCGGACGATTGCTCCCACACCGAAAGTGCCAGCCAGTCAAGCTCTTGCTGCTCATCACCGGCCATTGGCAGCGCATCTACAGCACCACAGACATGGGGGCTCCGGGCTTTCCCTGACGAACAGGGCTTCGACGTTTACCACCACCTGCACCTCTGCCCCCATTGGAAAAAAACCCCGAAAAATCACGAACGTCGGACGATTGCTCCCACACCGAAAGTGCCAGCCAGTCAAGCTCTTGCTGCTCCTCCCCGGCCATTGGCAGCGCATCTACAGCACCACAGACATCGGGGCTCCGGGCTTTCCCTGACGAACAGGGCTTCGACGTTTACCACCAGCTGCACCTGGTCGCCCACTCCAGAAAAACCCTAAAAATCACGAACGTCGGACGATTGCTCCCACACAAAAAGTGCCAGCCAGTCAAGCTCCTGCTGCTCCTCACCGGCCATTGGCAGCGCATCTACAGCACCGCAGACATCGGGGCTCCGGGCATTCCCTGACGAACAGGGCTTCGACGTTTACCACCAGCTGCACCTGAGCGCTCACTCCAAAAAACACCGAAAAATCACGAACGTTGGACGATTGCTCCCACACCGAAAATGCCAGCCAGTCAAGCTCCTGCTGCTCCTCCCCGGCCATTGGCAGCGCATCTACAGCACCACAGACATCGGGGCTCCGGGCTTTCCCTGACGAACAGGGCTTCGACGTTTATCACCAGCTGCACCTGGGGGGCCCACTGAAAAAAACCCCGAGAAATCACGAACGTCAGACGATTGCTCCCACACCGAAATTGCCAGCCAGTCAAGCTCTTGCTGCTCCTCCCCGGCCATTGGCAGCGCATCTACAGCACCACAGACATCGGGGCTCCGGGCTTTCCCTGACGAACAGGGCTTCGACGTTTACCACCACCTGCACCTGGGCGCCCATTGGAAAAAAACCGAAGGAAAATCACGAACGTTAGACGATTGCTCCCACACCGAAAGTGCCAGCAACTCAAGCTCTTGCTGCTCATCACCGGCCATTGGCAGCGCATCTACAGCACCACAGACATCGGGGCTCCGGGCTTTCCCTGACGAACAGGGCTTCGACCTTTACCAACACCTGCACCTGGGGGGCCCACTGAAAAAAAACCCGAAAAATCATGAAAGTCGGACAATTACTCCCACACCGAAAGTGCCAGCCAGTCAAGCTCTTGCTGCTCATCACCGGCCATTAGCAGCGCATCTACAGCACCACAGACATCGGGGCTCCGGGCTTTCCCTGACGAACAGGGCTTCGACGTTTACCACCAGCTGCACCTGGGCGCCCACTGAAAAAAAACCCCGAAAAATCACGAACGTTGGACGATTGCTCCCACACCGAAAGTGCCAGCCAGTCAAGCTCTTGCTGCTCCTCACCGGCCATTGGCAGCGCATCTACAGCACCACAGACATCGGGGCTCCGGGCTTTCCCTGACGAACAGGACTTCGACGTTTACCACCAGCTGCACCTGGGAGTCCACTCCAAAAAAACCCGAAAAATCACGAACGTCGGACGATTGCTCCCACACCGAAAGTGCCAGCCAGTCAAGCTCTTGCTGCTCCTCACCGGCCATTGGCAGCGCATCTACAGCACCACAGACATCGGGGCTCCGGGCTTTCCCTGACGAAAAGGGCTTCGACTTTTACCACCACCTGCACCTCTACTTCCATTGGAAAAAAACCCAAGAAAAATCAAGAACGTTGGACGATTGCTCCCACACCAAAGTGCCAGCCAGTCAAGTTCTTGCTGCTCATCACCGGCCATTAGCAGCGCATCTACAGCACCACAGACATCGGGGCTCCGGGCTTTCCCTGACGAACAGGGCTTCGACGTTTACCACAAGCTGCACCTGGTCGCCCACTCCAGAAAAACCCTAAAAATCACGAACGTCGGACGATTGCTCCCGCACAAAAAGTGCCAGCCAGTCAAGCTCCTGCTGCTCCTCACCGGCCATTGGCAGCGCATCTACAGCACCACAGACATCGGGGCTCCGGGCTTTCCCTGACGAACAGGGCTTCGACGTTTACCACCAGCTGCACCTGGGCGCCCACTGAAAAAAAACCCCGAAAAATCACCAACGTCGGACGATTGCTCCCACACCGAAAGTGCCAGCCAGTCAAGCTCTTGCTGCTCCTCCCCGGCCATTGGCAGCGCATCTACAGCACCACAGACATGGGGGCTCCGGGCTTTCCCTGACGAACAGGGCTTCGACGTTTATCACCACCTGCACCTCTGCCCCCATTGGAAAAAAACCCCGAAAAATCACGAACGTCGGACGATTGCTCCCACACCGAAAGTGCCAGCCAGTCAAGCTCTTGCTGCTCCTCACCGGCCATTGGCAGCGCATCTACAGCACCACAGACATGGGGGCTCCGGGCTTTCCCTGACGAACAGGGCTTCGACGTTTACCACCAGCTGCACCTGGGGGGCCCACTGAAAAAAACCCCGAAAAATCATGAACGTCGGACGATTGCTCCCACACCGAAATTGCCAGACAGTCAAGCTCTTGCTGCTCCTCCCCGGCCATTGGCAGCGCATCTACAGCACCACAGACATCGGGGCTCCGGGCTTTCCCTGACGAACAGGGCTTCGACGTTTACCACCAGCTGCACCTGGGCGCCCATTGGAAAAAAACCCAAGAAAAATCACGAACGTCGGACCATTGCTCCCACACCGAAAGTGCCAGCCAGTCAAGCTCTTGCTGCTCCTCACCGGCCATTGGCAGCGCATCTACAGCACCACAGACATCGGGGCTCCGGGCTTTCCCTGACGAACAGGGCTTCGACGTTTACCACCACCTGCACCTGGGCGCCCATTGGAAAAAAACCCAAGAAAAATCACGAACGTTGGACGATTGCTCCCACACCGAAAGTGCCAGCCAGTCAAGCTCTTGCTGCTCATCACCGGCCATTCGCAGCGCATCTACAGCACCACAGACATCGGGGCTCCGGGCTTTCCCTGACGAACAGGGCTTCGACGTTTACCACCAGCTGCACCTGGTCGCCCACTCCAAAAAAACCCGAAAATCACGAACGTCAAACAATTGCTCCAACACAAAAAGTGCCAGCAACTCAAGCTCTTGCTGCTCCTCACCGGCCATTGACAGCGCATCTACAGCACCACAGACATCGGGGCTCCGGGCTTTCCCTGACGAACAGGGCTTCGACGTTTACCACCAGCTGCACCTGGTCGCCCACTCCAAAAAAACCCGAAAAATCACGACCGTCGGACGATTGCTCCCACACCGAAAGTGCCAGCCAGTCAAGCTCTTGCTGCTCCTCACCGGCCATTGGCAGCGCATCTACAGCACCACAGACATCGGGGCTCCGGGCTTTCCCTGACGAACAGGGCTTCGACGTTTACCACCAGCTGCACCTGGTTGCCCACTCCAAAAAACCTGAAAATCACGAACGTCAAACGATTGCTCCCACACCGAAATTGCCAGCCAGTCAAGCTCTTGCTGCTCCTCCCCGGCCATTGGCAGCGCATCTACAGCACCACAGACATCGGGGCTCCGGGCTTTCCCTGACGAACAGGGCTTCGACGTTTACCACCACCTGCACCTGGGCGCCCATTGGAAAAAAACCGAAGGAAAATCACGAACGTTAGACGATTGCTCCCACACCGAAAGTGCCAGCAACTCAAGCTCTTGCTGCTCATCACCGGCCATTGGCAGCGCATCTACAGCACCACAGACATCGGGGCTCCGGGCTTTCCCTGACGAACAGGGCTTCGACCTTTACCAACACCTGCACCTGGGGGGCCCACTGAAAAAAAACCCGAAAAATCATGAAAGTCGGACAATTACTCCCACACCGAAAGTGCCAGCCAGTCAAGCTCTTGCTGCTCATCACCGGCCATTAGCAGCGCATCTACAGCACCACAGACATCGGGGCTCCGGGCTTTCCCTGACGAACAGGGCTTCGACGTTTACCACCAGCTGCACCTGGGCGCCCACTGAAAAAAAACCCCGAAAAATCACGAACGTTGGACGATTGCTCCCACACCGAAAGTGCCAGCCAGTCAAGCTCTTGCTGCTCCTCACCGGCCATTGGCAGCGCATCTACAGCACCACAGACATCGGGGCTCCGGGCTTTCCCTGACGAACAGGACTTCGACGTTTACCACCAGCTGCACCTGGGAGTCCACTCCAAAAAAACCCGAAAAATCACGAACGTCGGACGATTGCTCCCACACCGAAAGTGCCAGCCAGTCAAGCTCTTGCTGCTCCTCACCGGCCATTGGCAGCGCATCTACAGCACCACAGACATCGGGGCTCCGGGCTTTCCCTGACGAAAAGGGCTTCGACTTTTACCACCACCTGCACCTCTACTTCCATTGGAAAAAAACCCAAGAAAAATCAAGAACGTTGGACGATTGCTCCCACACCAAAGTGCCAGCCAGTCAAGTTCTTGCTGCTCATCACCGGCCATTAGCAGCGCATCTACAGCACCACAGACATCGGGGCTCCGGGCTTTCCCTGACGAACAGGGCTTCGACGTTTACCACAAGCTGCACCTGGTCGCCCACTCCAGAAAAACCCTAAAAATCACGAACGTCGGACGATTGCTCCCGCACAAAAAGTGCCAGCCAGTCAAGCTCCTGCTGCTCCTCACCGGCCATTGGCAGCGCATCTACAGCACCACAGACATCGGGGCTCCGGGCTTTCCCTGACGAACAGGGCTTCGACGTTTACCACCAGCTGCACCTGGGCGCCCACTGAAAAAAAACCCCGAAAAATCACCAACGTCGGACGATTGCTCCCACACCGAAAGTGCCAGCCAGTCAAGCTCTTGCTGCTCCTCACCGGCCATTGGCAGCGCATCTACAGCACCACAGACATCGGGGCTCCGGGCTTTCCCTGACGAACAGGGCTTCGACGTTTACCACCACCTGCACCTGGGCGCCCATTGGAAAAAAACCCAAGAAAAATCACGAACGTTGGACGATTGCTCCCACACCGAAAGTGCCAGCCAGTCAAGCTCTTGCTGCTCATCACCGGCCATTCGCAGCGCATCTACAGCACCACAGACATCGGGGCTCCGGGCTTTCCCTGACGAACAGGGCTTCGACGTTTACCACCAGCTGCACCTGGTCGCCCACTCAAAAAAAACCCGAAAATCACGAACGTCAAACAATTGCTCCAACACAAAAAGTGCCAGCAACTCAAGCTCTTGCTGCTCCTCACCGGCCATTGACAGCGCATCTACAGCACCACAGACATCGGGGCTCCGGGCTTTCCCTGACGAACAGGGCTTCGACGTTTACCACCAGCTGCACCTGGTCGCCCACTCCAAAAAAACCCGAAAAATCACGACCGTCGGACGATTGCTCCCACACCGAAAGTGCCAGCCAGTCAAGCTCTTGCTGCTCCTCACCGGCCATTGGCAGCGCATCTACAGCACCACAGACATCGGGGCTCCGGGCTTTCCCTGACGAACAGGGCTTCGACGTTTACCACCAGCTGCACCTGGTTGCCCACTCCAAAAAACCTGAAAATCACGAACGTCAAACGATTGCTCCCACACCGAAATTGCCAGCCAGTCAAGCTCTTGCTGCTCCTCACCGGCCATTGGCAGCGCATCTACAGCACCACAGACATCGGGGCTCCGGGCTTTCCCTGACGAACAGGGCTTCGACGTTTACCACCAGCTGCACCTGGTCGCCCACTCCAAAAAAACCCGAAAAATTACGAACGTCGCACGATTGCTCCCACACCGAAAGTGCCAGCCAGTCAAGCTCTTGCTGCTCATCACCGGCCATTGGCAGCGCATCTACAGCACCACAGACATGGGGGCTCCGGGCATTCCCTGACGAACAGGGCTTCGACGTTTACCACCAGCTGCACCTGGTCGCCCACTCCAAAAAAACCCGAAAAATCATGAACGTCGGACGATTGCTCCCACACCGAAAGTGCCAGCCAGTCAAGCTCTTGCTGCTCCTCACCGGCCATTGGCAGCGCATCTACAGCACCACAGACATCGGGGCTCCGGGCTTTCCCTGACGAACAGGACTTCGACGTTTACCACCAGCTGCACCTGGGAGTCCACTCCAAAAAAACCCCGAAAAATCACGAACGTCGGACGATTGCTCCCACACCGAAAGTGCCAGCCAGACAAGCTCTTGCTGCTCCTCACAGGCCATTGGCAGCGCATCTACAGCACCACAGACATCGGGGCTCCGGGCTTTCCCTGACGAACAGGGCTTCGACGTTTACCACCACCTGCACCTCTGCTTCCATTGGAAAAAAACCCAAGAAAAATCACGAACGTTGGACGATTGCTCCCACACAAAAAGTGCCAGCCAGTCAAGCTCTTGCTGCTCATCACCGGCCATTAGCAGCGCATCTACAGCACCACAGACATCGGGGCTCCGGGCTTTCCCTGACGAACAGGGCTTCGACGTTTACCACCTGCTGCACCTGGGCGCCCACTGAAAAAAAACCCCGAAAAATCACGAACGTCGGACGATTGCTCCCACACCGAAAGTGCCAGCCAGTCAAGCTCTTGCTGCTCCTCCCCGGCCATTGGCAGCGCATCTACAGCACCACAGACATCGGGGCTCCGGGCTTTCCCTGACGAACAGGACTTCGACGTTTACCACCACCTGCACCTCTGCTTCCATTGGAAAAAAACCCAAGAAAAATCACGAACGTCGGACCATTGCTCCCACACCGAAAGTGCCAGCCAGTCAAGCTCTTGCTGCTCATCACCGGCCATTAGCAGCGCATCTACAGCACCACAGACATCGGGGCTCCGGGCTTTCCCTGACGAACAGGGCTTCGACGTTTACCACCAGCTGCACCTGGTCGCCCACTCCAGAAAAACCCTAAAAATCACGAACGTCGGACGATTGCTCCCACACAAAAAGTGCCAGCCAGTCAAGCTCCTGCTGCTCCTCACCGGCCATTGGCAGCGCATCTACAGCACCGCAGACATCGGGGCTCCGGGCATTCCCTGACGAACAGGGCTTCGACGTTTACCACCAGCTGCACCTGAGCGCTCACTCCAAAAAACACCGAAAAATCACGAACGTTGGACGATTGCTCCCACACCGAAAATGCCAGCCAGTCAAGCTCCTGCTGCTCCTCCCCGGCCATTGGCAGCGCATCTACAGCACCACAGACATCGGGGCTCCAGGCTTTCCCTGACGAACAGGGCTTCGACGTTTATCACCAGCTGCACCTGGGGGGCCCACTGAAAAAAACCCCGAGAAATCACGAACGTCAGACGATTGCTCCCACACCGAAATTGCCAGCCAGTCAAGCTCTTGCTGCTCCTCCCCGGCCATTGGCAGCGCATCTACAGCACCACAGACATCGGGGCTCCGGGCTTTCCCTGACGAACAGGGCTTCGACGTTTACCACCAGCTGCACCTGGTCGCCACTCCAAAAAACCCGAAAATCACGAACGTCAAACGATTGCTCCCACACCGAAAGTGCCAGCCAGACAAGCTCTTGCTGCTCCTCACAGGCCATTGGCAGCGCATCTACAGCACCACAGACATCGGGGCTCCGGGCTTTCCCTGACGAACAGGGCTTCGACGTTTACCACCACCTGCACCTCTGCTTCCATTGGAAAAAAACCCAAGAAAAATCACGAACGTTGAACGATTGCTCCCACACAAAAAGTGCCAGCCAGTCAAGCTCTTGCTGCTCATCACCGGCCATTAGCAGCGCATCTACAGCACCACAGACATCGGGGCTCCGGGCTTTCCCTGACGAACAGGGCTTCGACGTTTACCACCAGCTGCACCTGGGCGCCCACTGAAAAAAAACCCCGAAAAATCACGAACGTTGGACGATTGCTCCCACACCGAAAGTGCCAGCCAGTCAAGTTCTTGCTGCTCCTCACCGGCCATTGGCAGCGCATCTACAGCACCACAGACATCGGGGCTCCGGGCTTTCCCTGACGAACAGGACTTCGACGTTTACCACCAGCTGCACCTGGGAGTCCACTCCAAAAAAACCCGAAAAATCACGAACATCGGACGATTGCTCCCACACCGAAAGTGCCAGCCAGTCAAGCTCTTGCTGCTCCTCCCCGGCCATTGGCAGCGCATCTACAGCACCACAGACATCGGGGCTCCGGGCTTTCCCTGACGAAAAGGGCTTCGACTTTTACCACCATCTGCACCTGGGCGCCCACTCCAAAAAAACCCCGAAAAATCATGAACGTCGGACGATTGCTCCCACACCGAAAGTGCCATCCAGTCAAGCTCTTGCTGCTCCTCACCGGCCATTGGCAGCGCATCTACAGCACCACAGACATCGGGGCTCCGGGCTTTCCCTGACGAACAGGGCTTTGACATTTACCACCACCTGCACCTCTGCTTCCATTGGAAAAAAACCCAAGAAAAATCAAGAACGTTGGACGATTGCTCCCACACCAAAGTGCCAGCCAGTCAAGTTCTTGCTGCTCATCACCGGCCATTAGCAGCGCATCTACAGCACCACAGACATCGGGGCTCCGGGCTTTCCCTGACGAACAGGGCTTCGACGTTTACCACAAGCTGCACCTGGTCGCCCACTCCAGAAAAACCCTAAAAATCACGAACGTCGGACGATTGCTCCCGCACAAAAAGTGCCAGCCAGTCAAGCTCCTGCTGCTCCTCACCGGCCATTGGCAGCGCATCTACAGCACCACAGACATCGGGGCTCCGGGCTTTCCCTGACGAACAGGGCTTCGACGTTTACCACCAGCTGCACCTGGGCGCCCACTGAAAAAAAACCCCGAAAAATCACCAACGTCGGACGATTGCTCCCACACCGAAAGTGCCAGCCAGTCAAGCTCTTGCTGCTCCTCCCCGGCCATTGGCAGCGCATCTACAGCACCACAGACATGGGGGCTCCGGGCTTTCCCTGACGAACAGGGCTTCGACGTTTACCACCACCTGCACCTCTGCCCCCATTGGAAAAAAACCCCGAAAAATCACGAACGTTGGACGATTGCTCCCACACCGAAAGTGCCAGCCAGTCAAGCTCTTGCTGCTCCTCACCGGCCATTGGCAGCGCATCTACAGCACCACAGACATGGGGGCTCCGGGCTTTCCCTGACGAACAGGGCTTCGACGTTTACCACCAGCTGCACCTGGGGGGCCCACTGAAAAAAACCCCGAAAAATCATGAACGTCGGACGATTGCTCCCACACCGAAATTGCCAGACAGTCAAGCTCTTGCTGCTCCTCCCCGGCCATTGGCAGCGCATCTACAGCACCACAGACATCGGGGCTCCGGGCTTTCCCTGACGAACAGGGCTTCGACGTTTACCACCAGCTGCACCTGGGCGCCCATTGGAAAAAAACCCAAGAAAAATCACGAACGTCGGACCATTGCTCCCACACCGAAAGTGCCAGCCAGTCAAGCTCTTGCTGCTCCTCACCGGCCATTGGCAGCGCATCTACAGCACCACAGACATCGGGGCTCCGGGCTTTCCCTGACGAACAGGGCTTCGACGTTTACCACCAGCTGCACCTGGTCGCCCACTCCAAAAAAACCCGAAAAATCACGACCGTCGGACGATTGCTCCCACACCGAAAGTGCCAGCCAGTCAAGCTCTTGCTGCTCCTCACCGGCCATTGGCAGCGCATCTACAGCACCACAGACATCGGGGCTCCGGGCTTTCCCTGACGAACAGGGCTTCGACGTTTACCACCACCTGCACCTCTGCTTCCATTGGAAAAAAACCCAAGAAAAATCACGAACGTTGGACGATTGCTCCCACACAAAAAGTGCCAGCCAGTCAAGCTCTTGCTGCTCATCACCGGCCATTAGCAGCGCATCTACAGCACCACAGACATCGGGGCTCCGGGCTTTCCCTGACGAACAGGGCTTCGACGTTTACCACCAGCTGCACCTGGGCGCCCACTGAAAAAAAACCCCGAAAAATCACGAACGTTGGACGATTGCTCCCACACCGAAAGTGCCAGCCAGTCAAGCTCTTGCTGCTCCTCACCGGCCATTGGCAGCGCATCTACAGCACCACAGACATCGGGGCTCCGGGCTTTCCCTGACGAAAAGGGCTTCGACTTTTACCACCATCTGCACCTGGGCGCCCACTCCAAAAAAACCCCGAAAAATCATGAACGTCGGACGATTGCTCCCACACCGAAAGTGCCATCCAGTCAAGCTCTTGCTGCTCCTCACCGGCCATTGGCAGCGCATCTACAGCACCACAGACATCGGGGCTCCGGGCTTTCCCTGACGAACAGGGCTTTGACATTTACCACCACCTGCACCTCTGCTTCCATTGGAAAAAAACCCAAGAAAAATCAAGAACGTTGGACGATTGCTCCCACACCAAAGTGCCAGCCAGTCAAGTTCTTGCTGCTCATCACCGGCCATTAGCAGCGCATCTACAGCACCACAGACATCGGGGCTCCGGGCTTTCCCTGACGAACAGGGCTTCGACGTTTACCACCAGCTGCACCTGGTCGCCCACTCCAGAAAAACCCTAAAAATCACGAACGTCGGACGATTGCTCCCGCACAAAAAGTGCCAGCCAGTCAAGCTCCTGCTGCTCCTCACCGGCCATTGGCAGCGCATCTACAGCACCACAGACATCGGGGCTCCGGGCTTTCCCTGACGAACAGGGCTTCGACGTTTACCACCAGCTGCACCTGGGCGCCCACTGAAAAAAAACCCCGAAAAATCACGAACGTCGGACGATTGCTCCCACACCGAAAGTGCCAGCCAGTCAAGCTCTTGCTGCTCCTCACCGGCCATTGGCAGCGCATCTACAGCACCACAGACATGGGGGCTCCGGGCTTTCCCTGACGAACAGGGCTTCGACGTTTACCACCACCTGCACCTCTGCCCCCATTGGAAAAAAACCCCGAAAAATCACGAACGTCGGACGATTGCTCCCACACCGAAAGTGCCAGCCAGTCAAGCTCTTGCTGCTCCTCACCGGCCATTGGCAGTGCATCTACAGCACCACAGACATCGGGGCTCCGGGCTTTCCCTGACGAACAGGGCTTCGACGTTTACCACCAGCTGCACCTGGTCGCCCACTCCAAAAATCCCGAAAATCACGAACGTCAAACGATTGCTCCCACACAAAAAGTGCCAGCCAGTCAAGCTCTTGCTGCTCCTCACCGGCCATTGGCAGCGCATCTACAGCACCACAGACATCGGGGCTCTGGGCTTTCCCTGACGAACAGGGCTTCGACGTTTACCACCAGCTGCACCTGGTCGCCCACTCCAAAAAAACCCGAAAAATCACGAACGTCGGACGATTGCTCCCACACCGAAAGTGCCAGCCAGTCAAGCTCTTGCTGCTCCTCCCCGGCCATTGGCAGTGCATCTACAGCACCACAGACATCGGGTCTCCGGGCTTTCCCTGACGAACAGGGCTTTGACATTTACCACCAGCTGCACCTGGGCGCCCATTGGAAAAAAACCCAAGAAAAATCACGAACGTTGGACGATTGCTCCCACATTGAAAGTGCCAGCCAGTCAAGTTCTTGCTGCTCATCACCGGCCATTAGCAGCGCATCTACAGCACCACAGACATCGGGGCTCCGGGCTTTCCCTGACGAACAGGGCTTCGACGTTTACCACCAGCTGCACCTGGGCGCCCACTGAAAAAAAACCCCGAAAAATCACAAACGTCGGACGATTGCTCCCACACCGAAAGTGCCAGCCAGTCAAGCTCTTGCTGCTCCTCACCGGCCATTGGCAGCGCATCTACAGCACCACAGACATGGGGGCTCCGGGCTTTCCCTGACGAACAGGGCTTCGACGTTTACCACCACCTGCACCTCTGCCCCCATTGGAAAAAAACCCCGAAAAATCACGAACTTCGGACGATTGCTCCCACACCGAAAGTGCCAGCCAGTCAAGCTCTTGCTGCTCCTCACCGGCCATTGGCAGCGCATCTACAGCACCACAGACATCGGGGCTCCGGGCTTTCCCTGACGAACAGGGCTTCGACGTTTACCACCAGCTGCACCTGGGCGCCCACTCCAGAAAAACCCGAAAAATCACGAACGTCGGACGATTGCTCCCACACCAAAAGTGCCAGCCAGTCAAGCTCCTGCTGCTCCTCACCGGCCATTGGCAGTGCATCTACAGCACCACAGACATTGGGGCTCCGAGCTTTCCCTGACGAACAGGGCTTCGACGTTTACCACCAGCTGCACCTGGGGGGCCCACTGAAAAAAACCCCGAAAAATCATGAACGTCGGACGATTGCTCCCACACCGAAAGTGCCAGCCAGTCAAGCTCTTGCTGCTCCTCACCGGCCATTGGCAGTGCATCTACAGCACCACAGACATCGGGGCTCCGGGCTTTCCCTGACGAACAGGGCTTCGACGTTTACCACCACCTGCACCTCTGCCCCCATTGGAAAAAAACCCCGAAAAATCACGAACTTCGGACGATTGCTCCCACACCGAAAGTGCCATCCAGTCAAGCTCTTGCTGCTCCTCACCGGCCATTGGCAGCGCATCTACAGCACCACAGACATCGGGGCTCCGGGCTTTCCCTGACGAACAGGGCTTCGACGTTTACCACCAGCTGCACCTGGTCGCCCACTCCAAAAAACCTGAAAATCACGAAAGTCAAACGATTGCTCCCACACAAAAAGTGCCAGCCAGTCAAGCTCTTGCTGCTCCTCACCGGCCATTGGCAGCGCATCTACAGCACCACAGACATCGGGGCTCCGGGCTTTCCCTGACGAACAGGGCTTCGACGTTTACCACCAGCTGCACCTGGGAGTCCACTCCAAAAAAACCCGAAAAATCACGAACGTCGGACGATTGCTCCCACACCGAAAGTGCCAGCCAGTCAAGCTCTTGCTGCTCCTCACCGGCCATTGGCAGCGCATGTACAGCACCACAGACATCGGGGCTCCGGGCTTTCCCTGACGAACAGGGCTTTGACGTTTACCACCAGCTGCACCTGGGGGGCCCACTGAAAAAAACCCCGAAAAATCACGAACGTCGGACGATTGCTCCCACACCGAAAGTGCCAGCCAGTCAAGCTCTTGCTGCTCCTCACCGGCCATTGGCAGCGCATCTACAGCACCACAGACATCGGGGCTCCGGGCTTTCCCTGATGAAAAGGGCTTCGACTTTTACCACCATCTGCACCTGGGCGCCCACTCCAAAAAAACCCCGAAAAATCATGAACGTCGGACTATTGCACCCACACCGAAAGTGCCAGCCAGTCAAGCTCTTGCTGCTCCTCACCGGCCATTGGCAGCGCATCTACAGCACCACAGACATCGGGGCTCCGGGCTTTCCCTGACGAACAGGGCTTTGACGTTTACCACCAGCTGCACCTGGGGGGCCCACTGAAAAAAACCCCGAAAAATCATGAACGTCGGACGATTGCTCCCACACCGAAAGTGCCAGCCAGTCAAGCTCTTGCTGCTCCTCACCGGCCATTGGCAGCGCATCTACAGCACCACAGACATCGGGGCTCCGGGCTTTCCCTGATGAACAGGACTTCGACGTTTTCCACCAGCTGCACCTGGGAGTCCACTCCAAAAAAACCCGAAAAATCACGAACGTCGGACGATTGCTCCCACACCGAAAGTGCCAGCCAGTCAAGCTCTTGCTGCTCCTCATCGGCCATTGGCAGCGCATCTACAGCACCACAGACATCGGGGCTCCGGGCTTTCCCTGACGAAAAGGGCTTCGACTTTTATCACCATCTGCACCTGGGCGCCCACTCCAAAAAAACCCCGAAAAATCATGAACGTCGGACTATTGCACCCACACCGAAAGTGCCAGCCAGTCAAGCACTTGCTGCTCCTCACCGGCCATTGGCAGCGCATCTACAGCACCACAGACATCGGGGCTCCGGGCTTTCCCTGACGAACAGGGCTTTGACATTTACCACCACCTGCACCTCTGCTTCCATTGGAAAAAAACCCAAGAAAAATCAAGAACGTTGGACGATTGCTCCCACACCGAAAGTGCCAGCCAGTCAAGTTCTTGCTGCTCCTCCCCGGCCGTTAGCAGCGCATCTACAGCACCACAGACATCGGGGCTCCGGGCTTTCCCTGACGAACAGGGCTTCGACGTTTACCACCAGCTGCACCTGGGCGCCCACTCCAGAAAAACCCGAAAAATCACGAACGTCGGACGATTGCTCCCACACCAAAAGTGCCAGCCAGTCAAGCTCCTGCTGCTCCTCACCGGCCATTGGCAGCGCATCTACAGCACCACAGACATTGGGGCTCCGAGCTTTCCCTGACGAACAGGGCTTCGACGTTTACCACCAGCTGCACCTGGGCGCCCACTGAAAAAAAACCCCGAAAAATCATGAACGTCGGACGATTGCTCCCACACCGAAATTGCCAGCCAGTCAAGCTCTTGCTGCTCCTCCCCGGCCATTGGCAGCGCATCTACAGCACCACAGACATCGGGGCTCCGGGCTTTCCCTGACGAACAGGGCTTCGACGTTTACCACCAGCTGCACCTGGGCGCCCATTGGAAAAAAACCCAAGAAAAATCACGAACGTCGGACCATTGCTCCCACACCGAAAGTGCCAGCCAGTCACGCTCTTGCTGCTCCTCACCGGCCATTGGCAGCGCATCTACAGCACCACAGACATCGGGGCTCCGGGCTTTCCCTGACGAACAGGGCTTCGACGTTTACCACCAGCTGCACCTGGTCGCCCACTCCAAAAAAACCCGAAAATCACGAACGTCAAACGATTGCTCCCACACAAAAAGTGCCAGCAACTCAAGCTCTTGCTGCTCCTCACCGGCCATTGGCAGCGCATCTACAGCACCACAGACATCGGGGCTCCGGGCTTTCCCTGACGAACAGGGCTTCGACGTTTACCACCAGCTGCACCTGGGAGTCCACTCCAAAAAAACCCGAAAAATCACGAACGTCGGACGATTGCTCCCACACCGAAAGTGCCAGCCAGTCAAGCTCTTGCTGCTCCTCACCGGCCATTGGCAGCGCATGTACAGCACCACAGACATCGGGGCTCCGGGCTTTCCCTGACGAACAGGGCTTTGACGTTTACCACCAGCTGCACCTGGGGGGCCCACTGAAAAAAACCCCGAAAAATCACGAACGTCGGACGATTGCTCCCACACCGAAAGTGCCAGCCAGTCAAGCTCTTGCTGCT
Source organism: Chlamydotis macqueenii (assembly GCF_036417535.1). Lineage (NCBI taxonomy): Eukaryota > Metazoa > Chordata > Aves > Otidiformes > Otididae > Chlamydotis > Chlamydotis macqueenii. The sequence continues at coordinate 32,110,148 of NC_141592.1, read as the reverse complement.
CCTCACCGGCCATTGGCAGCGCATCTACAGCACCACAGACATCGGGGCTCCGGGCTTTCCCTGATGAAAAGGGCTTCGACTTTTACCACCATCTGCACCTGGGCGCCCACTCCAAAAAAACCCCGAAAAATCATGAACGTCGGACTATTGCACCCACACCGAAAGTGCCAGCCAGTCAAGCTCTTGCTGCTCCTCACCGGCCATTGGCAGCGCATCTACAGCACCACAGACATCGGGGCTCCGGGCTTTCCCTGACGAACAGGGCTTTGACGTTTACCACCAGCTGCACCTGGGGGGCCCACTGAAAAAAACCCCGAAAAATCATGAACGTCGGACGATTGCTCCCACACCGAAAGTGCCAGCCAGTCAAGCTCTTGCTGCTCCTCACCGGCCATTGGCAGCGCATCTACAGCACCACAGACATCGGGGCTCCGGGCTTTCCCTGATGAACAGGACTTCGACGTTTTCCACCAGCTGCACCTGGGAGTCCACTCCAAAAAAACCCGAAAAATCACGAACGTCGGACGATTGCTCCCACACCAAAAGTGCCAGCCAGTCAAGCTCTTGCTGCTCCTCATCGGCCATTGGCAGCGCATCTACAGCACCACAGACATCGGGGCTCCGGGCTTTCCCTGACGAAAAGGGCTTCGACTTTTATCACCATCTGCACCTGGGCGCCCACTCCAAAAAAACCCCGAAAAATCATGAACGTCGGACTATTGCACCCACACCGAAAGTGCCAGCCAGTCAAGCACTTGCTGCTCCTCACCGGCCATTGGCAGCGCATCTACAGCACCACAGACATCGGGGCTCCGGGCTTTCCCTGACGAACAGGGCTTTGACATTTACCACCACCTGCACCTCTGCTTCCATTGGAAAAAAACCCAAGAAAAATCAAGAACGTTGGACGATTGCTCCCACACCGAAAGTGCCAGCCAGTCAAGTTCTTGCTGCTCCTCCCCGGCCGTTAGCAGCGCATCTACAGCACCACAGACATCGGGGCTCCGGGCTTTCCCTGACGAACAGGGCTTCGACGTTTACCACCAGCTGCACCTGGGCGCCCACTCCAGAAAAACCCGAAAAATCACGAACGTCGGACGATTGCTCCCACACCAAAAGTGCCAGCCAGTCAAGCTCCTGCTGCTCCTCACCGGCCATTGGCAGCGCATCTACAGCACCACAGACATTGGGGCTCCGAGCTTTCCCTGACGAACAGGGCTTCGACGTTTACCACCAGCTGCACCTGGGCGCCCACTGAAAAAAAACCCCGAAAAATCATGAACGTCGGACGATTGCTCCCACACCGAAATTGCCAGCCAGTCAAGCTCTTGCTGCTCCTCCCCGGCCATTGGCAGCGCATCTACAGCACCACAGACATCGGGGCTCCGGGCTTTCCCTGACGAACAGGGCTTCGACGTTTACCACCAGCTGCACCTGGGCGCCCATTGGAAAAAAACCCAAGAAAAATCACGAACGTCGGACCATTGCTCCCACACCGAAAGTGCCAGCCAGTCACGCTCTTGCTGCTCCTCACCGGCCATTGGCAGCGCATCTACAGCACCACAGACATCGGGGCTCCGGGCTTTCCCTGACGAACAGGGCTTCGACGTTTACCACCAGCTGCACCTGGTCGCCCACTCCAAAAAAACCCGAAAATCACGAACGTCAAACGATTGCTCCCACACAAAAAGTGCCAGCAACTCAAGCTCTTGCTGCTCCTCACCGGCCATTGGCAGCGCATCTACAGCACCACAGACATCGGGGCTCCGGGCTTTCCCTGACGAACAGGGCTTCGACGTTTACCACCAGCTGCACCTGGTCGCCCACTCCAAAAAAACCCGAAAAATCACGACCGTCGGACGATTGCTCCCACACCGAAAGTGCCAGCCAGTCAAGCTCTTGCTGCTCCTCACCGGCCATTCGCAGCGCATCTACAGCACCACAGACATCGGGGCTCCGGGCTTTCCCTGACGAACAGGGCTTCGACGTTTACCACCAGCTGCACCTGGTAGCCCACTCCAGAAAAACCCTAAAAATCACGAACGTCGGACGATTGCTCCCACACAAAAAGTGCCAGCCAGTCAAGCTCCTGCTGCTCCTCACCGGCCATTGGCAGCGCATCTACAGCACCACAGACATCGGGGCTCCGGGCTTTCCCTGACGAACAGGGCTTCGACGTTTACCACCAGCTGCACCTGGACGCCCACTGAAAAAAAACCCCGAAAAATCACCAACGTCGGACGATTGCTCCCACACCGAAAGTGCCAGCCAGTCAAGCTCTTGCTGCTCCTCACCGGCCATTGGCAGCGCATCTACAGCACCACAGACATTGGGGCTCCGGGCTTTCCCTGACGAACAGGGCTTCGACCTTTACCAACACCTGCACCTGGGGGGCCCACTGAAAAAAAACCCGAAAAATCATGAACGTCGGACGATTGCTCCCACACCGAAAGTGCCAGCCAGTCAAGCTCTTGCTGCTCCTCACCGGCCATTGGCAGCGCATCTACAGCACCACAGACATGGGGGCTCTGGGCTTTCCCTGACGAACAGGGCTTCGACGTTTACCACCAGCTGCACCTGGTCGCCCACTCCAAAAATCCCGAAAATCACGAACGTCAAACGATTGCTCCCACACAAAAAGTGCCAGCCAGTCAAGCTCTTGCTGCTCCTCACCGGCCATTGGCAGCGCATCTACAGCACCACAGACATCGGGGCTCCGGGCTTTCCCTGACGAACAGGGCTTCGACGTTTACCACCACCTGCACCTCTGCCCCCATTGGAAAAAAACCCCGAAAAATCACGAACGTCGGACGATTGCTCCCACACCGAAAGTGCCAGCCAGTCAAGCTCTTGCTGCTCCTCACCGGCCATTGGCAGCGCATCTACAGCACCACAGACATTGGGGCTCCGGGCTTTCCCTGACGAACAGGGCTTCGACCTTTACCAACACCTGCACCTGGGGGGCCCACTGAAAAAAAACCCGAAAAATCATGAACGTCGGACGATTGCTCCCACACCGAAAGTGCCAGCCAGTCAAGCTCTTGCTGCTCCTCACCGGCCATTGGCAGCGCATCTACAGCACCACAGACATGGGGGCTCTGAACTTTCCCTGACGAACAGGGCTTCGACGTTTACCACCAGCTGCACCTGGTCGCCCACTCCAAAAATCCCGAAAATCACGAACGTCAAACGATTGCTCCCACACAAAAAGTGCCAGCCAGTCAAGCTCTTGCTGCTCCTCACCGGCCATTGGCAGCGCATCTACAGCACCACAGACATCGGGGCTCCGGGCTTTCCCTGACGAACAGGGCTTCGACGTTTACCACCAGCTGCACCTGGTCGCCCACTCCAAAAAAACCCGAAAAATCACGAACGTCGGACGATTGCTCCCACACCGAAAGTGCCAGCCAGTCAAGCTCTTGCTGCTCCTCACCGGCCATTGGCAGCGCATCTACAGCACCACAGACATCGGAGCTCCGGGCTTTCCCTGACGAACAGGGCTTTGACATTTACCACCACCTGCACCTCTGCTTCCATTGGAAAAAAACCCAAGAAAAATCACGAACGTTGGACGATTGCTCCCACACCGAAAGTGCCAGCCAGTCAAGTTCTTGCTGCTCCTCACCGGCCATTAGCAGCACATCTACAGCACCACAGACATCGGGGCTCCGGGCTTTCCCTGACGAACAGGGCTTCGACGTTTACCACCAGCTGCACCTGGGCGCCCACTGAAAAAAAACCCCGAAAAATCATGAACGTCGGACGATTGCTCCCACACCGAAATTGCCAGCCAGTCAAGCTCTTGCTGCTCCTCCCCGGCCATTGGCAGCGCATCTACAGCACCACAGACATCGGGGCTCCGGGCTTTCCCTGACGAACAGGGCTTCGACGTTTACCACCAGCTGCACCTGGGCGCCCATTGGAAAAAAACCCAAGAAAAATCACGAACGTCGGACCATTGCTCCCACACCGAAAGTGCCAGCCAGTCACGCTCTTGCTGCTCCTCACCGGCCATTGGCAGCGCATCTACAGCACCACAGACATCGGGGCTCCGGGCTTTCCCTGACGAACAGGGCTTCGACGTTTACCACCAGCTGCACCTGGTCGCCCACTCCAAAAAAACCCGAAAATCACGAACGTCAAACGATTGCTCCCACACAAAAAGTGCCAGCAACTCAAGCTCTTGCTGCTCCTCACCGGCCATTGGCAGCGCATCTACAGCACCACAGACATCGGGGCTCCGGGCTTTCCCTGACGAACAGGGCTTCGACGTTTACCACCAGCTGCACCTGGTCGCCCACTCCAAAAAAACCCGAAAAATCACGACCGTCGGACGATTGCTCCCACACCGAAAGTGCCAGCCAGTCAAGCTCTTGCTGCTCCTCACCGGCCATTCGCAGCGCATCTACAGCACCACAGACATCGGGGCTCCGGGCTTTCCCTGACGAACAGGGCTTCGACGTTTACCACAAGCTGCACCTGGTAGCCCACTCCAGAAAAACCCTAAAAATCACGAACGTTGGACGATTGCTCCCACACAAAAAGTGCCAGCCAGTCAAGCTCCTGCTGCTCCTCACCGGCCATTGGCAGCGCATCTACAGCACCACAGACATCGGGGCTCCGGGCTTTCCCTGACGAACAGGGCTTCGACGTTTACCACCAGCTGCACCTGGACGCCCACTGAAAAAAAACCCCGAAAAATCACCAACGTCGGACGATTGCTCCCACACCGAAAGTGCCAGCCAGTCAAGCTCTTGCTGCTCCTCACCGGCCATTGGCAGCGCATCTACAGCACCACAGACATGGGGGCTCCGGGCTTTCCCTGACGAACAGGGCTTCGACGTTTACCACCACCTGCACCTCTGCCCCCATTGGAAAAAAACCCCGAAAAATCACGAACGTCGGACGATTGCTCCCACACCGAAAGTGCCAGCCAGTCAAGCTCTTGCTGCTCCTCACCGGCCATTGGCAGCGCATCTACAGCACCACAGACATTGGGGCTCCGGGCTTTCCCTGACGAACAGGGCTTCGACCTTTACCAACACCTGCACCTGGGGGGCCCACTGAAAAAAAACCCGAAAAATCATGAACGTCGGACGATTGCTCCCACACCGAAAGTGCCAGCCAGTCAAGCTCTTGCTTCTCCTCACCGGCCATTGGCAGCGCATCTACAGCACCACAGACATGGGGGCTCTGGGCTTTCCCTGACGAACAGGGCTTCGACGTTTACCACCAGCTGCACCTGGTCGCCCACTCCAAAAATCCCGAAAATCACGAACGTCAAACGATTGCTCCCACACAAAAAGTGCCAGCCAGTCAAGCTCTTGCTGCTCCTCACCGGCCATTGGCAGCGCATCTACAGCACCACAGACATCGGGGCTCCGGGCTTTCCCTGACGAACAGGGCTTCGACGTTTACCACCAGCTGCACCTGGTCGCCCACTCCAAAAAAACCCGAAAAATCACGAACGTCGGACGATTGCTCCCACACCGAAAGTGCCAGCCAGTCAAGCTCTTGCTGCTCCTCACCGGCCATTGGCAGCGCATCTACAGCACCACAGACATCGGGTCTCCGGGCTTTCCCTGACGAACAGGGCTTTGACATTTACCACCACCTGCACCTCTGCTTCCATTGGAAAAAAACCCAAGAAAAATCACGAACGTTGGACGATTGCTCCCACACCGAAAGTGCCAGCCAGTCAAGTTCTTGCTGCTCCTCACCGGCCATTAGCAGCACATCTACAGCACCACAGACATCGGGGCTCCGGGCTTTCCCTGACGAACAGGGCTTCGACGTTTACCACCAGCTGCACCTGGTAGCCCACTCCAGAAAAACCCTAAAAATCACGAACGTCGGACGATTGCTCCCACACAAAAAGTGCCAGCCAGTCAAGCTCCTGCTGCTCCTCCCCGGCCATTGGCAGCGCATCTACAGCACCACAGACATCGGGGCTCCGGGCTTTCCCTGACGAACAGGGCTTCGACGTTTACCACCAGCTGCACCTGGGCGCCCACTGAAAAAAAACCCCGAAAAATCACAAACGTCGGACGATTGCTCCCACACCGAAAGTGCCAGCCAGTCAAGCTCTTGCTGCTCCTCACCGGCCATTGGCAGCGCATCTACAGCACCACAGACATCGGGGCTCCGGGCTTTCCCTGACGAACAGGGCTTCGACGTTTACCACCAGCTGCACCTGGGGGGCCCACTGAAAAAAACCCCGAAAAATCATGAACGTCGGACGATTGCTCCCACACCGAAAGTGCCAGCCAGTCAAGCTCTTGCTGCTCCTCACCGGTCATTGGCAGCGCATCTACAGCACCACAGACATCGGGGCTCCGGGCTTTCCCTGACGAACTGGGCTTCGACGTTTACCACCAGCTGCACCTGGGAGTCCATTCCAAAAAAACCCAAAAAATCACGAACGTCAAACGATTGCTCCCACACAAAAAGTGCCAGCCAGTCAAGCTCTTGCTGCTCCTCACCGGCCATTGGCAGCGCATCTACAGCACCAAAGACATCGGGGCTCCGGGCTTTCCCTGACGAACAGGGCTTCGACTTTTACCACCATCTGCACCTGGGCGCCCACTCCAAAAAAACCCCGAAAAATCATGAACGTCGGACTATTGCACCCACACCGAAAGTGCCAGCCAGTCAAGCTCTTGCTGCTCCTCACCGGCCATTGGCAGCGCATCTACAGCACCACAGACATCGGGGCTCCGGGCTTTCCCTGACGAACAGGGATTTGACGTTTACCACCAGCTGCACCTGGGGGGCCCACTGAAAAAAACCCCGAAAAATCATGAACGTCGGACGATAGCTCCCACACCGAAAGTGCCAGCCAGTCAAGCTCTTGCTGCTCCTCACCGGCCATTGGCAGCGCATCTACAGCACCACAGACATCGGGGCTCCGGGCTTTCCCTGACGAACAGGACTTCGACGTTTACCACCAGCTGCACCTGGGAGTCCACTCCAAAAAAACCCGAAAAATCACGAACGTCGGATGATTGCTCCCACACCGAAAGTGCCAGCCAGTCAAGCTCTTGCTGCTCCTCACCGGCCATTGGCAGCGCATCTACAGCACCACAGACATCGGGGCTCCGGGCTTTCCCTGACGAACAGGGCTTTGACATTTACCACCACCTGCACCTCTGCTTCCATTGGAAAAAAACCCAAGAAAAATCAAGAATGTTGGACGATTGCTCCCACACCGAAAGTGCCAGCCAGTCAAGCTCTTGCTGCTCCTCCCCGGCCATTGGCAGCGCATCTACAGCACCACAGACATGGGGGCTCCGGGCTTTCCCTGACGAACAGGGCTTCGACGTTTACCACCAGCTGCACCTGGTAGCCCACTCCAGAAAAACCCTAAAAATCACGAACGTCGGACGATTGCTCCCACACCGAAAGTGCCAGCCAGTCAAGCTCCTGCTGCTCCTCCCCGGCCATTGGCAGCGCATCTACAGCACCACAGACATCGGGGCTCCGGGCTTTCCCTGACGAACAGGGCTTCGACGTTTACCACCAGCTGCACCTGGTCGCCCACTGAAAAAAAACCCCGAAAAATCACCAACGTCGGACGATTGCTCCCACACCGAAAGTGCCAGCCAGTCAAGCTCTTGCTGCTCCTCACCGGCCATTGGCAGCGCATCTACAGCACCACAGACATGGGGGCTCCGGGCTTTCCCTGACGAACAGGGCTTCGACGTTTACCACCACCTGCACCTCTGCCCCCATTGGAAAAAAACCCCGAAAAATCACGAACGTCGGACGATTGCTCCCACACCGAAAGTGCCAGCCAGTCAAGCTCTTGCTGCTCCTCACCGGCCATTGGCAGCGCATCTACAGCACCACAGACATCGGGGCTCCGGGCTTTCCCTGACGAACAGGGCTTCGACGTTTACCACCAGCTGCACCTGGGCGCCCACTCCAGAAAAACCCGAAAAATCACGAACGTCGGACGATTGCTCCCACACCAAAAGTGCCAGCCAGTCAAGCTCCTGCTGCTCCTCACCGGCCATTGGCAGCGCATCTACAGCACCACAGACATTGGGGCTCCGAGCTTTCCCTGACGAACAGGGCTTCGACGTTTACCACCAGCTGCACCTGGGGGGCCCACTGAAAAAAACCCCGAAAAATCATGAACGTCGGACGATTGCTCCCACACCGAAATTGCCAGCCAGTCAAGCTCTTGCTGCTCCTCCCCGGCCATTGGCAGCGCATCTACAGCACCACAGACATGGGGGCTCCGGGCTTTCCCTGACGAACAGGGCTTCGACGTTTACCACCAGCTGCACCTGGGCGCCCATTGGAAAAAAACCCAAGAAAAATCACGAACGTCGGACGATTGCTCCCACACTGAAAGTGCCAGCCAGTCAAGCTCTTGCTGCTCCTCACCGGCCATTCGCAGCGCATCTACAGCACCACAGACATCGGGGCTCCGGGCTTTCCCTGACGAACAGGGCTTCGACGTTTACCACCAGCTGCACCTGGTCGCCCACTCCAAAAAAACCCGAAAATCACGAACGTCAAACGATTGCTCCCACACAAAAAGTGCCAGCAACTCAAGCTCTTGCTGCTCCTCACCGGCCATTGGCAGCGCATCTACAGCACCACAGACATCGGGGCTCCGGGCTTTCCCTGACGAACAGGGCTTCGACGTTTACCACCAGCTGCACCTGGTCGCCCACTCCAAAAAAACCCGAAAAATCACGACCGTCGGACGATTGCTCCCACACCGAAAGTGCCAGCCAGTCAAGCTCTTGCTGCTAATCACCGGCCACTAGCAGCGCATCTACAGCACCACAGACATGGGGGCTCCGGGCATTCCCTGACGAACAGGGCTTCGACGTTTACCACCAGCTGCACCTGGGCACGCACTGAAAAAAAACCCCGAAAAATCACGAATGTCGGACGATTGCTCCCACACCGAAAGTGCCAGCCAGTCAAGCTCTTGCTGCTCCTCACCGGCCATTGGCAGCGCATCTACAGCACCACAGACATCGGGGCTCTGGGCTTTCCCTGACGAACAGGGCTTCGACGTTTACCACCACCTGCACCTCTGCCCCCATTGGAAAAAAACCCCGAAAAATCACGAACGTCGGACGATTGCTCCCACACCGAAAGTGCCAGCCAGTCAAGCTCTTGCTGCTCCTCACCGGCCATTGGCAGCGCATCTACAGCACCACAGACATCGGGGCTCCGGGCTTTCCCTGACGAACAGGGCTTCGACGTTTACCACCAGCTGCACCTGGGCACGCACTGAAAAAAAACCCCGAAAAATCACGAACGTCGGACGATTGCTCCCACACCGAAAGTGCCAGCCAGTCAAGCTCTTGCTGCTCCTCACCGGCCATTGGCAGCGCATCTACAGCACCACAGACATGGGGGCTCCGGGCTTTCCCTGACGAACAGGGCTTCGACGTTTACCACCACCTGCACCTCTGCCCCCATTGGAAAAAAACCCCGAAAAATCACGAACGTCGGACGATTGCTCCCACACCAAAAGTGCCAGCCAGTCAAGCTCTTGCTGCTCCTCACCGGCCATTGGCAGCGCATCTACAGCACCACAGACATCGGGGCTCCGGGCTTTCCCTGACGAACAGGGCTTCGACGTTTACCACCAGCTGCACCTGGGCGCCCACTCCAGAAAAACCCGAAAAATCACGAACGTCGGACGATTGCTCCCACACAAAAAGTGCCAGCCAGTCAAGCTCCTGCTGCTCCTCACCGGCCATTGGCAGCGCATCTACAGCACCACAGAAATCAGGGCTCTGGGCTTTCCCTGACGAACAGGGCTTCGACGTTTACCACCAGCTGCACCTGGGGGGCCCACTGAAAAAAACCCCGAAAAATCACGAACGTCGGACGATTGCTCCCACACCGAAATTGCCAGCCAGTCAAGCTCTTGCTGCTCCTCCCCGGCCATTGGCAGCGCATCTACAGCACCACAGACATCGGGGCTCCGGGCTTTCCCTGACGAACAGGGCTTCGACGTTTACCACCACCTGCACCTGGGCGCCCATTGGAAAAAAACCCAAGAAAAATCACGAACGTTGGACGATTGCTCCCACACCGAAAGTGCCAGCCAGTCAAGCTCTTGCTGCTCCTCACCGGCCATTCGCAGCGCATCTACAGCACCACAGACATCGGGGCTCCGGGCTTTCCCTGACGAACAGGGCTTCGACGTTTACCACCACCTGCACCTCTGCTTCCATTGGAAAAAAACCCAAGAAAAATCACGAACGTTGGACGATTGCTCCCACACCGAAAGTGCCAGCCAGTCAAGCTCTTGCTGCTCATCACCGGCCATTAGCAGCGCATCTACAGCACCACAGACATCGGGGCTCCGGGCTTTCCCTGACGAACAGGGCTTCGACGTTTACCACCAGCTGCACCTGGGCGCCCACTGAAAAAAAACCCCGAAAAATCACCAACGTCGGACGATTGCTCCCACACCGAAAGTGCCAGCCAGTCAAGCTCTTGCTGCTCATCACCGGCCATTGGCAGCGCATCTACAGCACCACAGACATGGGGGCTCCGGGCTTTCCCTGACGAACAGGGCTTCGACGTTTACCACAACCTGCACCTCTGCCCCCATTGGAAAAAAACCCCGAAAAATCACGAACGTCGGACGATTGCTCCCACACCGAAAGTGCCAGCCAGTCAAGCTCTTGCTGCTCCTCACCGGCCATTGGCAGCGCATCTACAGCACCACAGACATCGGGGCTCCGGGCTTTCCCTGACGAACAGGGCTTCGACGTTTACCACCAGCTGCACATGGGCGCCCACTCCAGAAAAACCCGAAAAATCACGAACGTCGGACGATTGCTCCCACACCAAAAGTGCCAGCCAGTCAAGCTCCTGCTGCTCCTCACCGGCCATTGGCAGCGCATCTACAGCACCACAGACATTGGGGCTCCGGGCTTTCCCTGATGAACAGGGCTTCGACGTTTACCACCAGCTGCACCTGGGGGGCCCACTGAAAAAAACCCCGAAAAATCACGAACGTCGGACGATTGCTCCCACACCGAAATTGCCAGACAGTCAAGCTCTTGCTGCTCCTCCCCGGCCATTGGCAGCGCATCTACAGCACCACAGACATCGGGGCTCCGGGCTTTCCCTGACGAACAGGGCTTCGACGTTTACCACCAGCTGCACCTGGGCGCCCATTGGAAAAAAACCCAAGAAAAATCACGAACGTCGGACCATTGCTCCCACACCGAAAGTGCCAGCCAGTCAAGCTCTTGCTGCTCCTCACCGGCCATTGGCAGCGCATCTACAGCACCACAGACATCGGGGCTCCGGGCTTTCCCTGACGAACAGGGCTTCGACGTTTACCACCACCTGCACCTGGGCGCCCATTGGAAAAAAACCCAAGAAAAATCACGAACGTTGGACGATTGCTCCCACACCGAAAGTGCCAGCCAGTCAAGCTCTTGCTGCTCCTCACCGGCCATTGGCAGCGCATCTACAGCACCACAGACATCGGGGCTCCGGGCTTTCCCTGACGAACAGGGCTTCGACGTTTACCACCACCTGCACCTGGGCGCCCACTGGAAAAAAACCCCGAAAAATCACCAACGTCGGACGATTGCTCCCACACCGAAAGTGCCAGCCAGTCAAGCTCTTGCTGCTCCTCACCGGCCATTGGCAGCGCATCTACAGCACCACAGACATCGGGGCTCCGGGCTTTCCCTGACGAACAGGGCTTCGACGTTTACCACCACCTGCACCTCTGCCCCCATTGGAAAAAAACCCCGAAAAATCACGAACGTCGGACGATTGCTCCCACACCGAAAGTGCCAGCCAGTCAAGCTCTTGCTGCTCCTCACCGGCCATTGGCAGCGCATCTACAGCACCACAGACATCGGGGCTCCGGGCTTTCCCTGACGAACAGGGCTTCGACGTTTACCACCAGCTGCACCTGGTCGCCCACTCCAAAAAAACCCGAAAATCACGAACGTCGGACGATTGCTCCCACACCGAAAGTGCCAGCCAGTCAAGCTCTTGCTGCTCCTCACCGGCCATTGGCAGCGCATCTACAGCACCACAGACATCGGGGCTCCGGGCTTTCCCTGACGAACAGGGCTTCGACGTTTACCACCAGCTGCACCTGGTCGCCCACTCCAAAAAAACCCCGAAAAATCACGAACGTCGGACGATTGCTCCCACACCGAAAGTGCCAGCCAGTCAAGCTCTTGCTGCTCATCACCGGCCACTAGCAGCGCATCTACAGCACCACAGACATCGGGGCTCCGGGCTTTCCCTGACGAACAGGGCTTCGACATTTACCACCACCTGCACCTCTGCCCCCATTGGAAAAAAACCCCGAAAAATCACGAACGTCGGACGATTGCTCCCACACCGAAAGTGCCAGCCAGTCAAGCTCTTGCTGCTCCTCCCCGGCCATTGGCAGCGCATCTACAGCACCACAGACATCGGGGCTCCGGGCTTTCCCTGACGAACAGGGCTTCGACGTTTACCACCAGCTGCACCTGGGCGCCCACTCCAGAAAAACCCGAAAAATCACGAACGTCGGACGATTGCTCCCACACAAAAAGTGCCAGCCAGTCAAGCTCCTGCTGCTTCTCACCGGCCATTGGCAGCGCATCTACAGCACCACAGAAATCGGGGCTCCGAGCTTTCCCTGACGAACAGGGCTTCGACGTTTACCACCAGCTGCACCTGGGGGGCCCACTGAAAAAAACCCCGAAAAATCATGAACGTCGGACGATTGCTCCCACACCGATATTGCCAGCCAGTCAAGCTCTTGCTGCTCCTCCCCGGCCATTGGCAGCGCATCTACAGCACCACAGACATCGGGGCTCCGGGCTTTCCCTGAAGAACAGGGCTTCGACGTTTACCATTACCTGCACCTGGGCGCCCATTGGAAAAAAACCCAAGAAAAATCACGAACGTTGGACGATTGCTCCCACACCGAAAGTGCCAGCCAGTCAAGCTCTTGCTGCTCCTCACCGGCCATTCGCAGCGCATCTACAGCACCACAGACATCGGGGCTCCGGGCTTTCCCTGACGAACAGGGCTTCGACGTTTACCACCACCTGCACCTCTGCTTCCATTGGAAAAAAACCCAAGAAAAATCACGAACGTTGGACGATTGCTCCCACACCGAAAGTGCCAGCCAGTCAAGCTCTTGCTGCTCATCACCGGCCATTAGCAGCGCATCGACAGCACCACAGACATCGGGGCTCCGGGCTTTCCCTGACGAACAGGGCTTCGACGTTTACCACCAGCTGCACCTGGGCGCCCACTGAAAAAAAACCCCGAAAAATCACCAACGTCGGACGATTGCTCCCACACCGAAAGTGCCAGCCAGTCAAGCTCTTGCTGCTCATCACCGGCCATTGGCAGCGCATCTACAGCACCACAGACATGGGGGCTCCGGGCTTTCCCTGACGAACAGGGCTTCGACGTTTACCACCACCTGCACCTCTGCCCCCTTTGGAAAAAAACCCCGAAAAATCACGAACGTCGGACGATTGCTCCCACACCGAAAGTGCCAGCCAGTCAAGCTCTTGCTGCTCCTCACCGGCCATTGGCAGCGCATCTACAGCACCACAGACATCGGGGCTCCGGGCTTTCCCTGACGAACAGGGCTTCGACGTTTACCACCAGCTGCACCTGGTCGCCCACTCCAAAAAAACCCGAAAAATCACGAACGTCGGACGATTGCTCCCACACCGAACGTGCCAGCAACTCAAGCTCTTCCTGCTCATCACCGGCCATTGGCAGCGCATCTACAGCACCACAGACATCGGGGCTCCGGGCTTTCCCTGACGAACAGGGCTTCGACCTTTACCACCAGCTGCACCTCGGGGGCCCACTGAAAAAAACCCCCAAAAATCATGAACGTCGGGCGATTGCTCCCACACCGAAAGTGCCAGCCAGTCAAGCTCTTGCTGCTCCTCACCGGCCATTGGCAGCGCATCTACAGCACCACAGACATCGGGGCTCCGGGCTTTCCCTGACGAACAGGGCTTCGACGTTTACCACCAGCTGCACCTGGGCGCCCACTCCAAAAAAACCCCGAAAAATCATGAACGTCGGACGATTGCTCCCACACCGAAAGTGCCAGCCAGTCAAGCTCTTGCTGCTCCTCACAGGCCATTGGCAGCGCATCTACAGCACCACAGACATCGGGGCTCCGGGCTTTCCCTGACGAACAGGGCTTCGACGTTTACCACCACCTGCACCTCTGCTTCCATTGGAAAAAAACCCAAGAAAAATCACGAACGTTGGACGATTGCTCCCACACCGAAAGTGCCAGCCAGTCAAGCTCTTGCTGCTCATCACCGGCCATTAGCAGCGCATCTACAGCACCACAGACATCGGGGCTCCGGGCTTTCCCTGACGAACAGGGCTTCGACGTTTACCACCAGCTGCACCTGGGCGCCCACTGAAAAAAAACCCCGAAAAATCACAAACGTCGGACGATTGCTCCCACACCGAAAGTGCCAGCCAGTCAAGCTCTTGCTGCTCCTCACCGGCCATTGGCAGCGCATCTACAGCACCACAGACATGGGGGCTCCGGGCTTTCCCTGACGAACAGGGCTTCGACGTTTACCACCACCTGCACCTCTGCCCCCATTGGAAAAAAACCCCGAAAAATCACGAACGTCGGACGATTGCTCCCACACCGAAAGTGCCATCCAGTCAAGCTCTTCCTGCTCCTCACCGGCCATTGGCAGCGCATCTACAGCACCACAGACATGGGGGCTCCGGGCTTTCCCTGACGAACAGGGCTTCGACGTTTACCACCACCTGCACCTGGGCGCCCATTGGAAAAAAACCCAAGAAAAATCACGAACGCTGGACGATTGCTCCCACACCGAAAGTGCCAGCCAGTCAAGCTCCTGCTGCTCCTCCCCGGCCATTGGCAGCGCATCTACAGCACCACAGACATCGGTGCTCCGGGCTTTCCCTGACGAACAGGGCTGCGACGTTTACCACCAGCTGCACCTGGGCGCCCACTGAAAAAAAACCCAAGAAAATTACGAACGTCGGACCATTGCTCCCACACCGAAAGTGCCAGCAACTCAAGCTCTTGCTGCTCCTCACCGGCCATTGGCAGCGCATCTACAGCACCAAAGACATCGGGGCTCCGGGCTTTCCCTGACGAACAGGGCTTCGACCTTTACCACCAGCTGCACCTGGGGGGCCCACTGAAAAAAACCCCGGAAAATCATGAACGTCGGACGATTGCTCCCACACCGAAAGTGGAGCCTGTCAAGCTCTTCCTGCTCCTCACCGGCCATTGGCAGCGCATCTACAGCACCACAGACATCGGGCCTCCGGGCTTTCCCTGATGAACAGGGCTTCGATGTTTACCACCAGCTGCGCCTGGGCGCCCACTAAAAAAAAACCCAAAAAATCGCGAACGTCGGATGATTGCTCCCACACCGAAAGTGCCAGCCAGTCAAGCTCTTGCTGCTCCTCACCGGCCATTGGCAGCGCATCTACAGCACCACAGACATCGGGGCTCCGGGCTTTCCCTGACGAACAGGGCTTCGACGTTTACCACCAGCTGCACCTGGGCGCCCACTCCAGAAAAACCTGAAAAATCACGAACGTCGGACGATTGCTCCCACACAAAAAGTGCCAGCCAGTCAAGCTCCTGCTGCTCCTCACCGGCCATTGGCAGCGCATCTACAGCACCACAGACATCGGGGCTCCGAGCTTTCCCTGACGAACAGGGCTTCGACGTTTACCACCAGCTGCACCTGGGGGGCCCACTGAAAAAAACCCCGAAAAATCATGAACGTCGGACGATTGCTCCCACACCGAAATTGCCAGCCAGTCAAGCTCTTGCTGCTCCTCCCCGGCCATTGGCAGCGCATCTACAGCACCACAGACATCGGGGCTCCGGGCTTTCCCTGACGAACAGGGCTTCGACGTTTACCACCAGCTGCACCTGGGCGCCCACTCCAGAAAAACCCGAAAAATCACGAACGTCGGACGATTGCTCCCACACCAAAAGTGCCAGCCAGTCAAGCTCCTGCTGCTCCTCACCGGCCATTGGCAGCGCATCTACAGCACCACAGACATTGGGGCTCCGAGCTTTCCCTGACGAACAGGGCTTCGACGTTTACCACCAGCTGCACCTGGGGGGCCCACTGAAAAAAACCCCGAAAAATCATGAACGTCGGACGATTGCTCCCACACCGAAATTGCCAGCCAGTCAAGCTCTTGCTGCTCCTCCCCGGCCATTGGCAGCGCATCTACAGCACCACAGACATGGGGGCTCCGGGCTTTCCCTGACGAACAGGGCTTCGACGTTTACCACCAGCTGCACCTGGGCGCCCATTGGAAAAAAACCCAAGAAAAATCACGAACGTCGGACGATTGCTCCCACACTGAAAGTGCCAGCCAGTCAAGCTCTTGCTGCTCCTCACCGGCCATTCGCAGCGCATCTACAGCACCACAGACATCGGGGCTCCGGGCTTTCCCTGACGAACAGGGCTTCGACGTTTACCACCAGCTGCACCTGGTCGCCCACTCCAAAAAAACCCGAAAATCACGAACGTCAAACGATTGCTCCCACACAAAAAGTGCCAGCAACTCAAGCTCTTGCTGCTCCTCACCGGCCATTGGCAGCGCATCTACAGCACCACAGACATCGGGGCTCCGGGCTTTCCCTGACGAACAGGGCTTCGACGTTTACCACCAGCTGCACCTGGTCGCCCACTCCAAAAAAACCCGAAAAATCACGACCGTCGGACGATTGCTCCCACACCGAAAGTGCCAGCCAGTCAAGCTCTTGCTGCTAATCACCGGCCACTAGCAGCGCATCTACAGCACCACAGACATGGGGGCTCCGGGCATTCCCTGACGAACAGGGCTTCGACGTTTACCACCAGCTGCACCTGGGCACGCACTGAAAAAAAACCCCGAAAAATCACGAATGTCGGACGATTGCTCCCACACCGAAAGTGCCAGCCAGTCAAGCTCTTGCTGCTCCTCACCGGCCATTGGCAGCGCATCTACAGCACCACAGACATCGGGGCTCTGGGCTTTCCCTGACGAACAGGGCTTCGACGTTTACCACCACCTGCACCTCTGCCCCCATTGGAAAAAAACCCCGAAAAATCACGAACGTCGGACGATTGCTCCCACACCGAAAGTGCCAGCCAGTCAAGCTCTTGCTGCTCCTCACCGGCCATTGGCAGCGCATCTACAGCACCACAGACATCGGGGCTCCGGGCTTTCCCTGACGAACAGGGCTTCGACGTTTACCACCAGCTGCACCTGGGCACGCACTGAAAAAAAACCCCGAAAAATCACGAACGTCGGACGATTGCTCCCACACCGAAAGTGCCAGCCAGTCAAGCTCTTGCTGCTCCTCACCGGCCATTGGCAGCGCATCTACAGCACCACAGACATGGGGGCTCCGGGCTTTCCCTGACGAACAGGGCTTCGACGTTTACCACCACCTGCACCTCTGCCCCCATTGGAAAAAAACCCCGAAAAATCACGAACGTCGGACGATTGCTCCCACACCAAAAGTGCCAGCCAGTCAAGCTCTTGCTGCTCCTCACCGGCCATTGGCAGCGCATCTACAGCACCACAGACATCGGGGCTCCGGGCTTTCCCTGACGAACAGGGCTTCGACGTTTACCACCAGCTGCACCTGGGCGCCCACTCCAGAAAAACCCGAAAAATCACGAACGTCGGACGATTGCTCCCACACAAAAAGTGCCAGCCAGTCAAGCTCCTGCTGCTCCTCACCGGCCATTGGCAGCGCATCTACAGCACCACAGAAATCAGGGCTCTGGGCTTTCCCTGACGAACAGGGCTTCGACGTTTACCACCAGCTGCACCTGGGGGGCCCACTGAAAAAAACCCCGAAAAATCACGAACGTCGGACGATTGCTCCCACACCGAAATTGCCAGCCAGTCAAGCTCTTGCTGCTCCTCCCCGGCCATTGGCAGCGCATCTACAGCACCACAGACATCGGGGCTCCGGGCTTTCCCTGACGAACAGGGCTTCGACGTTTACCACCACCTGCACCTGGGCGCCCATTGGAAAAAAACCCAAGAAAAATCACGAACGTTGGACGATTGCTCCCACACCGAAAGTGCCAGCCAGTCAAGCTCTTGCTGCTCCTCACCGGCCATTCGCAGCGCATCTACAGCACCACAGACATCGGGGCTCCGGGCTTTCCCTGACGAACAGGGCTTCGACGTTTACCACCACCTGCACCTCTGCTTCCATTGGAAAAAAACCCAAGAAAAATCACGAACGTTGGACGATTGCTCCCACACCGAAAGTGCCAGCCAGTCAAGCTCTTGCTGCTCATCACCGGCCATTAGCAGCGCATCTACAGCACCACAGACATCGGGGCTCCGGGCTTTCCCTGACGAACAGGGCTTCGACGTTTACCACCAGCTGCACCTGGGCGCCCACTGAAAAAAAACCCCGAAAAATCACCAACGTCGGACGATTGCTCCCACACCGAAAGTGCCAGCCAGTCAAGCTCTTGCTGCTCATCACCGGCCATTGGCAGCGCATCTACAGCACCACAGACATGGGGGCTCCGGGCTTTCCCTGACGAACAGGGCTTCGACGTTTACCACAACCTGCACCTCTGCCCCCATTGGAAAAAAACCCCGAAAAATCACGAACGTCGGACGATTGCTCCCACACCGAAAGTGCCAGCCAGTCAAGCTCTTGCTGCTCCTCACCGGCCATTGGCAGCGCATCTACAGCACCACAGACATCGGGGCTCCGGGCTTTCCCTGACGAACAGGGCTTCGACGTTTACCACCAGCTGCACATGGGCGCCCACTCCAGAAAAACCCGAAAAATCACGAACGTCGGACGATTGCTCCCACACCAAAAGTGCCAGCCAGTCAAGCTCCTGCTGCTCCTCACCGGCCATTGGCAGCGCATCTACAGCACCACAGACATTGGGGCTCCGGGCTTTCCCTGATGAACAGGGCTTCGACGTTTACCACCAGCTGCACCTGGGGGGCCCACTGAAAAAAACCCCGAAAAATCACGAACGTCGGACGATTGCTCCCACACCGAAATTGCCAGACAGTCAAGCTCTTGCTGCTCCTCCCCGGCCATTGGCAGCGCATCTACAGCACCACAGACATCGGGGCTCCGGGCTTTCCCTGACGAACAGGGCTTCGACGTTTACCACCAGCTGCACCTGGGCGCCCATTGGAAAAAAACCCAAGAAAAATCACGAACGTCGGACCATTGCTCCCACACCGAAAGTGCCAGCCAGTCAAGCTCTTGCTGCTCCTCACCGGCCATTGGCAGCGCATCTACAGCACCACAGACATCGGGGCTCCGGGCTTTCCCTGACGAACAGGGCTTCGACGTTTACCACCACCTGCACCTGGGCGCCCATTGGAAAAAAACCCAAGAAAAATCACGAACGTTGGACGATTGCTCCCACACCGAAAGTGCCAGCCAGTCAAGCTCTTGCTGCTCCTCACCGGCCATTGGCAGCGCATCTACAGCACCACAGACATCGGGGCTCCGGGCTTTCCCTGACGAACAGGGCTTCGACGTTTACCACCACCTGCACCTGGGCGCCCACTGGAAAAAAACCCCGAAAAATCACCAACGTCGGACGATTGCTCCCACACCGAAAGTGCCAGCCAGTCAAGCTCTTGCTGCTCCTCACCGGCCATTGGCAGCGCATCTACAGCACCACAGACATCGGGGCTCCGGGCTTTCCCTGACGAACAGGGCTTCGACGTTTACCACCACCTGCACCTCTGCCCCCATTGGAAAAAAACCCCGAAAAATCACGAACGTCGGACGATTGCTCCCACACCGAAAGTGCCAGCCAGTCAAGCTCTTGCTGCTCCTCACCGGCCATTGGCAGCGCATCTACAGCACCACAGACATCGGGGCTCCGGGCTTTCCCTGACGAACAGGGCTTCGACGTTTACCACCAGCTGCACCTGGTCGCCCACTCCAAAAAAACCCGAAAATCACGAACGTCGGACGATTGCTCCCACACCGAAAGTGCCAGCCAGTCAAGCTCTTGCTGCTCCTCACCGGCCATTGGCAGCGCATCTACAGCACCACAGACATCGGGGCTCCGGGCTTTCCCTGACGAACAGGGCTTCGACGTTTACCACCAGCTGCACCTGGTCGCCCACTCCAAAAAAACCCCGAAAAATCACGAACGTCGGACGATTGCTCCCACACCGAAAGTGCCAGCCAGTCAAGCTCTTGCTGCTCATCACCGGCCACTAGCAGCGCATCTACAGCACCACAGACATCGGGGCTCCGGGCTTTCCCTGACGAACAGGGCTTCGACATTTACCACCACCTGCACCTCTGCCCCCATTGGAAAAAAACCCCGAAAAATCACGAACGTCGGACGATTGCTCCCACACCGAAAGTGCCAGCCAGTCAAGCTCTTGCTGCTCCTCCCCGGCCATTGGCAGCGCATCTACAGCACCACAGACATCGGGGCTCCGGGCTTTCCCTGACGAACAGGGCTTCGACGTTTACCACCAGCTGCACCTGGGCGCCCACTCCAGAAAAACCCGAAAAATCACGAACGTCGGACGATTGCTCCCACACAAAAAGTGCCAGCCAGTCAAGCTCCTGCTGCTTCTCACCGGCCATTGGCAGCGCATCTACAGCACCACAGAAATCGGGGCTCCGAGCTTTCCCTGACGAACAGGGCTTCGACGTTTACCACCAGCTGCACCTGGGGGGCCCACTGAAAAAAACCCCGAAAAATCATGAACGTCGGACGATTGCTCCCACACCGATATTGCCAGCCAGTCAAGCTCTTGCTGCTCCTCCCCGGCCATTGGCAGCGCATCTACAGCACCACAGACATCGGGGCTCCGGGCTTTCCCTGAAGAACAGGGCTTCGACGTTTACCATTACCTGCACCTGGGCGCCCATTGGAAAAAAACCCAAGAAAAATCACGAACGTTGGACGATTGCTCCCACACCGAAAGTGCCAGCCAGTCAAGCTCTTGCTGCTCCTCACCGGCCATTCGCAGCGCATCTACAGCACCACAGACATCGGGGCTCCGGGCTTTCCCTGACGAACAGGGCTTCGACGTTTACCACCACCTGCACCTCTGCTTCCATTGGAAAAAAACCCAAGAAAAATCACGAACGTTGGACGATTGCTCCCACACCGAAAGTGCCAGCCAGTCAAGCTCTTGCTGCTCATCACCGGCCATTAGCAGCGCATCGACAGCACCACAGACATCGGGGCTCCGGGCTTTCCCTGACGAACAGGGCTTCGACGTTTACCACCAGCTGCACCTGGGCGCCCACTGAAAAAAAACCCCGAAAAATCACCAACGTCGGACGATTGCTCCCACACCGAAAGTGCCAGCCAGTCAAGCTCTTGCTGCTCATCACCGGCCATTGGCAGCGCATCTACAGCACCACAGACATGGGGGCTCCGGGCTTTCCCTGACGAACAGGGCTTCGACGTTTACCACCACCTGCACCTCTGCCCCCTTTGGAAAAAAACCCCGAAAAATCACGAACGTCGGACGATTGCTCCCACACCGAAAGTGCCAGCCAGTCAAGCTCTTGCTGCTCCTCACCGGCCATTGGCAGCGCATCTACAGCACCACAGACATCGGGGCTCCGGGCTTTCCCTGACGAACAGGGCTTCGACGTTTACCACCAGCTGCACCTGGTCGCCCACTCCAAAAAAACCCGAAAAATCACGAACGTCGGACGATTGCTCCCACACCGAACGTGCCAGCAACTCAAGCTCTTCCTGCTCATCACCGGCCATTGGCAGCGCATCTACAGCACCACAGACATCGGGGCTCCGGGCTTTCCCTGACGAACAGGGCTTCGACCTTTACCACCAGCTGCACCTCGGGGGCCCACTGAAAAAAACCCCCAAAAATCATGAACGTCGGGCGATTGCTCCCACACCGAAAGTGCCAGCCAGTCAAGCTCTTGCTGCTCCTCACCGGCCATTGGCAGCGCATCTACAGCACCACAGACATCGGGGCTCCGGGCTTTCCCTGACGAACAGGGCTTCGACGTTTACCACCAGCTGCACCTGGGCGCCCACTCCAAAAAAACCCCGAAAAATCATGAACGTCGGACGATTGCTCCCACACCGAAAGTGCCAGCCAGTCAAGCTCTTGCTGCTCCTCACAGGCCATTGGCAGCGCATCTACAGCACCACAGACATCGGGGCTCCGGGCTTTCCCTGACGAACAGGGCTTCGACGTTTACCACCACCTGCACCTCTGCTTCCATTGGAAAAAAACCCAAGAAAAATCACGAACGTTGGACGATTGCTCCCACACCGAAAGTGCCAGCCAGTCAAGCTCTTGCTGCTCATCACCGGCCATTAGCAGCGCATCTACAGCACCACAGACATCGGGGCTCCGGGCTTTCCCTGACGAACAGGGCTTCGACGTTTACCACCAGCTGCACCTGGGCGCCCACTGAAAAAAAACCCCGAAAAATCACAAACGTCGGACGATTGCTCCCACACCGAAAGTGCCAGCCAGTCAAGCTCTTGCTGCTCCTCACCGGCCATTGGCAGCGCATCTACAGCACCACAGACATGGGGGCTCCGGGCTTTCCCTGACGAACAGGGCTTCGACGTTTACCACCACCTGCACCTCTGCCCCCATTGGAAAAAAACCCCGAAAAATCACGAACGTCGGACGATTGCTCCCACACCGAAAGTGCCATCCAGTCAAGCTCTTCCTGCTCCTCACCGGCCATTGGCAGCGCATCTACAGCACCACAGACATGGGGGCTCCGGGCTTTCCCTGACGAACAGGGCTTCGACGTTTACCACCACCTGCACCTGGGCGCCCATTGGAAAAAAACCCAAGAAAAATCACGAACGTTGGACGATTGCTCCCACACCGAAAGTGCCAGCCAGTCAAGCTCCTGCTGCTCCTCCCCGGCCATTGGCAGCGCATCTACAGCACCACAGACATCGGTGCTCCGGGCTTTCCCTGACGAACAGGGCTGCGACGTTTACCACCAGCTGCACCTGGGCGCCCACTGAAAAAAAACCCAAGAAAATTACGAACGTCGGACCATTGCTCCCACACCGAAAGTGCCAGCAACTCAAGCTCTTGCTGCTCCTCACCGGCCATTGGCAGCGCATCTACAGCACCAAAGACATCGGGGCTCCGGGCTTTCCCTGACGAACAGGGCTTCGACCTTTACCACCAGCTGCACCTGGGGGGCCCACTGAAAAAAACCCCGGAAAATCATGAACGTCGGACGATTGCTCCCACACCGAAAGTGGAGCCTGTCAAGCTCTTCCTGCTCCTCACCGGCCATTGGCAGCGCATCTACAGCACCACAGACATCGGGCCTCCGGGCTTTCCCTGATGAACAGGGCTTCGATGTTTACCACCAGCTGCGCCTGGGCGCCCACTAAAAAAAAACCCAAAAAATCGCGAACGTCGGATGATTGCTCCCACACCGAAAGTGCCAGCCAGTCAAGCTCTTGCTGCTCCTCACCGGCCATTGGCAGCGCATCTACAGCACCACAGACATCGGGGCTCCGGGCTTTCCCTGACGAACAGGGCTTCGACGTTTACCACCAGCTGCACCTGGGCGCCCACTCCAGAAAAACCTGAAAAATCACGAACGTCGGACGATTGCTCCCACACAAAAAGTGCCAGCCAGTCAAGCTCCTGCTGCTCCTCACCGGCCATTGGCAGCGCATCTACAGCACCACAGACATCGGGGCTCCGAGCTTTCCCTGACGAACAGGGCTTCGACGTTTACCACCAGCTGCACCTGGGGGGCCCACTGAAAAAAACCCCGAAAAATCATGAACGTCGGACGATTGCTCCCACACCGAAATTGCCAGCCAGTCAAGCTCTTGCTGCTCCTCCCCGGCCATTGGCAGCGCATCTACAGCACCACAGACATCGGGGCTCCGGGCTTTCCCTGACGAACAGGGCTTCGACCTTTACCACCTCCTGCACCTGGGCGCCCATTGGAAAAAAACCCAAGAAAAATCACGAACGTTGGACGATTGCTCCCACACCGAAAGTGCCAGCCAGTCAAGCTCTTGCTGCTCCTCCCCGGCCATTGGCAGCGCATCTACAGCACCACAGACATCGGGGCTCCGGGCTTTCCCTGACGAACAGGGCTTCGACGTTTACCACCAGCTGCACCTGGTCGCCCACTCCAAAAAAACCCGAAAAATCACGAACGTCGGACGATTGCTCCCACACCGAACGTGCCAGCAACTCAAGCTCTTGCTGCTCATCACCGGCCATTGGCAGCGCATCTACAGCACCACAGACATCGGGGCTCCGGGCTTTCCCTGACGAACAGGGCTTCGACCTTTACCACCAGCTGCACCTCGGGGGCCCACTGAAAAAAACCCCCAAAAATCATGAACGTCGGACGATTGCTCCCACACCGAAAGTGCCAGCCCGTCAAGCTCTTGCTGCTCCTCACCGGCCATTGGCAGCGCATCTACAGCACCACAGACATCGGGGCTCCGGGCTTTCCCTGACGAAAAGGGCTTCGACTTTTACCACCAGCTGCACCTGGGCGCCCACTCCAAAAAAACCCCGAAAAATCAGCAACGTCGGACGATTGCTCCCACACCGAAAGTGCCAGCCAGTCAAGCTCTTGCTGCTCCTCACAGGCCATTGGCAGCGCATCTACAGCACCACAGACATCGGGGCTCCGGGCTTTCCCTGACGAACAGGGCTTCGACGTTTACCACCACCTGCACCTCTGCTTCCATTGGAAAAAAACCCAAGAAAAATCACGAACGTCGGACGATTGCTCCCACACCGAAAGTGCCAGCCAGTCAAGCTCTTGCTGCTCATCACCGGCCATTAGCAGCGCATCTACAGCACCACAGACATCGGGGCTCCGGGCTTTCCCTGACGAACAGGGCTTCGACGTTTACCACCAGCTGCACCTGGGCGCCCACTGAAAAAAAACCCCGAAAAATCACAAACGTCGGACGATTGCTCCCACACCAAAAGTGCCAGCCAGTCAAGCTCTTGCTGCTCCTCACCGGCCATTGGCAGCGCATCTACAGCACCACAGACATCGGGGCTCCGGGCTTTCCCTGACGAACAGGGCTTCGACGTTTACCACCACCTGCACCTCTGCCCCCATTGGAAAAAAACCCCGAAAAATCACGAACTTCGGACGATTGCTCCCACACCGAAAGTGCCATCCAGTCAAGCTCTTGCTGCTCATCACCGGCCATTGGCAGCGCATCTACAGCACCACAGACATCGGGGCTCCGGGCTTTCCCTGACGAACAGGGCTTCGACGTTTACCACCAGCTGCACCTGGGGGGCCCACTGAAAAAAACCCCGAAAAATCATGAACGTCGGACGATTGCTCCCACACCGAAAGTGCCAGCCAGTCAAGCTCTTGCTGCTCCTCACCGGCCATTGGCAGCGCATCTACAGCACCACAGACATCGGGGCTCCGGGCTTTCCCTGACGAACAGGGCTTTGACGTTTACCACCAGCTGCACCTGGGGGGCCCACTGAAAAAAACCCCGAAAAATCATGAACGTCGGACGATTGCTCCCACACCGAAAGTGCCAGCCAGTCAAGCTCTTGCTGCTCCTCACCGGCCATTGGCAGCGCATCTACAGCACCACAGACATCGGGGCTCCGGGCTTTCCCTGACGAAAAGGGCTTCGACTTTTACCACCATCTGCACCTGGGCGCCCACTCCAAAAAAACCCCGAAAAATCATGAACGTCGGACGATTGCTCCCACACCGAAAGTGCCAGCCAGTCAAGCTCTTGCTGCTCCTCACCGGCCATTGGCAGCGCATCTACAGCACCACAGACATCGGGGCTCCGGGCTTTCCCTGACGAACAGGGCTTTGACACTTACCACCACCTGCACCTCTGCTTCCATTGGAAAAAAACCCAAGAAAAATCACGAACGTTGGACGATTGCTCCCACACCGAAAGTGCCAGCCAGTCAAGTTCTTGCTGCTCATCACCGGCCATTAGCAGCGCATCTACAGCACCACAGACATCGGGGCTCCGGGCTTTCCCTGACGAACAGGGCTTCGACGTTTACCACCAGCTGCACCTCTGCCCCCATTGGAAAAAAACCCCGAAAAATCACGAACGTCGGACGATTGCTCCCACACCGAAAGTGCCATCCAGTCAAGCTCTTGCTGCTCCTCACCGGCCATTGGCAGCGCATCTACAGCACCACAGACATCGGGGCTCCGGGCTTTCCCTGACGAACAGGGCTTCGACGTTTACCACCAGCTGCACCTGGGGGGCCCACTGAAAAAAACCCAAGAAAAATCACGAACGTTGGACGATTGCTCCCACACCGAAAGTGCCAGCCAGTCAAGCTCCTGCTGCTCCTCCCCGGCCATTGGCAGCGCATCTACAGCACCACAGACATCGGGGCTCCGAGCTTTCCCTGACGAACAGGGCTTCGACGTTTACCACCAGCTGCACCTGGGGGGCCCACTGAAAAAAACCCCGAAAAATCATGAACGTCGGACGATTGCTCCCACACCGAAATTGCCAGCCAGTCAAGCTCTTGCTGCTCCTCCCCGGCCATTGGCAGCGCATCTACAGCACCACAGACATCGGGGCTCCGGGCTTTCCCTGACGAACAGGGCTTCGACCTTTACCACCTCCTGCACCTGGGCGCCCATTGGAAAAAAACCCAAGAAAAATCACGAACGTTGGACGATTGCTCCCACACCGAAAGTGCCAGCCAGTCAAGCTCTTGCTGCTCCTCCCCGGCCATTGGCAGCGCATCTACAGCACCACAGACATCGGGGCTCCGGGCTTTCCCTGACGAACAGGGCTTCGACGTTTACCACCAGCTGCACCTGGTCGCCCACTCCAAAAAAACCCGAAAAATCACGAACGTCGGACGATTGCTCCCACACCGAACGTGCCAGCAACTCAAGCTCTTGCTGCTCATCACCGGCCATTGGCAGCGCATCTACAGCACCACAGACATCGGGGCTCCGGGCTTTCCCTGACGAACAGCGCTTCGACCTTTACCACCAGCTGCACCTCGGGGGCCCACTGAAAAAAACCCCCAAAAATCATGAACGTCGGACGATTGCTCCCACACCGAAAGTGCCAGCCAGTCAAGCTCTTGCTGCTCCTCACCGGCCATTGGCAGCGCATCTACAGCACCACAGACATCGGGGCTCCGGGCTTTCCCTGACGAAAAGGGCTTCGACTTTTACCACCAGCTGCACCTGGGCGCCCACTCCAAAAAAACCCCGAAAAATCAGCAACGTCGGACGATTGCTCCCACACCGAAAGTGCCAGCCAGTCAAGCTCTTGCTGCTCCTCACAGGCCATTGGCAGCGCATCTACAGCACCACAGACATGGGGGCTCCGGGCTTTCCCTGACGAACAGGGCTTCGACGTTTACCACCACCTGCACCTCTGCTTCCATTGGAAAAAAACCCAAGAAAAATCACGAACGTCGGACGATTGCTCCCACACCGAAAGTGCCAGCCAGTCAAGCTCTTGCTGCTCATCACCGGCCATTAGCAGCGCATCTACAGCACCACAGACATCGGGGCTCCGGGCTTTCCCTGACGAACAGGGCTTCGACGTTTACCACCAGCTGCACCTGGGCGCCCACTGAAAAAAAACCCCGAAAAATCACAAACGTCGGACGATTGCTCCCACACCAAAAGTGCCAGCCAGTCAAGCTCTTGCTGCTCCTCACCGGCCATTGGCAGCGCATCTACAGCACCACAGACATCGGGGCTCCGGGCTTTCCCTGACGAACAGGGCTTCGACGTTTACCACCACCTGCACCTCTGCCCCCATTGGAAAAAAACCCCGAAAAATCACGAACTTCGGACGATTGCTCCCACACCGAAAGTGCCATCCAGTCAAGCTCTTGCTGCTCATCACCGGCCATTGGCAGCGCATCTACAGCACCACAGACATCGGGGCTCCGGGCTTTCCCTGACGAACAGGGCTTCGACGTTTACCACCAGCTGCACCTGGGGGGCCCACTGAAAAAAACCCCGAAAAATCATGAACGTCGGACGATTGCTCCCACACCGAAAGTGCCAGCCAGTCAAGCTCTTGCTGCTCCTCACCGGCCATTGGCAGCGCATCTACAGCACCACAGACATCGGGGCTCCGGGCTTTCCCTGACGAACAGGGCTTTGACGTTTACCACCAGCTGCACCTGGGGGGCCCACTGAAAAAAAACCCGAAAAATCATGAACGTCGGACGATTGCTCCCACACTGAAAGTGCCAGCCAGTCAAGCTCTTGCTGCTCCTCACCGGCCATTGGCAGCGCATCTACAGCACCACAGACATCGGGGCTCCGGGCTTTCCCTGACGAAAAGGGCTTCGACTTTTACCACCATCTGCACCTGGGCGCCCACTCCAAAAAAACCCCGAAAAATCATGAACGTCGGACGATTGCTCCCACACCGAAAGTGCCAGCCAGTCAAGCTCTTGCTGCTCCTCACCGGCCATTGGCAGCGCATCTACAGCACCACAGACATCGGGGCTCCGGGCTTTCCCTGACGAACAGGGCTTTGACACTTACCACCACCTGCACCTCTGCTTCCATTGGAAAAAAACCCAAGAAAAATCACGAACGTTGGACGATTGCTCCCACACCGAAAGTGCCAGCCAGTCAAGTTCTTGCTGCTCATCACCGGCCATTAGCAGCGCATCTACAGCACCACAGACATCGGGGCTCCGGGCTTTCCCTGACGAACAGGGCTTCGACGTTTACCACCACCTGCACCTGGGCGCCCATTGGAAAAAAACCCAAGAAAAATCACGAACGTTGGACGATTGCTCCCACACCGAAAGTGCCAGCCAGTCAAGCTCCTGCTGCTCCTCCCCGGCCATTGGCAGCGCATCTACAGCACCACAGACATCGGGCTCCGGGCTTTCCCTGACGAACAGGGCTGCGACGTTTACCACCAGCTGCACCTGGGTGCCCATTGGAAAAAAACCCAAGAAAATTACTAACGTCGGACCATTGCTCCCACACCGAAAGTGCCAGCAACTCAAGCTCTTGCTGCTCCTCACCGGCCATTGGCAGCGCATCTACAGCACCAAAGACATCGGGGCTCCGGGCTTTCCCTGACGAACAGGGCTTCGACCTTTACCACCAGCTGCACCTGGGGGGCCCACTGAAAAAAACCCCGGAAAATCATGAACGTCGGACGATTGCTCCCACACCGAAAGTGGAGCCTGTTAAGCTCTTCCTGCTCCTCACCGGCCATTGGCAGCGCATCTACAGCACCACAGACATCGGGCCTCCGGGCTTTCCCTGATGAACAGGGCTTCGATGTTTACCACCAGCTGCGCCTGGGCGCCCACTAAAAAAAAACCCAAAAAATCACGAACGTCGGATGATTGCTCCCACACCGAAAGTGCCAGCCAGTCAAGCTCCTGCTGCTCCTCACCGGCCATTGGCAGCGCATCTACAGCACCACAGACATCGGGGCTCCGGGCTTTCCCTGACGAACAGGGCTTCGACGTTTACCACCAGCTGCACCTGAGCGCCCACTCCAGAAAAACCCGAAAAATCACGAACGTCGGACGATTGCTCCCACACAAAAAGTGCCAGCCAGTCAAGCTCCTGCTGCTCCTCACCGGCCATTGGCAGCGCATCTACAGCACCACAGACATCGGGGCTCCGAGCTTTCCCTGACGAACAGGGCTTCGACGTTTACCACCAGCTGCACCTGGGGGGCCCACTGAAAAAAACCCCGAAAAATCATGAACGTCGGACGATTGCTCCCACACCGAAATTGCCAGCCAGTCAAGCTCTTGCTGCTCCTCACCGGCCATTCGCAGCGCATCTACAGCACCACAGACATCGGGGCTCCGGGCTTTCCCTGACGAACAGGGCTTCGACATTTACCACCACCTGCACCTGGGCGCCCATTGGAAAAAAACCCAAGAAAAATCACGAACGTTGGACGATTGCTCCCACACAAAAAGTGCCAGCAACTCAAGCTCTTGCTGCTCCTCCCCGGCCATTGGCAGCGCATCTACAGCACCACAGACATCGGGGCTCCGGGCTTTCCCTGACGAACAGGGCTTCGACGTTTACCACCACCTGCACCTGGGCGCCCACTCCAAAAAAACCCGAAAAATCACGAACGTCGGACGATTGCTCCCACACCGAACGTGCCAGCAACTCAAGCTCTTGCTGCTCATCACCGGCCATTGGCAGCGCATCTACAGCACCACAGACATCGGGGCTCCGGGCTTTCCCTGACGAACAGGGCTTCGACCTTTACCACCAGCTGCACCTCGGGGGCCCACTGAAAAAAACCCCCAAAAATCATGAACGTTGGACGATTGCTCCCACACCGAAAGTGCCAGCCAGTCAAGCTCTTGCTGCTCCTCCCCGGCCATTAGCAGCGCATCTACAGCACCACAGACATCGGGGCTCCGGGCTTTCCCTGACGAACAGGGCTTCGACGTTTACCACCAGCTGCACCTGGGCGCCCACTGAAAAAAAACCCCGAAAAATCACAAACGTCGGACGATTGCTCCCACACCAAAAGTGCCAGCCAGTCAAGCTCTTGCTGCTCCTCACCGGCCATTGGCAGCGCATCTACAGCACCACAGACATGGGGGCTCCGGGCTTTCCCTGACGAACAGGGCTTCGACGTTTACCACCACCTGCACCTCTGCCCCCATTGGAAAAAAACCCCGAAAAATCACGAACTTCGGACGATTGCTCCCACACCGAAAGTGCCATCCAGTCAAGCTCTTGCTGCTCCTCCCCGGCCATTGGCAGCGCATCTACAGCACCACAGACATCGGGGCTCCGGGCTTTCCCTGACGAACAGGGCTTCGACGTTTACCACCAGCTGCACCTGGGCGCCCACTCCAGAAAAACCCGAAAAATCACGAACGTCGGACGATTGCTCCCACACCAAAAGTGCCAGCCAGTCAAGCTCCTGCTGCTCCTCACCGGCCATTGGCAGCGCATCTACAGCACCAGAGACATTGGGGCTCCGAGCTTTCCCTGACGAACAGGGCTTCGACGTTTACCACCAGCTGCACCTGGGGGGCCCACTGAAAAAAACCCCGAAAAATCATGAACGTCGGACGATTGCTCCCACACCGAAAGTGCCAGCCAGTCAAGCTCTTGCTGCTCCTCACCGGCCATTGGCAGCGCATCTACAGCACCACAGACATCGGGGCTCCGGGCTTTCCCTGACGAACAGGGCTTTGACGTTTACCACCAGCTGCACCTGGGGGGCCCACTGAAAAAAACCCCGAAAAATCATGAACGTCGGACGATTGCTCCCACACCGAAAGTGCCAGCCAGTCAAGCTCTTGCTGCTCCTCACTGGCCATTGGCAGCGCATCTACAGCACCACAGACATCGGGGCTCCGGGCTTTCCCTGATGAACAGGACTTCGACGTTTACCACCAGCTGCACCTGGGAGTCCACTCCAAAAAAACCCGAAAAATCACGAACGTCGGACGATTGCTCCCACACCGAAAGTGCCAGCCAGTCAAGCTCTTGCTGCTCCTCACCGGCCATTGGCAGTGCATCTACAGCACCACAGACATCGGGGCTCCGGGCTTTCCCTGACGAAAAGGGCTTCGACTTTTACCACCATCTGCACCTGGGCGCCCACTCCAAAAAAACCCCGAAAAATCATGAACGTCGGACGATTGCTCCCACACCGAAAGTGCCAGCCAGTCAAGCTCTTGCTGCTCCTCACCGGCCATTGGCAGCGCATCTACAGCACCACAGACATCGGGGCTCCGGGCTTTCCCTGACGAACAGGGCTTTGACACTTACCACCACCTGCACCTCTGCTTCCATTGGAAAAAAACCCAAGAAAAATCACGAACGTTGGACGATTGCTCCCACACCGAAAGTGCCAGCCAGTCAAGTTCTTGCTGCTCATCACCGGCCATTAGCAGCGCATCTACAGCACCACAGACATCGGGGCTCCGGGCTTTCCCTGACGAACAGGGCTTCGACGTTTACCACCACCTGCACCTCTGCCCCCATTGGAAAAAAACCCCGAAATATCACGAACGTCGGACGATTGCTCCCACACTGAAAGTGCCATCCAGTCAAGCTCTTGCTGCTCCTCACCGGCCATTGGCAGCGCATCTACAGCACCACAGACATCGGGGCTCCGGGCTTTCCCTGACGAACAGGGCTTCGACGTTTACCACCAGCTGCACCTGGGTGCCCATTGGAAAAAAACCCAAGAAAATTAAGAACGTCGGACCATTGCTCCCACACCGAAAGTGCCAGCTAGTTAAGCTCTTGCTGCTCCTCACCGGCCATTGGCAGCGCATCTACAGCACCAAAGACATCGGGGCTCCGGGCTTTCCCTGACGAACAGGGCTTCGACCTTTACCACCAGCTGCACCTGGGGGGCCCACTGAAAAAAACCCCGAAAAATCATGAACGTCGGACGATTGCTCCCACACCGAAAGTGGAGCCTGTCAAGCTCTTCCTGCTCCTCACCGGCCATTGGCAGCGCATCTACAGCACCACAGACATCGGGGCTCCGGGCTTTCCCTGATGAACAGGGCTTCGATGTTTACCACCAGCTGCGCCTGGGCGCCCACTAAAAAAAAACCCAAAAAATCACGAACGTCGGATGATTGCTCCCACACCGAAAGTGCCAGCCAGTCAAGCTCTTGCTGCTCCTCACCGGACATTGGCAGCGCATCTACAGCACCACAGACATCGGGGCTCCGGGCTTTCCCTGACGAACAGGGCTTCGACGTTTACCACCAGCTGCACCTGGGCGCCCACTCCAGAAAAACCCGAAAAATCACGAACGTCGGACGATTGCTCCCACACAAAAAGTGCCAGCCAGTCAAGCTCTTGCTGCTCCTCACCGGCCATTGGCAGCGCATCTACAGCACCAAAGACATCGGGGCTCCGAGCTTTCCCTGACGAACAGGGCTTCGACGTTTACCACCAGCTGCACCTGGGGGGCCCACTGAAAAAAACCCCGAAAAATCATGAACGTCGGACGATTGCTCCCACACCGAAATTGCCAGCTAGTCAAGCTCTTGCTGCTCCTCCCCGGCCATTGGCAGCGCATCTACAGCACCACAGACATCGGGGCTCCGGGCTTTCCCTGACGAACAGGGCTTCGACATTTACCACCACCTGCACCTGGGCGCCCACTGGAAAAAAAACCCAAAAAATCACGAACGTCGGACGATTGGTCCCACACCGAAAGTGCCAGCCAGTCAAGCTCTTGCTGCTCCTCCCCAGCCATTGGCAGCGCATCTACAGCACCACAGACATCGGGGCTCCGGGCTTTCCCTGACGAACAGGGCTTCGACGTTTACCACCAGCTGCACCTGGGGGGCCCACTGAAAAAAACCCAAGAAAAATCACGAACGTCGGACGATTGCTCCCACACCGAAATTGCCAGCCAGTCAAGCTCTTGCTGCTCCTCCCCGGCCATTGGCAGCGCATCTACAGCACCACAAACATCGGGGCTCCGGGCTTTCCCTGACGAACAGGGCTTCGACGTTTACCACCAGCTGCACCTGGGCGCCCATTGGAAAAAAACCCAAGAAAAATCACGAACGTCGGACCATTGCTCCCACACCGAAAGTGCCAGCCAGTCAAGCTCTTGCTGCTCCTCACCGGCCATTCGCAGCGCATCTACAGCACCACAGACATCGG
Organism: Chlamydotis macqueenii; assembly: GCF_036417535.1. NCBI lineage: Eukaryota > Metazoa > Chordata > Aves > Otidiformes > Otididae > Chlamydotis > Chlamydotis macqueenii. The sequence goes on along the minus strand of NC_141592.1, from coordinate 32,076,514 downwards.
GGCTCCGGGCTTTCCCTGACGAACAGGGCTTCGACGTTTACCACCAGCTGCACCTGGTCGCCCACTCCAAAAAAACCCGAAAATCACGAACGTCGGACGATTGCTCCCACACAAAAAGTGCCAGCAACTCAAGCTCTTGCTGCTCCTCACCGGCCATTGGCAGCGCATCTACAGCACCACAGACATCGGGGCTCCGGGCTTTCCCTGACGAACAGGGCTTCGACGTTTACCACCAGCTGCACCTGGTCGCCCACTCCAAAAAAACCCGAAAAATCACGAAGGTCGGACGATTGCTCCCACACCGAAAGTGCCAGCCAGTCAAGCTCTTGCTGCTCCTCACCGGCCACTAGCAGCGCATCTACAGCACCACAGACATCAGGGCTCCGGGCTTTCCCTGACGAACAGGGCTTCGACGTTTACCAGCAGCTGCACCTGGGCACGCACTAAAAAAAGTACGCAAAAAATCACGAACTTCGGACGATTGCTCCCACACCGAAAGTGCCAGCCAGTCAAGCTCTTGCTGCTCCTCCCCGGCCATTGGCACCGCATCTACAGCACCACAGACATCGGGGCTCCGGGCTTTCCCTGACGAACAGGGCTTCGACGTTTACCACCAGCTGCACCTGGGCGCCCACTGAAAAAAAACCCCGAAAAATCTCCAACGTCGGACGATTGCTCCCACACCGAAAGTGCCAGCCAGTCAAGCTCTTGCTGCTCATCACCGGCCATTGGCAGCGCATCTACAGCACCACAGACATTGGGGCTCCGGGCTTTCCCTGACGAACAGGGCTTCGACGTTTACCACCACCTGCACCTCTGCCCCCATTGGAAAAAAACCCCGAAAAATCACGAACGTCGGACGATTGCTCCCACACCGAAAGTGCCAGCCAGTCAAGCTCTTGCTGCTCCTCACCGGCCATTGGCAGCGCATCTACAGCACCACAGACATCGGGGCTCCGGGCTTTCCCTGACGAACAGGGCTTCGACGTTTACCACCAGCTGCACCTGGGCGCCCACTCCAGAAAAACCCGAAAAATCACGAACGTCGGACGATTGCTCCCACACCAAAAGTGCCAGCCAGTCAAGCTCCTGCTGCTCCTCACCGGCCATTGGCAGCGCATCTACAGCACCACAGACATCGGGGCTCCGAGCTTTCCCTGACGAACAGGGCTTCGACGTTTACCACCAGCTGCACCTGGGGGGCCCACTGAAAAAAACCCCGAAAAATCATGAACGTCGGACGATTGCTCCCACACCGAAATTGCCAGACAGTCAAGCTCTTGCTGCTCCTCCCCGGCCATTGGCAGCGCATCTACAGCACCACAGACATCGGGGCTCCGTGCTTTCCCTGACGAACAGGGCTTCGACGTTTACCACCAGCTGCACCTGGGCGCCCATTGGAAAAAAACCGAAGAAAAATCACGAACGTTGGACGATTGCTCCCACACCGAAAGTGCCAGCCAGTCAAGCTCTTGTTGCTCCTCACCGGCCATTCGCAGCGCATCTACAGCACCACAGACATCGGGGCTCCGGGCTTTCCCTGACGAACAGGGCTTCGACGTTTACCACCAGCTGCACCTGGTCGCCCACTCCAAAAAAACCCGAAAATCACGAACGTCAAACGATTGCTCCCACACCAAAAGTGCCAGCCAGTCAAGCTCTTGCTGCTCCTCACCGGCCATTGGCAGCGCATCTACAGCACCACAGACATCGGGGCTCCGGGCTTTCCCTGACGAACAGGGCTTCGACGTTTACCACCAGCTGCACCTGGTCGCCCACTCCAAAAAAACCCGAAAAATCACGACCGTCGGACGATTGCTCCCACACCGAAAGTGCCAGCCAGTCAAGCTCTTGCTGCTCATCACCGGCCATTGGCAGCGCATCTACAGCACCACAGACATGGGGGCTCCGGGCTTTCCCTGACGAACAGGGCTTCGACGTTTACCACCAGCTGCACCTGGGCACGCACTGAAAAAAAACCCCGAAAAATCACGAACGTCGGACGACTGCTCCCACACCGAAAGTGCCAGCCAGTCAAGCTCTTGCTGCTCCTCACCGGCCATTGGCAGCGCATCTACAGCACCACAGACATCGGGGCTCCGGGCTTTCCCTGACGAACAGGGCTTCGACGTTTACCACCACCTGCACCTCTGCTTCCATTGGAAAAAAACCCAAGAAAAATCACGAACGTTGGACGATTGCTCCCACACCGAAAGTGCCAGCTAGTCAAGCTCTTGCTGCTCATCACCGGCCATTAGCAGCGCATCTACAGCACCACAGACATCGGGGCTCCGGGCTTTCCCTGACGAACAGGGCTTCGACGTTTACCACCAGCTGCACCTGGGCGCCCACTGAAAAAAAACCCCGAAAAATCACCAACGTCGGACGATTGCTCCCACACCGAAAGTGCCAGCCAGTCAAGCTCTTGCTGCTCATCACCGGCCATTGGCAGCGCATCTACAGCACCACAGACATGGGGGCTCCGGGCTTTCCCTGACGAACAGGGCTTCGACGTTTACCACCACCTGCACCTCTGCCCCCATTGGAAAAAAACCCCGAAAAATCACGAACGTCGGACGATTGCTCCCACACCGAAAGTGCCAGCCAGTCAAGCTCTTGCTGCTCCTCCCCGGCCATTGGCAGCGCATCTACAGCACCACAGACATCGGGGCTCCGGGCTTTCCCTGACGAACAGGGCTTCGACGTTTACCACCAGCTGCACCTGGTCGCCCACTCCAGAAAAACCCTAAAAATCACGAACGTCGGACGATTGCTCCCACACAAAAAGTGCCAGCCAGTCAAGCTCCTGCTGCTCCTCACCGGCCATTGGCAGCGCATCTACAGCACCGCAGACATCGGGGCTCCGGGCATTCCCTGACGAACAGGGCTTCGACGTTTACCACCAGCTGCACCTGAGCGCTCACTCCAAAAAACACCGAAAAATCACGAACGTTGGACGATTGCTCCCACACCGAAAATGCCAGCCAGTCAAGCTCCTGCTGCTCCTCCCCGGCCATTGGCAGCGCATCTACAGCACCACAGACATCGGGGCTCCGGGCTTTCCCTGACGAACAGGGCTTCGACGTTTACCACCAGCTGCACCTGGGCGCCCACTGGAAAAAAACCCCGAAAAATCACAAACGTCGGACGATTGCTCCCACACCAAAAGTGCCAGCCAGTCAAGCTCTTGCTGCTCCTCACCGGCCATTGGCAGCGCATCTACAGCACCACAGACATGGGGGCTCCGGGCTTTCCCTGACGAACAGGGCTTCGACGTTTACCACCACCTGCACCTCTGCCCCCATTGGAAAAAAACCCCGAAAAATCACGAACTTCGGACGATTGCTCCCACACCGAAAGTGCCATCCAGTCAAGCTCTTGCTGCTCCTCCCCGGCCATTGGCAGCGCATCTACAGCACCACAGACATCGGGGCTCCGGGCTTTCCCTGACGAACAGGGCTTCGACGTTTACCACCAGCTGCACCTGGGCGCCCACTCCAGAAAAACCCGAAAAATCACGAACGTCGGACGATTGCTCCCACACCAAAAGTGCCAGCCAGTCAAGCTCCTGCTGCTCCTCACCGGCCATTGGCAGCGCATCTACAGCACCAGAGACATTGGGGCTCCGAGCTTTCCCTGACGAACAGGGCTTCGACGTTTACCACCAGCTGCACCTGGGGGGCCCACTGAAAAAAACCCCGAAAAATCATGAACGTCGGACGATTGCTCCCACACCGAAAGTGCCAGCCAGTCAAGCTCTTGCTGCTCCTCACCGGCCATTGGCAGCGCATCTACAGCACCACAGACATCGGGGCTCCGGGCTTTCCCTGACGAACAGGGCTTTGACGTTTACCACCAGCTGCACCTGGGGGGCCCACTGAAAAAAACCCCGAAAAATCATGAACGTCGGACGATTGCTCCCACACCGAAAGTGCCAGCCAGTCAAGCTCTTGCTGCTCCTCACTGGCCATTGGCAGCGCATCTACAGCACCACAGACATCGGGGCTCCGGGCTTTCCCTGATGAACAGGACTTCGACGTTTACCACCAGCTGCACCTGGGAGTCCACTCCAAAAAAACCCGAAAAATCACGAACGTCGGACGATTGCTCCCACACCGAAAGTGCCAGCCAGTCAAGCTCTTGCTGCTCCTCACCGGCCATTGGCAGTGCATCTACAGCACCACAGACATCGGGGCTCCGGGCTTTCCCTGACGAAAAGGGCTTCGACTTTTACCACCATCTGCACCTGGGCGCCCACTCCAAAAAAACCCCGAAAAATCATGAACGTCGGACGATTGCTCCCACACCGAAAGTGCCAGCCAGTCAAGCTCTTGCTGCTCCTCACCGGCCATTGGCAGCGCATCTACAGCACCACAGACATCGGGGCTCCGGGCTTTCCCTGACGAACAGGGCTTTGACACTTACCACCACCTGCACCTCTGCTTCCATTGGAAAAAAACCCAAGAAAAATCACGAACGTTGGACGATTGCTCCCACACCGAAAGTGCCAGCCAGTCAAGTTCTTGCTGCTCATCACCGGCCATTAGCAGCGCATCTACAGCACCACAGACATCGGGGCTCCGGGCTTTCCCTGACGAACAGGGCTTCGACGTTTACCACCAGCTGCACCTCTGCCCCCATTGGAAAAAAACCCCGAAATATCACGAACGTCGGACGATTGCTCCCACACTGAAAGTGCCATCCAGTCAAGCTCTTGCTGCTCCTCACCGGCCATTGGCAGCGCATCTACAGCACCACAGACATCGGGGCTCCGGGCTTTCCCTGACGAACAGGGCTTCGACGTTTACCACCAGCTGCACCTGGGTGCCCATTGGAAAAAAACCCAAGAAAATTAAGAACGTCGGACCATTGCTCCCACACCGAAAGTGCCAGCTAGTTAAGCTCTTGCTGCTCCTCACCGGCCATTGGCAGCGCATCTACAGCACCAAAGACATCGGGGCTCCGGGCTTTCCCTGACGAACAGGGCTTCGACCTTTACCACCAGCTGCACCTGGGGGGCCCACTGAAAAAAACCCCGAAAAATCATGAACGTCGGACGATTGCTCCCACACCGAAAGTGGAGCCTGTCAAGCTCTTCCTGCTCCTCACCGGCCATTGGCAGCGCATCTACAGCACCACAGACATCGGGGCTCCGGGCTTTCCCTGATGAACAGGGCTTCGATGTTTACCACCAGCTGCGCCTGGGCGCCCACTAAAAAAAAACCCAAAAAATCACGAACGTCGGATGATTGCTCCCACACCGAAAGTGCCAGCCAGTCAAGCTCTTGCTGCTCCTCACCGGACATTGGCAGCGCATCTACAGCACCACAGACATCGGGGCTCCGGGCTTTCCCTGACGAACAGGGCTTCGACGTTTACCACCAGCTGCACCTGGGCGCCCACTCCAGAAAAACCCGAAAAATCACGAACGTCGGACGATTGCTCCCACACAAAAAGTGCCAGCCAGTCAAGCTCTTGCTGCTCCTCACCGGCCATTGGCAGCGCATCTACAGCACCAAAGACATCGGGGCTCCGAGCTTTCCCTGACGAACAGGGCTTCGACGTTTACCACCAGCTGCACCTGGGGGGCCCACTGAAAAAAACCCCGAAAAATCATGAACGTCGGACGATTGCTCCCACACCGAAATTGCCAGCTAGTCAAGCTCTTGCTGCTCCTCCCCGGCCATTGGCAGCGCATCTACAGCACCACAGACATCGGGGCTCCGGGCTTTCCCTGACGAACAGGGCTTCGACATTTACCACCACCTGCACCTGGGCGCCCACTGGAAAAAAAACCCAAAAAATCACGAACGTCGGACGATTGGTCCCACACCGAAAGTGCCAGCCAGTCAAGCTCTTGCTGCTCCTCCCCAGCCATTGGCAGCGCATCTACAGCACCACAGACATCGGGGCTCCGGGCTTTCCCTGACGAACAGGGCTTCGACGTTTACCACCAGCTGCACCTGGGGGGCCCACTGAAAAAAACCCCGAAAAATCATGAACGTCGGACGATTGCTCCCACACCGAAATTGCCAGCCAGTCAAGCTCTTGCTGCTCCTCCCCGGCCATTGGCAGCGCATCTACAGCACCACAAACATCGGGGCTCCGGGCTTTCCCTGACGAACAGGGCTTCGACGTTTACCACCAGCTGCACCTGGGCGCCCATTGGAAAAAAACCCAAGAAAAATCACGAACGTCGGACCATTGCTCCCACACCGAAAGTGCCAGCCAGTCAAGCTCTTGCTGCTCCTCACCGGCCATTCGCAGCGCATCTACAGCACCACAGACATCGGGGCTCCGGGCTTTCCCTGACGAACAGGGCTTCGACGTTTACCACCAGCTGCACCTGGTCGCCCACTCCAAAAAAAACCCGAAAATCACGAACGTCGGACGATTGCTCCCACACAAAAAGTGCCAGCAACTCAAGCTCTTGCTGCTCCTCACCGGCCATTGGCAGCGCATCTACAGCACCACAGACATCGGGGCTCCGGGCTTTCCCTGACGAACAGGGCTTCGACGTTTACCACCAGCTGCACCTGGTCGCCCACTCCAAAAAAACCCGAAAAATCACGAAGGTCGGACGATTGCTCCCACACCGAAAGTGCCAGCCAGTCAAGCTCTTGCTGCTCCTCACCGGCCACTAGCAGCGCATCTACAGCACCACAGACATCAGGGCTCCGGGCTTTCCCTGACGAACAGGGCTTCGACGTTTACCAGCAGCTGCACCCGGGCACGCACTAAAAAAAGTACGCAAAAAATCACGAACTTCGGACGATTGCTCCCACACCGAAAGTGCCAGCCAGTCAAGCTCTTGCTGCTCCTCCCCGGCCATTGGCACCGCATCTACAGCACCACAGACATCGGGGCTCCGGGCTTTCCCTGACGAACAGGGCTTCGACGTTTACCACCAGCTGCACCTGGGCGCCCACTGAAAAAAAACCCCGAAAAATCTCCAACGTCGGACGATTGCTCCCACACCGAAAGTGCCAGCCAGTCAAGCTCTTGCTGCTCATCACCGGCCATTGGCAGCGCATCTACAGCACCACAGACATTGGGGCTCCGGGCTTTCCCTGACGAACAGGGCTTCGACGTTTACCACCAGCTGCACCTGGGCGCCCACTCCAGAAAAACCCGAAAAATCACGAACGTCGGACGATTGCTCCCACACCAAAAGTGCCAGCCAGTCAAGCTCCTGCTGCTCCTCACCGGCCATTGGCAGCGCATCTACAGCACCACAGACATCGGGGCTCCGAGCTTTCCCTGACGAACAGGGCTTCGACGTTTACCACCAGCTGCACCTGGGGGGCCCACTGAAAAAAACCCCGAAAAATCATGAACGTCGGACGATTGCTCCCACACCGAAATTGCCAGACAGTCAAGCTCTTGCTGCTCCTCCCCGGCCATTGGCAGCGCATCTACAGCACCACAGACATCGGGGCTCCGTGCTTTCCCTGACGAACAGGGCTTCGACGTTTACCACCAGCTGCACCTGGGCGCCCATTGGAAAAAAACCGAAGAAAAATCACGAACGTTGGACGATTGCTCCCACACCGAAAGTGCCAGCCAGTCAAGCTCTTGTTGCTCCTCACCGGCCATTCGCAGCGCATCTACAGCACCACAGACATCGGGGCTCCGGGCTTTCCCTGACGAACAGGGCTTCGACGTTTACCACCAGCTGCACCTGGTCGCCCACTCCAAAAAAACCCGAAAATCACGAACGTCAAACGATTGCTCCCACACCAAAAGTGCCAGCCAGTCAAGCTCTTGCTGCTCCTCACCGGCCATTGGCAGCGCATCTACAGCACCACAGACATCGGGGCTCCGGGCTTTCCCTGACGAACAGGGCTTCGACGTTTACCACCAGCTGCACCTGGTCGCCCACTCCAAAAAAACCCGAAAAATCACGACCGTCGGACGATTGCTCCCACACCGAAAGTGCCAGCCAGTCAAGCTCTTGCTGCTCATCACCGGCCATTGGCAGCGCATCTACAGCACCACAGACATGGGGGCTCCGGGCTTTCCCTGACGAACAGGGCTTCGACGTTTACCACCAGCTGCACCTGGGCACGCACTGAAAAAAAACCCCGAAAAATCACGAACGTCGGACGACTGCTCCCACACCGAAAGTGCCAGCCAGTCAAGCTCTTGCTGCTCCTCACCGGCCATTGGCAGCGCATCTACAGCACCACAGACATCGGGGCTCCGGGCTTTCCCTGACGAACAGGGCTTCGACGTTTACCACCACCTGCACCTCTGCTTCCATTGGAAAAAAACCCAAGAAAAATCACGAACGTTGGACGATTGCTCCCACACCGAAAGTGCCAGCTAGTCAAGCTCTTGCTGCTCATCACCGGCCATTAGCAGCGCATCTACAGCACCACAGACATCGGGGCTCCGGGCTTTCCCTGACGAACAGGGCTTCGACGTTTACCACCAGCTGCACCTGGGCGCCCACTGAAAAAAAACCCCGAAAAATCACCAACGTCGGACGATTGCTCCCACACCGAAAGTGCCAGCCAGTCAAGCTCTTGCTGCTCATCACCGGCCATTGGCAGCGCATCTACAGCACCACAGACATGGGGGCTCCGGGCTTTCCCTGACGAACAGGGCTTCGACGTTTACCACCACCTGCACCTCTGCCCCCATTGGAAAAAAACCCCGAAAAATCACGAACGTCGGACGATTGCTCCCACACCGAAAGTGCCAGCCAGTCAAGCTCTTGCTGCTCCTCCCCGGCCATTGGCAGTGCATCTACAGCACCACAGACATCGGGGCTCCGGGCTTTCCCTGACGAACAGGGCTTCGACGTTTACCACCAGCTGCACCTGGTCGCCCACTCCAAAAAAACCCTAAAAATCACGAACGTCGGACGATTGCTCCCACACAAAAAGTGCCAGCCAGTCAAGCTCCTGCTGCTCCTCACCGGCCATTGGCAGCGCATCTACAGCACCGCAGACATCGGGGCTCCGGGCATTCCCTGACGAACAGGGCTTCGACGTTTACCACCAGCTGCACCTGAGCGCTCACTCCAAAAAACACCGAAAAATCACGAACGTTGGACGATTGCTCCCACACCGAAAATGCCAGCCAGTCAAGCTCCTGCTGCTCCTCCCCGGCCATTGGCAGCGCATCTACAGCACCACAGACATCGGGGCTCCGGGCTTTCCCTGACGAACAGGGCTTCGACGTTTATCACCAGCTGCACCTGGGGGGCCCACTGAAAAAAACCCCGAGAAATCACGAACGTCAGACGATTGCTCCCACACCGAAATTGCCAGCCAGTCAAGCTCTTGCTGCTCCTCCCCGGCCATTGGCAGCGCATCTACAGCACCACAGACATCGGGGCTCCGGGCTTTCCCTGACGAACAGGGCTTCGACGTTTACCACCACCTGCACCTGGGCGCCCATTGGAAAAAAACCGAAGGAAAATCACGAACGTTAGACGATTGCTCCCACACCGAAAGTGCCAGCAACTCAAGCTCTTGCTGCTCATCACCGGCCATTGGCAGCGCATCTACAGCACCACAGACATCGGGGCTCCGGGCTTTCCCTGACGAACAGGGCTTCGACGTTTACCACCAGCTGCACCTGGGCGCCCACTGAAAAAAAACCCCGAAAAATCACGAACGTTGGACGATTGCTCCCACACCGAAAGTGCCAGCCAGTCAAGCTCTTGCTGCTCCTCACCGGCCATTGGCAGCGCATCTACAGCACCACAGACATGGGGGCTCCGGGCTTTCCCTGACGAACAGGACTTCGACGTTTACCACCAGCTGCACCTGGGAGTCCACTCCAAAAAAACCCGAAAAATCACGAACGTCGGACCATTGCTCCCACACCGAAAGTGCCAGCCAGTCAAGCTCTTGCTGCTCCTCACCGGCCATTGGCAGCGCATCTACAGCACCACAGACATCGGGGCTCCGGGCTTTCCCTGACGAAAAGGGCTTCGACTTTTACCACCATCTGCACCTGGGCGCCCACTCCAGAAAAACCCTAAAAATCACGAACGTCGGACGATTGCTCCCACACAAAATGTTCCAGCCAGTCAAGCTCCTGCTGCTCCTCACCGGCCATTGGCAGCGCATCTACAGCACCACAGACATCGGGGCTCCGGGCTTTCCCTGACGAACAGGGCTTCGACGTTTACCACCAGCTGCACCTGGGCGCCCACTGAAAAAAAACCCCGAAAAATCACCAACGTCGGACGATTGCTCCCACACCGAAAGTGCCAGCCAGTCAAGCTCTTGCTGCTCCTCCCCGGCCATTGGCAGCGCATCTACAGCACCACAGACATGGGGGCTCCGGGCTTTCCCTGACGAACAGGGCTTCGACGTTTACCACCACCTGCACCTCTGCCCCCATTGGAAAAAAATCCCAAAAAATCACGAACGTCGGACGATTGCTCCCACACCGAAAGTGCCAGCCAGTCAAGCTCTTGCTGCTCCTCACCGGCCATTGGCAGCGCATCTACAGCACCACAGACATGGGGGCTCCGGGCTTTCCCTGACGAACAGGGCTTCGACGTTTACCACCAGCTGCACCTGGGGGGCCCACTGAAAAAAACCCCGAAAAATCATGAACGTCGGACGATTGCTCCCACACCGAAATTGCCAGACAGTCAAGCTCTTGCTGCTCCTCCCCGGCCATTGGCAGCGCATCTACAGCACCACAGACATCGGGGCTCCGGGCTTTCCCTGACGAACAGGGCTTCGACGTTTACCACCAGCTGCACCTGGGCGCCCATTGGAAAAAAACCCAAGAAAAATCACGAACGTCGGACCATTGCTCCCACACCGAAAGTGCCAGCCAGTCAAGCTCTTGCTGCTCCTCACCGGCCATTGGCAGCGCATCTACAGCACCACAGACATCGGGGCTCCGGGCTTTCCCTGACGAACAGGGCTTCGACGTTTACCACCACCTGCACCTGGGCGCCCATTGGAAAAAAACCCAAGAAAAATCACGAACGTTGGACGATTGCTCCCACACCGAAAGTGCCAGCCAGTCAAGCTCTTGCTGCTCATCACCGGCCATTCGCAGCGCATCTACAGCACCACAGACATCGGGGCTCCGGGCTTTCCCTGACGAACAGGGCTTCGACGTTTACCACCAGCTGCACCTGGTCGCCCACTCCAAAAAAACCCGAAAATCACGAACGTCAAACGATTGCTCCAACACAAAAAGTGCCAGCAACTCAAGCTCTTGCTGCTCCTCACCGGCCATTGACAGCGCATCTACAGCACCACAGACATCGGGGCTCCGGGCTTTCCCTGACGAACAGGGCTTCGACGTTTACCACCAGCTGCACCTGGTCGCCCACTCCAAAAAAACCCGAAAAATCACAACCGTCGGACGATTGCTCCCACACCGAAAGTGCCAGCCAGTCAAGCTCTTGCTGCTCCTCACCGGCCATTGGCAGCGCATCTACAGCACCACAGACATCGGGGCTCCGGGCTTTCCCTGACGAACAGGGCTTCGACGTTTACCACCAGCTGCACCTGGTTGCCCACTCCAAAAAACCTGAAAATCACGAACGTCAAACGATTGCTCCCACACCGAAAGTGCCAGCCAGTCAAGCTCTTGCTGCTCCTCACCGGCCATTGGCAGCGCATCTACAGCACCACAGACATCGGGGCTCCGGGCTTTCCCTGACGAACAGGGCTTCGACGTTTACCACCAGCTGCACCTGGTCGCCCACTCCAAAAAAACCCGAAAAATTACGAACGTCGCACGATTGCTCCCACACCGAAAGTGCCAGCCAGTCAAGCTCTTGCTGCTCATCACCGGCCATTGGCAGCGCATCTACAGCACCACAGACATGGGGGCTCCGGGCATTCCCTGACGAACAGGGCTTCGACGTTTACCACCAGCTGCACCTGGTCGCCTACTCCAAAAAAACCCGAAAAATCATGAACGTCGGACGATTGCTCCCACACCGAAAGTGCCAGCCAGTCAAGCTCTTGCTGCTCCTCACCGGCCATTGGCAGCGCATCTACAGCACCACAGACATCGGGGCTCCGGGCTTTCCCTGACGAACAGGACTTCGACGTTTACCACCAGCTGCACCTGGGAGTCCACTCCAAAAAAACCCCGAAAAATCACGAACGTCGGACGATTGCTCCCACACCGAAAGTGCCAGCCAGACAAGCTCTTGCTGCTCCTCACAGGCCATTGGCAGCGCATCTACAGCACCACAGACATCGGGGCTCCGGGCTTTCCCTGACGAACAGGGCTTCGACGTTTACCACCACCTGCACCTCTGCTTCCATTGGAAAAAAACCCAAGAAAAATCACGAACGTTGGACGATTGCTCCCACACAAAAAGTGCCAGCCAGTCAAGCTCTTGCTGCTCATCACCGGCCATTAGCAGCGCATCTACAGCACCACAGACATCGGGGCTCCGGGCTTTCCCTGACGAACAGGGCTTCGACGTTTACCACCAGCTGCACCTGGGCGCCCACTGAAAAAAAACCCCGAAAAATCACGAACGTTGGACGATTGCTCCCACACCGAAAGTGCCAGCCAGTCAAGCTCTTGCTGCTCCTCACCGGCCATTGGCAGCGCATCTACAGCACCACAGACATCGGGGCTCCGGGCTTTCCCTGACGAACAGGGCTTCGACGTTTACCACCACCTGCACCTCTGCTTCCATTGGAAAAAAACCCAAGAAAAATCACGAACGTTGGACGATTGCTCCCACACCGAAAGTGCCAGCCAGTCAAGCTCTTGCTGCTCATCACCGGCCATTAGCAGCGCATCTACAGCACCACAGACATCGGGGCTCCGGGCTTTCCCTGACGAACAGGGCTTCGACGTTTACCACCAGCTGCACCTGGTCGCCCACTCCAGAAAAACCCTAAAAATCACGAACGTCGGACGATTGCTCCCACACAAAAAGTGCCAGCCAGTCAAGCTCCTGCTGCTCCTCACCGGCCATTGGCAGCGCATCTACAGCACCGCAGACATCGGGGCTCCGGGCATTCCCTGACGAACAGGGCTTCGACGTTTACCACCAGCTGCACCTGAGCGCTCACTCCAAAAAACACCGAAAAATCACGAACGTTGGACGATTGCTCCCACACCGAAAATGCCAGCCAGTCAAGCTCCTGCTGCTCCTCCCCGGCCATTGGCAGCGCATCTACAGCACCACAGACATCGGGGCTCCGGGCTTTCCCTGACGAACAGGGCTTCGACGTTTACCACCAGCTGCACCTGGGCACGCACTGAAAAAAAACCCCGAAAAATCACGAACGTCGGACGATTGCTCCCACACCGAAAGTGCCAGCCAGTCAAGCTCTTGCTGCTCCTCACCGGCCATTGGCAGCGCATCTACAGCACCACAGACATCGGGGCTCCGGGCTTTCCCTGACGAACAGGGCTTCGACGTTTACCACCACCTGCACCTCTGCTTCCATTGGAAAAAAACCCAAGAAAAATCACGAACGTTGGACGATTGCTCCCACACCGAAAGTGCCAGCTAGTCAAGCTCTTGCTGCTCATCACCGGCCATTAGCAGCGCATCTACAGCACCACAGACATCGGGGCTCCGGGCTTTCCCTGACGAACAGGGCTTCGACGTTTACCACCAGCTGCACCTGGGCGCCCACTGAAAAAAAACCCCGAAAAATCACCAACGTCGGACGATTGCTCCCACACCGAAAGTGCCAGCCAGTCAAGCTCTTGCTGCTCATCACCGGCCATTGGCAGCGCATCTACAGCACCACAGACATGGGGGCTCCGGGCTTTCCCTGACGAACAGGGCTTCGACGTTTACCACCACCTGCACCTCTGCCCCCATTGGAAAAAAACCCCGAAAAATCACGAACGTCGGACGATTGCTCCCACACCGAAAGTGCCAGCCAGTCAAGCTCTTGCTGCTCCTCCCCGGCCATTGGCAGCGCATCTACAGCACCACAGACATCGGGGCTCCGGGCTTTCCCTGACGAACAGGGCTTCGACGTTTACCACCAGCTGCACCTGGTCGCCCACTCCAGAAAAACCCTAAAAATCACGAACGTCGGACGATTGCTCCCACACAAAAAGTGCCAGCCAGTCAAGCTCCTGCTGCTCCTCACTGGCCATTGGCAGCGCATCTACAGCACCGCAGACATCGGGGCTCCGGGCATTCCCTGACGAACAGGGCTTCGACGTTTACCACCAGCTGCACCTGAGCGCTCACTCCAAAAAACACCGAAAAATCACGAACGTTGGACGATTGCTCCCACACCGAAAATGCCAGCCAGTCAAGCTCCTGCTGCTCCTCCCCGGCCATTGGCAGCGCATCTACAGCACCACAGACATCGGGGCTCCGGGCTTTCCCTGACGAACAGGGCTTCGACGTTTATCACCAGCTGCACCTGGGGGGCCCACTGAAAAAAACCCCGAGAAATCACGAACGTCAGACGATTGCTCCCACACCGAAAGTGCCAGCCAGTCAAGCTCTTGCTGCTCCTCCCCGGCCATTGGCAGCGCATCTACAGCACCACAGACATCGGGGCTCCGGGCTTTCCCTGACGAACAGGGCTTCGACGTTTACCACCACCTGCACCTGGGCGCCCATTGGAAAAAAACCGAAGGAAAATCACGAACGTTAGACGATTGCTCCCACACCGAAAGTGCCAGCAACTCAAGCTCTTGCTGCTCATCACCGGCCATTGGCAGCGCATCTACAGCACCACAGACATCGGGGCTCCGGGCTTTCCCTGACGAACAGGGCTTCGACCTTTACCAACACCTGCACCTGGGGGGCCCACTGAAAAAAAACCCGAAAAATCATGAAAGTCGGACAATTGCTCCCACACCGAAAGTGCCAGCCAGTCAAGCTCTTGCTGCTCATCACCGGCCATTAGCAGCGCATCTACAGCACCACAGACATCGGGGCTCCGGGCTTTCCCTGACGAACAGGGCTTCGACGTTTACCACCAGCTGCACCTGGGCGCCCACTGAAAAAAAACCCCGAAAAATCACGAACGTTGGACGATTGCTCCCACACCGAAAGTGCCAGCCAGACAAGCTCTTGCTGCTCCTCACCGGCCATTGGCAGCGCATCTACAGCACCACAGACATCGGGGCTCCGGGCTTTCCCTGACGAACAGGACTTCGACGTTTACCACCAGCTGCACCTGGGAGTCCACTCCAAAAAAACCCGAAAAATCACGAACGTCGGACGATTGCTCCCACACCGAAAGTGCCAGCCAGGCAAGCTCTTGCTGCTCCTCACCGGCCATTGGCAGCGCATCTACAGCACCACAGACATCGGGGCTCCGGGCTTTCCCTGACGAAAAGGGCTTCGACTTTTACCACCACCTGCACCTCTACTTCCATTGGAAAAAAACCCAAGAAAAATCAAGAACGTTGGACGATTGCTCCCACACCAAAGTGCCAGCCAGTCAAGTTCTTGCTGCTCATCACCGGCCATTAGCAGCGCATCTACAGCACCACAGACATCGGGGCTCCGGGCTTTCCCTGACGAACAGGGCTTCGACGTTTACCACAAGCTGCACCTGGTCGCCCACTCCAGAAAAACCCTAAAAATCACGAACGTCGGACGATTGCTCCCGCACAAAAAGTGCCAGCCAGTCAAGCTCCTGCTGCTCCTCACCGGCCATTGGCAGCGCATCTACAGCACCACAGACATCGGGGCTCCGGGCTTTCCCTGACGAACAGGGCTTCGACGTTTACCACCAGCTGCACCTGGGCGCCCACTGAAAAAAAACCCCGAAAAATCACCAACGTCGGACGATTGCTCCCACACCGAAAGTGCCAGCCAGTCAAGCTCTTGCTGCTCCTCCCCGGCCATTGGCAGCGCATCTACAGCACCACAGACATGGGGGCTCCGGGCTTTCCCTGACGAACAGGGCTTCGACGTTTACCACCACCTGCACCTCTGCCCCCATTGGAAAAAAACCCCGAAAAATCACGAACGTCGGACGATTGCTCCCACACCGAAAGTGCCAGCCAGTCAAGCTCTTGCTGCTCCTCACCGGCCATTGGCAGCGCATCTACAGCACCACAGACATGGGGGCTCCGGGCTTTCCCTGACGAACAGGGCTTCGACGTTTACCACCAGCTGCACCTGGGGGGCCCACTGAAAAAAACCCCGAAAAATCATGAACGTCGGACGATTGCTCCCACACCGAAATTGCCAGACAGTCAAGCTCTTGCTGCTCCTCCCCGGCCATTGGCAGCGCATCTACAGCACCACAGACATCGGGGCTCCGGGCTTTCCCTGACGAACAGGGCTTCGACGTTTACCACCAGCTGCACCTGGGCGCCCATTGGAAAAAAACCCAAGAAAAATCACGAACGTCGGACCATTGCTCCCACACCGAAAGTGCCAGCCAGTCAAGCTCTTGCTGCTCCTCACCGGCCATTGGCAGCGCATCTACAGCACCACAGACATCGGGGCTCCGGGCTTTCCCTGACGAACAGGGCTTCGACGTTTACCACCACCTGCACCTGGGCGCCCATTGGAAAAAAACCCAAGAAAAATCACGAACGTTGGACGATTGCTCCCACACCGAAAGTGCCAGCCAGTCAAGCTCTTGCTGCTCATCACCGGCCATTCGCAGCGCATCTACAGCACCACAGACATCGGGGCTCCGGGCTTTCCCTGACGAACAGGGCTTCGACGTTTACCACCAGCTGCACCTGGTCGCCCACTCCAAAAAAACCCGAAAATCACGAACGTCAAACAATTGCTCCAACACAAAAAGTGCCAGCAACTCAAGCTCTTGCTGCTCCTCACCGGCCATTGACAGCGCATCTACAGCACCACAGACATCGGGGCTCCGGGCTTTCCCTGACGAACAGGGCTTCGACGTTTACCACCAGCTGCACCTGGTCGCCCACTCCAAAAAAACCCGAAAAATCACGACCGTCGGACGATTGCTCCCACACCGAAAGTGCCAGCCAGTCAAGCTCTTGCTGCTCCTCACCGGCCATTGGCAGCGCATCTACAGCACCACAGACATCGGGGCTCCGGGCTTTCCCTGACGAACAGGGCTTCGACGTTTACCACCAGCTGCACCTGGTTGCCCACTCCAAAAAACCTGAAAATCACGAACGTCAAACGATTGCTCCCACACCGAAAGTGCCAGCCAGTCAAGCTCTTGCTGCTCCTCACCGGCCATTGGCAGCGCATCTACAGCACCACAGACATCGGGGCTCCGGGCTTTCCCTGACGAACAGGGCTTCGACGTTTACCACCAGCTGCACCTGGTCGCCCACTCCAAAAAAACCCGAAAAATTACGAACGTCGCACGATTGCTCCCACACCGAAAGTGCCAGCCAGTCAAGCTCTTGCTGCTCATCACCGGCCATTGGCAGCGCATCTACAGCACCACAGACATGGGGGCTCCGGGCATTCCCTGACGAACAGGGCTTCGACGTTTACCACCAGCTGCACCTGGTCGCCCACTCCAAAAAAACCCGAAAAATCATGAACGTCGGACGATTGCTCCCACACCGAAAGTGCCAGCCAGTCAAGCTCTTGCTGCTCCTCACCGGCCATTGGCAGCGCATCTACAGCACCACAGACATCGGGGCTCCGGGCTTTCCCTGACGAACAGGACTTCGACGTTTACCACCAGCTGCACCTGGGAGTCCACTCCAAAAAAACCCCGAAAAATCACGAACGTCGGACGATTGCTCCCACACCGAAAGTGCCAGCCAGACAAGCTCTTGCTGCTCCTCACAGGCCATTGGCAGCGCATCTACAGCACCACAGACATCGGGGCTCCGGGCTTTCCCTGACGAACAGGGCTTCGACGTTTACCACCACCTGCACCTCTGCTTCCATTGGAAAAAAACCCAAGAAAAATCACGAACGTTGGACGATTGCTCCCACACCGAAAGTGCCAGCCAGTCAAGCTCTTGCTGCTCATCACCGGCCATTAGCAGCGCATCTACAGCACCACAGACATCGGGGCTCCGGGCTTTCCCTGACGAACAGGGCTTCGACGTTTACCACCTGCTGCACCTGGGCGCCCACTGAAAAAAAACCCCGAAAAATCACGAACGTCGGACGATTGCTCCCACACCGAAAGTGCCAGCCAGTCAAGCTCTTGCTGCTCCTCCCCGGCCATTGGCAGCGCATCTACAGCACCACAGACATCGGGGCTCCGGGCTTTCCCTGACGAACAGGGCTTCGACGTTTACCACCACCTGCACCTCTGCTTCCATTGGAAAAAAACCCAAGAAAAATCACGAACGTCGGACCATTGCTCCCACACCGAAAGTGCCAGCCAGTCAAGCTCTTGCTGCTCATCACCGGCCATTAGCAGCGCATCTACAGCACCACAGACATCGGGGCTCCGGGCTTTCCCTGACGAACAGGGCTTCGACGTTTACCACCAGCTGCACCTGGTCGCCCACTCCAGAAAAACCCTAAAAATCACGAACGTCGGACGATTGCTCCCACACAAAAAGTGCCAGCCAGTCAAGCTCCTGCTGCTCCTCACCGGCCATTGGCAGCGCATCTACAGCACCGCAGACATCGGGGCTCCGGGCATTCCCTGACGAACAGGGCTTCGACGTTTACCACCAGCTGCACCTGAGCGCTCACTCCAAAAAACACCGAAAAATCACGAACGTTGGACGATTGCTCCCACACCGAAAATGCCAGCCAGTCAAGCTCCTGCTGCTCCTCCCCGGCCATTGGCAGCGCATCTACAGCACCACAGACATCGGGGCTCCAGGCTTTCCCTGACGAACAGGGCTTCGACGTTTATCACCAGCTGCACCTGGGGGGCCCACTGAAAAAAACCCCGAGAAATCACGAACGTCAGACGATTGCTCCCACACCGAAATTGCCAGCCAGTCAAGCTCTTGCTGCTCCTCCCCGGCCATTGGCAGCGCATCTACAGCACCACAGACATCGGGGCTCCGGGCTTTCCCTGACGAACAGGGCTTCGACGTTTACCACCAGCTGCACCTGGTCGCCCACTCCAGAAAACCCGAAAATCACGAACGTCAAACGATTGCTCCCACACCGAAAGTGCCAGCCAGACAAGCTCTTGCTGCTCCTCACAGGCCATTGGCAGCGCATCTACAGCACCACAGACATCGGGGCTCCGGGCTTTCCCTGACGAACAGGGCTTCGACGTTTACCACCACCTGCACCTCTGCTTCCATTGGAAAAAAACCCAAGAAAAATCACGAACGTTGAACGATTGCTCCCACACAAAAAGTGCCAGCCAGTCAAGCTCTTGCTGCTCATCACCGGCCATTAGCAGCGCATCTACAGCACCACAGACATCGGGGCTCCGGGCTTTCCCTGACGAACAGGGCTTCGACGTTTACCACCAGCTGCACCTGGGCGCCCACTGAAAAAAAACCCCGAAAAATCACGAACGTTGGACGATTGCTCCCACACCGAAAGTGCCAGCCAGTCAAGCTCTTGCTGCTCCTCACCGGCCATTGGCAGCGCATCTACAGCACCACAGACATCGGGGCTCCGGGCTTTCCCTGACGAACAGGACTTCGACGTTTACCACCAGCTGCACCTGGGAGTCCACTCCAAAAAAACCCGAAAAATCACGAACGTCGGACGATTGCTCCCACACCGAAAGTGCCAGCCAGTCAAGCTCTTGCTGCTCCTCACCGGCCATTGGCAGCGCATCTACAGCACCACAGACATCGGGGCTCCGGGCTTTCCCTGACGAAAAGGGCTTCGACTTTTACCACCATCTGCACCTGGGCGCCCACTCCAAAAAAACCCCGAAAAATCATGAACGTCGGACGATTGCTCCCACACCGAAAGTGCCATCCAGTCAAGCTCTTGCTGCTCCTCACCGGCCATTGGCAGCGCATCTACAGCACCACAGACATCGGGGCTCCGGGCTTTCCCTGACGAACAGGGCTTTGACATTTACCACCACCTGCACCTCTGCTTCCATTGGAAAAAAACCCAAGAAAAATCAAGAACGTTGGACGATTGCTCCCACACCAAAGTGCCAGCCAGTCAAGTTCTTGCTGCTCATCACCGGCCATTAGCAGCGCATCTACAGCACCACAGACATCGGGGCTCCGGGCTTTCCCTGACGAACAGGGCTTCGACGTTTACCACAAGCTGCACCTGGTCGCCCACTCCAGAAAAACCCTAAAAATCACGAACGTCGGACGATTGCTCCCGCACAAAAAGTGCCAGCCAGTCAAGCTCCTGCTGCTCCTCACCGGCCATTGGCAGCGCATCTACAGCACCACAGACATCGGGGCTCCGGGCTTTCC
Organism: Chlamydotis macqueenii; assembly: GCF_036417535.1. NCBI lineage: Eukaryota > Metazoa > Chordata > Aves > Otidiformes > Otididae > Chlamydotis > Chlamydotis macqueenii. Next base: position 32,056,288 of record NC_141592.1, on the reverse strand, counting down.
CTGACGAACAGGGCTTCGACGTTTACCACCAGCTGCACCTGGGCGCCCACTGAAAAAAAACCCCGAAAAATCACCAACGTCGGACGATTGCTCCCACACCGAAAGTGCCAGCCAGTCAAGCTCTTGCTGCTCCTCCCCGGCCATTGGCAGCGCATCTACAGCACCACAGACATGGGGGCTCCGGGCTTTCCCTGACGAACAGGGCTTCGACGTTTACCACCACCTGCACCTCTGACCCCATTGGAAAAAAACCCCGAAAAATCACGAACGTCGGACGATTGCTCCCACACCGAAAGTGCCAGCCAGTCAAGCTCTTGCTGCTCCTCACCGGCCATTGGCAGCGCATCTACAGCACCACAGACATGGGGGCTCCGGGCTTTCCCTGACGAACAGGGCTTCGACGTTTACCACCAGCTGCACCTGGGGGGCCCACTGAAAAAAACCCCGAAAAATCATGAACGTCGGACGATTGCTCCCACACCGAAATTGCCAGACAGTCAAGCTCTTGCTGCTCCTCCCCGGCCATTGGCAGCGCATGTACAGCACCACAGACATCGGGGCTCCGGGCTTTCCCTGACGAACAGGGCTTCGACGTTTACCACCAGCTGCACCTGGGCGCCCATTGGAAAAAAACCCAAGAAAAATCACGAACGTCGGACCATTGCTCCCACACCGAAAGTGCCAGCCAGTCAAGCTCTTGCTGCTCCTCACCGGCCATTGGCAGCGCATCTACAGCACCACAGACATCGGGGCTCCGGGCTTTCCCTGACGAACAGGGCTTCGACGTTTACCACCAGCTGCACCTGGTCGCCCACTCCAAAAAAACCCGAAAAATCACGACCGTCGGACGATTGCTCCCACACCGAAAGTGCCAGCCAGTCAAGCTCTTGCTGCTCCTCACCGGCCATTGGCAGCGCATCTACAGCACCACAGACATCGGGGCTCCGGGCTTTCCCTGACGAACAGGGCTTCGACGTTTACCACCAGCTGCACCTGGTTGCCCACTCCAAAAAACCTGAAAATCACGAACGTCAAACGATTGCTCCCACACCGAAAGTGCCAGCCAGTCAAGCTCTTGCTGCTCCTCACCGGCCATTGGCAGCGCATCTACAGCACCACAGACATCGGGGCTCCGGCCTTTCCCTGACGAACAGGACTTCGACGTTTACCACCAGCTGCACCTGGGAGTCCACTCCAAAAAAACCCCGAAAAATCACGAACGTCGGACGATTGCTCCCACACCGAAAGTGCCAGCCAGACAAGCTCTTGCTGCTCCTCACAGGCCATTGGCAGCGCATCTACAGCACCACAGACATCGGGGCTCCGGGCTTTCCCTGACGAACAGGGCTTCGACGTTTACCACCACCTGCACCTCTGCTTCCATTGGAAAAAAACCCAAGAAAAATCACGAACGTTGGACGATTGCTCCCACACAAAAAGTGCCAGCCAGTCAAGCTCTTGCTGCTCATCACCGGCCATTAGCAGCGCATCTACAGCACCACAGACATCGGGGCTCCGGGCTTTCCCTGACGAACAGGGCTTCGACGTTTACCACCAGCTGCACCTGGGCGCCCACTGAAAAAAAACCCCGAAAAATCACGAACGTTGGACGATTGCTCCCACACCGAAAGTGCCAGCCAGTCAAGCTCTTGCTGCTCCTCACCGGCCATTGGCAGCGCATCTACAGCACCACAGACATCGGGGCTCCGGGCTTTCCCTGACGAACAGGACTTCAACGTTTACCACCAGCTGCACCTGGGAGTCCACTCCAAAAAAACCCGAAAAATCACGAACGTCGGACGATTGCTCCCACACAAAAAGTGCCAGCCAGTCAAGCTCTTGCTGCTCCTCACCGGCCATTGGCAGCGCATCTACAGCACCACAGACATCGGGGCTCCGGGCTTTCCCTGACGAAAAGGGCTTCGACTTTTACCACCATCTGCACCTGGGCGCCCACTCCAAAAAAACCCCGAAAAATCATGAACGTCGGACGATTGCTCCCACACCGAAAGTGCCATCCAGTCAAGCTCTTGCTGCTCCTCACCGGCCATTGGCAGCGCATCTACAGCACCACAGACATCGGGGCTCCGGGCTTTCCCTGACGAACAGGGCTTTGACATTTACCACCACCTGCACCTCTGCTTCCATTGGAAAAAAACCCCGAAAAATCACCAACGTCGGACGATTCCTCCCACACCGAAAGTGCCAGCCAGTCAAGCTCTTGCTGCTCCTCACCGGCCATTGGCAGCGCATCTACAGCACCACAGACATCGGGGCTCCGGGCTTTCCCTGACGAACAGGGCTTCGACGTTTACCACCAGCTGCACCTGGGCGCCCACTCCAGAAAAACCCAAAAAATCACGAACGTCGGACGATTGCTCCCACACAAAAAGTGCCAGCCAGTCAAGCTCCTGCTGCTCCTCACCGGCCATTGGCAGCGCATCTACAGCACCACAGACATCGGGGCTCCGGGCTTTCCCTGACGAAAAGGGCTTCGACTTTTACCACCAGCTGCACCTGGGCGCCCACTCCAAAAAAACCCCGAAAAATCACGAACGTCGGACGATTGCTCCCACACCGAAAGTGCCAGCCAGTCAAGCTCTTGCTGCTCCTCACAGGCCATTGGCAGCGCATCTACAGCACCACAGACATCGGGGCTCCGGGCTTTCCCTGACGAACAGGGCTTCGAGGTTTACCACCACCTGCACCTCTGCTTCCATTGGAAAAAAACCCAAGAAAAATCACGAACGTTGGACGATTGCTCCCACACCGAAAGTGCCAGCCAGTCAAGCTCTTGCTGCTCATCACCGGCCATTAGCAGCGCATCTACAGCACCACAGACATCGGGGCTCCGGGCTTTCCCTGACGAACAGGACTTCGACGTTTACCACCAGCTGCACCTGGGAGTCCACTCCAAAAAAACCCGAAAAATCACGAACGTCGGACGATTGCTCCCACACCGAAAGTGCCAGCCAGTCAAGCTCTTGCTGCTCCTCACCGGCCATTGGCAGCGCATCTACAGCACCACAGACATCGGGGCTCCGGGCTTTCCCTGACGAAAAGGGCTTCGACTTTTACCACCATCTGCACCTGGGCGCCCACTCCAAAAAAACCCGAAAAATCACGACCGTCGGACGATTGCTCCCACACCGAAAGTGCCAGCCAGTCAAGCTCTTGCTGCTCATCACCGGCCACTAGCAGCGCATCTACAGCACCACAGACATGGGGGCTCCGGGCTTTCCCTGACGAACAGGGCTTCGACGTTTACCACCAGCTGCACCTGGGCACGCACTGAAAAAAAACCCCGAAAAATCACCAACGTCGGACGATTGCTCCCACACCGAAAGTGCCAGCCAGTCAAGCTCTTGCTGCTCCTCACCGGCCATTGGCAGCGCATCTACAGCACCACAGACATCGGGGCTCCGGGCTTTCCCTGACGAACAGGGCTTCGACGTTTACCACCAGCTGCACCTGGGCGCCCACTCCAGAAAAACCCAAAAAATCACGAACGTCGGACGATTGCTCCCACACAAAAAGTGCCAGCCAGTCAAGCTCCTGCTGCTCCTCACCGGCCATTGGCAGCGCATCTACAGCACCACAGACATCGGGGCTCCGAGCTTTCCCTGACGAACAGGGCTTCGACGTTTACCACCAGCTGCACCTGGGGGGCCCACTGAAAAAAACCCCGAAAAATCATGAACGTCGGACGATTGCTCCCACACCGAAAGTGCCAGCCAGTCAAGCTCTTGCTGCTCCTCCCCGGCCATTGGCAGCGCATCTACAGCACCACAGACATCGGGGCTCCGGGCTTTCCCTGACGAACAGGGCTTCGACGTTTAGCACCACCTGCACCTGGGCGCCCATTGGAAAAAAACCCAAGAAAAATCACGAACGTTGGACGATTGCTCCCATACCGAAAGTGCCAGCCAGTCAAGCTCTTGCTGCTCCTCACGGGCCATTCACAGCGCATCTACAGCACCACAGACATCGGGGCTCCGGGCTTTCCCTGACGAACAGGGCTTCGACGTTTACCACCAGCTGCACCTGGTCGCCCACTCCAAAAAAACCCGAAAATCACGAACGTCAAACGATTGCTCCCACACAAAAATTGCCAGCAACTCAAGCTCTTGCTGGTCCTCACCGGCCATTGGCAGCGCATCTACAGCACCACAGACATCGGGGCTCCGGGCTTTCCCTGACGAACAGGGCTTCGACGTTTACCACCAGCTGCACCAGGTCGCCTACTCCAAAAAAACCCGAAAAATCACGAACGTCGGACGATTGCTCCCACACCGAAAGTGCCAGCAACTCAAGCTCTTGCTGCTCATCACCGGCCATTGGCAGCGCATCTACAGCACCACAGACATCGGGGCTCCGGGCTTTCCCTGACGAACAGGGCTTCGACCTTTACCACCAGCTGCACCTGGGGGGCCCACTGAAAAAAACCCCCAAAAATCATGAACGTCAGACGATTGCTCCCACACCGAAAGTGCCAGCCAGTCAAGCTCTTGCTGCTCCTCACCGGCCATTGGCAGCGCATCTACAGCACCACAGACATCGGGGCTCCGGGCTTTCCCTGACGAAAAGGGCTTCGACTTTTACCACCAGCTGCACCTGGGCGCCCACTCCAAAAAAACCCCGAAAAATCACGAACGTCGGACGATTGCTCCCACACCGAAAGTGCCAGCCAGTCAAGCTCTTGCTGCTCCTCACAGGCCATTGGCAGCGCATCTACAGCACCACAGACATCGGGGCTCCGGGCTTTCCCTGACGAACAGGGCTTCGAGGTTTACCACCACCTGCACCTCTGCTTCCATTGGAAAAAAACCCAAGAAAAATCACGAACGTTGGACGATTGCTCCCACACCGAAAGTGCCAGCCAGTCAAGCTCTTGCTGCTCATCACCGGCCATTAGCAGCGCATCTACAGCACCACAGACATCGGGGCTCCGGGCTTTCCCTGACGAACAGGGCTTCGACGTTTACCACCAGCTGCACCTGGGCGCCCACTGAAAAAAAACCCCGAAAAATCACGAACGTCGGACGATTGCTCCCACACCGAAAGTGCCAGCCAGTCAAGCTCTTGCTGCTCCTCACCGGCCATTGGCAGCGCATCTACAGCACCACAGACATCGGGGCTCCGGGCTTTCCCTGACGAACAGGACTTCGACGTTTACCACCAGCTGCACCTGGTCGCCCACTCCAAAAAAACCCGAAAAATCACGAACGTCGGACGATTGCTCCCACACAAAAAGTGCCAGCCAGTCAAGCTCTTGCTGCTCCTCCCCGGCCATTGGCAGCGCATCTACAGCACCACAGACATCGGGGCTCCGGGCTTTCCCTGACGAAAAGGGCTTCGACTTTTACCACCATCTGCACCTGGGCGCCCACTCCAAAAAAACCCCGAAAAATCATGAACGTCGGACGATTGCTCCCACACCGAAAGTGCCATCCAGTCAAGCTCTTGCTGCTCCTCACCGGCCATTGGCAGCGCATCTACAGCACCACAGACATCGGGGCTCCGGGCTTTCCCTGACGAACAGGGCTTTGACATTTACCACCACCTGCACCTCTGCTTCCATTGGAAAAAAACCCAAGAAAAATCACGAACGTTGGACGATTGCTCCCACACAAAAAGTGCCAGCCAGTCAAGCTCTTGCTGCTCATCACCGGCCATTAGCAGCGCATCTACAGCACCACAGACATCGGGGCTCCGGGCTTTCCCTGACGAACAGGGCTTCGACGTTTACCACCAGCTGCACCTGGGCGCCCACTGAAAAAAAACCCCGAAAAATGACGAACGTCGGACGATTGCTCCCACACCGAAAGTGCCAGCCAGTCAAGCTCTTGCTGCTCCTCACCGGCCATTGGCAGCGCATCTACAGCACCACAGACATCGGGGCTCCGGGCTTTCCCTGATGAACAGGACTTCGACGTTTACCACCAGCTGCACCTGGGAGTCCACTCCAAAAAAACCCGAAAAATCACGAACGTCGGACGATTGCTCCCACACCGAAAGTGCCAGCCAGTCAAGCTCTTGCTGCTCCTCACCGGCCATTGGCAGCGCATCTACAGCACCACAGACATCGGGGCTCCGGGCTTTCCCTGACGAAAAGGGCTTCGACTTTTACCACCATCTGCACCTGGGCGCCCACTCCAAAAAAACCCCGAAAAATCATGAACGTCGGACGATTGCTCCCACACCGAAAGTGCCAGCCAGTCAAGCTCTTGCTGCTCCTCACCGGCCATTGGCAGCGCATCTACAGCACCACAGACATCGGGGCTCCGGGCTTTCCCTGACGAACAGGGCTTTGACATTTACCACCACCTGCACCTCTGCTTCCATTGGAAAAAAACCCAAGAAAAATCAAGAACGTTGGACGATTGCTCCCACACCAAAGTGCCAGCCAGTCAAGTTCTTGCTGCTCATCACCGGCCATTAGCAGCGCATCTACAGCACCACAGACATCGGGGCTCCGGGATTTCCCTGACGAACAGGGCTTCGACGTTTACCACCAGCTGCACCTGGTCGCCCACTCCAGAAAAACCCTAAAAATCACGAACGTCGGACGATTGCTCCCACACAAAAAGTGCCAGCCAGTCAAGCTCCTGCTGCTCCTCACCGGCCATTGGCAGCGCATCTACAGCACCACAGACATCGGGGCTCCGGGCTTTCCCTGACGAACAGGGCTTCGACGTTTACCACCACCTGCACCTCTGCCCCCATTGGAAAAAAACCCCGAAAAATCACGAACGTCGGACGATTGCTCCCACACCGAAAGTGCCAGCCAGTCAAGCTCTTGCTGCTCCTCACCGGCCATTGGCAGCGCATCTACAGCACCACAGACATCGGGGCTCCGGGCTTTCCCTGACGAACAGGGCTTCGACGTTTACCACCAGCTGCACCTGGGGGGCCCACTGAAAAAAACCCCGAAAAATCACGAACGTCGGACGATTGCTCCCACACCGAAATTGCCAGACAGTCAAGCTCTTGCTGCTCATCACCGGCCATTGGCAGCGCATCTACAGCACCACAGACATCGGGGCTCCGGGCTTTCCCTGACGAACAGGGCTTCGACGTTTACCACCAGCTGCACCTGGGCGCCCATTGGAAAAAAACCCAAGAAAAATCACGAACGTTGGACGATTGCTCCCACACCGAAAGTGCCAGCCAGTCAAGCTCTTGCTGCTCATCACCGGCCATTCGCAGCGCATCTACAGCACCACAGACATCGGGGCTCCGGGCTTTCCCTGACGAACAGGGCTTCGACGTTTACCACCAGCTGCACCTGGTCGCCCACTCCAAAAAAACCCGAAAATCACGAACGTCAAACGATTGCTCCAACACAAAAAGTGCCAGCAACTCAAGCTCTTGCTGCTCCTCACCGGCCATTGACAGCGCATCTACAGCACCACAGACATCGGGGCTCCGGGCTTTCCCTGACGAACAGGGCTTCGACGTTTACCACCAGCTGCACCTGGGCACGCACTGAAAAAAAACCCCGAAAAATCACCAACGTCGGACGATTGCTCCCACACCGAAAGTGCCAGCCAGTCAAGCTCTTGCTGCTCCTCACCGGCCATTGGCAGCGCATCTACAGCACCACAGACATCGGGGCTCCGGGCTTTCCCTGACGAACAGGGCTTCGACGTTTACCACCAGCTGCACCTGGGCGCCCACTCCAGAAAAACCCAAAAAATCACGAACGTCGGACGATTGCTCCCACACAAAAAGTGCCAGCCAGTCAAGCTCCTGCTGCTCCTCACCGGCCATTGGCAGCGCATCTACAGCACCACAGACATCGGGGCTCCGAGCTTTCCCTGACGAACAGGGCTTCGACGTTTACCACCAGCTGCACCTGGGGGGCCCACTGAAAAAAACCCCGAAAAATCATGAACGTCGGACGATTGCTCCCACACCGAAATTGCCAGCCAGTCAAGCTCTTGCTGCTCCTCCCCGGCCATTGGCAGCGCATCTACAGCACCACAGACATGGGGGCTCCGGGCTTTCCCTGACGAACAGGGCTTCGACGTTTAGCACCACCTGCACCTGGGCGCCCATTGGAAAAAAACCCAAGAAAAATCACGAACGTTGGACGATTGCTCCCACACCGAAAGTGCCAGCCAGTCAAGCTCTTGCTGCTCCTCACGGGCCATTCGCAGCGCATCTACAGCACCACAGACATCGGGGCTCCGGGCTTTCCCTGACGAAAAGGGCTTCGACTTTTACCACCAGCTGCACCTGGGCGCCCACTCCAAAAAAACCCCGAAAAATCACGAACGTCGGACGATTGCTCCCACACCGAAAGTGCCAGCCAGTCAAGCTCTTGCTGCTCCTCACAGGCCATTGGCAGCGCATCTACAGCACCACAGACATCGGGGCTCCGGGCTTTCCCTGACGAACAGGGCTTCGAGGTTTACCACCACCTGCACCTCTGCTTCCATTGGAAAAAAACCCAAGAAAAATCACGAACGTTGGACGATTGCTCCCACACCGAAAGTGCCAGCCAGTCAAGCTCTTGCTGCTCATCACCGGCCATTAGCAGCGCATCTACAGCACCACAGACATGGGGGCTCCGGGCTTTCCCTGACGAACAGGGCTTCGACGTTTACCACCAGCTGCGCCTGGGCGCCCACTGAAAAAAAACCCCGAAAAATCACGAACGTCGGACGATTGCTCCCACACCGAAAGTGCCAGCCAGTCAAGCTCTTGCTCCTCCTCACCGGCCATTGGCAGCGCATCTACAGCACCACAGACTTAGGGGCTCCGGGCTTTCCCTGACGAACAGGGCTTCGACGTTTACCACCACCTGCACCTCTGCCCCCATTGGAAAAAAACCCCGAAAAATCACGAACGTCGGACGATTGCTCCCACACCGAAAGTGCCAGCCAGTCAAGCTCTTGCTGCTCCTCACCGGCCATTGGCAGCGCATCTACAGCACCACAGACATCGGGGCTCCGGGCTTTCCCTGACGAACAGGACTTCGACGTTTACCACCAGCTGCACCTGGTCGCCCACTCCAAAAAAACCCGAAAAATCACGAACGTCGGACGATTGCTCCCACACAAAAAGTGCCAGCCAGTCAAGCTCTTGCTGCTCCTCCCCGGCCATTGGCAGCGCATCTACAGCACCACAGACATCGGGGCTCCGGGCTTTCCCTGACGAAAAGGGCTTCGACTTTTACCACCATCTGCACCTGGGCGCCCACTCCAAAAAAACCCCGAAAAATCATGAACGTCGGACGATTGCTCCCACACCGAAAGTGCCATCCAGTCAAGCTCTTGCTGCTCCTCACCGGCCATTGGCAGCGCATCTACAGCACCACAGACATCGGGGCTCCGGGCTTTCCCTGACGAACAGGGCTTTGACATTTACCACCACCTGCACCTCTGCTTCCATTGGAAAAAAACCCAAGAAAAATCACGAACGTTGGACGATTGCTCCCACACAAAAAGTGCCAGCCAGTCAAGCTCTTGCTGCTCATCACCGGCCATTAGCAGCGCATCTACAGCACCACAGACATCGGGGCTCCGGGCTTTCCCTGACGAACAGGGCTTCGACGTTTACCACCAGCTGCACCTGGGCGCCCACTGAAAAAAAACCCCGAAAAATGACGAACGTCGGACGATTGCTCCCACACCGAAAGTGCCAGCCAGTCAAGCTCTTGCTGCTCCTCACCGGCCATTGGCAGCGCATCTACAGCACCACAGACATCGGGGCTCCGGGCTTTCCCTGATGAACAGGACTTCGACGTTTACCACCAGCTGCACCTGGGAGTCCACTCCAAAAAAACCCGAAAAATCACGAACGTCGGACGATTGCTCCCACACCGAAAGTGCCAGCCAGTCAAGCTCTTGCTGCTCCTCACCGGCCATTGGCAGCGCATCTACAGCACCACAGACATCGGGGCTCCGGGCTTTCCCTGACGAAAAGGGCTTCGACTTTTACCACCATCTGCACCTGGGCGCCCACTCCAAAAAAACCCCGAAAAATCATGAACGTCGGACGATTGCTCCCACACCGAAAGTGCCAGCCAGTCAAGCTCTTGCTGCTCCTCACCGGCCATTGGCAGCGCATCTACAGCACCACAGACATCGGGGCTCCGGGCTTTCCCTGACGAACAGGGCTTTGACATTTACCACCACCTGCACCTCTGCTTCCATTGGAAAAAAACCCAAGAAAAATCAAGAACGTTGGACGATTGCTCCCACACCAAAGTGCCAGCCAGTCAAGTTCTTGCTGCTCATCACCGGCCATTAGCAGCGCATCTACAGCACCACAGACATCGGGGCTCCGGGATTTCCCTGACGAACAGGGCTTCGACGTTTACCACCAGCTGCACCTGGTCGCCCACTCCAGAAAAACCCTAAAAATCACGAACGTCGGACGATTGCTCCCACACAAAAAGTGCCAGCCAGTCAAGCTCCTGCTGCTCCTCACCGGCCATTGGCAGCGCATCTACAGCACCACAGACATCGGGGCTCCGGGCTTTCCCTGACGAACAGGGCTTCGACGTTTACCACCAGCTGCACCTGGGGGGCCCACTGAAAAAAACCACGAAAAATCACGAACGTCGGACGATTGCTCCCACACCGAAATTGCCAGACAGTCAAGCTCTTGCTGCTCATCACCGGCCATTGGCAGCGCATCTACAGCACCACAGACATCGGGGCTCCGGGCTTTCCCTGACGAACAGGGCTTCGACGTTTACCACCAGCTGCACCTGGGCGCCCATTGGAAAAAAACCCAAGAAAAATCACGAACGTTGGACGATTGCTCCCACACCGAAAGTGCCAGCCAGTCAAGCTCTTGCTGCTCATCACCGGCCATTCGCAGCGCATCTACAGCACCACAGACATCGGGGCTCCGGGCTTTCCCTGACGAACAGGGCTTCGACGTTTACCACCAGCTGCACCTGGTCGCCCACTCCAAAAAAACCCGAAAATCACGAACGTCAAACGATTGCTCCAACACAAAAAGTGCCAGCAACTCAAGCTCTTGCTGCTCCTCACCGGCCATTGACAGCGCATCTACAGCACCACAGACATCGGGGCTCCGGGCTTTCCCTGACGAACAGGGCTTCGACGTTTACCACCAGCTGCACCTGGTCGCCCACTCCAAAAAAACCCGAAAAATCACGACCGTCGGACGATTGCTCCCACACCGAAAGTGCCAGCCAGTCAAGCTCTTGCTGCTCATCACCGGCCACTAGCAGCGCATCTACAGCACCACAGACATGGGGGCTCCGGGCTTTCCCTGACGAACAGGGCTTCGACGTTTACCACCAGCTGCACCTGGGCACGCACTGAAAAAAAACCCCGAAAAATCACCAACGTCGGACGATTGCTCCCACACCGAAAGTGCCAGCCAGTCAAGCTCTTGCTGCTCCTCACCGGCCATTGGCAGCGCATCTACAGCACCACAGACATCGGGGCTCCGGGCTTTCCCTGACGAACAGGGCTTCGACGTTTACCACCAGCTGCACCTGGGCGCCCACTCCAGAAAAACCCAAAAAATCACGAACGTCGGACGATTGCTCCCACACAAAAAGTGCCAGCCAGTCAAGCTCCTGCTGCTCCTCACCGGCCATTGGCAGCGCATCTACAGCACCACAGACATCGGGGCTCCGAGCTTTCCCTGACGAACAGGGCTTCGACGTTTACCACCAGCTGCACCTGGGGGGCCCACTGAAAAAAACCCCGAAAAATCATGAACGTCGGACGATTGCTCCCACACCGAAATTGCCAGCCAGTCAAGCTCTTGCTGCTCCTCCCCGGCCATTGGCAGCGCATCTACAGCACCACAGACATGGGGGCTCCGGGCTTTCCCTGACGAACAGGGCTTCGACGTTTAGCACCACCTGCACCTGGGCGCCCATTGGAAAAAAACCCAAGAAAAATCACGAACGTTGGACGATTGCTCCCACACCGAAAGTGCCAGCCAGTCAAGCTCTTGCTGCTCCTCACGGGCCATTCGCAGCGCATCTACAGCACCACAGACATCGGGGCTCCGGGCTTTCCCTGACGAACAGGGCTTCGACGTTTACCACCAGCTGCACCTGGTCGCCCACTCCAAAAAAACCCGAAAATCACGAACGTCAAACGATTGCTCCCACACAAAAATTGCCAGCAACTCAAGCTCTTGCTGGTCCTCACCGGCCATTGGCAGCGCATCTACAGCACCACAGACATCGGGGCTCCGGGCTTTCCCTGACGAACAGGGCTTCGACGTTTACCACCAGCTGCACCAGGTCGCCTACTCCAAAAAAACCCGAAAAATCACGAACGTCGGACGATTGCTCCCACACCGAAAGTGCCAGCAACTCAAGCTCTTGCTGCTCATCACCGGCCATTGGCAGCGCATCTACAGCACCACAGACATCGGGGCTCCGGGCTTTCCCTGACGAACAGGACTTCGACGTTTACCACCAGCTGCACCTGGGAGTCCACTCCAAAAAAACCCCGAAAAATCACGAACGTCGGACGATTGCTCCCACACCGAAAGTGCCAGCCAGACAAGCTCTTGCTGCTCCTCACAGGCCATTGGCAGCGCATCTACAGCACCACAGACATCGGGGCTCCGGGCTTTCCCTGACGAACAGGGCTTCGACGTTTACCACCACCTGCACCTCTGCTTCCATTGGAAAAAAACCCAAGAAAAATCACGAACGTTGGACGATTGCTCCCACACAAAAAGTGCCAGCCAGTCAAGCTCTTGCTGCTCATCACCGGCCATTAGCAGCGCATCTACAGCACCACAGACATCGGGGCTCCGGGCTTTCCCTGACGAACAGGGCTTCGACGTTTACCACCAGCTGCACCTGGGCGCCCACTGAAAAAAAACCCCGAAAAATCACGAACGTTGGACGATTGCTCCCACACCGAAAGTGCCAGCCAGTCAAGCTCTTGCTGCTCCTCACCGGCCATTGGCAGCGCATCTACAGCACCACAGACATCGGGGCTCCGGGCTTTCCCTGACGAACAGGGCTTCGACGTTTACCACCACCTGCACCTCTGCTTCCATTGGAAAAAAACCCAAGAAAAATCACGAACGTTGGACGATTGCTCCCACACCGAAAGTGCCAGCCAGTCAAGCTCTTGCTGCTCATCACCGGCCATTAGCAGCGCATCTACAGCACCACAGACATCGGGGCTCCGGGCTTTCCCTGACGAACAGGGCTTCGACGTTTACCACCAGCTGCACCTGGTCGCCCACTCCAGAAAAACCCTAAAAATCACGAACGTCGGACGATTGCTCCCACACAAAAAGTGCCAGCCAGTCAAGCTCCTGCTGCTCCTCACCGGCCATTGGCAGAGCATCTACAGCACCGCAGACATCGGGGCTCCGGGCATTCCCTGACGAACAGGGCTTCGACGTTTACCACCAGCTGCACCTGAGCGCTCACTCCAAAAAACACCGAAAAATCACGAACGTTGGACGATTGCTCCCACACCGAAAATGCCAGCCAGTCAAGCTCCTGCTGCTCCTCCCCGGCCATTGGCAGCGCATCTACAGCACCACAGACATCGGGGCTCCAGGCTTTCCCTGACGAACAGGGCTTCGACGTTTATCACCAGCTGCACCTGGGGGGCCCACTGAAAAAAACCCCGAGAAATCACGAACGTCAGACGATTGCTCCCACACCGAAATTGCCAGCCAGTCAAGCTCTTGCTGCTCCTCCCCGGCCATTGGCAGCGCATCTACAGCACCACAGACATCGGGGCTCCGGGCTTTCCCTGACGAACAGGGCTTCGACGTTTACCACCAGCTGCACCTGGTCGCCCACTCCAAAAAACCCGAAAATCACGAACGTCAAACGATTGCTCCCACACCGAAAGTGCCAGCCAGACAAGCTCTTGCTGCTCCTCACAGGCCATTGGCAGCGCATCTACAGCACCACAGACATCGGGGCTCCGGGCTTTCCCTGACGAACAGGGCTTCGACGTTTACCACCACCTGCACCTCTGCTTCCATTGGAAAAAAACCCAAGAAAAATCACGAACGTTGAACGATTGCTCCCACACAAAAAGTGCCAGCCAGTCAAGCTCTTGCTGCTCATCACCGGCCATTAGCAGCGCATCTACAGCACCACAGACATCGGGGCTCCGGGCTTTCCCTGACGAACAGGGCTTCGACGTTTACCACCAGCTGCACCTGGGCGCCCACTGAAAAAAAACCCCGAAAAATTACGAACGTTGGACGATTGCTCCCACACCGAAAGTGCCAGCCAGTCAAGCTCTTGCTGCTCCTCACCGGCCATTGGCAGCGCATCTACAGCACCACAGACATCGGGGCTCCGGGCTTTCCCTGACGAACAGGACTTCGACGTTTACCACCAGCTGCACCTGGGAGTCCACTCCAAAAAAACCCGAAAAATCACGAACGTCGGACGATTGCTCCCACACCGAAAGTGCCAGCCAGTCAAGCTCTTGCTGCTCCTCCCCGGCCATTGGCAGCGCATCTACAGCACCACAGACATCGGGGCTCCGGGCTTTCCCTGACGAAAAGGGCTTCGACTTTTACCACCATCTGCACCTGGGCGCCCACTCCAAAAAAACCCCGAAAAATCATGAACGTCGGACGATTGCTCCCACACCGAAAGTGCCATCCAGTCAAGCTCTTGCTGCTCCTCACCGGCCATTGGCAGCGCATCTACAGCACCACAGACATCGGGGCTCCGGGCTTTCCCTGACGAACAGGGCTTTGACATTTACCACCACCTGCACCTCTGCTTCCATTGGAAAAAAACACAAGAAAAATCAAGAACGTTGGACGATTGCTCCCACACCAAAGTGCCAGCCAGTCAAGTTCTTGCTGCTCATCACCGGCCATTAGCAGCGCATCTACAGCACCACAGACATCGGGGCTCCGGGCTTTCCCTGACGAACAGGGCTTCGACGTTTACCACAAGCTGCACCTGGTCGCCCACTCCAGAAAAACCCTAAAAATCACGAACGTCGGACGATTGCTCCCGCACAAAAAGTGCCAGCCAGTCAAGCTCCTGCTGCTCCTCACCGGCCATTGGCAGCGCATCTACAGCACCACAGACATCGGGGCTCCGGGCTTTCCCTGACGAACAGGGCTTCGACGTTTACCACCAGCTGCACCTGGGCGCCCACTGAAAAAAAACCCCGAAAAATCACCAACGTCGGACGATTGCTCCCACACCGAAAGTGCCAGCCAGTCAAGCTCTTGCTGCTCCTCCCCGGCCATTGGCAGCGCATCTACAGCACCACAGACATGGGGGCTCCGGGCTTTCCCTGACGAACAGGGCTTCGACGTTTACCACCACCTGCACCTCTGCCCCCATTGGAAAAAAACCCCGAAAAATCACGAACGTCGGACGATTGCTCCCACACCGAAAGTGCCAGCCAGTCAAGCTCTTGCTGCTCCTCCCCGGCCATTGGCAGCGCATCTACAGCACCACAGACATCGGGGCTCCGGGCTTTCCCTGACGAACAGGGCTTCGACGTTTACCACCAGCTGCACCTGGTCGCCCACTCCAAAAAAACCCGAAAAATCACGACCGTCGGACGATTGCTCCCACACCGAAAGTGCCAGCCAGTCAAGCTCTTGCTGCTCCTCACCGGCCATTGGCAGCGCATCTACAGCACCACAGACATCGGGGCTCCGGGCTTTCCCTGACGAACAGGGCTTCGACGTTTACCACCAGCTGCACCTGGTTGCCCACTCCAAAAAACCTGAAAATCACGAACGTCAAACGATTGCTCCCACACCGAAAGTGCCAGCCAGTCAAGCTCTTGCTGCTCCTCACCGGCCATTGGCAGCGCATCTACAGCACCACAGACATCGGGGCTCCGGGCTTTCCCTGACGAACAGGACTTCGACGTTTACCACCAGCTGCACCTGGGAGTCCACTCCAAAAAAACCCCGAAAAATCACGAACGTCGGACGATTGCTCCCACACCGAAAGTGCCAGCCAGACAAGCTCTTGCTGCTCCTCACAGGCCATTGGCAGCGCATCTACAGCACCACAGACATCGGGGCTCCGGGCTTTCCCTGACGAACAGGGCTTCGACGTTTACCACCACCTGCACCTCTGCTTCCATTGGAAAAAAACCCAAGAAAAATCACGAACGTTGGACGATTGCTCCCACACAAAAAGTGCCAGCCAGTCAAGCTCTTGCTGCTCATCACCGGCCATTAGCAGCGCATCTACAGCACCACAGACATCGGGGCTCCGGGCTTTCCCTGACGAACAGGGCTTCGACGTTTACCACCAGCTGCACCTGGGCGCCCACTGAAAAAAAACCCCGAAAAATCACGAACGTTGGACGATTGCTCCCACACCGAAAGTGCCAGCCAGTCAAGCTCTTGCTGCTCCTCACCGGCCATTGGCAGCGCATCTACAGCACCACAGACATCGGGGCTCCGGGCTTTCCCTGACGAACAGGACTTCAACGTTTACCACCAGCTGCACCTCTGCTTCCATTGGAAAAAAACCCAAGAAAAATCAAGAACGTTGGACGATTGCTCCCACACCAAAGTGCCAGCCAGTCAAGTTCTTGCTGCTCATCACCGGCCATTAGCAGCGCATCTACAGCACCACAGACATCGGGGCTCCGGGCTTTCCCTGACGAACAGGGCTTCGACGTTTACCACAAGCTGCACCTGGTCGCCCACTCCAGAAAAACCCTAAAAATCACGAACGTCGGACGATTGCTCCCGCACAAAAAGTGCCAGCCAGTCAAGCTCCTGCTGCTCCTCACCGGCCATTGGCAGCGCATCTACAGCACCACAGACATCGGGGCTCCGGGCTTTCCCTGACGAACAGGGCTTCGACGTTTACCACCAGCTGCACCTGGGCGCCCACTGAAAAAAAACCCCGAAAAATCACCAACGTCGGACGATTGCTCCCACACCGAAAGTGCCAGCCAGTCAAGCTCTTGCTGCTCCTCCCCGGCCATTGGCAGCGCATCTACAGCACCACAGACATGGGGGCTCCGGGCTTTCCCTGACGAACAGGGCTTCGACGTTTACCACCACCTGCACCTCTGCCCCCATTGGAAAAAAACCCCGAAAAATCACGAACGTCGGACGATTGCTCCCACACCGAAAGTGCCAGCCAGTCAAGCTCTTGCTGCTCCTCCCCGGCCATTGGCAGCGCATCTACAGCACCACAGACATCGGGGCTCCGGGCTTTCCCTGACGAACAGGGCTTCGACGTTTACCACCAGCTGCACCTGGTCGCCCACTCCAAAAAAACCCGAAAAATCACGACCGTCGGACGATTGCTCCCACACCGAAAGTGCCAGCCAGTCAAGCTCTTGCTGCTCCTCACCGGCCATTGGCAGCGCATCTACAGCACCACAGACATCGGGGCTCCGGGCTTTCCCTGACGAACAGGGCTTCGACGTTTACCACCAGCTGCACCTGGTTGCCCACTCCAAAAAACCTGAAAATCACGAACGTCAAACGATTGCTCCCACACCGAAAGTGCCAGCCAGTCAAGCTCTTGCTGCTCCTCACCGGCCATTGGCAGCGCATCTACAGCACCACAGACATCGGGGCTCCGGGCTTTCCCTGACGAACAGGACTTCGACGTTTACCACCAGCTGCACCTGGGAGTCCACTCCAAAAAAACCCCGAAAAATCACGAACGTCGGACGATTGCTCCCACACCGAAAGTGCCAGCCAGACAAGCTCTTGCTGCTCCTCACAGGCCATTGGCAGCGCATCTACAGCACCACAGACATCGGGGCTCCGGGCTTTCCCTGACGAACAGGGCTTCGACGTTTACCACCACCTGCACCTCTGCTTCCATTGGAAAAAAACCCAAGAAAAATCACGAACGTTGGACGATTGCTCCCACACAAAAAGTGCCAGCCAGTCAAGCTCTTGCTGCTCATCACCGGCCATTAGCAGCGCATCTACAGCACCACAGACATCGGGGCTCCGGGCTTTCCCTGACGAACAGGGCTTCGACGTTTACCACCAGCTGCACCTGGGCGCCCACTGAAAAAAAACCCCGAAAAATCACGAACGTTGGACGATTGCTCCCACACCGAAAGTGCCAGCCAGTCAAGCTCTTGCTGCTCCTCACCGGCCATTGGCAGCGCATCTACAGCACCACAGACATCGGGGCTCCGGGCTTTCCCTGACGAACAGGACTTCAACGTTTACCACCAGCTGCACCTCTGCTTCCATTGGAAAAAAACCCAAGAAAAATCAAGAACGTTGGACGATTGCTCCCACACCAAAGTGCCAGCCAGTCAAGTTCTTGCTGCTCATCACCGGCCATTAGCAGCGCATCTACAGCACCACAGACATCGGGGCTCCGGGCTTTCCCTGACGAACAGGGCTTCGACGTTTACCACCAGCTGCACCTGGTCGCCCACTCCAGAAAAACCCTAAAAATCACGAACGTCGGACGATTGCTCCCGCACAAAAAGTGCCAGCCAGTCAAGCTCCTGCTGCTCCTCACCGGCCATTGGCAGCGCATCTACAGCACCACAGACATCGGGGCTCCGGGCTTTCCCTGACGAACAGGGCTTCGACGTTTACCACCAGCTGCACCTGGGCGCCCACTGAAAAAAAACCCCGAAAAATCACCAACGTCGGACGATTGCTCCCACACCGAAAGTGCCAGCCAGTCAAGCTCTTGCTGCTCCTCACCGGCCATTGGCAGCGCATCTACAGCACCACAGACATGGGGGCTCCGGGCTTTCCCTGACGAACAGGGCTTCGACGTTTACCACCACCTGCACCTCTGCCCCCATTGGAAAAAAACCCCGAAAAATCACGAACGTCGGACGATTGCTCCCACACCGAAAGTGCCAGCCAGTCAAGCTCTTGCTGCTCCTCCCCGGCCATTGGCAGCGCATCTACAGCACCACAGACATCGGGGCTCCGGGCTTTCCCTGACGAACAGGGCTTCGACGTTTACCACCAGCTGCACCTGGGGGGCCCACTGAAAAAAACCCCGAAAAATCATGAACGTCGGACGATTGCTCCCACACCGAAATTGCCAGACAGTCAAGCTCTTGCTGCTCCTCCCCGGCCATTGGCAGCGCATCTACAGCACCACAGACATCGGGGCTCCGGGCTTTCCCTGACGAACAGGGCTTCGACGTTTACCACCAGCTGCACCTGGGCGCCCATTGGAAAAAAACCCAAGAAAAATCACGAACGTCGGACGATTGCTCCCACACCGAAAGTGCCAGCCAGTCAAGCTCTTGCTGCTCCTCACCGGCCATTGGCAGCGCATCTACAGCACCACAGACATCGGGGCTCCGGGCTTTCCCTGACGAACAGGGCTTCGACGTTTACCACCACCTGCACCTGGGCGCCCATTGGAAAAAAACCCAAGAAAAATCACGAACGTTGGACGATTGCTCCCACACCGAAAGTGCCAGCCAGTCAAGCTCTTGCTGCTCATCACCGGCCATTGGCAGCGCATCTACAGCACCACAGACATCGGGGCTCCGGGCTTTCCCTGACGAACAGGGCTTCGACGTTTACCACCAGCTGCACCTGGTCGCCCACTCCAAAAAAACCCGAAAATCACGAACGTCAAACGATTGCTCCAACACAAAAAGTGCCAGCAACTCAAGCTCTTGCTGCTCCTCCCCGGCCATTGACAGCGCATCTACAGCACCACAGACATCGGGGCTCCGGGCTTTCCCTGACGAACAGGGCTTCGACGTTTACCACCAGCTGCACCTGGTCGCCCACTCCAAAAAAACCCGAAAAATCACGAACGTCGGACGATTGCTCCCACACCGAAAGTGCCAGCCAGTCAAGCTCTTGCTGCTCATCACCGGCCACTAGCAGCGCATCTACAGCACCACAGACATGGGGGCTCCGGGCTTTCCCTGACGAACAGGGCTTCGACGTTTACCACCAGCTGCACCTGGGCGCCCACTCCAGAAAAACCCAAAAAATCACGAACGTCGGACGATTGCTCCCACACAAAAAGTGCCAGCCAGTCAAGCTCCTGCTGCTCCTCACCGGCCATTGGCAGCGCATCTACAGCACCACAGACATCGGGGCTCCGAGCTTTCCCTGACGAACAGGGCTTCGACGTTTACCACCAGCTGCACCTGGGGGGCCCACTGAAAAAAACCCCGAAAAATCATGAACGTCGGACGATTGCTCCCACACCGAAAGTGCCAGCCAGTCAAGCTCTTGCTGCTCCTCCCCGGCCATTGGCAGCGCATCTACAGCACCACAGACATCGGGGCTCCGGGCTTTCCCTGACGAACAGGGCTTCGACGTTTAGCACCACCTGCACCTGGGCGCCCATTGGAAAAAAACCCAAGAAAAATCACGAACGTTGGACGATTGCTCCCACACCGAAAGTGCCAGCCAGTCAAGCTCTTGCTGCTCCTCACGGGCCATTCGCAGCGCATCTACAGCACCACAGACATCGGGGCTCCGGGCTTTCCCTGACGAACAGGGCTTCGACGTTTACCACCAGCTGCACCTGGTCGCCCACTCCAAAAAAACCCGAAAATCACGAACGTCAAACGATTGCTCCCACACAAAAATTGCCAGCAACTCAAGCTCTTGCTGGTCCTCACCGGCCATTGGCAGCGCATCTACAGCACCACAGACATCGGGGCTCCGGGCTTTCCCTGACGAACAGGGCTTCGACGTTTACCACCAGCTGCACCAGGTCGCCTACTCCAAAAAAAGCCGAAAAATCACGAACGTCGGACGATTGCTCCCACACCGAAAGTGCCAGCCAGTCAAGCTCTTGCTGCTCCTCACCGGCCATTGGCAGCGCATCTACAGCACCACAGACATCGGGGCTCCGGGCTTTCCCTGACGAACAGGGCTTCGACCTTTACCACCAGCTGCACCTGGGCGCCCACTCCAAAAAAACCCCGAAAAATCACGAACGTCGGACGATTGCTCCCACACCGAAAGTGCCAGCCAGTCAAGCTCTTGCTGCTCCTCACAGGCCATTGGCAGCGCATCTACAGCACCACAGACATCGGGGCTCCGGGCTTTCCCTGACGAACAGGGCTTCGAGGTTTACCACCACCTGCACCTCTGCTTCCATTGGAAAAAAACCCAAGAAAAATCACGAACGTTGGACGATTGCTCCCACACCGAAAGTGCCAGCCAGTCAAGCTCTTGCTGCTCATCACCGGCCATTAGCAGCGCATCTACAGCACCACAGACATCGGGGCTCCGGGCTTTCCCTGACGAACAGGGCTTCGACGTTTACCACCAGCTGCACCTGGGCGCCCACTGAAAAAAAACCCCGAAAAATCACGAACGTCGGACGATTGCTCCCACACCGAAAGTGCCAGCCAGTCAAGCTCTTGCTGCTCCTCACCGGCCATTGGCAGCGCATCTACAGCACCACAGACATAGGGGCTCCGGGCTTTCCCTGACGAACAGGGCTTCGACGTTTACCACCAGCTGCACCTGGGCGCCCACTGAAAAAAAACCCCGAAAAATGACGAACGTCGGACGATTGCTCCCACACCGAAAGTGCCAGCCAGTCAAGCTCTTGCTGCTCCTCACCGGCCATTGGCAGCGCATCTACAGCACCACAGACATCGGGGCTCCGGGCTTTCCCTGACGAACAGGACTTCGACGTTTACCACCAGCTGCACCTGGGAGTCCACTCCAAAAAAACCCGAAAAATCACGAACGTCGGACGATTGCTCCCACACCGAAAGTGCCAGCCAGTCAAGCTCTTGCTGCTCCTCACCGGCCATTGGCAGCGCATCTACAGCACCACAGACATCGGGGCTCCGGGCTTTCCCTGACGAAAAGGGCTTCGACTTTTACCACCATCTGCACCTGGGCGCCCACTCCAAAAAAACCCCGAAAAATCATGAACGTCGGACGATTGCTCCCACACCGAAAGTGCCAGCCAGTCAAGCTCTTGCTGCTCCTCACCGGCCATTGGCAGCGCATCTACAGCACCACAGACATCGGGGCTCCGGGCTTTCCCTGACGAACAGGGCTTTGACATTTACCACCACCTGCACCTCTGCTTCCATTGGAAAAAAACCCAAGAAAAATCAAGAACGTTGGACGATTGCTCCCACACCAAAGTGCCAGCCAGTCAAGTTCTTGCTGCTCCTCACCGGCCATTAGCAGCGCATCTACAGCACCACAGACATCGGGGCTCCGGGATTTCCCTGACGAACAGGGCTTCGACGTTTACCACCAGCTGCACCTGGTCGCCCACTCCAGAAAAACCCTAAAAATCACGAACGTCGGACGATTGCTCCCACACAAAAAGTGCCAGCCAGTCAAGCTCCTGCTGCTCCTCACCGGCCATTGGCAGCGCATCTACAGCACCACAGACATCGGGGCTCCGGGCTTTCCCTGACGAACAGGGCTTCGACGTTTACCACCACCTGCACCTCTGCCCCCATTGGAAAAAAACCCCGAAAAATCACGAACGTCGGACGATTGCTCCCACACCGAAAGTGCCAGCCAGTCAAGCTCTTGCTGCTCCTCACCGGCCATTGGCAGCGCATCTACAGCACCACAGACATCGGGGCTCCGGGCTTTCCCTGACGAACAGGGCTTCGACGTTTACCACCAGCTGCACCTGGGGGGCCCACTGAAAAAAACCCCGAAAAATCACGAACGTCGGACGATTGCTCCCACACCGAAATTGCCAGACAGTCAAGCTCTTGCTGCTCATCACCGGCCATTGGCAGCGCATCTACAGCACCACAGACATCGGGGCTCCGGGCTTTCCCTGACGAACAGGGCTTCGACGTTTACCACCAGCTGCACCTGGGCGCCCATTGGAAAAAAACCCAAGAAAAATCACGAACGTTGGACGATTGCTCCCACACCGAAAGTGCCAGCCAGTCAAGCTCTTGCTGCTCATCACCGGCCATTCGCAGCGCATCTACAGCACCACAGACATCGGGGCTCCGGGCTTTCCCTGACGAACAGGGCTTCGACGTTTACCACCAGCTGCACCTGGTCGCCCACTCCAAAAAAACCCGAAAATCACGAACGTCAAACGATTGCTCCAACACAAAAAGTGCCAGCAACTCAAGCTCTTGCTGCTCCTCACCGGCCATTGACAGCGCATCTACAGCACCACAGACATCGGGGCTCCGGGCTTTCCCTGACGAACAGGGCTTCGACGTTTACCACCAGCTGCACCTGGTCGCCCACTCCAAAAAAACCCGAAAAATCACGACCGTCGGACGATTGCTCCCACACCGAAAGTGCCAGCCAGTCAAGCTCTTGCTGCTCATCACCGGCCACTAGCAGCGCATCTACAGCACCACAGACATGGGGGCTCCGGGCTTTCCCTGACGAACAGGGCTTCGACGTTTACCACCCGCTGCACCTGGGCGCCCACTGGAAAAAAAACCCCGAAAAATCACCAACGTCGGACGATTGCTCCCACACCGAAAGTGCCAGCCAGTCAAGCTCCTGCTGCTCCTCACCGGCCATTGGCAGCGCATCTACAGCACCACAGACATCGGGGCTCCGAGCTTTCCCTGACGAACAGGGCTTCGACGTTTACCACCAGCTGCACCTGGGGGGCCCACTGAAAAAAACCCCGAAAAATCATGAACGTCGGACGATTGCTCCCACACCGAAATTGCCAGCCAGTCAAGCTCTTGCTGCTCCTCCCCGGCCATTGGCAGCGCATCTACAGCACCACAGACATGGGGGCTCCGGGCTTTCCCTGACGAACAGGGCTTCGACGTTTAGCACCACCTGCACCTGGGCGCCCATTGGAAAAAAACCCAAGAAAAATCACGAACGTTGGACGATTGCTCCCACACCGAAAGTGCCAGCCAGTCAAGCTCTTGCTGCTCCTCACGGGCCATTCGCAGCGCATCTACAGCACCACAGACATCGGGGCTCCAGGCTTTCCCTGACGAACAGGGCTTCGACGTTTACCACCAGCTGCACCTGGTCGCCCACTCCAAAAAAACCCGAAAATCACGAACGTCAAACGATTGCTCCCACACAAAAATTGCCAGCAACTCAAGCTCTTGCTGGTCCTCACCGGCCATTGGCAGCGCATCTACAGCACCACAGACATCGGGGCTCCGGGCTTTCCCTGACGAACAGGGCTTCGACGTTTACCACCAGCTGCACCAGGTCGCCTACTCCAAAAAAACCCGAAAAATCACGAACGTCGGACGATTGCTCCCACACCGAAAGTGCCAGCCAGTCAAGCTCTTGCTGCTCATCACCGGCCATTGGCAGCGCATCTACAGCACCACAGACATCGGGGCTCCGGGCTTTCCCTGACAAACAGGGCTTCGACCTTTACCACCAGCTGCACCTCTGCTTCCATTGGAAAAAAACCCAAGAAAAATCACGAACGTTGGACGATTGCTCCCACACAAAAAGTGCCAGCCAGTCAAGCTCTTGCTGCTCATCACCGGCCATTAGCAGCGCATCTACAGCACCACAGACATCGGGGCTCCGGGCTTTCCCTGACGAACAGGGCTTCGACGTTTACCACCAGCTGCACCTGGGCGCCCACTGAAAAAAAACCCCGAAAAATCACGAACGTCGGACGATTGCTCCCACACCGAAAGTGCCAGCCAGTCAAGCTCTTGCTGCTCCTCCCCGGCCATTGGCAGCGCATCTACAGCACCACAGACATAGGGGCTCCGGGCTTTCCCTGACGAACAGGGCTTCGACGTTTACCACCACCTGCACCTCTGCCCCCATTGGAAAAAAACCCCGAAAAATCACGAACGTCGGACGATTGCTCCCACACCGAAAGTGCCAGCCAGTCAAGCTCTTGCTGCTCCTCACCGGCCATTGGCAGCGCATCTACAGCACCACAGACATCGGGGCTCCGGGCTTTCCCTGACGAACAGGACTTCGACGTTTACCACCAGCTGCACCTGGTCGCCCACTCCAAAAAAACCCGAAAAATCACGAACGTCGGACGATTGCTCCCACACAAAAAGTTCCAGCCAGTCAAGCTCTTGCTGCTCCTCCTCGGCCATTGGCAGCGCATCTACAGCACCACAGACATCGGGGCTCCGGGCTTTCCCTGACGAAAAGGGCTTCGACTTTTACCACCATCTGCACCTGGGCGCCCACTCCAAAAAAACCCCGAAAAATCATGAACGTCGGACGATTGCTCCCACACCGAAAGTGCCATCCAGTCAAGCTCTTGCTGCTCCTCACCGGCCATTGGCAGCGCATCTACAGCACCACAGACATCGGGGCTCCGGGCTTTCCCTGACGAACAGGGCTTTGACATTTACCACCACCTGCACCTCTGCTTCCATTGGAAAAAAACCCAAGAAAAATCACGAACGTTGGACGATTGCTCCCACACAAAAAGTGCCAGCCAGTCAAGCTCTTGCTGCTCATCACCGGCCATTAGCAGCGCATCTACAGCACCACAGACATCGGGGCTCCGGGCTTTCCCTGACGAACAGGGCTTCGACGTTTACCACCAGCTGCACCTGGGCGCCCACTGAAAAAAAACCCCGAAAAATGACGAACGTCGGACGATTGCTCCCACACCGAAAGTGCCAGCCAGTCAAGCTCTTGCTGCTCCTCACCGGCCATTGGCAGCGCATCTACAGCACCACAGACATCGGGGCTCCGGGCTTTCCCTGACGAACAGGACTTCGACGTTTACCACCAGCTGCACCTGGGAGTCCACTCCAAAAAAACCCGAAAAATCACGAACGTCGGACGATTGCTCCCACACCGAAAGTGCCAGCCAGTCAAGCTCTTGCTGCTCCTCACCGGCCATTGGCAGCGCATCTACAGCACCACAGACATCGGGGCTCCGGGCTTTCCCTGACGAAAAGGGCTTCGACTTTTACCACCATCTGCACCTGGGCGCCCACTCCAAAAAAACCCCGAAAAATCATGAACGTCGGACGATTGCTCCCACACCGAAAGTGCCAGCCAGTCAAGCTCTTGCTGCTCCTCACCGGCCATTGGCAGCGCATCTACAGCACCACAGACATCGGGGCTCCGGGCTTTCCCTGACGAACAGGGCTTTGACATTTACCACCACCTGCACCTCTGCTTCCATTGGAAAAAAACCCAAGAAAAATCAAGAACGTTGGACGATTGCTCCCACACCAAAGTGCCAGCCAGTCAAGTTCTTGCTGCTCATCACCGGCCATTAGCAGCGCATCTACAGCACCACAGACATCGGGGCTCCGGGATTTCCCTGACGAACAGGGCTTCGACGTTTACCACCAGCTGCACCTGGTCGCCCACTCCAGAAAAACCCTAAAAATCACGAACGTCGGACGATTGCTCCCACACAAAAAGTGCCAGCCAGTCAAGCTCCTGCTGCTCCTCACCGGCCATTGGCAGCGCATCTACAGCACCACAGACATCGGGGCTCCGGGCTTTCCCTGACGAACAGGGCTTCGACGTTTACCACCACCTGCACCTCTGCCCCCATTGGAAAAAAACCCCGAAAAATCACGAACGTCGGACGATTGCTCCCACACCGAAAGTGCCAGCCAGTCAAGCTCTTGCTGCTCCTCACCGGCCATTGGCAGCGCATCTACAGCACCACAGACATCGGGGCTCCGGGCTTTCCCTGACGAACAGGGCTTCGACGTTTACCACCAGCTGCACCTGGGGGGCCCACTGAAAAAAACCCCGAAAAATCACGAACGTCGGACGATTGCTCCCACACCGAAATTGCCAGACAGTCAAGCTCTTGCTGCTCCTCACCGGCCATTGGCAGCGCATCTACAGCACCACAGACATCGGGGCTCCGGGCTTTCCCTGACGAACAGGGCTTCGACGTTTACCACCAGCTGCACCTGGGCGCCCATTGGAAAAAAACCCAAGAAAAATCACGAACGTCGGACCATTGCTCCCACACCGAAAGTGCCAGCCAGTCAAGCTCTTGCTGCTCCTCACCGGCCATTGGCAGCGCATCTACAGCACCACAGACATCGGGGCTCCGGGCTTTCCCTGACGAACAGGGCTTCGACGTTTACCACCAGCTGCACCTGGTCGCCCACTCCAAAAAAACCAGAAAATCACGAACGTCAAACGATTGCTCCAACACAAAAAGTGCCAGCAACTCAAGCTCTTGCTGCTCCTCACCGGCCATTGACAGCGCATCTACAGCACCACAGACATCGGGGCTCCGGGCTTTCCCTGACGAACAGGGCTTCGACGTTTACCACCAGCTGCACCTGGTCGCCCACTCCAAAAAAACCCGAAAAATCACGACCGTCGGACGATTGCTCCCACACCGAAAGTGCCAGCCAGTCAAGCTCTTGCTGCTCATCACCGGCCACTAGCAGCGCATCTACAGCACCACAGACATGGGGGCTCCGGGCTTTCCCTGACGAACAGGGCTTCGACGTTTACCACCAGCTGCACCTGGGCACGCACTGAAAAAAAACCCCGAAAAATCACCAACGTCGCACGATTGCTCCCACACCGAAAGTGCCAGCCAGTCAAGCTCTTGCTGCTCATCACCGGCCATTGGCAGCGCATCTACAGCACCACAGACATCGGGGCTCCAGGCTTTCCCTGACGAACAGGGCTTCGACATTAACCACCAGCTTCACCTGGTCGCCTACTCCAGAAAAACCCTAAAAATCACGAACGTCGGACGATTGCTCCCACACAAAAAGTGCCAGCCAGTCAAGCTCCTGCTGCTCCTCACCGGCCATTGGCAGCGCATCTACAGCCCCACAGACATCGGGGCTCCGGGCTTTCCCTGACGAACAGGGCTTCGACGTTTACCACCAGCTGCACCTGGGCGCCCACTCCAGAAAAACCCAAAAAATCACGAACGTCGGACGATTGCTCCCACACAAAAAGTGCCAGCCAGTCAAGCTCTTGCTGCTCCTCACCGGCCATTGGCAGCGCATCTACAGCACCACAGACATCGGGGCTCCGAGCTTTCCCTGACGAACAGGGCTTCGACGTTTACCACCAGCTGCACCTGGGGGGCCCACTGAAAAAAACCCCGAAAAATCACGAACGTCGGATGATTGCTCCCACACCGAAATTGCCAGCCAGTCAAGCTCTTGCTGCTCCTCCCCGGCCATTGGCAGCGCATCTACAGCACCACAGACATCGGGGCTCCGGGCTTTCCCTGACGAACAGGGCTTCGACGTTTACCACCACCTGCACCTGGGCGCCCATTGGAAAAAAACCCAAGAAAAATCACGAACGTTGGACGATTGCTCCCACACCGAAAGTGCCAGCCAGTCAAGCTCTTGCTGCTCCTCACGGGCCATTCGCAGCGCATCTACAGCACCACAGACATCGGGGCTCCGGGCTTTCCCTCACGAACAGGGCTTCGACGTTTACCACCAGCTGCATCTGGTCGCCCACTCCAAAAAAACCCGAAAATCACGAACGTCAAACGATTGCTCCCACACAAAAATTGCCAGCAACTCAAGCTCTTGCTGCTCCTCACCGGCCATTGGCAGCGCATCTACAGCACCACAGACATCGGGGCTCCGGGCTTTCCCTGACGAACAGGACTTCGACGTTTACCACCAGCTGCAC
Source organism: Chlamydotis macqueenii (assembly GCF_036417535.1). Classification (NCBI taxonomy): domain Eukaryota; kingdom Metazoa; phylum Chordata; class Aves; order Otidiformes; family Otididae; genus Chlamydotis; species Chlamydotis macqueenii. Next base: position 32,027,833 of record NC_141592.1, on the reverse strand, counting down.
CTGGTCGCCCACTGAAAAAAAACCCGAAAAATCACGAACGTCGGACGATTGCTCCCACACAAAAAGTGCCAGCCAGTCAAGCTCTTGCTGCTCCTCCCCGGCCATTGGCAGCGCATCTACAGCACCACAGACATCGGGGCTCCGGGCTTTCCCTGACGAAAAGGGCTTCGACTTTTACCACCATCTGCACCTGGGCGCCCACTCCAAAAAAACCCCGAAAAATCATGAACGTCGGACGATTGCTCCCACACCGAAAGTGCCATCCAGTCAAGCTCTTGCTGCTCCTCACCGGCCATTGGCAGCGCATCTACAGCACCACAGACATCGGGGCTCCGGGCTTTCCCTGACGAACAGGGCTTTGACATTTACCACCACCTGCACCTCTGCTTCCATTGGAAAAAAACCCAAGAAAAATCACGAACGTTGGACGATTGCTCCCACACAAAAAGTGCCAGCCAGTCAAGCTCTTGCTGCTCATCACCGGCCATTAGCAGTGCATCTACAGCACCACAGACATCGGGGCTCCGGGCTTTCCCTGACGAACAGGGCTTCGACGTTTACCACCAGCTGCACCTGGGCGCCCACTGAAAAAAAACCCCGAAAAATGACGAACGTCGGACGATTGCTCCCACACCGAAAGTGCCAGCCAGTCAAGCTCTTGCTGCTCCTCACCGGCCATTGGCAGCGCATCTACAGCACCACAGACATCGGGGCTCCGGGCTTTCCCTGACGAACAGGACTTCGACGTTTACCACCAGCTGCACCTGGGAGTCCACTCCAAAAAAACCCGAAAAATCACGAACGTCGGACGATTGCTCCCACACCGAAAGTGCCAGCCAGTCAAGCTCTTGCTGCTCCTCACCGGCCCTTGGCAGCGCATCTACAGCACCACAGACATCGGGGCTCCGGGCTTTCCCTGACGAAAAGGGCTTCGACTTTTACCACCATCTGCACCTGGGCGCCCACTCCAAAAAAACCCCGAAAAATCACGAACATCGGACGATTGCTCCCACACCGAAAGTGCCAGCCAGTCAAGCTCTTGCTGCTCCTCACCGGCCATTGGCAGCGCATCTACAGCACCACAGACATCGGGGCTCCGGGCTTTCCCTGACGAACAGGGCTTTGACATTTACCACCACCTGCACCTCTGCTTCCATTGGAAAAAAACCCAAGAAAAATCAAGAACGTTGGACGATTGCTCCCACACCAAAGTGCCAGCCAGTCAAGTTCTTGCTGCTCATCACCGGCCATTAGCAGCGCATCTACAGCACCACAGACATCGGGGCTCCGGGATTTCCCTGACGAACAGGGCTTCGACGTTTACCACCAGCTGCACCTGGTCGCCCACTCCAGAAAAACCCTAAAAATCACGAACGTCGGACGATTGCTCCCACACCGAACGTGCCAGCCAGTCAAGCTCCTGCTGCTCCTCACCGGCCATTGGCAGCGCATCTACAGCACCACAGACATCGGGGCTCCGGGCTTTCCCTGACGAACAGGGCTTCGACGTTTACCACCACCTGCACCTCTGCCCCCATTGGAAAAAAACCCCGAAAAATCACGAACGTCGGACGATTGCTCCCACACCGAAAGTGCCAGCCAGTCAAGCTCTTGCTGCTCCTCACCGGCCATTGGCAGCGCATCTACAGCACCACAGACATCGGGGCTCCGGGCTTTCCCTGACGAACAGGGCTTCGACGTTTACCACCAGCTGCACCTGGGGGGCCCACTGAAAAAAACCCCGAAAAATCACGAACGTCGGACGATTGCTCCCACACCGAAATTGCCAGACAGTCAAGCTCTTGCTGCTCATCACCGGCCATTGGCAGCGCATCTACAGCACCACAGACATCGGGGCTCCGGGCTTTCCCTGACGAACAGGGCTTCGACGTTTACCACCAGCTGCACCTGGGCGCCCATTGGAAAAAAACCCAAGAAAAATCACGAACGTTGGACGATTGCTCCCACACCGAAAGTGCCAGCCAGTCAAGCTCTTGCTGCTCATCACCGGCCATTCGCAGCGCATCTACAGCACCACAGACATCGGGGCTCCGGGCTTTCCCTGACGAACAGGGCTTCGACGTTTACCACCAGCTGCACCTGGTCGCCCACTCCAAAAAAACCCGAAAATCACGAACGTCAAACGATTGCTCCAACACAAAAAGTGCCAGCAACTCAAGCTCTTGCTGCTCCTCACCGGCCATTGACAGCGCATCTACAGCACCACAGACATCGGGGCTCCGGGCTTTCCCTGACGAACAGGGCTTCGACGTTTACCACCAGCTGCACCTGGTCGCCCACTCCAAAAAAACCCAAAAAATCACGACCGTCGGACGATTGCTCCCACACCGAAAGTGCCAGCCAGTCAAGCTCTTGCTGCTCCTCCCCGGCCATTGGCAGCGCATCTACAGCACCACAGACATCGGGGCTCCGGGCTTTCCCTGACGAAAAGGGCTTCGACTTTTACCACCATCTGCACCTGGGCGCCCACTCCAAAAAAACCCCGAAAAATCATGAACGTCGGACGATTGCTCCCACACCGAAAGTGCCATCCAGTCAAGCTCTTGCTGCTCCTCACCGGCCATTGGCAGCGCATCTACAGCACCACAGACATCGGGGCTCCGGGCTTTCCCTGACGAACAGGGCTTTGACATTTACCACCACCTGCACCTCTGCTTCCATTGGAAAAAAACCCAAGAAAAATCACGAACGTTGGACGATTGCTCCCACACAAAAAGTGCCAGCCAGTCAAGCTCTTGCTGCTCATCACCGGCCATTAGCAGTGCATCTACAGCACCACAGACATCGGGGCTCCGGGCTTTCCCTGACGAACAGGGCTTCGACGTTTACCACCAGCTGCACCTGGGCGCCCACTGAAAAAAAACCCCGAAAAATGACGAACGTCGGACGATTGCTCCCACACCGAAAGTGCCAGCCAGTCAAGCTCTTGCTGCTCCTCACCGGCCATTGGCAGCGCATCTACAGCACCACAGACATCGGGGCTCCGGGCTTTCCCTGACGAACAGGACTTCGACGTTTACCACCAGCTGCACCTGGGAGTCCACTCCAAAAAAACCCGAAAAATCACGAACGTCGGACGATTGCTCCCACACCGAAAGTGCCAGCCAGTCAAGCTCTTGCTGCTCCTCACCGGCCCTTGGCAGCGCATCTACAGCACCACAGACATCGGGGCTCCGGGCTTTCCCTGACGAAAAGGGCTTCGACTTTTACCACCATCTGCACCTGGGCGCCCACTCCAAAAAAACCCCGAAAAATCACGAACATCGGACGATTGCTCCCACACCGAAAGTGCCAGCCAGTCAAGCTCTTGCTGCTCCTCACCGGCCATTGGCAGCGCATCTACAGCACCACAGACATCGGGGCTCCGGGCTTTCCCTGACGAACAGGGCTTTGACATTTACCACCACCTGCACCTCTGCTTCCATTGGAAAAAAACCCAAGAAAAATCAAGAACGTTGGACGATTGCTCCCACACCAAAGTGCCAGCCAGTCAAGTTCTTGCTGCTCATCACCGGCCATTAGCAGCGCATCTACAGCACCACAGACATCGGGGCTCCGGGATTTCCCTGACGAACAGGGCTTCGACGTTTACCACCAGCTGCACCTGGTCGCCCACTCCAGAAAAACCCTAAAAATCACGAACGTCGGACGATTGCTCCCACACCGAACGTGCCAGCCAGTCAAGCTCCTGCTGCTCCTCACCGGCCATTGGCAGCGCATCTACAGCACCACAGACATCGGGGCTCCGGGCTTTCCCTGACGAACAGGGCTTCGACGTTTACCACCACCTGCACCTCTGCCCCCATTGGAAAAAAACCCCGAAAAATCACGAACGTCGGACGATTGCTCCCACACCGAAAGTGCCAGCCAGTCAAGCTCTTGCTGCTCCTCACCGGCCATTGGCAGCGCATCTACAGCACCACAGACATCGGGGCTCCGGGCTTTCCCTGACGAACAGGGCTTCGACGTTTACCACCAGCTGCACCTGGGGGGCCCACTGAAAAAAACCCCGAAAAATCACGAACGTCGGACGATTGCTCCCACACCGAAATTGCCAGACAGTCAAGCTCTTGCTGCTCATCACCGGCCATTGGCAGCGCATCTACAGCACCACAGACATCGGGGCTCCGGGCTTTCCCTGACGAACAGGGCTTCGACGTTTACCACCAGCTGCACCTGGGCGCCCATTGGAAAAAAACCCAAGAAAAATCACGAACGTTGGACGATTGCTCCCACACCGAAAGTGCCAGCCAGTCAAGCTCTTGCTGCTCATCACCGGCCATTCGCAGCGCATCTACAGCACCACAGACATCGGGGCTCCGGGCTTTCCCTGACGAACAGGGCTTCGACGTTTACCACCAGCTGCACCTGGTCGCCCACTCCAAAAAAACCCGAAAATCACGAACGTCAAACGATTGCTCCAACACAAAAAGTGCCAGCAACTCAAGCTCTTGCTGCTCCTCACCGGCCATTGACAGCGCATCTACAGCACCACAGACATCGGGGCTCCGGGCTTTCCCTGACGAACAGGGCTTCGACGTTTACCACCAGCTGCACCTGGTCGCCCACTCCAAAAAAACCCAAAAAATCACGACCGTCGGACGATTGCTCCCACACCGAAAGTGCCAGCCAGTCAAGCTCTTGCTGCTCATCACCGGCCACTAGCAGCGCATCTACAGCACCACAGACATGGGGGCTCCGGGCTTTCCCTGACGAACAGGGCTTCGACGTTTACCACCAGCTGCACCTGGGCACGCACTGAAAAAAAACCCCGAAAAATCACCAACGTCGGACGATTGCTCCCACACCGAAAGTGCCAGCCAGTCAAGCTCTTGCTGCTCCTCACCGGCCATTGGCAGCGCATCTACAGCACCACAGACATCGGGGCTCCGGGCTTTCCCTGACGAACAGGGCTTCGACGTTTACCACCAGCTGCACCTGGGCGCCCACTCCAGAAAAACCCAAAAAATCACGAACGTCGGACGATTGCTCCCACACAAAAAGTGCCAGCCAGTCAAGCTCCTGCTGCTCCTCACCGGCCATTGGCAGCGCATCTACAGCACCACAGACATCGGGGCTCCGAGCTTTCCCTGACGAACAGGGCTTCGACGTTTACCACCAGCTGCACCTGGGGGGCCCACTGAAAAAAACCCCGAAAAATCATGAACGTCGGACGATTGCTCCCACACCGAAATTGCCAGCCAGTCAAGCTCTTGCTGCTCCTCCCCGGCCATTGGCAGCGCATCTACAGCACCACAGACATGGGGGCTCCGGGCTTTCCCTGACGAACAGGGCTTCGACGTTTAGCACCACCTGCACCTGGGCGCCCATTGGAAAAAAACCCAAGAAAAATCACGAACGTTGGACGATTGCTCCCACACCGAAAGTGCCAGCCAGTCAAGCTCTTGCTGCTCCTCACGGGCCATTCGCAGCGCATCTACAGCACCACAGACATCGGGGCTCCGGGCTTTCCCTGACGAACAGGGCTTCGACGTTTACCACCAGCTGCACCTGGTCGCCCACTCCAAAAAAACCCGAAAATCACGAACGTCAAACGATTGCTCCCACACAAAAATTGCCAGCAACTCAAGCTCTTGCTGGTCCTCACCGGCCATTGGCAGCGCATCTACAGCACCACAGACATCGGGGCTCCGGGCTTTCCCTGACGAACAGGGCTTCGACGTTTACCACCAGCTGCACCAGGTCGCCTACTCCAAAAAAACCCGAAAAATCACGAACGTCGGACGATTGCTCCCACACCGAAAGTGCCAGCAACTCAAGCTCTTGCTGCTCATCACCGGCCATTGGCAGCGCATCTACAGCACCACAGACATCGGGGCTCCGGGCTTTCCCTGACGAACAGGGCTTCGACCTTTACCACCAGCTGCACCTGGGGGGCCCACTGAAAAAAACCCCCAAAAATCATGAACGTCAGACGATTGCTCCCACACCGAAAGTGCCAGCCAGTCAAGCTCTTGCTGCTCCTCACAGGCCATTGGCAGCGCATCTACAGCACCACAGACATCGGGGCTCCGGGCTTTCCCTGACGAACAGGGCTTCGAGGTTTACCACCACCTGCACCTCTGCTTCCATTGGAAAAAAACCCAAGAAAAATCACGAACGTTGGACGATTGCTCCCACACCGAAAGTGCCAGCCAGTCAAGCTCTTGCTGCTCATCACCGGCCATTAGCAGCGCATCTACAGCACCACAGACATTGGGGCTCCGGGCTTTCCCTGACGAACAGGGCTTCGACGTTTACCACCAGCTGCACCTGGGCGCCCACTGAAAAAAAACCCCGAAAAATCACGAACGTCGGACGATTGCTCCCACACCGAAAGTGCCAGCCAGTCAAGCTCTTGCTGCTCCTCACCGGCCATTAGCAGCGCATCTACAGCACCACAGACATAGGGGCTCCGGGCTTTCCCTGACGAACAGGGCTTCGACGTTTACCACCACCTGCACCTCTGCCCCCATTGGAAAAAAACCCCGAAAAATCACGAACGTCGGACGATTGCTCCCACACCGAAAGTGCCAGCCAGTCAAGCTCTTGCTGCTCCTCACCGGCCATTGGCAGCGCATCTACAGCACCACAGACATCGGGGCTCCGGGCTTTCCCTGACGAACAGGACTTCGACGTTTACCACCAGCTGCACCTGGTCGCCCACTCCAAAAAAACCCGAAAAATCACGAACGTCGGACGATTGCTCCCACACAAAAAGTTCCAGGCAGTCAAGCTCTTGCTGCTCCTCCTCGGCCATTGGCAGCGCATCTACAGCACCACAGACATCGGGGCTCCGGGCTTTCCCTGACGAAAAGGGCTTCGACTTTTACCACCATCTGCACCTGGGCGCCCACTCCAAAAAAACCCCGAAAAATCATGAACGTCGGACGATTGCTCCCACACCGAAAGTGCCATCCAGTCAAGCTCTTGCTGCTCCTCACCGGCCATTGGCAGCGCATCTACAGCACCACAGACATCGGGGCTCCGGGCTTTCCCTGACGAACAGGGCTTTGACATTTACCACCACCTGCACCTCTGCTTCCATTGGAAAAAAACCCAAGAAAAATCACGAACGTTGGACGATTGCTCCCACACAAAAAGTGCCAGCCAGTCAAGCTCTTGCTGCTCATCACCGGCCATTAGCAGCGCATCTACAGCACCACAGACATCGGGGCTCCGGGCTTTCCCTGACGAACAGGGCTTCGACGTTTACCACCAGCTGCACCTGGGCGCCCACTGAAAAAAAACCCCGAAAAATGACGAACGTCGGACGATTGCTCCCACACTGAAAGTGCCAGCCAGTCAAGCTCTTGCTGCTCCTCACCGGCCATTGGCAGCGCATCTACAGCACCACAGACATCGGGGCTCCGGGCTTTCCCTGACGAACAGGACTTCGACGTTTACCACCAGCTGCACCTGGGAGTCCACTCCAAAAAAACCCGAAAAATCACGAACGTCGGACGATTGCTCCCACACCGAAAGTGCCAGCCAGTCAAGCTCTTGCTGCTCCTCACCGGCCATTGGCAGCGCATCTACAGCACCACAGACATCGGGGCTCCGGGCTTTCCCTGACGAAAAGGGCTTCGACTTTTACCACCATCTGCACCTGGGCGCCCACTCCAAAAAAACCCCGAAAAATCATGAACGTCGGACGATTGCTCCCACACCGAAAGTGCCAGCCAGTCAAGCTCTTGCTGCTCCTCACCGGCCATTGGCAGCGCATCTACAGCACCACAGACATCGGGGCTCCGGGCTTTCCCTGACGAACAGGGCTTTGACATTTACCACCACCTGCACCTCTGCTTCCATTGGAAAAAAACCCAAGAAAAATCAAGAACGTTGGACGATTGCTCCCACACCAAAGTGCCAGCCAGTCAAGTTCTTGCTGCTCATCACCGGCCATTAGCAGCGCATCTACAGCACCACAGACATCGGGGCTCCGGGATTTCCCTGACGAACAGGGCTTCGACGTTTACCACCAGCTGCACCTGGTCGCCCACTCCAGAAAAACCCTAAAAATCACGAACGTCGGACGATTGCTCCCACACAAAAAGTGCCAGCCAGTCAAGCTCCTGCTGCTCCTCACCGGCCATTGGCAGCGCATTTACAGCACCACAGACATCGGGGCTCCGGGCTTTCCCTGACGAACAGGGCTTCGACGTTTACCACCACCTGCACCTCTGCCCCCATTGGAAAAAAACCCCGAAAAATCACGAACGTCGGACGATTGCTCCCACACCGAAAGTGCCAGCCAGTCAAGCTCTTGCTGCTCCTCACCGGCCATTGGCAGCGCATCTACAGCACCACAGACATCGGGGCTCCGGGCTTTCCCTGACGAACAGGGCTTCGACGTTTACCACCACCTGCACCTGGGGGGCCCACTGAAAAAAACCCCGAAAAATCACGAACGTCGGACGATTGCTCCCACACCGAAATTGCCAGACAGTCAAGCTCTTGCTGCTCATCACCGGCCATTGGCAGCGCATCTACAGCACCACAGACATCGGGGCTCCGGGCTTTCCCTGACGAACAGGGCTTCGACGTTTACCACCAGCTGCACCTGGGCGCCCATTGGAAAAAAACCCAAGAAAAATCACGAACGTCGGACCATTGCTCCCACACCGAAAGTGCCAGCCAGTCAAGCTCTTGCTGCTCCTCACCGGCCATTGGCAGCGCATCTACAGCACCACAGACATCGGGGCTCCGGGCTTTCCCTGACGAACAGGGCTTCGACGTTTACCACCAGCTGCACCTGGTCGCCCACTCCAAAAAAACCAGAAAATCACGAACGTCAAACGATTGCTCCAACACAAAAAGTGCCAGCAACTCAAGCTCTTGCTGCTCCTCACCGGCCATTGGCAGCGCATCTACAGCACCACAGACATCGGGGCTCCGGGCTTTCCCTGACGAACAGGGCTTCGACGTTTACCACCAGCTGCACCTGGTCGCCCACTCCAAAAAAACCCGAAAAATCACGACCGTCGGACGATTGCTCCCACACCGAAAGTGCCAGCCAGTCAAGCTCTTGCTGCTCATCACCGGCCACTAGCAGCGCATCTACAGCACCACAGACATGGGGGCTCCGGGCTTTCCCTGACGAACAGGGCTTCGACGTTTACCACCAGCTGCACCTGGGCACGCACTGAAAAAAAACCTGGAAAAATCACCAACGTCGCACGATTGCTCCCACACCGAAAGTGCCAGCCAGTCAAGCTCTTGCTGCTCCTCACCGGCCATTGGCAGCGCATCTACAGCACCACAGACATCGGGGCTCCGGGCTTTCCCTGACGAACAGGGCTTCGACGTTTACCACCAGCTGCACCTGGGCGCCCACTCCAGAAAAACCCGAAAAATCACGAACGTCGGACGATTGCTCCCACACAAAAAGTGCCAGCCAGTCAAGCTCCTGCTGCTCCTCACCGGCCATTGGCAGCGCATCTACAGCACCACAGACATCGGGGCTCCGAGCTTTCCCTGACGAAGAGGGCTTCGACGTTTACCACCAGCTGCACCTGGGGGGCCCACTGAAAAAAACCCCGAAAAATCATGAACGTCGGACGATTGCTCCCACACCGAAATTGCCAGCCAGTCAAGCTCTTGCTGCTCCTCCCCGGCCATTGGCAGCACATCTACAGCACCACAGACATCGGGGCTCCGGGCTTTCCCTGACGAACAGGGCTTCGACGTTTACCACCAGCTGCACCTGGTCGCCCACTCCAAAAAAACCCGAAAATCACGAACGTCAAACGCTTGCTCCCACACAAAAATTGCCAGCAACTCAAGCTCTTGCTGGTCCTCACCGGCCATTGGCAGCGCATCTACAGCACCACAGACATCGGGGCTCCGGGCTTTCCCTGACGAACAGGGCTTCGACGTTTACCACCACCTGCACCTGGTCGCCTACTCCAAAAAAACCCGAAAAATCACGAACGTCGGACGATTGCTCCCACACCGAAAGTACCAGCAACTCAAGCTCTTGCTGCTCATCACCGGCCATTGGCAGCGCATCTACAGCACCACAGACATCGGGGCTCCGGGCTTTCCCTGACGAACAGGGCTTCGACCTTTACCACCAGCTGCACCTGGGGGGCCCACTGAAAAAAACCCCCAAAAATCATGAACGTCAGACGATTGCTCCCACACCGAAAGTGCCAGCCAGTCAAGCTCTTGCTGCTCCTCACCGGCCATTGGCAGCGCATCTACAGCACCACAGACATCGGGGCTCCGGGCTTTCCCTGACGAACAGGGCTTCGACTTTTACCACCAGCTGCACCTGGGCGCCCACTCCAAAAAAACCCCGAAAAATCACGAACGTCGGACGATTGCTCCCACACCGAAAGTGCCAGCCAGTCAAGCTCTTGCTGCTCCTCACAGGCCATTGGCAGCGCATCTACAGCACCACAGACATCGGGGCTCCGGGCTTTCCCTGACGAACAGGGCTTCGACGTTTACCACCACCTGCACCTCTGCTTCCATTGGAAAAAAACCCAAGAAAAATCACGAACGTTGGATGATTGCTCCCACACCGAAAGTGCCAGCCAGTCAAGCTCTTGCTGCTCATCACCGGCCATTAGCAGCGCATCTACAGCACCACAGACATCGGGGCTCCAGGCTTTCCCTGACGAACAGGGCTTCGACATTAACCACCAGCTGCACCTGGTCGCCTACTCCAGAAAAACCCTAAAAATCACGAACGTCGGACGATTGCTCCCACACAAAAAGTGCCAGCCAGTCAAGCTCCTGCTGCTCCTCACCGGCCATTGGCAGCGCATCTACAGCACCACAGACATCGGGGCTCCGGGCTTTCCCTGACGAACAGGGCTTCGACGTTTACCACCAGCTGCACCTGGGCGCCCACTCCAGAAAAACCCAAAAAATCACGAACGTCGGACGATTGCTCCCACACCGAAAGTGCCAGCCAGTCAAGCTCTTGCTGCTCCTCACCGGCCATTGGCAGCGCATCTACAGCACCACAGACATCGGGGCTCCGAGCTTTCCCTGACGAACAGGGCTTCGACGTTTACCACCAGCTGCACCTGGGGGGCCCACTGAAAAAAACCCCGAAAAATCATGAACGTCGGACGATTGCTCCCACACCGAAATTGCCAGCCAGTCAAGCTCTTGCTGCTCCTCCCCGGCCATTGGCAGCGCATCTACAGCACCACAGACATCGGGGCTCCGGGCTTTCCCTGACGAACAGGGCTTCGACGTTTACCACCACCTGCACCTGGCGCCCATTGGAAAAAAACCCAAGAAAAATCACGAACGTTGGACGATTGCTCCCACACCGAAAGTGCCAGCCAGTCAAGCTCTTGCTGCTCCTCACCGGCCATTCGCAGCGCATCTACAGCACCACAGACATCGGGGCTCCGGGCTTTCCCTCACGAACAGGGCTTCGACGTTTACCACCAGCTGCATCTGGTCGCCCACTCCAAAAAAACCCGAAAATCACGAACGTCAAACGATTGCTCCCACACAAAAATTGCCAGCAACTCAAGCTCTTGCTGGTCCTCACCGGCCATTGGCAGCGCATCTACAGCACCACAGACATCGGGGCTCCGGGCTTTCCCTGACGAACAGGGCTTCGACGTTTACCACCAGCTGCACCTGGTCGCCTACTCCAAAAAAACCCGAAAAATCACGAACGTCGGACGATTGCTCCCACACCGAAAGTGCAGCAACTCAAGCTCTTGCTGCTCATCACCGGCCATTGGCAGCGCATCTACAGCACCACAGACATCGGGGCTCCGGGCTTTCCCTGACGAACAGGGCTTCGACCTTTACCACCAGCTGCACCTGGGGGGCCCACTGAAAAAAACCCCCAAAAATCATGAACGTCGGACGATTGCTCCCACACCGAAAGTGCCAGCCAGTCAAGCTCTTGCTGCTCCTCACCGGCCATTGGCAGCGCATCTACAGCACCACAGACATCGGGGCTCCGGGCTTTCCCTGACGAAAAGGGCTTCGACTTTTACCACCAGCTGCACCTGGGGGGCCCACTGAAAAAAACCCCGAAAAATCATGAACGTCGGACGATTGCTCCCACACCGAAATTGCCAGACAGTCAAGCTCTTGCTGCTCCTCCCCGGCCATTGGCAGCGCATCTACAGCACCACAGACATCGGGGCTCCGGGCTTTCCCTGACGAACAGGGCTTCGACGTTTACCACCAGCTGCACCTGGGCGCCCATTGGAAAAAAACCCAAGAAAAATCACGAACGTCGGACCATTGCTCCCACACCGAAAGTGCCAGCCAGTCAAGCTCTTGCTGCTCCTCACCGGCCATTGGCAGCGCATCTACAGCACCACAGACATCGGGGCTCCGGGCTTTCCCTGACGAACAGGGCTTCGACGTTTACCACCACCTGCACCTGGGCGCCCATTGGAAAAAAACCCAAGAAAAATCATGAACGTTGGACGATTGCTCCCACACCGAAAGTGCCATCCAGTCAAGCTCTTGCTGCTCCTCACCAGCCATTCGCAGCGCATCTACAGCACCACAGACATCGGGGCTCCGGGCTTTCCCTGACGAACAGGGCTTCGACGTTTACCACCAGCTGCACCTGGTCGCCCACTCCAAAAAAACCCGAAAATCACGAACGTCAAACGATTGCTCCAACACAAAAAGTGCCAGCAACTCAAGCTCTTGCTGCTCCTCACCGGCCATTGACAGCGCATCTACAGCACCACAGACATCGGGGCTCCGGGCTTTCCCTGACGAACAGGGCTTCGACGTTTACCACCAGCTGCACCTGGTCGCCCACTCCAAAAAAACCCGAAAAATCACGACCGTCGGACGATTGCTCCCACACCGAAAGTGCCAGCCAGTCAAGCTCTTGCTGCTCATCACCGGCCACTAGCAGCGCATCTACAGCACCACAGACATGGGGGCTCCGGGCTTTCCCTGACGAACAGGGCTTCGACGTTTACCACCAGCTGCACCTGGGCACCCACTGAAAAAAAACCCCGAAAAATCAGCAACGTCGGACGATTGCTCCCACACCGAAAGTGCCAGCCAGTCAAGCTCTTGCTGCTCCTCACCGGCCATTGGCAGCGCATCTACAACACCACAGACATCGGGGCTCCGGGCTTTCCCTGACGAACAGGGCTTCGACGTTTACCACCACCTGCACCTCTGCCCCCATTGGAAAAAAACCCCGAAAAATCACGAACGTCGGATGATTGCTCCCACACCGAAAGTGCCAGCCAGTCAAGCTCTTGCTGCTCCTCACCGGCCATTGGCAGCGCATCTACAGCACCACAGACATCGGGGCTCCGGGCTTTCCCTGACGAACAGGGCTTCGACGTTTACCACCAGCTGCACCTGGGCGCCCACTCCAGAAAAACCCAAAAAATCACGAACGTCGGACGATTGCTCCCACACCAAAAGTGCCAGCCAGTCAAGATCCTGCTGCTCCTCACCGGCCATTGGCAGCGCATCTACAGCACCACAGACATCGGGGCTCCGAGCTTTCCCTGACGAACAGGGCTTCGACGTTTACCACCAGCTGCACCTGGGGGGCCCACTGAAAAAAACCCCGAAAAATCATGAACGTCGGACGATTGCTCCCACACCGAAATTGCCAGCCAGTCAAGCTCTTGCTGCTCCTCCCCGGCCATTGGCAGCGCATCTACAGCACCACAGACATCGGGGCTCCGGGCTTTCCCTGACGAACAGGGCTTCGACGTTTACCACCACCTGCACCTGGGCGCCCATTGGAAAAAAACCCAAGAAAAATCACGAACGTGGGACGATTGCTCCCACACCGAAAGTGCCAGCCAGTCAAGCTCTTGCTGCTCCTCACGGGCCATTCGCAGCGCATCTACAGCACCACAGACATCGGGGCTCCGGGCTTTCCCTGACGAACAGGGCTTCGACGTTTACCACCAGCTGCACCTGGTCGCCCACTCCAAAAAAACCCGAAAATCACGAACGTCAAACGATTGCTCCCACACAAAAATTGCCAGCAACTCAAGCTCTTGCTGCTCATCACCGGCCATTGGCAGCGCATCTACAGCACCACAGACATCGGGGCTCCGGGCTTTCCCAGACGAACAGGGCTTCGACCTTTACCACCAGCTGCACCTGGTCGCCTACTCCAAAAAAACCCGAAAATCACGAACGTCGGACGATTGCTCCCACACCGAAAGTGCAGCAACTCAAGCTCTTGCTGCTCATCACCGGCCATTGGCAGCGCATCTACAGCACCACAGACATCGGGGCTCCGGGCTTTCCCTGACGAACAGGGCTTCGACCTTTACCACCAGCTGCACCTGGGGGGCCCACTGAAAAAAACCCCCAAAAATCATGAACGTCGGACGATTGCTCCCACACCGAAAGTGCCAGCCAGTCAAGCTCTTGCTGCTCCTCACCGGCCATTGGCAGCGCATCTACAGCACCACAGACATCGGGGCTCCGGGCTTTCCCTGACGAAAAGGGCTTCGACTTTTACCACCAGCTGCACCTGGGGGGCCCACTGAAAAAAACCCCGAAAAATCATGAACGTCGGACGATTGCTCCCACACCGAAATTGCCAGACAGTCAAGCTCTTGCTGCTCCTCCCCGGCCATTGGCAGCGCATCTACAGCACCACAGACATCGGGGCTCCGGGCTTTCCCTGACGAACAGGGCTTCGACGTTTACCACCAGCTGCACCTGGGCGCCCATTGGAAAAAAACCCAAGAAAAATCACGAACGTCGGACCATTGCTCCCACACCGAAAGTGCCAGCCAGTCAAGCTCTTGCTGCTCCTCACCGGCCATTGGCAGCGCATCTACAGCACCGCAGACATCGGGGCTCCGGGCTTTCCCTGACGAACAGGGCTTCGACGTTTAGCACCACCTGCACCTGGGCGCCCATTGGAAAAAAACCCAAGAAAAATCACGAACGTTGGACGATTGCTCCCACACCGAAAGTGCCAGCCAGTCAAGCTCTTGCTGCTCCTCACGGGCCATTCGCAGCGCATCTACAGCACCACAGACATCGGGGCTCCGGGCTTTCCCTGACGAACAGGGCTTCGACGTTTACCACCAGCTGCACCTGGTCGCCCACTCCAAAAAAACCCGAAAATCACGAACGTCAAACGATTGCTCCCACACAAAAATTGCCAGCAACTCAAGCTCTTGCTGGTCCTCACCGGCCATTGGCAGCGCATCTACAGCACCACAGACATCGGGGCTCCGGGCTTTCCCTGACGAACAGGGCTTCGACGTTTACCACCAGCTGCACCAGGTCGCCTACTCCAAAAAAACCCGAAAAATCACGACCGTCGGACGATTGCTCCCACACCGAAAGTGCCAGCAACTCAAGCTCTTGCTGCTCATCACCGGCCATTGGCAGCGCATCTACAGCACCACAGACATCGGGGCTCCGGGCTTTCCCTGACGAACAGGGCTTCGACGTTTACCACCAGCTGCACCTGGGGGGCCCACTGAAAAAAACCCCCAAAAATCATGAACGTCAGACGATTGCTCCCACACCGAAAGTGCCAGCCAGTCAAGCTCTTGCTGCTCCTCACCGGCCATTGGCAGCGCATCTACAGCACCACAGACATCGGGGCTCCGGGCTTTCCCTGACGAAAAGGGCTTCGACTTTTACCACCAGCTGCACCTGGGCGCCCACTCCAAAAAAACCCCGAAAAATCACGAACGTCGGACGATTGCTCCCACACCGAAAGTGCCAGCCAGTCAAGCTCTTGCTGCTCATCACCGGCCATTGGCAGCGCATCTACAGCACCACAGACATCGGGGCTCCGGGCTTTCCCTGACGAACAGGGCTTCGAGGTTTACCACCACCTGCACCTCTGCTTCCATTGGAAAAAAACCCAAGAAAAATCACGAACGTTGGACGATTGCTCCCACACCGAAAGTGCCAGCCAGTCAAGCTCTTGCTGCTCATCACCGGCCATTAGCAGCGCATCTACAGCACCACAGACATCGGGGCTCCGGGCTTTCCCTGACGAACAGGGCTTCGACGTTTACCACCAGCTGCACCTGGGCGCCCACTGAAAAAAAACCCCGAAAAATCACGAACGTCGGACGATTGCTCCCACACCGAAAGTGCCAGCCAGTCAAGCTCTTGCTGCTCCTCACCGGCCATTGGCAGCGCATCTACAGCACCACAGACATGGGGGCTCCGGGCTTTCCCTGACGAACAGGGCTTCGACGTTTACCACCACCTGCACCTCTGCCCCCATTGGAAAAAAACCCCGAAAAATCACGAACGTCGGACGATTGCTCCCACACCGAAAGTGCCAGCCAGTCAAGCTCTTGCTGCTCCTCACCGGCCATTGGCAGCGCATCTACAGCACCACAGACATCGGGGCTCCGGGCTTTCCCTGACGAACAGGACTTCTACGTTTACCACCAGCTGCACCTGGTCGCCCACTCCAAAAAAACCCGAAAAATCACGAACGTCGGACGATTGCTCCCACACAAAAAGTGCCAGCCAGTCAAGCTCTTGCTGCTCCTCCCCGGCCATTGGCAGCGCATCTACAGCACCACAGACATCGGGGCTCCTTGCTTTCCCTGACGAAAAGGGCTTCGACTTTTACCACCATCTGCACCTGGGCGCCCACTCCAAAAAAACCCCGAAAAATCATGAACGTCGGACGATTGCTCCCACACCGAAAGTGCCATCCAGTCAAGCTCTTGCTGCTCCTCACCGGCCATTGGCAGCGCATCTACAGCACCACAGACATCGGGGCTCCGGGCTTTCCCTGACGAACAGGGCTTTGACATTTACCACCACCTGCACCTCTGCTTCCATTGGAAAAAAACCCAAGAAAAATCACGAACGTTGGACGATTGCTCCCACACAAAAAGTGCCAGCCAGTCAAGCTCGTGCTGCTCATCACCGGCCATTAGCAGCGCATCTACAGCACCACAGACATCGGGGCTCCGGGCTTTCCCTGATGAACAGGGCTTCGACGTTTACCACCACCTGCACCTCTGCCCCCATTGGAAAAAAACCCCGAAAAATCACGAACGTCGGACGATTGCTCCCACACCGAAAGTGCCAGCCAGTCAAGCTCTTGCTGCTCCTCACCGGCCATTGGCAGCGCATCTACAGCACCACAGACATCGGGGCTCCGGGCTTTCCCTGACGAACAGGACTTCGACGTTTACCACCAGCTGCACCTGGTCGCCCACTCCAAAAAAACCCGAAAAATCACGAACGTCGGACGATTGCTCCCACACAAAAAGTGCCAGCCAGTCAAGCTCTTGCTGCTCCTCCCCGGCCATTGGCAGCGCATCTACAGCACCACAGACATCGGGGCTCCGGGCTTTCCCTGACGAAAAGGGCTTCGACTTTTACCACCATCTGCACCTGGGCGCCCACTCCAAAAAAACCCCGAAAAATCATGAACGTCGGACGATTGCTCCCACACCGAAAGTGCCAGCCAGTCAAGCTCTTGCTGCTCCTCACCGGCCATTGGCAGCGCATCTACAGCACCACAGACATCGGGGCTCCGGGCTTTCCCTGACGAACAGGGCTTTGACATTTACCACCACCTGCACCTCTGCTTCCATTGGAAAAAAACCCAAGAAAAATCAAGAACGTTGGACGATTGCTCCCACACCAAAGTGCCAGCCAGTCAAGTTCTTGCTGCTCATCACCGGCCATTAGCAGCGCATCTACAGCACCACAGACATCGGGGCTCCGGGATTTCCCTGACGAACAGGGCTTCGACGTTTACCACCAGCTGCACCTGGTCGCCCACTCCAGAAAAACCCTAAAAATCACGAACGTCGGACGATTGCTCCCACACAAAAAGTGCCAGCCAGTCAAGCTCCTGCTGCTCCTCACCGGCCATTGGCAGCGCATCTACAGCACCACAGACATCGGGGCTCCGGGCTTTCCCTGACGAACAGGGCTTCGACGTTTACCACCACCTGCACCTCTGCCCCCATTGGAAAAAAACCCCGAAAAATCACGAACGTCAGACGATTGCTCCCACACCGAAAGTGCCAGCCAGTCAAGCTCTTGCTGGTCCTCACCGGCCATTGGCAGCGCATCTACAGCACCACAGACATCGGGGCTCCGGGCTTTCCCTGACGAACAGGGCTTCGACGTTTACCACCAGCTGCACCTGGGGGGCCCACTGAAAAAAACCCCGAAAAATCACGAACGTCGGACGATTGCTCCCACACCGAAATTGCCAGACAGTCAAGCTCTTGCTGCTCATCACCGGCCATTGGCAGCGCATCTACAGCACCACAGACATCGGGGCTCCGGGCTTTCCCTGACGAACAGGGCTTCGACGTTTACCACCAGCTGCACCTGGGCGCCCATTGGAAAAAAACCCAAGAAAAATCACGAACGTCGGACCATTGCTCCCACACCGAAAGTGCCAGCCAGTCAAGCTCTTGCTGCTCCTCACCGGCCATTGGCAGCGCATCTACAGCACCACAGACATGGGGGCTCCGGGCTTTCCCTGACGAACAGGGCTTCGACGTTTACCACCAGCTGCACCTGGTCGCCCACTCCAAAAAAACCCGAAAATCACGAACGTCAAACGATTGCTCCAACACAAAAAGTGCCAGCAACTCAAGCTCTTGCTGCTCCTCACCGGCCATTGACAGCGCATCTACAGCACCACAGACATCGGGGCTCCGGGCTTTCCCTGACGAACAGGGCTTCGACGTTTACCACCAGCTGCACCTGGTCGCCCACTCCAAAAAAACCCGAAAAATCACGACCGTCGGACGATTGCTCCCACACCGAAAGTGCCAGCCAGTCAAGCTCTTGCTGCTCATCACCGGCCATTGGCAGCGCATCTACAGCACCACAGACATCGGGGCTCCGAGCTTTCCCTGACGAAGAGGGCTTCGACGTTTACCACCAGCTGCACCTGGGGGGCCCACTGAAAAAAACCCCGAAAAATCATGAACGTCGGACGATTGCTCCCACACCGAAATTGCCAGCCAGTCAAGCTCTTGCTGCTCCTCCCCGGCCATTGGCAGCACATCTACAGCACCACAGACATCGGGGCTCCGGGCTTTCCCTGACGAACAGGGCTTCGACGTTTACCACCAGCTGCACCTGGTCGCCCACTCCAAAAAAACCCGAAAATCACGAACGTCAAACGCTTGCTCCCACACAAAAATTGCCAGCAACTCAAGCTCTTGCTGGTCCTCACCGGCCATTGGCAGCGCATCTACAGCACCACAGACATCGGGGCTCCGGGCTTTCCCTGACGAACAGGGCTTCGACGTTTACCACCAGCTGCACCTGGTCGCCTACTCCAAAAAAACCCGAAAAATCACGAACGTCGGACGATTGCTCCCACACCGAAAGTGCCAGCCAGTCAAGCTCTTGCTGCTCCTCACCGGCCATTGGCAGCGCATCTACAGCACCACAGACATCGGGGCTCCGGGCTTTCCCTGACGAACAGGGCTTCGACCTTTACCACCAGCTGCACCTGGGGGGCCCACTGAAAAAAACCCCAAAAATCATGAACGTCAGACGATTGCTCCCACACCGAAAGTGCCAGCCAGTCAAGCTCTTGCTGCTCCTCACCGGCCATTGGCAGCGCATCTACAGCACCACAGACATCGGGGCTCCGGGCTTTCCCTGACGAAAAGGGCTTCGACTTTTACCACCAGCTGCACCTGGGCGCCCACTCCAAAAAAACCCCGAAAAATCACGAACGTCGGACGATTGCTCCCACACCGAAAGTGCCATCCAGTCAAGCTCTTGCTGCTCCTCACAGGCCATTGGCAGCGCATCTACAGCACCACAGACATCGGGGCTCCGGGCTTTCCCTGACGAACAGGGCTTCGAGGTTTACCACCACCTGCACCTCTGCTTCCATTGGAAAAAAACCCAAGAAAAATCACGAACGTTGGATGATTGCTCCCACACCGAAAGTGCCAGCCAGTCAAGCTCTTGCTGCTCATCACCGGCCATTAGCAGCGCATCTACAGCACCACAGACATCGGGGCTCCGAGCTTTCCCTGACGAACAGGGCTTCGACGTTTACCACCAGCTGCACCTGGGGGGCCCACTGAAAAAAACCCCGAAAAATCATGAACGTCGGACGATTGCTCCCACACCGAAATTGCCAGCCAGTCAAGCTCTTGCTGCTCCTCCCCGGCCATTGGCAGCGCATCTACAGCACCACAGACATCGGGGCTCCGGGCTTTCCCTGACGAACAGGGCTTCGAGGTTTACCACCACCTGCACCTCTGCTTCCATTGGAAAAAAACCCAAGAAAAATCACGAACGTTGGATGATTGCTCCCACACCGAAAGTGCCAGCCAGTCAAGCTCTTGCTGCTCATCACCGGCCATTAGCAGCGCATCTACAGCACCACAGACATCGGGGCTCCGGGCTTTCCCTGACGAACAGGGCTTCGACATTAACCACCAGCTGCACCTGGTCGCCTACTCCAGAAAAACCCTAAAAATCACGAACGTCGGACGATTGCTCCCACACAAAAAGTGCCAGCCAGTCAAGCTCCTGCTGCTCCTCACCGGCCATTGGCAGCGCATCTACAGCACCACAGACATCGGGGCTCCGGGCTTTCCCTGACGAACAGGGCTTCGACGTTTACCACCAGCTGCACCTGGGCGCCCACTCCAGAAAAACCCAAAAAATCACGAACGTCGGACGATTGCTCCCACACAAAAAGTGCCAGCCAGTCAAGCTCCTGCTGCTCCTCACCGGCCATTGGCAGCGCATCTACAGCACCACAGACATCGGGGCTCCGAGCTTTCCCTGACGAACAGGGCTTCGACGTTTACCACCAGCTGCACCTGGGGGGCCCACTGAAAAAAACCCCGAAAAATCATGAACGTCGGACGATTGCTCCCACACCGAAATTGCCAGCCAGTCAAGCTCTTGCTGCTCCTCCCCGGCCATTGGCAGCGCATCTACAGCACCACAGACATCGGGGCTCCGGGCTTTCCCTGACGAACAGGGCTTCGACGTTTACCACCACCTGCACCTGGGCGCCCATTGGAAAAAAACCCAAGAAAAATCACGAACGTTGGACGATTGCTCCCACACCGAAAGTGCCAGCCAGTCAAGCTCTTGCTGCTCCTCACGGGCCATTCGCAGCGCATCTACAGCACCACAGACATCGGGGCTCCGGGCTTTCCCTCACGAACAGGGCTTCGACGTTTACCACCAGCTGCATCTGGTCGCCCACTCCAAAAAAACCCGAAAATCACGAACGTCAAACGATTGCTCCCACACAAAAATTGCCAGCAACTCAAGCTCTTGCTGGTCCTCACCGGCCATTGGCAGCGCATCTACAGCACCACAGACATCGGGGCTCCGGGCTTTCCCTGACGAACAGGGCTTCGACGTTTACCACCAGCTGCACCTGGTCGCCTACTCCAAAAAAACCCGAAAAATCACGAACGTCGGACGATTGCTCCCACACCGAAAGTGCAGCAACTCAAGCTCTTGCTGCTCATCACCGGCCATTGGCAGCGCATCTACAGCACCACAGACATCGGGGCTCCGGGCTTTCCCTGACGAACAGGGCTTCGACCTTTACCACCAGCTGCACCTGGGGGGCCCACTGAAAAAAACCCCCAAAAATCATGAACGTCGGACGATTGCTCCCACACCGAAAGTGCCAGCCAGTCAAGCTCTTGCTGCTCCTCACCGGCCATTGGCAGCGCATCTACAGCACCACAGACATCGGGGCTCCGGGCTTTCCCTGACGAAAAGGGCTTCGACTTTTACCACCAGCTGCACCTGGGGGGCCCATTGGAAAAAAACCCAAGAAATATCACGAACGTCGGACCATTGCTCCCACACCGAAAGTGCCAGCCAGTCAAGCTCTTGCTGCTCCTCACCGGCCATTGGCAGCGCATCTACAGCACCACAGACATCGGGGCTCCGGGCTTTCCCTGACGAACAGGGCTTCGACGTTTACCACCAGCTGCACCTGGGCGCCCATTGGAAAAAAACCCAAGAAAAATCACGAACGTCAAACGATTGCTCCAACACAAAAAGTGCCAGCAACTCAAGCTCTTGCTGCTCCTCACCGGCCATTGACAGCGCATCTACAGCACCACAGACATCGGGGCTCTGGGCTTTCCCTGACGAACAGGGCTTCGACGTTTACCACCAGCTGCACCTGGTCGCCCACTCCAAAAAAACCCGAAAAATCACGACCGTCGGACGATTGCTCCCACACCGAAAGTGCCAGCCAGTCAAGCTCTTGCTGCTCATCACCGGCCACTAGCAGCGCATCTACAGCACCACAGACATGGGGGCTCCGGGCTTTCCCTGACGAACAGGGCTTCGACGTTTACCACCAGCTGCACCTGGGCACCCACTGAAAAAAAACCCCGAAAAATCAGCAACGTCGGACGATTGCTCCCACACCGAAAGTGCCAGCCAGTCAAGCTCTTGCTGCTCCTCACCGGCCATTGGCAGCGCATCTACAACACCACAGACATCGGGGCTCCGGGCTTTCCCTGACGAACAGGGCTTCGACGTTTACCACCACCTGCACCTCTGCCCCCATTGGAAAAAAACCCCGAAAAATCACGAACGTCGGATGATTGCTCCCACACCGGAAGTGCCAGCCAGTCAAGCTCTTGCTGCTCCTCACCGGCCATTGGCAGCGCATCTACAGCACCACAGACATCGGGGCTCCGGGCTTTCCCTGACGAACAGGGCTTCGACGTTTACCACCAGCTGCACCTGGGCGCCCACTCCAGAAAAACCCAAAAAATCACGAACGTCGGACGATTGCTCCCACACCAAAAGTGCCAGCCAGTCAAGCTCCTGCTGCTCCTCACCGGCCATTGGCAGCGCATCTACAGCACCACAGACATCGGGGCTCCGAGCTTTCCCTGACGAACAGGGCTTCGACCTTTACCACCAGCTGCACCTGGGGGGCCCACCAAAAAAAACCCCGAAAAATCATGAACGTCGGACGATTGCTCCCACACCGAAATTGCCAGCCAGTCAAGCTCTTGCTGCTCCTCCCCGGCCATTGGCAGCGCATCTACAGCACCACAGACATGGGGGCTCCGGGCTTTCCCTGACGAACAGGGCTTCGACGTTTACCACCAGCTGCACCTGGGCGCCCATTGGAAAAAAAACCCAAGAAAAATCACGAACGTTGGACGATTGCTCCCACACCGAAAGTGCCAGCCAGTCAAGCTCTTGCTGCTCCTCACGGGCCATTCGCAGCGCATCTACAGCACCACAGACATCGGGGCTCCGGGCTTTCCCTGACGAACAGGGCTTCGACGTTTACCACCAGCTGCACCTGGTCGCCCACTCCAAAAAAACCCGAAAATCACGAACGTCAAACGATTGCTCCCACACAAAAATTGCCAGCAACTCAAGCTCTTGCTGCTCATCACCGGCCATTGGCAGCGCATCTACAGCACCACAGACATCGGGGCTCCGGGCTTTCCCAGACGAACAGGGCTTCGACCTTTACCACCAGCTGCACCTGGTCGCCTACTCCAAAAAAACCCGAAAATCACGAACGTCGGACGATTGCTCCCACACCGAAAGTGCAGCAACTCAAGCTCTTGCTGCTCCTCACCGGCCATTGGCAGCGCATCTACAGCACCACAGACATCGGGGCTCCGGGCTTTCCCTGACGAACAGGGCTTCGACCTTTACCACCAGCTGCACCTGGGGGGCCCACTGAAAAAAACCCCCAAAAATCATGAACGTCGGACGATTGCTCCCACACCGAAAGTGCCAGCCAGTCAAGCTCTTGCTGCTCCTCACCGGCCATTGGCAGCGCATCTACAGCACCACAGACATCGGGGCTCCGGGCTTTCCCTGACGAAAAGGGCTTCGACTTTTACCACCAGCTGCACCTGGGGGGCCCACTGAAAAAACCCCGAAAAATCATGAACGTCGGACGATTGCTCCCACACCGAAATTGCCAGACAGTCAAGCTCTTGCTGCTCCTCCCCGGCCATTGGCAGCGCATCTACAGCACCACAGACATCGGGGCTCCGGGCTTTCCCTGACGAACAGGGCTTCGACGTTTACCACCAGCTGCACCTGGGCGCCCATTGGAAAAAATCCCAAGAAAAATCACGAACGTCGGACCATTGCTCCCACACCGAAAGTGCCAGCCAGTCAAGCTCTTGCTGCTCCTCCCCGGCCATTGGCAGCGCATCTACAGCACCACAGACATCGGGGCTCCGGGCTTTCCCTGACGAACAGGGCTTCGACGTTTACCACCACCTGCACCTGGGCGCCCATTGGAAAAAAACCCAAGAAAAATCACGAACGTTGGACGATTGCTCCCACACCGAAAGTGCCAGCCAGTCAAGCTCTTGCTGGTCCTCACCAGCCATTGGCAGCGCATCTACAGCACCACAGACATCGGGGCTCCGGGCTTTCCCTGACGAACAGGGCTTCGACGTTTACCACCAGCTGCACCTGGTCGCCCACTCCAAAAAAACCCGAAAATCACGAACGTCAAACGATTGCTCCAACACAAAAAGTGCCAGCAACTCAAGCTCTTGCTGCTCCTCACCGGCCATTGACAGCGCATCTACAGCACCACAGACATCGGGGCTCCGGGCTTTCCCTGACGAACAGGGCTTCGACGTTTACTACCAGCTGCACCTGGTCGCCCACTCCAAAAAAACCCGAAAAATCACGACCGTCGGACGATTGCTCCCACACCGAAAGTGCCAGCCAGTCAAGCTCTTGCTGCTCATCACCGGCCACTAGCAGCGCATCTACAGCACCACAGACATGGGGGCTCCGGGCTTTCCCTGACGAACAGGGCTTCGACGTTTACCACCAGCTGCACCTGGGCAAGCACTGAAAAAAAACCCCGAAAAATCAGCAACGTCGGACGATTGCTCCCACACCGAAAGTGTCATCCAGTCAAGCTCTTGCTGCTCCTCACCGGCCATTGGCAGCGCATCTACAACACCACAGACATCGGGGCTCCGGGCTTTCCCTGACGAACAGGGCTTCGACGTTTACCACCACCTGCACCTCTGCCCCCATTGGAAAAAAACCCCGAAAAATCACGAACGTCGGATGATTGCTCCCACACCGAAAGTGCCAGCCAGTCAAGCTCTTGCTGCTCCTCACCGGCAATTGGCAGCGCATCTACAGCACCACAGACATCGGGGCTCCGGGCTTTCCCTGACGAACAGGGCTTCGACGTTTACCACCAGCTGCACCTGGGCGCCCACTCCAGAAAAACCCAAAAAATCACGAACGTCGGACGATTGCTCCCACACCAAAAGTGCCAGCCAGTCAAGCTCCTGCTGCTCCTCACCGGCCATTGGCAGCGCATCTACAGCACCACAGACATCGGGGCTCCGAGCTTTCCCTGACGAACAGGGCTTCGACCTTTACCACCAGCTGCACCTGGGGGGCCCACTGAAAAAAACCCCGAAAAATCATGAACGTCGGACGATTGCTCCCACACCGAAATTGCCAGCCAGTCAAGCTCTTGCTGCTCCTCCCCGGCCATTGGCAGCGCATCTACAGCACCACAGACATCGGGGCTCCGGGCTTTCCCTGACGAACAGGGCTTCGACGTTTACCACCACATGCACCTGGGCGCCCATTGGAAAAAAACCCAAGAAAAATCACGAACGTTGGATGATTGCTCCCACACCGAAAGTGCCAGCCAGTCAAGCTCTTGCTGCTCCTCACGGGCCATTCGCAGCGCATCTACAGCACCACAGACATCGGGGCTCCGGGCTTTCCCTGACGAACAGGGCTTCGACGTTTACCACCAGCTGCACCTGGTCGCCCACTGCAAAAAAACCCGAAAATCACGAACGTCAAACGATTGCTCCCACACCGAAAGTGTAGCAACTGAAGCTCTTGCTGCTCATCACCGGCCATTGGCAGCGCATCTACAGCACCACAGACATCGGGGCTCCGGGCTTTCCCTGACGAACAGGGCTTCGACGTTTACCACCAGCTGCACCTGGGGGGCCCACTGAAAAAAACCCCGAAAAATCATGAACGTCGGACGATTGCTCCCACACCGAAAGTGCCAGCCAGTCAAGCTCTTGCTGCTCCTCACCGGCCATTGGCAGCGCATCTACAGCACCACAGACATCGGGGCTCCGGGCTTTCCCTGACGAAAAGGGCTTCGACTTTTACCACCAGCTGCACCTGGGCGCCCACTCCAAAGAAACCCCGAAAAATCACGAACGTCGGACGATTGCTCCCACACCGAAAGTGCCAGCCAGTCAAGCTCTTGCTGCTCCTCCCCGGCCACTGGCAGCGCATCTACAGCACCACAGACATCGGGGCTCCGGGCTTTCCCTGACGAACAGGGCTTCGACGTTTACCACCACCTGCACCTCTGCTTCCATTGGAAAAAAACCCAAGAAAAATCACGAACGTTGGACGATTGCTCCCACACCGAAAGTGCCAGCCAGTCAAGCTCTTGCCGCTCATCACCGGCCATTAGCAGCGCATCTACAGCACCACAGACATCGGGGCTCCGGGCTTTCCCTGATGAACAGGGCTTCGACGTTTACCACCAGCTGCACCTGGGCGCCCACTGAAAAAAAACCCCGAAAAATCACAAACGTCGGACGATTGCTCCCACACCGAAAGTGCCAGCCAGTCAAGCTCTTGCTGCTCATCACCGGCCATTGGCAGCGCATCTACAGCACCACAGACATGGGGGCTCCGGGCTTTCCCTGACGAACGGGACTTCGACGTTTACCACCAGCTGCACCTGGGAGTCCACTCCAAAAAAACCCGAAAAATCACGAACGTCGGACGATTGCTCCCACACAAAAAGTGCCAGCCAGTCAAGCTCTTGCTGCTCCTCACCGGCCATTGGCAGCGCATCTACAGCACCACAGACATCGGGGCTCCGAGCTTTCCCTGACGAACAGGGCTTCGACGTTTACCACCAGCTGCACCTGGGCGCCCACTCCAGAAAAACCCTAAAAATCACGAACGTCGGACGATTGCTCCCACACAAAAAGTGCCAGCCAGTCAAGCTCCTGCTGCTCCTCACCGGCCATTGGCAGCGCATCTACAGCACCACAGACATCGGGGCTCCGAGCTTTCCCTGACGAACAGGGCTTCGACGTTTACCACCAGCTGCACCTGGGGGGCCCACTGAAAAAAACCCCGAAAAATCATGAACGTCGGACGATTGCTCCCACACCGAAATTGCCAGCCAGTCAAGCTCTTGCTGCTCCTCCCCGGCCATTGGCAGCGCATCTACAGCACCACAGACATCGGGGCTCCGGGCTTTCCCTGACGAACAGGGCTTCGACGTTTACCACCACCTGCACCTGGGCGCCCATTGGAAAAAAACCCAAGAAAAATCACGAACGTTGGACGATTGCTCCCACACCGAAATTGCCAGCCAGTCAAGCTCTTGCTGCTCCTCACCGGCCATTGGCAGCGCATCTACAGCACCACAGACATCGGGGCTCCGGGCTTTCCCTGACGAACAGGGCTTCGACGTTTACCACCAGCTGCACCTGGGAGTCCACTCCAAAAAAACCCGAAAAATCACGAACGTCGGACGATTGCTCCCACACAAAAAGTGCCAGCCATTCAAGCTCTTGCTGCTCCTCACCGGCCATTGGCAGCGCATCTACAGCACCACAGACATCGGGGCTCCGAGCTTTCCCTGACGAACAGGGCTTCGACGTTTACCACCAGCTGCACCTGGGCGCCCACTCCAGAAAAACCCTAAAAATCACGAACATCGGACGATTGCTCCCACACAAAAAGTGCCAGCCAGTCAAGCTCCTGCTGCTCCTCACCGGCCATTGGCAGCGCATCTACAGCACCACAGACATCGGGGCTCCGAGCTTTCCCTGACGAACAGGGCTTCGACGTTTACCACCAGCTGCACCTGGGGGGCCCACTGAAAAAAACCCCGAAAAATCATGAACGTCGGACGATTGCTCCCACACCGAAATTGCCAGCCAGTCAAGCTCTTGCTGCTCCTCCCCGGCCATTGGCAGCGCATCTACAGCACCACAGACATCGGGGCTCCGGGCTTTCCCTGACGAACAGGGCTTCGACGTTTACCACCACCTGCACCTGGGCGCCCATTGGAAAAAAACCCAAGAAAAATCACGAACGTTGGACGATTGCTCCCACACCGAAAGTGCCAGCCAGTCAAGCTCTTGCTGCTCCTCACGGGCCATTCGCAGCGCATCTACAGCACCACAGACATCGGGGCTCCGGGCTTTCCCTGACGAACAGGGCTTCGACGTTTACCACCAGCTGCACCTGGTCGCCCACTCCAAAAAAACCCGAAAATCACGAACGTCAAACGATTGCTCCCACACAAAAATTGCCAGCAACTCAAGCTCTTGCTGGTCCTCACCGGCCATTGGCAGCGCATCTACAGCACCACAGACATCGGGGCTCCGGGCTTTCCCTGACGAACAGGGCTTCGACGTTTACCACCAGCTGCACCTGGTCGCCTACTCCAAAAAAACCCGAAAAATCACGAACGTCGGACGATTGCTCCCACACCGAACGTGCCAGCAACTCAAGCTCTTGCTGCTCATCACCGGCCATTGGCAGCGCATCTACAGCACCACAGACATCGGGGCTCCGGGCTTTCCCTGACGAACAGGGCTTCGACTTTTACCACCAGCTGCACCTGGGCGCCCACTCCAAAAAAACCCCGAAAAATCACGAACGTTGGACGATTGCTCCCACACCGAAAGTGCCAGCCAGTCAAGCTCTTGCTGCTCCTCCCCGGCCATTGGCAGCGCATCTACAGCACCACAGACATCGGGGCTCCGGGCTTTCCCTGACGAACAGGGCTTCGACGTTTACCACCACCTGCACCTGGGCGCCCATTGGAAAAAAACCCAAGAAAAATCACGAACGTTGGACGATTGCTCCCACACCGAAAGTGCCAGCCAGTCAAGCTCTTGCTGCTCATCACCGGCCATTAGCAGCGCATCTACAGCACCACAGACATAGGGGCTCCGGGCTTTCCCTGACGAACAGGGCTTCGACGTTTACCACCAGCTGCACCTGGGCGCCCACTGAAAAAAAACCCCGAAAAATCACGAACGTCGGACGATTGCTCCCACACCGAAAGTGCCAGCCAGTCAAGCTCTTGCTGCTCATCACCGGCCATTGGCAGCGCATCTACAGCACCACAGACATCGGGGCTCCGGGCTTTCCCTGACGAACAGGGCTTCGACGTTTACCACCAGCTGCACCTGGTCGCCTACTCCAAAAAAACCCGAAAAATCACGAACGTCGGACGATTGCTCCCACACCGAAAGTGCCAGCCAGTCAAGCTCCTGCTGCTCCTCACCGGCCATTGGAAGCGCATCTACAGCACCACAGACATCGGGGCTCCGAGCTTTCCCTGACGAACAGGGCTTCGACGTTTACCACCAGCTGCACCTGGGGGGCCCACTGAAAAAAAACCCCGAAAAATCATGAACGTCGGACGATTGCTCCCACACCGAAATTGCCAGCCAGTCAAGCTCTTGCTGCTCCTCCCCGGCCATTGGCAGCGCATCTACAGCACCACAGACATCGGGGCTCCGGGCTTTCCCTGACGAACAGGGCTTCGACGTTTACCACCACCTGCACCTGGGCGCCCATTGGAAAAAAACCCAAAAAAAATCACGAACGTTGGACGATTGCTCCCACACCGAACGTGCCAGCCAGTCAAGCTCTTGCTGCTCCTCACCGGCCATTCGCAGCGCATCTACAGCACCACAGACATTGGGGCTCCGGGCTTTCCCTGACGAACAGGGCTTCGACGTTTACCACCAGCTGCACCTGGTCGCCCACTCCAAAAAAACCCGAAAATCACGAATGTCAAACGATTGCTCCCACACAAAAATTGCCAGCAACTCAAGCTCTTGCTGCTCCTCACCGGCCATTGGCAGCGCATCTACAGCACCACAGACATCGGGGCTCCGGGCTTTCCCTGACGAACAGGGCTTCGACGTTTACCACCAGCTGCACCTGGTCGCCCACTCCAAAAAACCCCGAAAAATCATGAACGTCGGACGATTGCTCCCACACCGAACGTGCCAGCAACTCAAGCTCTTGCTGCTCATCACCGGCCATTGGCAGCGCATCTACAGCACCACAGACATCGGGGCTCCGGGCTTTCCCTGACGAACAGGGCTTCGACGTTTACCACCACCTGCACCTCTGCTTCCATTGGAAAAAAACCCAGGAAAAATCACGAACGTTGGACGATTGCTCCCACACCGAAAGTGCCAGCCAGTCAAGCTCTTGCTGCTCATCACCGGCCATTAGCAGCGCATCTACAGCACCACAGACATCGGGGCTCCGGGCTTTCCCTGACGAACAGGGCTTCGACGTTTACCACCAGCTGCACCTGGTCGCCCACTCCAGAAAAACCCTAAAAATCACGAACGTCGGACGATTTCTCCCACACAAAAAGTGCCAGCCAGTCAAGCTCCTGCTGCTCCTCACCGGCCATTGGCAGCGCATCTACAGCACCACAGACATAGGGGCTCCGGGCTTTCCCTGACGAACAGGGCTTCGACGTTTACCACCAGCTGCACCTGAGCGCTCACTCCAAAAAAACACCGAAAAATCACGAACGTTGGACGATTGCTCCCACACCGAAAATGCCAGCCAGTCAAGCTCCTGCTGCTCCTCCCCGGCCATTGGCAGCGCATCTACAGCACCACAGACATCGGGGCTCCGGGCTTTCCCTGACGAACAGGGCTTCGACGTTTACCACCAACTGCACCTGGGCGCCCACTCCAAAAAAAACCCGAAAAAACACGAACGTAGGACGATTGCTTCCACACAAAAAGTTCCAGCCAGTCAAGCTCTTGCTGCTCCTCAGCGGCCATTGGCAGGGCATCTACAGCACCACAGACATCGGGGCTCCGGGCTTTCCCTGACGAACAGGGCTTCGACGTTTACCACCAGGGGC
The DNA here is from genome assembly GCF_036417535.1 of Chlamydotis macqueenii. Lineage (NCBI taxonomy): Eukaryota > Metazoa > Chordata > Aves > Otidiformes > Otididae > Chlamydotis > Chlamydotis macqueenii. The sequence goes on along the minus strand of NC_141592.1, from coordinate 31,996,944 downwards.
ACCTGGGCACCCACTGGAAAAAAACCCCGAAAAATCACGAACGTCGGACGATTGCTCCCACACCGAAAGTGCCTGCCAGCCAAGCTCTTGCTGCTCCTCACCGGACACTGGCAGCACATCTACAGCACCACAGACATCGGGGCTCCGGGCTTTCCCTGACGAACAGGGCTTCGACGTTTACCACCAGCTGCACCTGGTCGCCCACTCCAAAAAAACCCGAAAAATCACGAACGTCGGACGATTGCTCCCACACCGAAAGTGCCAGCCAGTCAAGCTCTTGCTGCTCATCACCGGCCACTAGCAGCGCATCTACAGCACCACAGACATGGGGGCTCCGGGCTTTCCCTGACGAACAGGGCTTCGACGTTTACCACCAGCTGCACCTGGGCACGCACTGAAAAAAAACCCCGAAAAATCACCAACGTCGGACGATTGCTCCCACACCGAAATTGCCAGCCAGTCAAGCTCTTGCTGCTCCTCACCGGCCATTGGCAGCGCATCTACAGCACCACAGACATCGGGGCTCCGGGCTTTCCCTGACGAACAGGGCTTCGACGTTTACCACCAGCTGCACCTGGGCGCCCACTCCAGAAAAACCCGAAAAATCACGAACGTCGGACGATTGCTCCCACACAAAAAGTGCCAGCCAGTCAAGCTCCTGCTGCTCCTCACCGGCCATTGGCAGCGCATCTACAGCACCACAGACATCGGGGCTCCGGGCTTTCCCTGACGAACAGGGCTTCGACGTTTACCACCAGCTGCACCTGGTTGCCCACTCCAGAAAAACCCTAAAAATCACGAACGTCGGACGATTGCTCCCACACAAAAAGTGCCAGCCAGTCAAGCTCTTGCTGCTCCTCACCGGCCATTGGCAGCGCATCTACAGCACCACAGACATCGGGGCTCCGGGCTTTCCCTGACGAACAGGGCTTCGACCTTTACCACCAGCTGCACCTGGGCGCCCATTGGAAAAAAACCCAAGAAAAATCACGAACGTCGGACCATTGCTCCCACACCGAAAGTGCCAGCAACTCAAGCTCTTCCTGCTCCTCACCGGCCATTGGCAGCGCATCTACAGCACCACAGACATCGGGCCTCGGGGCTTTCCCTGATGAACAGGGCTTCGATGTTTACCACCAGCTGCGCCTGGGCGCCCACTAAAAAAAAACCCAAAAAATTACGAACGTCGGACGATTGCTCCCACACAAAAAGTGCCAGCCAGTCAAGCTCTTGCTGCTCCTCCCCGGCCATTGGCAGCGCATCTACAGCACCACAGACATCGGGGCTCCGGGCTTTCCCTGACGAACAGGGCTTCGACGTTTACCACCAGCTGCACCTGGGCGCCCACTGGAAAAAAACCCCGAAAAATCACGAACGTCGGATGATTGCTCCCACACCGAAAGTGCCAGCCAGTCAAGCTCTTGCTGCTCCTCCCCAGCCACTGGCAGCGCATCTACAGCACCACAGACATCGGGGCTCCGGGCATTCCCTGACAAACAGGGCTTCAACGTTTACCACCAGCTGCACCTGGGTACGCACTAAAAAAAAACCCAAAAAATCACGAACGTCGGACGATTGCTCCCACGCCGAAAGTGCCAGCCAGTCAAGCTCCTGCTGCTCCTCCCCGGCCACTGGCAGCGCATCTACAGCACCACAGACATCGGGGCTCCAGGCTTTCCCTGACGAACAGGGCTTCGACGTTTACCACCAGCTGCACCTGGTCGCCCACTCCAGAAAAACCCTAAAAATCACGAACGTCAAACGATTGCTCCCACACCAAAAGTGCCAGCCAGTCAAGCTCTTGCTGCTCCTCCCCAGCCACTGGCAGCGCATCTACAGCACCACAGACATCGGGGCTCCGGGCATTCCCTGACAAACAGGGCTTCAACGTTTACCACCAGCTGCACCTGGGTACGCACTAAAAAAAAACACAAAAAATCACGAACGTCGGACGATTGCTCCCACGCCGAAAGTGCCAGCCAGTCAAGCTCCTGCTGCTCCTCCCCGGCCACTGGCAGCGCATCTACAGCACCACAGACATCGGGGCTCCGGGCTTTCCCTGATGAACAGGGCTTCGACGTTTACCACCAGCTGCACCTGGGCGCCCACTGGAAAAAAAACCCAAAAAATCACGAACGTCGGACGTTTGCTCCCACACCGAAAGTGCCAGTCAGTCAAGCTCGTGCTGCTCCTCACCGTCCATTGGCAGCGCATCTACAGCACCACAGACATCGGGGCTCCGGGCTTTCCCTGACAAAAAGGGCTTCGATTTTTACCACCAGCTGCACCTGGGCGCCCACTCCAAAAAAACCCCGAAAAATCACGAACGTCGGACAATTGCTCCCACACCGAAAGTGCTAGCCAGTCAAGCTCTTGCTGCTCCTCACAGGCCATTGGCAGCGCATCTACAGCACCACAGACATCAGGGCTCCGGGCTTTCCCTGACGAACAGGGCTTCGACGTTTACCACCACCTGCACCTCTGCTCCCATTGGAAAAAAACCCAAGAAAAATCACGAACGTTGGACGATTGCTCCCACACCGAAAGTGCCAGCCAGTCAAGCTCTTGCTGCTCATCACTGGCCATTAGCAGCGCATCTACAGCACCACAGACATCGGGGCTCCAGGCTTTCCCTGACGAACAGGGCTTCAACGTTTACCACCAGCTGCACCTGGTCGCCCACTCCAGAAAAACTCTAAAAATCACGAACGTCGGACGATTTCTCCCACACAAAAAGTGCCAGCCAGTCAAGCTCCTGCTGCTCCTCACCGGCCATTGGCAGCGCATCTACAGCACCACAGACATAGGGGCTCCGGGCTTTCCCTGACGAACAGGGCTTCGACGTTTACCACCAGCTGCACCTGAGCGCTCACTCCAAAAAAACACCGAAAAATCACGAACGTTGGACGATTGCTCCCACACCGAAAATGCCAGCCAGTCAAGCTCCTGCTGCTCCTCCCCGGCCATTGGCAGCGCATCTACAGCACCACAGACATCGGGGCTCCGGGCTTTCCCTGACGAACAGGGCTTCGACGTTTACCACCAACTGCACCTGGGCGCCCACTCCAAAAAAAACCCGAAAAAACACGAACGTAGGACGATTGCTTCCACACAAAAAGTTCCAGCCAGTCAAGCTCTTGCTGCTCCTCAGCGGCCATTGGCAGGGCATCTACAGCACCACAGACATCGGGGCTCCGGGCTTTCCCTGACGAACAGGGCTTCGACGTTTACCACCAGGGGCACCTGGGCACCCACTGGAAAAAAACCCCGAAAAATCACGAACGTCGGACGATTGCTCCCACACCGAAAGTGCCTGCCAGCCAAGCTCTTGCTGCTCCTCACCGGACACTGGCAGCACATCTACAGCACCACAGACATCGGGGCTCCGGGCTTTCCCTGACGAACAGGGCTTCGACGTTTATCACCAGCTGCACCTGGGGGGCCCACTGAAAAAAACCCCGAGAAATCACGAACGTCAAACGATTGCTCCCACACAAAAAGTGCCAGCAACTCAAGCTCTTGCTGCTCCTCACCGGCCATTGGCAGCGCATCTACAGCACCACAGACATCGGGGCTCCGGGCTTTCCCTGACGAACAGGGCTTCGACGTTTACCACCAGCTGCACCTGGTCGCCCACTCCAAAAAAACCCGAAAAATCACGAACGTCGGACGATTGCTCCCACACCGAAAGTGCCAGCCAGTCAAGCTCTTGCTGCTCATCACCGGCCACTAGCAGCGCATCTACAGCACCACAGACATGGGGGCTCCGGGCTTTCCCTGACGAACAGGGCTTCGACGTTTACCACCAGCTGCACCTGGGCACGCACTGAAAAAAAACCCCGAAAAATCACCAACGTCGGACGATTGCTCCCACACCGAAATTGCCAGCCAGTCAAGCTCTTGCTGCTCCTCACCGGCCATTGGCAGCGCATCTACAGCACCACAGACATCGGGGCTCCGGGCTTTCCCTGACGAACAGGGCTTCGACGTTTACCACCAGCTGCACCTGGGCGCCCACTCCAGAAAAACCCGAAAAATCACGAACGTCGGACGATTGCTCCCACACAAAAAGTGCCAGCCAGTCAAGCTCCTGCTGCTCCTCACCGGCCATTGGCAGCGCATCTACAGCACCACAGACATCGGGGCTCCGGGCTTTCCCTGACGAACAGGGCTTCGACGTTTACCACCAGCTGCACCTGGTTGCCCACTCCAGAAAAACCCTAAAAATCACGAACGTCGGACGATTGCTCCCACACAAAAAGTGCCAGCCAGTCAAGCTCTTGCTGCTCCTCACCGGCCATTGGCAGCGCATCTACAGCACCACAGACATCGGGGCTCCGGGCTTTCCCTGACGAACAGGGCTTCGACCTTTACCACCAGCTGCACCTGGGTGCCCATTGGAAAAAAACCCAAGAAAAATCACGAACGTCGGACCATTGCTCCCACACCGAAAGTGCCAGCAACTCAAGCTCTTCCTGCTCCTCACCGGCCATTGGCAGCGCATCTACAGCACCACAGACATCGGGCCTCGGGGCTTTCCCTGATGAACAGGGCTTCGATGTTTACCACCAGCTGCGCCTGGGCGCCCACTAAAAAAAAACCCAAAAAATTACGAACGTCGGACGATTGCTCCCACACAAAAAGTGCCAGCCAGTCAAGCTCTTGCTGCTCCTCCCCGGCCATTGGCAGCGCATCTACAGCACCACAGACATCGGGGCTCCGGGCTTTCCCTGACGAACAGGGCTTCGACGTTTACCACCAGCTGCACCTGGGCGCCCACTGGAAAAAAACCCCGAAAAATCACGAACGTCGGATGATTGCTCCCACACCGAAAGTGCCAGCCAGTCAAGCTCTTGCTGCTCCTCCCCAGCCACTGGCAGCGCATCTACAGCACCACAGACATCGGGGCTCCGGGCATTCCCTGACAAACAGGGCTTCAACGTTTACCACCAGCTGCACCTGGGTACGCACTAAAAAAAAACCCAAAAAATCACGAACGTCGGACGATTGCTCCCACGCCGAAAGTGCCAGCCAGTCAAGCTCCTGCTGCTCCTCCCCGGCCACTGGCAGCGCATCTACAGCACCACAGACATCGGGGCTCCAGGCTTTCCCTGACGAACAGGGCTTCGACGTTTACCACCAGCTGCACCTGGTCGCCCACTCCAGAAAAACCCTAAAAATCACGAACGTCAAACGATTGCTCCCACACCAAAAGTGCCAGCCAGTCAAGCTCTTGCTGCTCCTCCCCAGCCACTGGCAGCGCATCTACAGCACCACAGACATCGGGGCTCCGGGCATTCCCTGACAAACAGGGCTTCAACGTTTACCACCAGCTGCACCTGGGTACGCACTAAAAAAAAACACAAAAAATCACGAACGTCGGACGATTGCTCCCACGCCGAAAGTGCCAGCCAGTCAAGCTCCTGCTGCTCCTCCCCGGCCACTGGCAGCGCATCTACAGCACCACAGACATCGGGGCTCCGGGCTTTCCCTGATGAACAGGGCTTCGACGTTTACCACCAGCTGCACCTGGGCGCCCACTGGAAAAAAAACCCAAAAAATCACGAACGTCGGACGTTTGCTCCCACACCGAAAGTGCCAGTCAGTCAAGCTCGTGCTGCTCCTCACCGTCCATTGGCAGCGCATCTACAGCACCACAGACATCGGGGCTCCGGGCTTTCCCTGACAAAAAGGGCTTCGATTTTTACCACCAGCTGCACCTGGGCGCCCACTCCAAAAAAACCCCGAAAAATCACGAACGTCGGACAATTGCTCCCACACCGAAAGTGCTAGCCAGTCAAGCTCTTGCTGCTCCTCACAGGCCATTGGCAGCGCATCTACAGCACCACAGACATCAGGGCTCCGGGCTTTCCCTGACGAACAGGGCTTCGACGTTTACCACCACCTGCACCTCTGCTCCCATTGGAAAAAAACCCAAGAAAAATCACGAACGTTGGACGATTGCTCCCACACCGAAAGTGCCAGCCAGTCAAGCTCTTGCTGCTCATCACTGGCCATTAGCAGCGCATCTACAGCACCACAGACATCGGGGCTCCAGGCTTTCCCTGACGAACAGGGCTTCAACGTTTACCACCAGCTGCACCTGGTCGCCCACTCCAGAAAAACTCTAAAAATCACGAACGTCGGACGATTGCTCCCACACAAAACGTGCCAGCCAGTCAAGCTCCTGCTGCTCCTCACCGGCCATTGGCAGCGCATCTACAGCACCACAGACATCGGGGATCCGGGCTTTCCCTGACGAACAGGGCTTCGACGTTTATCACCAGCTGCACCTGGGGGACACACTGAAAAAAACCCCGAGAAATCACGAACGTCAGACGATTGCTCCCACACCGAAATTGCCAGCCAGTCAAGCTCTTGCTGCTCCTCCCCGGCCATTGGCAGCGCATCTACAGCACCACAGACATCGGGGCTCCGGGCTTTCCCTGACGAACAGGGCTTCGACGTTTACCACCAGCTGCACCTGGGCGCCCATTGGAAAAAAACCCAAGAAAAATCACGAACGTTAGACGATTACTCCCACACCGAAAATGCCAGCAACTCAAGCTCTTGCTGCTCCTCACCGGCCATTGGCAGCGCATCTACAGCACCACAGACATCGGGGCTCCGGGCTTTCCCTGACGAACAGGGCTTCGACGTTTACCACCAGCTGCACCTGGGGGGCCCACTGAAAAAAACCCCGAAAAATCACGAACGTCGGACGATTGCTCCCACACCGAAAGTGCCAGCCAGTCAAGCTGTTGCTGCTCCTCCCCGGCCATTGGCAGCGCATCTACAGCACCACAGACATCGGGGCTCCGGGCTTTCCCTGACGAACAGGGCTTCGACGTTTACCACCAGCTGCACCTGGTCGCCCACTCCAAAAAAACCCAAAAATCACGAACGTCAAACGATTGCTCCCACACAAAAAGTGCCAGCCAGTCAAGCTCTTGCTGCTCCTCCCCGGCCATTGGCAGCGCATCTACAGCACCACAGACATCGGGGCTCCGGGCTTTCCCTGACGAACAGGGCTTCGACGTTTACCACCAGCTGCACCTGGTCGCCCACTCCAAAAAAACCCGAAAATCACGAACGTCAAACGATTGCTCCCACACAAAAAGTGCCAGCCAGTCAAGCTCTTGCTGCTCCTCACCGGCCATTGGCAGCGCATCTACAGCACCACAGACATCGGGGCTCCGGGCTTTCCCTGACGAACAGGGCTTCGACGTTTACCACCAGCTGCACCTGGTCGCCCACTCCAAAAAAACCCGAAAATCACGAACGTCAAACGATTGCTCCCACACCGAAAGTGCCAGCCAGTCAAGCTCTTGCTGCTCCTCACCGGTTATTGGCAGTGCATCTACAGCACCACAGACATCGGGGCTCCGGGCATTCCCTGACAAACAGGGCTTCGACGTTTACCACCAGCTGCACCTGGGTACGCACTAAAAAAAAACGCAAAAAATCACGAACGTCGGACGATTGCTCCCACGCCGAAAGTGCCAGCCAGTCAAGCTCCTGCTGCTCCTCCCCGGCCACTGGCAGCGCATCTACAGCACCACAGACATCGGGGCTCCGGGCTTTCCCTGACGAACAGGGCTTCGACGTTTACCACCAGCTGCACCTGGGCGCCCACTGGAAAAAAACCCCAAAAAATCACGAACGTCGGACGTTTGCTCCCACACCGAAAGTGCCAGTCAGTCAAGCTCGTGCTGCTCCTGCCCGGCCATTGGCAGCGCATCTACAGCACCACAGACATCGGGGCTCCGGGCTTTCCCTGACGAACAGGGCTTCGACGTTTACCACCAGCTGCACCTGGGGGGCCCACTGAAAAAAACCCCGAAAAATCATGAACGTCGGACGATTGCTCCCACACCGAAAGTGCCAGCCAGTCAAGCTCTTGCTGCTCCTCCCCGGCCATTGGCAGCGCATCTACAGCACCACAGACATCGGGGCTCCGGGCTTTCCCTGACAAAAAGGGCTTCGACTTTTACCACCAGCTGCACCTGGGCGCCCACTCCAAAAAAACCCCGAAAAATCACGAACGTCGGACAATTGCTCCCACACCGAAAGTGCTAGCCAGTCAAGCTCTTGCTGCTCCTCACAGGCCATTGGCAGCGCATCTACAGCACCACAGACATCAGGGCTCCGGGCTTTCCCTGACGAACAGGGCTTCGACGTTTACCACCACCTGCACCTCTGCTTCCATTGGAAAAAAACCCAAGAAAAATCACGAACGTTGGACGATTGCTCCCACGCCGAAAGTGCCAGCCAGTCAAGCTCTTGCTGCTCATCACTGGCCATTAGCAGCGCATCTACAGCACCACAGACATCGGGGCTCCGGACTTTCCCTGACGAACAGGGCTTCGACGTTTATCACCAGCTGCACCTGGGGGACACACTGAAAAAAACCCCGAGAAATCACGAACGTCAGACGATTGCTCCCACACCGAAATTGCCAGCCAGTCAAGCTCTTGCTGCTCCTCCCCGGCCATTGGCAGCGCATCTACAGCACCACAGACATCGGGGCTCCGGGCTTTCCCTGACGAACAGGGCTTCGACGTTTACCACCAGCTGCACCTGAGCGCTCACTCCAAAAAAACACCGAAAAATCACGAACGTTGGACGATTGCTCCCACACCGAAAGTGCCAGCCAGTCAAGCTCTTGCTGCTCCTCACCGGCCATTGGCAGCGCATCTACAGCACCACAGACATCGGGGCTCTGGGCTTTCCCTGACGAAAAGGGCTTCGACTTTTACCACCATCTGCACCTGGGCGCCCACTCCAAAAAAACCCCGAAAAATCATGAACGTCGGACGATTGGTCCCACACCGAAAGTGCCAGCCAGTCAAGCTCTTGCTGCTCCTCACCGGCCATTGGCAGCGCATCTACAGCACCACAGACATCGGGGCTCCGGGCTTTCCCTGACGAACAGGGCTTTGACATTTACCACCACCTGCACCTCTGCTTCCAATGGAAAAAAACCCAAGAAAAATCAAGAACGTTGGACGATTGCTCCCACACCGAAAGTGCCAGCCAGTCAAGTTCTTGCTGCTCATCACCGGCCATTAGCAGCGCATCTACAGCACCACAGACATCGGGGCTCCGGGCTTTCCCTGACAAACAGGGCTTCGACGTTTACCACCAGCTGCACCTGGTTGCCCACTCCAGAAAAACCCTAAAAATCACGAACGTCGGACGATTGCTCCCACACAAAACGTGCCAGCCAGTCAAGCTCCTGCTGCTCCTCACCGGCCATTGGCAGCGCATCTACAGCACCACAGACATCGGGGCTCCGGGCTTTCCCTGACGAACAGGGCTTCGACGTTTACCACCACCTGCACCTCTGCTTCCATTGGAAAAAAACCCAAGAAAAATCACGAACGTTGGACGATTGCTCCCACGCCGAAAGTGCCAGCCAGTCAAGCTCTTGCTGCTCATCACTGGCCATTAGCAGCGCATCTACAGCACCACAGACATCGGGGCTCCGGGCTTTCCCTGACGAACAGGGCTTCGACGTTTATCACCAGCTGCACCTGGGGGACACACTGAAAAAAACCCCGAGAAATCACGAACGTCAGACGATTGCTCCCACACCGAAATTGCCAGCCAGTCAAGCTCTTGCTGCTCCTCACCGGCCATTGGCAGCGCATCTACAGCACCACAGACATCGGGGCTCCGGGCTTTCCCAGACGAACAGGGCTTCGACGTTTACCACCAGCTGCACCTGAGCGCTCACTCCAAAAAAACACCGAAAAATCACGAACGTTGGACGATTGCTCCCACACCGAAAGTGCCAGCCAGTCAAGCTCCTGCTGCTCCTCCCCGGCCATTGGCAGCGCATCTACAGCACCACAGACATCGGGGCTCCGGGCTTTCCCTGACGAACAGGGCTTCGATGTTTACCACCACATGCACCTGGGCGCCCATTGGAAAAAAACCCAAGAAAAATCACGAACGTTAGACGATTACTCCCACACCGAAAGTGCCAGCAACTCAAGCTCTTGCTGCTCCTCACCGGCCATTGGCAGCGCATCTACAGCACCACAGACATCGGGGCTCCGGGCTTTCCCTGACGAACAGGGCTTCGACGTTTACCACCAGCTGCACCTGGGGGGCCCACTGAAAAAAACCCCGAAAAATCATGAACGTCGGACGATTGCTCCCACACCGAAAGTGCCAGCCAGTCAAGCTCTTGCTGCTCCTCCCCGGCCATTGGCAGGGCATCTACAGCACCACAGACATCGGGGCTCTGGGCTTTCCCTGACGAACAGGGCTTCGACGTTTACCACCAGCTGCACCTGGTCGCACACTCCAAAAAAACCCGAAAAATCACGAACGTCGGACGATTGCTCCCACACCGAAAGTGCCAGCCAGTCAAGCTCCTGCTGCTCCTCCCCGGCCACTGGCAGCGCATCTACAGCACCACAGACATCGGGGCTCCGGGCTTTCCCTGATGAACAGGGCTTCGACGTTTACCACCAGCTGCACCTGGGCGCCCACTGGAAAAAAACCCCAAAAAATCACGAACGTCAGACGTTTGCTCCCACACCGAAAGTGCCAGTCAGTCAAGCTCGTGCTGCTCCTCACCGGCCATTGGCAGCGCATCTACAGCACCACAGACATGGGGGCTCCGGGCTTTCCCTGACGAACAGGGCTTCGACGTTTACCACCAGCTGCACCTGGGGGGCCCACTGAAAAAAACCCCGAAAAATCATGAACGTCGGACGATTGCTCCCACACCGAAAGTGCCAGCCAGTCAAGCTCTTGCTGCTCCTCCCCGGCCATTGGCAGCGCATCTACAGCACCACAGACATCGGGGCTCCATGCTTTCCCTGACAAAAAGGGCTTCGACTTTTACCACCAGCTGCACCTGGGCGCCCACTCCAAAAAAACCCCGAAAAATCACGAACGTCGGACAATTGCTCCCACACCGAAAGTGCTAGCCAGTCAAGCTCTTGCTGCTCCTCACCGGCCATTGGCAGCGCATCTACAGCACCACAGACATCAGGGCTCCGGGCTTTCCCTGACGAACAGGGCTTCGACGTTTACCACCACCTGCACCTCTGCTTCCATTGGAAAAAAACCCAAGAAAAATCACGAACGTTGGACGATTGCTCCCACGCCGAAAGTGCCAGCCAGTCAAGCTCTTGCTGCTCATCACTGGCCATTAGCAGCGCATCTACAGCACCACAGACATCGGGGCTCCGGGCTTTCCCTGACGAACAGGGCTTCGAAGTTTATCACCAGCTGCACCTGGGGGACACACTGAAAAAAACCCCGAGAAATCACGAACGTCAGACGATTGCTCCCACACCGAAATTGCCAGCCAGTCAAGCTCTTGCTGCTCCTCCCCGGCCATTGGCAGCGCATCTACAGCACCACAGACATCGGGGCTCCGGGCTTTCCCTGACGAACAGGGCTTCGACGTTTACCACCAGCTGCACCTGAGCGCTCACTCCAAAAAAACACCGAAAAATCACGAACGTTGGACGATTGGTCCCACACCGAAAGTGCCAGCCAGTCAAGCTCTTGCTGCTCCTCACCGGCCATTGGCAGCGCATCTACAGCACCACAGACATCGGGGCTCTGGGCTTTCCCTGATGAAAAGGGCTTCGACTTTTACCACCGTCTGCACCTGGGTGCCCACTCCAAAAAAACCCCGAAAAATCATGAACGTCGGACGATTGGTCCCACACCGAAAGTGCCAGCCAGTCAAGTTCTTGCTGCTCATCACCGGCCATTAGCAGCGCATCTACAGCACCACAGACATCGGGGCTCCGGGCTTTCCCTGACAAACAGGGCTTCGACGTTTACCACCAGCTGCACCTGGTTGCCCACTCCAGAAAAACCCTAAAAATCACGAACGTCGGACGATTGCTCCCACACAAAACGTGCCAGCCAGTCAAGCTCCTGCTGCTCCTCACCGGCCATTGGCAGCGCATCTACAGCACCACAGACATCGGGGCTCCGGGCTTTCCCTGACGAACAGGGCTTCGACGTTTATCACCAGCTGCACCTGGGGGACACACTGAAAAAAACCCCGAGAAATCACGAACGTCAGACGATTGCTCCCACACCGAAATTGCCAGCCAGTCAAGCTCTTGCTGCTCCTCCCCGGCCATTGGCAGCGTATCTACAGCACCACAGACATCGGGGCTCCGGGCTTTCCCTGACGAACAGGGCTTCGACGTTTACCACCAGCTGCACCTGAGCGCTCACTCCAAAAAAACACCGAAAAATCACGAACGTTGGACGATTGCTCCCACAAAAAAAGTGCCAGCCAGTCAAGCTCCTGCTGCTCCTCCCCGGCCATTGGCAGCACATCTACAGCACCACAGACATCGGGGCTCCGGGCTTTCCCTGACGAACAGGGCTTCGACGTTTACCACCACATGCACCTGGGCGCCCATTGGAAAAAAACCCAAGAAAAATCACGAACGTTAGACGATTACTCCCACACCGAAAGTGCCAGCAACTCAAGCTCTTGCTGCTCCTCACCGGCCATTGGCAGCGCATCTACAGCACCACAGACATCGGGGCTCCGGGCTTTCCCTGACGAACAGGGATTCGACGTTTACCAACACCTGCACCTGGGGGGCCCACTGAAAAAAACCCCGAAAAATCATGAACGTCGGACGATTGCTCCCACACCGAAAGTGCCAGCCAGTCAAGCTCTTGCTGCTCCTCCCCGGCCATTGGCAGCGCATCTACAGCACCACAGACATCGGGGCTCCGGGCTTTCCCTGACGAACAGGGCTTCGACGTTTACCACCAGCTGCACCTGGTCGCCCACTCCAAAAAAACCCGAAAATCACGAACGTCAAACGATTGCTCCCACACAAAAAGTGCCAGCCAGTCAAGCTCTTGCTGCTCCTCACCGGTTATTGGCAGCGCATCTACAGCACCACAGACATCGGGGCTCCGGGCTTTCCCTGACAAACAGGGCTTCGACATTTACCACCAGCTGCACCTGGTCGCCCACTCCAAAAAAACCCGAAAAATCACGAACGTCGGACGATTGCTCCCACACCGAAAGTGCCAGCCAGTCAAGCTCTTGCTGCTCCTCACCGGCCATTGGCAGCGCATCTACAGCACCACAGACATCGGGGCTCCGGACTTTCCCTGACGAACAGGGCTTTGACGTTTACCACCAGCTGCACCTGGGGGGCCCACTGAAAAAAACCCCGAAAAATCATGAACGTCGGACGATTGCTCCCACACCGAAATTGCCAGCCAGTCAAGCTCTTGCTGCTCCTCACCGGCCATTGGCAGCGCATCTACAGCACCACAGACATCGGGGCTCCGGGCTTTCCCTGACGAACAGGGCTTCGACGTTTACCACCACCTGCACCTCTGCTTCCATTGGAAAAAAACCCAAGAAAAATCACGAACGTTGGACGATTGCTCCCACGCCGAAAGTGCCAGCCAGTCAAGCTCTTGCTGCTCATCACTGGCCATTAGCAGCGCATCTACAGCACCACAGACATCGGGGCTCCGGGCTTTCCCTGACGAACAGGGCTTCGACGTTTATCACCAGCTGCACCTGGGGGACACACTGAAAAAAAGCCCGAGAAATCACGAACGTCAGACGATTGCTCCCACACCGAAATTGCCAGCCAGTCAAGCTCTTGCTGCTCCTCACCGGCCATTGGCAGCGCATCTACAGCACCACAGACATCGGGGCTCCGGGCTTTCCCTGACGAACAGGGCTTCGACGTTTACCACCAGCTGCACCTGAGCGCTCACTCCAAAAAAACACCGAAAAATCACGAACGTTGGACGATTGCTCCCACACCGAAAGTGCCAGCCAGTCAAGCTCCTGCTGCTCCTCCCCGGCCATTGGCAGCGCATCTACAGCACCACAGACATCGAGGCTCCGGGCTTTCCCTGACGAACAGGGCTTCGACGTTTACCACCACATGCACCTGGGCGCCCATTGGAAAAAAACCCAAGAAAAATCACGAACGTTAGACGATTACTCCCACACCGAAAGTGCCAGCAACTCAAGCTCTTGCTGCTCCTCACCGGCCATTGGCAGCGCATCTACAGCACCACAGACATCGGGGCTCCGGGCTTTCCCTGACGAACAGGGCTTCGACGTTTACCAACACCTGCACCTGGGGGGCCCACTGAAAAAAACCCCGAAAAATCATGAACGTCGGACGATTGCTCCCACACCGAAAGTGCCAGCCAGTCAAGCTCTTGCTGCTCCTCCCCGGCCATTGGCAGCGCATCTACAGCACCACAGACATCGGGGCTCTGGGCTTTCCCTGACGAACAGGGCTTCGACGTTTACCACCAGCTGCACCTGGTCGCCCACTCCAAAAAAACCCGAAAATCACGAACGTCAAACGATTGCTCCCACACAAAAAGTGCCAGCCAGTCAAGCTCTTGCTGCTCCTCACCGGTTATTGGCAGCGCATCTACAGCACCACAGACATCGGGGCTCCGGGCTTTCCCTGACAAACAGGGCTTCGACATTTACCACCAGCTGCACCTGGTCGCCCACTCCAAAAAAACCCGAAAAATCACGAACGTCGGACGATTGCTCCCACACCGAAAGTGCCAGCCAGTCAAGCTCTTGCTGCTCCTCACCGGCCATTGGCAGCGCATCTACAGCACCACAGACATCGGGGCTCCGGGCTTTCCCTGACGAACAGGGCTTTGACGTTTACCAACACCTGCACCTGGGGGGCCCACTGAAAAAAACCCCGAAAAATCATGAACGCCGGACGATTGCTCCCACACCGAAATTGCCAGCCAGTCAAGCTCTTGCTGCTCCTCACCGGCCATTGGCAGCGCATCTACAGCACCACAGACATCGGGGCTCCGGGCTTTCCCTGACGAACAGGACTTCGACGTTTACCACAAGCTGCACCTGGGAATCCACTCCAAAAAACCCCGAAAAATCATGAACGTCGGACGATTGCTCCCACACCGAAAGTGCCAGCCAGTCAAGCTCTTGCTGCTCCTCCCCGGCCATTGGCAGCGCATCTACAGCACCACAGACATCGGGGCTCCGGGCTTTCCCTGACAAAAAGGGCTTCGACTTTTACCACCAGCTGCACCTGGGCGCCCACTCCAAAAAAACCCCGAAAAATCACGAACGTCGGACAATTGCTCCCACACCGAACGTGCTAGCCAGTCAAGCTCTTGCTGCTCCTCACAGGCCATTGGCAGCGCATCTACAGCACCACAGACATCAGGGCTCCGGGCTTTCCCTGACGAACAGGGCTTCGACGTTTACCACCACCTGCACCTCTGCTTCCATTGGAAAAAAACCCAAGAAAAATCACGAACGTTGGACGATTGCTCCCACGCCGAAAGTGCCAGCCAGTCAAGCTCTTGCTGCTCATCACTGGCCATTAGCAGCGCATCTACAGCACCACAGACATCGGGGCTCCGGGCTTTCCCTGACGAACAGGGCTTCGACGTTTATCACCAGCTGCACCTGGGGGACACACTGAAAAAAACCCCGAGAAATCACGAACGTCAGACGATTGCTCCCACACCGAAATTGCCAGCCAGTCAAGCTCTTGCTGCTCCTCCCCGGCCATTGGCAGCGCATCTACAGCACCACAGACATCGGGGCTCCGGGCTTTCCCTGACGAACAGGGCTTCGACGTTTACCACCAGCTGCACCTGAGCGCTCACTCCAAAAAAACACCGAAAAATCACGAACGTTGGACGATTGGTCCCACACCGAAAGTGCCAGCCAGTCAAGCTCTTGCTGCTCCTCACCGGCCATTGGCAGCGCATCTACAGCACCACAGACATCGGGGCTCTGGGCTTTCCCTGACGAAAAGGGCTTCGACTTTTACCACCGTCTGCACCTGGGCGCCCACTCCAAAAAAACCCCGAAAAATCATGAACGTCGGACGATTGGTCCCACACCGAAAGTGCCAGCCAGTCAAGCTCTTGCTGCTCCTCACCGGCCATTGGCAGCGCATCTACAGCACCACAGACATCGGGGCTCCGGGCTTTCCCTGACGAACAGGGCTTCGACGTTTACCACCAGCTGCACCTGGGCGCCCATTGGAAAAAAACCCAAGAAAAATCACGAACGTTAGACGATTACTCCCACACCGAAAGTGCCAGCAACTCAAGCTCTTGCTGCTCCTCACCGGCCATTGGCAGCGCATCTACAGCACCACAGACATCGGGGCTCCGGGCTTTCCCTGACGAACAGGGCTTTGACATTTACCACCACCTGCACCTCTGCTTCCACTGGAAAAAAACCCAAGAAAAATCAAGAACGTTGGACGATTGCTCCCACACCGAAAGTGCCAGCCAGTCAAGTTCTTGCTGCTCATCACCGGCCATTAGCAGCGCATCTACAGCACCACAGACATCGGGGCTCCGGGCTTTCCCTGACAAACAGGGCTTCGACGTTTACCACCAGCTGCACCTGGTTGCCCACTCCAGAAAAACCCTAAAAATCACGAACGTCGGACGATTGCTCCCACACAAAACGTGCCAGCCAGTCAAGCTCCTGCTGCTCCTCACCGGCCATTGGCAGCGCATCTACAGCACCACAGACATCGGGGCTCCGGGCTTTCCCTGACGAACAGGGCTTCGACGTTTACCACCACCTGCACCTCTGCTTCCATTGGAAAAAAACCCAAGAAAAATCACGAAAGTTGGACGATTGCTCCCACGCCGAAAGTGCCAGCCAGTCAAGCTCTTGCTGCTCATCACTGGCCATTAGCAGCGCATCTACAGCACCACAGACATCGGGGCTCCGGGCTTTCCCTGACGAACAGGGCTTCGACGTTTATCACCAGCTGCACCTGGGGGACACACTGAAAAAAACCCCGAGAAATCACGAACGTCAGACGATTGCTCCCACACCGAAATTGCCAGCCAGTCAAGCTCTTGCTGCTCCTCCCCGGCCATTGGCAGCGCATCTACAGCACCACAGACATCGGGGCTCCGGGCTTTCCCTGACGAACAGGGCTTCGACGTTTACCACCAGCTGCACCTGAGCGCTCACTCCAAAAAAACACCGAAAAATCACGAACGTTGGACGATTGCTCCCACACCGAAAGTGCCAGCCAGTCAAGCTCCTGCTGCTCCTCCCCGGCCATTGGCAGCGCATCTACAGCACCACAGACATCGGGGCTCCGGGCTTTCCCTGACGAACAGGGCTTCAACGTTTACCACCAGCTGCACCTGGGCGCCCATTGGAAAAAAACCCAAGAAAAATCACGAACGTTAGACGATTACTCCCACACCGAAAGTGCCAGCAACTCAAGCTCTTGCTGCTCCTCACCGGCCATTGGCAGCGCATCTACAGCACCACAGACATCGGGGCTCCGGGCTTTCCCTGACGAACAGGGCTTCGACGTTTACCAACACCTGCACCTGGGGGGCCCACTGAAAAAAACCCCGAAAAATCATGAACGTCGGACGATTGCTCCCACACCGAAAGTGCCAGCCAGTCAAGCTCTTGCTGCTCCTCACCGGCCATTGGCAGCGCATCTACAGCACCACAGACATCGGGGCTCCGGGCTTTCCCTGACGAACAGGGCTTCGACGTTTACCACCAGCTGCACCTGGTCGCCCACTCCAAAAAAACCCGAAAATCACGAACGTCAAACGATTGCTCCCACACAAAAAGTGCCAGCCAGTCAAGCTCTTGCTGCTCCTCACCGGTTATTGGCAGCGCATCTACAGCACCACAGACATCGGGGCTCCGGGCTTTCCCTGACAAACAGGGCTTCGACATTTACCACCAGCTGCACCTGGTCGCCCACTCCAAAAAAACCCGAAAAATCACGAACGTCGGACGATTGCTCCCACACCGAAAGTGCCAGCCAGTCAAGCTCTTGCTGCTCCTCACCGGCCATTGGCAGCGCATCTACAGCACCACAGACATCGGGGCTCCGGGCTTTCCCTGACGAACAGGGCTTTGACGTTTACCACCAGCTGCACCTGGGGGGCCCACTGAAAAAAACCCCGAAAAATCATGAACGTCGGACGATTGCTCCCACACCGAAATTGCCAGCCAGTCAAGCTCTTGCTGCTCCTCACCGGCCATTGGCAGCGCATCTACAGCACCACAGACATCGGGGCTCCGGGCTTTCCCTGACGAACAGGACTTCGACGTTTACCACCAGCTGCACCTGGGAATCCACTCCAAAAAAACCCGAAAAATCACGAACGTCGGACGATTGCTCCCACACCGAATGTGCCAGCCAGTCAAGCTCTTGCTGCTCCTCACCGGTTATTGGCAGCGCATCTACAGCACCACAGACATCGGGGCTCCGGGCATTCCCTGACAAACAGGGCTTCGACGTTTACCACCAGCTGCACCTGGGTAAGCACTAAAAAAAAACGCAAAAAATCACGAACGTCGGACGATTGCTCCCACACCGAAAGTGCCAGCCAGTCAAGCTCCTGCTGCTCCTCCCCGGCCACTGGCAGCGCATCTACAGCACCACAGACATCGGGGCTCCGGGCTTTCCCTGATGAACAGGGCTTCGACGTTTACCACCAGCTGCACCTGGGCGCCCACTGAAAAAAACCCCAAAAAATCACGAACGTCGGACGTTTGCTCCCACACCGAAAGTGCCAGCCAGTCAAGCTCGTGCTGCTCCTCACCGGCCATTGGCAGCGCATCTACAGCACCACAGACATGGGGGCTCCGGGCTTTCCCTGACGAACAGGGCTTCGACGTTTACCACCAGCTGCACCTGGGGGGCCCACTGAAAAAAACCCCGAAAAATCATGAACGTCGGACGATTGCTCCCACACCGAAAGTGCCAGCCAGTCAAGCTCTTGCTGCTCCTCCCCGGCCATTGGCAGCGCATCTACAGCACCACAGACATCGGGGCTCCGGGCTTTCCCTGACAAAAAGGGCTTCGACTTTTACCACCAGCTGCACCTGGGCGCCCACTCCAAAAAAACCCCGAAAAATCACGAACGTCGGACAATTGCTCCCACACCGAAAGTGCTAGCCAGTCAAGCTCTTGCTGCTCCTCACAGGCCATTGGCAGCGCATCTACAGCACCACAGACATCAGGGCTCCGGGCTTTCCCTGACGAACAGGGCTTCGACGTTTACCACCACCTGCACCTCTGCTTCCATTGGAAAAAAACCCAAGAAAAATCACGAACGTTGGACGATTGCTCCCACGCCGAAAGTGCCAGCCAGTCAAGCTCTTGCTGCTCATCACTGGCCATTAGCAGCGCATCTACAGCACCACAGACATCGGGGCTCCGGGCTTTCCCTGACGAACAGGGCTTCGACGTTTATCACCAGCTGCACCTGGGGGACACACTGAAAAAAACCCCGAGAAATCACGAACGTCAGACGATTGCTCCCACACCGAAATTGCCAGCCAGTCAAGCTCTTGCTGCTCCTCCCCGGCCATTGGCAGCGCATCTACAGCACCACAGACATCGGGGCTCCGGGCTTTCCCTGACGAACAGGGCTTCGACGTTTACCACCAGCTGCACCTGAGCGCTCACTCCAAAAAAACACCGAAAAATCACGAACGTTGGACGATTGGTCCCACACCGAAAGTGCCAGCCAGTCAAGCTCTTGCTGCTCCTCCCCGGCCATTGGCAGCGCATCTACAGCACCACAGACATCGGGGCTCTGGGCTTTCCCTGACGAAAAGGGCTTCGACTTTTACCACCGTCTGCACCTGGGCGCCCACTCCAAAAAAACCCCGAAAAATCATGAACGTCGGACGATTGGTCCCACACCGAAAGTGCCAGCCAGTCAAGCTCTTGCTGCTCCTCACCGGCCATTGGCAGCGCATCTACAGCACCACAGACATCGGGGCTCCGGGCTTTCCCTGACGAACAGGGCTTTGACATTTACCACCACCTGCACCTCTGCTTCCACTGGAAAAAAACCCAAGAAAAATCAAGAACGTTGGACGATTGCTCCCACACCGAAAGTGCCAGCCAGTCAAGTTCTTGCTGCTCATCACCGGCCATTAGCAGCGCATCTACAGCACCACAGACATCGGGGCTCCGGGCTTTCCCTGACAAACAGGGCTTCGACGTTTACCACCAGCTGCACCTGGTTGCCCACTCCAGAAAAACCCTAAAAATCACGAACGTCGGACGATTGCTCCCACACAAAACGTGCCAGCCAGTCAAGCTCCTGCTGCTCCTCACCGGCCATTGGCAGCGCATCTACAGCACCACAGACATCGGGGCTCCGGGCTTTCCCTGACGAACAGGGCTTCGACGTTTACCACCACCTGCACCTCTGCTTCCATTGGAAAAAAACCCAAGAAAAATCACGAAAGTTGGACGATTGCTCCCACGCCGAAAGTGCCAGCCAGTCAAGCTCTTGCTGCTCATCACTGGCCATTAGCAGCGCATCTACAGCACCACAGACATCGGGGCTCCGGGCTTTCCCTGACGAACAGGGCTTCGACGTTTATCACCAGCTGCACCTGGGGGATACACTGAAAAAAACCCCGAGAAATCACGAACGTCAGACGATTGCTCCCACACCGAAATTGCCAGCCAGTCAAGCTCTTGCTGCTCCTCCCCGGCCATTGGCAGCGCATCTACAGCACCACAGACATCGGGGCTCCGGGCTTTCCCTGACGAACAGGGCTTCGACGTTTACCACCAGCTGCACCTGAGCGCTCACTCCAAAAAAACACCGAAAAATCACGAACGTTGGACGATTGCTCCCACACCGAAATTGCCAGCCAGTCAAGCTCCTGCTGCTCCTCCCCGGCCATTGGCAGCGCATCTACAGCACCACAGACATCGGGGCTCCGGGCTTTCCCTGACGAACAGGGCTTCGACGTTTACCACCACATGCACCTGGGCGCCCATTGGAAAAAAACCCAAGAAAAATCACGAACGTTAGACGATTACTCCCACACCGAAAGTGCCAGCAACTCAAGCTCTTGCTGCTCATCACCGGCCATTAGCAGCGCATCTACAGCACCACAGACATCGGGGCTCTGGGCTTTCCCTGACAAACAGGGCTTCGACGTTTACCACCAGCTGCACCTGGTTGCCCACTCCAGAAAAACCCTAAAAATCACGAACGTCGGACGATTGCTCCCACACAAAACGTGCCAGCCAGTCAAGCTCCTGCTGCTCCTCACCGGCCATTGGCAGCGCATCTACAGCACCACAGACATCGGGGCTCCGGGCTTTCCCTGACGAACAGGGCTTCGACGTTTACCACCACCTGCACCTCTGCTTCCATTGGAAAAAAACCCAAGAAAAATCACGAAAGTTGGACGATTGCTCCCACGCCGAAAGTGCCAGCCAGTCAAGCTCTTGCTGCTCATCACTGGCCATTAGCAGCGCATCTACAGCACCACAGACATCGGGGCTCCGGGCTTTCCCTGACGAACAGGGCTTCGACGTTTATCACCAGCTGCACCTGGGGGACACACTGAAAAAAACCCCGAGAAATCACGAACGTCAGACGATTGCTCCCACACCGAAATTGCCAGCCAGTCAAGCTCTTGCTGCTCCTCCCCGGCCATTGGCAGCGCATCTACAGCACCACAGACATCGGGGCTCTGGGCTTTCCCTGACGAACAGGGCTTCGACGTTTACCACCAGCTGCACCTGAGCGCTCACTCCAAAAAAACACCGAAAAATCACGAACGTTGGACGATTGCTCCCACACCGAAAGTGCCAGCCTGTCAAGCTCCTGCTGCTCCTCCCCGGCCATTGGCAGCGCATCTACAGCACCACAGACATCGGGGCTCCGGGCTTTCCCTGACGAACAGGGCTTCGACGTTTACCACCACATGCACCTGGGCGCCCATTGGAAAAAAACCCAAGAAAAATCACGAACGTTAGACGATTACTCCCACACCGAAAGTGCCAGCAACTCAAGCTCTTGCTGCTCCTCACCGGCCATTGGCAGCGCATCTACAGCACCACAGACATCGGGGCTCCGGGCTTTCCCTGACGAACAGGGCTTCGACGTTTACCAACACCTGCACCTGGGGGGCCCACTGAAAAAAACCCCGAAAAATCATGAACGTCGGACGATTGCTCCCACACCGAAAGTGCCAGCCAGTCAAGCTCTTGCTGCTCCTCACCGGCCATTGGCAGCGCATCTACAGCACCACAGACATCGGGGCTCCGGGCTTTCCCTGACGAACAGGGCTTCGACGTTTACCACCAGCTGCACCTGGTCGCCCACTCCAAAAAAACCCGAAAATCACGAACGTCAAACGATTGCTCCCACACAAAAAGTGCCAGCCAGTCAAGCTCTTGCTGCTCCTCACCGGTTATTGGCAGCGCATCTACAGCACCACAGACATCGGGGCTCCGGGCTTTCCCTGACAAACAGGGCTTCGACATTTACCACCAGCTGCACCTGGTCGCCCACTCCAAAAAAACCCGAAAAATCACGAACGTCGGACGATTGCTCCCACACCGAAAGTGCCAGCCAGTCAAGCTCTTGCTGCTCCTCACCGGCCATTGGCAGCGCATCTACAGCACCACAGACATCGGGGCTTTGGGCTTTCCCTGACGAACAGGGCTTTGACGTTTACCACCAGCTGCACCTGGGGGGCCCACTGAAAAAAAACCCGAAAAATCATGAACGTCGGACGATTGCTCCCACACCGAAATTGCCAGCCAGTCAAGCTCTTGCTGCTCCTCACCGGCCATTGGCAGCGCATCTACAGCACCACAGACATCGGGGCTCCGGGCTTTCCCTGACGAACAGGGCTTCGACGTTTACCACCAGCTGCACCTGGGTACGCACTAAAAAAAAACACAAAAAATCACGAACGTCGGACGATTGCTCCCACACCGAAAGTGCCAGCCAGTCAAGCTCCTGCTGCTCCTCCCCGGCCACTGGCAGCGCATCTACAGCACCACAGACATCGGGGCTCCGGGCTTTCCCTGATGAACAGGGCTTCGACGTTTACCACCAGCTGCACCTGGGCGCCCACTGGAAAAAAACCCCAAAAAATCACGAACGTCGGACGTTTGCTCCCACACCGAAAGTGCCAGTCAGTCAAGCTCGTGCTGCTCCTCACCGGCCATTGGCAGCGCATCTACAGCACCACAGACATGGGGGCTCCGGGCTTTCCCTGACGAACAGGGCTTCGACGTTTACCACCAGCTGCACCTGGGGGGCCCACTCCAAAAAAACCCCGAAAAATCACGAACGTCGGACAATTGCTCCCACACCGAAAGTGCTAGCCAGTCAAGCTCTTGCTGCTCCTCACAGGCCATTGGCAGCGCATCTACAGCACCACAGACATCAGGGCTCCGGGCTTTCCCTGACAAAAAGGGCTTCGACTTTTACCACCAGCTGCACCTCTGCTTCCATTGGAAAAAAACCCAAGAAAAATCACGAACGTTGGACGATTGCTCCCACGCCAAAAGTGCCAGCCAGTCAAGCTCTTGCTGCTCATCACTGGCCATTAGCAGCGCATCTACAGCACCACAGACATCGGGGCTCCGGGCTTTCCCTGACGAACAGGGCTTCGACGTTTATCACCAGCTGCACCTGGGGGACACACTGAAAAAAACCCCGAGAAATCACGAACGTCAGACGATTGCTCCCACACCGAAATTGACAGCCAGTCAAGCTCTTGCTGCTCCTCCCTGGCCATTGGCAGCGCATCTACAGCACCACAGACATCGGGGCTCCGGGCTTTCCCTGACGAACAGGGCTTCGACGTTTACCACCAGCTGCACCTGAGCGCTCACTCCAAAAAAACACCGAAAAATCACGAACGTTGGACGATTGGTCCCACACCGAAAGTGCCAGCCAGTCAAGCTCTTGCTGCTCCTCACCGGCCATTGGCAGCGCATCTACAGCACCACAGACATCGGGGCTCTGGGCTTTCCCTGACGAAAAGGGCTTCGACTTTTACCACCATCTGCACCTGGGCGCCCACTCCAAAAAAACCCCGAAAAATCACGAACGTCAGACGATTGCTCCCACACCGAAATTGCCAGCCAGTCAAGCTCCTGCTGCTCCTCCCCGGCCATTGGCAGCGCATCTACAGCACCACAGACATCTGGGCTCCGGGCTTTCCCTGACGAACAGGGCTTCGACGTTTACCACCACATGCACCTGGGCGCCCATTGGAAAAAAACCCAAGAAAAATCACGAACGTTAGACGATTACTCCCACACCGAAAGTGCCAGCAACTCAAGCTCTTGCTGCTCCTCACCGGCCATTGGCAGCGCATCTACAGCACCACAGACATCGGGGCTCCGGGCTTTCCCTGACGAACAGGGCTTCGACGTTTACCAACACCTGCACCTGGGGGGCCCACTGAAAAAAACCCCGAAAAATCATGAACGTCGGACGATTGCTCCCACACCGAAAGTGCCAGCCAGTCAAGCTCTTGCTGCTCCTCCCCGGCCATTGGCAGCGCATCTACAGCACCACAGACATCGGGGCTCCGGGCTTTCCCTGACGAACAGGGCTTCGACGTTTACCACCAGCTGCACTTGGTCGCCCACTCCAAAAAAACCCGAAAATCACGAACGTCAAACGATTGCTCCCACACAAAAAGTGCCAGCCAGTCAAGCTCTTGCTGCTCCTCACCGGTTATTGGCAGCGCATCTACAGCACCACAGACATCGGGGCTCCGGGCTTTCCCTGACGAACAGGGCTTCGACATTTACCACCAGCTGCACCTGGTCGCCCACTCCAAAAAAACCCCGAAAAATCACGAACGTCGGACGATTGCTCCCACACCGAAAGTGCCAGCCAGTCAAGCTCTTGCTGCTCCTCACCGGCCATTGGCAGCGCATCTACAGCACCACAGACATCGGGGCTCCGGGCTTTCCCTGACGAACAGGGCTTTGACGTTTACCACCAGCTGCACCTGGGGGGCCCACTGAAAAAAACCCCGAAAAATCATGAACGTCGGACGATTGCTCCCACACCGAAATTGCCAGCCAGTCAAGCTCTTGCTGCTCCTCACCGGCCATTGGCAGCGCATCTACAGCACCACAGACATCGGGGCTCCGGGCTTTCCCTGACGAACAGGACTTCGACGTTTACCACCAGCTGCACCTGGGAATCCACTCCAAAAAAACTCGAAAAATCACGAACGTCGGACGATTGCTCCCACACCGAATGTGCCAGCAAGTCAAGCTCTTGCTGCTCCTCACCGGCCATTGGCAGCGCATCTAAAGCACCACAGACATCGGGGCTCTGGGCTTTCCCTGACGAAAAGGGCTTCGACTTTTACCACCATCTGCACCTGGGCGCCCACTCCAAAAAAACCCCGAAAAATCATGAACGTCGGACGATTGGTCCCACACCGAAAGTGCCAGCCAGTCAAGCTCTTGCTGCTCCTCACCGGCCATTGGCAGCGCATCTACAGCACCACAGACATCGGGGCTCCGGGCTTTCCCTGACGAACAGGGCTTTGACATTTACCACCACCTGCACCTCTGCTTCCACTGGAAAAAAACCCAAGAAAAATCAAGAACGTTGGACGATTGCTCCCACACCGAAAGTGCCAGCCAGTCAAGTTCTTGCTGCTCATCACCGGCCATTAGCAGCGCATCTACAGCACCACAGACATCGGGGCTCCGGGCTTTCCCTGACGAACAGGGCTTCGACGTTTACCACCAGCTGCACCTGGTTGCCCACTCCAGAAAAACCCTAAAAATCACGAACGTCGGACGATTGCTCCCACACAAAAAGTGCCAGCCAGTCAAGCTCTTGCTGCTCCTCACCGGCCATTGGCAGCGCATCTACAGCACCACAGACATCGGGCTCCGGGCTTTCCCTGACGAACAGGGCTTCGACGTTTACCACCAGCTGCACCTGGGCGCCCATTGGAAAAAAACCCAAGAAAAATCACGAACGTCGGACCATTGCTCCCACACCGAAAGTGCCAGCCAGTCAAGCTCTTGCTGCTCCTCCCCGGCCATTGGCAGCGCATCTACAGCACCACAGACATCGGGGCTCCGGGCTTTCCCTGACGAACAGGGCTTCGACGTTTACCACCAGCTGCACCTGAGCGCTCACTCCAAAAAAACACCGAAAAATCACGAACGTTGGACGATTGCTCCCACACCGAAAGTGCCAGCCAGTCAAGCTCCTGCTGCTCCTCCCCGGCCATTGGCAGCGCATCTACAGCACCACAGACATCGGGGCTCCGGGCTTTCCCTGACGAACAGGGCTTCGACGTTTACCACCACATGCACCTGGGCGCCCATTGGAAAAAAACCCAAGAAAAATCACGAACGTTAGACGATTACTCCCACACCGAAAGTGCCAGCAACTCAAGCTCTTGCTGCTCCTCACCGGCCATTGGCAGCGCATCTACAGCACCACAGACATCGGGGCTCCGGGCTTTCCCTGATGAACAGGGCTTCGACGTTTACCAACACCTGCACCTGGGGGGCCCACTGAAAAAAACCCCGAAAAATCATGAACGTCGGACGATTGCTCCCACACCGGAAGTGCCAGCCAGTCAAGCTCTTGCTGTTCCTCACCGGCCATTGGCAGCGCATCTACAGCACCACAGACATCGGGGCTCCGGGCTTTCCCTGACGAACAGGGCTTCGACGTTTACCACCAGCTGCACCTGGGCGCCCACTCCAAAAAAACCCGAAAATCACGAACGTCAAACGATTGCTCCCACACAAAAAGTGCCAGCCAGTCAAGCTCTTGCTGCTCCTCACCGGTTATTGGCAGCGCATCTACAGCACCACAGACATCGGGGCTCCGGGCTTTCCCTGACAAACAGGGCTTCGACATTTACCACCAGCTGCACCTGGTCGCCCACTCCAAAAAAACCCGAAAAATCACGAACGTCGGACGATTGCTCCCACACCGAAAGTGCCAGCCAGTCAAGCTCTTGCTGCTCCTCACCGGCCATTGGCAGCGCATCTACAGCACCACAGACATCGGGGCTCCGGGCTTTCCCTGACAAACAGGGCTTTGACGTTTACCACCAGCTGCACCTGGGGGGCCCACTGAAAAAAACCCCGAAAAATCATGAACGTCGGACGATTGCTCCCACACCGAAATTGCCAGCCAGTCAAGCTCTTGCTGCTCCTCACCGGCCATTGGCAGCGCATCTACAGCACCACAGACATCGGGGCTCCGGGCTTTCCCTGACGAACAGGACTTCGACGTTTACCACCAGCTGCACCTGGGAATCCACTCCAAAAAAACCCGAAAAATCACGAACGTCGGACGATTGCTCCCACACCGAATGTGCCAGCCAGTCAAGCTCTTGCTGCTCCTCACCGGTTATTGGCAGCGCATCTACAGCACCACAGACATCGGGGCTCCGGGCATTCCCTGACAAACAGGGCTTCGACGTTTACCACCAGCTGCACCTGGGTACGCACTAAAAAAAAACGCAAAAAATCACGAACGTCGGACGTTTGCTCCCACACCGAAAGTGCCAGCCAGTCAAGCTCCTGCTGCTCCTCCCCGGCCACTGGCAGCGCATCTACAGCACCACAGACATCGGGGCTCCGGGCTTTCCCTGATGAACAGGGCTTCGACGTTTACCACCAGCTGCACCTGGGCGCCCACTGGAAAAAAACCCCAAAAAATCACGAACGTCGGACGTTTGCTCCCACACCGAAAGTGCCAGTCAGTCAAGCTCCTGCTGCTCCTCACCGGCCATTGGCAGCGCATCTACAGCACCACAGACATGGGGGCTCCGGGCTTTCCCTGACGAACAGGGCTTCGACGTTTACCACCAGCTGCACCTGGGGGGCCCACTGAAAAAAACCCCGAAAAATCATGAACGTTGGACGATTGCTCCCACACCGAAAGTGCCAGCCAGTCAAGCTCTTGCTGCTCCTCCCCGGCCATTGGCAGCGCATCTACAGCACCACAGACATCGGGGCTCCGGGCTTTCCCTGACAAAAAGGGCTTCGACTTTTACCACCAGCTGCACCTGGGGGGCCCACTGAAAAAAACCCCGAAAAATCACGAACGTTGGACGATTGGTCCCACACCGAATGTGCTAGCCAGTCAAGCTCTTGCTGCTCCTCACAGGCCATTGGCAGCGCATCTACAGCACCACAGACATCAGGGCTCCGGGCTTTCCCTGTCGAACAGGGCTTCGACGTTTACCACCACCTGCACCTCTGCTTCCATTGGAAAAAAACCCAAGAAAAATCACGAACGTTGGACGATTGCTCCCACGCCGAAAGTGCCAGCCAGTCAAGCTCTTGCTGCTCATCACTGGCCATTAGCAGCGCATCTACAGCACCACAGACATCGGGGCTCCGGGCTTTCCCTGACGAACAGGGCTTCGACGTTTATCACCAGCTGCACCTGGGGGACACACTGAAAAAAACCCCGAGAAATCACGAACGTCAGACGATTGCTCCCACACCGAAATTGCCAGCCAGTCAAGCTCTTGCTGCTCCTCCCCGGCCATTGGCAGCGCATCTACAGCACCACAGACATAGGGGCTCCGGGCTTTCCCTGACGAACAGGGCTTCGACGTTTACCACCAGCTGCACCTGAGCGCTCACTCCAAAAAAACACCGAAAAATCACGAACGTTGGACGATTGGTCCCACACCGAAAGTGCCAGCCAGTCAAGCTCTTGCTGCTCCTCACCGGCCATTGGCAGCGCATCTACAGCACCACAGACATCGGGGCTCCGGGCTTTCCCTGACGAACAGGGCTTCGACGTTTACCACCAGCTGCACCTGGGCGCCCACTCCAAAAAAACCCGAAAATCACGAACGTCAAACGATTGCTCCCACACAAAAAGTGCCAGCCAGTCAAGCTCTTGCTGCTCCTCACCGGTTATTGGCAGCGCATCTACAGCACCACAGACATCGGGGCTCCGGGCTTTCCCTGACAAACAGGGCTTCGACATTTACCACCAGCTGCACCTGGTCGCCCACTCCAAAAAAACCCGAAAAATCACGAACGTCGGACGATTGCTCCCACACCGAAAGTGCCAGCCAGTCAAGCTCTTGCTGCTCCTCACCGGCCATTGGCAGCGCATCTACAGCACCACAGACATCGGGGCTCCGGGCTTTCCCTGACAAACAGGGCTTTGACGTTTACCACCAGCTGCACCTGGGGGGCCCACTGAAAAAAACCCCGAAAAATCATGAACGTCGGACGATTGCTCCCACACCGAAATTGCCAGCCAGTCAAGCTCTTGCTGCTCCTCACCGGCCATTGGCAGCGCATCTACAGCACCACAGACATCGGGGCTCCGGGCTTTCCCTGACGAACAGGACTTCGACGTTTACCACCAGCTGCACCTGGGAATCCACTCCAAAAAAACCCGAAAAATCACGAACGTCGGACGATTGCTCCCACACCGAATGTGCCAGCCAGTCAAGCTCTTGCTGCTCCTCACCGGTTATTGGCAGCGCATCTACAGCACCACAGACATCGGGGCTCCGGGCATTCCCTGACAAACAGGGCTTCGACGTTTACCACCAGCTGCACCTGGGTACGCACTAAAAAAAAACGCAAAAAATCACGAACGTCGGACGTTTGCTCCCACACCGAAAGTGCCAGCCAGTCAAGCTCCTGCTGCTCCTCCCCGGCCACTGGCAGCGCATCTACAGCACCACAGACATCGGGGCTCCGGGCTTTCCCTGATGAACAGGGCTTCGACGTTTACCACCAGCTGCACCTGGGCGCCCACTGGAAAAAAACCCCAAAAAATCACGAACGTCGGACGTTTGCTCCCACACCGAAAGTGCCAGTCAGTCAAGCTCCTGCTGCTCCTCACCGGCCATTGGCAGCGCATCTACAGCACCACAGACATGGGGGCTCCGGGCTTTCCCTGACGAACAGGGCTTCGACGTTTACCACCAGCTGCACCTGGGGGGCCCACTGAAAAAAACCCCGAAAAATCATGAACGTTGGACGATTGCTCCCACACCGAAAGTGCCAGCCAGTCAAGCTCTTGCTGCTCCTCCCCGGCCATTGGCAGCGCATCTACAGCACCACAGACATCGGGGCTCCGGGCTTTCCCTGACAAAAAGGGCTTCGACTTTTACCACCAGCTGCACCTGGGGGGCCCACTGAAAAAAACCCCGAAAAATCACGAACGTTGGACGATTGGTCCCACACCGAATGTGCTAGCCAGTCAAGCTCTTGCTGCTCCTCACAGGCCATTGGCAGCGCATCTACAGCACCACAGACATCAGGGCTCCGGGCTTTCCCTGTCGAACAGGGCTTCGACGTTTACCACCACCTGCACCTCTGCTTCCATTGGAAAAAAACCCAAGAAAAATCACGAACGTTGGACGATTGCTCCCACGCCGAAAGTGCCAGCCAGTCAAGCTCTTGCTGCTCATCACTGGCCATTAGCAGCGCATCTACAGCACCACAGACATCGGGGCTCCGGGCTTTCCCTGACGAACAGGGCTTCGACGTTTATCACCAGCTGCACCTGGGGGACACACTGAAAAAAACCCCGAGAAATCACGAACGTCAGACGATTGCTCCCACACCGAAATTGCCAGCCAGTCAAGCTCTTGCTGCTCCTCCCCGGCCATTGGCAGCGCATCTACAGCACCACAGACATAGGGGCTCCGGGCTTTCCCTGACGAACAGGGCTTCGACGTTTACCACCAGCTGCACCTGAGCGCTCACTCCAAAAAAACACCGAAAAATCACGAACGTTGGACGATTGGTCCCACACCGAAAGTGCCAGCCAGTCAAGCTCTTGCTGCTCCTCACCGGCCATTGGCAGCGCATCTACAGCACCACAGACATCGGGGCTCCGGGCTTTCCCTGACGAACAGGGCTTCGACGTTTACCACCAGCTGCACCTGAGCGCTCACTCCAAAAAAACACCGAAAAATCACGAACGTTGGACGATTGGTCCCACACCGAAAGTGCCAGCCAGTCAAGCTCTTGCTGCTCCTCACCGGCCATTGGCAGCGCATCTACAGCACCACAGACATCGGGGCTCTGGGCTTTCCCTGACGAAAAGGGCTTCGACTTTTACCACCATCTGCACCTGGGCGCCCACTCCAAAAAAACCCCGAAAAATCATGAGCGTCGGACGATTGGTCCCACACCGAAAGTGCCAGCCAGTCAAGCTCTTGCTGCTCCTCACCGGCCATTGGCAGCGCATCTACAGCACCACAGACATCGGGGCTCCGGGCTTTCCCTGACGAACAGGGCTTTGACATTTACCACCACCTGCACCTCTGCTTCCACTGGAAAAAAACCCAAGAAAAATCAAGAACGTTGGACGATTGCTCCCACACCGAAAGTGCCAGCCAGTCAAGTTCTTGCTGCTCATCACCGGCCATTAGCAGCGCATCTACAGCACCACAGACATCGGGGCTCCGGGCTTTCCCTGACAAACAGGGCTTCGACGTTTACCACCAGCTGCACCTGGTTGCCCACTCCAGAAAAACCCTAAAAATCACGAACGTCGGACGATTGCTCCCACACAAAACGTGCCAGCCAATCAAGCTCCTGCTGCTCCTCACCGGCCATTGGCAGCGCATCTACAGCACCACAGACATCGGGGCTCCGGGCTTTCCCTGACGAACAGGGCTTCGACGTTTATCACCAGCTGCACCTGGGGGACACACTGAAAAAAACCCCGAGAAATCACGAACGTCAGACGATTGCTCCCACACCGAAATTGCCAGCCAGTCAAGCTCTTGCTGCTCCTCCCCGGCCATTGGCAGCGCATCTACAGCACCACAGACATCGGGGCTCCGGGCTTTCCCTGACGAACAGGGCTTCGACGTTTACCACCACATGCACCTGGGCGCCATTGGAAAAAACCCCAAGAAAAATCACGAACGTTAGACGATTACTCCCACACCGATAGTGCCAGCAACTCAAGCTCTTGCTGCTCCTCACCGGCCATTGGCAGCGCATCTACAGCACCACAGACATCGGGGCTCCGGGCTTTCCCTGACGAACAGGGCTTCGACGTTTACCACCAGCTGCACCTGGGGGGCCCACTGAAAAAAACCCCGAAAAATCACGAACGTCGGACGATTGCTCCCACACCGAAAGTGCCAGCCAGTCAAGCTGTTGCTTCTCCTCACCGGCCATTGGCAGCGCATCTACAGCACCACAGACATCGGGGCTCCGGGCTTTCCCTGACGAACAGGGCTTCGACGTTTACCACCAGCTGCACCTGGTCGCCCACTCCAAAAAAACCCGAAAATCACGAACGTCAAACGATTGCTCCCACACAAAAAGTGCCAGCCAGTCAAGCTCTTGCTGCTCCTCCCCGGCCATTGGCAGCGCATCTACAGCACCACAGACATCGGGGCTCCGGGCTTTCCCTGACGAACAGGGCTTCGACGTTTACCACCAGCTGCACCTGGTCGCCCACTCCAAAAAATCCCGAAAATCACGAACGTCAAACGATTGCTCCCACACAAAAAGTGCCAGCCAGTCAAGCTCTTGC
The DNA here is from genome assembly GCF_036417535.1 of Chlamydotis macqueenii. Classification (NCBI taxonomy): domain Eukaryota; kingdom Metazoa; phylum Chordata; class Aves; order Otidiformes; family Otididae; genus Chlamydotis; species Chlamydotis macqueenii. The sequence continues at coordinate 31,964,607 of NC_141592.1, read as the reverse complement.
TGCTCCTCACCGGTTATTGGCAGCGCATCTACAGCACCACAGACATCGGGGCTCCGGGCTTTCCCTGACGAACAGGGCTTCGACGTTTACCACCAGCTGCACCTGGTCGCCCACTCCAAAAAAACCCGAAAATCACGAACGTTGGACGATTGCTCCCACACCGAAAGTGCCAGCCAGTCAAGCTCTTGCTGCTCCTCACCGGTTATTGGCAGCGCATCTACAGCACCACAGACATCGGGGCTCCGGGCATTCCCTGACAAACAGGGCTTCGACGTTTACCACCAGCTGCACCTGGGTACGCACTAAAAAAAAACGCAAAAAATCACGAACGTCGGACGATTGCTCCCACGCCGAAAGTGCCAGCCAGTCAAGCTCCTGCTGCTCCTCCCCGGCCATTGGCAGCGCATCTACAGCACCACAGACATCGGGGCTCCGGGCTTTCCCTGACGAACAGGGCTTCGACGTTTACCACCAGCTGCACCTGGGGGGCCCACTGAAAAAAAACCCCGAAAAATCATGAACGTCGGACGATTGCTCCCACACCGAAATTGCCAGCCAGTCAAGCTCTTGCTGCTCATCACTGGCCATTAGCAGCGCATCTACAGCACCACAGACATCGGGGCTCCGGGCTTTCCCTGATGAACAGGGCTTCGACGTTTATCACCAGCTGCACCTGGGGGACACACTGAAAAAAACCCCAAGAAATCACGAACGTCAGACGATTGCTCCCACACCGAAATTGCCAGCCAGTCAAGCTCTTGCTGCTCCTCCCCGGCCATTGGCAGCGCATCTACAGCACCACAGACATCGGGGCTCCGGGCTTTCCCTGACGAACAGGGCTTCGACGTTTACCACCAGCTGCACCTGAGCGCTCACTCCAAAAAAACACCGAAAAATCACGAACGTTGGACGATTGCTCCCACACCGAAAGTGCCAGCCAGTCAAGCTCTTGCTGCTCCTCCCCGGCCATTGGCAGCGCATCTACAGCACCACAGACATCGGGGCTCCGGGCTTTCCCTGACGAACAGGGCTTCGACGTTTACCACCAGCTGCACCTGGTCGCCCACTCCAAAAAAACCCGAAAATCACGAACGTCAAACGATTGCTCCCACACAAAAAGTGCCAGCCAGTCAAGCTCTTGCTGCTCCTCACCGGTTATTGGCAGCGCATCTACAGCACCACAGACATCGGGGCTCCGGGCTTTCCCTGACGAACAGGGCTTCGACATTTACCACCAGCTGCACCTGGTCGCCCACTCCAAAAAAACCCGAAAAATCACGAACGTCGGACGATTGCTCCCACACCGAAAGTGCCAGCCAGTCAAGCTCTTGCTGCTCCTCACCGGCCATTGGCAGCGCATCTACAGCACCACAGACATCGGGGCTCCGGGCTTTCCCTGACGAACAGGGCTTTGACGTTTACCACCAGCTGCACCTGGGGGGCCCACTGAAAAAAACCCCGAAAAATCATGAACGTCGGACGATTGCTCCCACACCGAAATTGCCAGCCAGTCAAGCTCTTGCTGCTCCTCACCGGCCATTGGCAGCGCATCTACAGCACCACAGACATCGGGGCTCCGGGCTTTCCCTGACGAACAGGACTTCGACGTTTACCACCAGCTGCACCTGGGAATCCACTCCAAAAAAACCCGAAAAATCACGAACGTCGGACGATTGCTCCCACACCGAATGTGCCAGCCAGTCAAGCTCTTGCTGCTCCTCACCGGCCATTGGCAGCGCATCTAAAGCACCACAGACATCGGGGCTCCGGGCTTTCCCTGACGAACAGGGCTTCGACTTTTACCACCATCTGCACCTGGGCGCCCACTTCAAAAAAACCCCGAAAAATCATGAACGTCGGACGATTGGTCCCACACCGAAAGTGTCATCCAGTCAAGCTCTTGCTGCTCCTCACCGGCCATTGGCAGCGCATCTACAGCACCACAGACATCGGGGCTCCGGGCTTTCCCTGACGAACAGGGCTTTGACATTTACCACCACCTGCACCTCTGCTTCCACTGGAAAAAAACCCAAGAAAAATCAAGAACGTTGGACGATTGCTCCCACACCGAAAGTGCCAGCCAGTCAAGTTCTTGCTGCTCATCACCGGCCATTAGCAGCGCATCTACAGCACCACAGACATCGGGGCTCCGGGCTTTCCCTGACGAACAGGGCTTCGACGTTTACCACCAGCTGCACCTGGTCGCCCACTCCAGAAAAACCCTAAAAATCACGAACGTCGGACGATTGCTCCCACACAAAAAGTGCCAGCCAGTCAAGCTCCTGCTGCTCCTCCCCGGCCATTGGCAGCGCATCTACAGCACCACAGACATCGGGGCTCCGAGCTTTCCCTGACGAACAGGGCTTCGACGTTTACCAGCAGCTGCAAATGGGGGGCCCACTGAAAAAAACCCCGAAAAATCATGAACGTCGGACGATTGCTCCCACACCGAAATTGCCAGCCAGTCAAGCTCTTGCTGCTCCTCCCCGGCCATTGGCAGCGCATCTACAGCACCACAGACATCGGGGCTCCGGGCATTCCCTGACAAACAGGGCTTCGACGTTTACCACCAGCTGCACGTGGGCACGCACTAAAAAAAAACGCAAAAAATCACGAACGTCGCACGATTGCTCCCACACTGAATGTGCCAGCCAGTCAAGCTCCTGCTGCTCCTCCCCGGCCACTGGCAGCGCATCTACAGCACCACAGACATCGGGGCTCCGGGCTTTCCCTGATGAACAGGGCTTCGACGTTTACCACCAGCTGCACCTGGGCGCCCACTGGAAAAAAAACACGAAAAATCCCGAACGTCGGACGATTGGTCCCACACCGAAAGTGCCAGCCAGTCAAGCTCTTGCTGCTCCTCCCCAGCCATTGGCAGCGCATCTACAGCACCACAGACATCGGGGCTCCGGGCTTTCCCTGACGAACAGGGCTTCGACGTTTACCACCAGCTGCACCTGGGGGGCCCACTGATAAAAACCCCAAAAAATCACGAACGTCGGACGTTTGCTCCCACACCAAAAGTGCCAGTCAGTCAAGCTCCTGCTGCTCCTCACCGGCCATTGGCAGCGCATCTACAGCACCACAGACATCGGGGCTCCGGGCTTTCCCTGACGAACAGGGCTTCGACGTTTACCACCACCTGCACCTCTGCCCCCATTGGAAAAAAACCCCGAAAATCACGAACGTCGGACGATTGCTCCCACACCGAAATTGCCAGCTAGTCAAGCTCTTGCTGCTCCTCACCGGCCATTGGCAGCGCATCTACAGCACCACAGACATCGGGGCTCCGGGCATTCCCTGACGAACAGGGCTTCGACGTTTACCACCAGCTGCACCTGGTCGCCCACTCCAGAAAAACCCGAAAAATCAAGAACGTCGGACGATTGCTCCCACACAAAAAGTGCCAGCAAATCAAGCTCCTGCTGCTCCTCACCGGCCATTGGCAGCGCATCGACAGCACCACAGACATCGGGGCTCCGGGCTTTCCCTGACGAACAGGGCTTCGACGTTTACCACCAGCTGCACCTGGGGGGCCCACTGAAAAAAACCCCGAAAAATCATGAACGTCGGACGATTGCTCCCACAAAGAAATTGCCAGCCAGTCAAGCTCTTGCTGCTCCTCCCCGGCCATTGGCAGCGCATCTACAGCACCACAGACATCGGGGCTCCGGGCTTTCCCTGACGAACAGGGCTTTGACATTTACCACCAGCTGCACCTGGGCGCCCACTGGAAAAAAAACCCCGAAAAATCACGAACGTTGGACGATTGCTCCCACACCGAAAGTGCCAGCCAGTCAAGCTCTTGATGCTCCTCAACGGCCATTGCCAGCGCATCTACAGCACCACAGACATCGGGGCTCCGGGCATTCCCTGACAAACAGGGATTCGACGTTTACCACCAGCTGCACCTGGGCACGCACTAAAAAAAAACGCAAAAAATCACGAACGTCGGACGATTGCTCCCACGCCGAAGGTGCCAGCCAGTCAAGCTCCTGCTGCTCCTCCCCGGCCACTGGCAGCGCATCTACAGCACCACAGACATCGGGGCTCCGGGCTTTCCCTGATGAACAGGTCTTCGACGTTTACCACCAGCTGCACCTGGGCGCCCACTGGAGAAAAAACCCGAAAAATCACGAACGTCGGACGATTGGTCCCACACCGAAAGTGTCAGCCAGTCAACCTCTTGCTGCTCCTCCCCAGCCATTGGCAGCGCATCTACAGCACCACAGACATCGGGGCTCCGGGCTTTCCCTGACGAACAGGGCTTCGACGTTTACCACCAGCTGCACCTGGGGGGCCCACTGAAAAAAACCCCGAAAAATCACGAACGTCGGACGTTTGCTCCCACACCGAAAGTGCCAGCCAGTCAAGCTCCTGCTGCTCCTCAGCGGCCATTGGCAGCGCATCTACAGCACCACAGACATCGGGGCTCCGGGCTTTCCCTGACGAACAGGGCTTCGACGTTTACCACCAGCTGCACCTGGTCGCCCCCTCCAAAAAACCCCGAAAAATCACGAACGTTGGACGATTGCTCCCACACCGAAAGTGCCAGCCAGTCAAGCTCTTGCTGCTCCTCACCGGCCATTGGCAGCGCATCTACAGCACCACAGACATCGGGGCTCCGGGCTTTCCCTGACGAACAGGGCTTCGACGTTTACCACCACCTGCACCTCTGCTTCCATTGGAAAAAAACCCAAGAACAATCACGAACGTTGGACGATTGCTCCCACACCGAAAGTGCCAGCCAGTCAAGCTCTTGCTGCTCATCACCGGCCATTGGCAGCGCATCTACAGCACCACAGACATCGGGGCTCCGGGCTTTCCCTGAGGAACAGGGCTTCGACGTTTACCACCAGCTGCACCTGGTCGCCCACTCCAGAAAAACCCTAAAAATCACGAACGTCGGACGATTGCTCCCACACAAAAAGTGCCAGCCAGTCAAGCTCCTGCTGCTCCTCACCGGCCATTGGCTGCGCATCTACAGCACCACAGACATCGGGGCTCCGGGCTTTCCCTGACGAACAGGGCTTGAACGTTTACCACCAGCTGCATTTGGGGGGCCCACTGAAAGAAACGCCGAAAAATCACGAACGTCGGATGATTACTCCCACACCGAAAGTGCCAGCCAGTCAAGCTCTTGCTGCTCCTCACCGGCCATTGGCAGCGCATCTACAGCACCACAGACATCGGGGCTCCGGGCTTTCCCTGATGAACAGGGCTTCGATGTTTACCACCAGCTGCATCTGGGCACCCACTGGAAAAAAAACCCGAAAAATCACGAACGTCGGACGATTGCTCCCACACAAAAAGTGCCAACAACTCAAGCACTTGCTGCTCCTCACCGGCCATGGGCAGCGCATCTACAGCACCACAGACATCGGGGCTCCGGGCTTTCTGTGACGAACAGGGCTTCGACGTTTACTACCAGCTGCACCTGGGCGCCCATTGGAAAAAAACCCAAGGAAAATCATGAACGTCGGACGATTGCTCCCACACCAAAAGTGCCAGCCAGTCAAGCTCTTGCTGCTCCTCACCGGCCATTGGCAGCGCATCTACAGCACCACAGACATCGGGGCTCCAGGCTTTCCCTGATGAACAGGGCTTCGACATTTACCACCACCTGCACCTGGGGGGCCCACTGAAAAAAACCCCGAAAAATCATGAACGTCGGACGATTGGTCCCACACCGAATGTGCCAGCTAGTCAAGCTTCTGCTGCTCCTCACCGGCCATTGGCAGTGCATCTACAGCACCACAGACATCAGTGCTCCGGGCTTTCCCTGACGAACAGGGCTTCGACGTTTACCACCACCTGCACCTGGGCGCCCATTGGAAAAAAACCCAAGAAAAATCACGAACGTCGGACGATTGCTCCCACACAAAATGTGCCAGCTAGTCAAGCTCTTGCTGCTCCTCACCGGCCATTTGCAGCGCATCTACAGCACCACAGACATTGGGGCTCTGGGCTTTCCCTGATGAACAGGGCTTCGATGTTTACCACCAGCTACACCTGGGCACCCACTGGAAAAAAAAACCTGAAAAATCACGAACGTCGGACGATTGCTCCCACACCGAAAGTGTCATCCAGTCAAGCTCTTGCTGCTCCTCACCGGCCATTGGCAGCGCATCTACAGCACCACAGACATCGGGGCTCCGGGCTTTCCCTGACGAACAGGGCTTCGACGTTTAACACCAGCTGCACCTGGGCGCCCATTGGAAAAAAACCCAAGAAAAATCACGAACGTTGGACGATTGCTCCCACACCAAAAGTGCCAGCAACTCAAGCTCTTGCTGCTCCTCACCAGCCATTGGCAGCGCATCTACAGCACCACAGACATCGGGGCTCCGGGCTTTCCCTGACGAACAGGGCTTCGACGTTTACCACCAGCTGCACCTGGGGGGCCCACTGAAAAAAACCCCAAAAAATCACGAACGTCGGACCATTGCTCCCACACCGAAAGTGCCAGCCAGTCAAGCTCTTGCTGCTCCTCAGCGGCCATTGGCAGCGTATCTACAGCACCACAGACATCGGGGCTCCGGGCTTTCCCTGACGAACAGGGCTTCGACGTTTACCACCAGCTGCACCTGGGCGCCCACTGAAAAAAACCCCGAAAAATCACGAACGTCGGACGATTGCTCCCACACCGAAAGTGCCAGCCAGTCAAGCTCCTGCTGCTCCTCACCGGCCATTGGCAGTGCATCTACAGCACCACAGACATCGGGGCTCTGGGCTTTCCCTGACGAACAGGGCTTCGACGTTTACCACCAGCTGCACCTGGTCGCCCACTCCAAAAAAAACCCGAAAAATCATGAACGTCAGACGATTGCTCCCACACCGAAAGTGTCATCCAGTCAAGCTCTTGCTGCTCCTCACCGGCCATTGGCAGCGCACCTACAGCACCACAGACATCGGGGCTCCGGGCTTTCCCTGACGAACAGGGCTTCGACGTTTACCACCAGCTGCGCCTGGGCGCCCACTTAAAAAATACCAAAAAATCACGAATGTCAGACGATTGCTCCCACACCGAAAGTGCCAGCAACTCAAGCTCTTGCTGCTCCTCACCGGCCATTGGCAGCGCATCTACAGCACCACAGACATCGGGGCTCCGGGCTTTCCCTGACGAACAGGGCTTCGACGTTTACCACCAGCTGCACCTGGGCGCCCACTAAAAAAAACCCCGAAAAATCATGAACGTCGGACGATTGCTCCCACACCGAAAGTGCCAGCCAGTCAAGCTCTTGCTGCTCCTCACCTACCATTGGCAGCGCATCTACAGCACCACAGACATCGGGGCTCCGGGCTTTCCCTGACGAACAGGGCTTCGACGTTTACCACCAGCTGCACCTGGTCGCCCACTCCAAAAAAACCCAAGAAAAATCACGAACGTCGGACGATTGCTCCCACACCGAAAGTGTCATCCAGTCAAGCTCTTGCTGCTCCTCACCGGCCATTGGCAGCGCATCTACAGCACCACAGACATCGGGGCTCCGGGCTTTCCCTGATGAACAGGGCTTCGACGTTTACCACCAGCTGCACCTGGGGGGCCCACTTAAAAAACCCCGAAAAATCATGAACGTCGGACGATTGCTCCCACACCGAAAGTGCCAGCCAGTCAAGCTCTTGCTGCTCCTCACCGGCCATTGGCAGTGCATCTACAGCACCACAGACATCGGGGCTCCGGGCTTTTCCTGACGAACAGGACTTCGACGTTTACCACCAGCTGCACCTGGGAGTCCACTCCAAAAAAACCCGAAAAATCACGAACGTCGGACGATTGCTCCCACACCGAAAGTGCCAGCCAGTCAAGCTCTTGCTGCTCCTCACCGGCCATTGGCAGCGCATCTACAGCACCACAGACATCGGGGCTCCGGGCTTTCCCTGACGAAAAGGGCTTCGACTTTTACCACCATCTGCACCTGGGCGCCCACTCCAAAATAACCCTGAAAAATCACGAACGTCGGAGGATTGCTCCCACACCGAAAGTGCCAGCCAGTCAAGCTCTTGCTGCTCCTCACCGGCCATTGGCAGCGCATCTACAGCACCACAGACATCGGGGCTCCGGGCTTTCCCTGACGAACAGGGCTTCGACGTTTACCACCACCTGCACCTCTGCTTCGATTGGAAAAAAACCCAAGAAAAATCACGAACGTTGGACGATTGCTCCCACACAAAAAGTGCCAGCCAGTCAAGCTCTTGCTGCTCCTCACCGGCCATTGGCAGCGCATCTACAGCACCACAGACATCGGGGCCCCGGGCTTTCCCTGACGAACAGGGCTTCGACGTTTACCACCAGCTGCAACTGGTCGCGCACTCCAAAATAACCCTGAAAAATCACGAACGTCGGACGATTGCTCCCACACCGAAAGTGCCAGCCAGTCAAGCTCCTGCTGCTCCTCCCCGGCCATTGGCAGCGTATCTACAGCACCACAGACATCGGGGCTCCGGGCTTTCCCTGACGAACAGGGCTTCGACGTTTACCACCAGCTGGACCTGGTCGCCCACTCCAAAAAAAACCCGAAAAATCATGAACGTCAGACGATTGCTCCCACACCGAAAGTGTCATCCAGTCAAGCTCTTGCTGCTCCTCACCGGCCATTGGCAGCGCACCTACAGCACCACAGACATCGGGGCTCCGGGCTTTCCCTGACGAACAGGGCTTCGACGTTTACCACCAGCTGCACCTGGGCGCCCACTCCAAAAAAACCCAAGAAAAATCACGATCGTCGGACGATTGCTCCCACACCGAAAGTGTCATCCAGTCAAGCTCTTGCTGCTCCTCACCGGCCATTGGCAGCGCATCTACAGCACCACAGACATCGGGGCTCCGGGCTTTCCCTGATGAACAGGGCTTCGACGTTTACCACCAGCTGCACCTGGGGGGCCCACTTAAAAAACCCCGAAAAATCATGAACGTCAAACGATTGCTCCCACACCGAAAGTGCCAGCCAGTCAAGCTCTTGCTGCTCCTCACGGGCCATTCGCAGTGCATCTACAGCACCACAGACATCGGGGCTCCGGGCTTTTCCTGACGAACAGGACTTCGACGTTTACCACCAGCTGCACCTGGGAGTCCACTCCAAAAAAACCCGAAAAATCACGAACGTCGGACGATTGCTCCCACACCGAAAGTGCCAGCCAGTCAAGCTCTTGCTGCTCCTCACCGGCCATTGGCAGCGCATCTACAGCACCACAGACATCGGGGCTCCGGGCTTTCCCTGACGAACAGGGCTTCGACGTTTACCACCACCTGCACCTCTGCTTCGATTGGAAAAAAACCCAAGAAAAATCACGAACGTTGGACGATTGCTCCCACACAAAAAGTGCCAGCCAGTCAAGCTCTTGCTGCTCCTCACCGGCCATTGGCAGCGCATCTACAGCACCACAGACATCGGGGCCCCGGGCTTTCCCTGACGAACAGGGCTTCGACGTTTACCACCACCTGCACCTCTGCTTCGATTGGAAAAAAACCCAAGAAAAATCACGAACGTTGGACGATTGCTCCCACACAAAAAGTGCCAGCCAGTCAAGCTCTTGCTGCTCCTCACCGGCCATTGGCAGCGCATCTACAGCACCACAGACATCGGGGCTCCGGGCTTTCCCTGACAAACAGGGCTTCGACGTTTTCCACCACCTGCACCTGGGCGCCCATTGGTAAAAAACCCAAGAAAAATCACGAACGTTGGACGATTGCTCCCACACCAAAAGTGCCAGCAACTCAAGCTCTTGCTGCTCCTCACCGGCCATTGGGAGCCCATCTACAGCACCACAGACATCGGGGCTCCGGGCTTTCCCTGACGAACAGGGCTTAAACGTTTACCACCAGCTGTGCCTGGGCGCCCACTAAAAAAAAACCCAAAAAATCACGAACGTCGGACCATTGCTCCCACACCGAAAGTGCCAGCCAGTCAAGCTCTTGCTGCTCCTCACCGGCCATTGGCAGCGCATCTACAGCACCACAGACATCGGGGCTCCGGGCTTTCCCTGACGAACAGGGTTCGACATTTACCACCAGCTGCGCCTGGGCGCCACTTAAAAAATCCCAAAAAATCACGAATGTCGGACGATTGCTCCCACACCGAAAGTGCCAACAACTCAAGCTCTTGCTGTTCCTCACCAGCCATTGGCAGCGCATCTACAGCACCACAGACATCGGGGCTCCGGGCATTCCCTGATGAACAGGGCTTCGACGTTTACCACCAGCTGCACCTGGTCGCCCACTCCAAAAAAAACCCGAAAAATCATGAACGTCGGACGATTGCTCCCACACCGAAAGTGCCAACAGCTCAAGCTCTTGCTGCTCCTCACCGGCCATTGGCAGCGCATCTACAGCACCACAGACATCGGGGCTCCGGGCTTTCCCTGACGAACAGGGCTTCGACGTTTACCACCAGCTGCACCTGGGCGCCCACTCCAAAAAAAACCCGAAAAATCACGAACGTCGGACGATTGCTCCCACACAAAAAGTTCCAGCCAGTCAAGCACTTGCTGCTCCTCCCCGGCCATTGGCAGCGCATCTACAGCACCACAGACATCGGGGCTCCGGGCTTTCCCTGACGAACAGGGCTTCGACGTTTACCACCAGCTGCACCTGGGGGGCCCACTGAAAAAAACCCCGAAAAATCATGAACGTCGGACGATTGCTCCCACACCGAAAGTGCCAGCCAGTCAAGCTCTTGCTGCTCCTCACCGGCCATTGGCAGCGCATCTACAGCACCACAGACATAGGGGCTCCGGGCTTTCCCTGACGAACAGGGCTTCGATGTTTACCACCAGCTGCACCTGGGCAGCCATTGGAAAAAAACCCCGAAAAATCACGAACGTCGGACGATTGCTCCCACACCGAAAGTGCCAGCCAGACAAGCTCTTGCTGCTCCTCACCGGCCATTGGCAGCGCATCTACAGCACCACAGACATCGGGGCTCCGGGCTTTCCCTGACGAACAGGGCTTCGACGTTTACCACCACCTGCACCTGGGCGCCCATTGGAAAAAAACCCAAGAAAAATCACGAACGTCGGACGATTGCTCCCACACCAAAAGTGCCAGCAACTCAAGCTCTTGCTGCTCCTCACCGGCCATTGGCAGCGCATCTACAGCACCACAGACATCGGGGCTCCGGGCTTTCCCTGACGAACAGGGCTTCGACGTTTACCACCAGCTGCACCTGGGCACCCACTGGAAAAAAACCCCGAAAAATCACGAACGTCGGACGATTGTTCCCACACCAAAAGTGTCATCCAGTCAAGCTCTTGCTGCTCCTCACCGGCCATTGGCAGCGCACCTACAGCACCACAGACATCGGGGCTCCGGGCTTTCCCTGACGAACAGGGCTTCGACGTTTACCACCAGCTGCGCCTGGGCGCCCACTTAAAAAATCCCAAAAAATCACTAATGTCAGACGATTGCTCCCACACCGAAAGTGCCAACAACTCAAGCTCTTGCTGCTCCTCACCGGCCATTGGCAGTGCATCTACAGCACCACAGACATCGGGGCTCCGGGCTTTCCCTGACGAACAGGGCTTCAACGTTTACCACCAGCTGCACCTGGGCGCCCATTGGAGAAAAACCCAAGAAAAATCACCAACGTCGGACGATTGCTCCCACACCGAAAGTGCCAGCAACTCAAGCTCTTGCTGCTCCTCACCGGCCATTGGCAGCGCATCTACAGCACCACAGACATCGGGGCTCCGGGCTTTCCCTGACGAACAGGGCTTCGATGTTTACCACCAGCTGCACCTGGGCACCCACTGGAAAAAAACCCCGAAAAATCACGAACGTCGGACGATTGCTCCCACACCGAAAGTGTCATCCAGTCAAGCTCTTGCTGCTCCTCACCGGCAATTGGCAGCGCACCTACAGCACCACAGACATCGGGGCTCCGGGCTTTCCCTGACGAACAGGGCTTCGACGTTTACCACCAGCTGCGCCTGGGCGCCCACTTAAAAAATACCAAAAAATCACGAACGTCAAACGATTGCTCCCACACAAAAAGAGCCAGCAACTCAAGCTCTTGCTGCTCCTCACCGGCCATTGGCAGCGCATCTACAGCACCACAGACATCGGGGCTCCGGGCTTTCCCTGACGAACAGGGCTTCGACGTTTACCACCAGCTGCACCTGGGCGCCCACTCCAAAAAAAACCCGAAATATCACGAACGTCGGACGATTGCTCCCACACAAAAAGTTCCAGCCAGTCAAGCTCTTGCTGCTCCTCCCCGGCCATTGGCAGCGCATCTACAGCACCACAGACATCGGGGCTCCGGGCTTTCCCTGACGAACAGGGCTTCGATGTTTACCACAAGCTGCGCCTGGCGCCCACTTAAAAAATCCCAAAAAATCACGAATGTCGGACGATTGCTCCCACAACGAAAGTGCCAGCCAGACAAGCTCTTGCTGCTCCTCCCCGGCCATTGGCAGCGCATCTACAGCACCACAGACATCGGGGCTCCGGGCTTTCCCTGACGAACAGGGCTTCGACGTTTACCACCAGCTGCACCTGGGGGGCCCACTGAAAAAAACCCTGAAAAATCACGAACGTTGGACGATTGCTCCCACACCGAAAGTGCCAGCCAGTCAAGCTCTTGCTGCTCCTCCCCGGCCATTGGCAGCGCATCTACAGCACCACAGACATGGGGGCTCCGGGCTTTCCCTGACGAACAGGGCTTCGACGTTTACCACCAGCTGCGCCTGGGCGCCCACTGAAAAAAAACCCCGAAAAATCACGAACGTCGGACGATTGCTCCCACACCGAAAGTGCCAGCCAGTCAAGCTCTTGCTGCTCCTCACCGGCCATTGGCAGCGCATCTACAGCACCACAGACATCGGGGCTCCGGGCTTTCCCTGACGAACAGGGCTTCGACGTTTACCACCACCTGCACCTCTGCCCCCATTGGAAAAAAACCCCGAAAAATAACGAACGTCGGACGATTGCTCCCACACCGAAAGTGCCAGCCAGTCAAGCTCCTGCGGCTCCTCCCCGGCCACTGGCAGCGCATCTACAGCACCACAGACATCGGGGCTCCGGGCTTTCCCTGACGAACAGGGCTTCGACCTTTACCACCACCTGCACCTGGGTGCCCATTGGAAAAAAAAACAAGAAAAATCACGAACGTTGGACGATTGCTCCCACACAAAAAGTGCCAGCCAGTCAAGCTCTTGCTGCTCCTCACCGGCCATTGGCAGCGCATCTACAGCACCACAGACATCGGGGCCCCGGGCTTTCCCTGACGAACAGGGCTTCGACGTTTACCACCAGCTGCAACTGGTCGCGCACTCCAGAAAAACCCTAAAAATAACGAACGTCGGACGATTGCTCCCACACCGAAAGTGCCAGCCAGTCAAGCTCTTGCTGCTCCTCCCCGGCCATTGGCAGCGCATCTACAGCACCACAGACATCGGGGCTCCGGGCTTTCCCTGACGAACAGGGCTTCGACGTTTTCCACCACCTGCACCTGGGCGCCCATTGGTAAAAAACCCAAGAAAAATCACGAACGTTGGACGATTGCTCCCACACCAAAAGTGCCAGCAACTCAAGCTCTTGCTGCTCCTCACCGGCCATTGGGAGCCCATCTACAGCACCACAGACATCGGGGCTCCGGGCTTTCCCTGACGAACAGGGCTTAAACGTTTACCACCAGCTGTGCCTGGGCGCCCACTAAAAAAAAACCCAAAAAATCACGAACGTCGGACCATTGCTCCCACACCGAAAGTGCCAGCCAGTCAAGCTCTTGCTGCTCCTCACCGGCCATTGGCAGCGCATCTACAGCACCACAGACATCGGGGCTCCGGGCTTTCCCTGACGAACAGGGTTCGACATTTACCACCAGCTGCGCCTGGGCGCCACTTAAAAAATCCCAAAAAATCACGAATGTCGGACGATTGCTCCCACACCGAAAGTGCCAACAACTCAAGCTCTTGCTGTTCCTCACCAGCCATTGGCAGCGCATCTACAGCACCACAGACATCGGGGCTCCGGGCATTCCCTGATGAACAGGGCTTCGACGTTTACCACCAGCTGCACCTGGTCGCCCACTCCAAAAAAAACCCGAAAAATCATGAACGTCGGACGATTGCTCCCACACCGAAAGTGCCAACAACTCAAGCTCTTGCTGCTCCTCACCGGCCATTGGCAGCGCATCTACAGCACCACAGACATCGGGGCTCCGGGCTTTCCCTGACGAACAGGGCTTGGACGTTTACCACCAGCTGCACCTGGGCACCCATTGGAAAAAAACCCCGAAAAATCACGAACGTCGGACGATTGTTCCCACACCGAAAGTGTCATCCAGTCAAGCTCTTGCTGCTCCTCACCGGCCATTGGCAGCGCATCTACAGCACCACAGACATCGGGGCTCCGGGCTTTCCCTGACGAACAGGGCTTCGACGTTTACCACCAGCTGCACCTGGGCGCCCACTCCAAAAAAAACCCGAAAAATCACGAACGTCGGACGATTGCTCCCATACAAAAAGTTCCAGCCAGTCAAGCACTTGCTGCTCCTCCCCGGCCATTGGCAGCGCATCTACAGCACCACAGACACTGGGGCTCCGGGCTTTCCCTGACGAAGAGGGCTTCGACGTTTACCACCAGCTGCACCTGGGGGGCCCACTGAAAAAAACCCCGAAAAATCATGAACGTCGGACGATTGCTCCCACACCGAAAGTGCCAGCCAGTCAAGCTCTTGCTGCTCCTCACCGGCCATTGGCAGCGCATCTACAGCACCACAGACATAGGGGCTCCGGGCTTTCCCTGACGAACAGGGCTTCGATGTTTACCACCAGCTGCACCTGGGCAGCCATTGGAAAAAAACCCCGAAAAATCACGAACGTCGGACGATTGCTCCCACACCGAAAGTGCCAGCCAGACAAGCTCTTGCTGCTCCTCACCGGCCATTGGCAGCGCATCTACAGCACCACAGACATCGGGGCTCCGGGCTTTCCCTGACGAACAGGGCTTCGACGTTTACCACCACCTGCACCTGGGCGCCCATTGGAAAAAAACCCAAGAAAAATCACGAACGTCGGACGATTGCTCCCACACCAAAAGTGCCAGCAACTCAAGCTCTTGCTGCTCCTCACCGGCCATTGGCAGCGCATCTACAGCACCACAGACATCGGGGCTCCGGGCTTTCCCTGACGAACAGGGCTTCGACGTTTACCACCAGCTGCACCTGGGCACCCACTGGAAAAAAACCCCGAAAAATCACGAACGTCGGACGATTGTTCCCACACCAAAAGTGTCATCCAGTCAAGCTCTTGCTGCTCCTCACCGGCCATTGGCAGCGCACCTACAGCACCACAGACATCGGGGCTCCGGGCTTTCCCTGACGAACAGGGCTTCGACGTTTACCACCAGCTGCGCCTGGGCGCCCACTTAAAAAATCCCAAAAAATCACTAATGTCAGACGATTGCTCCCACACCGAAAGTGCCAACAACTCAAGCTCTTGCTGCTCCTCACCGGCCATTGGCAGCGCATCTACAGCACCACAGACATCGGGGCTCCGGGCTTTCCCTGACGAACAGGGCTTCAACGTTTACCACCAGCTGCACCTGGGCGCCCATTGGAGAAAAACCCAAGAAAAATCACCAACGTCGGACGATTGCTCCCACACCGAAAGTGCCAGCCAGTCAAGCTCTTGCTGCTCCTCACCGGCCATTGGCAGCGCATCTACAGCACCACAGACATCGGGGCTCCGGGCTTTCCCTGACGAACAGGGCTTCGATGTTTACCACCAGCTGCACCTGGGCACCCACTGGAAAAAAACCCCGAAAAATCACGAACGTCGGACGATTGCTCCCACACCGAAAGTGTCATCCAGTCAAGCTCTTGCTGCTCCTCACCGGCAATTGGCAGCGCACCTACAGCACCACAGACATCGGGGCTCCGGGCTTTCCCTGACGAACAGGGCTTCGACGTTTACCACCAGCTGCGCCTGGGCGCCCACTTAAAAAATACCAAAAAATCACGAACGTCAAACGATTGCTCCCACACAAAAAGAGCCAGCAACTCAAGCTCTTGCTGCTCCTCACCGGCCATTGGCAGCGCATCTACAGCACCACAGACATCGGGGCTCCGGGCTTTCCCTGACGAACAGGGCTTCGACGTTTACCACCAGCTGCACCTGGGCGCCCACTCCAAAAAAAACCCGAAATATCACGAACGTCGGACGATTGCTCCCACACAAAAAGTTCCAGCCAGTCAAGCTCTTGCTGCTCATCACCGGCCATTGGCAGCGCATCTACAGCACCACAGACATCGGGGCTCCGGGCTTTCCCTGACGAACAGGGCTTCGATGTTTACCACAAGCTGCGCCTGGCGCCCACTGAAAAAATCCCAAAAAATCACGAATGTCGGACGATTGCTCCCACAACGAAAGTGCCAGCCAGACAAGCTCTTGCTGCTCCTCCCCGGCCATTGGCAGCGCATCTACAGCACCACAGACATCGGGGCTCCGGGCTTTCCCTGACGAACAGGGCTTCGACGTTTACCACCAGCTGCACCTGGGGGGCCCACTGAAAAAAACCCTGAAAAATCACGAACGTTGGACGATTGCTCCCACACCGAAAGTGCCAGCCAGTCAAGCTCTTGCTGCTCCTCCCCGGCCATTGGCAGCGCATCTACAGCACCACAGACATGGGGGCTCCGGGCTTTCCCTGACGAACAGGGCTTCGACGTTTACCACCAGCTGCGCCTGGGCGCCCACTGAAAAAAAACCCCGAAAAATCACGAACGTCGGACGATTGCTCCCACACCGAAAGTGCCAGCCAGTCAAGCTCCTGCGGCTCCTCCCCGGCCACTGGCAGCGCATCTACAGCACCACAGACATCGGGGCTCCGGGCTTTCCCTGACGAACAGGGCTTCGACCTTTACCACCACCTGCACCTGGGTGCCCATTGGAAAAAAAAACAAGAAAAATCACGAACGTTGGACGATTGCTCCCACACAAAAAGTGCCAGCCAGTCAAGCTCTTGCTGCTCATCACCGGCCATTAGCAGCGCATCTACAGCACCACAGACATCGGGGCTCCGGACTTTCCCTGACGAACAGGGCTTCGACGTTTACCACCAGCTGCACCTGGTCGCCCACTCCAGAAAAACCCTAAAAATCACGAACGTCGGACGATTGCTCCCACACCGAAAGTGCCAGCCAGTCAAGCTCTTGCTGCTCCTCACCGGCCATTGGCAGCGCATCTACAGCACCACAGACATCGGGTCTCCGGGCTTTCCCTGACGAACAGGGCTTCGACGTTTACCACCAGCTGCGCCTGGGTGCCCACTTAAAAAATCCCAAAAAATCACGAATGTCGGACGATTGCTCCCACACCGAAAGTGCCAACAACTCAAGCTCTTGCTGCTCCTCACCGGCCATTGGCAGCGCATCTACAGCACCACAGACATCGGGGCTCCGGGCTTTCCCTGACGAACAGGGCTTCGACGTTTACCACCAGCTGCACCTGGGGGGCCCACTGAAAAAACCCCAATAAATCATGAACGTCGGACGATTGCTCCCACACCGAAAGTGCCAACCAGACAAGCTCTTGCTGCTCCTCCCCGGCCATTGGCAGCGCATCTACAGCACCACAGCCATTGGGGCTCCGGTCTTTCTGTGACGAACAGGGCTTCGACGTTTACTACCAGCTGCACCTGGGAGCCCATTGGAAAAAAACCCAAGAAAAATCATGAAAGTCGGAAGATTGCTCCCACACCAAAAGTGCCAGCCAGTCAAGCTCTTGCTGCTCCTCACCGGCCATTGGCAGCGCATCTACAGCACCACAGACATCGGGGCTCCAGGCTTTCCCTGATGAACAGGGCATCGACCTTTACCACCAGCTGCACCTGGGGGGCCCACTGAAAAAAACCCCGAAAAATCATGAACGTGGGACGATTGGTCCCACACCGAATGTGCCAGCCAGTCAAGCTTCTGCTGCTCCTCCCCGGCCATTGGCAGCGCATCTACAGCACCACAGACATCGGGGCTCCGGGCTTTCCCTGACGAACACGGCTTCGATGTTTACCACCAGCTGCACCTGAGCACCCACTGGAAAAAAACCCCGAAAAATCACGAACGTCGGACGATTGCTCCCACACCGAAAGTGTCATCCAGTCAAGCTCTTGCTGCTCCTCACCGGCCATTGGCAGCGCATCTACAGCACCACAGACATCGGGGCTCCGGGCTTTCCCTGATGAACAGGGCTTCGACGTTTACCACAAGCTGCGCCTGGCGCCCAGTTAAAAAATCCCAAAAAATCACGAATGTCGGACGATTGCTCCCACACCGAAAGTGCCAGCCAGACAAGCTCTTGCTGCTCCTCAACGGCCATTGGCAGCGCATCTACAGCACCACAGACATCGGGGCTCCGGGCTTTCCCTGACGAACAGGGCTTCGACCTTTACCACCAGCTGCACCTGGGCGCCCATTGGAAAAAAACCCAAGAAAAATCACCAACGTCGGACGATTGCTCCCACACCGAAAGTGCCAGCCAGTCAAGCTCTTGCTGCTCCTCCCCGGCCATTGGCAGCGCATCTACAGCACCACAGACATGGGGGCTCCGGGCTTTCCCTGACGAACAGGGCTTCGACGTTTACCACCAGCTTCACCTGGGCGCCCATTCCAAAAAAACCCCGAAAAATCACGAACGTCGGACGATTGCTCCCACACCGAAAGTGCCAGCCAGTCAAGCTCTTGCTGCTCCTCCCCGGCCATTGGCAGCGCATCTACAGCACCACAGACATGGGGGCTCCGGGCTTTCCCTGACGAACAGGGCTTCGACCTTTACCACCACCTGCACCTGGGCGCCCACTCCAAAAAAAACCCGAAAAAACACGAACGTCGGACGATTGCTCCCACACAAAAAGTTCCAGCCAGTCAAGCTCTTGCTGCTCCTACTCGGCCATTGGCAGCGCATCTACAGCACCACAGACATCGGGGCTCCGGGCTTTCCCTGACGAACAGGGCTTCGACGTTTACCACCACCTGCACCTGGGTGCCCATTGGAAAAAAACACAAGAAAAATCACGAACGTTGGACGATTGCTCCCACACCGAAAGTGCCAGCCAGTCAAGCTCTTGCTGCTCCTCACCGGCCATTGGCAGCGCATCTACAGCACCACAGACATCGGGGCTCCGGGCTTTCCCTGACGAAAAGGGCTTCGACTTTTACCACTATCTGCACCTGGGCGCCCACTCCAAAAAAACCCCAAAAAATCACGAACGTCGGACGATTGCTCCCACACCGAAAGTGCCAGCCAGTCAAGCTCTTGCTGCTCCTCACCGGCCATTGGCAGCGCATCTACAGCACCACAGACATCGGGGCTCCGGGCTTTCCCTGACGAAAAGGGCTTCGACTTTTACCACTATCTGCACCTGGGCGCCCACTCCAAAAAAACCCCAAAAAATCACGAACGTCGGACGATTGCTCCCACACCGAAAGTGCCAGCCAGTCAAGCTCTTGCTGCTCCTCACCGGCCATTGGCAGCGCATCTACAGCACCACAGACATCGGGGCTCCGGGCTTTCCCTGACGAACAGGGCTTCGACGTTTACCACCAGCTGCAACTGGGGGGCCCACTGAAAAAACCCCAATAAATCATGAACGTCGGACGATTGCTCCCACACCGAAAGTGCCAACCAGACAAGCTCTTGCTGCTCCTCACCGGCCATTGGCAGCGCATCTACAGCACCACAGACATCGGGGCTCCGGGCTTTCTGTGACGAACAGGGCTTCGACGTTTACTGCCAGCTGCACCTGGGCGCCCATTGGAAAAAAACCCAAGAAAGATCATGAAAGTCGGACGATTGCTCCCACACCAAAAGTGCCAGCCAGTCAAGCTCTTGCTGCTCCTCACCGGCCATTGGCAGCGCATCTACAGCACCACAGACATCGGGGCTCCAGGCTTTCCCTGATGAACAGGGCATCGACCTTTACCACCACCTGCACCTGGGGGGCCCACTGAAAAAAACCCCGAAAAATCATGAACGTGGGACGATCGGTCCCACACCGAATGTGCCAGCCAGTCAAGCTTCTGCTGCTCCTCACCGGCCATTGGCAGCGCATCTACAGCACCACAGACATGGGGGCTCCGGGCTTTCCCTGACGAACAGGGCTTCGACGTTTACCACCAGCTGCACCTGGGCGCCCACTGAAAAAAAACCCCGAAAAATCACGAACGTCGGACGATTGCTCCCACACCGAAAGTGCCAGCCAGTCAAGCTCTTGCTGCTCCTCCCCGGCCATTGGCAGCGCATCTACAGCACCACAGACATCGGGGCTCCGGGCTTTCCCTGACGAACAGGGCTTCGACCTTTACCACCACCTGCACCTGGGCGCCCATTGGAAAAAAACCCAAGAAAAATCACCAACGTCGGACGATTGCTCCCACACCGAAAGTGCCAGCAACTCAAGCTCTTGCTGCTCCTCACCGGCCATTGGCAGCGCATCTAGAGCACCACAGACATCGGGGCTCCGGGCTTTCCCTGACGAACAGGGCTTCGACGTTTACCACCAGCTGCACCTGGGGGGCCCACTGAAAAAAACCCTGAAAAATCACGAACGTTGGACGATTGCTCCCACACCGAAAGTGCCAGCCAGTCAAGCTCTTGCTGCTCCTCACCGGCCATTGGCAGCGCATCTACAGCACCACAGACATCGGGGCTCCGGGCTTTCCCTGACGAACAGGGCTTCGACGTTTACCACCACCTGCACCTCTGCCCCCATTGGAAAAAAACCCCGAAAAATAACGAACGTCGGACGATTGCTCCCACACCGAAAGTGCCAGCCAGTCAAGCTCCTGCGGCTCCTCCCCGGCCACTGGCAGCGCATCTACAGCACCACAGACATCGGGGCTCCGGGCTTTCCCTGACGAACAGGGCTTCGACCTTTACCACCACCTGCACCTGGGTGCCCATTGGAAAAAAAAACAAGAAAAATCACGAACGTTGGACGATTGTTCCCACACAAAAAGTGCCAGCCAGTCAAGCTCTTGCTGCTCCTCACCGGCCACTGGCAGCGCATCTACAGCACCACAGACATCGGGGCTCCGGGCTTTCCCTGACGAACAGGGCTTCGACGTTTACCACCAGCTGCACCTGGTCGCCCACTCCAGAAAAACCCTAAAAATCACGAACGTCGGACGATTGCTCCCACACCGAAAGTGCCAGCCAGTCAAGCTCTTGCTGCTCCTCACCGGCCATTGGCAGCGCATCTACAGCACCACAGACATCGGGTCTCCGGGCTTTCCCTGACGAACAGGGCTTCGACGTTTACCACCAGCTGCGCCTGGGTGCCCACTTAAAAAATCCCAAAAAATCACGAATGTCGGACGATTGCTCCCACACCGAAAGTGCCAACAACTCAAGCTCTTGCTGCTCCTCACCGGCCATTGGCAGCGCATCTACAGCACCACAGACATCGGGGCTCCGGGCTTTCCCTGACGAACAGGGCTTCGACGTTTACCACCAGCTGCACCTGGGGGGCCCACTGAAAAAAACCCAATAAATCATGAACGTCGGACGATTGCTCCCACACCGAAAGTGCCAACCAGACAAGCTCTTGCTGCTCCTCCCCGGCCATTGGCAGCGCATCTACAGCACCACAGACATCGGGGCTCCGGTCTTTCTGTGACGAACAGGGCTTCGACGTTTACTACCAGCTGCACCTGGGCGCCCATTGGAAAAAAACCCAAGAAAGATCATGAAAGTCGGACGATTGCTCCCACACCAAAAGTGCCAGCCAGTCAAGCTCTTGCTGCTGCTCACCGGCCATTGGCAGCGCATCTACAGCACCACAGACATCGGGGCTCCAGGCTTTCCCTGATGAACAGGGCATCGACCTTTACCACCACCTGCACCTGGGGGGCCCACTGAAAAAAACCCCGAAAAATCATGAACGTGGGACGATCGGTCCCACACCGAATGTGCCAGCCAGTCAAGCTTCTGCTGCTCCTCACCGGCCATTGGCAGCGCATCTACAGCACCACAGACATGGGGGCTCCGGGCTTTCCCTGACGAACAGGGCTTCGACGTTTACCACCAGCTGCACCTGGGCGCCCACTGAAAAAAAACCCCGAAAAATCACGAACGTCGGACGATTGCTCCCACACCGAAAGTGCCAGCCAGTCAAGCTCTTGCTGCTGCTCACCGGCCATTGGCAGCGCATCTACAGCACCACAGACATCGGGGCTCCGGGCTTTCCCTGACGAAAAGGGCTTCGACTTTTACCACCATCTGCACCTGGGCGCCCACTCCAAAAAAACCCCGAAAAATCACGAACGTCGGACGATTGCTCCCACACCGAAAGTGCCAGCCAGTCAAGCTCTTGCTGCTCCTCACCGGCCATTGGCAGCGCATCTACAGCACCACAGACATCGGGGCTCCGGGCTTTCCCTGACGAACAGGGCTTCGACCTTTACCACCACCTGCACCTGGGCGCCCATTGGAAAAAAACCCAAGAAAAATCACCAACGTCGGACGATTGCTCCCACACCGAAAGTGCCAGCAACTCAAGCTCTTGCTGCTCCTCACCGGCCATTGGCAGCGCATCTAGAGCACCACAGACATCGGGGCTCCGGGCTTTCCCTGACGAACAGGGCTTCGACGTTTACCACCAGCTGCACCTGGGGGGCCCACTGAAAAAAACCCTGAAAAATCACGAACGTTGGACGATTGCTCCCACACCGAAAGTGCCAGCCAGTCAAGCTGTTGCTGCTCCTCCCCGGCCATTGGCAGCGCATCTACAGCACCACAGACATGGGGGCTCCGGGCTTTCCCTGACGAACAGGGCTTCGACGTTTACCACCAGCTGCGCCTGGGCGCCCACTGAAAAAAAACCCCGAAAAATCACGAACGTCGGACGATTGCTCCCACACCGAAAGTGCCAGCCAGTCAAGCTCTTGCTGCTCCTCACCGGCCATTGGCAGCGCATCTACAGCACCACAGCCATTGGGGCTCCGGTCTTTCTGTGACGAACAGGGCTTCGACGTTTACTACCAGCTGCACCTGGGAGCCCATTGGAAAAAAACCCAAGAAAAATCATGAAAGTCGGACGATTGCTCCCTCACCAAAAGTGCCAGCCAGTCAAGCTCTTGCTGCTCCTCACCGGCCATTGGCAGCGCATCTACAGCACCACAGACATCGGGGCTCCAGGCTTTCCCTGATGAACAGGGCATCGACCTTTACCACCAGCTGCACCTGGGGGGCCCACTGAAAAAAACCCCGAAAAATCATGAACGTGGGACGATCGGTCCCACACCGAATGTGCCAGCCAGTCAAGCTTCTGCTGCTCCTCCCCGGCCATTGGCAGCGCATCTACAGCACCACAGACATCGGGGCTCCGGGCTTTCCCTGACGAACACGGCTTCGATGTTTACCACCAGCTGCACCTGAGCACCCACTGGAAAAAAACCCCGAAAAATCACGAACGTCGGACGATTGCTCCCACACCGAAAGTGTCATCCAGTCAAGCTCTTGCTGCTCCTCACCGGCCATTGGCAGCGCATCTACAGCACCACAGACATCGGGGCTCCGGGCTTTCCCTGATGAACAGGGCTTCGACGTTTACCACAAGCTGCGCCTGGCGCCCAGTTAAAAAATCCCAAAAAATCACGAATGTCGGACGATTGCTCCCACACCGAAAGTGCCAGCCAGACAAGCTCTTGCTGCTCCTCACCGGCCATTGGCAGCGCATCTACAGCACCACAGACATCGGGGCTCCGGGCTTTCCCTGACGAACAGGGCTTCGACCTTTACCACCAGCTGCACCTGGGCGCCCATTGGAAAAAAACCCAAGAAAAATCACCAACGTCGGACGATTGCTCCCACACCGAAAGTGCCAGCCAGTCAAGCTCTTGCTGCTCCTCCCCGGCCATTGGCAGCGCATCTACAGCACCACAGACATGGGGGCTCCGGGCTTTCCCTGACGAACAGGGCTTCGACGTTTACCACCAGCTTCACCTGGGCGCCCATTCCAAAAAAACCCCGAAAAATCACGAACGTCGGACGATTGCTCCCACACCGAAAGTGCCAGCCAGTCAAGCTCTTGCTGCTCCTCCCCGGCCATTGGCAGCGCATCTACAGCACCACAGACATGGGGGCTCCGGGCTTTCCCTGACGAACAGGGCTTCGACCTTTACCACCACCTGCACCTGGGCGCCCACTCCAAAAAAAACCCGAAAAAACACGAACGTCGGACGATTGCTCCCACACAAAAAGTTCCAGCCAGTCAAGCTTCTGCTGCTCCTACTCGGCCATTGGCAGCGCATCTACAGCACCACAGACATCGGGGCTCCGGGCTTTCCCTGACGAACAGGGCTTCGACGTTTACCACCACCTGCACCTGGGTGCCCATTGGAAAAAAACACAAGAAAAATCACGAACGTTGGACGATTGCTCCCACACCGAAAGTGCCAGCCAGTCAAGCTCTTGCTGCTCCTCACCGGCCATTGGCAGCGCATCTACAGCACCACAGACATCGGGGCTCCGGGCTTTCCCTGACGAAAAGGGCTTCGACTTTTACCACTATCTGCACCTGGGCGCCCACTCCAAAAAAACCCCAAAAAATCACGAACGTCGGACGATTGCTCCCACACCGAAAGTGCCAGCCAGTCAAGCTCTTGCTGCTCCTCACCGGCCATTGGCAGCGCATCTACAGCACCACAGACATCGGGGCTCCGGGCTTTCCCTGACGAAAAGGGCTTCGACTTTTACCACTATCTGCACCTGGGCGCCCACTCCAAAAAAACCCCAAAAAATCACGAACGTCGGACGATTGCTCCCACACCGAAAGTGCCAGCCAGTCAAGCTCTTGCTGCTCCTCACCGGCCATTGGCAGCGCATCTACAGCACCACAGACATCGGGGCTCCGGGCTTTCCCTGACGAACAGGGCTTCGACGTTTACCACCAGCTGCAACTGGGGGGCCCACTGAAAAAACCCCAATAAATCATGAACGTCGGACGATTGCTCCCACACCGAAAGTGCCAACCAGACAAGCTCTTGCTGCTCCTCACCGGCCATTGGCAGCGCATCTACAGCACCACAGACATCGGGGCTCCGGTCTTTCTGTGACGAACAGGGCTTCGACGTTTACTGCCAGCTGCACCTGGGCGCCCATTGGAAAAAAACCCAAGAAAGATCATGAAAGTCGGACGATTGCTCCCACACCAAAAGTGCCAGCCAGTCAAGCTCTTGCTGCTCCTCACCGGCCATTGGCAGCGCATCTACAGCACCACAGACATCGGGGCTCCAGGCTTTCCCTGATGAACAGGGCATCGACCTTTACCACCACCTGCACCTGGGGGGCCCACTGAAAAAAACCCCGAAAAATCATGAACGTGGGACGATCGGTCCCACACCGAATGTGCCAGCCAGTCAAGCTTCTGCTGTTCCTCACCGGCCATTGGCAGCGCATCTACAGCACCACAGACATGGGGGCTCCGGGCTTTCCCTGACGAACAGGGCTTCGACGTTTACCACCAGCTGCACCTTGGCGCCCACTGAAAAAAAACCCCGAAAAATCACGAACGTCGGACGATTGCTCCCACACCGAAAGTGCCAGCCAGTCAAGCTCTTGCTGCTGCTCACCGGCCATTGGCAGCGCATCTACAGCACCACAGACATCGGGGCTCCGGGCTTTCCCTGACGAAAAGGGCTTCGACTTTTACCACCATCTGCACCTGGGCGCCCACTCCAAAAAAACCCCGAAAAATCACGAACGTCGGACGATTGCTCCCACACCGAAAGTGCCAGCCAGTCAAGCTCTTGCTGCTCCTCCCCGGCCATTGGCAGCGCATCTACAGCACCACAGACATCGGGGCTCCGGGCTTTCCCTGACGAACAGGGCTTCGACCTTTACCACCACCTGCACCTGGGCGCCCATTGGAAAAAAACCCAAGAAAAATCACCAACGTCGGACGATTGCTCCCACACCGAAAGTGCCAGCAACTCAAGCTCTTGCTGCTCCTCACCGGCCATTGGCAGCGCATCTAGAGCACCACAGACATCGGGGCTCCGGGCTTTCCCTGACGAACAGGGCTTCGACGTTTACCACCAGCTGCACCTGGGGGGCCCACTGAAAAAAACCCTGAAAAATCACGAACGTTGGACGATTGCTCCCACACCGAAAGTGCCAGCCAGTCAAGCTCTTGCTGCTCCTCACCGGCCATTGGCAGCGCATCTACAGCACCACAGACATCGGGGCTCCGGGCTTTCCCTGACGAACAGGGCTTCGACGTTTACCACCACCTGCACCTCTGCCCCCATTGGAAAAAAACCCCGAAAAATAACGAACGTCGGACGATTGCTCCCACACCGAAAGTGCCAGCCAGTCAAGCTCCTGCGGCTCCTCCCCGGCCACTGGCAGCGCATCTACAGCACCACAGACATCGGGGCTCCGGGCTTTCCCTGACGAACAGGGCTTCGACGTTTACCACCACCTGCACCTGGGTGCCCATTGGAAAAAAAAACAAGAAAAATCACGAACGTTGGACGATTGCTCCCACACAAAAAGTGCCAGCCAGTCAAGCTCTTGCTGCTCATCACCGGCCATTAGCAGCGCATCTACAGCACCACAGACATCGGGGCTCCGGGCTTTCCCTGACGAACAGGGCTTCGACGTTTACCACCAGCTGCACCTGGTCGCCCACTCCAGAAAAACCCTAAAAATCACGAACGTCGGACGATTGCTCCCACACCGAAAGTGCCAGCCAGTCAAGCTCTTGCTGCTCCTCACCGGCCATTGGCAGCGCATCTACAGCACCACAGACATCGGGTCTCCGGGCTTTCCCTGACGAACAGGGCTTCGACGTTTACCACCAGCTGCGCCTGGGTGCCCACTTAAAAAATCCCAAAAAATCACGAATGTCGGACGATTGCTCCCACACCGAAAGTGCCAACAACTCAAGCTCTTGCTGCTCCTCACCGGCCATTGGCAGCGCATCTACAGCACCACAGACATCGGGGCTCCGGGCTTTCCCTGACGAACAGGGCTTCGACGTTTACCACCAGCTGCACCTGGGGGGCCAACTGGAAAAACCCCAATAAATCATGAACGTCGGACGATTGCTCCCACACCGAAAGTGCCAACCAGACAAGCTCTTGCTGCTCCTCCCCGGCCATTGGCAGCGCATCTACAGCACCACAGACATCGGGGCTCCGGTTTTTCTGTGACGAACAGGGCTTCGACGTTTACTACCAGCTGCACCTGGGCGCCCATTGGAAAAAAACCCAAGAAAGATCATGAAAGTCGGACGATTGCTCCCACACCAAAAGTGCCAGCCAGTCAAGCTCTTGCTGCTCCTCACCGGCCATTGGCAGCGCATCTACAGCACCACAGACATCGGGGCTCCAGGCTTTCCCTGATGAACAGGGCATCGACCTTTACCACCACCTGCACCTGGGGGGCCCACTGAAAAAAACCCCGAAAAATCATGAAAGTGGGACGATCGGTCCCACACCGAATGTGCCAGCCAGTCAAGCTTCTGCTGCTCCTCACCGGCCATTGGCAGCGCATCTACAGCACCACAGACATGGGGGCTCCGGGCTTTCCCTGACGAACAGGGCTTCGACGTTTACCACCAGCTGCACCTGGGCGCCCACTGAAAAAAAACCCCGAAAAATCACGAACGTCGGACGATTGCTCCCACACCGAAAGTGCCAGCCAGTCAAGCTCTTGCTGCTGCTCACCGGCCATTGGCAGCGCATCTACAGCACCACAGACATCGGGGCTCCGGGCTTTCCCTGACGAAAAGGGCTTCGACTTTTACCACCATCTGCACCTGGGCGCCCACTCCAAAAAAACCCCGAAAAATCACGAACGTCGGACGATTGCTCCCACACCGAAAGTGCCAGCCAGTCAAGCTCTTGCTGCTCCTCACCGGCCATTGGCAGCGCATCTACAGCACCACAGACATCGGGGCTCCGGGCTTTCCCTGACGAACAGGGCTTCGACCTTTACCACCACCTGCACCTGGGCGCCCATTGGAAAAAAACCCAAGAAAAATCACCAACGTCGGACGATTGCTCCCACACCGAAAGTGCCAGCAACTCAAGCTCTTGCTGCTCCTCACCGGCCATTGGCAGCGCATCTAGAGCACCACAGACATCGGGGCTCCGGGCTTTCCCTGACGAACAGGGCTTCGACGTTTACCACCAGCTGCACCTGGGGGGCCCACTGAAAAAAACCCTGAAAAATCACGAACGTTGGACGATTGCTCCCACACCGAAAGTGCCAGCCAGTCAAGCTCTTGCTGCTCCTCCCCGGCCATTGGCAGCGCATCTACAGCACCACAGACATGGGGGCTCCGGGCTTTCCCTGACGAACAGGGCTTCGACGTTTACCACCAGCTGCACCTGGTCGCCCACTGAAAAAAAACCCCGAAAAATCACGAACGTCGGACGATTGCTCCCACACCGAAAGTGCCAGCCAGTCAAGCTCTTGCTGCTCCTCACCGGCCATTGGCAGCGCATCTACAGCACCACAGACATCGGGGCTCCGGGCTTTCCCTGACGAACAGGGCTTCGACGTTTACCACCACCTGCACCTCTGCCCCCATTGGAAAAAAACCCCGAAAAATAACGAACGTCGGACGATTGCTCCCACACCGAAAGTGCCAGCCAGTCAAGCTCCTGCGGCTCCTCCCCGGCCACTGGCAGCGCATCTACAGCACCACAGACATCGGGGCTCCGGGCTTTCCCTGACGAACAGGGCTTCGACCTTTACCACCACCTGCACCTGGGTGCCCATTGGAAAAAAAAACAAGAAAAATCACGAACGTTGGACGATTGCTCCCACACAAAAAGTGCCAGCCAGTCAAGCTCTTGCTGCTCATCACCGGCCATTAGCAGCGCATCTACAGCACCACAGACATCGGGGCTCCGGGCTTTCCCTGACGAACAGGGCTTCGACGTTTACCACCAGCTGCACCTGGTCGCCCACTCCAGAAAAACCCTAAAAATCACGAACGTCGGACGATTGCTCCCACACCGAAAGTGCCAGCCAGTCAAGCTCTTGCTGCTCCTCACCGGCCATTGGCAGCGCATCTACAGCACCACAGACATCGGGTCTCCGGGCTTTCCCTGACGAACAGGGCTTCGACGTTTACCACCAGCTGCGCCTGGGTGCCCACTTAAAAAATCCCAAAAAATCACGAATGTCGGACGATTGCTCCCACACCGAAAGTGCCAACAACTCAAGCTCTTGCTGCTCCTCACCGGCCATTGGCAGCGCATCTACAGCACCACAGACATCGGGGCTCCGGGCTTTCCCTGACGAACAGGGCTTCGACGTTTACCACCAGCTGCACCTGGGGGGCCAACTGGAAAAACCCCAATAAATCATGAACGTCGGACGATTGCTCCCACACCGAAAGTGCCAACCAGACAAGCTCTTGCTGCTCCTCCCCGGCCATTGGCAGCGCATCTACAGCACCACAGACATCGGGGCTCCGGTCTTTCTGTGACGAACAGGGCTTCGACGTTTACTACCAGCTGCACCTGGGCGCCCATTGGAAAAAAACCCAAGAAAAATCATGAAAGTCGGACGATTGCTCCCACACCAAAAGTGCCAGCCAGTCAAGCTCTTGCTGCTCCTCACCGGCCATTGGCAGCGCATCTACAGCACCACAGACATCGGGGCTCCAGGCTTTCCCTGATGAACAGGGCATCGACCTTTACCACCAGCTGCACCTGGGGGGCCCACTGAAAAAAACCCCGAAAAATCATGAACGTGGGACGATTGGTCCCACACCGAATGTGCCAGCCAGTCAAGCTTCTGCTGCTCCTCCCCGGCCATTGGCAGCGCATCTACAGCACCACAGACATCGGGGCTCCAGGCTTTCCCTGACGAACAGGGCTTCGATGTTTACCACCAGCTGCACCTGAGCACCCACTGGAAAAAAACCCCGAAAAATCACGAACGTCGGACGATTGCTCCCACACCGAAAGTGTCATCCAGTCAAGCTCTTGCTGCTCCTCACCGGCCATTGGCAGCGCATCTACAGCACCACAGACATCGGGGCTCCGGGCTTTCCCTGATGAACAGGGCTTTGACGTTTACCACCAGCTGCGCCTGGCGCCCAGTTAAAAAATCCCAAAAAATCACGAATGTCGGACGATTGCTCCCACACCGAAAGTGCCAGCCAGACAAGCTCTTGCTGCTCCTCACCGGCCATTGGCAGCGCATCTACAGCACCACAGACATCGGGGCTCCGGGCTTTCCCTGACGAACAGGGCTTCGACCTTTACCACCAGCTGCACCTGGGCGCCCATTGGAAAAAAACCCAAGAAAAATCACCAACGTCGGACGATTCCTCTCACACCGAAAGTGCCAGCCAGTCAAGCTCTTGCTGCTCCTCCCCGGCCATTGGCAGCGCATCTACAGCACCACAGACATGGGGGCTCCGGGCTTTCCCTGACGAACAGGGCTTCGACGTTTACCACCATCTGCACCTGGGCGCCCACTCCAAAAAAACCCCGAAAAATCACGAACGTCGGACGATTGCTCCCACACCGAAAGTGCCAGCCAGTCAAGCTCTTGCTGCTCATCACCGGCCATTGGCAGCGCATCTACAGCACCACAGACATCGGGGCTCCGGGCTTTCCCTGACGAACAGGGCTTCGACGTTTACCACCACCTGCACCTCTGCTTCCATTGGAAAAAAAACCCAAGAAAAATCACGAACGTTGGACGATTGCTCCCACACAAAAAGTGTCATCCAGTCAGGCTCTTGCTGCTCATCACCGGCCATTAGCAGCGCATCTACAGCACCACAGACATCGGGGCTCCGGGCTTTCCCTGAAGAACAGGGCTTCGACGTTTACCACCAGCTGCACCTGGTCGCCCACTCCAGAAAAACCCTAAAAATAACGAACGTCGGACGATTGCTCCCACACAAAAAGTTCCAGCCAGTCAAGCTCCTGCTGCTCCTCACCGGCCATTGGCAGCGCATCTACAGCACCACAGACATCGGGGCTCCGGGCTTTCCCTGACGAACAGGGCTTCGAGGTTTACCACCAGCTGCACCTGGGCGCCCACTGAAAAAAAACCCCGAAAAATCACGAACGTTGGACGATTGCTCCCACACCGAAAGTGCCAGCCAGTCAAGCTCTTGCTGCTCCTCCCCAGCCATTGGCAGCGCATCTACAGCACCACAGACATCGGGGCTCCGGGCTTTCCCTGACGAACAGGGCTTCGACTTTTACTACCAGCTGCACCTGGGCGCCCATTGGAAAAAAACCCAAGAAAAATCATGAAAGTCGGACGATTGCTCCCACACCAAAAGTGCCAGCCAGTCAAGCTCTTGCTGCTCCTCACCGGCCATTGGCAGCGCATCTACAGCACCACAGACATCGGGGCTCCAGGCTTTCCCTGATGAACAGGGCTTCGACATTTACCACCACCTGCACCTGGGGGGCCCACTGAAAAAAACCCCGAAAAATCATGAACGTCGGACGATTGGTCCCACACCGAATGTGCCAGCCAGTCAAGCTTCTGCTGCTCCTCACCGGCCATTGGCAGCGCATCTACAGCACCACAGACATCAGGGCTCGGGGCTTTCCCTGACGAACAGGGCTTCGACGTTTACCATTACCTGCACCTGGGCGCCCATTGGAAAAAAACCCAAGAAAAATCACGAACGTCGGACGATTGCTCCCACACAAAAAGTGCCAGCTAGTCAAGCTCTTGCTGCTCCTCACCGGCCATTTGCAGCGCATCTACAGCACCACAGACATTGGATCTCCGGGCTTTCCCTGACGAACAGGGCTTCGATATTTACCACCAGCTGCACCTGGGCACCCACTGGAAAAAAAAACCCGAAAAATCACGAACGTCGGACGATTGCTCCCACACCGAAAGTGTCATCCAGTCAAGCTCTTGCTGCTCCTCGCCGGCCATTGGCAGCGCATCTACAGCACCACAGACATCGGGGCTCCGGGCTTTCCCTGACGAACAGGACTTCGACGTTTACCACCAGCTGCACCTGGGCGCCCACTCCAAAAAAAACCCGAAAAAACACGAACGTCGGACGATTGCTCCCACACAAAAAGTACCAGCCAGTTAAGCTCTTGCTTCTCCTCACCGGCCATTGGCAGCGCATCTACAGCACCACAGACATCGGGGCTCCGGGCTTTCCCTGACAAACAGGGCTTCGACGTTTACCACCAGCTGCACCTGGGGGGCCCACTGAAAAAAACCCCGAAAAATCATGAACGTCGGACGATTGCTCCCACACAAAAAGTGCCAGCCAGTCAAGCTTCTGCTGCTCCTCCCCGGCCATTGGCAGCGCATCTACAGAACCACAGACATCGGGGCTCCGGGCTTTCCCTGACGAACAGGGCTTCGACGTTTACCACCACCTGCACCTGGGCGCCCATTGGAAAAAAACCCAAGAAATATCACGAAAGTTGGACGATTGCTCCCACACCAAAAATGCCAGCAACTCAAGCTCTTGCTGCTCCTCACCGACCATTGGGAGCCCATCTACAGCACCACAGACATCGGGGCTCCGGGCTTTCCCTGACGAACAGGGCTTCGACGTTTACCACCAGCTGCACCTGGGGGGCCCACTGAAAAAAACCCCGAAAAATCATGAACGTCGGACGATTGCTCCCACACCGAAAGTGCCAGCAACTCAAGCTCTTGCTGCTCCTCCCCGGCCATTGGCAGCGCATCTACAGCACCACAGACATCGGTGCTCCGGGGTTTCCCTGATGAACAGGGCTTCGACGTTTACCACCAGCTGCGCCTGGGCGCCCACTAAAAAAAAACCCAAAAAATCACGAACGTCGGACCATTGCTCCCACACCGAAAGTGTCATCCAGTCAAGCTCTTGCTGCTCCTCGCCGGCCATTGGCAGCGCATCTACAGCACCACAGACATCGGGGCTCCGGGCTTTCCCTGATGAACAGGGCTTCGACGTTTACCACCAGCTGCACCTGGGCGCCCACTCCAAAAAAAACCCGAAAAAACACGAACGTCGGACGATTGCTCCCACACAAAAAGTTCCAGCCAGTTAAGCTCTTGCTTCTCCTCACCGGCCATTGGCAGCGCATCTACAGCACCACAGACATCGGGGCTCCGGGCTTTCCCTGACAAACAGGGCTTCGACGTTTACCACCAGCTGCACCTGGGGGGCCCACTGAAAAAAACCCCGAAAAATCATGAACGTCGGACGATTGCTCCCACACAAAAAGTGCCAGCCAGTCAAGCTTCTGCTGCTCCTCCCCAGCCATTGGCAGCGCATCTACAGAACCACAGACATCGGGGCTCCGGGCTTTCCCTGACGAACAGGGCTTCGACGTTTACCACCAGCTGCACCTGGGGGGCCCACTGAAAAAAACCCCGAAAAATCATGAACGTCGGACGATTGCTCCCACACAAAAAGTGCCAGCCAGTCAAGCTTCTGCTGCTCCTCCCCGGCCATTGGCAGCGCATCTACAGCACCACAGACATCGGGGCTCCGGGCTTTCCCTGATGAACAGGGCTTCGACGTTTACCACCACCTGCACCTGGGCGCCCATTGGAAAAAAACCCAAGAAATATCACGAAAGTTGGACGATTGCTCCCACACCAAAAATGCCAGCAACTCAAGCTCTTGCTGCTCCTCACCGACCATTGGGAGCCCATCTACAGCACCACAGACATCGGGGCTCCGGGCTTTCCCTGACGAACAGGGCTTCGACGTTTACCACCAGCTGCACCTGGGGGGCCCACTGAAAAAAACCCCGAAAAATCATGAACGTTGGACGATTGCTCCCACACAAAAAGTGCCAGCCAGTCAAGCTTCTGCTGCTCCTCCCCGGCCATTGGCAGCGCATCTACAGCACCACAGACATCGGTGCTCCGGGCTTTCCCTGATGAACAGGGCTTCGACGTTTACCACCAGCTGCGCCTGGGCGCCCACTAAAAAAAAACCCAAAAAATCACGAACGTCGGACCATTGCTCCCACACCGAAAGTGCCAGCCGGTCAAGCTCTTGCTGCTCCTCACCGGCCATTGGCAGCGCATCTACAGCACCACAGACATCGGGGCTCCGGGCTTTCCCTGACGAACAGGGCTTCGACGTTTACCACCAGCTGCACCTGGGCGCCCACTGAAAAAAAACCCGAAAAATCACGAACGTCGGACAATTGCTCCCACACCGAAAGTGCCAGCCAGTCAAGCTCCTGCTGCTCCTCACCGGCCATTGGCAGCGCATCTACAGCACCACAGACATCGGGGCTCCGGGCTTTCCGTGACGAACAGGGCTTCGACGTTTACCACCAGCTGCACCTGGTCGCCCACTAAAAAAAAACCCCGAAAAATCATGAACGTCAGACGATTGCTCCCACACCGAAAGTGCCAACAACTCAAGCTCCTGCTGCTCCTCACCGGCCATTGGCAGCGCATCTACAGCACCACAGACATCGGGGCTCCGGGCTTTCCCTGACGAACAGGGCTTCGACGTTTACCACCAGCTGCACCTGGGCGCCCACTGAAAAAAAACCCGAAAAATCACGAACGTCGGACGATTGCTCCCACACCGAAAGTGCCAGCCAGTCAAGCTCCTGCTGCTCCTCACCGGCCATTGGCAGCGCATCTACAGCACCACAGACATCGGGGCTCCGGGCTTTCCGTGACGAACAGGGCTTCGACGTTTACCACCAGCTGCACCTGGTCGCCCACTAAAAAAAAACCCCGAAAAATCATGAACGTCAGACGATTGCTCCCACACCGAAAGTGCCAACAACTCAAGCTCTTGCTGCTCCTCACCGGCCATTGGCAGCGCATCTACAGCACCACAGACATCGGGGCTCCGGGCTTTCCCTGATGAACAGGGCTTTGACGTTTACCACCAGCTGCACCTGGGGGGCCCACTTAAAAAACCCCGAAAAATCATGAACGTCGGACGATTGCTCCCACACCGAAAGTGCCAGCCAGTCAAGCTCCTGCTGCTCCTCCCCGGCCACTGGCAGCGCATCTACAGCACCACAGACATCGGGGCTCCGGGCTTTCCCTGACGAACAGGGCTTCGACGTTTACCACCACCTGCACCTGGGCGCCCACTCCAAAAAAAACCCGAAAAAACACGAACGTCGGACGATTGCTCCCACACAAAAAGTTCCAGCCAGTCAAGCTCTTGCTGCTCCTACTCGGCCATTGGCAGCGCATCTACAGCACCACAGACATCGGGGCTCCGGGCTTTCCCTGACGAACAGGGCTTCGACGTTTACCACCAGCTGCACCTGGGGGGCCCACTGAAAAAAACCCTGAAAAATCATGAACGTCGGACGATTGCTCCCACACTGAATGTGCCAGCCAGTCAAGCTTCTGCTGCTCCTCACCGGCCATTGGCAGCGCATCTACAGCACCACAGACATCGGGGCTCCGGGCTTTCCCTGACGAACAGGGCTTCGACGTTTACCACCACCTGCACCTGGGTGCCCTTTGGAAAAAAACACAAGAAAAATCACGAACGTTGGACGATTGCTCCCACACCGAAAGTGCCAGCCGGTCAAGCTCTTGCTGCTCCTCACCGGCCATTGGCAGCGCATCTACAGCACCACAGACATCGGGGCTCCGGGCTTTCCCTGACGAACAGGGCTTCGACGTTTACCACCAGCTGCACCTGGGCGCCCACTGAAAAAAAACCCGAAAAATCACGAACGTCGGACAATTGCTCCCACACCGAAAGTGCCAGCCAGTCAAGCTCCTGCTGCTCCTCACCGGCCATTGGCAGCGCATCTACAGCACCACAGACATCGGGGCTCCGGGCTTTCCGTGACGAACAGGGCTTCGACGTTTACCACCAGCTGCACCTGGTCGCCCACTAAAAAAAAACCCCGAAAAATCATGAACGTCAGACGATTGCTCCCACACCGAAAGTGCCAACAACTCAAGCTCCTGCTGCTCCTCACCGGCCATTGGCAGCGCATCTACAGCACCACAGACATCGGGGCTCCGGGCTTTCCCTGACGAACAGGGCTTCGACGTTTACCACCAGCTGCACCTGGGCGCCCACTGAAAAAAAACCCGAAAAATCACGAACGTCGGACGATTGCTCCCACACCGAAAGTGCCAGCCAGTCAAGCTCCTGCTGCTCCTCACCGGCCATTGGCAGCGCATCTACAGCACCACAGACATCGGGGCTCCGGGCTTTCCGTGACGAACAGGGCTTCGACGTTTACCACCAGCTGCACCTGGTCGCCCACTAAAAAAAAACCCCGAAAAATCATGAACGTCAGACGATTGCTCCCACACCGAAAGTGCCAACAACTCAAGCTCTTGCTGCTCCTCACCGGCCATTGGCAGCGCATCTACAGCACCACAGACATCGGGGCTCCGGGCTTTCCCTGATGAACAGGGCTTTGACGTTTACCACCAGCTGCACCTGGGGGGCCCACTTAAAAAACCCCGAAAAATCATGAACGTCGGACGATTGCTCCCACACCGAAAGTGCCAGCCAGTCAAGCTCCTGCTGCTCCTCCCCGGCCACTGGCAGCGCATCTACAGCACCACAGACATCGGGGCTCCGGGCTTTCCCTGACGAACAGGGCTTCGACGTTTACCACCACCTGCACCTGGGCGCCCACTCCAAAAAAAACCCGAAAAAACACGAACGTCGGACGATTGCTCCCACACAAAAAGTTCCAGCCAGTCAAGCTCTTGCTGCTCCTACTCGGCCATTGGCAGCGCATCTACAGCACCACAGACATCGGGGCTCCGGGCTTTCCCTGACGAACAGGGCTTCGACGTTTACCACCAGCTGCACCTGGGGGGCCCACTGAAAAAAACCCTGAAAAATCATGAACGTCGGACGATTGCTCCCACACTGAATGTGCCAGCCAGTCAAGCTTCTGCTGCTCCTCACCGGCCATTGGCAGCGCATCTACAGCACCACAGACATCGGGGCTCCGGGCTTTCCCTGACGAACAGGGCTTCGACGTTTACCACCACCTGCACCTGGGTGCCCTTTGGAAAAAAACACAAGAAAAATCACGAACGTTGGACGATTGCTCCCACACCGAAAGTGCCAGCCGGTCAAGCTCTTGCTGCTCCTCACCGGCCATTGGCAGCGCATCTACAGCACCACAGACATCGGGGCTCCGGGCTTTCCCTGACGAACAGGGCTTCGACGTTTACCACCACCTGCACCTCTGCCCCCATGGGAAAAAAACCCCGAAAAATCACGAACGTCGGACGATTGCTCCCACACCGAAAGTGCCAGCCAGTCAAGCTCCTGCTGCTCCTCCCCGGCCATTGGCAGCGCATCTACAGCACCACAGACATCGGGGCTCCGGGCTTTCCCTGACGAACAGGGCTTCGACGTTTACCACCAGCTGCACCTGGGGGGCCCACTGAAAAAATCCCCGAAAAATCATGAACGTCGGACGATTGCTCCCACACCGAAATTGCCAGCTAGTCAAGCTCTTGCTGCTCCTCCCCGGCCATTGGCAGCGCATCTACAGCACCACAGACATCGGGGCTCCGGGCTTTCCCTGATGAACAGGGCTTCGACGTTTACCACCAGCTGCACCTGGGCACCCACTGGAAAAAAACCCAAAAAATCACGAACGTCGCACGATTGCTCCCACACCGAAAGTGCCAGCCAGTCAAGCTCTTGCTGCTCCTCCCAAGCCATTGGCAGCGCATCTATAGCACCACAGACATCGGGGCTCCGGGCATTCCCTGACGAACAGGGCTTCGACGTTTACCACCAGCTGCACCTGGGGGGCCCACTCCAAAAAAAACCCGAAAAATCACGAACGTTGGACGATTGCTCCCACACAAAAAGTGCCAGCCAGTCAAGCTCCTGCTGCTCCTCACTGGCCATTGGCAGCGCATCTACAGCACCACAGACATCGGGGCTCCGGGCTTTCCCTGACAAACAGGGCTTCGACATTTACCACCAGCTGCACCTGGTCGCCCACTCCAAAAAAACCCCGAAAAATCATGAACGTCAGACGATTGCTCCAACACCGAAAGTGCCAACAACTCAAGCTCTTGCTGCTCCTCACCGGCCATTGGCAGCGCATCTACAGCACCACAGACATCGGGGATCTGGGCTTTCCCTGACGAACAGGGCTTCGACGTTTACCACCAGCTGCACCTGGGCGCCCACTGAAAAAAACCCCGAAAAATCATGAACGTCGGACGATTGCTCCCACACCAAAAGTGCCAGCCAGTCAAGCTCTTGCTGCTCCTCACCTACCATTGGCAGCGCATCTACAGCACCACAGACATCGGGGCTCCGGGCTTTCCCTGACGAACAGGGCTTCGACCTTTACCACCAGCTGCACCTGGTCGCCCACTCCAAAAAACCCCTAAAATCACGAACGTCAAACGATTGCTCCCACACAAAAAGTTCCAGCCAGTCAAGCTCTTGCTGCTCCTCACCGGCCATTGGCAGCGCATCTACAGCACCACAGACATCGGGGCTCCGGGCTTTCCCTGACGAACAGGGCTTCGACGTTTACCACCAGCTGCACCTGGTCGTCCACTCCAAAAAAACCCCGAAAAATCATGAACGTCAGACGATTGCTCCCACACAAAAAGTTCCAGCCAGTCAAGCTCTTGCTGCTCCTCCCCGGCCATTGGCAGCGCATCTACAGCACCACAGACATCGGGGCTCCGGGCTTTCCCTGACAAACAGGGCTTCGACGTTTACCACCAGCTGCACCTGGGGGGCCCACTCCAAAAAAAACCCGAAAAATCACGAACGTTGGACGATTGCTCCCACACAAAAAGTTCCAGCCAGTCAAGCTCTTGCTGCTCCTCCCCGGCCATTGGCAGCGCATCTACAGCACCACAGACATCGGGGCTCCGGGCTTTCCCTGACGAACAGGGCTTCGACGTTTACCACCAGCTGCACCTGGTCGCCCACTCCAAAAAACCCCTAAAATCACGAACGTCAAACGATTGCTCCCACACAAAAAGTGCCAGCCAGTCAAGCTCTTGCTGCTCCTCACCGGCCACTGGCAGCGCATCTACAGCACCACAGACATCGGGGCTCCGGGCTTTCCCTGACGAACAGGGCTTCGACGTTTACCACCAGCTGCACCTGGTCGCCCACTCCAAAAAAACCCAAGAAAAATCACGAACGTCGGACGATTGCTCCCACACCGAAAGTGCCAGCCAGTCAAGCTCTTGCTGCTCCTCACCGGCCATTGGCAGTGCATCTACAGCACCACAGACATCGGGGCTCCGGGCTTTTCCTGACGAACAGGACTTCGACGTTTACCACCAGCTGCACCTGGGAGTCCACTCCAAAAAAACCCGAAAAATCACGAACGTCGGACGATTGCTCCCACACCGAAAGTGCCAGCCAGTCAAGCTCTTGCTGCTCCTCACCGGCCATTGGCAGCGCATCTACAGCACCACAGACATCGGGGCTCCGGGCTTTCCCTGACGAACAGGGCTTCGACGTTTACCACCAGCTGCACCTGGGCGCCCACTGAAAAAAACCCCGAAAAATCATGAACGTCGGACGATTGCTCCCACACCGAAAGTGCCAGCCAGTCAAGCTCTTGCTGCTCCTCACCTACCATTGGCAGCGCATCTACAGCACCACAGACATCGGGGCTCCGGGCTTTCCCTGACGAACAGGGCTTCGACGTTTACCACCAGCTGCACCTGGGCACCCACTGGAAAAAAACCCCGAAAAATCACGAACGTCGGACGATTGTTCCCACACCAAAAGTGTCATCCAGTCAAGCTCTTGCTGCTCCTCACCGGCCATTGGCAGCGCACCTACAGCACCACAGACATCGGGGCTCCGGGCTTTCCCTGACGAACAGGGCTTCGACGTTTACCACCAGCTGCACCTGGTCGCCCACTCCAAAAAAACCCAAGAAAAATCACGAACGTCGGACGATTGCTCCCACACCGAAAGTGCCAGCCAGTCAAGCTCCTGCTGCTCCTCACCGGCCATTGGCAGTGCATCTACAGCACCACAGACATCGGGGCTCCGGGCTTTCCCTGATGAACAGGGCTTTGACGTTTACCACCACCTGCACCTGGGGGGCCCACTTAAAAAACCCCGAAAAATCATGAACGTCGGACGATTGCTCCCACACCGAAAGTGCCAGCCAGTCAAGCTCTTGCTGCTCCTCACCGGCCATTGGCAGTGCATCTACAGCACCACAGACATCGGGGCTCCGGGCTTTTCCTGACGAACAGGACTTCGACGTTTACCACCAGCTGCACCTGGGAGTCCACTCCAAAAAAACCCGAAAAATCACGAACGTCGGACGATTGCTCCCACACCGAAAGTGCCAGCCAGTCAAGCTCTTGCTGCTCCTCACCGGCCATTGGCAGTGCATCTACAGCACCACAGACATCGGGGCTCCGGGCTTTCCCTGACGAACAGGGCTTCGACGTTTACCACCACCTGCACCTCTGCTTCCATTGGAAAAAAACCCAAAAAAAATCACGAACGTTGGACGATTGCTCCCACACAAAAAGTGCCAGCCAGTCAAGATCTTGCTGCTCATCACCGGCCATTAGCAGCGCATCTACAGCACCACAGACATCGGGGCTCCGGGCTTTCCCTGACGAACAGGGCTTCGACGATTACCACCAGCTGCACCTGGTCGCCCACTCCAGAAAAACCCTAAAAATAACGAACGTCGGACGATTGCTCCCACACCGAAATTGCCAGCTAGTCAAGCTCTTGCTGCTCCTCACCGGCCATTGGCAGCGCACCTACAGCACCACAGACATCGGGGCTCCGGGCTTTCCCTGACGAACAGGGCTTCGATGTTTACCACCAGCTGCACCTGGGCACCCACTGGAAAAAAACCCCGAAAAATCACGAACGTCGGACGATTGCTCCCACACCGAACGTGCCAGCCAGTCAAGCTCTTGCTGCTCCTCACCGGCCATTGGCAGCGCATCTACAGCACCACAGACATCGGGGCTCCGGTCTTTCCCTGACGAACAGGGCTTCGACGTTTACTACCAGCTGTGCCTGGGTGACCATTGGAAAAAAACACAAGAAAAATCACGAATGTCGGACGATTGCTCCCACACCGAAAGTGCCAACAACTCAAGCTCTTGCTGCTCCTCACCGGCCATTGGCAGCGCATCTACAGCACCACAGACATCGGGGCTCCGGGCTTTCCCTGACGAACAGGGCTTCGACGTTTACCACCAGCTGCACCTGGTGGCCCCACTGAAAAAAACCCCGAAAAAGCATGAACGACGGACGATTGCTCCCACACCGAAAGTGCCAGCCAGTCAAGCTCTTGCTGCTCCTCCCCGGCCATTGGCAGCACATCTACAGCATCACAGACATCGGGGCTCCGGGCTTTCCCTGACGAACAGGGCTTCGACGTTTACCACCACCTGTGCCTGGGAGTCCACTCCAAAAAAACCCAAAAAATCACAAACGTCGGACGATTGCTCCCACACCGAAAGTGCCAGCCAGTCAAGCTCTTGCTGCTCATCACTGGCCATTGGCAGCGCATCTACAGCACCACAGACATCGGGGCTCCGGGCATTCCCTGACAAACAGGGCTTCGACGTTTTCCACCACCTGCACCTGGGCGCCCATTGGAAAAAAACCCAAGAAAAATCACGAACGTTGGACGATTGCTCCCACACCAAAAGTGCCAGCAACTCAAGCTCTTGCTGCTCATCACCGGCCATTGGGAGCCCATCTACAGCACCACAGACATCGGGGCTCCGGGCTTTCCCTGACGAACAGGGCTTAAACGTTTACCACCAGCTGCGCCTGGGCGCCCACTAAAAAAAAACCCAAAAAATCACGAACGTCGGACCATTGCTCCCACACCGAAAGTGCCAGCCAGTCAAGCTCTTGCTGCTCCTCACCGGCCATTGGCAGCGCATCTACAGCACCACAGACATCGGGGCTCCGGGCTTTCCCTGACGAACAGGGCTTCGACGTTTACCACCAGCTGCACCTGGGCGCCCACTGAAAAAAACCCCGAAAAATCACGAACGTCGGACGATTGCTCCCACACCAAAAGTGCCAGCCAGTCAAGCTCTTGCTGCTCCTCCCAAGCCATTGGCAGCGCATCTACAGCACCACAGACATCGGGGCTCCGGGCTTTCCCTGACGAACAGGGCTTCGACGTTTACCACCAGCTGCACTTGGGTACGCACTAAAAAAAAACGCAAAAAAATCACGAACGTCGGACGATTGCTCACACACCGAAAGTGCCAGCCAGTCAAGCTCCTGCTGCTCCTCCCCAGCCACTGGCAGCGCATCTACAGCACCACAGACATCGGGGCTCCGGGCTTTCCCTGACGAACAGGGCTTCGACGTTTACCACCAGCTGCACCTGGGCGCCCACTCCAAAAAACACCCGAAAAATCACGAACGTTGGACGATTGCTCCCACACAAAAAGTTCCAGCCAGTCAAGCTCTTGCTGCTCCTCCCCGGCCATTGGCAGCGCATCTACAGCACCACAGACATCGGGGCTCCGGGCTTTCCCTGACGAACAGGGCTTCGACGTTTACCACCAGCTGCACCTGGGCGCCCACTAAAAAAAAACCCGAAAAATCACGAACGTCGGACGATTGCTCCCACACCGGAAGTGCCAGCCAGTCAAGCTCTTGCTGCTCCTCACCGGCCATTGGCAGCGCATCTACAGCACCACAGACATCGGGGCTCCGGGCTTTCCCTGACGAACAGGGCTTCGACGTTTACCACCAGCTGCACCTGGTCGCCCACTCTAAAAAAACCCCGAAAAATCATGAACGTCGGACGATTGCTCCCACACCGAAAGTGCCAACAACTCAAGCTCTTGCTGCTCCTCACCGGCCATTGGCAGTGCATCTACAGCACCACAGACATCGGGGCTCCGGGCTTTCCCTGACGAACAGGGCTTCGACGTTTACCACCACCTGCACCTCTGCTTCCATTGGAAAAAAACCCAAAAAAAATCACGAACGTTGGACGATTGCTCCCACAGAAAAAGTGCCAGCCAGTAAAGATCTTGCTGCTCATCACCGGCCATTAGCAGCGCATCTACAGCACCACAGACATCGGGGCTCCGGGCTTTCCCTGACGAACAGGGCTTCGACGTTTACCACCAGCTGCACCTGGTCGCCCACTCCAGAAAAACCCTAAAAATAACGAACGTCGGACGATTGCTCCCACACAAAAAGTGCCAGCCAGTCAAGCTCTTGCTGCTCCTCACCGGCCATTGGCAGCGCATCTACAGCACCACAGACATCGGGGCTCCGGGCTTTCCCTGACGAACAGGGCTTCGACGTTTACCACCAGCTGCACCTGGGCGCCCACTGAAAAAAAACCCCGAAAAATCACGAACGTCGGACGATTGCTCCCACACCGAAAGTGCCAGCCAGTCAAGCTCTTGCTGCTCCTCCCCGGCCATTGACAGCGCATCTACAGCACCACAGACATCGGGGCTCCGGGCTTTCCCTGACGAACAGGGCTTCGATGTTTACCACCAGCTGCACCTGGGCACCCACTGGAAAAAAACCCCGAAAAATCACGAACGTCGGACGATTGCTCCCACACCGAAAGTGCCAGCCAGTCAAGCTCTTGCTGCTCCTCACCGGCCATTGGCAGCGCATCTACAGCACCACAGACATCGGGGCGCCGGGCTTTCCCTGACGAACAGGACTTCGACGTTTACCACCAGCTGCACCTGGTCGCCCACTCCAAAAAAAGCCCGAAAAATCATGAACGTCAGACGATTGCTCCCACACCGAAAGTGCCAACAACTCAAGCTCTTGCTGCTCCTCACCGGCCATTGGCAGCGCATCTACAGCACCACAGACATCGGGGCTCCGGGCTTTCCCTGACGAACAGGGCTTCGACGTTTACCACCAGCTGCACCTGGGCGCCCACTGAAAAAAACCCCGAAAAATCATGAACGTCGGACGATTGCTCCCACACCGAAAGTGCCAGCAACTCAAGCTCTTGCTGCTCCTCACCTACCATTGGCAGCGCATCTACAGCACCACAGACATCGGGGCTCCGGGCTTTCCCTGACGAACAGGGCTTCGACGTTTACCACCAGCTGCACCTGGTCGCCCACTCCAAAAAACCCCTAAAATCACGAACGTCAAACGATTGCTCCCACACAAAAAGTGCCAGCCAGTCAAGCTCTTGCTGCTCCTCACCAACCATTGGCAGCGCATCTACAGCACCACAGACATCGGGCCTCCGGGCTTTCTCTGACGAACAGGGCTTCGACGTTTACCACCAGCTGCACCTGGTCGCCCAGTCCAAAAAAACCCAAGAAAAATCACGAACGTCGGACGATTGCTCCCACACCGAAAGTGTCATCCAGTCAAGCTCTTGCTGCTCCTCACCGGCCATTGGCAGCGCATCTACAGCACCACAGACATCGG
The DNA here is from genome assembly GCF_036417535.1 of Chlamydotis macqueenii. Classification (NCBI taxonomy): domain Eukaryota; kingdom Metazoa; phylum Chordata; class Aves; order Otidiformes; family Otididae; genus Chlamydotis; species Chlamydotis macqueenii. The sequence goes on along the minus strand of NC_141592.1, from coordinate 31,920,290 downwards.
GGCTCCGGGCTTTCCCTGATGAACAGGGCTTTGACGTTTACCACCAGCTGCACCTGGGGGGCCCACTTAAAAAACCCCGAAAAATCATGAACGTCGGACGATTGCTCCCACACCGAAAGTGCCAGCCAGTCAAGCTCTTGCTGCTCCTCACCGGCCATTGGCAGTGCATCTACAGCACCACAGACATCGGGGCTCCGGGCTTTCCCTGACGAACAGGGCTTCGACGTTTACCACCACCTGCACCTCTGCTTCCATTGGAAAAAAACCCAAAAAAAATCACGAACGTTGGACGATTGCTCCCACAGAAAAAGTGCCAGCCAGTCAAGATCTTGCTGCTCATCACCGGCCATTAGCAGCGCATCTACAGCACCACAGACATCGGGGCTCCGGGCTTTCCCTGACGAACAGGGCTTCGACGTTTACCACCAGCTGCACCTGGTCGCCCACTCCAGAAAAACCCTAAAAATAACGAACGTCGGACGATTGCTCCCACACAAAAAGTGCCAGCCAGTCAAGCTCTTGCTGCTCCTCACCGGCCATTGGCAGCGCATCTACAGCACCACAGACATCGGGGCTCCGGGCTTTCCCTGACGAACAGGGCTTCGATGTTTACCACCAGCTGCACCTGGGCACCCACTGGAAAAAAACCCCGAAAAATCACGAACGTCGGACGATTGCTCCCACACCGAAAGTGCCAGCCAGTCAAGCTCTTGCTGCTCCTCACCGGCCATTGGCAGCGCATCTACAGCACCACAGACATCGGGGCTCCGGTCTTTCCCTGACGAACAGGGCTTCGACGTTTACTACCAGCTGCGCCTGGGTGCCCATTGGAAAAAAACCCAAGAAAAATCACGAATATCGGACGATTGCTCCCACACCGAAAGTGCCAACAACTCAAGCTCTTGCTGCTCCTCACCGGCCATTGGCAGCGCATCTACAGCACCACAGACATCGGGGCTCCGGGCTTTCCCTGACGAACAGGTCTTCGACGTTTACCACCAGCTGCACCTGGTGGCCCCACTGAAAAAAACCCTGAAAAAGCATGAACGTCGGACGATTGCTCCCACACCGAAAGTGCCAGCCAGTCAAGCTCTTGCTGCTCCTCCCCGGCCATTGGCAGCACATCTACAGCATCACAGACATCGGGGCTCCGGGCTTTCCCTGATGAACAGGGCTTCGACTTTTACCACCACCTGCGCCTGGGAGTCCACTCCAAAAAAACCCAAAAAATCACAAACGTCGGACGATTGCTCCCACACCGAAAGTGCCAGCCAGTCAAGCTCTTGCTGCTCCTCACCGGCCATTGGCAGCGCATCTACAGCACCACAGACATCGGGGCTCCGGGCATTCCCTGACAAACAGGGCTTCGACGTTTTCCACCACCTGCACCTGGGCGCCCATTGGAAAAAAACCCAAGAAAAATCACGAATGTTGGACGATTGCTCCCACACCAAAAGTGCCAGCAACTCAAGCTCTTGCTGCTCATCACCGGCCATTGGGAGCCCATCTACAGCACCACAGACATCGGGGCTCCGGGCTTTCCCTGACGAACAGGGCTTAAACGTTTACCACCAGCTGCGCCTGGGCGCCCACTAAAAAAAAACCCAAAAAATCACGAACGTCGGACGATTGCTCCCACACCGGAAGTGCCAGCCAGTCAAGCTCTTGCTGCTCCTCACCGGCCATTGGCAGCGCATCTACAGCACCACAGACATCGGGGCTCCGGGCTTTCCCTGACGAACAGGGTTCGACATTTACCACCAGCTGCGCCTGGGCGCCACTTAAAAAATCCCAAAAAATCACGAATGTCGGACGATTGCTCCCACACCGAAAGTGCCAACAACTCAAGCTCTTGCTGCTCCTCACCAGCCATTGGCAGCGCATCTACAGCACCACAGACATCGGGGCTCCGGGCATTCCCTGACTAACAGGGCTTCGACGTTTACCACCAGCTGCACGTGGGCGCCCACTGAAAAAAACCCCGAAAAATCACGAACGTCGGACGATTGCTCCCACACCGAAAGTGCCAGCCAGTCAAGCTCCTGCTGCTCCTCACCGGCCATTGGCAGCGCATCTACAGCACCACAGACATCGGGGCTCCGGGCTTTCCCTGACGAACAGGGCTTCGACGTTTACCACCAGCTGCACCTGGGCACCCACTGGAAAAAAACCCCGAAAAATCACGAACGTCGGACGATTGTTCCCACACCGAAAGTGTCATCCAGTCAAGCTCTTGCTGCTCCTCACCGGCCATTGGCAGCGCACCTACAGCACCACAGACATCGGGGCTCCGGGCTTTCCCTGACGAACAGGGCTTCGACGTTTACCACCAGCTGCGCCTGGGCGCCCACATAAAAAATCCCAAAAAATCACGAATGTCAGACGATTGCTCCCACACCGAAAGTGCCAGCAACTCTAGCTCTTGCTGCTCCTCACCGGCCATTGGCAGCGCATCTACAGCACCACAGACATCGGGGCTCCGGTCTTTCCCTGACGAACAGGGCTTCGACGTTTACCACCAGCTGCACCTGGGCGGCCCACTGAAAAAAGCCCCGAAAAATCATGAACGTCGGACGATTGCTCCCACACCGAATGTGCCAGCCAGTCAAGCTTCTGCTGCTCCTCACCGGCCATTGGCAGCGCATTTACAGCACCACAGACATCGGGGCTCCGGGCTTTCCCTGACGAACAGGGATTCGACGTTTACCACCACATGCACCTGGGCGCCCATTGGAAAAAAACCCAAGAAAAATCACGAACGTTGGACGATTGCTCCCACACCAAAACTGCCAGCAACTCAAGCTCTTGCTGCTCATCACCGGCCACTGGCAGCCCATCTACAGCACCACAGACATCGGGCCTCCGGGCTTTCCCTGACGAACAGGGCTTCGACGTTTACCACCAGCTGCACCTGGGGGGCCCACTGAAAAAAACCCTAAAAAATCACGACCGTCGGACGATTGCTCCCACACCGAAAGTGCCAGCCAGTCAAGCTCTTGCTGCTCCTCCCCGGCCATTGGCAGTGCATCTACAGCACCACAGACATGGGGGCTCCGGGCTTTCCCTGACGAACAGGGCTTCGACGTTTACCACCAGCTGCACCTGGGCGCCCACTGAAAAAAAACCCCGAAAAATCACAAACGTTGGACGATTGCTCCCACACCGAAAGTGCCAGCCAGTCAAGCTCTTGCTGCTCCTCACCGGCCATTGGCAGCGCATCTACAGCACCACAGACATCGGGGCTCCGGGCTTTCCCTGACGAACAGGGCTTCGACGTTTACCACCACCTGCACCTCTGCCCCCATTGGAAAAAAACCCCGAAAAATAACGAACGTCGGACGATTGCTCCCACACCGAAAGTGCCAGCCAGTCAAGCTCCTGCGGCTCCTCCCCGGCCACTGGCAGCGCATCTACAGCACCACAGACATCGGGGCTCCGGGCTTTCCCTGACGAACAGGGCTTCGACGTTTACCGCCACCTGCACCTGGGCGCCCATTGGAAAAAAACCCAAGAAAAATCACGAACGTTGGACGATTGCTCCCACACCGAAAGTGCCAGCCAGTCAAGCTCTTGCTGCTCATCACCGGCCATTGGGAGCCCATCTACAGCACCACAGACATCGGGGCTCCGGGCTTTCCCTGACGAACAGGGCTTCGACGTTTACCACCAGCTGCACCTGGGGGGCCCACTGAAAAAAACCCCGAAAAATCATGAACGTCGGACGATTGCTCCCACACCGAAATTGTCAGCTAGTCAAGCTCTTGCTGCTCCTCCCCGGCCATTGGCAGCGCATCTACAGCACCACAGACATCGGGGCTCCGGGCTTTCCCTGACGAACAGGGCTTCGACGTTTACCACCAGCTGCACCTGGAGGGCCCACTGAAAAAAACCCCAAAAAATCACGACCGTCGGACGATTGCTCCCACACCGAAAGTGCCAGCCAGTCAAGCTCTTGCTGCTCCTCCCCGGCGATTGGCAGCGCATCTACAGCACCACAGACATGGGGGCTCCGGGCTTTCCCTGACGAACAGGGCTTCGACGTTTACCACCAGCTGCACCTGGGCACCCACTGGAAAAAAACGCAAAAAATCACGAACGTCGGACGATTGCTCCCACACCAAAAGTGCCAGCCAGTCAAGCTCTTGCTGCTCCTCCCAAGCCATTGGCAGCGCATCTACAGCACCACAGACATCGGGGCTCCGGGCATTCCCTGACGAACAGGGCTTCGACGTTTACCACCAGCTGCACCTGGGTACGCACTAAAAAAAACCGCAAAAAAATCACCAACGTCGGACGATTGCTCCCACACCGAAAGTGCCAGCCAGTCAAGCTCTTGCTGCTCCTCCCCGGCCATTGGCAGCGCATCTACAGCACCACAGACATCGGGGCTCCGGGCTTTCCCTGACGAACAGGGCTTCGACGTTTACCACCAGCTGCACCTGGGGGGCCCACTCCAAAAAAAACCCGAGAAATCACGAACGTTGGACGATTGCTCCCACACAAAAAGTTCCAGCCAGTCAAGCTCTTGCTGCTCCTCCCCGGCCATTGGCAGCGCATCTACAGCACCACAGACATCGGGGCTCCGGGCTTTCCCTGACGAACAGGGCTTCGACGTTTACCACCAGCTGCGCCTGGGCGCCCACTAAAAAAAAACCCAAAAAATCACGAACGTCGGACCATTGCTCCCACACCGAAAGTGCCAGCCAGTCAAGCTCTTGCTGCTCCTCCTCGGCCATTGGCAGCGCATCTACAGCACCACAGACATCGGGGCTCCGGGCTTTCCCTGACGAACAGGGCTTCGACGTTTACCACCAGCTGCACCTGGGCGCCCACTCCAGAAAAACCCGAAAAATCACGAACGTCGGACGATTGCTCCCACACAAAAAGTGCCAGCCAGTCAAGCTCCTGCTGCTCCTCACCGGCCATTGGCAGCGCATCTACAGCACCACAGACATTGGGGCTCCGAGCTTTCCCTGATGAACAGGGCTTCGACGTTTACCACCAGCTGCACCTGGGTGGCCCACTGAAAAAAACCCCGAAAAATCATGAACGTCGGACGATTGCTCCCACACCGAAATTGCCAGCCAGTCAAGCTCTTGCTGCTCCTCCCCGGCCATTGGCAGCGCATCTACAGCACCACAGACATCGGGGCTCCGGGCTTTCCCTGACGAACAGGGCTTCGACGTTTACCACCAGCTGCGCCTGGGCGCCCACTAAAATAAAACCCAAAAAATCACGAACGTCGGACCATTGCTCCCACACCGAAAGTGCCAGCCAGTCAAGCTCTTGCTGCTCCTCACCGGCCATTGGCAGCGCATCTACAGCACCACAGACATCGGGGCTCCGGTCTTTCCCTGACGAACAGGGTTCGACATTTACCACCAGCTGCGCCTGGGCACCACTTAAAAAATCCCAAAAAATCACGAACGTCGGACCATTGCTCCCACACCGAAAGTTCCAGCCAGTCAAGCTCTTGCTGCTCCTCCCCGGCCATTGGCAGCGCATCTACAGCACCACAGACATCGGGGCTCCGGGCTTTCCCTGACGAAGAGGGCTTCGACGTTTACCACCAGCTGCACCTGGGGGGCCCACTGAAAAAAACCCCGAAAAATCATGAACGTTGGACGATTGCACCCACACCGAAAGTGCCAGCCAGTCAAGCTCTTGCTGCTCCTCACCGGCCATTGGCAGCGCACCTACAGCACCACAGACATCGGGGCTCCGGGCTTTCCCTGACGAAGAGGGCTTCGACCTTTACCACCACCTGCACCTGGGCGCCCATTGGAAAAAAACCCAAGAAAAATCACCAACGTCGGACGATTGCTCCCACACCAAAAGTGCCAGCAACTCAAGCTCTTGCTGCTCCTCACCGGCCATTGGCAGCGCATCTACAGCACCACAGACATCGGGGCTCCGGGCTTTCCCTGACGAACAGGGATTCGACGTTTACCACCAGCTGCACCTGGGCGCCCACTGGAAAAAAACCCCGAAAAATCACGAACGTCAGACGATTGTTCCCACACCGAAAGTGTCGTCCAGTCAAGCTCTTGCTGCTCCTCACCGGCCATTGGCAGCGCACCTACAGCACCACAGACATCGGGGCTCCGGGCTTTCCCTGACGAACAGGGCTTCGACGTTTACCACCAGCTGCGCCTGGGCGCCCACTTAAAAAATCCCAAAAAATCACGAATGTCAGACGATTGCTCCCACACCGAAAGTGCCAACAACTCAAGCTCTTGCTGCTCCTCACCGGCCATTGGCAGCGCATCTACAGCACCACAGACATCGGAGCTCCGGGCTTTCCCTGACGAACAGGGCTTCGACGTTTACCACCAGCTGCACCTGGGCGCCCACTCCAAAAAAAACCCAAGAAAAATCACGAACGTCGGACGATTGCTCCCACACAAAAAGTTCCAGCCAGTCAAGCTCTTGCTGCTCCTCCCCGGCCATTGGCAGCGCATCTACAGCACCACAGACATCGGGGCTCCGGGCTTTCCCTGACGAACAGGGCTTCGACGTTTACCACCAGCTGCACCTGGGGGGCCCACTGAGAAAAGCCCCGAAAAATCATGAACGTCGGACGATTGCTCCCACACCGAATGTGCCAGCCAGTCAAGCTTCTGCTGCTCCTCACCGGCCATTGGCAGCGCATCTACAGCACCACAGACATCGGGGCTCCGGGCTTTCCCTGACGAACAGGGCTTCGACGTTTACCACCACATGCACCTGGGCGCCCATTGGAAAAAAACCCAAGAAAAATCACGAACGTTGGACGATTGCTCCCACACCAAAAGTGCCAGCAACTCAAGCTCTTGCTGCTCATCACCGGCCACTGGCAGCCCATCTACAGCACCACAGACATCGGGCCTCCGGGCTTTCCCTGACGAACAGGGCTTCGACGTTTACCACCAGCTGCACCTGGGGGGCCCACTGAAAAAAACCCTGAAAAATCACGACCGTCGGACGATTGCTCCCACACCGAAAGTGCCAGCCAGTCAAGCTCTTGCTGCTCCTCCCCGGCCATTGGCAGCGCATCTACAGCACCACAGACATGGGGGCTCCGGGCTTTCCCTGGCGAACAGTGCTTCGACGTTTACCACCAGCTGCACCTGGGCGCCCACTGAAAAAAAACCCCGAAAAATCACGAACGTCGGGCGATTGCTCCCACACCGAAAGTGCCAGCCAGTCAAGCTCTTGCTGCTCCTCACCGGCCATTGGCAGCGCATCTACAGCACCACAGACATCGGGGCTCCGGGCTTTCCCTGACGAACAGGGCTTCGACGTTTACCACCACCTGCACCTCTGCCCCCATTGGAAAAAAACCCCGAAAAATAACGAACGTCGGACGATTGCTCCCACACCGAAAGTGCCAGCCAGTCAAGCTCCTGCGGCTCCTCCCCGGCCACTGGCAGCGCATCTACAGCACCACAGACATCGGGGCTCCGGGCTTTCCCTGACGAACAGGGCTTCGACGTTTACCACCACCTGCACCTGGGCGCCCACTCCAAAAAAAACCCGAAAAAACACGAACGTCGGACGATTGCTCCCACACAAAAAGTTCCAGCCAGTCAAGCTCTTGCTGCTCCTACTCGGCCATTGGCAGCGCATCTACAGCACCACAGACATCGGGGCTCCGGGCTTTCCCTGACGAACAGGGCTTCGACGTTTACCACCAGCTGCACCTGGGGGGCCCACTGAAAAAAACCCCAAGAAATCATGAACGTCGGACGATTGCTCCCACACTGAATGTGCCAGCCAGTCAAGCTTCTGCTGCTCCTCACCGGCCATTGGCAGCGCATCTACAGCACCACAGACATCGGGGCTCCGGGCTTTCCCTGACGAACAGGGCTTCGACGTTTACCACCACCTGCACCTGGGCGCCCATTGGAAAAAAACACAAGAAAAATCACGAACGTTGGACGATTGCTCCCACACCGAAAGTGCCAGCCAGTCAAGCTCTTGCTGCTCATCACCGGCCATTGGGAGCCCATCTACAGCACCAGAGACATCGGGGCTCCGGGCTTTCCCTGACGAACAGGGCTTCGACGTTTACCACCACCTGCACCTCTGCCCCCATTGGAAAAAAACCCCGAAAAATCACGAACGTCGGACGATTGCTCCCACACCGAAAGTGCCAGCCAGTCAAGCTCCTGCTGCTCCTCCCCGGCCACTGGCAGCGCATCTACAGCACCACAGACATCGGGGCTCCGGGCTTTCCCTGACGAATAGGGCTTCGACGTTTACCACCACCTGCACCTGGGCGCCCACTCCAGAAAAAACCCGAAAAAATCACGAACGTCGGACCATTGCTCCCACACAAAAAGTTCCAGCCAGTCAAGCTCTTGCTGCTCCTCCTCGGCCATTGGCAGCGCATCTACAGCACCACAGATATCGGGGCTCCGGGCTTTCCCTGACGAACAGGGCTTCGACGTTTACCACCAGCTGCACCTGGGGGGCCCACTGAAAAAAAACCCCGAAAAATCATGAACGTCGGACGATTGTTCCCACACCGAAATTGCCAGCTAGTCAAGCTCTTGCTGCTCCTCCCCGGCCATTGGCAGCGCATCTACAGCACCACAGACATCGGGGCTCCGGGCTTTCCCTGATGAACAGGGCTTCGACGTTTACCACCAGCTGCGCCTGGGCGCCCACTAAAAAAAAACCCAAAAAATCACGAACGTCGGACCATTGCTCCCACACCAAAAGTGCCAGCCAGTCAAGCTCTTGCTGCTCCTCCCCGGCCATTGGCAGCGCATCTACAGCACCACAGACATCGGGGCTCCGGGCTTTCCCTGACGAACAGGGCTTCGACGTTTACCACCAGCTGCACCTGGGCGCCCACTCCAGAAAAACCCGAAAAATCACGAACGTCGGACGATTGCTCCCACACAAAAAGTGCCAGCCAGTCAAGCTCCTGCTGCTCCTCACCGGCCATTGGCAGCGCATCTACAGCACCACAGACATTGGGGCTCCGAGCTTTCCCTGATGAACAGGGCTTCGACGTTTACCACCAGCTGCACCTGGGGGGCCCACTGAAAAAAACCCCAAAAAATCATGAACATCGGACGATTGCTCCCACACCGAAATTGCCAGCCAGTCAAGCTCTTGCTGCTCCTCCCCGGCCATTGGCAGCGCATCTACAGCACCACAGACATCGGGGCTCCGGGCTTTCCCTGACGAACAGGGCTTCGACGTTTACCACCAGCTGCGCCTGGGCGCCCACTAAAATAAAACCCAAAAAATCACGAACGTCGGACCATTGCTCCCACACCGAAAGTGCCAGCCAGTCAAGCTCTTGCTGCTCCTCACCGGCCATTGGCAGTGCATCTACAGCACCACAGACATCGGGGCTCCGGTCTTTCCCTGACGAACAGGGTTCGACATTTACCACCAGCTGCGCCTGGGCGCCACTTAAAAAATCCCAAAAAATCACGAACGTCGGATCATTGCTCCCACACAAAAAGTTCCAGCCAGTCAAGCTCTTGCTGCTCCTCCCCGGCCATTGGCAGCGCATCTACAGCACCACAGACATCGGGGCTCCGGGCTTTCCCTGACGAAGAGGGCTTCGACGTTTACCACCAGCTGCACCTGGGGGGCCCACTGAAAAAAAACCCCGAAAAATCATGAACGTTGGACGATTGCACCCACACCGAAAGTGCCAGCCAGTCAAGCTCTTGCTGCTCCTCACCGGCCATTGGCAGCGCACCTACAGCACCACAGACATCGGGGCTCCGGGCTTTCCCTGACGAACAGGGCTTCGATGTTTACCACCAGCTGCACCTGGGTACCCATTGGAAAAAAACCCCGAAAAATCACGAACGTCGGACGATTGCTCCCACACCGAAAGTGCCAGCCAGTCAAGCTCTTCCTGCTCCTCACCGGCCATTGGCAGCGCATCTACAGCACCACAGACATCGGGGCTCCGGGCTTTCCCTGACGAACAGGGCTTCGACGTTTACCACCAGCTGCGCCTGGGCGCCCACTTAAAAAATCCCAAAAAATCACGAACGTCGGACGATTGCTCCCACACCGAAAGTGCCAGCCAGACAAGCTCTTGCTGCTCCTCACCGGCCATTGGCAGCGCATCTACAGCACCACAGACATCGGGGCTCCGGGCTTTCCCTGACGAACAGGGCTTCGACCTTTACCACCACCTGCACCTGGGCGCCCATTGGAAAAAAACCCAAGAAAAATCACCAACGTCGGACGATTGCTCCCACACCAAAAGTGCCAGCAACTCAAGCTCTTGCTGCTCCTCACCGGCCATTGGCAGCGCACCTACAGCACCACAGACATCGGGGCTCCGGGCTTTCCCTGACGAACAGGGCTTCGACGTTTACCACCAGCTGCGCCTGGGCGCCCACTGGAAAAAAACCCCGAAAAATCACGAACGTCAGACGATTGTTCCCACACCGAAAGTGTCGTCCAGTCAAGCTCTTGCTGCTCCTCACCGGCCATTGGCAGCGCATCTACAGCACCACAGACATCGGGGCTCCGGGCTTTCCCTGACGAACAGGGCTTCGACGTTTACCACCAGCTGCGCCTGGGCGCCCACTTAAAAAATCCCAAAAAATCACGAATGTCAGACGATTGCTCCCACACCGAAAGTGCCAACAACTCATGCTCTTGCTGCTCCTCACCGGCCATTGGCAGCGCATCTACAGCACCACAGACATCGGAGCTCCGGGCTTTCCCTGACGAACAGGGCTTCGACGTTTACCACCAGCTGCACCTGGGCGCCCACTCCAAAAAAAACCCAAGAAAAATCACGAACGTCGGACGATTGCTCCCACACAAAAAGTTCCAGCCAGTCAAGCTCTTGCTGCTCATCCCCGGCCATTGGCAGCGCATCTACAGCACCACAGACATCGGGGCTCCGGGCTTTCCCTGACGAACAGGGCTTCGACGTTTACCACCAGCTGCACCTGGGGGGCCCACTGAGAAAAGCCCCGAAAAATCATGAACGTCGGACGATTGCTCCCACACCGAATGTGCCAGCCAGTCAAGCTTCTGCTGCTCCTCACCGGCAATTGGCAGCGCATCTACAGCACCACAGACATCGGGGCTCCGGGCTTTCCCTGACGAACAGGGCTTCGACGTTTACCACCACATGCACCTGGGCGCCCATTGGAAAAAAACCCAAGAAATATCACGAACGTTGGACGATTGCTCCCACACCAAAAGTGCCAGCAACTCAAGCTCTTGCTGCTCATCACCGGCCACTGGCAGCCCATCTACAGCACCACAGACATCGGGCCTCCGGGCTTTCCCTGACGAACAGGGCTTCGACGTTTACCACCAGCTGCACCTGGGGGGCCCACTGAAAAAAACCCTGAAAAATCACGACCGTCGGACGATTGCTCCCACACCGAAAGTGCCAGCCAGTCAAGCTCTTGCTGCTCCTCCCCGGCCATTGGCAGCGCATCTACAGCACCACAGACATCGGGCCTCCGGGCTTTCCCTGACGAACAGGGCTTCGACGTTTACCACCAGCTGCACCTGGGCGCCCACTGAAAAAAAACCCCGAAAAATCACGAACGTCGGACGATTGCTCCCACACCGAAAGTGCCAGCCAGTCAAGCTCTTGCTGCTCCTCACCGGCCATTGGCAGTGCATCTACAGCACCACAGACATCGGGGCTCCGGTCTTTCCCTGACGAACAGGGTTCGACATTTACCACCAGCTGCGCCTGGGCGCCACTTAAAAAATCCCAAAAAATCACGAACGTCGGATCATTGCTCCCACACAAAAAGTTCCAGCCAGTCAAGCTCTTGCTGCTCCTCCCCGGCCATTGGCAGCGCATCTACAGCACCACAGACATCGGGGCTCCGGGCTTTCCCTGACGAAGAGGGCTTCGACGTTTACCACCAGCTGCACCTGGGGGGCCCACTGAAAAAAACCCCGAAAAATCATGAACGTTGGACGATTGCACCCACACCGAAAGTGCCAGCCAGTCAAGCTCTTGCTGCTCCTCACCGGCCATTGGCAGCGCACCTACAGCACCACAGACATCGGGGCTCCGGGCTTTCCCTGACGAACAGGGCTTCGATGTTTACCACCAGCTGCACCTGGGTACCCATTGGAAAAAAACCCCGAAAAATCACGAACGTTGGACGATTGCTCCCACACCGAAAGTGCCAGCCAATCAAGCTCTTCCTGCTCCTCACCGGCCATTGGCAGCGCATCTACAGCACCACAGACATCGGGGCTCCGGGCTTTCCCTGACGAACAGGGCTTCGACGTTTACCACCAGCTGCGCCTGGGCGCCCACTTAAAAAATCCCAAAAAATCACGAACGTCGGACGATTGCTCCCACACCGAAAGTGCCAGCCAGACAAGCTCTTGCTGCTCCTCACCGGCCATTGGCAGCGCATCTACAGCACCACAGACATCGGGGCTCCGGGCTTTCCCTGACGAACAGGGCTTCGACCTTTACCACCACCTGCACCTGGGCGCCCATTGGAAAAAAACCCAAGAAAAATCACCAACGTCGGACGATTGCTCCCACACCAAAAGTGCCAGCAACTCAAGCTCTTGCTGCTCCTCACCGGCCATTGGCAGCGCACCTACAGCACCACAGACATCGGGGCTCCGGGCTTTCCCTGACGAACAGGGCTTCGACGTTTACCACCAGCTGCGCCTGGGCGCCCACTGGAAAAAAACCCCGAAAAATCACGAACGTCAGACGATTGTTCCCACACCGAAAGTGTCGTCCAGTCAAGCTCTTGCTGCTCCTCACCGGCCATTGGCAGCGCACCTACAGCACCACAGACATCGGGGCTCCGGGCTTTCCCTGACGAACAGGGCTTCGACGTTTACCACCAGCTGCGCCTGGGCGCCCACTTAAAAAATCCCAAAAAATCACGAATGTCAGACGATTGCTCCCACACCGAAAGTGCCAACAACTCATGCTCTTGCTGCTCCTCACCGGCCATTGGCAGCGCATCTACAGCACCACAGACATCGGAGCTCCGGGCTTTCCCTGACGAACAGGGCTTCGACGTTTACCACCAGCTGCACCTGGGCGCCCACTCCAAAAAAAACCCAAGAAAAATCACGAACGTCGGACGATTGCTCCCACACAAAAAGTTCCAGCCAGTCAAGCTCTTGCTGCTCCTCCCCGGCCATTGGCAGCGCATCTACAGCACCACAGACATCGGGGCTCCGGGCTTTCCCTGACGAACAGGGCTTCGACGTTTACCACCAGCTGCACCTGGGGGGCCCACTGAGAAAAGCCCCGAAAAATCATGAACGTCGGACGATTGCTCCCACACCGAATGTGCCAGCCAGTCAAGCTTCTGCTGCTCCTCACCGGCAATTGGCAGCGCATCTACAGCACCACAGACATCGGGGCTCCGGGCTTTCCCTGACGAACAGGGCTTCGACGTTTACCACCACATGCACCTGGGCGCCCATTGGAAAAAAACCCAAGAAATATCACGAACGTTGGACGATTGCTCCCACACCAAAAGTGCCAGCAACTCAAGCTCTTGCTGCTCATCACCGGCCACTGGCAGCCCATCTACAGCACCACAGACATCGGGCCTCCGGGCTTTCCCTGACGAACAGGGCTTCGACGTTTACCACCAGCTGCACCTGGGGGGCCCACTGAAAAAAACCCTGAAAAATCACGACCGTCGGACGATTGCTCCCACACCGAAAGTGCCAGCCAGTCAAGCTCTTGCTGCTCCTCCCCGGCCATTGGCAGCGCATCTACAGCACCACAGACATCGGGCCTCCGGGCTTTCCCTGACGAACAGGGCTTCGACGTTTACCACCAGCTGCACCTGGGCGCCCACTGAAAAAAAACCCCGAAAAATCACGAACGTCGGACGATTGCTCCCACACCGAAAGTGCCAGCCAGTCAAGCTCTTGCTGCTCCTCACCGGCCATTGGCAGCGCATCTACAGCACCACAGACATCGGGGCTCCGGGCTTTCCCTGACGAACAGGGCTTCGACGTTTACCACCACCTGCACCTCTGCCCCCATTGGAAAAAAACCCCGAAAAATAACGAACGTCGGACGATTGCTCCCACACCGAAAGTGCCAGCCAGTCAAGCTCCTGCGGCTCCTCCCCGGCCACTGGCAGCGCATCTACAGCACCACAGACATCGGGGCTCCGGGCTTTCCCTGACGAACAGGGCTTCGACGTTTACCACCACCTGCACCTGGGCGCCCACTCCAAAAAAAACCCGAAAAAACACGAACGTCGGACGATTGCTCCCACACAAAAAGTTCCAGCCAGTCAAGCTTTTGCTGCTCCTACTCGGCCATTGGCAGCGCATCTACAGCACCACAGACATCGGGGCTCCGGGCTTTCCCTGACGAACAGGGCTTCGACGTTTACCACCAGCTGCACCTGGGGGGCCCACTGAAAAAAACCCCAAGAAATCATGAACGTCGGACGATTGCTCCCACACCGAAAGTGCCAGCCAGTCAAGCTCTTGCTGCTCATCACCGGCCATTGGGAGCCCATCTACAGCACCACAGACATCGGGGCTCCGGGCTTTCCCTGACGAACAGGGCTTCGACGTTTACCACCACCTGCACCTCTGCCCCCATTGGAAAAAAACCCCGAAAAATCACGAACGTCGGACGATTGCTCCCACACCGAAAGTGCCAGCCAGTCAAGCTCCTGCTGCTCCTCCCCGGCCACTGGCAGCGCATCTACAGCACCACAGACATCGGGGCTCCGGGCTTTCCCTGACGAATAGGGCTTCGACGTTTACCACCACCTGCACCTGGGCGCCCATTGGAAAAAAACACAAGAAAAATCACGAACGTTGGACGATTGCTCCCACACCAAAAGTGCCAGCCAGTCAAGCTCTTGCTGCTCATCACCGGCCATTGGGAGCCCATCTACAGCACCACAGACATCGGGGCTCCGGGCTTTCCCTGACGAACAGGGCTTCGACGTTTACCACCAGCTGCACCTGGGGGGCCCACTGAAAAAAACCCCGAAAAATCATGAACGTCGGACGATTGCTCCCACACCGAAATTGCCAGCTAGTCAAGCTCTTGCTGCTCCTCCCCGGCCATTGGCAGCGCATCTACAGCACCACAGACATCGGGGCTCCGGGCTTTCCCTGACGAACAGGGCTTCGACGTTTACCACCAGCTGCACCTGGGGGGCCCACTGAAAAAAACCCCAAAAAATCACGACCGTCGGACGATTGCTCCCACACCGAAAGTGCCAGCCAGTCAAGCTCTTGCTGCTCCTCCCCGGCCATTGGCAGCGCATCTACAGCACCACAGACATGGGGGCTCCGGGCTTTCCCTGACGAACAGGGCTTCGACGTTTACCACCAGCTGCACCTGGGCGCCCACTGAAAAAAAACCCCGAAAAATCACGAACGTCGGAAGATTGCTCCCACACCGAAAGTGCCAGCCAGTCAAGCTCCTGCTGCTCCTCCCCGGCCACTGGCAGCGCATCTACAGCACCACAGACATCGGGGCTCCGGGCTTTCCCTGACGAACAGGGCTTCGACGTTTACCACCACCTGCACCTGGGCGCACACTCCAAAAAAAACCCGAAAAAATCACGAACGTCGGACCATTGCTCCCACACAAAAAGTTCCAGCCAGTCAAGCTCTTGCTGCTCCTCCTCGGCCATTGGCAGCGCATCTACAGCACCACAGACATCAGGGCTCCGGGCTTTCCCTGACGAACAGGGCTTCGACGTTTACCACCAGCTGCGCCTGGGGGGCCCACTGAAAAAAACCCCGAAAAATCATGAACGTCGGACGATTGCTCCCACACCGAAATTGCCAGCTAGTCAAGCTCTTGCTGCTCCTCCCCGGCCATTGGCAGCGCATCTACAGCACCACAGACATCGGGGCTCCGGGCTTTCCCTGATGAACAGGGCTTCGACGTTTACCACCAGCTGCGCCTGGGCGCCCACTAAAAAAAAACCCAAAAAATCACGAACGTCGGACCATTGCTCCCACACCAAAAGTGCCAGCCAGTCAAGCTCTTGCTGCTCCTCCCCGGCCATTGGCAGCGCATCTACAGCACCACAGACATCGGGGCTCCGGGCTTTCCCTGACGAATAGGGCTTCGACGTTTACCACCACCTGCACCTGGGCGCCCACTCCAGAAAAAACCCGAAAAAATCACGAACGTCGGACCATTGCTCCCACACAAAAAGTTCCAGCCAGTCAAGCTCTTGCTGCTCCTCCTCGGCCATTGGCAGCGCATCTACAGCACCACAGATATCGGGGCTCCGGGCTTTCCCTGACGAACAGGGCTTCGACGTTTACCACCAGCTGCACCTGGGGGGCCCACTGAAAAAAAACCCCGAAAAATCATGAACGTCGGACGATTGCTCCCACACCGAAATTGCCAGCTAGTCAAGCTCTTGCTGCTCCTCCCCGGCCATTGGCAGCGCATCTACAGCACCACAGACATCGGGGCTCCGGGCTTTCCCTGATGAACAGGGCTTCGACGTTTACCACCAGCTGCGCCTGGGCGCCCACTAAAAAAAAACCCAAAAAATCACGAACGTCGGACCATTGCTCCCACACCAAAAGTGCCAGCCAGTCAAGCTCTTGCTGCTCCTCCCCGGCCATTGGCAGCGCATCTACAGCACCACAGACATCGGGGCTCCGGGCTTTCCCTGACGAACAGGGCTTCGACGTTTACCACCAGCTGCACCTGGGCGCCCACTCCAGAAAAACCCGAAAAATCACGAACGTCGGACGATTGCTCCCACACAAAAAGTGCCAGCCAGTCAAGCTCCTGCTGCTCCTCACCGGCCATTGGCAGCGCATCTACAGCACCACAGACATTGGGGCTCCGAGCTTTCCCTGATGAACAGGGCTTCGACGTTTACCACCAGCTGCACCTGGGGGGCCCACTGAAAAAAACCCCAAAAAATCATGAACATCGGACGATTGCTCCCACACCGAAATTGCCAGCCAGTCAAGCTCTTGCTGCTCCTCCCCGGCCATTGGCAGCGCATCTACAGCACCACAGACATCGGGGCTCCGGGCTTTCCCTGACGAACAGGGCTTCGACGTTTACCACCAGCTGCGCCTGGGCGCCCACTAAAATAAAACCCAAAAAATCACGAACGTCGGACCATTGCTCCCACACCGAAAGTGCCAGCCAGTCAAGCTCTTGCTGCTCCTCTCCGGCCATTGGCAGGGCATCTACAGCACCACAGACATCGGGGCTCCGGTCTTTCCCTGACGAACAGGGTTCGACATTTACCACCAGCTGCGCCTGGGCGCCACTTAAAAAATCCCAAAAAATCACGAACGTCGGATCATTGCTCCCACACAAAAAGTTCCAGCCAGTCAAGCTCTTGCTGCTCCTCCCCGGCCATTGGCAGCGCATCTACAGCACCACAGACATCGGGGCTCCGGGCTTTCCCTGACGAAGAGGGCTTCGACGTTTACCACCAGCTGCACCTGGGGGGCCCACTGAAAAAAAACCCCGAAAAATCATGAACGTTGGACGATTGCACCCACACCGAAAGTGCCAGCCAGTCAAGCTCTTGCTGCTCCTCACCGGCCATTGGCAGCGCACCTACAGCACCACAGACATCGGGGCTCCGGGCTTTCCCTGACGAACAGGGCTTCGATGTTTACCACCAGCTGCACCTGGGTACCCATTGGAAAAAAACCCCGAAAAATCACGAACGTCGGACGATTGCTCCCACACCGAAAGTGCCAGCCAGTCAAGCTCTTCCTGCTCCTCAGCGGCCATTGGCAGCGCATCTACAGCACCACAGACATCGGGGCTCCGGGCTTTCCCTGATGAACAGGGCTTCGACGTTTACCACCAGCTGCGCCTGGGCGCCCACTTAAAAAATCCCAAAAAATCACGAACGTCGGACGATTGCTCCCACACCGAAAGTGCCAGCCAGACAAGCTCTCGCTGCTCCTCACCGGCCATTGGCAGCGCATCTACAGCACCACAGACATCGGGGCTCCGGGCTTTCCCTGACGAACAGGGCTTCGACCTTTACCACCACCTGCACCTGGGCGCCCATTGGAAAAAAACCCAAGAAAAATCACCAACGTCGGACGATTGCTCCCACACCAAAAGTGCCAGCA
The DNA here is from genome assembly GCF_036417535.1 of Chlamydotis macqueenii. Lineage (NCBI taxonomy): Eukaryota > Metazoa > Chordata > Aves > Otidiformes > Otididae > Chlamydotis > Chlamydotis macqueenii. The sequence continues at coordinate 31,902,230 of NC_141592.1, read as the reverse complement.
ACTCAAGCTCTTGCTGCTCCTCACCGGCCATTGGCAGCGCACCTACAGCACCACAGACATCGGGGCTCCGGGCTTTCCCTGACGAACAGGGCTTCGACGTTTACCACCAGCTGCGCCTGGGCGCCCACTTAAAAAATCCCAAAAAATCACGAATGTCAGACGATTGCTCCCACACCGAAAGTGCCAACAACTCATGCTCTTGCTGCTCCTCACCGGCCATTGGCAGCGCATCTACAGCACCACAGACATCGGAGCTCCGGGCTTTCCCTGACGAACAGGGCTTCGACGTTTACCACCAGCTGCACCTGGGCGCCCACTCCAAAAAAAACCCAAGAAAAATCACGAACGTCGGACGATTGCTCCCACACAAAAAGTTCCAGCCAGTCAAGCTCTTGCTGCTCCTCCCCGGCCATTGGCAGCGCATCTACAGCACCACAGACATCGGGGCTCCGGGCTTTCCCTGACGAACAGGGCTTCGACGTTTACCACCAGCTGCACCTGGGGGGCCCACTGAGAAAAGCCCCGAAAAATCATGAACGTCGGACGATTGCTCCCACACCGAATGTGCCAGCCAGTCAAGCTTCTGCTGCTCCTCACCGGCAATTGGCAGCGCATCTACAGCACCACAGACATCGGGGCTCCGGGCTTTCCCTGACGAACAGGGCTTCGACGTTTACCACCACATGCACCTGGGCGCCCATTGGAAAAAAACCCAAGAAAAATCACGAACGTTGGACGATTGCTCCCACACCAAAAGTGCCAGCAACTCAAGCTCTTGCTGCTCATCACCGGCCACTGGCAGCCCATCTACAGCACCACAGACATCGGGCCTCCGGGCTTTCCCTGACGAACAGGGCTTCGACGTTTACCACCAGCTGCACCTGGGGGGCCCACTGAAAAAAACCCTGAAAAATCACGACCGTCGGACGATTGCTCCCACACCGAAAGTGCCAGCCAGTCAAGCTCTTGCTGCTCCTCCCCGGCCATTGGCAGCGCATCTACAGCACCACAGACATCGGGCCTCCGGGCTTTCCCTGACGAACAGGGCTTCGACGTTTACCACCAGCTGCACCTGGGCGCCCACTGAAAAAAAACCCCGAAAAATCACGAACGTCGGACGATTGCTCCCACACCGAAAGTGCCAGCCAGTCAAGCTCTTGCTGCTCCTCACCGGCCATTGGCAGCGCATCTACAGCACCACAGACATCGGGGCTCCGGGCTTTCCCTGACAAACAGGGCTTCGACGTTTACCACCACCTGCACCTCTGCCCCCATTGGAAAAAAACCCCGAAAAATCACGAACGTCGGACGATTGCTCCCACACCGAAAGTGCCAGCCAGTCAAGCTCCTGCTGCTCCTCCCCGGCCACTGGCAGCGCATCTACAGCACCACAGACATCGGGTCTCCGGGCTTTCCCTGACGAATAGGGCTTCGACGTTTACCACCACCTGCACCTGGGCGCCCACTCCAGAAAAAACCCGAAAAAATCACGAACGTCGGACCATTGCTCCCACACAAAAAGTTCCAGCCAGTCAAGCTCTTGCTGCTCCTCCTCGGCCATTGGCAGCGCATCTACAGCACCACAGATATCGGGGCTCCGGGCTTTCCCTGACGAACAGGGCTTCGACGTTTACCACCAGCTGCACCTGGGGGGCCCACTGAAAAAAAACCCCGAAAAATCATGAACGTCGGACGATTGCTCCCACACCGAAATTGCCAGCTAGTCAAGCTCTTGCTGCTCCTCCCCGGCCATTGGCAGCGCATCTACAGCACCACAGACATCGGGGCTCCGGGCTTTCCCTGATGAACAGGGCTTCGACGTTTACCACCAGCTGCGCCTGGGCGCCCACTAAAAAAAAACCCAAAAAATCACGAACGTCGGACCATTGCTCCCACACCAAAAGTGCCAGCCAGTCAAGCTCTTGCTGCTCCTCCCCGGCCATTGGCAGCGCATCTACAGCACCACAGACATCGGGGCTCCGGGCTTTCCCTGACGAACAGGGCTTCGACGTTTACCACCAGCTGCACCTGGGGGGCCCACTGAGAAAAGCCCCGAAAAATCATGAACGTCGGACGATTGCTCCCACACCGAATGTGCCAGCCAGTCAAGCTTCTGCTGCTCCTCACCGGCAATTGGCAGCGCATCTACAGCACCACAGACATCGGGGCTCCGGGCTTTCCCTGACGAACAGGGCTTCGACGTTTACCACCACATGCACCTGGGCGCCCATTGGAAAAAAACCCAAGAAAAATCACGAACGTTGGACGATTGCTCCCACACCAAAAGTGCCAGCAACTCAAGCTCTTGCTGCTCATCACCGGCCACTGGCAGCCCATCTACAGCACCACAGACATCGGGCCTCCGGGCTTTCCCTGACGAACAGGGCTTCGACGTTTACCACCAGCTGCACCTGGGGGGCCCACTGAAAAAAACCCTGAAAAATCACGACCGTCGGACGATTGCTCCCACACCGAAAGTGCCAGCCAGTCAAGCTCTTGCTGCTCCTCCCCGGCCATTGGCAGCGCATCTACAGCACCACAGACATCGGGCCTCCGGGCTTTCCCTGACGAACAGGGCTTCGACGTTTACCACCAGCTGCACCTGGGCGCCCACTGAAAAAAAACCCCGAAAAATCACGAACGTCGGACGATTGCTCCCACACCGAAAGTGCCAGCCAGTCAAGCTCTTGCTGCTCCTCACCGGCCATTGGCAGCGCATCTACAGCACCACAGACATCGGGGCTCCGGGCTTTCCCTGACAAACAGGGCTTCGACGTTTACCACCACCTGCACCTCTGCCCCCATTGGAAAAAAACCCCGAAAAATCACGAACGTCGGACGATTGCTCCCACACCGAAAGTGCCAGCCAGTCAAGCTCCTGCTGCTCCTCCCCGGCCACTGGCAGCGCATCTACAGCACCACAGACATCGGGTCTCCGGGCTTTCCCTGACGAATAGGGCTTCGACGTTTACCACCACCTGCACCTGGGCGCCCACTCCAGAAAAAACCCGAAAAAATCACGAACGTCGGACCATTGCTCCCACACAAAAAGTTCCAGCCAGTCAAGCTCTTGCTGCTCCTCCTCGGCCATTGGCAGCGCATCTACAGCACCACAGATATCGGGGCTCCGGGCTTTCCCTGACGAACAGGGCTTCGACGTTTACCACCAGCTGCACGTGGGGGGCCCACTGAAAAAAAACCCCGAAAAATCATGAACGTCGGACGATTGCTCCCACACCGAAATTGCCAGCTAGTCAAGCTCTTGCTGCTCCTCCCCGGCCATTGGCAGCGCATCTACAGCACCACAGACATCGGGGCTCCGGGCTTTCCCTGATGAACAGGGCTTCGACGTTTACCACCAGCTGCGCCTGGGCGCCCACTAAAAAAAAACCCAAAAAATCACGAACGTCGGACCATTGCTCCCACACCAAAAGTGCCAGCCAGTCAAGCTCTTGCTGCTCCTCCCCGGCCATTGGCAGCGCATCTACAGCACCACAGACATCGGGGCTCCGGTCTTTCCCTGACGAACAGGGCTTCGACGTTTACCACCACCTGCACCTCTGCCCCCATTGGAAAAAAACCCCGAAAAATAACGAACGTCGGACGATTGCTCCCACACCGAAAGTGCCAGCTAGTCAAGCTCCTGCGGCTCCTCCCCGGCCACTGGCAGCGCATCTACAGCACCACAGACATCGGGGCTCCGGGCTTTCCCTGACGAACAGGGCTTCGACGTTTACCACCACCTGCACCTGGGCGCCCACTCCAAAAAAAACCCGAAAAAACACGAACGTCGGACGATTGCTCCCACACAAAAAGTTCCAGCCAGTCAAGCTCTTGCTGCTCCTACTCGGCCATTGGCAGCGCATCTACAGCACCACAGACATCGGGGCTCCGGGCTTTCCCTGACGAACAGGGCTTCGACGTTTACCACCAGCTGCACCTGGGGGGCCCACTGAAAAAAACCCCAATAAATCATGAACGTCGGACGATTGCTCCCACACTGATTGTGCCAGCCAGTCAAGCTTCTGCTGCTCCTCACCGGCCATTGGCAGCGCATCTACAGCACCACAGACATCGGGGCTCCGGGCTTTCCCTGACGAACAGGGCTTCGACGTTTACCACCACCTGCACCTGGGCGCCCATTGGAAAAAAACACAAGAAAAATCACGAACGTTGGACGATTGCTCCCACACCAAAAGTGCCAGCCAGTCAAGCTCTTGCTGCTCATCACCGGCCATTGGGAGCCCATCTACAGCACCACAGACATCGGGGCTCCGGGCTTTCCCTGACGAACAGGGCTTCGACGTTTACCACCAGCTGCACCTGGGGGGCCCACTGAAAAAAACCCCGAAAAATCATGAACGTCGGACGATTGCTCCCACACCGAAATTGCCAGCTAGTCAAGCTCTTGCTGCTCCTCCCCGGCCATTGGCAGCGCATCTACAGCACCACAGACATCGGGGCTCCGGGCTTTCCCTGACGAACAGGGCTTCGACGTTTACCACCAGCTGCACCTGGGGGGCCCACTGAAAAAAACCCCAAAAAATCACGACCGTCGGACGATTGCTCCCACACCGAAAGTGCCAGCCAGTCAAGCTCTTGCTGCTCCTCCCCGGCCATTGGCAGCGCATCTACAGCACCACAGACATGGGGGCTCCGGGCTTTCCCTGACGAACAGGGCTTCGACGTTTACCACCAGCTGCACCTGGGCGCCCACTGAAAAAAAACCCCGAAAAATCACGAACGTCGGAAGATTGCTCCCACACCGAAAGTGCCAGCCAGTCAAGCTCCTGCTGCTCCTCCCCGGCCACTGGCAGCGCATCTACAGCACCACAGACATCGGGGCTCCGGGCTTTCCCTGACGAACAGGGCTTCGACGTTTACCACCACCTGCACCTGGGCGCACACTCCAAAAAAAACCCGAAAAAATCACGAACGTCGGACCATTGCTCCCACACAAAAAGTTCCAGCCAGTCAAGCTCTTGCTGCTCCTCCTCGGCCATTGGCAGCGCATCTACAGCACCACAGACATCGGGGCTCCGGGCTTTCCCTGACGAACAGGGCTTCGACGTTTACCACCAGCTGCGCCTGGGGGGCCCACTGAAAAAAACCCCGAAAAATCATGAACGTCGGACGATTGCTCCCACACCGAAATTGCCAGCTAGTCAAGCTCTTGCTGCTCCTCCCCGGCCATTGGCAGCGCATCTACAGCACCACAGACATCGGGGCTCCGGGCTTTCCCTGATGAACAGGGCTTCGACGTTTACCACCAGCTGCGCCTGGGCGCCCACTAAAAAAAATCCCAAAAAATCACGAACGTCGGACCATTGCTCCCACACCAAAAGTGCCAGCCAGTCAAGCTCTTGCTGCTCCTCCCCGGCCATTGGCAGCGCATCTACAGCACCACAGACATCGGGGCTCCGGGCTTTCCCTGACGAACAGGGCTTCGACGTTTACCACCACCTGCACCTCTGCCCCCATTGGAAAAAAACCCCGAAAAATAACGAACGTCGGACGATTGCTCCCACACCGAAAGTGCCAGCCAGTCAAGCTCCTGCTGCTCCTCCCCGGCCACTGGCAGCGCATCTACAGCACCACAGACATCGGGGCTCCGGGCTTTCCCTGACGAACAGGGCTTCGACGTTTACCACCACCTGCACCTGGGCGCCCACTCCAAAAAAAACCCGAAAAAACACGAACGTCGGACGATTGCTCCCACACAAAAAGTTCCAGCCAGTCAAGCTCTTGCTGCTCCTCCCCGGCCATTGGCAGCGCATCTACAGCACCACAGACATCGGGGCTCCGGACTTTCCCTGACGAACAGGGCTTCGACGTTTACCACCAGCTGCACCTGGGGGGCCCACTGAAAAAAACCCCAAGAAATCATGAACGTCAGACGATTGCTCCCACACCGAAAGTGCCAGCCAGTCAAGCTTCTGCTGCTCCTCACCGGCCATTGGCAGCGCATCTACAGCACCACAGACATCGGGGCTCCGGGCTTTCCCTGACGAACAGGGCTTCGACGTTTACCACCACCTGCACCTGGGCGCCCATTGGAAAAAAACCCAAGAAAAATCACCAACGTCGGACGATTGCTCCCACACCAAAAGTGCCAGCCAGTCAAGCTCTTGCTGCTCATCACCGGCCATTGGGAGCCCATCTACAGCACCAAAGACATCGGGGCTCCGGGCTTTCCCTGACGAACAGGGCTTCGACGTTTACCACCAGCTGCACCTGGGGGGCCCACTGAAAATAACCCCGAAAAATCATGAACGTCGGACGATTGCTCCCACACCGAAATTGCCAGCTAGTCAAGCTCTTGCTGCTCCTCCCCGGCCATTGGCAGCGCATCTACAGCACCACAGACATCGGGGCTCCGGGCTTTCCCTGACGAACAGGGCTTCGACGTTTACCACCAGCTGCACCTGGGGGGCCCACTGAAAAAAAACCCAAAAAATCACGACCGTCGGACGATTGCTCCCACACCGAAAGTGCCAGCCAGTCAAGCTCTTGCTGCTCCTCCCCGGCCATTGGCAGCGCATCTACAGCACCACAGACATGGGGGCTCCGGGCTTTCCCTGACGAACAGGGCTTCGACGTTTACCACCAGCTGCACCTGGGCGCCCACTGAAAAAAAACCCCGAAAAATCACGAACGTCGGACGATTGCTCCCACACCAAAAGTGCCAGCCAGTCAAGCTCTTGCTGCTCCTCACCGGCCATTGGCAGCGCATCTACAGCACCACAGACATCGGGGCTCCGGGCTTTCCCTGACGAACAGGGCTTCGACGTTTACCACCACCTGCACCTCTGCCCCCATTGGAAAAAAACCCCGAAAAATCACGAACGTCGGACGATTGCTCCCACACCGAAAGTGCCAGCCAGTCAAGCTCCTGCTGCTCCTCCCCGGCCACTGGCAGCGCATCTACAGCACCACAGACATCGGGTTTCCGGGCTTTCCCTGATGAACAGGGCTTCGACGTTTACCACCACCTGCACCTGGGCGCCCACTCCAAAAAAAACCCGAAAAAATCACGAACGTCGGACGATTGCTCCCACACAAAAAGTGCCAGCCAGTCAAGCTCTTGCTGCTCTTCCTCGGCCATTGGCAGCGCATCTACAGCACCACAGACATCGGGGCTCCGGGCTTTCCCTGACGAACAGGGCTTCGACGTTTACCACCAGCTGCACCTGGGCGCCCACTCCAAAAAAAACCCGAAAAAACACGAACGTCGGACGATTGCTCCCACACCGAAAGTGCCAGCCAGTCAAGCTGCTGCGGCTCCTCCCCGGCCACTGGCAGCGCATCTACAGCACCACAGACATCGGGGCTCCGGGCTTTCCCTGACGAACAGGGCTTCGACGTTTACCACCACCTGCACCTGGGCGCCCACTCCAAAAAAAACCCGAAAAAACACGAACGTCGGACGATTGCTCCCACACAAAAAGTGCCAGCCAGTCAAGCTCTTGCTGCTCCTCCCCGGCCATTGGCAGCGCATCTACAGCACCACAGACATCGGGGCTCCGGGCTTTCCCTGACGAACAGGGCTTCGACGTTTACCACCAGCTGCGCCTGGGCGCCCACTAAAATAAAACCCAAAAAATCACGAACGTCGGACCATTGCTCCCACACCAAAAGTGCCAGCCAGTCAAGTTCTTGCTGCTCCTCCCCGGCCATTGGCAGCGCATCTACAGCACCACAGACATCGGGGCTCCGGGCTTTCCCTGACGAACAGGGCTTCGACGTTTGCCACCAGCTGCACCTGGGGGGCCCACTGAAAAAAACCCCAATAAATCATGAACGTCGGACGATTGCTCCCACATCGAAAGTGCCAGCCAGTCAAGCTCTTCCTGCTCCTCACCGGCCATTGGCAGCGCATCTACAGCACCACAGACATCGGGGCTCCGGGCTTTCCCTGACGAACAGGGCTTCTACGTTTACCACCAGCTGCACCTGGGCGCTCACTCCAAAAAAAACCCGAAAAATCACGAACGTTGGACGATTTTTCCCACACAAAAAGTTCCAGCCAGTCAAGCTCTTGCTGCTCCTCCCCGGCCATTGGCAGCGCATCTACAGCACCACAGACATCGGGGCTCCGGGCTTTCCCTGACGAACAGGGCTTCGACGTTTACCACCAGCTGCACCTGGGGGGCCCACTGAAAAAAGCCCCGAAAAATCATGAACGTCGGACGATTGCTCCCACACCGAATGTGCCAGCCAGTCAAGCTTCCGCTGCTCCTCACCGGCCATTGGCAGCGCATCTACAGCACCACAGACATCGGGGCTCCGGGCTTTCCCTGACGAACAGGGCTTCGACTTTTACCACCACATGCACCTGGGCGCCCATTGGAAAAAAACCCAAGAAAAATCACGAACGTTGGACGATTGCTCCCACACCAAAAGTGCCAGCAACTCAAGCTCTTGCTGCTCATCACCGGCCACTGGCAGCCCATCTACAGCACCAAAGACATCGGGCCTCCGGGCTTTCCCTGACGAACAGGGCTTCGACGTTTACCACCAGCTGCACCTGGGGGGCCCACTGAAAAAAACCCTGAAAAATCACGACCGTCGGACGATTGCTCCCACACCGAAAGTGCCAGCCAGTCAAGCTCTTGCTGCTCCTCCCCGGCCATTGGCAGCGCATCTACAGCACCACAGACATGGGGGCTCCGGGCTTTCCCTGACGAACAGGGCTTCGACGTTTACCACCAGCTGCACCTGGGCGCCCACTGAAAAAAAACCCCGAAAAATCACGAACGTCGGACGATTGCTCCCACACCGAAAGTGCCAGCCAGTCAAGCTCTTGCTGCTCCTCACCGGCCATTGGCAGCGCATCTACAGCACCACAGACATCGGGGCTCCGGGCTTTCCCTGACGAACAGGGCTTCGACGTTTACCACCACCTGCACCTCTGCCCCCATTGGAAAAAAACCCCGAAAAATAACGAACGTCGGACGATTGCTCCCACACCGAAAGTGCCAGCCAGTCAAGCTCCTGCGGCTCCTCCCCGGCCACTGGCAGCGCATCTACAGCACCACAGACATCGGGGCTCCGGGCTTTCCCTGACGAACAGGGCTTTGACGTTTACCACCACCTGCACCTGGGCGCCCACTCCAAAAAAAACCCGAAAATACACGAACGTCGGACGATTGCTCCCACACAAAAAGTTCCAGCCAGTCAAGCTCTTGCTGCTCCTACTCGGCCATTGGCAGCGCATCTACAGCACCACAGACATCGGGGCTCCGGGCTTTCCCTGATGAACAGGGCTTCGACGTTTACCACCAGCTGCACCTGGGGGGCCCACTGAAAAAAACCCCGAAAAATCATGAACGTCGGACGATTGCTCCCACACCGAAATTGCCAGCTAGTCAAGCTCTTGCTGCTCCTCCCCGGCCATTGGCAGCGCATCTACAGCACCACAGACATGGGGGCTCCGGGCTTTCCCTGACGAACAGGGCTTCGACGTTTACCTCCAGCTGCACCTGGGCACCCACTCCAAAAAAAACCCGAAAAATCACGAACGTCGGACGATTGCTCCCACACCGAAAGTGCCAGCCAGTCAAGCTCCTGCTGCTCCTCCCCGGCCACTGGCCGCGCATCTACAGCACCACAGACATCGGGGCTCCGGGCTTTCCCTGACGAACAGGGCTTCGACGTTTACCACCACCTGCACCTGGGCGCCCACTCCAAAAAAAACCCGAAAAAATCACGAACGTCGGACCATTGCTCCCACACAAAAAGTTCCAGCCAGTCAAGCTCTTGCTGCTCCTCCCCGGCCATTGGCAGCGCATCTACAGCACCACAGACATCGGGGCTCCGGGCTTTCCCTGACGAACAGGGCTTCGACGTTTACCACCAGCTGCACCTGGGGGGCCCACTGAAAAAACCCCGAAAAATCATGAACGTCGGACGATTGCTCCCACACCGAAAGTGCCAGCCAGTCAAGCTCCTGCGGCTCCTCCCCGGCCACTGGCAGCGCATCTACAGCACCACAGACATCGGGGCTCCGGGCTTTCCCTGACGAACAGGGCTTCGACGTTTACCACCACCTGCACCTCTGCCCCCATTGGAAAAAAACCCCGAAAAATAACGAACGTCGGACGATTGCTCCCACACCAAAAGTGCCAGCCAGTCAAGCTCCTGCGGCTCCTCCCCGGCCACTGGCAGCGCATCTACAGCACCACAGACATCGGGGCTCCGGGCTTTCCCTGACGAACAGGGCTTCGACGTTTACCACCAGCTGCACCTGGGCGCCCACTCCAAAAAAAACCCGAAAAAACACGAACGTCGGACGATTGCTCCCACACAAAAAGTTCCAGCCAGTCAAGCTCTTGCTGCTCCTCCCCGGCCATTGGCAGCGCATCTACAGCACCACAGACATCGGGGCTCCGGGCTTTCCCTGACGAAGAGGGCTTCGACGTTTACCACCAGCTGCACCTGGGGGGCCCACTGAAAAAAACCCCAAGAAATCATGAACGTCGGACGATTGCTCCCACACCGAAAGTGCCATCCAGTCAAGCTTCTGCTGCTCCTCACCGGCCATTGGCAGCGCATCTACAGCACCACAGACATCGGGGCTCCGGGCTTTCCCTGACGAACAGGGCTTCGACGTTTACCACCACCTGCACCTGGGCGCCCATTGGAAAAAAACCCAAGAAAAATCACGAACGTTGGACGATTGCTCCCACACCGAAAGTGCCAGCCAGTCAAGCTCTTGCTGCTCATCACCGGCCATTGGGAGCCCATCTACAGCACCAAAGACATCGGGGCTCCGGGCTTTCCCTGACGAACAGGGCTTCGACGTTTACCACCAGCTGCACCTGGGGGGCCCACTGAAAAAAACCCCGAAAAATCATGAACGTCGGACGATTGCTCCCACACCGAAATTGCCAGCTAGTCAAGCTCTTGCTGCTCCTCCCCGGCCATTGGCAGCGCATCTACAGCACCACAGACATCGGGGCTCCGGGCTTTCCCTGACGAACAGGGCTTCGACGTTTACCACCAGCTGCACCTGGGGGGCCCACTGAAAAAAACCCCAAAAAATCACGACCGTCGGACGATTGCTCCCACACCGAAAGTGCCAGCCAGTCAAGCTCTTGCTACTCCTCCCCGGCCATTGGCAGCGCATCTACAGCACCACAGACATGGGGGCTCCGGGCTTTCCCTGACGAACAGGGCTTCGACGTTTACCACCAGCTGCACCTGGGCGCCCACTGAAAAAAAACCCCGAAAAATCACGAACGTCGGACGATTGCTCCCACACCAAAAGTGCCAGCCAGTCAAGCTCTTGCTGCTCCTCACCGGCCATTGGCAGCGCATCTACAGCACCACAGACATCGGGGCTCCGGGCTTTCCCTGACGAACAGGGCTTCGACGTTTACCACCACCTGCACCTCTGCCCCCATTGGAAAAAAACCCCGAAAAATCACGAACGTCGGACGATTGCTCCCACACCGAAAGTGCCAGCCAGTCAAGCTCCTGCTGCTCCTCCCAGGCGACTGGCAGCGCATCTACAGCACCACAGACATCGGGTTTCCGGGCTTTCCCTGACGAACAGGGCTTCGACGTTTACCACCACCTGCACCTGGGCGCCCACTCCAAAAAAAACCCGAAAAAATCACGAACGTCGGACCATTGCTCCCACACAAAAAGTGCCAGCCAGTCAAGCTCTTGCTGCTCTTCCTCGGCCATTGGCAGCGCATCTACAGCACCACAGACATCGGGGCTCCGGGCTTTCCCTGATGAACAGGGCTTCGACGTTTACCACCAGCTGCACCTGGGCGCCCACTCCAAAAAAAACCCGAAAAAACACGAACGTCGGACGATTGCTCCCACACCGAAAGTGCCAGCCAGTCAAGCTGCTGCGGCTCCTCCCCGGCCATTGGCAGCGCATCTACAGCACCACAGACATCGGGGCTCAGGGCTTTCCCTGACGAACAGGGCTTCGACGTTTACCACCACCTGCACCTGGGCGCCCATTGGAAAAAAACACAAGAAAAATCACGAACGTTGGACGATTGCTCCCACACCAAAAGTGCCAGCCAGTCAAGCTCTTGCTGCTCATCACCGGCCATTGGGAGCCCATCTACAGCACCACAGACATCGGGGCTCCGGGCTTTCCCTGACGAACAGGGCTTCGACGTTTACCACCACATGCACCTGGGGGGCCCACTGAAAAAAACCCCGAAAAATCATGAACGTCGGACGATTGCTCCCACACCGAAATTGCCAGCTAGTCAAGCTCTTGCTGCTCCTCCCCGGCCATTGGCAGCGCATCTACAGCACCACAGACATCGGGGCTCCGGGCTTTCCCTGACAAACAGGGCTTCGACGTTTACCACCAGCTGCACCTGGGGGGCCCACTGAAAAAAACCCCAAAAAATCACGACCGTCGGACGATTGCTCCCACACCGAAAGTGCCAGCCAGTCAAGCTCTTGCTGCTCCTCCCCGGCCATTGGCAGCGCATCTACAGCACCACAGACATGGGGGCTCCGGGCTTTCCCTGACGAACAGGGCTTCGATGTTTACCACCAGCTGCACCTGGGCGCCCACTGAAAAAAAACGTCGAAAAATCACGAACGTCGGACGATTGCTCCCACACCAAAAGTGCCAGCCAGTCAAGCTCTTGCTGCTCCTCACCGGCCATTGGCAGCGCATCTACAGCACCACAGACATCGGGGCTCCGGGCTTTCCCTGACGAACAGGGCTTCGACGTTTACCACCACCTGCACCTCTGCCCCCATTGGAAAAAAATCCCAAAAAATCATGAACGTCGGACGATTGCTCCCACACCGAAATTGCCAGCCAGTCAAGCTCTTGCTGCTCCTCCCCGGCCATTGGCAGCGCATCTACAGCACCACAGACATCGGGGCTCCGGGCTTTCCCTGACGAACAGGGCTTCGACGTTTACCACCACCTGCACCTGGGCGCCCACTAAAAAAAAACCCAAAAAATCACGAACGTCGGACCATTGCTCCCACACCGAAAGTGCCAGCCAGTCAAGTTCTTGCTGCTCCTCCCCGGCCATTGGCAGCGCATCTACAGCACCACAGACATCGGGGCTCCGGGCTTTCCCTGACGAACAGGGCTTCGACGTTTGCCACCAGCTGCACCTGGGGGGCCCACTGAAAAAAACCCCAATAAATCATGAACGTCGGACGATTGCTCCCACATCGAAAGTGCCAGCCAGTCAAGCTCTTCCTGCTCCTCACCGGCCATTGGCAGCGCATCTACAGCACCACAGACATCGGGGCTCCGGGCTTTCCCTGACGAACAGGGCTTCTACGTTTACCACCAGCTGCACCTGAGCGCTCACTCCAAAAAAAAGACGAAAAATCACGAACGTTGGACGATTTTTCCCACACAAAAAGTTCCAGCCAGTCAAGCTCTTGCTGCTCCTCCCCGGCCATTGGCAGCGCATCTACAGCACCACAGACATCGGGGCTCCGGGCTTTCCCTGACGAACAGGGCTTCGACGTTTACCACCAGCTGCACCTGGGCGCCCACTGGAAAAAAACCCCGAAAAATAACGAACGTCGGATGATTGCTCCCACACCAAAAGTGCCAGCCAGTCAAGCTCTTGCTGCTCCTCCCAAGCCATTGGCAGCGCATCTACAGCACCACAGACATCGGGGCTCCGGGCTTTCCCTGACGAACAGGGCTTCGACGTTTACCACCAGCTGCACCTGGGCGCCCATTGGAAAAAAACCCAAGAAAAATCACGAACGTTGGACGATTGCTCCCACACCAAAAGTGCCAGCAACTCAAGCTCTTGCTGCTCATCACCGGCCACTGGCAGCCCATCTACAGCACCAAAGACATCGGGCCTCCGGGCTTTCCCTGACGAACAGGGCTTCGACGTTTACCACCAGCTGCACCTGGGGGGCCCACTGAAAAAAACCCTGAAAAATCACGACCGTCGGACGATTGCTCCCACACCGAAAGTGCCAGCCAGTCAAGCTCTTGCTGCTCCTCCCCGGCCATTAGCAGCGCATCTACAGCACCACAGACATGGGGGCTCCGGGCTTTCCCTGACGAACAGGGCTTCGACGTTTACCACCAGCTGCACCTGGGCGCCCACTGAAAAAAAACCCCGAAAAATCACGAACGTCGGACGATTGCTCCCACACCGAAAGTGCCAGCCAGTCAAGCTCCTGCGGCTCCTCCCCGGCCACTGGCAGCGCATCTACAGCACCACAGACATCGGGGCTCCGGGCTTTCCCTGACGAACAGGGCTTTGACGTTTACCACCACCTGCACCTGGGCGCCCACTCCAAAAAAAACCCGAAAAAACACGAACGTCGGACGATTGCTCCCACACAAAAAGTTCCAGCCAGTCAAGCTCTTGCTGCTCCTACTCGGCCATTGGCAGCGCATCTACAGCACCACAGACATCGGGGCTCCGGGCTTTCCCTGACGAACAGGGCTTCGACGTTTACCACCAGCTGCACCTGGGCGCCCACTGAAAAAAAACCCCGAAAAATCACGAACGTCGGACGATTGCTCCCACACCAAAAGTGCCAGCCAGTCAAGCTCTTGCTGCTCCTCACCGGCCATTGGCAGCGCATCTACAGCACCACAGACATCGGGGCTCCGGGCTTTCCCTGACGAACAGGGCTTCGACGTTTACCACCACCTGCACCTCTGCCCCCATTGGAAAAAAACCCCGAAAAATCACGAACGTCGGACGATTGCTCCCACACCGAAAGTGCCAGCCAGTCAAGCTCCTGCTGCTCCTCCCCGGCCACTGGCAGCGCATCTACAGCACCACAGACATCGGGTTTCCGGGCTTTCCCTGACGAACAGGGCTTCGACGTTTACCACCACCTGCACCTGGGCGCCCACTCCAAAAAAAACCCGAAAAAATCACGAACGTCGGACCATTGCTCCCACACAAAAAGTGCCAGCCAGTCAAGCTCTTGCTGCTCTTCCTCGGCCATTGGCAGCGCATCTACAGCACCACAGACATCGGGGCTCCGGGCTTTCCCTGACGAACAGGGCTTCGACGTTTACCACCAGCTGCACCTGGGCGCCCACTCCAAAAAAAACCCGAAAAAACACGAACGTCGGACGATTGCTCCCACACCGAAAGTGCCAGCCAGTCAAGCTGCTGCGGCTCCTCCCCGGCCATTGGCACCGCATCTACAGCACCACAGACATCGGGGCTCCGGGCTTTCCCTGACGAACAGGGCTTCGACGTTTACCACCAGCTGCACCTGGGGGGCCCACTGAAAAAAACCCCAAAAAATCACGACCGTCGGACGATTGCTCCCACACCGAAAGTGCCAGCCAGTCAAGCTCTTGCTACTCCTCCCCGGCCATTGGCAGCGCATCTACAGCACCACAGACATGGGGGCTCCGGGCTTTCCCTGACGAACAGGGCTTCGACGTTTACCACCAGCTGCACCTGGGCGCCCACTGAAAAAAAACCCCGAAAAATCACGAACGTCGGACGATTGCTCCCACACCAAAAGTGCCAGCCAGTCAAGCTCTTGCTGCTCCTCACCGGCCATTGGCAGCGCATCTACAGCACCACAGACATCGGGGCTCCGGGCTTTCCCTGACGAACAGGGCTTCGACGTTTACCACCACCTGCACCTCTGCCCCCATTGGAAAAAAACCCCGAAAAATCACGAACGTCGGACGATTGCTCCCACACCGAAAGTGCCAGCCAGTCAAGCTCCTGCTGCTCGTCCCAGGCGACTGGCAGCGCATCTACAGCACCACAGACATCGGGTTTCCGGGCTTTCCCTGACGAACAGGGCTTCGACGTTTACCACCACCTGCACCTGGGCGCCCACTCCAAAAAAAACCCGAAAAAATCACGAACGTCGGACCATTGCTCCCACACAAAAAGTGCCAGCCAGTCAAGCTCTTGCTGCTCTTCCTCGGCCATTGGCAGCGCATCTACAGCACCACAGACATCGGGGCTCCGGGCTTTCCCTGATGAACAGGGCTTCGACGTTTACCACCAGCTGCACCTGGGCGCCCACTCCAAAAAAAACCCGAAAAAACACGAACGTCGGACGATTGCTCCCACACCGAAAGTGCCAGCCAGTCAAGCTGCTGCGGCTCCTCCCCGGCCATTGGCAGCGCATCTACAGCACCACAGACATCGGGGCTCAGGGCTTTCCCTGACGAACAGGGCTTCGACGTTTACCACCACCTGCACCTGGGCGCCCATTGGAAAAAAACACAAGAAAAATCACGAACGTTGGACGATTGCTCCCACACCAAAAGTGCCAGCCAGTCAAGCTCTTGCTGCTCATCACCGGCCATTGGGAGCCCATCTACAGCACCACAGACATCGGGGCTCCGGGCTTTCCCTGACGAACAGGGCTTCGACGTTTACCACCAGATGCACCTGGGGGGCCCACTGAAAAAAACCCCGAAAAATCATGAACGTCGGACGATTGCTCCCACACCGAAATTGCCAGCTAGTCAAGCTCTTGCTGCTCCTCCCCGGCCATTGGCAGCGCATCTACAGCACCACAGACATCGGGGCTCCGGGCTTTCCCTGACCAACAGGGCTTCGACGTTTACCACCAGCTGCACCTGGGGGGCCCACTGAAAAAAACCCCAAAAAATCACGACCGTCGGACGATTGCTCCCACACCGAAAGTGCCAGCCAGTCAAGCTCTTGCTGCTCCTCCCCGGCCATTGGCAGCGCATCTACAGCACCACAGACATGGGGGCTCCGGGCTTTCCCTGACGAACAGGGCTTCGATGTTTACCACCAGCTGCACCTGGGCGCCCACTGAAAAAAAACGTCGAAAAATCACGAACGTCGGACGATTGCTCCCACACCAAAAGTGCCAGCCAGTCAAGCTCTTGCTGCTCCTCACCGGCCATTGGCAGCGCATCTACAGCACCACAGACATCGGGGCTCCGGGCTTTCCCTGACGAACAGGGCTTCGACGTTTACCACCACCTGCACCTCTGCCCCCATTGGAAAAAAATCCCAAAAAATCATGAACGTCGGACGATTGCTCCCACACCGAAATTGCCAGCCAGTCAAGCTCTTGCTGCTCCTCCCCGGCCATTGGCAGCGCATCTACAGCACCACAGACATCGGGGCTCCGGGCTTTCCCTGACGAACAGGGCTTCGACGTTTACCACCACCTGCACCTGGGCGCCCACTAAAAAAAAACCCAAAAAATCACGAACGTCGGACCATTGCTCCCACACCGAAAGTGCCAGCCAGTCAAGTTCTTGCTGCTCCTCCCCGGCCATTGGCAGCGCATCTACAGCACCACAGACATCGGGGCTCCGGGCTTTCCCTGACGAACAGGGCTTCGACGTTTGCCACCAGCTGCACCTGGGGGGCCCACTGAAAAAAACCCCAATAAATCATGAACGTCGGACGATTGCTCCCACATCGAAAGTGCCAGCCAGTCAAGCTCTTCCTGCTCCTCACCGGCCATTGGCAGCGCATCTACAGCACCACAGACATCGGGGCTCCGGGCTTTCCCTGACGAACAGGGCTTCTACGTTTACCACCAGCTGCACCTGAGCGCTCACTCCAAAAAAAAAGCCGAAAAATCACGAACGTTGGACGATTTTTCCCACACAAAAAGTTCCAGCCAGTCAAGCTCTTGCTGCTCCTCCCCGGCCATTGGCAGCGCATCTACAGCACCACAGACATCGGGGCTCCGGGCTTTCCCTGACGAACAGGGCTTCGACGTTTACCACCAGCTGCACCTGGGCGCCCACTGGAAAAAAACCCCGAAAAATAACGAACGTCGGATGATTGCTCCCACACCAAAAGTGCCAGCCAGTCAAGCTCTTGCTGCTCCTCCCAAGCCATTGGCAGCGCATCTACAGCACCACAGACATCGGGGCTCCGGGCTTTCCCTGACGAACAGGGCTTCGACGTTTACCACCAGCTGCACCTGGGCGCCCATTGGAAAAAAACCCAAGAAAAATCACGAACGTTGGACGATTGCTCCCACACCAAAAGTGCCAGCAACTCAAGCTCTTGCTGCTCATCACCGGCCACTGGCAGCCCATCTACAGCACCAAAGACATCGGGCCTCCGGGCTTTCCCTGACGAACAGGGCTTCGACGTTTACCACCAGCTGCACCTGGGGGGCCCACTGAAAAAAACCCTGAAAAATCACGACCGTCGGACGATTGCTCCCACACCGAAAGTGCCAGCCAGTCAAGCTCTTGCTGCTCCTCCCCGGCCATTAGCAGCGCATCTACAGCACCACAGACATGGGGGCTCCGGGCTTTCCCTGACGAACAGGGCTTCGACGTTTACCACCAGCTGCACCTGGGCGCCCACTGAAAAAAAACCCCGAAAAATCACGAACGTCGGACGATTGCTCCCACACCGAAAGTGCCAGCCAGTCAAGCTCCTGCGGCTCCTCCCCGGCCACTGGCAGCGCATCTACAGCACCACAGACATCGGGGCTCCGGGCTTTCCCTGACGAACAGGGCTTTGACGTTTACCACCACCTGCACCTGGGCGCCCACTCCAAAAAAAACCCGAAAAAACACGAACGTCGGACGATTGCTCCCACACAAAAAGTTCCAGCCAGTCAAGCTCTTGCTGCTCCTACTCGGCCATTGGCAGCGCATCTACAGCACCACAGACATCGGGGCTCCGGGCTTTCCCTGACGAACAGGGCTTCGACGTTTACCACCAGCTGCACCTGGGCGCCCACTGAAAAAAAACCCCAAAAAATCACGAACGTCGGACGATTGCTCCCACACCAAAAGTGCCAGCCAGTCAAGCTCTTGCTGCTCCTCACCGGCCATTGGCAGCGCATCTACAGCACCACAGACATCAGGGCTCCGGGCTTTCCCTGACGAACAGGGCTTCGACGTTTACCACCACCTGCACCTCTGCCCCCATTGGAAAAAAACCCCGAAAAATCACGAACGTCGGACGATTGCTCCCACACCGAAAGTGCCAGCCAGTCAAGCTCCTGCTGCTCCTCCCCGGCCACTGGCAGCGCATCTACAGCACCACAGACATCGGGTTTCCGGGCTTTCCCTGACGAACAGGGCTTCGACGTTTACCACCACCTGCACCTGGGCGCCCACTCCAAAAAAAACCCGAAAAAATCACGAACGTCGGACCATTGCTCCCACACAAAAAGTGCCAGCCAGTCAAGCTCTTGCTGCTCTTCCTCGGCCATTGGCAGCGCATCTACAGCACCACAGACATCGGGGCTCCGGGCTTTCCCTGACGAACAGGGCTTCGACGTTTACCACCAGCTGCACCTGGGCGCCCACTCCAAAAAAAACCCGAAAAAACACGAACGTCGGACGATTGCTCCCACACCGAAAGTGCCAGCCAGTCAAGCTGCTGCGGCTCCTCCCCGGCCATTGGCACCGCATCTACAGCACCACAGACATCGGGGCTCCGGGCTTTCCCTGACGAACAGGGCTTCGACGTTTACCACCACCTGCACCTGGGCGCCCACTCCAAAAAAAACCCGAAAAAACACGAACGTCGGACGATTGCTACCACACAAAAAGTGCCAGCCAGTCAAGCTCTTGCTGCTCCTCCCCGGCCATTGGCAGCGCATCTACAGCACCACAGACATCGGGGCTCCGGGCTTTCCCTGACGAACAGGGCTTCGACGTTTACCACCAGCTGCACCTGGGCGCCCATTGGAAAAAAACACAAGAAAAATCACGAACGTTGGACGATTGCTCCCACACCAAAAGTGCCAGCCAGTCAAGCTCTTGCTGCTCATCACCGGCCATTGGGAGCCCATCTACAGCACCACAGACATCGGGGCTCCGGGCTTTCCCTGACGAACAGGGCTTCGACGTTTACCACCAGATGCACCTGGGGGGCCCACTGAAAAAAACCCCGAAAAATCATGAACGTGGGACGATTGGTCCCACACCGAAATTGCCAGCTAGTCAAGCTCTTGCTGCTCCTCCCCGGCCATTGGCAGCGCATCTACAGCACCACAGACATCGGGGCTCCGGGCTTTCCCTGACAAACAGGGCTTCGACGTTTACCACCAGCTGCACCTGGGGGGCCCACTGAAAAAAACCCCAAAAAATCACGACCGTCGGACGATTGCTCCCACACCGAAAGTGCCAGCCAGTCAAGCTCTTGCTGCTCCTCCCCGGCCATTGGCAGCGCATCTACAGCACCACAGACATCGGGGCTCCGGGCTTTCCCTGACGAACAGGGCTTCGACGTTTACCACCAGCTGCACCTGGGCGCCCACTGAAAAAAAACCCCGAAAAATCACGAACGTCGGACGATTGCTCCCACACCAAAAGTGCCAGCCAGTCAAGCTCTTGCTGCTCCTCACCGGCCATTGGCAGCGCATCTACAGCACCACAGACATCGGGGCTCCGGGCTTTCCCTGACGAACAGGGCTTCGACGTTTACCACCACCTGCACCTCTGCCCCCATTGGAAAAAAATCCCAAAAAATCATGAATGTCGGACGATTGCTCCCACACCGAAATTGCCAGCCAGTCAAGCTCTTGCTGCTCCTCCCCGGCCATTGGCAGCGCATCTACAGCACCACAGACATCGGGGCTCCGGGCTTTCCCTGACGAACAGGGCTTCGACGTTTACCACCAGCTGCACCTGGGGGGCCCACTGAAAAAAACCCCAATAAATCATGAACGTCGGACGATTGCTCCCACATCGAAAGTGCCAGCCAGTCAAGCTCTTCCTGCTCCTCACCGGCCATTGGCAGTGCATCTACAGCACGACAGACATCGGGGCTCCGGGCTTTCCCTGACGAACAGGGCTTCTACGTTTACCACCAGCTGCACCTGAGCGCTCACTCCAAAAAAAACCCGAAAAATCACGAACGTTGGACGATTTTTCCCACACAAAAAGTTCCAGGCAGTCAAGCTCTTGCTGCTCCTCCCCGGCCATTGGCAGCGCATCTACAGCACCACAGACATCGGGGCTCCGGGCTTTCCCTGACGAACAGGGCTTCGACCTTTACCACCAGCTGCACCTGGGGGGCCCACTGGAAAAAAGCCCCGAAAAATCATGAACGTCGGACGATTGCTCCCACACCGAATGTGCCAGCCAGTCAAGCTTCTGCTGCTCCTCACCGGCCATTGGCAGCGCATCTACAGCACCACAGACATCGGGGCTCCGGGCTTTCCCTGACGAACAGGGCTTCGACGTTTACCACCACATGCACCTGGGCGCCCATTGGAAAAAAACCCAAGAAAAATCACGAACGTTGGACGATTGCTCCCACACCAAAAGTGCCAGCAACTCAAGCTCTTGCTGCTCATCACTGGCCACTGGCAGCCCATCTACAGCACCAAAGACATCGGGCCTCCGGGCTTTCCCTGACGAACAGGGCTTCGACGTTTACCACCAGCTGCACCTGGGGGGCCCACTGAAAAAAACACTGAAAAATCACGACCGTCGGACGATTGCTCCCACACCGAAAGTGCCAGCCAGTCAAGCTCTTGCTGCTCCTCCCCGGCCATTGGCAGCGCATCTACAGCACCACAGACATGGGGGCTCCGGGCTTTCCCTGACGAACAGGGCTTCGACGTTTACCACCAGCTGCACCTGGGCGCCCACTGAAAAAAAACCCCGAAAAATCACGAACGTCGGACGATTGCTCCCACACCGAAAGTGCCAGCCAGTCAAGCTCTTGCTGCTCCTCACCGGCCATTGGCAGCGCATCTACAGCACCACAGACATCGGGGCTCCGGGCTTTCCCTGACGAACAGGGCTTCGACGTTTACCACCACCTGCACCTCTGCCCCCATTGGAAAAAAACCCCGAAAAATAACGAACGTCGGACGATTGCTCCCACACCGAAAGTGCCAGCCAGTCAAGCTCCTGCGGCTCCTCCCCGGCCACTGGCAGCGCATCTACAGCACCACAGACATCGGGGCTCCGGGCTTTCCCTGACGAACAGGG
Organism: Chlamydotis macqueenii; assembly: GCF_036417535.1. NCBI lineage: Eukaryota > Metazoa > Chordata > Aves > Otidiformes > Otididae > Chlamydotis > Chlamydotis macqueenii. Next base: position 31,880,347 of record NC_141592.1, on the reverse strand, counting down.
CTTTGACGTTTACCACCACCTGCACCTGGGCGCCCACTCCAAAAAAAACCCGAAAAAACACGAACGTCGGACGATTGCTCCCACACAAAAAGTTCCAGCCAGTCAAGCTCTTGCTGCTCCTACTCGGCCATTGGCAGCGCATCTACAGCACCACAGACATCGGGGCTCCGGGCTTTCCCTGACGAACAGGGCTTCGACGTTTACCACCAGCTGCACCTGGGGGGCCCACTGAAAAAAACCCCGAAAAATCATGAACGTCGGACGATTGCTCCCACTACCGAAATTGCCAGCTAGTCAAGCTCTTGCTGCTCCTCCCCGGCCATTGGCAGCGCATCTACAGCACCACAGACATCGGGGCTCCGGGCTTTCCCTGACGAACAGGGCTTCGACGTTTACCTCCAGCTGCACCTGGGCACCCACTCCAAAAAAAACCCGAAAAATCACGAACGTCGGACGATTGCTCCCACACCGAAAGTGCCAGCCAGTCAAGCTCCTGCTGCTCCTCCCCGGCCACTGGCCGCGCATCTACAGCACCACAGACATCGGGGCTCCGGGCTTTCCCTGACGAACAGGGCTTCGACGTTTACCACCAGCTGCACCTGGGCGCCCACTCCAAAAAAACCCCGAAAAATCATGAACGTCGGACGATTGCTCCCACACAAAAAGTTCCAGCCAGTCAAGCTCCTGCGGCTCCTCCCCGGCCACTGGCAGCGCATCTACAGCACCACAGACATCGGGGCTCCGGGCTTTCCCTGACGAACAGGGCTTCGACGTTTACCACCACCTGCACCTCTGCCCCCATTGGAAAAAAACCCCGAAAAATAACGAACGTCGGACGATTGCTCCCACACCGAAAGTGCCAGCCAGTCAAGCTCCTGCGGCTCCTCCCCGGCCACTGGCAGCGCATCTACAGCACCACAGACATCGGGGCTCCGGGCTTTCCCTGACGAACAGGGCTTCGACGTTTACCACCACCTGCAACTGGGGGGCCCACTGAAAAAAACCCCAAGAAATCCTGAACGTCGGACGATTGCTCCCACACTGAATGTGCCAGCCAGTCAAGCTTCTGCTGCTCCTCACCGGCCATTGGCAGCGCATCTACAGCACCACAGACATCGGGGCTCCGGGCTTTCCCTGACGAACAGGGCTTCGACGTTTACCACCACCTGCACCTGGGCGCCCATTGGAAAAAAACACAAGAAAAATCACGAACGTTGGACGATTGCTCCCACACCGAAATTGCCAGCCAGTCAAGCTCTTGCTGCTCCTCCCCGGCCATTGGCAGCGCATCTACAGCACCACAGACATCGGGGCTCCGGGCTTTCCCTGACGAACAGGGCTTCGACGTTTACCACCAGCTGCACCTGGGGGGCCCACTGAAAAAACCCCAAAAAATCACGACCGTCGGACGATTGCTCCCACACCGAAAGTGCCAGCCAGTCAAGCTCTTGCTGCTCCTCCCCGGCCATTGGCAGCGCATCTACAGCACCACAGACATCGGGGCTCCGGGCTTTCCCTGACGAACAGGGCTTCGACGTTTACCACCAGCTGCACCTGCGTGGCCCACTGAAAAAACCCCAAAAAATCACGACCGTCGGACGATTGCTCCCACACCGAAAGTGCCAGCCAGTCAAGCTCCTGCTGCTCCTCCCCGGCCACTAGCAGCGCATCTACAGCACCACAGACATCGGGGCTCCGGGCTTTCCCTGACGAACAGGGCTTTGACGTTTACCACCACCTGCACCTGGGCGCCCACTCCAAAAAAAACCCGAAAAAAACACGAACGTCGGACCATTGCTCCCACACAAAAAGTTCCAGCCAGTCAAGATCTTGCTGCTCCTCCTCGGCCATTGGCAGCGCATCTACAGCACCACAGACATCGGGGCTCCGGGCTTTCCCTGACGAACAGGGCTTCGACGTTTACCACCAGCTGCACCTGGGGGGCCCACTGAAAAAAACACCGAAAAATCATGAACGTCGGACGATTGCTCCCACACCGAAAGTGCCAGCCAGACAAGCTCTTGCTGCTCCTCCCCGGCCATTGGCAGCGCATCTACAGCACCACAGACATCGGGGCTCCGGGATATCCCTGATGAACAGGGCTTCGACGTTTACCACCAGCTGCGCCTGGGCGCCCACTAAAAAAAAACCCAAAAAATCACGAACGTCGGACCATTGCTCCCACACCAAAAGTGCCAGCCAGTCAAGCTCTTGCTGCTCCTCCCCGGCCATTGGCAGCACATCTACAGCACCACAGACATCGGGGCTCCGGGCTTTCCCTGACGAACAGGGCTTCGACGTTTACCACCAGCTGCACCTGGGCGCCCACTGGAAAAAAACCCCGAAAAATAACGAACGTCGGATGATTGCTCCCACACCAAAAGTGCCAGCCAGTCAAGCTCTTGCTGCTCCTCCCAAGCCATTGGCAGCGCATCTACAGCACCACAGACATCGGGGCTCCGGGCTTTCCCTGACGAACAGGGCTTCGACGTTTACCACCAGCTGCACCTGGGCGCCCACTCCAAAAAAAACTCGAAAAATCACGAACGTTGGACGATTGCTCCCACACCGAAAGTGCCAGCCAGTCAAGCTCTTGCTGCTCCTCACTGGCCATTGGCAGCGCATCTACAGCACCACAGACATCGGGGCTCCGGGCTTTCCCTGACGAACAGGGCTTCGACGTTTACCACCAGCTGCACCTGGGGGGCCCACTCCAAAAAAAACCCGAAAAATCACGAACGTTGGACGATTGCTCCCACACAAAAAGTTCCAGCCAGTCAAGCTCTTGCTGCTCCTCCCCGGCCATTGGCAGCGCATCTACAGCACCACAGACATCGGGGCTCCGGGCTTTCCCTGACGAACAGGGCTTCGACGTTTACCACCAGCTGCACCTGGGCGCCCACTAAAAAAAAACCCAAAAAATCACGAACGTCGGACCACTGCTCCCACACCGAAAGTGCCAGCCAGTCAAGCTCTTGCTGCTCCTCACCGGCCATTGGCAGCGCATCTACAGCACCCCAGACATCGGGGCTCCGGGCTTTCCCTGACGAACAGGGCTTCGACGTTTACCACCAGCTGCACCTGGGCGCCCACTCCAGAAAAACCCGAAAAATCACGAACGTCGGACGATTCCTCCCACACCGAAAGCGCCAGCCAGTCAAGCTCTTGCTGCTCCTCCCCGGCCATTGGCAGCGCATCTACAGCACCACAGACATCGGGGCTCCGGGCATTCCCTGACGAACAGGGCTTCGACGTTTACCACCAGCTGCACCTGAGCACGCACTAAAAAAAACAGCAAAAAAATCACGAACATCGGACCATTGCTCCCACACCGAAAGTGCCAGCCAGTCAAGCTCCTGCTGCTCCTCCCCGGCCACTGGCAGCGCATCTACAGCACCACAGACATCGGGGCTCCGGGCTTTCCCTGACGAACAGGGCTTCGACGTTTACCACCAGCTGCGCCTGGGCGCCCACTAAAATAAAACCCAAAAAATCACGATCGTCGGACGATTGCTCCCACACCGAAAGTGCCAGCCAGTCAAGCTCTTGCTGCTCCGCACCGGCCATTGGCAGCGCATCTACAGCACCACAGACATCGGGGCTCCGGTCTTTCCCTGACGAACAGGGTTCGACATTTACCACCAGCTGCGCCTGGGCGCCCACTAAAATAAAACCCGAAAAATCACGAACGTCGGACCATTGCTCCCACACCGAAAGTGCCAGCCAGTCAAGCTCTTGCTGCTCCTCCCCGGCCATTGGCAGCGCATCTACAGCACCACAGACATCGGGGCTCCGGGCTTTCCCTGACGAACAGGGCTTCGACGTTTGCCACCAGCTGCACCTGGGGGGCCCACTGAAAAAAACCCCAATAAATCATGAACATCGGACGATTGCTCCCACACCGAAAGTGCCAGCCAGTCAAGCTCTTCCTGCTCCTCACCGGCCATTGGCAGCGCATCTACAGCACCACAGACATCGGGGCTCCGGGCTTTCCCTGACGAACAGGGCTTCGACTTTTACCACCAGCTTCACCTGAGCGCTCACTCCAAAAAAACACTGAAAAAACACGAACGTTCGACGATTTTTCCCACACCGAAAGTGCCAGCAACGCAAACTCCTGCTGCTCCTCAGCGGCCATTGGCAGCGCATCTACAGCACCACAGACATCGGGGCTCCGGGCTTTCCCTGACGAACAGGGCTTCGACGTTTACCACCAGCTGCACCTGGGCGCCCACTAAAAAAAAACCCAAAAAATCACGAACGTCGGACGATTGCTCCCACACCGAAAGTGCCAGCCAGTCAAGCTCTTGCTGCTCCTCCCCAGCCATTGGCAGCGCATCTACAGCACCACAGACATCGGGGCTCCGGGCTTTCCCTGACGAACAGGGCTTCGACGTTTACCACCAGCTGCACGTGGGCACGCACTAAAAAAAAACCCCGAAAAATCACGAACGTCGGACGATTGCTCCCACACCGAAAGTGCCAGCCAGTCAAGCTCCTGCTGCTCCTCACCGGCCTCTGGCAGCGCATCTACAGCACCACAGACATCGGGGCTCCGGGCTTTCCCTGACGAACAGGGCTTCGACGTTTACCACCACCTGCACCTGGGCGCCCACTCCAAAAAAAACCCGAAAAATCACGAACGTCGGACCATTGCTCCCACACCGAAAGTGCCAGCCAGTCAAGCTCTTGCTGCTCCTCACCGGCCATTGGCAGCGCATCTACAGCACCACAGACATTGGGGCTCCGGGCTTTCCCTGACGAACAGGGCTTCGACGTTTACCACCACCTGCACCTGGGCGCCCACTCCAAAAAAAACCCGAAAAAACACGAACGTCGGACGATTGCTCCCACACAAAAAGTGCCAGCCAGTCAAGCTTCTGCTGCTCCTCACCGGCCATTGGCAGCGCATCTACAGCACCACAGACATCGGGGCTCCGGGCTTTCCCTGACGAACAGGGCTTCGACGTTTACCACCAGCTGCGCCTGGGCGCCCACTAAAATAAAACCCAAAAAATCACCAACGTCAGACCATTGCTCCCACACCGAAAGTGCCAGCCAGTCAAGCTCTTGCTGCTCCTCCCCGGCCATTGGCAGCGCATCTACAGCACCACAGACATCGGGGCTCCGGGCTTTCCCTGACGAACAGGGCTTCGACGTTTACCACCAGATGCACCTGGGCGCCCACTGGAAAAAAACCCCGAAAAATAACGAACGTCGGACGATTGCTCCCACACCGAAAGTGCCAGCCAGTCAAGCTCTTGCTGCTCCTCCCCGGCCATTGGCAGCGCATCTACAGCACCACAGACATTGGGGCTCCGGGCTTTCCCTGACGAACAGGGCTTCGACGTTTACCACCACCTGCACCTGGGCGCCCACTCCAAAAAAAACCCGAAAAAACACGAACGTCGGACGATTGCTCCCACACAAAAAGTTCCAGCCAGTCAAGCTCTTGCTGCTCCTCCTCGGCCATTGGCAGCGCATCTACAGCACCACAGACATCGGGGCTCCGGGCTTTCCCTGACGAACAGGGCTTCGACGTTTACCACCAGCTGCACCTGGGGGGCCCACTGAAAAAAAACCCCGAAAAATCACGAACGTTGGACGATTGCTCCCACACCGAAAGTGCCAGCCAGTCAAGCTCTTGCTGCTCCTCACCGGCCATTGGCAGCGCATCTACAGCACCACAGACATGGGGGCTCCGAGCTTTCCCTGACGAACAGGGCTTCGACGTTTACCACCACCTGCACCTCTGCCCCCATTGGAAAAAAACCCCGAAAAATCACGAACGTCGGACGATTGCTCCCACACCGAAAGTGCCAGCCAGTCAAGCTCTTGCTGCTCCTCACCGGCCATTGGCAGCGCATCTACAGCACCACAGACATCGGGGCTCCGGGCTTTCCCTGACGAACAGGGCTTCGACGTTTACCACCAGCTGCACCTGGGGGGCCCACTGAAAAAAACCCCGAAAAATCATGAACGTCGGACGATTGCTCCCACACCAAAAGTGCCAGCCAGTCAAGCTCTTGCTGCTCCTCCCCGGCCATTGGCAGCGCATCTACAGCACCACAGACATCGGGGCTCCGGGCTTTCCCTGACGAACAGGGCTTCGACGTTTACCACCAGCTGCACCTGGGCGCCCACTCCAGAAAAACCCGAAAAATCACGAACGTCGGACGATTCCTCCCACACCGAAAGTGCCAGCCAGTCAAGCTCTTGCTGCTCCTCCCCGGCCATTGGCAGCGCATCTACAGCACCACAGACATCGGGGCTCCGGGCATTCCCTGACGAACAGGGCTTCGACGTTTACCACCAGCTGCACCTGAGCACGCACTAAAAAAAACAGCAAAAAAATCACGAACATCGGACCATTGCTCCCACACCGAAAGTGCCAGCCAGTCAAGCTCCTGCTGCTCCTCCCCGGCCACTGGCAGCGCATCTACAGCACCACAGACATCGGGGCTCCGGGCTTTCCCTGACGAACAGGGCTTCGACGTTTACCACCAGCTGCGCCTGGGCGCCCACTAAAATAAAACCCAAAAAATCACGATCGTCGGACGATTGCTCCCACACCGAAAGTGCCAGCCAGTCAAGCTCTTGCTGCTCCGCACCGGCCATTGGCAGCGCATCTACAGCACCACAGACATCGGGGCTCCGGTCTTTCCCTGACGAACAGGGTTCGACATTTACCACCAGCTGCGCCTGGGCGCCCACTAAAATAAAACCCAAAAAATCACGAACGTCGGACCATTGCTCCCACACCGAAAGTGCCAGCCAGTCAAGCTCTTGCTGCTCCTCCCCGGCCATTGGCAGCGCATCTACAGCACCACAGACATCGGGGCTCCGGGCTTTCCCTGACGAACAGGGCTTCGACGTTTGCCACCAGCTGCACCTGGGGGGCCCACTGAAAAAAACCCCAATAAATCATGAACATCGGACGATTGCTCCCACACCGAAAGTGCCAGCCAGTCAAGCTCTTCCTGCTCCTCACCGGCCATTGGCAGCGCATCTACAGCACCACAGACATCGGGGCTCCGGGCTTTCCCTGACGAACAGGGCTTCGACTTTTACCACCAGCTTCACCTGAGCGCTCACTCCAAAAAAACACTGAAAAAACACGAACGTTCGACGATTTTTCCCACACCGAAAGTGCCAGCAACGCAAACTCCTGCTGCTCCTCAGCGGCCATTGGCAGCGCATCTACAGCACCACAGACATCGGGGCTCCGGGCTTTCCCTGACGAACAGGGCTTCGACGTTTACCACCAGCTGCACCTGGGCGCCCACTAAAAAAAAACCCAAAAAATCACGAACGTCGGACGATTGCTCCCACACCGAAAGTGCCAGCCAGTCAAGCTCTTGCTGCTCCTCCCCAGCCATTGGCAGCGCATCTACAGCACCACAGACATCGGGGCTCCGGGCTTTCCCTGACGAACAGGGCTTCGACGTTTACCACCAGCTGCACGTGGGCACGCACTAAAAAAAAACCCCGAAAAATCACGAACGTCGGACGATTGCTCCCACACCGAAAGTGCCAGCCAGTCAAGCTCCTGCTGCTCCTCACCGGCCTCTGGCAGCGCATCTACAGCACCACAGACATCGGGGCTCCGGGCTTTCCCTGACGAACAGGGCTTCGACGTTTACCACCACCTGCACCTGGGCGCCCACTCCAAAAAAAACCCGAAAAATCACGAACGTCGGACCATTGCTCCCACACCGAAAGTGCCAGCCAGTCAAGCTCTTGCTGCTCCTCACCGGCCATTGGCAGCGCATCTACAGCACCACAGACATTGGGGCTCCGGGCTTTCCCTGACGAACAGGGCTTCGACGTTTACCACCACCTGCACCTGGGCGCCCACTCCAAAAAAAACCCGAAAAAACACGAACGTCGGACGATTGCTCCCACACAAAAAGTGCCAGCCAGTCAAGCTTCTGCTGCTCCTCACCGGCCATTGGCAGCGCATCTACAGCACCACAGACATCGGGGCTCCGGGCTTTCCCTGACGAACAGGGCTTCGACGTTTACCACCACCTGCACCTGGGCGCCCACTCCAAAAAAACCCCGAAAAAACACGAACGTCGGACGATTGCTCCCACACAAAAAGTTCCAGCCAGTCAAGCTCTTGCTGCTCCTCCTCGGCCATTGGCAGCGCATCTACAGCACCACAGACATCGGGGCTCCGGGCTTTCCCTGACGAACAGGGCTTCGACGTTTACCACCAGCTGCGCCTGGGCGCCCACTAAAATAAAACCCAAAAAATCACCAACGTCAGACCATTGCTCCCACACCGAAAGTGCCAGCCAGTCAAGCTCTTGCTGCTCCTCCCCGGCCATTGGCAGCGCATCTACAGCACCACAGACATCGGGGCTCCGGGCTTTCCCTGACGAACAGGGCTTCGACGTTTACCACCAGATGCACCTGGGCGCCCACTGGAAAAAAACCCCGAAAAATAACGAACGTCGGACGATTGCTCCCACACCGAAAGTGCCAGCCAGTCAAGCTCTTGCTGCTCCTCCCCGGCCATTGGCAGCGCATCTACAGCACCACAGACATTGGGGCTCCGGGCTTTCCCTGACGAACAGGGCTTCGACGTTTACCACCACCTGCACCTGGGCGCCCACTCCAAAAAAAACCCGAAAAAACACGAACGTCGGACGATTGCTCCCACACAAAAAGTTCCAGCCAGTCAAGCTCTTGCTGCTCCTCCTCGGCCATTGGCAGCGCATCTACAGCACCACAGACATCGGGGCTCCGGGCTTTCCCTGACGAACAGGGCTTCGACGTTTACCACCAGCTGCACCTGGGGGGCCCACTGAAAAAAAACCCCGAAAAATCACGAACGTCGGACGATTGCTCCCACACCGAAAGTGCCAGCCAGTCAAGCTCTTGCTGCTCCTCACCGGCCATTGGCAGCGCATCTACAGCACCACAGACATCGGGGCTCCGGGCTTTCCCTGACGAACAGGGCTTCGACGTTTACCACCAGCTGCACCTGGGGGGCCCACTGAAAAAAACCCCGAAAAATCATGAACGTCGGACGATTGCTCCCACACCAAAAGTGCCAGCCAGTCAAGCTCTTGCTGCTCCTCCCCGGCCATTGGCAGCGCATCTACAGCACCACAGACATCGGGGCTCCGGGCTTTCCCTGACGAACAGGGCTTCGACGTTTACCACCAGCTGCACCTGGGCGCCCACTAAAAAAAAACCCCGAAAAATAACGAACGTCGGACGATTGCTCCCACACCGAAAGTGCCAGCCAGTCAAGCTCTTGCTGCTCCTCACCGGCCATTGGCAGCGCATCTACAGCACCACAGACATTGGGGCTCCGGGCTTTCCCTGACGAACAGGGCTTCGACGTTTACCACCACCTGCACCTGGGCGCCCACTCCAAAAAAAACCCGAAAAAACACGAACGTCGGACGATTGCTCCCACACAAAAAGTTCCAGCCAGTCAAGCTCTTGCTGCTCCTCCTCGGCCATTGGCAGCGCATCTACAGCACCACAGACATCGGGGCTCCGGGCTTTCCCTGACCAACAGGGCTTCGACGTTTACCACCAGCTGCACCTGGGGGGCCCACTGAAAAAAACCCCGAAAAATCATGAACGTCGGACGATTGCTCCCACACTGAATGTGCCAGCCAGTCAAGCTTCTGCTGCTCCTCACCGGCCATTGGCAGCGCATCTACAGCACCACAGACATCGGGGCTCCGGGCTTTCCCTGACGAACAGGGCTTCGACGTTTACCACCACCTGCACCTGGGCGCCCATTGGAAAAAAAACCAAGAAAAATCACGAACGTTGGACGATTGCTCCCACACCGAAAGTGCCAGCCAGTCAAGCTCTTGCTGCTCCTCCCCGGCCATTGGCAGCGCATCTACAGCACCACAGACATCGGGGCTCCGGGCTTTCCCTGACGAACAGGGCTTCGACGTTTACCACCAGCTGCACCTGGGGGGCCCACTGAAAAAAACCCCGAAAAATCAAGAACGTTGGACGATTGCTCCCACACCGAAATTGCCAGCTAGTCAAGCTCTTGCTGCTCCTCCCCGGCCATTGGCAGCGCATCTACAGCACCACAGACATCGGGGCTCCGGGCTTTCCCTGACGAACAGGGCTTCGACGTTTACCACCAGCTGCACCTCTGCCCCCATTGGAAAAAAACCCCGAAAAATCACGAACGTTGGACGATTGCTCCCACACCGAAAGTGCCAGCCAGTCAAGCTCCTGCTGCTCCTCCCCGGCCAATGGCAGCGCATCTACAGCACCACAGACATCGGGGCTCCGGGCTTTCCCTGACGAACAGGGCTTCGACGTTTACCACCACCTGCACCTGGGCGCCCACTCCAAAAAAAACCCGAAAAAATCACAAACGTCGGACCATTGCTCCCACACAAAAAGTTCCAGCCAGTCAAGCTCTTGCTGCTCCTCCTCGGCCATTGGCAGCGCATCTACAGCACCACAGACATTGGGGCTCCGGGCTTTCCCTGACGAACAGGGCTTTGAAGTTTACCACCAGCTGCACCTGGGGGGCCCACTGAAAAAAACCCCGAAAAATAACGAACGTCGGACGATTGCTCCCACACCAAAAGTGCCAGCCAGTCAAGCTCTTGCTGCTCCTCCCAAGCCATTGGCAGCGCATCTACAGCACCACAGACATCGGGGCTCCGGGTATTCCCTGACGAACAGGGCTTCGACGTTTACCACCAGCTGCACCTGGGGGGCCCACTCCAAAAAAAACCCGAAAAATCACGAACGTTGGACGATTGCTCCCACACAAAAAGTTCCAGCCAGTCAAGCTCTTGCTGCTCCTCCCCGGCCATTGGCAGCGCATCTACAGCACCACAGACATCGGGGCTCCGGGCTTTCCCTGACGAACAGGGCTTCGACGTTTACCACCAGCTGCGCCTGGGCGCCCACTAAAAAAACACCCAAAAAATCGCGAACGTCGGACCACTGCTCCCACACCGAAAGTGCCAGCCAGTCAAGCTCTTGCTGCTCCTCTCCGGCCATTGGCAGGGCATCTACAGCACCACAGACATCGGGGCTCCGGGCTTTCCCTGATGAACAGGGCTTCGACGTTTACCACCAGCTGCACCTGGGCGCCCACTCCAGAAAAACCCGAAAAATCACGAACGTCGGACGATTCCTCCCACACCGAAAGTGCCAGCCAGTCAAGCTCTTGCTGCTCCTCACCGGCCATTGGCAGCGCATCTACAGCACCACAGACATCGGGGCTCCGGGCATTCCCTGACGAACAGGGCTTCGACGTTTACCACCAGCTGCACCTGAGCACGCACTAAAAAAAACAGCAAAAAAATCACGAACATCAGACGATTGCTCCCACACCGAAAGTGCCAGCCAGTCAAGCTCCTGCTGCTCCTCCCCGGCCACTGGCAGCGCATCTACAGCACCACAGACATCGGGGCTCCGGGCTTTCCCTGACGAACAGGGCTTGGACGTTTACCACCAGCTGCACCTGGGCGCCCACTCCAGAAAAACCATAAAAATCATGAACGTCGGACGATTGCTCCCACACAAAAAGTGCCAGCCAGTCAAGCTCCTGCTGCTCCTCACCGGCCATTGGCAGCGCATCTACAGCACCACAGACATTGGGGCTCCGAGCTTTCCCTGATGAACAGGGCTTCGACGTTTACCACCAGCTGCACCTGGGGGGCCCACTGAAAAAAACCCCGAAAAATCACGAACGTCGGACGATTGCTCCCACACCGAAATTGCCAGCCAGTCAAGCTCTTGCTGCTCCTCCCCGGCCATTGGCAGCGCATCTACAGCACCACAGACATCGGGGCTCCGGGCTTTCCCTGACGAACAGGGCTTCGACGTTTACCACCAGCTGCGCCTGGGCGCCCACTAAAATAAAACCCAAAAAATCACCAACGTCAGAGCATTGCTCCCACACCGAAAGTGCCAGCCAGTCAAGCTCTTGCTGCTCCTCCCCGGCCATTGGCAGCGCATCTACAGCACCACAGACATCGGGGCTCCGGGCTTTCCCTGACGAACAGGGCTTCGACGTTTACCACCAGCTGCACCTGGGCGCCCACTGGAAAAAAACCCCGAAAAATAACGAACGTCGGACGATTGCTCCCACACCGAAAGTGCCAGCCAGTCAAGCTCTTGCTGCTCCTCACCGGCCATTGGCAGCGCATCTACAGCACCACAGACATCGGGGCTCCGGGCTTTCCCTGACGAACAGGGCTTCGACGTTTACCACCAGCTGCACCTGGGGGGCACACTGAAAAAAACCCCGAAAAATCATGAACGTCGGACGATTGCTCCCACACTGAATGTGCCAGCCAGTCAAGCTTCTGCTGCTCCTCCCCGGCCATTGGCAGCGCATCTACAGCACCACAGACATCGGGGCTCCGGGCTTTCCCTGACGAACAGGGCTTCGACGTTTGCCACCAGCTGCACCTGGGGGGCCCACTGAAAAAAGCCCCGAAAAATCATGAACGTCGGACGATTGCTCCCACACCGAATGTGCCAGTCAGTCAAGCTCTTCCTGCTCCTCACCGGCCATTGGCAGCGCATCTACAGCACCACAGACATCGGGGCTCCGGGCATTCCCTGACAAACAGGGCTTCGACGTTTACCACCACATGCACCTGGGCGCCCATTGGAAAAAAACCCAAGAAAAATCACGAACATTGGACGATTGCTCCCACACCAAAAGTGCCAGCAACTCAAGCTCTTGCTGCTCATCACCGGCCACTGGCAGCCCATCTACAGCACCACAGACATCGGGCCTCCGGGCTTTCCCTGACGAACAGGGCTTCGACCTTTACCACCAGCTGCACCTGGGGGGCCCACTGAAAAAAACCCTGAAAAATCACGACCGTCAGACGATTGCTCCCACACCGAAAGTGCCAGCCAGTCAAGCTCTTGCTGCTCCTCCCCGGCCATTGGCAGCGCATCTACAGCACCACAGACATGGGGGCTCCGGGCTTTCCCTGACGAACAGGGCTTCGACGTTTACCACCAGCTGCACCTGGGCGCCCACTGAAAGAAAACCCCGAAAAATCACGAACGTCGGACGATTGCTCCCACACCGAAAGTGCCAGCCAGTCAAGCTCTTGCTGCTCCTCACCGGCCATTGGCAGCGCATCTACAGCACCACAGACATCGGGGCTCCGGGCTTTCCCTGACGAACAGGGCTTCGACGTTTACCACCACCTGCACCTGGGCGCCCACTCCAAAAAAAACCCGAAAAAACACGAACGTTGGACGATTGCTCCCACACAAAAAGTTCCAGCCAGTCAAGCTCTTGCTGCTCCTACTCGGCCATTGGCAGCGCATCTACAGCACCACAGACATCGGGGTTCCGGGCTTTCCCTGACGAACAGGGCTTCGACGTTTACCACCAGCTGCACCTGGGGGGCCCACTGAAAAAAACCCCAATAAATCATGAACGTCGGACGATTGCTCCCACACTGAATGTGCCAGCCAGTCAAGCTTCTGCTGCTCCTCACCGGCCATTGGCAGCGCATCTACAGCACCACAGACATCGGAGCTCCGGGCTTTCCCTGACGAACAGGGCTTCGACGTTTACCACCACCTGCACCTGGGCGCCCATTGGAAAAAAACACAAGAAAAATCACGAACGTTGGACGATTGCTCCCACACCGAAAGTGCCAGCCAGTCAAGCTCTTGCTGCTCATCACCGGCCATTGGGAGCCCATCTACAGCACCACAGACATCGGGGCTCCGGGCTTTCCCTGACGAACAGGGCTTCGACGTTTACCACCAGCTGCACCTGGGGGGCCCACTGAAAAAAACCCCGAAAAATCATGAACGTCGGACGATTGCTCCCACACCGAAATTGCCAGCTAGTCAAGCTCTTGCTGCTCCTCCCCGGCCATTGGCAGCGCATCGACAGCACCACAGACATCGGGGCTCCGGGCTTTCCCTGACGAACAGGGCTTCGACGTTTACCACCAGCTGCACCTGGGGGGCCCACTGAAAAAAACCCCAAAAAATCACGACCGTCGGACGATTGCTCTCACACCGAAAGTGCCAGCCAGTCAAGCTCTTGCTGCTCCTCCCCGGCCATTGGCAGCGCATCTACAGCACCACAGACATCGGGGCTCCGGGCTTTCCCTGACGAACAGGGCTTCGACGTTTACCACCACCTGCACCTCTGCCCCCATTGGAAAAAAAACCCCGAAAAATCACGAACGTCGGACGATTGCTCCCACACCGAAAGTGCCAGCCAGTCAAGCTCCTGCTGCTCCTCCCCGGCCACTGGCAGCGCATCTACAGCACCACAGACATCGGGGCTCCGGGCTTTCCCTGACGAACAGGGCTTCGACGTTTACCACCACCTGCACCTGGGCGCCCACTCCAAAAAAAACCCGAAAAAATCACAAACGTCGGACGATTGCTCCCACACAAAAAGTTCCAGCCAGTCAAGCTCTTGCTGCTCCTCCTCGGCCATTGGCAGCGCATCTACAGCACCACAGACATCGGGGCTCCGGGCTTTCCCTGACGAACAGGGCTTTGAAGTTTACCACCAGCTGCACCTGGGGGGCCCACTCCAAAAAAAAACCGAAAAATCACGAACGTCGGACGATTGCTCCCACACAAAAAGTTCCAGCCAGTCAAGCTCTTGCTGCTCCTCCCCGGCCATTGGCAGCGCATCTACAGCACCACAGACATCGGGGCTCCGGGCTTTCCCTGACGAACAGAGCTTCGACGTTTACCACCAGCTGCGCCTGGGCTCCCACTAAAAAAAAACCCAAAAAATCACGAACGTCGGACCACTGCTCCCACACCGAAAGTGCCAGCCAGTCAAGCTCTTGCTGCTCCTCTCCGGCCATTGGCAGCGCATCTACAGCACCACAGACATCGGGGCTCCGGGCTTTCCCTGATGAACAGGGCTTCGACGTTTACCACCAGCTGCACCTGGGCGCCCACTCCAGAAAAACCCGAAAAATCACGAACGTCGGACGATTCCTCCCACACCGAAAGTGCCAGCCAGTCAAGCTCTTGCTGCTCCTCACCGGCCATTGGCAGCGCATCTACAGCACCACAGACATGGGGGCTCCGGGCTTTCCCTGACGAACAGGGCTTCGACGTTTACCACCACCTGCACCTCTGCCCCCATTGGAAAAAAACCCCGAAAAATCACGAACGTCGGACGATTGCTCCCACACCAAAAGTGCCAGCCAGTCAAGCTCTTGCTGCTCCTCACCGGCCATTGGCAGCGCATCTACAGCACCACAGACATCGGGGCTCCGGGCTTTCCCTGATGAACAGGGCATCTACGTTTACCACCAGCTGCACCTGGGGGGCCCACTGAAAAAAACCCCGAAAAATCATGAACGTCGGACGATTGCTCCCACACCGAAATTGCCAGCCAGTCAAGCTCTTGCTGCTCCTCCCCGGCCATTGGCAGCGCATCTACAGCACCACAGACATCGGGGCTCCGGGCTTTCCCTGACGAACAGGGCTTCGACGTTTACCACCACCTGCACCTGGGCGCCCACTAAAATAAAACCCAAAAAATCACCAACGTCAGACCATTGCTCCCACACCGAAAGTGCCAGCCAGTCAAGCTCTTGCTGCTCCTCCCCGGCCATTGGCAGCGCATCTACAGCACCACAGACATCGGGGCTCCGGGCTTTCCCTGACGAACAGGGCTTCGACGTTTACCACCAGCTGCACCTGGGCGCCCACTGGAAAAAAACCCGAAAAAACACGAACGTCGGACGATTGCTCCCACACAAAAAGTTCCAGCAAGTCAAGCTCTTGCTGCTCCTCCTCGGCCATTGGCAGCGCATCTACAGCACCACAGACATCGGGGCTCCGGGCTTTCCCTGACCAACAGGGCTTCGACGTTTACCACCAGCTGCACCTGGGGGGCCCACTGAAAAAAACCCCGAGAAATCATGAACGTCGGACGATTGCTCCCACACTGAATGTGCCAGCCAGTCAAGCTCTTGCTGCTCCTCACCGGCCATTGGCAGCGCATCTACAGCACCACAGACATCGGGGCTCCGGGCTTTCCCTGACGAACAGGGCTTCGACGTTTACCACCACATGCACCTGGGCGCCCATTGGATAAAAACCCAAGAAAAATCACGAACGTTGGACGATTGCTCCCACACCGAAAGTGCCAGCAACTCAAGCTCTTGCTGCTCCTCCCCGGCCATTGGCAGCACATCTACAGCACCACAGACATCGGGGCTCCGGGCTTTCCCTGACGAACAGGGCTTTGAAGTTTACCACCAGCTGCACCTGGGGGGCACACTGAAAAAAACCCCGAAAAATAACGAACGTCGGACGATTGCTCCCACACCAAAAGTGCCAGCCAGTCAAGCTCTTGCTGCTCCTCCCAAGCCATTGGCAGCGCATCTACAGCACCACAGACATCGGGGCTCCGGGTATTCCCTGACGAACAGGGCTTCGACGTTTACCACCAGCTGCACCTGGGGGGCCCACTCCAAAAAAAACCCGAAAAATCACGAACGTTGGACGATTGCTCCCACACAAAAAGTTCCAGCCAGTCAAGCTCTTGCTGCTCCTCCCCGGCCATTGGCAGCGCATCTACATCACCACAGACATCGGGGCTCCGGGCTTTCCCTGACGAACAGGGCTTCGACGTTTACCACCAGCTGCACCTGGGCGCCCACTAAAAAAACACCCAAAAAATCGCGAACGTCGGACCACTGCTCCCACACCGAAAGTGCCAGCCAGTCAAGCTCTTGCTGCTCCTCTCCGGCCATTGGCAGGGCATCTACAGCACCACAGACATCGGGGCTCCGGGCTTTCCCTGACGAACAGGGCTTCGACGTTTACCACCAGCTGCACCTGGGCGCCCACTCCAGAAAAACCCTAAAAATCATGAACGTCGGACGATTGCTCCCACACAAAAAGTGCCAGCCAGTCAAGCTCCTGCTGTTCCTCACCGGCCATTGGCAGCGCATCTACAGCACCACAGACATTGGGGCTCCGAGCTTTCCCTGATGAACAGGGCTTCGACGTTTACCACCAGCTGCACCTGGGGGGCCCACTGAAAAAAACCCCGAAAAATCATGAACGTCGGACGATTGCTCCCACACCAAAAGTGCCAGCCAGTCAAGCTCTTGCTGCTCCTCGCCGGCCATTGGCAGCGCATCTACAGCACCACAGACATCGGGGCTCCGGGCTTTCCCTGACGAACAGGGCTTCGACGTTTACCACCAGCTGCACCTGGGCGCCCACTAAAAAAAAACCCCGAAAAATAACGAACGTCGGACGATTGCTCCCACACCGAAAGTGCCAGCCAGTCAAGCTCTTGCTGCTCCTCACCGGCCATTGGCAGCGCATCTACAGCACCACAGACATTGGGGCTCCGGGCTTTCCCTGACGAACAGGGCTTCGACGTTTACCACCACCTGCACCTGGGCGCCCACTCCAAAAAAAACCCGAAAAAACACGAACGTCGGACGATTGCTCCCACACAAAAAGTTCCAGCCAGTCAAGCTCTTGCTGCTCCTCCTCGGCCATTGGCAGCGCATCTACAGCACCACAGACATCGGGGCTCCGGGCTTTCCCTGACCAACAGGGCTTCGACGTTTACCACCAGCTGCACCTGGGGGGCCCACTGAAAAAAACCCCGAAAAATCATGAACGTCGGACGATTGCTCCCACACTGAATGTGCCAGCCAGTCAAGCTTCTGCTGCTCCTCACCGGCCATTGGCAGCGCATCTACAGCACCACAGACATCGGGGCTCCGGGCTTTCCCTGACGAACAGGGCTTCGACGTTTACCACCACCTGCACCTGGGCGCCCATTGGAAAAAAACCCAAGAAAAATCACGAACGTTGGACGATTGCTCCCACACCGAAAGTGCCAGCAACTCAAGCTCTTGCTGCTCCTCCCCGGCCATTGGCAGCGCATCTACAGCACCACAGACATCGGGGCTCCGGGCTTTCCCTGACGAACAGGGCTTCGACGTTTACCACCAGCTGCACCTGGGGGGCCCACTGAAAAAAACCCCGAAAAATCAAGAACGTTGGACGATTGCTCCCACACCGAAATTGCCAGCTAGTCAAGCTCTTGCTGCTCCTCCCGGGCCATTGGCAGCGCATCTACAGCACCACAGACATCGGGGCTCCGGGCTTTCCCTGACGAACAGGGCTTCGACGTTTACCACCAGCTGCACCTCTGCCCCCATTGGAAAAAAACCCCGAAAAATCACGAACGTTGGACGATTGCTCCCACACCGAAAGTGCCAGCCAGTCAAGCTCCTGCTGCTCCTCCCCGGCCAATGGCAGCGCATCTACAGCACCACAGACATCGGGGCTCCGGGCTTTCCCTGACGAACAGGGCTTCGACGTTTACCACCACCTGCACCTGGGCGCCCACTCCAAAAAAAACCCGAAAAAATCACAAACGTCGGACCATTGCTCCCACACAAAAAGTTCCAGCCAGTCAAGCTCTTGCTGCTCCTCCTCGGCCATTGGCAGCGCATCTACAGCACCACAGACATTGGGGCTCCGGGCTTTCCCTGACGAACAGGGCTTTGAAGCTTACCACCAGCTGCACCTGGGGGGCCCACTGAAAAAAACCCCGAAAAATAACGAACGTCGGACGATTGCTCCCACACCAAAAGTGCCAGCCAGTCAAGCTCTTGCTGCTCCTCCCAAGCCATTGGCAGCGCATCTACAGCACCACAGACATCGGGGCTCCGGGTATTCCCTGACCAACAGGGCTTCGACGTTTACCACCAGCTGCACCTGGGGGGCCCACTCCAAAAAAAACCCGAAAAATCACGAACGTTGGACGATTGCTCCCACACAAAAAGTTCCAGCCAGTCAAGCTCTTGCTGCTCCTCCCCGGCCATTGGCAGCGCATCTACAGCACCACAGACATCGGGGCTCCGGGCTTTCCCTGACGAACAGGGCTTCGACGTTTACCACCAGCTGCGCCTGGGCGCCCACTAAAAAAACACCCAAAAAATCGCGAACGTCGGACCACTGCTCCCACACCGAAAGTGCCAGCCAGTCAAGCTCTTGCTGCTCCTCTCCGACCATTGGCAGGGCATCTACAGCACCACAGACATCGGGGCTCCGGGCTTTCCCTGATGAACAGGGCTTCGACGTTTACCACCAGCTGCACCTGGGCGCCCACTCCAGAAAAACCCGAAAAATCACGAACGTCGGACGATTCCTCCCACACCGAAAGTGCCAGCCAGTCAAGCTCTTGCTGCTCCTCACCGGCCATTGGCAGCGCATCTACAGCACCACAGACATCGGGGCTCCGGGCATTCCCTGACAAACAGGGCTTCGACGTTTACCACCAGCTGCACCTGAGCACGCACTAAAAAAAACAGCAAAAAAATCACGAACATCGGACGATTGCTCCCACACCGAAAGTGCCAGCCAGTCAAGCTCCTGCTGCTCCTCCCCGGCCACTGGCAGCGCATCTACAGCACCACAGACATCGGGGCTCCGGGCTTTCCTTGACGAACAGGGCTTGGACGTTTACCACCAGCTGCACCTGGGCGCCCACTCCAGAAAAACCATAAAAATCACGAACGTCGGACGATTGCTCCCACACAAAAAGTGCCAGCCAGTCAAGCTCCTGCTGCTCCTCACCGGCCATTGGCAGCGCATCTACAGCACCACAGACATTGGGGCTCCGAGCTTTCCCTGATGAACAGGGCTTCGACGTTTACCACCAGCTGCACCTGGGGGGCCCACTGAAAAAAACCCCGAAAAATCACGAACGTCGGACGATTGCTCCCACACCGAAATTGCCAGCCAGTCAAGCTCTTGCTGCTCCTCCCCGGCCATTGGCAGCGCATCTACAGCACCACAGACATCGGGGCTCCGGGCTTTCCCTGACGAACAGGGCTTCGACGTTTACCACCAGCTGCGCCTGGGCGCCCACTAAAATAAAACCCAAAAAATCACCAACGTCAGAGCATTGCTCCCACACCGAAAGTGCCAGCCAGTCAAGCTCTTGCTGCTCCTCCCCGGCCATTGGCAGCGCATCTACAGCACCACAGACATCGGGGCTCCGGGCTTTCCCTGACGAACAGGGCTTCGACGTTTACCACCAGCTGCACCTGGGCGCCCACTGGAAAAAAACCCCGAAAAATAACGAACGTCGGACGATTGCTCCCACACCGAAAGTGCCAGCCAGTCAAGCTCTTGCTGCTCCTCACCGGCCATTGGCAGCGCATCTACAGCACCACAGACATCGGGGCTCTGGGCTTTCCCTGACGAACAGGGCTTCGACGTTTACCACCAGCTGCACCTGGGGGGCCCACTGAAAAAAACCCCGAAAAATCATGAACGTCGGACGATTGCTCCCACACTGAATGTGCCAGCCAGTCAAGCTTCTGCTGCTCCTCCCCGGCCATTGGCAGCGCATCTACAGCACCACAGACATCGGGGCTCCGGGCTTTCCCTGACGAACAGGGCTTCGACGTTTGCCACCAGCTGCACCTGGGGGGCCCACTGAAAAAAGCCCCGAAAAATCATGAACGTCAGACGATTGCTCCCACACCGAATGTGCCAGCCAGTCAAGCTCTTCCTGCTCCTCACCGGCCATTGGCAGCGCATCTACAGCACCACAGACATCGGGGCTCCGGGCTTTCCCTGACGAACAGGGCTTCGACGTTTACCACCACATGCACCTGGGCGCCCATTGGAAAAAAACCCAAGAAAAATCACGAACATTGGACGATTGCTCCCACACCAAAAGTGCCAGCAACTCAAGCTCTTGCTGCTCATCACCGGCCACTGGCAGCCCATCTACAGCACCACAGACATCGGGCCTCCGGGCTTTCCCTGACGAACAGGGCTTCGACCTTTACCACCAGCTGCACCTGGGGGGCCCACTGAAAAAAACCCTGAAAAATCACGACCGTCAGACGATTGCTCCCACACCGAAAGTGCCAGCCAGTCAAGCTCTTGCTGCTCCTCCCCGGCCATTGGCAGCGCATCTACAGCACCACAGACATGGGGGCTCCGGGCTTTCCCTGACGAACAGGGCTTCGACGTTTACCACCAGCTGCACCTGAGCGCCCACTGAAAGAAAACCCCGAAAAATCACGAACGTCGGACGATTGCTCCCACACCGAAAGTGCCAGCCAGTCAAGCTCTTGCTGCTCCTCACCGGCCATTGGCAGCGCATCTACAGCACCACAGACATCGGGGCTCCGGGCTTTCCCTGACGAACAGGGCTTCGACGTTTACCACCACCTGCACCTGGGCGCCCACTCCAAAAAAAACCCGAAAAAACACGAACGTTGGACGATTGCTCCCACACAAAAAGTTCCAGCCAGTCAAGCTCTTGCTGCTCCTACTCGGCCATTGGCAGCGCATCTACAGCACCACAGACATCGGGGTTCCGGGCTTTCCCTGACGAACAGGGCTTCGACGTTTACCACCAGCTGCACCTGGGGGGCCCACTGAAAAAAACCCCAATAAATCATGAACGTCGGACGATTGCTCCCACACTGAATGTGCCAGCCAGTCAAGCTTCTGCTGCTCCTCACCGGCCATTGGCAGCGCATCTACAGCACCACAGACATAGGAGCTCCGGGCTTTCCCTGACGAACAGGGCTTCGACGTTTACCACCACCTGCACCTGGGCGCCCATTGGAAAAAAACACAAGAAAAATCACGAACGTTGGACGATTGCTCCCACACCGAAAGTGCCAGCCAGTCAAGCTCTTGCTGCTCATCACCGGCCATTGGGAGCCCATCTACAGCACCACAGACATCGGGGCTCCGGGCTTTCCCTGACGAACAGGGCTTCGACGTTTACCACCAGCTGCACCTGGGGGGCCCACTGAAAAAAACCCCGAAAAATCATGAACGTCGGACGATTGCTCCCACACCGAAATTGCCAGCTAGTCAAGCTCTTGCTGCTCCTCCCCGGCCATTGGCAGCGCATCTACAGCACCACAGACATGGGGGCTCCGAGCTTTCCCTGACGAACAGGGCTTCGACGTTTACCACCACCTGCACCTCTGCCCCCATTGGAAAAAAACCCCGAAAAATCACGAACGTCGGACGATTGCTCCCACACCGAAAGTGCCAGCCAGTCAAGCTCTTGCTGCTCCTCACCGGCCATTGGCAGCGCATCTACAGCACCACAGACATCGGGGCTCCGGGCTTTCCCTGACGAACAGGGCTTCGACGTTTACCACCAGCTGCACCTGGGCGCCCACTCCAGAAAAACCCTAAAAATCATGAACGTCGGACGATTGCTCCCACACAAAAAGTGCCAGCCAGTCAAGCTCCTGCTGCTCCTCCCCGGCCACTGGCAGCGCATCTACAGCACCACAGACATCGGGGCTCCGGGCTTTCCCTGACGAACAGGGCTTGGACGTTTACCACCAGCTGCACCTGGGCGCCCACTCCAGAAAAACCATAAAAATCATGAACGTCGGACGATTGCTCCCACACAAAAAGTGCCAGCCAGTCAAGCTCCTGCTGCTCCTCACCGGCCATTGGCAGCGCATCTACAGCACCACAGACATTGGGGCTCCGAGCTTTCCCTGATGAACAGGGCTTCGACGTTTACCACCAGCTGCACCTGGGGGGCCCACTGAAAAAAACCCCGAAAAATCACGAACGTCGGACGATTGCTCCCACACCGAAATTGCCAGCCAGTCAAGCTCTTGCTGCTCCTCCCCGGCCATTGGCAGCGCATCTACAGCACCACAGACATCGGGGCTCCGGGCTTTCCCTGACGAACAGGGCTTCGACGTTTACCACCAGCTGCGCCTGGGCGCCCACTGGAAAAAAACCCCGAAAAATAACGAACGTCGGACGATTGCTCCCACACCGAAAGTGCCAGCCAGTCAAGCTCTTGCTGCTCCTCACCGGCCATTGGCAGCGCATCTACAGCACCACAGACATCGGGGCTCTGGGCTTTCCCTGACGAACAGGGCTTCGACGTTTACCACCAGCTGCACCTGGGGGGCCCACTGAAAAAAACCCCGAAAAATCATGAACGTCGGACGATTGCTCCCACACTGAATGTGCCAGCCAGTCAAGCTTCTGCTGCTCCTCCCCGGCCATTGGCAGCGCATCTACAGCACCACAGACATCGGGGCTCCGGGCTTTCCCTGACGAACAGGGCTTCGACGTTTGCCACCAGCTGCACCTGGGGGGCCCACTGAAAAAAGCCCCGAAAAATCATGAACGTCGGACGATTGCTCCCACACCGAATGTGCCAGCCAGTCAAGCTCTTCCTGCTCCTCACCGGCCATTGGCAGCGCATCTACAGCACCACAGACATCGGGGCTCCGGGCTTTCCCTGACGAACAGGGCTTCGACGTTTACCACCACATGCACCTGGGCGCCCATTGGAAAAAAACCCAAGAAAAATCACGAACATTGGACGATTGCTCCCACACCAAAAGTGCCAGCAACTCAAGCTCTTGCTGCTCATCACCGGCCACTGGAAGCCCATCTACAGCACCACAGACATCGGGCCTCCGGGCTTTCCCTGACGAACAGGGCTTCGACCTTTACCACCAGCTGCACCTGGGGGGCCCACTGAAAAAAACCCTGAAAAATCACGACCGTCAGACGATTGCTCCCACACCGAAAGTGCCAGCCAGTCAAGCTCTTGCTGCTCCTCCCCGGCCATTGGCAGCGCATCTACAGCACCACAGACATGGGGGCTCCGGGCTTTCCCTGACGAACAGGGCTTCGACGTTTACCACCAGCTGCACCTGGGCGCCCACTGAAAGAAAACCCCGAAAAATAACGAACGTCGGACGATTGCTCCCACTCCGAAAGTGCCAGCCAGTCAAGCTCTTGCTGCTCCTCACCGGCCATTGGCAGCGCATCTACAGCACCACAGACATCGGGGCTCCGGGCTTTCCCTGACGAACAGGGCTTCGACGTTTACCACCACCTGCACCTGGGCGCCCACTCCAAAAAAAACCCGAAAAAACACGAACGTTGGACGATTGCTCCCACACCGAAAGTGCCAGCCAGTCAAGCTCTTGCTGCTCCTACTCGGCCATTGGCAGCGCATCTACAGCACCACAGACATCGGGGTTCCGGGCTTTCCCTGACGAACAGGGCTTCGACGTTTACCACCAGCTGCACCTGGGGGGCCCACTGAAAAAAACCCCAATAAATCATGAACGTCGGACGATTGCTCCCACACTGAATGTGCCAGCCAGTCAAGCTTCTGCTGCTCCTCACCGGCCATTGGCAGCGCATCTACAGCACCACAGACATCGGAGCTCCGGGCTTTCCCTGACGAACAGGGCTTCGACGTTTACCACCACCTGCACCTGGGCGCCCATTGGAAAAAAACACAAGAAAAATCACGAACGTTGGACGATTGCTCCCACACCGAAAGTGCCAGCCAGTCAAGCTCTTGCTGCTCATCACCGGCCATTGGGAGCCCATCTACAGCACCACAGACATCGGGGCTCCGGGCTTTCCCTGACGAACAGGGCTTCGACGTTTACCACCAGCTGCACCTGGGGGGCCCACTGAAAAAAACCCCGAAAAATCATGAACGTCGGACGATTGCTCCCACACCGAAATTGCCAGCTAGTCAAGCTCTTGCTGCTCCTCCCCGGCCATTGGCAGCGCATCGACAGCACCACAGACATCGGGGCTCCGGGCTTTCCCTGACGAACAGGGCTTCGACGTTTACCACCAGCTGCACCTGGGGGGCCCACTGAAAAAAACCCCAAAAAATCACGACCGTCGGACGATTGCTCTCACACCGAAAGTGCCAGCCAGTCAAGCTCTTGCTGCTCCTCCCCGGCCATTGGCAGCGCATATACAGCACCACAGACATAGGGGCTCCGGGCTTTCCCTGACGAACAGGGCTTCGACGTTTACCACCACCTGCACCTCTGCCCCCATTGGAAAAAAACCCCGAAAAATCACGAACGTCGGACGATTGCTCCCACACCGAAAGTGCCAGCCAGTCAAGCTCCTGCTGCTCCTCCCCGGCCACTGGCAGCGCATCTACAGCACCACAGACATCGGGGCTCCGGGCTTTCCCTGACGAACAGGGCTTCGACGTTTACCACCACCTGCACCTGGGCGCCCACTCCAAAAAAAACCCGAAAAAATCACAAACGTCGGACGATTGCTCCCACACAAAAAGTTCCAGCCAGTCAAGCTCTTGCTGCTCCTCCTCGGCCATTGGCAGCGCATCTACAGCACCACAGACATCGGGGCTCCGGGCTTTCCCTGACGAACAGGGCTTTGAAGTTTACCACCAGCTGCACCTGGGGGGCCCACTCCAAAAAAAACCCGAAAAATCACGAACGTCGGACGATTGCTCCCACACAAAAAGTTCCAGCCAGTCAAGCTCTTGCTGCTCCTCCCCGGCCATTGGCAGCGCATCTACAGCACCACAGACATCGGGGCTCCGGGCTTTCCCTGACGAACAGAGCTTCGACGTTTACCACCAGCTGCGCCTGGGCTCCCACTAAAAAAAAACCCAAAAAATCACGAACGTCGGACCACTGCTCCCACACCGAAAGTGCCAGCCAGTCAAGCTCTTGCTGCTCCTCTCCGGCCATTGGCAGCGCATCTACAGCACCACAGACATCGGGGCTCCGGGCTTTCCCTGATGAACAGGGCTTCGACGTTTACCACCAGCTGCACCTGGGCGCCCACTCCAGAAAAACCCGAAAAATCACGAACGTCGGACGATTCCTCCCACACCGAAAGTGCCAGCCAGTCAAGCTCTTGCTGCTCCTCACCGGCCATTGGCAGCGCATCTACAGCACCACAGACATGGGGGCTCCGGGCTTTCCCTGACGAACAGGGCTTCGACGTTTACCACCAGCTGCACCTCTGCCCCCATTGGAAAAAAACCCCGAAAAATCACGAACGTCGGACGATTGCTCCCACACCAAAAGTGCCAGCCAGTCAAGCTCTTGCTGCTCCTCCTCAGCCATTGGCAGCGCATCTACAGCACCACAGACATCGGGGCTCCGGGCTTTCCCTGACGAACAGGGCTTCGACGTTTACCACCACCTGCACCTGGGCGCCCACTAAAATAAAACCCAAAAAATCACCAACGTCAGACCATTGCTCCCAGACCGAAAGTGCCAGCCAGTCAAGCTCTTGCTGCTCCTCCCCGGCCATTGGCAGCGCATCTACAGCACCACAGACATCGGGGCTCCGGGCTTTCCCTGACGAACAGGGCTTCGACGTTTACCACCAGCTGCACCTGGGCGCCCAGTGGAAAAAAACCCGAAAAAACACGAACGTCGGACGATTGCTCCCACACAAAAAGTTCCAGCCAGTCAAGCTCTTGCTGCTCCTCCTCGGCCATTGGCAGCGCATCTACAGCACCACAGACATCGGGGCTCCGGGCTTTCCCTGACCAACAGGGCTTCGACGTTTACCACCAGCTGCACCTGGGGGGCCCACTGAAAAAAACCCCGAGAAATCATGAACGTCGGACGATTGCTCCCACACTGAATGTGCCAGCCAGTCAAGCTCTTGCTGCTCCTCACCGGCCATTGGCAGCGCATCTACAGCACCACAGACATCGGGGCTCCGGGCTTTCCCTGACGAACAGGGCTTCGACGTTTACCACCACATGCACCTGGGCGCCCATTGGATAAAAACCCAAGAAAAATCACGAACGTTGGACGATTGCTCCCACACCGAAAGTGCCAGCAACTCAAGCTCTTGCTGCTCCTCCCCGGCCATTGGCAGCACATCTACAGCACCACAGACATTGGGACTCCGAGCTTTCCCTGATGAACAGGGCTTCGACGTTTACCACCAGCTGCACCTGGGGGGCCCACTGAAAAAAACCCCGAAAAATCATGAACGTCGGACGATTGCTCCCACACCGAAAGTGCCAGCCAGTCAAGCTCTTGCTGCTCCTCCCCGGCCATTGGCAGCGCATCTACAGCACCACAGACATCGGGGCTCCGGGCTTTCCCTGACGAACAGGGCTTCGACGTTTACCACCAGCTGCACCTGGGCGCCCACTAAAAAAAAACCCCGAAAAATAACGAACGTCGGACGATTGCTCCCACACCGAAAGTGCCAGCCAGTCAAGCTCTTGCTGCTCCTCACCGGCCATTGGCAGCGCATCTACAGCACCACAGACATTGGGGCTCCGGGCTTTCCCTGACGAACAGGGCTTCGACGTTTACCACCACCTGCACCTGGGCGCCCACTCCAAAAAAAACCCGAAAAAACACGAACGTCGGACGATTGCTCCCACACAAAAAGTTCCAGCCAGTCAAGCTCTTGCTGCTCCTCCTCGGCCATTGGCAGCGCATCTACAGCACCACAGACATCGGGGCTCCGGGCTTTCCCTGACCAACAGGGCTTCGACGTTTACCACCAGCTGCACCTGGGGGGCCCACTGAAAAAAACCCCGAAAAATCATGAACGTCGGACGATTGCTCCCACACAAAAAGTGCCAGCCAGTCAAGCTTCTGCTGCTCGTCACCGGCCATTGGCAGCGCATCTACAGCACCACAGACATCGGGGCTCCGGGCTTTCCCTGACGAACAGGGCTTCGACGTTTACCACCACCTGCACCTGGGCGCCCATTGGAAAAAAACCCAAGAAAAATCACGAACGTTGGACGATTGCTCCCACACCGAAAGTGCCAGCAACTCAAGCTCTTGCTGCTCCTCCCCGGCCATTGGCAGCGCATCTACAGCACCACAGACATCGGGGCTCCGGGCTTTCCCTGACGAACAGGGCTTCGACGTTTACCACCAGCTGCACCTGGGGGGCCCACTGAAAAAAACCCCGAAAAATCAAGAACGTTGGACGATTGCTCCCACACCGAAATTGCCAGCTAGTCAAGCTCTTGCTGCTCCTCCCCGGCCATTGGCAGCGCATCTACAGCACCACAGACATCGGGGCTCCGGGCTTTCCCTGACGAACAGGGCTTCGACGTTTACCACCACCTGCACCTGGGCGCCCACTCCAAAAAAAACCCGAAAAAATCACAAACGTCGGACCATTGCTCCCACACAAAAAGTTCCAGCCAGTCAAGCTCTTGCTGCTCCTCCTCGGCCATTGGCAGCGCATCTACAGCACCACAGACATCGGGGCTCCGGGCTTTCCCTGACGAACAGGGCTTTGAAGTTTACCACCAGCTGCACCTGGGGGGCCCACTGAAAAAAACCCCGAAAAATAACGAACGTCGGACGATTGCTCCCACACCAAAAGTGCCAGCCAGTCAAGCTCTTGCTGCTCCTCCAAAGCCATTGGCAGCGCATCTACAGCACCACAGACATCGGGGCTCCGGGTATTCCCTGACGAACAGGGCTTCGACGTTTACCACCAGATGCACCTGGGGGGCCCACTCCATAAAAAACCCGAAAAATCACGAACGTTGGACGATTGCTCCCACACAAAAAGTTCCAGCCAGTCAAGCTCTTGCTGCTCCTCCCCGGCCATTGGCAGCGCATCTACAGCACCACAGACATCGGGGCTCCGGGCTTTCCCTGACGAACAGGGCTTCGACCTTTACCACCAGCTGCGCCTGGGCGCCCACTAAAAAAACACCCAAAAAATCGCGAACGTCGGACCACTGCTCCCACACCGAAAGTGCCAGCCAGTCAAGCTCTTGCTGCTCCTCTCCGGCCATTGGCAGGGCATCTACAGCACCACAGACATCGGGGCTCCGGGCTTTCCCTGATGAACAGGGCTTCGACGTTTACCACCAGCTGCACCTGGGCGCCCACTCCAGAAAAACCCGAAAAATCACGAACGTCGGACGATTCCTCCCACACCGAAAGTGCCAGCCAGTCAAGCTCTTGCTGCTCCTCACCGGCCATTGGCAGCGCATCTACAGCACCACAGACATCGGGGCTCCGGGCATTCCCTGACGAACAGGGCTTCGACGTTTACCACCAGCTGCACCTGAGCACGCACTAAAAAAAACAGCAAAAAAATCACGAACATCGGACGATTGCTCCCACACCGAAAGTGCCAGCCAGTCAAGCTCCTGCTGCTCCTCCCCGGCCATTGGCAGGGCATCTACAGCACCACAGACATCGGGGCTCCGGGCTTTCCCTGACGAACAGGGCTTGGACGTTTACCACCAGCTGCACCTGGGCGCCCACTCCAGAAAAACCATAAAAATCATGAACGTCGGACGATTGCTCCCACACAAAAAGTGCCAGCCAGTCAAGCTCCTGCTGCTCCTCACCGGCCATTGGCAGCGCATCTACAGCACCACAGACATTGGGGCTCCGAGCTTTCCCTGATGAACAGGGCTTCGACGTTTACCACCAGCTGCACCTGGGGGGCCCACTGAAAAAAACCCCGAAAAATCACGAACGTCGGACGATTGCTCCCACACCGAAATTGCCAGCCAGTCAAGCTCTTGCTGCTCCTCCCCGGCCATTGGCAGCGCATCTACAGCACCACAGACATCGGGGCTCCGGGCTTTCCCTGACGAACAGGGCTTCGACGTTTACCACCAGCTGCACCTCTGCCCCCATTGGAAAAAAACCCCGAAAAATCACGAACGTTGGACGATTGCTCCCACACCGAAAGTGCCAGCCAGTCAAGCTCCTGCTGCTCCTCCCCGGCCAATGGCAGCGCATCTACAGCACCACAGACATCGGGGCTCCGGGCTTTCCCTGACGAACAGGGCTTCGACGTTTACCACCACCTGCACCTGGGCGCCCACTCCAAAAAAAACCCGAAAAAATCACAAACGTCGGACCATTGCTCCCACACAAAAAGTTCCAGCCAGTCAAGCTCTTGCTGCTCCTCCTCGGCCATTGGCAGCGCATCTACAGCACCACAGACATTGGGGCTCCGGGCTTTCCCTGACGAACAGGGCTTTGAAGTTTACCACCAGCTGCACCTGGGGGGCCCACTGAAAAAAACCCCGAAAAATAACGAACGTCGGACGATTGCTCCCACACCAAAAGTGCCAGCCAGTCAAGCTCTTGCTGCTCCTCCCAAGCCATTGGCAGCGCATCTACAGCACCACAGACATCGGGGCTCCGGGTATTCCCTGACGAACAGGGCTTCGACGTTTACCACCAGATGCACCTGGGGGGCCCACTCCAAAAAAAACCCGAAAAATCACGAACGTTGGACGATTGCTCCCACACAAAAAGTTCCAGCCAGTCAAGCTCTTGCTGCTCCTCCCCGGCCATTGGCAGCGCATCTACAGCACCACAGACATCGGGGCTCCGGGCTTTCCCTGACGAACAGGGCTTCGACGTTTACCACCAGCTGCGCCTGGGCGCCCACTAAAAAAACACCCAAAAAATCGCGAACGTCGGACCACTGCTCCCACACCGAAAGTGCCAGCCAGTCAAGCTCTTGCTGCTCCTCTCCGGCCATTGGCAGGGCATCTACAGCACCACAGACATCGGGGCTCCGGGCTTTCCCTGATGAACAGGGCTTCGACGTTTACCACCAGCTGCACCTGGGCGCCCACTCCAGAAAAACCCGAAAAATCACGAACGTCGGACGATTCCTCCCACACCGAAAGTGCCAGCCAGTCAAGCTCTTGCTGCTCCTCACCGGCCATTGGCAGCGCATCTACAGCACCACAGACATCGGGGCTCCGGGCATTCCCTGACGAACAGGGCTTCGACGTTTACCACCAGCTGCACCTGAGCACGCACTAAAAAAAACAGCAAAAAAATCACGAACATCGGACGATTGCTCCCACACCGAAAGTGCCAGCCAGTCAAGCTCCTGCTGCTCCTCCCCGGCCACTGGCAGCGCATCTACAGCACCACAGACATCGGGGCTCCGGGCTTTCCCTGACGAACAGGGCTTGGACGTTTACCACCAGCTGCACCTGGGCGCCCACTCCAGAAAAACCATAAAAATCATGAACGTCGGACGATTGCTCCCACACAAAAAGTGCCAGCCAGTCAAGCTCCTGCTGCTCCTCACCGGCCATTGGCAGCGCATCTACAGCACCACAGACATTGGGGCTCCGAGCTTTCCCTGATGAACAGGGCTTCGACGTTTACCACCAGCTGCACCTGGGGGGCCCACTGAAAAAAACCCCGAAAAATCACGAACGTCGGACGATTGCTCCCACACCGAAATTGCCAGCCAGTCAAGCTCTTGCTGCTCCTCCCCGGCCATTGGCAGCGCATCTACAGCACCACAGACATCGGGGCTCCGGGCTTTCCCTGACGAACAGGGCTTCGACGTTTACCACCAGCTGCGCCTGGGCGCCCACTAAAATAAAACCCAAAAAATCACCAACGTCAGAGCATTGCTCCCACACCGAAAGTGCCAGCCAGTCAAGCTCTTGCTGCTCCTCCCCGGCCATTGGCAGCGCATCTACAGCACCACAGACATCGGGGCTCCGGGCTTTCCCTGACGAACAGGGCTTCGACGTTTACCACCAGCTGCACCTGGGCGCCCACTGGAAAAAAACCCCGAAAAATAACGAACGTCGGACGATTGCTCCCACACCGAAAGTGCCAGCCAGTCAAGCTCTTGCTGCTCCTCACCGGCCATTGGCAGCGCATCTACAGCACCACAGACATCGGGGCTCTGGGCTTTCCCTGACGAACAGGGCTTCGACGTTTACCACCAGCTGCACCTGGGGGGCCCACTGAAAAAAACCCCGAAAAATCATGAACGTCGGACGATTGCTCCCACACTGAATGTGCCAGCCAGTCAAGCTTCTGCTGCTCCTCCCCGGCCATTGGCAGCGCATCTACAGCACCACAGACATCGGGGCTCCGGGCTTTCCCTGACGAACAGGGCTTCGACGTTTGCCACCAGCTGCACCTGGGGGGCCCACTGAAAAAAGCCTCGAAAAATCATGAACGTCGGACGATTGCTCCCACACCGAATGTGCCAGCCAGTCAAGCTCTTCCTGCTCCTCACCGGCCATTGGCAGCGCATCTACAGCACCACAGACATCGGGGCTCCGGGCTTTCCCTGACGAACAGGGCTTCGACGTTTACCACCACATGCACCTGGGCGCCCATTGGAAAAAAACCCAAGAAAAATCACGAACATTGGACGATTGCTCCCACACCAAAAGTGCCAGCAACTCAAGCTCTTGCTGCTCATCACCGGCCACTGGCAGCCCATCTACAGCACCACAGACATCGGGCCTCCGGGCTTTCCCTGACGAACAGGGCTTCGACCTTTACCACCAGCTGCACCTGGGGGGCCCACTGAAAAAAACCCTGAAAAATCACGACCGTCAGACGATTGCTCCCACACCGAAAGTGCCAGCCAGTCAAGCTCTTGCTGCTCCTCCCCGGCCATTGGCAGCGCATCTACAGCACCACAGACATGGGGGCTCCGGGCTTTCCCTGACGAACACGGCTTCGACGTTTACCACCAGCTGCACCTGGGCGCCCACTGAAAGAAAACCCCGAAAAATCACGAACGTCGGACGATTGCTCCCACACCGAAAGTGCCAGCCAGTCAAGCTCTTGCTGCTCCTCACCGGCCATTGGCAGCGCATCTACAGCACCACAGACATCGGGCCTCCGGGCTTTCCCTGACGAACAGGGCTTCGACGTTTACCACCACCTGCACCTGGGCGCCCATTGGAAAAAAACACAAGAAAAATCACGAACGTTGGACGATTGCTCCCACACCGAAAGTGCCAGCCAGTCAAGCTCTTGCTGCTCATCACCGGCCATTGGGAGCCCATCTACAGCACCACAGACATCGGGGCTCCGGGCTTTCCCTGACCAACAGGGCTTCGACGTTTACCACCAGCTGCACCTGGGGGGCCCACTGAAAAAAACCCCGAAAAATCATGAACGTCGGACGATTGCTCCCACACCGAAATTGCCAGCTAGTCAAGCTCTTGCTGCTCCTCCCCGGCCATTGGCAGCGCATCGACAGCACCACAGACATCGGGGCTCCGGGCTTTCCCTGACGAACAGGGCTTCGACGTTTACCACCAGCTGCACCTGGGGGGCCCACTGAAAAAAACCCCAAAAAATCACGACCGTCGGACGATTGCTCTCACACCGAAAGTGCCAGCCAGTCAAGCTCTTGCTGCTCCTCCCCGGCCATTGGCAGCGCATCTACAGCACCACAGACATCGGGGCTCCGGGCTTTCCCTGACGAACAGGGCTTCGACGTTTACCACCACCTGCACCTCTGCCCCCATTGGAAAAAAACCCCGAAAAATCACGAACGTCGGACGATTGCTCCCACACCGAAAGTGCCAGCCAGTCAAGCTCCTGCTGCTCCTCCCCGGCCACTGGCAGCGCATCTACAGCACCACAGACATCGGGGCTCCGGGCTTTCCCTGACGAACAGGGCTTCGACGTTTACGACCACCTGCACCTGGGCGCCCACTCCAAAAAAAACCCGAAAAAATCACAAACGTCGGACCATTGCTCCCACACAAAAAGTTCCAGCCAGTCAAGCTCTTGCTGCTCCTCCTCGGCCATTGGCAGCGCATCTACAGCACCACAGACATCGGGGCTCCGGGCTTTCCCTGACGAACAGGGCTTTGAAGTTTACCACCAGCTGCACCTGGGGGGCCCACTCCAAAAAAAACCCGAAAAATCACGAACGTCGGACGATTGCTCCCACACAAAAAGTTCCAGCCAGTCAAGCTCTTGCTGCTCCTCCCCGGCCATTGGCAGCGCATCTACAGCACCACAGACATCGGGGCTCCGGGCTTTCCCTGACGAACAGAGCTTCGACGTTTACCACCAGCTGCGCCTGGGCTCCCACTAAAAAAAAACCCAAAAAATCACGAACGTCGGACCACTGCTCCCACACCGAAAGTGCCAGCCAGTCAAGCTCTTGCTGCTCCTCTCCGGCCATTGGCAGCGCATCTACAGCACCACAGACATCGGGGCTCCGGGCTTTCCCTGATGAACAGGGCTTCGACGTTTACCACCAGCTGCACCTGGGCGCCCACTCCAGAAAAACCCGAAAAATCACGAACGTCGGACGATTCCTCCCACACCGAAAGTGCCAGCCAGTCAAGCTCTTGCTGCTCCTCACCGGCCATTGGCAGCGCATCTACAGCACCACAGACATGGGGGCTCCGGGCTTTCCCTGACGAACAGGGCTTCGACGTTTACCACCACCTGCACCTCTGCCCCCATTGGAAAAAAACCCCGAAAAATCACGAACGTCGGACGATTGCTCCCACACCAAAAGTGCCAGCCAGTCAAGCTCTTGCTGCTCCTCCTCAGCCATTGGCAGCGCATCTACAGCACCACAGACATCGGGGCTCCGGGCTTTCCCTGACGAACAGGGCTTCGACGTTTACCACCACCTGCACCTGGGCGCCCACTAAAATAAAACCCAAAAAATCACCAACGTCAGACCATTGCTCCCACACCGAAAGTGCCAGCCAGTCAAGCTCTTGCTGCTCCTCCCCGGCCATTGGCAGCGCATCTACAGCACCACAGACATCGGGGCTCCGGGCTTTCCCTGACGAACAGGGCTTCGACGTTTACCACCAGCTGCACCTGGGCGCCCACTGGAAAAAAACCCGAAAAAACACGAACGTCGGACGATTGCTCCCACACAAAAAGTTCCAGCCAGTCAAGCTCTTGCTGCTCCTCCTCGGCCATTGGCAGCGCATCTACAGCACCACAGACATCGGGGCTCCGGGCTTTCCCTGACCAACAGGGCTTCGACGTTTACCACCAGCTGCACCTGGGGGGCCCACTGAAAAAAACCCCGAGAAATCATGAACGTCGGACGATTGCTCCCACACTGAATGTGCCAGCCAGTCAAGCTCTTGCTGCTCCTCACCGGCCATTGGCAGCGCATCTACAGCACCACAGACATCGGGGCTCCGGGCTTTCCCTGACGAACAGGGCTTCGACGTTTACCACCACCTGCACCTGGGCGCCCATTGGATAAAAACCCAAGAAAAATCACGAACGTTGGACGATTGCTCCCACACCGAAAGTGCCAGCAACTCAAGCTCTTGCTGCTCCTCCCCGGCCATTGGCAGCACATCTACAGCACCACAGACATCGGGGCTCCGGGCTTTCCCTGACGAACAGGGCTTTGAAGTTTACCACCAGCTGCACCTGGGGGGCCCACTGAAAAAAACCCAAGAAAAATAACGAACATCGGACGATTGCTCCCACACCAAAAGTGCCAGCCAGTCAAGCTCTTGCTGCTCCTCCCCGGCCATTGGCAGCGCATCTACAGCACCACAGACATCGGGGCTCCGGGCTTTCCCTGACGAACAGGGCTTCGACGTTTACCACCAGCTGCACCTGGGCGCCCACTGGAAAAAAACCCCGAAAAATAACGAACGTCGGATGATTGCTCCCACACCAAAAGTGCCAGCCAGTCAAGCTCTTGCTGCTCCTCCCAAGCCATTGGCAGCGCATCTACAGCACCACAGACATCGGGGCTCCGGGCTTTCCCTGACGAACAGGGCTTCGACGTTTACCACCAGCTGCACCTGGGGGGCCCACTGAAAAAAACCACGAAAAATCACGAACGTCGGACGATTGCTCCCACACCGAAATTGCCAGCTAGTCAAGCTCTTGCTGCTCCTCCCCGGCCATTGGCAGCGCATCTACAGCACCACAGACATCGGGGCTCCGGGCTTTCCCTGACGAACAGGGCTTCGACGTTTACCACCAGCTGCACCTCTGCCCCCATTGGAAAAAAACCCCGAAAAATCACGAACGTTGGACGATTGCTCCCACACCGAAAGTGCCAGCCAGTCAAGCTCCTGCTGCTCCTCCCCGGCCAATGGCAGCGCATCTACAGCACCACAGACATCGGGGCTCCGGGCTTTCCCTGACGAACAGGGCTTCGACGTTTACCACCACCTGCACCTGGGCGCCCACTCCAAAAAAAACCCGAAAAAATCACAAACGTCGGACCATTGCTCCCACACAAAAAGTTCCAGCCAGTCAAGCTCTTGCTGCTCCTCCTCGGCCATTGGCAGCGCATCTACAGCACCACAGACATTGGGGCTCCGGGCTTTCCCTGACGAACAGGGCTTTGAAGTTTACCACCAGCTGCACCTGGGGGGCCCACTGAAAAAAACCCCGAAAAATAACGAACGTCGGACGATTGCTCCCACACCAAAAGTGCCAGCCAGTCAAGCTCTTGCTGCTCCTCCCAAGCCATTGGCAGCGCATCTACAGCACCACAGACATCGGGGCTCCGGGTATTCCCTGACGAACAGGGCTTCGACGTTTACCACCAGATGCACCTGGGGGGCCCACTCCAAAAAAAACCCGAAAAATCACGAACGTTGGACGATTGCTCCCACACAAAAAGTTCCAGCCAGTCAAGCTCTTGCTGCTCCTCTCCGGCCATTGGCAGGGCATCTACAGCACCACAGACATCGGGGCTCCGGGCTTTCCCTGATGAACAGGGCTTCGACGTTTACCACCAGCTGCACCTGGGCGCCCACTCCAGAAAAACCCGAAAAATCACGAACGTCGGACGATTCCTCCCACACCGAAAGTGCCAGCCAGTCAAGCTCTTGCTGCTCCTCACCGGCCATTGGCAGCGCATCTACAGCACCACAGACATCGGGGCTCCGGGCATTCCCTGACGAACAGGGCTTCGACGTTTACCACCAGCTGCACCTGAGCACGCACTAAAAAAAACAGCAAAAAAATCACGAACATCGGACGATTGCTCCCACACCGAAAGTGCCAGCCAGTCAAGCTCCTGCTGCTCCTCCCCGGCCACTGGCAGCGCATCTACAGCACCACAGACATCGGGGCTCCGGGCTTTCCCTGACGAACAGGGCTTGGACGTTTACCACCAGCTGCACCTGGGCGCCCACTCCAGAAAAACCATAAAAATCATGAACGTCGGACGATTGCTCCCACACAAAAAGTGCCAGCCAGTCAAGCTCCTGCTGCTCCTCACCGGCCATTGGCAGCGCATCTACAGCACCACAGACATTGGGGCTCCGAGCTTTCCCTGATGAACAGGGCTTCGACGTTTACCACCAGCTGCACCTGGGGGTCCCACTGAAAAAAACCCCGAAAAATCACGAACGTCGGACGATTGCTCCCACACCGAAATTGCCAGCCAGTCAAGCTCTTGCTGCTCCTCCCCGGCCATTGGCAGCGCATCTACAGCACCACAGACATCGGGGCTCCGGGCTTTCCCTGACGAACAGGGCTTCGACGTTTACCACCAGCTGCGCCTGGGCGCCCACTAAAATAAAACCCAAAAAATCACCAACGTCAGAGCATTGCTCCCACACCGAAAGTGCCAGCCAGTCAAGCTCTTGCTGCTCCTCCCCGGCCATTGGCAGCGCATCTACAGCACCACAGACATCGGGGCTCCGGGCTTTCCCTGACGAACAGGGCTTCGACGTTTACCACCAGCTGCACCTGGGCGCCCACTGGAAAAAAACCCCGAAAAATAACGAACGTCGGACGATTGCTCCCACACCGAAAGTGCCAGCCAGTCAAGCTCTTGCTGCTCCTCACCGGCCATTGGCAGCGCATCTACAGCACCACAGACATCGGGGCTCTGGGCTTTCCCTGACGAACAGGGCTTCGACGTTTACCACCAGCTGCACCTGGGGGGCCCACTGAAAAAAACCCCGAAAAATCATGAACGTCGGACGATTGCTCCCACACTGAATGTGTCAGCCAGTCAAGCTTCTGCTGCTCCTCCCCGGCCATTGGCAGCGCATCTACAGCACCACAGACATCGGGGCTCCGGGCTTTCCCTGACGAACAGGGCTTCGACGTTTGCCACCAGCTGCACCTGGGGGGCCCACTGAAAAAAGCCCCGAAAAATCATGAACGTCGGACGATTGCTCCCACACTGAATGTGCCAGCCAGTCAAGCTCTTCCTGCTCCTCACCGGCCATTGGCAGCGCATCTACAGCACCACAGACATCGGGGCTCCGGGCTTTCCCTGACGAACAGGGCTTCGACGTTTACCACCACATGCACCTGGGCGCCCATTGGAAAAAAACCCAAGAAAAATCACGAACATTGGACGATTGCTCCCACACCAAAAGTGCCAGCAACTCAAGCTCTTGCTGCTCATCACCGGCCACTGGCAGCCCATCTACAGCACCACAGACATCGGGCCTCCGGGCTTTCCCTGACGAACAGGGCTTCGACCTTTACCACCAGCTGCACCTGGGGGGCCCACTGAAAAAAACCCTGAAAAATCACGACCGTCAGACGATTGCTCCCACACCGAAAGTGCCAGCCAGTCAAGCTCTTGCTGCTCCTCCCCGGCCATTGGCAGCGCATCTACAGCACCACAGACATGGGGGCTCCGGGCTTTCCCTGACGAACAGGGCTTCGACGTTTACCACCACCTGCACCTGGGCGCCCATTGGAAAAAAACACAAGAAAAATCACGAACGTTGGACGATTGCTCCCACACCGAAAGTGCCAGCCAGTCAAGCTCTTGCTGCTCATCACCGGCCATTGGGAGCCCATCTACAGCACCACAGACATCGGGGCTCCGGGCTTTCCCTGACCAACAGGGCTTCGACGTTTACCACCAGCTGCACCTGGGGGGCCCACTGAAAAAAACCCCGAAAAATCATGAACGTCGGACGATTGCTCCCACACCGAAATTGCCAGCTAGTCAAGCTCTTGCTGCTCCTCCCCGGCCATTGGCAGCGCATCGACAGCACCACAGACATCGGGGCTCCGGGCTTTCCCTGACGAACAGGGCTTCGACGTTTACCACCAGCTGCACCTGGGGGGCCCACTGAAAAAAAACCCAAAAAATCACGACCGTCGGACGATTGCTCTCACACCGAAAGTGCCAGCCAGTCAAGCTCTTGCTGCTCCTCCCCGGCCATTGGCAGCGCATCTACAGCACCACAGACATCGGGGCTCCGGGCTTTCCCTGACGAACAGGGCTTCGACGTTTACCACCACCTGCACCTCTGCCACCATTGGAAAAAAACCCCGAAAAATCACGAACGTCGGACGATTGCTCCCACACCGAAAGTGCCAGCCAGTCAAGCTCCTGCTGCTCCTCCCCGGCCACTGGCAGCGCATCTACAGCACCACAGACATCGGGGCTCCGGGCTTTCCCTGACGAACAGGGCTTCGACGTTTACCACCAGCTGCACCTGGGCGCCCACTCCAAAAAAAACCCGAAAAAATCACAAACGTCGGACCATTGCTCCCACACAAAAAGTTCCAGCCAGTCAAGCTCTTGCTGCTCCTCCTCGGCCATTGGCAGCGCATCTACAGCACCACAGACATCGGGGCTCCGGGCTTTCCCTGACGAACAGGGCTTTGAAGTTTACCACCAGCTGCACCTGGGGGGCCCACTCCAAAAAAAACCCGAAAAATCACGAACGTCGGACGATTGCTCCCACACAAAAAGTTCCAGCCAGTCAAGCTCTTGCTGCTCCTCCCCGGCCATTGGCAGCGCATCTACAGCACCACAGACATCGGGGCTCCGGGCTTTCCCTGACGAACAGAGCTTCGACGTTTACCACCAGCTGCGCCTGGGCTCCCACTAAAAAAAAACCCAAAAAATCACGAACGTCGGACCACTGCTCCCACACCGAAAGTGCCAGCCAGTCAAGCTCTTGCTGCTCCTCTCCGGCCATTGGCAGCGCATCTACAGCACCACAGACATCGGGGCTCCGGGCTTTCCCTGATGAACAGGGCTTCGACGTTTACCACCAGCTGCACCTGGGCGCCCACTCCAGAAAAACCCGAAAAATCACGAACGTCGGACGATTCCTCCCACACCGAAAGTGCCAGCCAGTCAAGCTCTTGCTGCTCCTCACCGGCCATTGGCAGCGCATCTACAGCACCACAGACATGGGGGCTCCGGGCTTTCCCTGACGAACAGGGCTTCGACGTTTACCACCAGCTGCACCTGGGGGGCCCACTGAAAAAAACCCCGAAAAATAACGAACATCGGACGATTGCTCCCACACCGAAAGTGCCAGCCAGTCAAGCTCTTGCTGCTCCTCCTCAGCCATTGGCAGCGCATCTACAGCACCACAGACATCGGGGCTCCGGGCTTTCCCTGACGAACAGGGCTTCGACGTTTACCACCAGCTGCGCCTGGGCGCCCACTAAAATAAAACCCAAAAAATCACGAACATCGGACGATTGCTCCCACACCGAAAGTGCCAGCCAGTCAAGCTCTTGCTGCTCCTCCCCGGCCATTGGCAGCGCATCTACAGCACCACAGACATCGGGGCTCCGGTCTTTCCCTGACGAACAGGGTTCGACATTTACCACCAGCTGCGCCTGGGCGCCCACTAAAATAAAACCCAAAAAATCACGAACGTCGGACCATTGCTCCCACACCGAAAGTGC
Organism: Chlamydotis macqueenii; assembly: GCF_036417535.1. Lineage (NCBI taxonomy): Eukaryota > Metazoa > Chordata > Aves > Otidiformes > Otididae > Chlamydotis > Chlamydotis macqueenii. The sequence continues at coordinate 31,840,154 of NC_141592.1, read as the reverse complement.
CAGCCAGTCAAGCTCTTGCTGCTCCTCCCCGGCCATTGGCAGCGCATCTACAGCACCACAGACATCGGGGCTCCGGGCTTTCCCTGACGAACAGGGCTTCGACGTTTACCACCACCTGCACCTGGGCGCCCACTGAAAAAAACCCCAATTAATCATGAACATCGGACGATTGCTCCCACACCGAAAGTGCCAGCCAGTCAAGCTCTTCCTGCTCCTCACCGGCCATTGGCAGCGCATCTACAGCACCACAGACATCGGGGCTCCGGGCTTTCCCTGACGAACAGGGCTTCTACGTTTACCACCAGCTTCACCTGAGCGCTCACTCCAAAAAAACACTGAAAAAACACGAACGTTCGACGATTTTTCCCACACCGAAAGTGCCAGCCAGTCAAGCTCCTGCTGCTCCTCACCGGCCTCTGGCAGCGCATCTACAGCACCACAGACATCGGGGCTCCGGGCTTTCCCTGACGAACAGGGCTTCGACGTTTACCACCACCTGCACCTGGGCGCCCACTCCAAAAAAAACCCGAAAAAACACGAACGTCGGACGATTGCTCCCACACAAAAAGGGCCAGCCAGTCAAGCTTCTGCTGCTCCTCCCCGGCCATTGGCAGCGCATCTACAGCACCACAGACATCGGGGCTCCGGGCTTTCCCTGACGAACAGGGCTTCGACGTTTGCCACCAGCTGCACCTGGGGGGCCCACTGAAAAAAGCCCCGAAAAATCATGAACGTCGGACGATTGCTCCCACACTGAATGTGCCAGCCAGTCAAGCTCTTCCTGCTCCTCACCGGCCATTGGCAGCGCATCTACAGCACCACAGACATCGGGGCTCCGGGCTTTCCCTGACGAACAGGGCTTCGACGTTTACCACCACATGCACCTGGGCGCCCATTGGAAAAAAACCCAAGAAAAATCACGAACATTGGACGATTGCTCCCACACCAAAAGTGCCAGCAACTCAAGCTCTTGCTGCTCATCACCGGCCACTGGCAGCCCATCTACAGCACCACAGACATCGGGCCTCCGGGCTTTCCCTGACGAACAGGGCTTCGACCTTTACCACCAGCTGCACCTGGGGGGCCCACTGAAAAAAACCCTGAAAAATCACGACCGTCAGACGATTGCTCCCACACCGAAAGTGCCAGCCAGTCAAGCTCTTGCTGCTCCTCCCCGGCCATTGGCAGCGCATCTACAGCACCACAGACATGGGGGCTCCGGGCTTTCCCTGACGAACAGGGCTTCGACGTTTACCACCAGCTGCACCTGGGCGCCCACTGAAAGAAAACCCCGAAAAATCACGAACGTCGGACGATTGCTCCCACACCGAAAGTGCCAGCCAGTCAAGCTCTTGCTGCTCCTCACCGGCCATTGGCAGCGCATCTACAGCACCACAGACATCGGGGCTCCGGGCTTTCCCTGACGAACAGGGCTTCGACGTTTACCACCACCTGCACCTGGGCGCCTACTCCAAAAAAAACCCGAAAAAACACGAACGTTGGACGATTGCTCCCACACAAAAAGTTCCAGCCAGTCAAGCTCTTGCTGCTCCTACTCGGCCATTGGCAGCGCATCTACAGCACCACAGACATCGGGGTTCCGGGCTTTCCCTGACGAACAGGGCTTCGACGTTTACCACCAGCTGCACCTGGGGGGCCCACTGAAAAAAACCCCAATAAATCATGAACGTCGGACGATTGCTCCCACACTGAATGTGCCAGCCAGTCAAGCTTCTGCTGCTCCTCACCGGCCATTGGCAGCGCATCTACAGCACCACAGACATCGGAGCTCCGGGCTTTCCCTGACGAACAGGGCTTCGACGTTTACCACCACCTGCACCTGGGCGCCCATTGGAAAAAAACACAAGAAAAATCACGAACGTTGGACGATTGCTCCCACACCGAAAGTGCCAGCCAGTCAAGCTCTTGCTGCTCATCACCGGCCATTGGGAGCCCATCTACAGCACCACAGACATCGGGGCTCCGGGCTTTCCCTGACCAACAGGGCTTCGACGTTTACCACCAGCTGCACCTGGGGGGCCCACTGAAAAAAACCCCGAAAAATCATGAACGTCGGACGATTGCTCCCACACCGAAATTGCCAGCTAGTCAAGCTCTTGCTGCTCCTCCCCGGCCATTGGCAGCGCATCGACAGCACCACAGACATCGGGGCTCCGGGCTTTCCCTGACGAACAGGGCTTCGACGTTTACCACCAGCTGCACCTGGGGGGCCCACTGAAAAAAAACCCAAAAAATCACGACCGTCGGACGATTGCTCCCACACCGAAAGTGCCAGCCAGTCAAGCTCTTGCTGCTCCTCCCCGGCCATTGGCAGCGCATCTACAGCACCACAGACATCGGGGCTCCGGGCTTTCCCTGACGAACAGGGCTTCGACGTTTACCACCACCTGCACCTCTGCCACCATTGGAAAAAAACCCCGAAAAATCACGAACGTCGGACGATTGCTCCCACACCGAAAGTGCCAGCCAGTCAAGCTCCTGCTGCTCCTCCCCGGCCACTGGCAGCGCATCTACAGCACCACAGACATCGGGGCTCCGGGCTTTCCCTGACGAACAGGGCTTCGACGTTTACGACCACCTGCACCTGGGCGCCCACTCCAAAAAAAACCCGAAAAAATCACAAACGTCGGACCATTGCTCCCACACAAAAAGTTCCAGCCAGTCAAGCTCTTGCTGCTCCTCCTCGGCCATTGGCAGCGCATCTACAGCACCACAGACATCGGGGCTCCGGGCTTTCCCTGACGAACAGGGCTTTGAAGTTTACCACCAGCTGCACCTGGGGGGCCCACTCCAAAAAAAACCCGAAAAATCACGAACGTCGGACGATTGCTCCCACACAAAAAGTTCCAGCCAGTCAAGCTCTTGCTGCTCCTCCCCGGCCATTGGCAGCGCATCTACAGCACCACAGACATCGGGGCTCCGGGCTTTCCCTGACGAACAGAGCTTCGACGTTTACCACCAGCTGCGCCTGGGCTCCCACTAAAAAAAAACCCAAAAAATCACGAACGTCGGACCACTGCTCCCACACCGAAAGTGCCAGCCAGTCAAGCTCTTGCTGCTCCTCTCCGGCCATTGGCAGCGCATCTACAGCACCACAGACATCGGGGCTCCGGGCTTTCCCTGATGAACAGGGCTTCGACGTTTACCACCAGCTGCACCTGGGCGCCCACTCCAGAAAAACCCGAAAAATCACGAACGTCGGACGATTCCTCCCACACCGAAAGTGCCAGCCAGTCAAGCTCTTGCTGCTCCTCACCGGCCATTGGCAGCGCATCTACAGCACCACAGACATGGGGGCTCCGGGCTTTCCCTGACGAACAGGGCTTCGACGTTTACCACCAGCTGCACCTGGGGGGCCCACTGAAAAAAACCCCGAAAAATAACGAACATCGGACGATTGCTCCCACACCGAAAGTGCCAGCCAGTCAAGCTCTTGCTGCTCCTCCTCAGCCATTGGCAGCGCATCTACAGCACCACAGACATCGGGGCTCCGGGCTTTCCCTGACGAACAGGGCTTCGACGTTTACCACCAGCTGCGCCTGGGCGCCCACTAAAATAAAACCCAAAAAATCACGAACATCGGACGATTGCTCCCACACCGAAAGTGCCAGCCAGTCAAGCTCTTGCTGCTCCTCCCCGGCCATTGGCAGCGCATCTACAGCACCACAGACATCGGGGCTCCGGTCTTTCCCTGACGAACAGGGTTCGACATTTACCACCAGCTGCGCCTGGGCGCCCACTAAAATAAAACCCAAAAAATCACGAACGTCGGACCATTGCTCCCACACCGAAAGTGCCAGCCAGTCAAGCTCTTGCTGCTCCTCCCCGGCCATTGGCAGCGCATCTACAGCACCACAGACATCGGGGCTCCGGGCTTTCCCTGACGAACAGGGCTTCGACGTTTACCACCACCTGCACCTGGGCGCCCACTGAAAAAAACCCCAATTAATCATGAACATCGGACGATTGCTCCCACACCGAAAGTGCCAGCCAGTCAAGCTCTTCCTGCTCCTCACCGGCCATTGGCAGCGCATCTACAGCACCACAGACATCGGGGCTCCGGGCTTTCCCTGACGAACAGGGCTTCTACGTTTACCACCAGCTTCACCTGAGCGCTCACTCCAAAAAAACACTGAAAAAACACGAACGTTCGACGATTTTTCCCACACCGAAAGTGCCAGCCAGTCAAGCTCCTGCTGCTCCTCACCGGCCTCTGGCAGCGCATCTACAGCACCACAGACATCGGGGCTCCGGGCTTTCCCTGACGAACAGGGCTTCGACGTTTACCACCACCTGCACCTGGGCGCCCACTCCAAAAAAAACCCGAAAAAACACGAACGTCGGACGATTGCTCCCACACAAAAAGGGCCAGCCAGTCAAGCTTCTGCTGCTCCTCACCGGCCATTGGCAGCGCATCTACAGCACCACAGACATCGGGGCTCCGGGCTTTCCCTGACGAACAGGGCTTCGACGTTTACCACCACCTGCACCTGGGCGCCCACTCCAAAAAAACCCCGAAAAAACACGAACGTCGGACGATTGCTCCCACACAAAAAGTTCCAGCCAGTCAAGCTCTTGCTGCTCCTCCTCGGCCATTGGCAGCGCATCTACAGCACCACAGACATCGGGGCTCCGGGCTTTCCCTGACGAACAGGGCTTCGACGTTTACCACCAGCTGCACCTGGGCGCCCACTGGAAAAAAACCCCGAAAAATAACGAACGTTGGACGATTGCTCCCACACCGAAAGTGCCAGCCAGTCAAGCTCTTGCTGCTCCTCCCCGGCCATTGGCAGCGCATCTACAGCACTACAGACATCGGGGCTCCGGGCTTTCCCTGACGAACAGGGCTTCGACGTTTACCACCAGCTGCGCCTGGGCGCCCACTAAAATAAAACCCAAAAAATCACCAACGTCAGACCATTGCTCCCACACCGAAAGTGCCAGCCAGTCAAGCTCTTGCTGCTCCTCCCCGGCCATTGGCAGCGCATCTACAGCACCACAGACATCGGGGCTCCGGGCTTTCCATGACGAACAGGGCTTCGACGTTTACCACCAGCTGCACCTGGGCGCCCACTGGAAAAAAACCCCGAAAAATAACGAACGTCGGACGATTGCTCCCACACCGAAAGTGCCAGCCAGTCAAGCTCTTGCTGCTCCTCCCCGGCCATTGGCAGCGCATCTACAGCACCACAGACATTGGGGCTCCGGGCTTTCCCTGACGAACAGGGCTTCGACGTTTACCACCACCTGCACCTGGGCGCCCACTCCAAAAAAAACCCGAAAAAACACGAACGTCGGACGATTCCTCCCACACCGAAAGTGCCAGCCAGTCAAGCTCTTGCTGCTCCTCCCCGGCCATTGGCAGCGCATCTACAGCACCACAGACATCGGGGCTCCGGGCATTCCCTGACGAACAGGGCTTCGACGTTTACCACCATCTGCACCTGAGCACGCACTAAAAAAAACAGCAAAAAAATCACGAACATCGGACCATTGCTCCCACACCGAAAGTGCCAGCCAGTCAAGCTCCTGCTGCTCCTCCCCGGCCACTGGCAGCGCATCTACAGCACCACAGACATCGGGGCTCCGGGCTTTCCCTGACGAACAGGGCTTCGACGTTTACCACCAGCTGCACCTGGGCGCCCACTCCAGAAAAACCCGAAAAATCATGAACGTCGGACGATTGCTCCCACACCGAAAGTGCCAGCCAGTCAAGCTCTTGCTGCTCCTCACCGGCCATTGGCAGCGCATCTACAGCACCACAGACATTGGGGCTCCGAGCTTTCCCTGATGAACAGGGCTTCGACGTTTACCACCAGCTGCACCTGGGGGGCCCACTGAAAAAAACCCCGAAAAATCATGAACGTCGGACGATTGCTCCCACACCGAAATTGCCAGCCAGTCAAGCTCTTGCTGCTCCTCCCCGGCCATTGGCAGCGCATCTACAGCACCACAGACATCGGGGCTCCGGGCTTTCCCTGACGAACAGGGCTTCGACGTTTACCACCAGCTGCGCCTGGGCGCCCACTAAAATAAAACCCAAAAAATCACGAACGTCGGACGATTGCTCCCACACCGAAAGTGCCAGCCAGTCAAGCTCTTGCTGCTCCGCACCGGCCATTGGCAGCGCATCTACAGCACCACAGACATCGGGGCTCCGGTCTTTCCCTGACGAACAGGGTTCGACATTTACCACCAGCTGCGCCTGGGTGCCCACTAAAATAAAACCCAAAAAATCACGAACGTCGGACCATTGCTCCCACACCGAAAGTGCCAGCCAGTCAAGCTCTTGCTGCTCCTCCCCGGCCATTGGCAGCGCATCTACAGCACCACAGACATCGGGGCTCCGGGCTTTCCCTGACGAACAGGGCTTCGACGTTTGCCACCAGCTGCACCTGGGGGGCCCACTGAAAAAAACCCCAATAAATCATGAACATCGGACGATTGCTCCCACACCGAAAGTGCCAGCCAGTCAAGCTCTTCCTGCTCCTCACCGGCCATTGGCAGCGCATCTACAGCACCACAGACATCGGGGCTCCGGGCTTTCCCTGACGAACAGGGCTTCTACGTTTACCACCAGCTTCACCTGAGCGCTCACTCCAAAAAAACACTGAAAAAACACGAACGTTCGACGATTTTTCCCACACCGAAAGTGCCAGCAACTCAAACTCCTGCTGCTCCTCCCCGGCCATTGGCAGCGCATCTACAGCACCACAGACATCGGGGCTCCGGGCTTTCCCTGACGAACAGGGCTTCGACGTTTACCACCAGCTGCACCTGGGCGCCCACTAAAAAAAAACCCAAAAAATCACGAACGTCGGACGATTGCTCCCACACCGAAAGTGCCAGCCAGTCAAGCTCTTGCTGCTCCTCCCCAGCCATTGGCAGCACATCTACAGCACCACAGACATCGGGGCTCCGGGCTTTCCCTGACGAACAGGGCTTCGACGTTTACCACCAGCTGCACGTGGGCACGCACTAAAAAAAAACCCCGAAAAATCACGAACGTCGGACGATTGCTCCCACACCGAAAGTGCCAGCCAGTCAAGCTCCTGCTGCTCCTCACCGGCCTCTGGCAGCGCATCTACAGCACCACAGACATCGGGGCTCCGGGCTTTCCCTGACGAACAGGGCTTCGACGTTTACCACCACCTGCACCTGGGCGCCCACTCCAAAAAAAACCCGAAAAATCACGAACGTCGGACCATTGCTCCCACACCGAAAGTGCCAGCCAGTCAAGCTCTTGCTGCTCCTCACCGGCCATTGGCAGCGCATCTACAGCACCACAGACATTGGGGCTCCGGGCTTTCCCTGACGAACAGGGCTTCGACGTTTACCACCACCTGCACCTGGGCGCCCACTCCAAAAAAAACCCGAAAAAACACGAACGTCGGACGATTGCTCCCACACAAAAAGTGCCAGCCAGTCAAGCTTCTGCTGCTCCTCACCGGCCATTGGCAGCGCATCTACAGCACCACAGACATCGGGGCTCCGGGCTTTCCCTGACGAACAGGGCTTCGACGTTTACCACCACCTGCACCTGGGCGCCCACTCCAAAAAAACCCCGAAAAAACACGAACGTCGGACGATTGCTCCCACACAAAAAGTTCCAGCCAGTCAAGCTCTTGCTGCTCCTCCTCGGCCATTGGCAGCGCATCTACAGCACCACAGACATCGGGGCTCCGGGCTTTCCCTGACGAACAGGGCTTCGACGTTTACCACCAGCTGCACCTGGGCGCCCACTGGAAAAAAACCCCGAAAAATAACGAACGTCGGACGATTGCTCCCACACCGAAAGTGCCAGCCAGTCAAGCTCTTGCTGCTCCTCCCCGGCCATTGGCAGCGCATCTACAGCACCACAGACATCGGGGCTCCGGGCTTTCCCTGACGAACAGGGCTTCGACGTTTACCACCAGCTGCGCCTGGGCACCCACTAAAATAAAACCCAAAAAATCACCAACGTCAGACCATTGCTCCCACACCGAAAGTGCCAGCCAGTCAAGCTCTTGCTGCTCCTCCCCGGCCATTGGCAGCGCATCTACAGCACCACAGACATCGGGGCTCCGGGCTTTCCCTGACGAACAGGGCTTCGACGTTTACCACCAGCTGCACCTGGGCGCCCACTGGAAAAAAACCCCGAAAAATAACGAACGTCGGACGATTGCTCCCACACCGAAAGTGCCAGCCAGTCAAGCTCTTGCTGCTCCTCCCCGGCCATTGGCAGCGCATCTACAGCACCACAGACATTGGGGCTCCGGGCTTTCCCTGACGAACAGGGCTTCGACGTTTACCACCACCTGCACCTGGGCGCCCACTCCAAAAAAAACCCGAAAAAACACGAACGTCGGACGATTGCTCCCACACAAAAAGTTCCAGCCAGTCAAGCTCTTGCTGCTCCTCCTCGGCCATTGGCAGCGCATCTACAGCACCACAGACATCGGGGCTCCGGGCTTTCCCTGACGAACAGGGCTTCGACGTTTACCACCAGCTGCACCTGGGGGGCCCACTGAAAAAAAACCCCGAAAAATCACGAACGTTGGACGATTGCTCCCACACCGAAAGTGCCAGCCAGTCAAGCTCTTGCTGCTCCTCACCGGCCATTGGCAGCGCATCTACAGCACCACAGACATGGGGGCTCCGAGCTTTCCCTGACGAACAGGGCTTCGACGTTTACCACCACCTGCACCTCTGCCCCCATTGGAAAAAAACCCCGAAAAATCACGAACGTCGGACGATTGCTCCCACACCGAAAGTGCCAGCCAGTCAAGCTCTTGCTGCTCCTCACCGGCCATTGGCAGCGCATCTACAGCACCACAGACATCGGGGCTCCGGGCTTTCCCTGACGAACAGGGCTTCGACGTTTACCACCAGCTGCACCTGGGCGCCCACTCCAGAAAAACCCTAAAAATCATGAACGTCGGACGATTGCTCCCACACAAAAAGTGCCAGCCAGTCAAGCTCCTGCTGCTCCTCACCGGCCATTGGCAGCGCATCTACAGCACCACAGACATTGGTGTTCCGAGCTTTCCCTGATGAACAGGGCTTCGACGTTTACCACCAGCTGCACCTGGGGGGCCCACTGAAAAAAACCCCGAAAAATCATGAACGTCGGACGATTGCTCCCACACCAAAAGTGCCAGCCAGTCAAGCTCTTGCTGCTCCTCCCCGGCCATTGGCAGCGCATCTACAGCACCACAGACATCGGGGCTCCGGGCTTTCCCTGACGAACAGGGCTTCGACGTTTACCACCAGCTGCACCTGGGCGCCCACTAAAAAAAAACCCCGAAAAATAACGAACGTCGGACGATTGCTCCCACACCGAAAGTGCCAGCCAGTCAAGCTCTTGCTGCTCCTCACCGGCCATTGGCAGCGCATCTACAGCACCACAGACATTGGGGCTCCGGGATTTCCCTGACGAACAGGGCTTCGACGTTTACCACCACCTGCACCTGGGCGCCCACTCCAAAAAAAACCCGAAAAAACACGAACGTCGGACGATTGCTCCCACACAAAAAGTTCCAGCCAGTCAAGCTCTTGCTGCTCCTCCTCGGCCATTGGCAGCGCATCTACAGCACCACAGACATCGGGGCTCCGGGCTTTCCCTGACCAACAGGGCTTCGACGTTTACCACCAGCTGCACCTGGGGGGCCCACTGAAAAAAACCCCGAAAAATCATGAACGTCGGACGATTGCTCCCACACTGAATGTGCCAGCCAGTCAAGCTTCTGCTGCTCCTCACCGGCCATTGGCAGCGCATCTACAGCACCACAGACATCGGGGCTCCGGGCTTTCCCTGACGAACAGGGCTTCGACGTTTACCACCACCTGCACCTGGGCGCCCATTGGAAAAAAACCCAAGAAAAATCACGAACGTTGGACGATTGCTCCCACACCGAAAGTGCCAGCAACTCAAGCTCTTGCTGCTCCTCCCCGGCCATTGGCAGCGCATCTACAGCACCACAGACATCGGGGCTCCGGGCTTTCCCTGACGAACAGGGCTTCGACGTTTACCACCAGCTGCACCTGGGGGGCCCACTGAAAAAAACCCCGAAAAATCAAGAACGTTGGACGATTGCTCCCACACCGTAATTGCCAGCTATTCAAGCTCTTGCTGCTCCTCCCCGGCCATTGGCAGCGCATCTACAGCACCACAGACATCGGGGCTCCGGGCTTTCCCTGACGAACAGGGCTTCGACGTTTACCACCAGCTGCACCTCTGCCCCCATTGGAAAAAAACCCCGAAAAATCACGAACGTTGGACGATTGCTCCCACACCGAAAGTGCCAGCCAGTCAAGCTCCTGCTGCTCCTCCCCGGCCAATGGCAGCGCATCTACAGCACCACAGACATGGGGGCTCCGGGCTTTCCCTGACGAACAGGGCTTCGACGTTTACCACCACCTGCACCTGGGCGCCCACTCCAAAAAAAACCCGAAAAAATCACAAACGTCGGATCATTGCTCCCACACAAAAAGTTCCAGCCAGTCAAGCTCTTGCTGCTCCTCCTCGGCCATTGGCAGCGCATCTACAGCACCACAGACATTGGGGCTCCGGGCTTTCCCTGACGAACAGGGCTTTGAAGTTTACCACCAGCTGCACCTGGGGGGCCCACTGAAAAAAACCCCGAAAAATAACGAACGTCGGACGATTGCTCCCACACCAAAAGTGCCAGCCAGTCAAGCTCTTGCTGCTCCTCCCAAGCCATTGGCAGCGCATCTACAGCACCACAGACATCGGGGCTCCGGGTATTCCCTGACGAACAGGGCTTCGACGTTTACCACCAGCTGCACCTGGGGGGCCCACTCCAAAAAAAACCCGAAAAATCACGAACGTTGGACGATTGCTCCCACACAAAAAGTTCCAGCCAGTCAAGCTCTTGCTGCTCCTCCCCGGCCATTGGCAGCGCATCTACAGCACCACAGACATCGGGGCTCCGGGCTTTCCCTGACGAACAGGGCTTCGACGTTTACCACCAGCTGCGCCTGGGCGCCCACTAAAAAAACACCCAAAAAATCGCGAACGTCGGACCACTGCTCCCACACCGAAAGTGCCAGCCAGTCAAGCTCTTGCTGCTCCTCTCCGGCCATTGGCAGGGCATCTACAGCACCACAGACATCGGGGCTCCGGGCTTTCCCTGATGAACAGGGCTTCGACGTTTACCACCAGCTGCACCTGGGCGCCCACCCCAGAAAAACCCGAAAAATCACGAACGTCGGACGATTCCTCCCACACCGAAAGTGCCAGCCAGTCAAGCTCTTGCTGCTCCTCACCGGCCATTGGCAGCGCATCTACAGCACCACAGACATCGGGGCTCCGGGCATTCCCTGACGAACAGGGCTTCGACGTTTACCACCAGCTGCACCTGAGCACGCACTAAAAAAAACAGCAAAAAAATCACGAACATCGGACGATTGCTCCCACACCGAAAGTGCCAGCCAGTCAAGCTCCTGCTGCTCCTCCCCGGCCATTGGCAGCGCATCTACAGCACCACAGACATCGGGGCTCCGGGCTTTCCCTGACGAACAGGGCTTGGACGTTTACCACCAGCTGCACCTGGGCGCCCACTCCAGAAAAACCATAAAAATCATGAACGTCGGACGATTGCTCCCACACAAAAAGTGCCAGCCAGTCAAGCTCCTGCTGCTCCTCACCGGCCATTGGCAGCGCATCTACAGCACCACAGACATTGGGGCTCCGAGCTTTCCCTGATGAACAGGGCTTCGACGTTTACCACCAGCTGCACCTGGGGGGCCCACTGAAAAAAACCCCGAAAAATCACGAACGTCGGACGATTGCTCCCACACCGAAATTGCCAGCCAGTCAAGCTCTTGCTGCTCCTCCCCGGCCATTGGCAGCGCATCTACAGCACCACAGACATCGGGGCTCCGGGCTTTCCCTGACGAACAGGGCTTCGACCTTTACCACCACCTGCACCTGGGCGCCCATTGGAAAAAAACCCAAGAAAAATCACGAACATTGGACGATTGCTCCCACACCAAAAGTGTCAGCAACTCAAGCTCTTGCTGCTCATCACCGGCCACTGGCAGCCCATCTACAGCACCACAGACATCGGGCCTCCGGGCTTTCCCTGACGAACAGGGCTTCGACCTTTACCACCAGCTGCACCTGGGGGGCCCACTGAAAAAAACCCTGAAAAATCACGACCGTCAGACGATTGCTCCCACACCGAAAGTGCCAGCCAGTCAAGCTCTTGCTGCTCCTCCCCGGCCATTGGCAGCGCATCTACAGCACCACAGACATGGGGGCTCCGGGCTTTCCCTGACGAACAGGGCTTCGACGTTTACCACCAGCTGCACCTGGGCGCCCACTGAAAGAAAACCCCGAAAAATCACGAACGTCGGACGATTGCTCCCACACCGAAAGTGCCAGCCAGTCAAGCTCTTGCTGCTCCTCACCGGCCATTGGCAGCGCATCTACAGCACCACAGACATCGGGGCTCCGGGCTTTCCCTGACGAACAGGGCTTCGACGTTTACCACCACCTGCACCTGGGCGCCCACTCCAAAAAAAACCCGAAAAAACACGAACGTTGGACGATTGCTCCCACACAAAAAGTTCCAGCCAGTCAAGCTCTTGCTGCTCCTACTCGGCCATTGGCAGCGCATCTACAGCACCACAGACATCGGGGTTCCGGGCTTTCCCTGACGAACAGGGCTTCGACGTTTACCACCAGCTGCACCTGGGGGGCCCACTGAAAAAAACCCCAATAAATCATGAACGTCGGACGATTGCTCCCACACTGAATGTGCCAGCCAGTCAAGCTTCTGCTGCTCCTCACCGGCCATTGGCAGCGCATCTACAGCACCACAGACATCGGAGCTCCGGGCTTTCCCTGACGAACAGGGCTTCGACGTTTACCACCACCTGCACCTGGGCGCCCATTGGAAAAAAACACAAGAAAAATCACGAACGTTGGACGATTGCTCCCACACCGAAAGTGCCAGCCAGTCAAGCTCTTGCTGCTCATCACCGGCCATTGGGAGCCCATCTACAGCACCACAGACATCGGGGCTCCGGGCTTTCCCTGACGAACAGGGCTTCGACGTTTACCACCAGCTGCACCTGGGGGGCCCACTGAAAAAAACCCCGAAAAATCATGAACGTCGGACGATTGCTCCCACACCGAAATTGCCAGCTAGTCAAGCTCTTGCTGCTCATCACCGGCCATTGGCAGCGCATCGACAGCACCACAGACATCGGGGCTCCGGGCTTTCCCTGACGAACAGGGCTTCGACGTTTACCACCAGCTGCACCTGGGGGGCCCACTGAAAAAAACCCCAAAAAATCACGACCGTCGGACGATTGCTCTCACACCGAAAGTGCCAGCCAGTCAAGCTCTTGCTGCTCCTCCCCGGCCATTGGCAGCGCATCTACAGCACCACAGACATCGGGGCTCCGGGCTTTCCCTGACGAACAGGGCTTCGACGTTTACCACCACCTGCACCTCTGCCCCCATTGGAAAAAAACCCCGAAAAATCACGAACGTCGGACGATTGCTCCCACTCCGAAAGTGCCAGCCAGTCAAGCTCCTGCTGCTCCTCCCCGGCCACTGGCAGCGCATCTACAGCACCACAGACATCGGGGCTCCGGGCTTTCCCTGACGAACAGGGCTTCGACGTTTACCACCACCTGCACCTGGGCGCCCACTCCAAAAAAAACCCGAAAAAATCACAAACGTCGGACGATTGCTCCCACACAAAAAGTTCCAGCCAGTCAAGCTCTTGCTGCTCCTCCTCGGCCATTGGCAGCGCATCTACAGCACCACAGACATCGGGGCTCCGGGCTTTCCCTGACGAACAGGGCTTTGAAGTTTACCACCAGCTGCACCTGGGGGGCCCACTCCAAAAAAAACCCGAAAAATCACGAACGTCGGACGATTGCTCCCACACAAAAAGTTCCAGCCAGTCAAGCTCTTGCTGCTCCTCCCCGGCCATTGGCAGCGCATCTACAGCACCACAGACATCGGGGCTCCGGGCTTTCCCTGACGAACAGAGCTTCGACGTTTACCACCAGCTGCGCCTGGGCTCCCACTAAAAAAAAACCCAAAAAATCACGAACGTCGGACCACTGCTCCCACACCGAAAGTGCCAGCCAGTCAAGCTCTTGCTGCTCCTCTCCGGCCATTGGCAGCGCATCTACAGCACCACAGACATCGGGGCTCCGGGCTTTCCCTGATGAACAGGGCTTCGACGTTTACCACCAGCTGCACCTGGGCGCCCACTCCAGAAAAACCCGAAAAATCACGAACGTCGGACGATTCCTCCCACACCGAAAGTGCCAGCCAGTCAAGCTCTTGCTGCTCCTCACCGGCCATTGGCAGCGCATCTACAGCACCACAGACATGGGGGCTCCGGGCTTTCCCTGACGAACAGGGCTTCGACGTTTACCACCACCTGCACCTCTGCCCCCATTGGAAAAAAACCCCGAAAAATCACGAACGTCGGACGATTGCTCCCACACCAAAAGTGCCAGCCAGTCAAGCTCTTGCTGCTCCTCCTCAGCCATTGGCAGCGCATCTACAGCACCACAGACATCGGGGCTCCGGGCTTTCCCTGATGAACAGGGCATCGACGTTTACCACCAGCTGCACCTGGGGGGCCCACTGAAAAAAACCCCGAAAAATCATGAACGTCGGACGATTGCTCCCACACCGAAATTGCTAGCCAGTCAAGCTCTTGCTGCTCCTCCCCGGCCATTGGCAGCGCATCTACAGCACCACAGACATCGGGGCTCCGGGCTTTCCCTGACAAACAGGGCTTCGACGTTTACCACCACCTGCACCTGGGCGCCCACTAAAATAAAACCCAAAAAATCACCAACATCAGACCATTGCTCCCACACCGAAAGTGCCAGCCAGTCAAGCTCTTGCTGCTCCTCCCCGGCCATTGGCAGCGCATCTACAGCACCACAGACATCGGGGCTCCGGGCTTTCCCTGACGAACAGGGCTTCGACGTTTACCACCAGCTGCACCTGGGCGCCCACTGGAAAAAAACCCGAAAAAACACGAACGTCGGACGATTGCTCCCACACAAAAAGTTCCAGCCAGTCAAGCTCTTGCTGCTCCTCCTCGGCCATTGGCAGCGCATCTACAGCACCACAGACATCGGGGCTCCGGGCTTTCCCTGACCAACAGGGCTTCGACGTTTACCACCAGCTGCACCTGGGGGGCCCACTGAAAAAAACCCCGAGAAATCATGAACGTCGGACGATTGCTCCCACACTGAATGTGCCAGCCAGTCAAGCTCTTGCTGCTCCTCCCCGGCCATTGGCAGCGCATCTACAGCACCACAGACATCGGGGCTCCGGGCTTTCCCTGACGAACAGGGCTTCGACGTTTACCACCACCTGCACCTGGGCGCCCACTAAAATAAAACCCAAAAAATCACCAACATCAGACCATTGCTCCCACACCGAAAGTGCCAGCCAGTCAAGCTCTTGCTGCTCCTCCCCGGCCATTGGCAGCGCATCTACAGCACCACAGACATCGGGGCTCCGGGCTTTCCCTGACGAACAGGGCTTCGACGTTTACCACCAGCTGCACCTGGGCGCCCACTGGAAAAAAACCCGAAAAAACACGAACGTCGGACGATTGCTCCCACACAAAAAGTTCCAGCCAGTCAAGCTCTTGCTGCTCCTCCTCGGCCATTGGCAGCGCATCTACAGCACCACAGACATCGGGGCTCCGGGCTTTCCCTGACCAACAGGGCTTCGACGTTTACCACCAGCTGCACCTGGGGGGCCCACTGAAAAAAACCCCGAGAAATCATGAACGTCGGACGATTGCTCCCACACTGAATGTGCCAGCCAGTCAAGCTCTTGCTGCTCCTCACCGGCCATTGGCAGCGCATCTACAGCACCACAGACATCGGGGCTCCGGGCTTTCCCTGACGAACAGGGCTTCGACGTTTACCACCACATGCACCTGGGCGCCCATTGGATAAAAACCCAAGAAAAATCACGAACGTTGGACGATTGCTCCCACACCGAAAGTGCCAGCAACTCAAGCTCTTGCTGCTCCTCCCCGGCCATTGGCAGCACATCTACAGCACCACAGACATCGGGCCTCCGGGCTTTCCCTGACGAACAGGGCTTTGAAGTTTACCACCAGCTGCACCTGGGGGGCCCACTGAAAAAAACCCCGAAAAATAACGAACGTCGGACGATTGCTCCCACACCAAAAGTGCCAGCCAGTCAAGCTCTTGCTGCTCCTCCCAAGCCATTGGCAGCGCATCTACAGCACCACAGACATCGGGGCTCCGGGCTTTCCCTGACGAACAGGGCTTCGACGTTTACCACCAGCTGCACCTGGGGGGCCCACTCCAAAAAAAACCCGAAAAATCACAAACGTTGGACGATTGCTCCCACACAAAAAGTTCCAGCCAGTCAAGCTCTTGCTGCTCCTCCCCGGCCATTGGCAGCGCATCTACAGCACCACAGACATCGGGGCTCCGGGCTTTCCCTGACGAACAGGGCTTCGACGTTTACCACCAGCTGCGCCTGGGCGCCCACTAAAAAAACACCCAAAAAATCGCGAACGTCGGACCACTGCTCCCACACCGAAAGTGCCAGCCAGTCAAGCTCTTGCTGCTCCTCTCCGGCCATTGGCAGGGCATCTACAGCACCACAGACATCGGGGCTCCGGGCTTTCCCTGACGAACAGGGCTTCGACGTTTACCACCAGCTGCACCTGGGCGCCCACTCCAGAAAAACCCTAAAAATCATGAACGTCGGACGATTGCTCCCACACAAAAAGTGCCAGCCAGTCAAGCTCCTGCTGCTCCTCACCGGCCATTGGCAGCGCATCTACAGCACCACAGACATTGGGGCTCCGAGCTTTCCCTGATGAACAGGGCTTCGACGTTTACCACCAGCTGCACCTGGGGGGCCCACTGAAAAAAACCCCGAAAAATCATGAACGTCGGACGATTGCTCCCACACCAAAAGTGCCAGCCAGTCAAGCTCTTGCTGCTCCTCCCCGGCCATTGGCAGCGCATCTACAGCACCACAGACATCGGGGCTCCGGGCTTTCCCTGACGAACAGGGCTTCGACGTTTACCACCAGCTGCACCTGGGCGCCCACTAAAAAAAAACCCCGAAAAATAACGAACGTCGGACGATTGCTCCCACACCGAAAGTGCCAGCCAGTCAAGCTCTTGCTGCTCCTCACCGGCCATTGGCAGCGCATCTACAGCACCACAGACATTGGGGCTCCGGGCTTTCCCTGACGAACAGGGCTTCGACGTTTACCACCAGCTGCACCTGGGCGCCCACTCCAAAAAAAACCCGAAAAAACACGAACGTTGGACGATTGCTCCCACAGAAAAAGTTCCAGCCAGTCAAGCTCTTGCTGCTCCTCCTCGGCCATTGGCAGCGCATCTACAGCACCACAGACATCGGGGCTCCGGGCTTTCCCTGACGAACAGGGCTTCGACGTTTACCACCAGCTGCACCTGGGGGGCCCACTGAAAAAAACCCCGAAAAATCATGAACGTCGGACGATTGCTCCCACACCGAAAGTGCCAGCCAGTCAAGCTTCTGCTGCTCCTCACCGGCCATTGGCAGCGCATCTACAGCACCACAGACATCGGGGCTCCGGGCTTTCCCTGACGAACAGGGCTTCGACGTTTACCACCACCTGCACCTGGGCGCCCATTGGAAAAAAACCCAAGAAAAATCACGAACGTTGGACGATTGCTCCCACACCGAAAGTGCCAGCAACTCAAGCTCTTGCTGCTCCTCCCCGGCCATTGGCAGCGCATCTACAGCACCACAGACATCGGGGCTCCGGGCTTTCCCTGACGAACAGGGCTTCGACGTTTACCACCAGCTGCACCTGGGCGCCCACTCCAGAAAAACCCTAAAAATCATGAACGTCGGACGATTGCTCCCACACAAAAAGTGCCAGCCAGTCAAGCTCCTGCTGCTCCTCACCGGCCATTGGCAGCGCATCTACAGCACCACAGACATTGGGGCTCCGAGCTTTCCCTGATGAACAGGGCTTCGACGTTTACCACCAGCTGCACCTGGGGGGCCCACTGAAAAAAACCCCGAAAAATCATGAACGTCGGACGATTGCTCCCACACCAAAAGTGCCAGCCAGTCAAGCTCTTGCTGCTCCTCCCCGGCCATTGGCAGCGCATCTACAGCACCACAGACATCGGGGCTCCGGGCTTTCCCTGACGAACAGGGCTTCGACGTTTACCACCAGCTGCACCTGGGCGCCCACTAAAAAAAAACCCCGAAAAATAACGAACGTCGGACGATTGCTCCCACACCGAAAGTGCCAGCCAGTCAAGCTCTTGCTGCTCCTCACCGGCCATTGGCAGCGCATCTACAGCACCACAGACATTGGGGCTCCGGGCTTTCCCTGACGAACAGGGCTTCGACGTTTACCACCACCTGCACCTGGGCGCCCACTCCAAAAAAAACCCGAAAAAACACGAACGTTGGACGATTGCTCCCACAGAAAAAGTTCCAGCCAGTCAAGCTCTTGCTGCTCCTCCTCGGCCATTGGCAGCGCATCTACAGCACCACAGACATCGGGGCTCCGGGCTTTCCCTGACGAACAGGGCTTCGACGTTTACCACCAGCTGCACCTGGGGGGCCCACTGAAAAAAACCCCGAAAAATCATGAACGTCGGACGATTGCTCCCACACTGAATGTGCCAGCCAGTCAAGCTTCTGCTGCTCCTCACCGGCCATTGGCAGCGCATCTACAGCACCACAGACATCGGGGCTCCGGGCTTTCCCTGACGAACAGGGCTTCGACGTTTACCACCACCTGCACCTGGGCGCCCATTGGAAAGAAACCCAAGAAAAATCACGAACGTTGGACGATTGCTCCCACACCGAAAGTGCCAGCAACTCAAGCTCTTGCTGCTCCTCCCCGGCCATTGGCAGCGCATCTACAGCACCACAGACATCGGGGCTCCGGGCTTTCCCTGACGAACAGGGCTTCGACGTTTACCACCAGCTGCACCTGGGGGGCCCACTGAAAAAAACCCCGAAAAATCAAGAACGTTGGACGATTGCTCCCACACCGAAATTGCCAGCTAGTCAAGCTCTTGCTGCTCCTCCCCGGCCATTGGCAGCGCATCTACAGCACCACAGACATCGGGGCTCCGGGCTTTCCCTGACGAACAGGGCTTCGACGTTTACCACCAGCTGCACCTCTGCCCCCATTGGAAAAAAACCCCGAAAAATCACGAACGTTGGACGATTGCTCCCACACCGAAAGTGCCAGCCAGTCAAGCTCCTGCTGCTCCTCCCCGGCCAATGGCAGCGCATCTACAGCACCACAGACATCGGGGCTCCAGGCTTTCCCTGACGAACAGGGCTTCGACGTTTACCACCACCTGCACCTGGGCGCCCACTCCAAAAAAAACCCGAAAAAATCACAAACGTCGGACCATTGCTCCCACACAAAAAGTTCCAGCCAGTCAAGCTCTTGCTGCTCCTCCTCGGCCATTGGCAGCGCATCTACAGCACCACAGACATTGGGGCTCCGGGCTTTCCCTGACGAACAGGGCTTTGAAGTTTACCACCAGCTGCACCTGGGGGGCCCACTGAAAAAAACCCCGAAAAATAACGAACGTCGGACGATTGCTCCCACACCAAAAGTGCCAGCCAGTCAAGCTCTTGCTGCTCCTCCCAAGCCATTGGCAGCGCATCTACAGCACCACAGACATCGGGGCTCCGGGTATTCCCTGACGAACAGGGCTTCGACGTTTACCACCAGCTGCACCTGGGGGGCCCACTCCAAAAAAAACCCGAAAAATCACGAACGTTGGACGATTGCTCCCACACAAAAAGTTCCAGCCAGTCAAGCTCTTGCTGCTCCTCCCCGGCCATTGGCAGCGCATCTACAGCACCACAGACATCGGGGCTCCGGGCTTTCCCTGACGAACAGGGCTTCGACGTTTACCACCAGCTGCGCCTGGGCGCCCACTAAAAAAACACCCAAAAAATCGCGAACGTCGGACCACTGCTCCCACACCGAAAGTGCCAGCCAGTCAAGCTCTTGCTGCTCCTCTCCGGCCATTGGCAGGGCATCTACAGCACCACAGACATCGGGGCTCCGGGCTTTCCCTGATGAACAGGGCTTCGACGTTTACCACCAGCTGCACCTGGGCGCCCACTCCAGAAAAACCCGAAAAATCACGAACGTCGGACGATTCCTCCCACACCGAAAGTGCCAGCCAGTCAAGCTCTTGCTGCTCCTCACCGGCCATTGGCAGCGCATCTACAGCACCACAGACATCGGGGCTCCGGGCATTCCCTGACGAACAGGGCTTCGACGTTTACCACCAGCTGCACCTGAGCACGCACTAAAAAAAACAGCAAAAAAATCACGAACATCGGACGATTGCTCCCACACCGAAAGTGCCAGCCAGTCAAGCTCCTGCTGCTCCTCACCGGCCATTGGCAGCGCATCTACAGCACCACAGACATTGGGGCTCCGAGCTTTCCCTGATGAACAGGGCTTCGAAGTTTACCACCAGCTGCACCTGGGGGGCCCACTGAAAAAAACCCCGAAAAATCACGAACGTCGGACGATTGCTCCCACACCGAAATTGCCAGCCAGTCAAGCTCTTGCTGCTCCTCCCCGGCCATTGGCAGCGCATCTACAGCACCACAGACATCGGGGCTCCGGGCTTTCCCTGACGAACAGGGCTTCGACGTTTACCACCAGCTGCGCCTGGGCGCCCACTAAAATAAAACCCAAAAAATCACCAACGTCAGAGCATTGCTCCCACACCGAAAGTGCCAGCCAGTCAAGCTCTTGCTGCTCCTCCCCGGCCATTGGCAGCGCATCTACAGCACCACAGACATCGGGGCTCCGGGCTTTCCCTGACGAACAGGGCTTCGACGTTTACCACCAGCTGCACCTGGGCGCCCACTGGAAAAAAACCCCGAAAAATAACGAACGTCGGACGATTGCTCCCACACCGAAAGTGCCAGCCAGTCAAGCTCTTGCTGCTCCTCACCGGCCATTGGCAGCGCATCTACAGCACCACAGACATCGGGGCTCTGGGCTTTCCCTGACGAACAGGGCTTCGACGTTTACCACCAGCTGCACCTGGGGGGCCCACTGAAAAAAACCCCGAAAAATCATGAACGTCGGACGATTGCTCCCACACCGAAAGTGCCAGCCAGTCAAGCTCCTGCGGCTCCTCCCCGGCCACTGGCAGCGCATCTAGAGCACCACAGACATCGGGGCTCCGGGCTTTCCCTGACGAACAGGGCTTCGACGTTTACCACCAGCTGCACCTCTGCCCCCATTGGAAAAAAAACCCCGAAAAAACACGAACGTCGGACGATTGCTCCCACACAAAAAGTTCCAGCCAGTCAAGCTCTTGCTGCTCCTACTCGGCCATTGGCAGCGCATCTACAGCACCACAGACATCGGGGCTCCGGGCTTTCCCTGACGAACAGGGCTTCGACGTTTACCACCACCTGCACCTGGGCGCCCATTGGAAAAAAACACAAGAAAAATCACGAACGTTGGACGATTGCTCCCACACCGAAAGTGCCAGCCAGTCAAGCTCTTGCTGCTCATCACCGGCCATTGGGAGCCCATCTACAGCACCACAGACATCGGGGCTCCGGGCTTTCCCTGACGAACAGGGCTTCGACGTTTACCACCACCTGCACCTGGGCGCCCACTAAAATAAAACCCAAAAAATCACCAACGTCAGACCATTGCTCCCACACCGAAAGTGCCAGCCAGTCAAGCTCTTGCTGCTCCTCCCCGGCCATTGGCAGCGCATCTACAGCACCACAGACATCGGGGCTCCGGGCTTTCCCTGACGAACAGGGCTTCGACGTTTACCACCAGCTGCACCTGGGCGCCCACTGGAAAAAAACCCCGAAAAATAACGAACGTCGGACGATTGCTCCCACACAAAAAGTTCCAGCCAGTCAAGCTCTTGCTGCTCCTCCTCGGCCATTGGCAGCGCATCTACAGCACCACAGACATCGGGGCTCCGGGCTTTCCCTGACGAACAGGGCTTCGACGTTTACCACCAGCTGCACCTGGGGGGCCCACTGAAAAAAACCCCGAAAAATCATGAACGTCGGACGATTGCTCACACACCGAAATTGCCAGCTAGTCAAGTTCTTGCTGCTCCTCCCCGGCCATTGGCAGCGCATCTACAGCACCACAGACATCGGGGCTCCGGGCTTTCCCTGACGAACAGGGCTTCGACGTTTGCCACCAGCTGCACCTGGGGGGCCCACTGAAAAAAACCCCAATAAATCATGAACGTCGGACGATTGCTCCCACACCGAAAGTGCCAGCCAGTCAAGCTCTTGCTGCTCCTCCCCGGCCATTGGCAGCGCATCTACAGCACCACAGACATCGGGGCTCCGGGCTTTCCCTGACGAACAGGGCTTCTACGTTTACCACCAGCTGCACCTGAGCGCTCACTCCAAAAAAACACTGAAAAATCACGAACGTCGGACGATTTTTCCCACACCGAAAGTGCCAGCAACTCAAGCTCCTGCTGCTCCTCAGCGGCCATTGGCAGCGCATCTACAGCACCACAGACATCGGGGCTCCGGGCTTTCCCTGACGAACAGGGCTTCGACGTTTACCACCAGCTGCACCTGGGCGCCCACTCCAAAAAAAACCCAAAAAATCACGAACGTCGGACGATTGCTCCCACACAAAAAGTTCCAGCCAGTCAAGCTCTTGCTGCTCCTCCCCGGCCATTGGCAGCGCATCTACAGCACCACAGACATCGGGGCTCCGGGCTTTCCCTGACGAACAGGGCTTCGACCTTTACCACCACCTGCACCTGGGCGCCCATTGGAAAAAAACCCAAGAAAAATCACGAACGTTGGACGATTGCTCCCACACCAAAAGTGCCAGCAACTCAAGCTCTTGCTGCTCATCACCGGCCACTGGCAGCCCATCTACAGCACCACAGACATCGGGCCTCCGGGCTTTCCCTGACGAACAGGGCTTCGACGTTTACCACCAGCTGCACCTGGGGGGCCCACTGAAAAAAACCCTGAAAAATCACGACCGTCAGACGATTGCTCCCACACCGAAAGTGCCAGCCAGTCAAGCTCTTGCTGCTCCTCCCCGGCCATTGGCAGCGCATCTACAGCACCACAGACATCGGGCCTCCGGGCTTTCCCTGACGAACAGGGCTTCGACGTTTACCACCAGCTGCACCTGGGCGCCCACTGAAAAAAAACCCCGAAAAATCACGAACGTCGGACGATTGCTCCCACACCGAAAGTGCCAGCCAGTCAAGCTCTTGCTGCTCCTCACCGGCCATTGGCAGCGCATCTACAGCACCACAGACATCGGGGCTCCGGGCTTTCCCTGACGAACAGGGCTTCGACGTTTACCACCACCTGCACCTCTGCCCCCATTGGAAAAAAACCCCGAAAAATAACGAACGTCGGACGATTGCTCCCACACCGAAAGTGCCAGCCAGTCAACCTCCTGCGGCTCCTCCCCGGCCACTGGCAGCGCATCTACAGCACCACAGACATCGGGGCTCCGGGCTTTCCCTGACGAACAGGGCTTCGACGTTTACCACCACCTGCACCTCTGCCCCCATTGGAAAAAAACCCCGAAAAAACACGAACGTCGGACGATTGCTCCCACACAAAAAGTTCCAGCCAGTCAAGCTCTTGCTGCTCCTACTCGGCCATTGGCAGCGCATCTACAGCACCACAGACATCGGGGCTCCGGGCTTTCCCTGACGAACAGGGCTTCGACGTTTACCACCACCTGCACCTGGGCACCCATTGGAAAAAAACACAAGAAAAATCACGAACGTTGGACGATTGCTCCCACACCGAAAGTGCCAGCCAGTCAAGCTCTTGCTGCTCATCACCGGCCATTGGGAGCCCATCTACAGCACCACAGACATCGGGGCTCCGGGCTTTCCCTGACGAACAGGGCTTCGACGTTTACCACCAGCTGCACCTGGGGGGCCCACTGAAAAAAACCCCGAAAAATCATGAACGTCGGACGATTGCTCCCACACCGAAATTGCCAGCTAGTCAAGCTCTTGCTGCTCCTCCCCGGCCATTGGCAGCGCATCTACAGCACCACAGACATCGGGGCTCCGGGCTTTCCCTGACGAACAGGGCTTCGACGTTTACCACCAGCTGCACCTGGGGGGCCCACTGAAAAAAACCCCAAAAAATCACGAACGTCGGACGATTGCTCCCACACCGAAAGTGCCAGCCAGTCAAGCTCTTGCTGCTCCTCCCCGGCCATTGGCAGCGCATCTACAGCACCACAGACATCGGGGCTCCGGGCTTTCCCTGACGAACAGGGCTTCGACGTTTACCACCAGCTGCACCTGGGGGGCCCACTGAAAAAAAACCCCGAAAAATCACGAACGTTGGACGATTGCTCCCACACCAAAAGTGCCAGCCAGTCAAGCTCTTGCTGCTCCTCACCGGCCATTGGCAGCGCATCTACAGCACCACAGACATGGGGGCTCCGGGCTTTCCCTGACGAACAGGGCTTCGACGTTTACCACCACCTGCACCTCTGCCCCCATTGGAAAAAAACCCCGAAAAATCACGAACGTCGGACGATTGCTCCCACACCGAAAGTGCCAGCCAGTCAAGCTCTTGCTGCTCCTCCTCGGCCATTGGCAGCGCATCTACAGCACCACAGACATCGGGGCTCCGGGCTTTCCCTGACGAACAGGGCTTCGACGTTTACCACCACCTGCACCTGGGCGCCCACTAAAATAAAACCCAAAAAATCACCAACGTCAGACCATTGCTCCCACACCGAAAGTGCCAGCCAGTCAAGCTCTTGCTGCTCCTCACCGGCCATTGGCAGCGCATCTACAGCACCACAGACATTGGGGCTCCGGGCTTTCCCTGACGAACAGGGCTTCGACGTTTACCACCACCTGCACCTCTGCCCCCATTGGAAAAAAACCCCGAAAAATCACGAACGTCGGACGATTGCTCCCACACCGAAAGTGCCAGCCAGTCAAGCTCTTGCTGCTCCTCCCCGGCCATTGGCAGCGCATCTACAGCACCACAGACATCGGGGCTCCGGGCTTTCCCTGACGAACAGGGCTTCGACGTTTACCACCACCTGCACCTCTGCCCCCATTGGAAAAAAACCCCGAAAAATAACGAACGTCGGACGATTGCTCCCACACCGAAAGTGCCAGCCAGTCAACCTCCTGCGGCTCCTCCCCGGCCACTGGCAGCGCATCTACAGCACCACAGACATCGGGGCTCCGGGCTTTCCCTGACGAACAGGGCTTCGACGTTTACCACCACCTGCACCTGGGGGGCCCACTGAAAAAAACCCCGAAAAATCATGAACGTCGGACGATTGCTCCCACACCGAAATTGCCAGCTAGTCAAGTTCTTGCTGCTCCTCCCCGGCCATTGGCAGCGCATCTACAGCACCACAGACATCGGGGCTCCGGGCTTTCCCTGACGAACAGGGCTTCGACGTTTGCCACCAGCTGCACCTGGGGGGCCCACTGAAAAAAACCCCAATAAATCATGAACGTCGGACGATTGCTCCCACACCGAAAGTGCCAGCCAGTCAAGCTCTTCCTGCTCCTCACCGGCCATTGGCAGCGCATCTACAGCACCACAGACATCGGGGCTCCGGGCTTTCCCTGACGAACAGGGCTTCTACGTTTACCACCAGCTGCACCTGAGCGCTCACTCCAAAAAAACACTGAAAAATCACGAACGTCGGACGATTTTTCCCACACCGAAAGTGCCAGCAACTCAAGCTCCTGCTGCTCCTCAGCGGCCATTGGCAGCGCATCTACAGCACCACAGACATCGGGGCTCCGGGCTTTCCCTGACGAACAGGGCTTCGACGTTTACCACCAGCTGCACCTGGGCGCCCACTCCAAAAAAAACCCGAAAAATCACGAACGTCGGACGATTGCTCCCACACAAAAAGTTCCAGCCAGTCAAGCTCTTGCTGCTCCTCCCCGGCCATTGGCAGCGCATCTACAGCACCACAGACATCGGGGCTCCGGGCTTTCCCTGACGAACAGGGCTTCGACCTTTACCACCACCTGCACCTGGGCGCCCATTGGAAAAAAACCCAAGAAAAATCACGAACGTTGGACGATTGCTCCCACACCAAAAGTGCCAGCAACTCAAGCTCTTGCTGCTCATCACCGGCCACTGGCAGCCCATCTACAGCACCACAGACATCGGGCCTCCGGGCTTTCCCTGACGAACAGGGCTTCGACGTTTACCACCAGCTGCACCTGGGGGGCCCACTGAAAAAAACCCTGAAAAATCACGACCGTCAGACGATTGCTCCCACACCGAAAGTGCCAGCCAGTCAAGCTCTTGCTGCTCCTCCCCGGCCATTGGCAGCGCATCTACAGCACCACAGACATCGGGCCTCCGGGCTTTCCCTGACGAACAGGGCTTCGACGTTTACCACCAGCTGCACCTGGGCGCCCACTGAAAAAAAACCCCGAAAAATCACGAACGTCGGACGATTGCTCCCACACCGAAAGTGCCAGCCAGTCAAGCTCTTGCTGCTCCTCACCGGCCATTGGCAGCGCATCTACAGCACCACAGACATCGGGGCTCCGGGCTTTCCCTGACGAACAGGGCTTCGACGTTTACCACCACCTGCACCTCTGCCCCCATTGGAAAAAAACCCCGAAAAATAACGAACGTCGGACGATTGCTCCCACACCGAAAGTGCCAGCCAGTCAAGCTCCTGCGGCTCCTCCCCGGCCACTGGCAGCGCATCTACAGCACCACAGACATTGGGGCTCCGGGCTTTCCCTGACGAACAGGGCTTCGACGTTTACCACCACCTGCACCTCTGCCCCCATTGGAAAAAAACCCCGAAAAAACACGAACGTCGGACGATTGCTCCCACACAAAAAGTTCCAGCCAGTCAAGCTCTTGCTGCTCCTACTCGGCCATTGGCAGCGCATCTACAGCACCACAGACATCGGGGCTCCGGGCTTTCCCTGACGAACAGGGCTTCGACGTTTACCACCAGCTGCACCTGGGGGGCCCACTGAAAAAAACCCCAAAAAATCACGACCGTCGGACGATTGCTCCCACACCGAAAGTGCCAGCCAGTCAAGCTCTTGCTGCTCCTCCCCGGCCATTGGCAGCGCATCTACAGCACCACAGACATGGGGGCTCCGGGCTTTCCCTGACGAACAGGGCTTCGACGTTTACCACCAGCTGCACCTGGGCGCCCACTGAAAAAAAACCCCGAAAAATCACGAACGTCGGACGATTGCTCCCACACCGAAAGTGCCAGCCAGTCAAGCTCTTGCTGCTCCTCACCGGCCATTGGCAGCGCATCTACAGCACCACAGACATCGGGGCTCCGGGCTTTCCCTGACGAACAGGGCTTCGACGTTTACCACCACCTGCACCTCTGCCCCCATTGGAAAAAAACCCCGAAAAATCACGAACGTCGGACGATTGCTCCCACACCGAAAGTGCCAGCCAGTCAAGCTCCTGCTGCTCCTCCCCGGCCACTGGCAGCGCATCTACAGCACCACAGACATCGGGGCTCCGGGCTTTCCCTGACGAACAGGGCTTCGACGTTTACCACCACCTGCACCTGGGCGCCCACTCCAAAAAAACCCCGAAAAATCACGAACGTCGGACCATTGCTCCCACACCGAAAGTGCCAGCCAGTCAAGCTCCTGCTGCTCCTCCCCGGCCACTGGCAGCGCATCTACAGCACCACAAACATCGGGGCTCCGGGCTTTCCCTGACGAACAGGGCTTCGACGTTTACCACCACCTGCACCTGGGCGCCCACTCCAAAAAAAACCCGAAAAAATCACGAAAATCGGACGATTGCTCCCACACAAAAAGTTCCAGCTAGTCAAGCTCTTGCTGCTCCTCCCCGGCCATTGGCAGCGCATCTACAGCACCACAGACATCGGGGCTCCGGGCTTTCCCTGATGAACAGGGCTTCGACGTTTACCACCACCTGCACCTCTGCCCCCATTGGAAAAAAACCCCGAAAAATAACGAACGTCGGACGATTGCTCCCACACCGAAAGTGCCAGCCAGTCAAGCTCCTGCGGCTCCTCCCCGGCCACTGGCAGCGCATCTACAGCACCACAGACATCGGGGCTCCGGGCTTTCCCTGACGAACAGGGCTTCGACGTTTACCACCACCTGCACCTGGGCGCCCACTCCAAAAAAAACCCGAAAAAACACGAACGTCGGACGATTGCTCCCACACCGAAAGTGCCAGCCAGTCAAGCTCTTGCTGCTCCTACTCGGCCATTGGCAGCGCATCTACAGCACCACAGACATCGGGGCTCCGGGCTTTCCCTGACGAACAGGGCTTCGACGTTTACCACCAGCTGCACCTGGGGGGCCCACTGAAAAAAACCCCAAGAAATCATGAACGTCGGACGATTGCTCCCACACTGAATGTGCCAGCCAGTCAAGCTTCTGCTGCTCCTCACCGGCCATTGGCAGT
Organism: Chlamydotis macqueenii; assembly: GCF_036417535.1. Taxonomy (NCBI): domain Eukaryota; kingdom Metazoa; phylum Chordata; class Aves; order Otidiformes; family Otididae; genus Chlamydotis; species Chlamydotis macqueenii. The sequence continues at coordinate 31,811,659 of NC_141592.1, read as the reverse complement.
GCATCTACAGCACCACAGACATTGGGGCTCCGGGCTTTCCCTGACGAACAGGGCTTCGACGTTTACCACCACCTGCACCTCTGCCCCCATTGGAAAAAAACCCCGAAAAAACACGAACGTCGGACGATTGCTCCCACACAAAAAGTTCCAGCCAGTCAAGCTCTTGCTGCTCCTACTCGGCCATTGGCAGCGCATCTACAGCACCACAGACATCGGGGCTCTGGGCTTTCCCTGACGAACAGGGCTTCGACGTTTACCACCAGCTGCACCTGGGGGGCCCACTGAAAAAAACCCCAAAAAATCACGACCGTCGGACGATTGCTCCCACACCGAAAGTGCCAGCCAGTCAAGCTCTTGCTGCTCCTCCCCGGCCATTGGCAGCGCATCTACAGCACCACAGACATGGGGGCTCCGGGCTTTCCCTGACGAACAGGGCTTCGACGTTTACCACCAGCTGCACCTGGGCGCCCACTGAAAAAAAACCCCGAAAAATCACGAACGTCGGACGATTGCTCCCACACCGAAAGTGCCAGCCAGTCAAGCTCCTGCTGCTCCTCCCCGGCCATTGGCAGCGCATCTACAGCACCACAGACATCGGGGCTCCGGGCTTTCCCTGACGAACAGGGCTTCGACGTTTACCACCACCTGCACCTGGGCGCCCACTCCAAAAAAAACCCGAAAAATCACGAACGTCGGACCATTGCTCCCACACCGAAAGTGCCAGCCAGTCAAGCTCCTGTTGCTCCTCCCCGGCCACTGGCAGGGCATCTACAGCACCACAGACATCGGGGCTCCGGGCTTTCCCTGACGAACAGGGCTTCGACGTTTACCACCACCTGCACCTGGGCGCCCACTCCAAAAAAAACCCGAAAAAATCACGAACGTCGGACGATTGCTCCCACACAAAAAGTTCCAGCTAGTCAAGCTCTTGCTGCTCCTCCCCGGCCAATGGCAGCGCATCTACAGCACCACAGACATCGGGGCTCCGGGCTTTCCCTGATGAACAGGGCTTCGACGTTTACCACCAGCTGCGCCTGGGCGCCCACTAAAAAAAAACCCAAAAAATCACGACCGTCGGACCATTGCTCCCACACCAAAAGTGCCAGCCAGTCAAGCTCTTGCTGCTCCTCCCCGGCCATTGGCAGCGCATCTACAGCACCACAGACATCGGGGCTCCGGGCTTTCCCTGACGAACAGGGCTTCGACGTTTACCACCACCTGCACCTCTGCCCCCATTGGAAAAAAACCCCGAAAAATAACGAACGTCGGACGATTGCTCCCACACCGAAAGTGCCAGCCAGTCAAGCTCCTGCGGCTCCTCCCCGGCCACTGGCAGCGCATCTACAGCACCACAGACATCGGGGCTCCGGGCTTTCCCTGACGAACAGGGCTTCGACGTTTACCACCACCTGCACCTGGGCGCCCACTCCAAAAAAAACCCGAAAAAACACGAACGTCGGACGATTGCTCCCACACCGAAAGTGCCAGCCAGTCAAACTCTTGCTGCTCCTACTCGGCCATTGGCAGCGCATCTACAGCACCACAGACATCGGGGCTCCGGGCTTTCCCTGACGAACAGGGCTTCGACGTTTACCACCAGCTGCACCTGGGGGGCCCACTGAAAAAAACCCCAAGAAATCATGAACGTCGGACGATTGCTCCCACACTGAATGTGCCAGCCAGTCAAGCTTCTGCTGCTCCTCACCGGCCATTGGCAGCGCATCTACAGCACCACAGACATCGGGGCTCCGGGCTTTCCCTGACGAACAGGGCTTCGACGTTTACCACCACCTGCACCTGGGCGCCCATTGGAAAAAAACCCAAGAAAAATCACGAACGTTGGACGATTGCTCCCACACCGAAAGTGCCAGCCAGTCAAGCTCTTGCTGCTCATCACCGGCCATTGGGAGCCCATCTACAGCACCACAGACATCGGGGCTCCGGGCTTTCCCTGACGAACAGGGCTTCGACGTTTACCACCACCTGCACCTCTGCCCCCATTGGAAAAAAACCCCGAAAAAACACGAACGTCGGACGATTGCTCCCACACAAAAAGTTCCAGCCAGTCAAGCTCTTGCTGCTCCTACTCGGCCATTGGCAGCGCATCTACAGCACCACAGACATCGGGGCTCCGGGCTTTCCCTGACGAACAGGGCTTCGACGTTTACCACCAGCTGCACCTGGGGGGCCCACTGAAAAAAACCCCAAAAAATCACGACCGTCGGACGATTGCTCCCACACCGAAAGTGCCAGCCAGTCAAGCTCTTGCTGCTCCTCCCCGGCCATTGGCAGCGCATCTACAGCACCACAGACATGGGGGCTCCGGGCTTTCCCTGACGAACAGGGCTTCGACGTTTACCACCAGCTGCACCTGGGCGCCCACTGAAAAAAAACCCCGAAAAATCACGAACGTCGGACGATTGCTCCCACACCGAAAGTGCCAGCCAGTCAAGCTCTTGCTGCTCCTCACCGGCCATTGGCAGCGCATCTACAGCACCACAGACATCGGGGCTCCGGGCTTTCCCTGACGAACAGGGCTTCGACGTTTACCACCACCTGCACCTCTGCCCCCATTGGAAAAAAACCCCGAAAAATCACGAACGTCGGACGATTGCTCCCACACCGAAAGTGCCAGCCAGTCAAGCTCCTGCTGCTCCTCCCCGGCCACTGGCAGCGCATCTACAGCACCACAGACATCGGGGCTCCGGGCTTTCCCTGACGAACAGGGCTTCGACGTTTACCACCACCTGCACCTGGGCGCCCACTCCAAAAAAACCCCGAAAAATCACGAACGTCGGACCATTGCTCCCACACCGAAAGTGCCAGCCAGCCAAGCTCCTGCTGCTCCTCCCCGGCCACTGGCAGCGCATCTACAGCACCACAAACATCGGGGCTCCGGGCTTTCCCTGACGAACAGGGCTTCGACGTTTACCACCACCTGCACCTGGGCGCCCACTCCAAAAAAAACCCGAAAAAATCACGAAAATCGGACGATTGCTCCCACACAAAAAGTTCCAGCTAGTCAAGCTCTTGCTGCTCCTCCCCGGCCATTGGCAGCGCATCTACAGCACCACAGACATCGGGGCTCCGGGCTTTCCCTGATGAACAGGGCTTCGACGTTTACCACCACCTGCACCTCTGCCCCCATTGGAAAAAAACCCCGAAAAATAACGAACGTCGGACGATTGCTCCCACACCGAAAGTGCCAGCCAGTCAAGCTCCTGCGGCTCCTCCCCGGCCACTGGCAGCGCATCTACAGCACCACAGACATCGGGGCTCCGGGCTTTCCCTGACGAACAGGGCTTCGACGTTTACCACCACCTGCACCTGGGCGCCCACTCCAAAAAAAACCCGAAAAAACACGAACGTCGGACGATTGCTCCCACACCGAAAGTGCCAGCCAGTCAAGCTCTTGCTGCTCCTACTCGGCCATTGGCAGCGCATCTACAGCACCACAGACATCGGGGCTCCGGGCTTTCCCTGACGAACAGGGCTTCGACGTTTACCACCAGCTGCACCTGGGGGGCCCACTGAAAAAAACCCCAAGAAATCATGAACGTCGGACGATTGCTCCCACACTGAATGTGCCAGCCAGTCAAGCTTCTGCTGCTCCTCACCGGCCATTGGCAGTGCATCTACAGCACCACAGACATTGGGGCTCCGGGCTTTCCCTGACGAACAGGGCTTCGACGTTTACCACCACCTGCACCTCTGCCCCCATTGGAAAAAAACCCCGAAAAAACACGAACGTCGGACGATTGCTCCCACACAAAAAGTTCCAGCCAGTCAAGCTCTTGCTGCTCCTACTCGGCCATTGGCAGCGCATCTACAGCACCACAGACATCGGGGCTCCGGGCTTTCCCTGACGAACAGGGCTTCGACGTTTACCACCAGCTGCACCTGGGGGGCCCACTGAAAAAAACCCCAAAAAATCACGACCGTCGGACGATTGCTCCCACAGTGAAAGTGCCAGCCAGTCAAGCTCTTGCTGCTCCTCCCCGGCCATTGGCAGCGCATCTACAGCACCACAGACATGGGGGCTCCGGGCTTTCCCTGACGAACAGGGCTTCGACGTTTACCACCAGCTGCACCTGGGCGCCCACTGAAAAAAAACCCCGAAAAATCACGAACGTCGGACGATTGCTCCCACACCGAAAGTGCCAGCCAGTCAAGCTCCTGCTGCTCCTCCCCGGCCATTGGCAGCGCATCTACAGCACCACAGACATCGGGGCTCCGGGCTTTCCCTGACGAACAGGGCTTCGACGTTTACCACCACCTGCACCTGGGCGCCCACTCCAAAAAAAACCCGAAAAATCACGAACGTCGGACCATTGCTCCCACACCGAAAGTGCCAGCCAGTCAAGCTCCTGCTGCTCCTCCCCGGCCACTGGCAGGGCATCTACAGCACCACAGACATCGGGGCTCCGGGCTTTCCCTGACGAACAGGGCTTCGACGTTTACCACCACCTGCACCTGGGCGCCCACTCCAAAAAAAACCCGAAAAAATCACGAACGTCGGACGATTGCTCCCACACAAAAAGTTCCAGCTAGTCAAGCTCTTGCTGCTCCTCCCCGGCCATTGGCAGCGCATCTACAGCACCACAGACATCGGGGCTCCGGGCTTTCCCTGATGAACAGGGCTTCGACGTTTACCACCAGCTGCGCCTGGGCGCCCACTAAAAAAAAACCCAAAAAATCACGACCGTCGGACCATTGCTCCCACACCAAAAGTGCCAGCCAGTCAAGCTCTTGCTGCTCCTCCCCGGCCATTGGCAGCGCATCTACAGCACCACAGACATCGGGGCTCCGGGCTTTCCCTGACGAATAGGGCTTCGACGTTTACCACCACCTGCACCTCTGCCCCCATTGGAAAAAAACCCCGAAAAATAACGAACGTCGGACGATTGCTCCCACACCGAAAGTGCCAGCCAGTCAAGCTCCTGCGGCTCCTCCCCGGCCACTGGCAGCGCATCTACAGCACCACAGACATCGGGGCTCCGGGCTTTCCCTGACGAACAGGGCTTCGACGTTTACCACCACCTGCACCTGGGCGCCCACTCCAAAAAAAACCCGAAAAAACACGAACGTCGGACGATTGCTCCCACACCGAAAGTGCCAGCCAGTCAAACTCTTGCTGCTCCTACTCGGCCATTGGCAGCGCATCTACAGCACCACAGACATCGGGGCTCCGGGCTTTCCCTGACGAACAGGGCTTCGACGTTTACCACCAGCTGCACCTGGGGGGCCCACTGAAAAAAACCCCAAGAAATCATGAACGTCGGACGATTGCTCCCACACTGAATGTGCCAGCCAGTCAAGCTTCTGCTGCTCCTCACCGGCCATTGGCAGCGCATCTACAGCACCACAGACATCGGGGCTCCGGGCTTTCCCTGACGAACAGGGCTTCGACGTTTACCACCACCTGCACCTGGGCGCCCATTGGAAAAAAACCCAAGAAAAATCACGAACGTTGGACGATTGCTCCCACACCGAAAGTGCCAGCCAGTCAAGCTCTTGCTGCTCATCACCGGCCATTGGGAGCCCATCTACAGCACCACAGACATCGGGGCTCCGGGCTTTCCCTGACGAACAGGGCTTCGACGTTTACCACCAGCTGCACCTGGGGGGCCAACTGAAAAAAACCCCGAAAAATCATGAACGTTGGACGATTGCTCCCACACCGAAATTGCCAGACAGTCAAGCTCTTGCTGCTCCTCACCGGCCATTGGCAGCGCATCTACAGCACCACAGACATCGGGGCTCCGGGCTTTCCCTGACGAACAGGGCTTCGACGTTTACCACCAGCTGCACCTGGGGGGCCCACTGAAAAAAACCCCAAAAAATCACGACCGTCGGACGATTGCTCCCACACCGAAAGTGCCAGCCAGTCAAGCTCTTGCTGCTCCTCCCTGGCCATTGGCAGCGCATCTACAGCACCACAGACATCGGGGCTCCGGGCTTTCCCTGACGAACAGGGCTTCGACGTTTACCACCACCTTCACCTCTGCCCCCATTGGAAAAAAACCCCGAAAAATCACGAACGTCGGACGATTGCTCCCACACCGAAAGTGCCAGCCAGTCAAGCTCTTGCTGCTCCTCACCGGCCATTGGCAGCGCATCTACAGCACCACAGACATCGGGGCTCCGGGCTTTCCCTGACGAACAGGGCTTCGACCTTTACCACCACCTTCACCTCTGCCCCCATTGGAAAAAAACCCCGAAAAATCACGAACGTCGGACGATTGCTCCCACACCGAAAGTGCCAGCCAGTCAAGCTCCTGCTGCTCCTCCCCGGCCACTGGCAGCGCATCTACAGCACCACAGACATCGGGGCTCCGGGCTTTCCCTGACGAACAGGGCTTCGACGTTTACCACCAGCTGCACCTGGGGGGCCCACTGAAAAAAACCCCGAAAAATCATGAACGTCGGACGATTGCTCCCACACCGAAATTGCCAGCTAGTCAAGCTCTTGCTGCTCCTCCCCGGCCATTGGCAGCGCATCTACAGCACCACAGACATCGGGGCTCCGGGCTTTCCCTGATGAACAGGGCTTCGACGTTTACCACCAGCTGCGCCTGGGCTCCCACTAAAAAAAAACCCAAAAAATAACGAACGTCGGACGATTGCTCCCACACCAAAAGTGCCAGCCAGTCAAGCTCTTGCTGCTCCTCCCCGGCCATTGGCAGCGCATCTACAGCACCACAGACATCGGGGCTCCGGGCTTTCCCTGACGAACAGGGCTTCGACGTTTACCACCAGCTGCACCTGGGGGGCCCACTCCAAAAAAAACCCGAAAAATAACGAACGTCGGACGATTGCTCCCACACCAAAAGTGCCAGCCAGTCAAGCTCTTGCTGCTCCTCCCCGGCCACTGGCAGCGCATCTACAGCACCACAGACATCGGGGCTCCGGGCATTCCCTGACGAACAGGGCTTCGACGTTTACCACCAGCTGCACCTGGGCGCCCACTCCAGAAAAACCCGAAAAATCATGAACGTCGGACGATTGCTCCCACACAAAAAGTGCCAGCCAGTCAAGCTCCTGCTGCTCCTCACCGGCCATTGGCAGCGCATATACAGCACCACAGACATTGGGGCTCCGAGCTTTCCCTGATGAACAGGGCTTCGACGTTTACCACCAGCTGCACCTGGGGGGCCCACTGAAAAAAACCCCGAAAAATCATGAACGTCGGACGATTTCTCCCACACCAAAATTGCCAGCCAGTCAAGCTCTTGCTGCTCCTCCCCGGCCATTGGCAGCGCATCTACAGCACCACAGACATCGGGGCTCCGGGCTTTCCCTGACGAACAGGGCTTCGACGTCTACCACCAGCTGCGCCTGGGCGCCCACTAAAATAAAACCCAAAAAATCACGAACGTTGGACGATTGCTCCCACACCAAAAGTGCCAGCAACTGAAGCTCTTGCTGCTCATCACCGGCCATTGGCAGCGCATCTACAGCACCACAGACATCGGGGCTCCGGTCTTTCCCTGACGAACAGGGTTCGACATTTACCACCAGCTGCGCCTGGGCGCCACTTAAAAAATCCCCAAAAATCATGAACGTCGGACGATTGCTCCCACACCGAAATTGCCAGCCAGTCAAGCTCTTGCTGCTCCTCCCCGGCCATTGGCAGCGCATCTACAGCACCACAGACATCGGGGCTCCGGGCTTTCCCTGACGAACAGGGCTTCGACGTTTACCACCAGCTGCGCCTGGGCGCCCACTAAAATAAAACCCAAAAAATCACGAACGTCGGACCATTGCTCCCACACCGAAAGTGCCAGCCAGTCAAGCTCTTGCTGCTCCTCCCCGGCCATTGGCAGCGCATCTACAGCACCACAGACATCGGGGCTCCGGGCTTTCCCTGACGAACAGGGCTTCGACGTTTGACACCAGCTGCACCTGGGGGGCCCACTGAAAAAAACCCCAATAAATCATGAACGTCGGACGATTGCTCCCACACCGAAAGTGCCAGCCAGTCAAGCTCTTGCTGCTCCTCACCGGCCATTGGCAGCGCATCTACAGCACCACAGACATCGGGGCTCCGGGCTTTCCCTGACGAACAGGGCTTCGACGTTTACCACCACCTGCACCTCTGCCGCCATTGGAAAAAAAACCCCGAAAAATCACGAACGTCGGAAGATTGCTCCCACACCGAAAGTGCCAGCCAGTCAAGCTCTTGCTGCTCCTCACCGGCCACTGGCAGCGCATCTACAGCACCACAGACATCGGGGCTCCGGGCTTTCCCTGATGAACAGGGCTTCGACGTTTACCTCCAGCTGCGCCTGGGCGCCCACTAAAAAAAAACCCAAAAAATCACGAACGTCGGACCATTGCTCCCACACCAAAAGTGCCAGCCAGTCAAGCTCTTGCTGCTCCTCCCCGGCCATTGGCAGCGCATCTACAGCACCACAGACATCGGGGCTCCGGGCTTTCCCTGACGAACAGGGCTTCGACGTTTACCACCAGCTGCAACTGGGCGCCCACTGGAAAAAAACCCCGAAAAAACACGACCGTCGGACGATTGCTCCCACACCAAAAGTGCCAGCCAGTCAAGCTCTTGCTGCTCCTCCCAAGCCATTGGCAGCGCATCTACAGCACCACAGACATCGGGGCTCCGGGCATTCCCTGACGAACAGGGCTTCGACGTTTACCACCAGCTGCACCTGGGCGCCCACTGGAAAAAAACCCCGAAAAAACACGACCGTCGGACGATTGCTCCCACACCAAAAGTGCCAGCCAGTCAAGCTCTTGCTGCTCCTCCCAAGCCATTGGCAGCGCATCTACAGCACCACAGACATCGGGGCTCCGGGCATTCCCTGACGAACAGGGCTTCGACGTTTACCACCAGCTGCGCCTGGGCGCCCACTTAAAAAATCCCAAAAAATCACGAACGTTGGACGATTGCTCCCACACCGAAAGTGCCAACAACTCAAGCTCTTGCTGCTCCTCCCCGGCCATTGGCAGCGCATCTACAGCACCACAGACATCGGGGCTCCGGGCTTTCCCTGACGAACAGGGCTTCGACGTTTATCACCAGCTGCACCTGGGCGCCCACTTAAAAAATTACAAAAAATCACGAACGTCGGACGATTCCTCCCACACCGAAAGTGCCAACAACTCATGCTCTTGCTGCTCCTCACCGGCCATTGGCAGCGCATCTACAGCACCACAGACATCGGGGCTCCGGGCTTTCCCTGACGAACAGGGCTTCGACGTTTACCACCAGCTGCACCTGAGCGCCCACTCCAAAAAAAACCTGAAAAATCACGAACGTTGGACGATTGCTCCCACACAAAAAGTTCCAGCCAGTCAAGCTCTTGCTGCTCCTCCCCGGCCATTGGCAGCGCATCTACAGCACCACAGACATCGGGGCTCCGGGCTTTCCCTGACGAACAGGGCTTCGACCTTTACCACCAGCTGCGCCTGGGCGCCCACTGGAAAAAAACCCCGAAAAATCACGAACGTCGGACGATTGCTCCCACACCAAAAGTGCCAGCCAGTCAAGCTCTTGCTGCTTCTCCCAAGCCATTGGCAGCGCATCTACAGCACCACAGACATCGGGGCTCCGGGCTTTCCCTGACGAACACGGCTTCGACGTTTACCACCAGCTGCACCTGGGCACGCACTAAAAAAAAAACGCAAAAAATCACGAACGTCGGACGATTGCTCCCACACCGAAAGTGCCAGCCAGTCAAGCTCCTGCTGCTCCTCACCGGCCATTGGCAGCGCATCTACAGCACCACAGACATCGGGGCTCCGGGCTTTCCCTGACAAACAGGGCTTCTACGTTTACCACCACCTGCACCTGGGCGCCCACTCCAAAAAAAACCCGAAAAATCACGAACGTCGGACGTTTGCTCCCACACCGAAAGTGCCAACAACTCAAGCTCTTGCTGCTCCTCTCCGGCCATTGGCAGCCCATCTACAGCACCACAGACATCGGGGCTCCGGGCTTTCCCTGACGAACAGGGCTTCGACGTTTACCACCAGCTGCACCTGGGGGGCCCACTGAAAAAAAACCCCGAAAAATCATGAACGTCGGACGATTGCTCCCACACCGAAAGTGTCATCCAGTCAAGCTCTTGCTGCTCCTCACCGGCCATTGGCAGCGCATCTACAGCACCACAGACATCGGGGCTCCGGGCTTTCCCTGACGAACAGGGCTTCGACGTTTACCACCAGCTGCACCTGGGCGCCCACTCCAGAATAACCCGAAAAATCACGAACGTCGGACGATTGCTCCCACACAAAAAGTGCCAGCCAGTCAAGCTCCTGGTGCTCCTCAGCGGCCATTGGCAGCGCATCTACAGCACCACAGACATTGGGGCTCCGAGCTTTCCCTGACGAACAGGGCTTCGATGTTTACCACCAGCTGCACCTGGGGGGCCCACTGAAAAAAACCCCGAAAAATCATGAACGTTGGACGATTGCTCCCACACCGAAATTGCCAGCCAGTCAAGCTCTTGCTGCTCCTCACCGGCCATTGGCAGCGCATCTACAGCACCACAGACATCGGGGCTCCGGGCATTCCCTGACGAACAGGGCTTCGACGTTTACCACCAGCTGCGCCTGGGCGCCCACTTAAAAAATCCCAAAAAATCACGATCGTCGGACGATTGCTCCCACACCGAAAGTGCCAACAACTCAAGCTCTTGCTGCTCCTCACCGGCCATTGGCAGCGCATCTACAGCACCACAGACATCGGGGCTCCGGGCTTTCCCTGACGAACAGGGCTTCGACGTTTACCACCAGCTGCACCTGGGCGCCCACTCCAAAAAAAACCCGAAAAATCACGAACGTTGGACGATTGCTCCCACACAAAAAGTTCCAGCCAGTCAAGCTCTTGCTGCTCCTCCCCGGCCATTGGCAGCGCATCTACAGCACCAGAGACATCGGGGCTCCGGGCTTTCCCTGACGAACAGGGCTTCGAGGTTTACCACCAGCTGCGCCTGGGCGCCCACTAAAAATAAACCCAAAAAATCACGAACGTAGGACCATTGCTCCCACACCGAAAGTGCCAGCCAGTCAAGCTCCTGCGGCTCCTCCCCGGCCACTGGCAGCGCATCTACAGCACCACAGACATCGGGGCTCCGGGCTTTCCCTGACGAACAGGGCTTCGACGTTTACCACCACCTGCACCTGGGCGCCCACTCCAAAAAAACCCCGAAAAATCACGAACGTCGGACCATTGCTCCCACACCGAAAGTGCCAGCCAGTCAAGCTCCTGCTGCTCCTCCCCGGCCACTGGCAGCGCATCTACAGCACCACAAACATCGGGGCTCCGGGCTTTCCCTGACGAACAGGGCTTCGACGTTTACCACCACCTGCACCTGGGCGCCCACTCCAAAAAAAACCCGAAAAAATCACGAACGTCGGACGATTGCTCCCACACAAAAAGTTCCAGCTAGTCAAGCTCTTGCTGCTCCTCCCCGGCCATTGGCAGCGCATCTACAGCACCACAGACATCGGGGCTCCGGGCTTTCCCTGATGAACAGGGCTTCGACGTTTACCACCACCTGCACCTCTGCCCCCATTGGAAAAAAACCCCGAAAAATAACGAACGTCGGACGATTGCTCCCACACCGAAAGTGCCAGCCAGTCAAGCTCCTGCGGCTCCTCCCCGGCCACTGGCAGCGCATCTACAGCACCACAGACATCGGGGCTCCGGGCTTTCCCTGACGAACAGGGCTTCGACGTTTACCACCACCTGCACCTGGGCGCCCACTCCAAAAAAAACCCGAAAAAACACGAACGTCGGACGATTGCTCCCACACCGAAAGTGCCAGCCAGTCAAGCTCTTGCTGCTCCTACTCGGCCATTGGCAGCGCATCTACAGCACCACAGACATCGGGGCTCCGGGCTTTCCCTGACGAACAGGGCTTCGACGTTTACCACCAGCTGCACCTGGGGGGCCCACTGAAAAAAACCCCAAGAAATCATGAACGTCGGACGATTGCTCCCACACTGAATGTGCCAGCCAGTCAAGCTTCTGCTGCTCCTCACCGGCCATTGGCAGTGCATCTACAGCACCACAGACATTGGGGCTCCGGGCTTTCCCTGACGAACAGGGCTTCGACGTTTACCACCACCTGCACCTCTGCCCCCATTGGAAAAAAACCCCGAAAAAACACGAACGTCGGACGATTGCTCCCACACAAAAAGTTCCAGCCAGTCAAGCTCTTGCTGCTCCTACTCGGCCATTGGCAGCGCATCTACAGCACCACAGACATCGGGGCTCCGGGCTTTCCCTGACGAACAGGGCTTCGACGTTTACCACCAGCTGCACCTGGGGGGCCCACTGAAAAAAACCCCAAAAAATCACGACCGTCGGACGATTGCTCCCACACCGAAAGTGCCAGCCAGTCAAGCTCTTGCTGCTCCTCCCCGGCCATTGGCAGCGCATCTACAGCACCACAGACATGGGGGCTCCGGGCTTTCCCTGACGAACAGGGCTTCGACGTTTACCACCAGCTGCACCTGGGCGCCCACTGAAAAAAAACCCCGAAAAATCACGAACGTCGGACGATTGCTCCCACACCGAAAGTGCCAGCCAGTCAAGCTCCTGCTGCTCCTCCCCGGCCATTGGCAGCGCATCTACAGCACCACAGACATCGGGGCTCCGGGCTTTCCCTGACGAACAGGGCTTCGACGTTTACCACCACCTGCACCTGGGCGCCCACTCCAAAAAAAACCCGAAAAATCACGAACGTCGGACCATTGCTCCCACACCGAAAGTGCCAGCCAGTCAAGCTCCTGCTGCTCCTCCCCGGCCACTGGCAGGGCATCTACAGCACCACAGACATCGGGGCTCCGGGCTTTCCCTGACGAACAGGGCTTCGACGTTTACCACCACCTGCACCTGGGCGCCCACTCCAAAAAAAACCCGAAAAAATCACGAACGTCGGACGATTGCTCCCACACAAAAAGTTCCAGCTAGTCAAGCTCTTGCTGCTCCTCCCCGGCCATTGGCAGCGCATCTACAGCACCACAGACATCGGGGCTCCGGGCTTTCCCTGATGAACAGGGCTTCGACGTTTACCACCAGCTGCGCCTGGGCGCCCACTAAAAAAAAACCCAAAAAATCACGACCGTCGGACCATTGCTCCCACACCAAAAGTGCCAGCCAGTCAAGCTCTTGCTGCTCCTCCCCGGCCATTGGCAGCGCATCTACAGCACCACAGACATCGGGGCTCCGGGCTTTCCCTGACGAACAGGGCTTCGACGTTTACCACCACCTGCACCTCTGCCCCCATTGGAAAAAAACCCCGAAAAATAACGAACGTCGGACGATTGCTCCCACACCGAAAGTGCCAGCCAGTCAAGCTCCTGCGGCTCCTCCCCGGCCACTGGCAGCGCATCTACAGCACCACAGACATCGGGGCTCCGGGCTTTCCCTGACGAACAGGGCTTCGACGTTTACCACCACCTGCACCTGGGCGCCCACTCCAAAAAAAACCCGAAAAAACACGAACGTCGGACGATTGCTCCCACACCGAAAGTGCCAGCCAGTCAAGCTCTTGCTGCTCCTACTCGGCCATTGGCAGCGCATCTACAGCACCACAGACATCGGGGCTCCGGGCTTTCCCTGACGAACAGGGCTTCGACGTTTACCACCAGCTGCACCTGGGGGGCCCACTGAAAAAAACCCCAAGAAATCATGAACGTCGGACGATTGCTCCCACACTGAATGTGCCAGCCAGTCAAGCTTCTGCTGCTCCTCACCGGCCATTGGCAGCGCATCTACAGCACCACAGACATCGGGGCTCCGGGCTTTCCCTGACGAACAGGGCTTCGACGTTTACCACCACCTGCACCTGGGCGCCCATTGGAAAAAAACCCAAGAAAAATCACGAACGTTGGACGATTGCTCCCACACCGAAAGTGCCAGCCAGTCAAGCTCTTGCTGCTCATCACCGGCCATTGGGAGCCCATCTACAGCACCACAGACATCGGGGCTCCGGGCTTTCCCTGACGAACAGGGCTTCGACGTTTACCACCAGCTGCACCTGGGGGGCCAACTGAAAAAAACCCCGAAAAATCATGAACGTTGGACGATTGCTCCCACACCGAAATTGCCAGACAGTCAAGCTCTTGCTGCTCCTCCTCGGCCATTGGCAGCGCATCTACAGCACCACAGACATCGGGGCTCCGGGCTTTCCCTGACGAACAGGGCTTCGACGTTTACCACCAGCTGCACCTGGGGGGCCCACTGAAAAAAACCCCAAAAAATCACGACCGTCGGACGATTGCTCCCACACCGAAAGTGCCAGCCAGTCAAGCTCTTGCTGCTCCTCCCTGGCCATTGGCAGCGCATCTACAGCACCACAGACATCGGGGCTCCGGGCTTTCCCTGACGAACAGGGCTTCGACGTTTACCACCACCTTCACCTCTGCCCCCATTGGAAAAAAACCCCGAAAAATCACGAACGTCGGACGATTGCTCCCACACCGAAAGTGCCAGCCAGTCAAGCTCTTGCTGCTCCTCACCGGCCATTGGCAGCGCATCTACAGCACCACAGACATCGGGGCTCCGGGCTTTCCCTGACGAACAGGGCTTCGACCTTTACCACCACCTTCACCTCTGCCCCCATTGGAAAAAAACCCCGAAAAATCACGAACGTCGGACGATTGCTCCCACACCGAAAGTGCCAGCCAGTCAAGCTCCTGCTGCTCCTCCCCGGCCACTGGCAGCGCATCTACAGCACCACAGACATCGGGGCTCCGGGCTTTCCCTGACGAACAGGGCTTCGACGTTTACCACCAGCTGCACCTGGGGGGCCCACTGAAAAAAACCCCGAAAAATCATGAACGTCGGACGATTGCTCCCACACCGAAATTGCCAGCTAGTCAAGCTCTTGCTGCTCCTCCCCGGCCATTGGCAGCGCATCTACAGCACCACAGACATCGGGGCTCCGGGCTTTCCCTGATGAACAGGGCTTCGACGTTTACCACCAGCTGCGCCTGGGCTCCCACTAAAAAAAAACCCAAAAAATAACGAACGTCGGACGATTGCTCCCACACCAAAAGTGCCAGCCAGTCAAGCTCTTGCTGCTCCTCCCCGGCCATTGGCAGCGCATCTACAGCACCACAGACATCGGGGCTCCGGGCTTTCCCTGACGAACAGGGCTTCGACGTTTACCACCAGCTGCACCTGGGGGGCCCACTCCAAAAAAAACCCGAAAAATAACGAACGTCGGACGATTGCTCCCACACCAAAAGTGCCAGCCAGTCAAGCTCTTGCTGCTCCTCCCCGGCCACTGGCAGCGCATCTACAGCACCACAGACATCGGGGCTCCGGGCATTCCCTGACGAACAGGGCTTCGACGTTTACCACCAGCTGCACCTGGGCGCCCACTCCAGAAAAACCCGAAAAATCATGAACGTCGGACGATTGCTCCCACACAAAAAGTGCCAGCCAGTCAAGCTCCTGCTGCTCCTCACCGGCCATTGGCAGCGCATATACAGCACCACAGACATTGGGGCTCCGAGCTTTCCCTGATGAACAGGGCTTCGACGTTTACCACCAGCTGCACCTGGGGGGCCCACTGAAAAAAACCCCGAAAAATCATGAACGTCGGACGATTTCTCCCACACCAAAATTGCCAGCCAGTCAAGCTCTTGCTGCTCCTCCCCGGCCATTGGCAGCGCATCTACAGCACCACAGACATCGGGGCTCCGGGCTTTCCCTGACGAACAGGGCTTCGACGTCTACCACCAGCTGCGCCTGGGCGCCCACTAAAATAAAACCCAAAAAATCACGAACGTTGGACGATTGCTCCCACACCAAAAGTGCCAGCAACTGAAGCTCTTGCTGCTCATCACCGGCCATTGGCAGCGCATCTACAGCACCACAGACATCGGGGCTCCGGTCTTTCCCTGACGAACAGTGTTCGACATTTACCACCAGCTGCGCCTGGGCGCCACTTAAAAAATCCCCAAAAATCATGAACGTCGGACGATTGCTCCCACACCGAAATTGCCAGCCAGTCAAGCTCTTGCTGCTCCTCCCCGGCCATTGGCAGCGCATCTACAGCACCACAGACATCGGGGCTCCGGGCTTTCCCTGACGAACAGGGCTTCGACGTTTACCACCAGCTGCGCCTGGGCGCCCACTAAAATAAAACCCAAAAAATCACGAACGTCGGACCATTGCTCCCACACCGAAAGTGCCAGCCAGTCAAGCTCTTGCTGCTCCTCCCCGGCCATTGGCAGCGCATCTACAGCACCACAGACATCGGGGCTCCGGGCTTTCCCTGACGAACAGGGCTTCGACGTTTGACACCAGCTGCACCTGGGGGGCCCACTGAAAAAAACCCCAATAAATCATGAACGTCGGACGATTGCTCCCACACCGAAAGTGCCAGCCAGTCAAGCTCTTGCTGCTCCTCACCGGCCATTGGCAGCGCATCTACAGCACCACAGACATCGGGGCTCCGGGCTTTCCCTGACGAACAGGGCTTCGACGTTTACCACCACCTGCACCTCTGCCGCCATTGGAAAAAAAACCCCGAAAAATCACGAACGTCGGAAGATTGCTCCCACACCGAAAGTGCCAGCCAGTCAAGCTCTTGCTGCTCCTCACCGGCCACTGGCAGCGCATCTACAGCACCACAGACATCGGGGCTCCGGGCTTTCCCTGATGAACAGGGCTTCGACGTTTACCTCCAGCTGCGCCTGGGCGCCCACTAAAAAAAAACCCAAAAAATCACGAACGTCGGACCATTGCTCCCACACCAAAAGTGCCAGCCAGTCAAGCTCTTGCTGCTCCTCCCCGGCCATTGGCAGCGCATCTACAGCACCACAGACATCGGGGCTCCGGGCTTTCCCTGACGAACAGGGCTTCGACGTTTACCACCAGCTGCAACTGGGCGCCCACTGGAAAAAAACCCCGAAAAAACACGACCGTCGGACGATTGCTCCCACACCAAAAGTGCCAGCCAGTCAAGCTCTTGCTGCTCCTCCCAAGCCATTGGCAGCGCATCTACAGCACCACAGACATCGGGGCTCCGGGCATTCCCTGACGAACAGGGCTTCGACGTTTACCACCAGCTGCACCTGGGCGCCCACTGGAAAAAAACCCCGAAAAAACACGACCGTCGGACGATTGCTCCCACACCAAAAGTGCCAGCCAGTCAAGCTCTTGCTGCTCCTCCCAAGCCATTGGCAGCGCATCTACAGCACCACAGACATCGGGGCTCCGGGCATTCCCTGACGAACAGGGCTTCGACGTTTACCACCAGCTGCGCCTGGGCGCCCACTTAAAAAATCCCAAAAAATCACGAACGTTGGACGATTGCTCCCACACCGAAAGTGCCAACAACTCAAGCTCTTGCTGCTCCTCCCCGGCCATTGGCAGCGCATCTACAGCACCACAGACATCGGGGCTCCGGGCTTTCCCTGACGAACAGGGCTTCGACGTTTACCACCAGCTGCACCTGGGCGCCCACTTAAAAAATTACAAAAAATCACGAACGTCGGACGATTCCTCCCACACCGAAAGTGCCAACAACTCATGCTCTTGCTGCTCCTCACCGGCCATTGGCAGCGCATCTACAGCACCACAGACATCGGGGCTCCGGGCTTTCCCTGACGAACAGGGCTTCGACGTTTACCACCAGCTGCACCTGAGCGCCCACTCCAAAAAAAACCTGAAAAATCACGAACGTTGGACGATTGCTCCCACACAAAAAGTTCCAGCCAGTCAAGCTCTTGCTGCTCCTCCCCGGCCATTGGCAGCGCATCTACAGCACCACAGACATCGGGGCTCCGGGCTTTCCCTGACGAACAGGGCTTCGACCTTTACCACCAGCTGCGCCTGGGCGCCCACTGGAAAAAAACCCCGAAAAATCACGAACGTCGGACGATTGCTCCCACACCAAAAGTGCCAGCCAGTCAAGCTCTTGCTGCTTCTCCCAAGCCATTGGCAGCGCATCTACAGCACCACAGACATCGGGGCTCCGGGCTTTCCCTGACGAACACGGCTTCGACGTTTACCACCAGCTGCACCTGGGCACGCACTAAAAAAAAAAACGCAAAAAATCACGAACGTCGGACGATTGCTCCCACACCGAAAGTGCCAGCCAGTCAAGCTCCTGCTGCTCCTCACCGGCCATTGGCAGCGCATCTACAGCACCACAGACATCGGGGCTCCGGGCTTTCCCTGACAAACAGGGCTTCTACGTTTACCACCACCTGCACCTGGGCGCCCACTCCAAAAAAAACCCGAAAAATCACGAACGTCGGACGTTTGCTCCCACACCGAAAGTGCCAACAACTCAAGCTCTTGCTGCTCCTCACCGGCCATTGGCAGCCCATCTACAGCACCACAGACATCGGGGCTCCGGGCTTTCCCTGACGAACAGGGCTTCGACGTTTACCACCAGCTGCACCTGGGGGGCCCACTGAAAAAAAACCCCGAAAAATCATGAACGTCGGACGATTGCTCCCACACCGAAAGTGTCATCCAGTCAAGCTCTTGCTGCTCCTCACCGGCCATTGGCAGCGCATCTACAGCACCACAGACATCGGGGCTCCGGGCTTTCCCTGACGAACAGGGCTTCGACGTTTACCACCAGCTGCACCTGGGCGCCCACTCCAGAATAACCCGAAAAATCACGAACGTCGGACGATTGCTCCCACACAAAAAGTGCCAGCCAGTCAAGCTCCTGCTGCTCCTCAGCGGCCATTGGCAGCGCATCTACAGCACCACAGACATTGGGGCTCCGAGCTTTCCCTGACGAACAGGGCTTCGATGTTTACCACCAGCTGCACCTGGGGGGCCCACTGAAAAAAACCCCAAAAAATCATGAACGTTGGACGATTGCTCCCACACCGAAATTGCCAGCCAGTCAAGCTCTTGCTGCTCCTCACCGGCCATTGGCAGCGCATCTACAGCACCACAGACATCGGGGCTCCGGGCATTCCCTGACGAACAGGGCTTCGACGTTTACCACCAGCTGCGCCTGGGCGCCCACTTAAAAAATCCCAAAAAATCACGATCGTCGGACGATTGCTCCCACACCGAAAGTGCCAACAACTCAAGCTCTTGCTGCTCCTCACCGGCCATTGGCAGCGCATCTACAGCACCACAGACATCGGGGCTCCGGGCTTTCCCTGACGAACAGGGCTTCGACGTTTACCACCAGCTGCACCTGGGCGCCCACTCCAAAAAAAACCCGAAAAATCACGAACGTTGGACGATTGCTCCCACACAAAAAGTTCCAGCCAGTCAAGCTCTTGCTGCTCCTCCCCGGCCATTGGCAGCGCATCTACAGCACCAGAGACATCGGGGCTCCGGGCTTTCCCTGACGAACAGGGCTTCGAGGTTTACCACCAGCTGCGCCTGGGCGCCCACTAAAAATAAACCCAAAAAATCACGAACGTAGGACCATTGCTCCCACACCGAAAGTGCCAGCCAGTCAAGCTCTTGCTGCTCCTCACCGGCCATTGGCAGCGCATCTACAGCACCACAGACATCGGGGCTCCAGGCTTTCCCTGACGAACAGGGCTTCGACGTTTACCACCAGCTGCACCTGGGCGCCCACTCCAGAAAAACCCGAAAAATCACCAACGTCGGACGATTCCTCCCACACCGAAAGTGCCAGCCAGTCAAGCTCTTGCTGCTCCTCACCGGCCATTGGCAGCGAATCTACAGCACCACAGACATCGGGGCTCCGGGCTTTCCCTGACGAACAGGGCTTCTAAGTTTACCACCAGCTGCACCTTAGCGCTCACTCCAAAAAAACACTGAAAAATCACGAACGTCGGACGATTTTTCCCACACCGAAAGTGCCAGCAACTCAAGCTCCTGCTGCTCCTCACCGGCCATTGGCAGCGCATCTACAGCACCACAGACATCGGGGCTCCGGGCTTTCCCTGATGAACAGGGCTTCGACGTTTACCACCAGCTGCACCTGGGCGCCCACTAAAAAAAAACCCAAAAAATCACGAACGTCGGACGATTGCTCCCACACCAAAAGTGCCAGCCAGTCAAGCTCTTGCTGCTCCTCCCCGGCCACTGGCAGCGCATCTACAGCACCACAGACATCGGGGCTCCGGGCTTTCCCTGACGAACAGGGCTTCGACGTTTACCACCAGCTGCACCTGGGGGGCCCACTGAAAAAAACCCCGAAAAATCATGAACGTCGGACGATTGCTCCCACACTGAATGTGCCAGCCAGTCAAGCTTCTGCTGCTCCTCCCCAGCCATTGGCAGTGCATCTACAGCACCACAGACATCGGGGCTCCGGGCTTTCCCTGACGAACAGGGCTTCGACGTTTACCACCAGCTGCACCTGGGCGCCCACTAAAAAAAAACCCAAAAAATCACGAACGTCGGACGATTGCTCCCACACCAAAAGTGCCAGCCAGTCAAGCTCTTGCTGCTCCTCCCCGGCCACTGGCAGCGCATCTACAGCACCACAGACATCGGGGCTCCGGGCTTTCCCTGACGAACAGGGCTTCGACGTTTACCACCAGCTGCACCTGGGGGGCCCACTGAAAAAAACCCCGAAAAATCATGAACGTCGGACGATTGCTCCCACACTGAATGTGCCAGCCAGTCAAGCTTCTGCTGCTCCTCCCCGGCCATTGGCAGCGCATCTACAGCACCACAGACATCGGGGCTCCGGGCTTTCCCTGACGAACAGGGCTTCGACGTTTACCACCAGCTGCGCCTGGGCTCCCACTGGAAAAAAACCCCGAAAAATCACGAACGTCGGACGATTGCTCCCACACCAAAAGTGCCAGCCAGTCAAGCTCTTGCTGCTCCTCCCAAGCCATTGGCAGCGCATCTACAGCACCACAGACATCGGGGCTCCGGGCTTTCCCTGACGAACAGGGCTTCGACGTTTACCACCAGCTGCACCTGGGCACGCACTATAAAAAAACGCAAAAAAATCACGAACGTCGGACGATTGCTCCCACACCGAAAGCGCCAGCCAGTCAAGCTCCTGCTGCTCCTCCCCGGCCACTGGCAGCGCATCTACAGCACCACAGACATCGGGGCTCCGGGCTTTCCCTGACGAACAGGGCTTCGACGTTTACCACCAGCTGCACCTGGGCGCCCACTCCAGAATAACCCGAAAAATCACGAACGTCGGACGATTGCTCCCACACAAAAAGTGCCAGCCAGTCAAGCTCCTGCTGCTCCTCACCGGCCATTGGCAGCGCATCTACAGCACCACAGACATTGGGGCTCCGAGCTTTCCCTGACGAACAGGGCTTCGATGTTTACCAGCAGCTGCACCTGGGGGGCCCACTGAAAAAAACCCCGAAAAATCATGAACGTTGGACGATTGCTCCCACACCGAAATTGCCAGCCAGTCAAGCTCTTGCTGCTCCTCACCGGCCATTGGCAGCGCATCTACAGCACCACAGACATCAGGGCTCCAGGCTTTCCCTGACGAACAGGGCTTCGACGTTTACCACCAGCTGCGCCTGGGCGCCCACTAAAAAAAAAACCCAAAAAATCACGAACGTCGGACGATTGCTCCCACACCGAAAGTGCCAGCCAGTCAAGCTCTTGCTGCTCCTCCCCGGCCATTGGCAGTGCATCTACAGCACCACAGACATCGGGGCTCCGGGCATTCCCTGACGAACAGGGCTTCGACGTTTACCACCAGCTGCACCTGGGTACGCACTAAAAAAAAACGCAAAAAAATCACGAACGTCGGACGATTCCTCCCACACCGAAAGTGCCAGCCAGTCAAGCTCTTGCTGCTCCTCACCGGCCATTGGCAGCGCATCTACAGCACCACAGACATCGGGGCTCCGGTCTTTCCCTGACGAACAGGGCTTCGACGTTTACCACCACCTGCACCTCTGCCCCCATCCGAAAAAAACCCCGAAAAATCACGAAGGTTGGACGATTGCTCCCACACAGAAAGTGCTAGCCAGTCAAGCTCTTGCTGCTCCTCACCGGCCATTGGCAGCGCATCTACAGCACCACAGACATCGGGGCTCCGGGCTTTCCCTGACGAACAGGGCTTCGACGTTTACCACCAGCTGCACCTGGGCGCCCACTCCAGAAAAACCCGAAAAATCACGAACGTCGGACGATTGCTCCCACACAAAAAGTGCCAGCCAGTCAAGCTCCTGCTGCTCCTCACCGGCCATTGGCAGCGCATCTACAGCACCACAGACATTGGGGCTCCGAGCTTTCCCTGACGAACAGGGCTTCGACGTTTACCACCAGCTGCACCTGGGGGGCCCACTGAAAAAAACCCCAATAAATCATGAACGTCGGACCATTGCTCCCACACCGAAAGTGCCAGCCAGTCAAGCTCTTCCTGCTCCTCACCGGCCATTGGCAGCGCATCTACAGCACCACAGACATCGGGGCTCCGGGCTTTCCCTGACGAACAGGGCTTCTACGTTTACCACCAGCTGCACCTGAGCGCTCACTCCAAAAAAACACTGAAAAATCACGAACGTCGGACGATTTTTCCCACACCGAAAGTGCCAGCAACTCAAGCTCCTGCTGCTCCTCACCGGCCATTGGCAGCGCATCTACAGCACCACAGACATCAGGGCTCCGGGCTTTCCCTGACGAACAGGGCTTCGACCTTTACCACCAACTGCGCCTGGGCGCCCACTAAAAAAAAACCCGAAAATCACGAACGTCGGACGATTGCTCCCACACCGAAAGTGCCAGCCAGTCAAGCTCTTGCTGCTCCTCCCCGGCCATTGGCAGCGCATCTACAGCACCACAGACATCGGGGCTCCGGGCTTTCCCTGACGAACAGGGCTTCGACGTTTACCACCAGCTGCACCTGGGCGCCCACTGGAAAAAAACCCCGAAAAATCACGAACGTCGGACGATTGCTCCCACACCAAAAGTGCCAGCCAGTCAAGCTCTTGCTGCTCCTCCCCAGCCATTGGCAGCGCATCTACAGCACCACAGACATCGGGGCTCCGGGCATTCCCTGACGAACAGGGCTTCGACGTTTACCACCAGCTGCACCTGGGCACGCACTAAAAAAAAACGCAAAAAATCACGAACGTCGGACGATTGCTCCCACACCGAAAGTGCCAGCCAGTCAAGATCCTGCTGCTCCTCCCCGGCCACTGGCAGCACATCTACAGCACCACAGACATCGGGGCTCCGGGCTTTCCCTGACGAACAGGGCTTCGACGTTTACCACCACCTGCACCTCTGCCCCCATTGGAAAAAAACGCCGAAAAATCACGAACGTCGGACGATTGCTCCCACACCGAAAGTGCCAGCCAGTCAAGCTCTTGCTGCTCCTCCCCGGCCACTGGCAGCGCATCTACAGCACCACAGACATCGGGGCTCCGGGCTTTCCCTGACGAACAGGGCTTCGACGTTTACCACCAGCTGCACCTGGGGGGCCCACTGAAAAAAACCCCGAAAAATCATGAACGTCGGACGATTGCTCCCACACTGAATGTGCCAGCCAGTCAAGCTTCTGCTGGTCCTCACCGGCCATTGGCACCGCATCTACAGCACCACAGACATCGGGGCTCCGGGCTTTCCCTGACGAACAGGGCTTCGACGTTTACCACCAGCTGCACCTGGGCGCCCACTAAAAAAAAACCCAAAAAATCACGAACGTCGGACGATTGCTCCCACACCGAAAGTGCCAGCCAGTCAAGCTCTTGCTGCTCCTCACCAGCCATTGGCAGCGCATCTACAGCACCACAGACATCGGGGCTCCGGGCTTTCCCTGACGAACAGGGCTTCAACGTTTACCACCAGCTGCACCTGGGCGCCCACTGGAAAAAAACCCCGAAAAATCACGAACGTCGGACGATTGCTCCCACACCAAAAGTGCCAGCCAGTCAAGCTCTTGCTGCTCCTCCCAAACCATTGGCAGCGCATCTACAGCACCACAGACATCGGGGCTCCGGGCATTCCCTGACGAACAGGGCTTCGACGTTTACCACCAGCTGCACCTGGGTACGCACTAAAAAAAAACGCAAAAAAATCACGAACGTCGGACGATTGCTCCCACACCGAAAGTGCCAGCCAGTCAAGCTCTTGCTGCTCCTCACCGGCCATTGGCAGCGCATCTACAGCACCACAGACATCGGGGCTCCGGGCTTTCCCTGACGAACAGGGCTTCGACGTTTACCACCACCTGCACCTGGGCGCCCACTCCAAAAAAAACCCGAAAAATCACGAACGTCGGACCATTGCTCCCACACCGAAAGTGCCAGCCAGTCAAGCTCTTGCTGCTCTTCACCGGCCATTGGCAGCGCATCTACAGCACCACAGACATCGGGGCTCCGGGCTTTCCCTGACGAACAGGGCTTCGACGTTTACCACCAGCTGCACCTGGGCGCCCACTCCAAAAAAAACCCGAAAAATCACGAACGTTGGACGATTGCTCCCACACAAAAAGTTCCAGCCAGTCAAGCTCTTGCTGCTCCTCCCCGGCCATTGGCAGCGCATCTACAGCACCACAGACATCGGGGCTCCGGGCTTTCCCTGACGAACAGGGCTTCGACGTTTACCACCAGCTGCGCCTGGGCGCCCACTGGAAAAAAACCCCGAAAAATCACGAACGTCGGACGATTGCTCCCACACCGAAAGTGCCAGCCAGTCAAGCTCTTGCTGCTCCTCCCCGGCCATTGGCAGCGCATCTACAGCACCACAGACATCGGGGCTCCGGGCTTTCCCTGACGAACAGGGCTTCGACGTTTACCACCAGCTGCACCTTAGCGCTCACTCCAAAAAAACACTGAAAAATCACGAACGTCGGACGATTTTTCCCACACCGAAAGTGCCAGCAACTCAAGCTCCTGCTGCTCCTCACCGGCCATTGGCAGCGCATCTACAGCACCACAGACATCGGGGCTCCGGGCTTTCCCTGATGAACAGGGCTTCGACGTTTACCACCAGCTGCACCTGGGCGCCCACTAAAAAAAAACCCAAAAAATCACGAACGTCGGACGATTGCTCCCACACCAAAAGTGCCAGCCAGTCAAGCTCTTGCTGCTCCTCCCCGGCCACTGGCAGCGCATCTACAGCACCACAGACATCGGGGCTCCGGGCTTTCCCTGACGAACAGGGCTTCGACGTTTACCACCAGCTGCACCTGGGGGGCCCACTGAAAAAAACCCCGAAAAATCATGAACGTCGGACGATTGCTCCCACACTGAATGTGCCAGCCAGTCAAGCTTCTGCTGCTCCTCCCCAGCCATTGGCAGTGCATCTACAGCACCACAGACATCGGGGCTCCGGGCTTTCCCTGACGAACAGGGCTTCGACGTTTACCACCAGCTGCACCTGGGCGCCCACTAAAAAAAAACCCAAAAAATCACGAACGTCGGACGATTGCTCCCACACCAAAAGTGCCAGCCAGTCAAGCTCTTGCTGCTCCTCCCCGGCCACTGGCAGCGCATCTACAGCACCACAGACATCGGGGCTCCGGGCTTTCCCTGACGAACAGGGCTTCGACGTTTACCACCAGCTGCACCTGGGGGGCCCACTGAAAAAAACCCCGAAAAATCATGAACGTCGGACGATTGCTCCCACACTGAATGTGCCAGCCAGTCAAGCTTCTGCTGCTCCTCCCCGGCCATTGGCAGCGCATCTACAGCACCACAGACATCGGGGCTCCGGGCTTTCCCTGACGAACAGGGCTTCGACGTTTACCACCAGCTGCGCCTGGGCTCCCACTGGAAAAAAACCCCGAAAAATCACGAACGTCGGACGATTGCTCCCACACCAAAAGTGCCAGCCAGTCAAGCTCTTGCTGCTCCTCCCAAGCCATTGGCAGCGCATCTACAGCACCACAGACATCGGGGCTCCGGGCTTTCCCTGACGAACAGGGCTTCGACGTTTACCACCAGCTGCACCTGGGCACGCACTATAAAAAAACGCAAAAAAATCACGAACGTCGGACGATTGCTCCCACACCGAAAGCGCCAGCCAGTCAAGCTCCTGCTGCTCCTCCCCGGCCACTGGCAGCGCATCTACAGCACCACAGACATCGGGGCTCCGGGCTTTCCCTGACGAACAGGGCTTCGACGTTTACCACCAGCTGCACCTGGGCGCCCACTCCAGAATAACCCGAAAAATCACGAACGTCGGACGATTGCTCCCACACAAAAAGTGCCAGCCAGTCAAGCTCCTGCTGCTCCTCACCGGCCATTGGCAGCGCATCTACAGCACCACAGACATTGGGGCTCCGAGCTTTCCCTGACGAACAGGGCTTCGATGTTTACCAGCAGCTGCACCTGGGGGGCCCACTGAAAAAAACCCCGAGAAATCATGAACGTTGGACGATTGCTCCCACACCGAAATTGCCAGCCAGTCAAGCTCTTGCTGCTCCTCACCGGCCATTGGCAGCGCATCTACAGCACCACAGACATCAGGGCTCCAGGCTTTCCCTGACGAACAGGGCTTCGACGTTTACCACCAGCTGCGCCTGGGCGCCCACTAAAAAAAAAACCCAAAAAATCACGAACGTCGGACGATTGCTCCCACACCGAAAGTGCCAGCCAGTCAAGCTCTTGCTGCTCCTCCCCGGCCATTGGCAGTGCATCTACAGCACCACAGACATCGGGGCTCCGGGCATTCCCTGACGAACAGGGCTTCGACGTTTACCACCAGCTGCACCTGGGTACGCACTAAAAAAAAACGCAAAAAAATCACGAACGTCGGACGATTGCTCCCACACCGAAAGTGCCAGCCAGTCAAGCTCTTGCTGCTCCTCACCGGCCATTGGCAGCGCATCTACAGCACCACAGACATCGGGGCTCCGGTCTTTCCCTGACGAACAGGGCTTCGACGTTTACCACCACCTGCACCTCTGCCCCCATCCGAAAAAAACCCCGAAAAATCACGAAGGTTGGACGATTGCTCCCACACAGAAAGTGCTAGCCAGTCAAGCTCTTGCTGCTCCTCACCGGCCATTGGCAGCGCATCTACAGCACCACAGACATCGGGGCTCCGGGCTTTCCCTGACGAACAGGGCTTCGACGTTTACCACCAGCTGCACCTGGGCGCCCACTCCAGAAAAACCCGAAAAATCACGAACGTCGGACGATTGCTCCCACACAAAAAGTGCCAGCCAGTCAAGCTCCTGCTGCTCCTCACCGGCCATTGGCAGCGCATCTACAGCACCACAGACATTGGGGCTCCGAGCTTTCCCTGACGAACAGGGCTTCGACGTTTACCACCAGCTGCACCTGGGGGGCCCACTGAAAAAAACCCCAATAAATCATGAACGTCGGACCATTGCTCCCACACCGAAAGTGCCAGCCAGTCAAGCTCTTCCTGCTCCTCACCGGCCATTGGCAGCGCATCTACAGCACCACAGACATCGGGGCTCCGGGCTTTCCCTGACGAACAGGGCTTCTACGTTTACCACCAGCTGCACCTGAGCGCTCACTCCAAAAAAACACTGAAAAATCACGAACGTCGGACGATTTTTCCCACACCGAAAGTGCCAGCAACTCAAGCTCCTGCTGCTCCTCACCGGCCATTGGCAGCGCATCTACAGCACCACAGACATCAGGGCTCCGGGCTTTCCCTGACGAACAGGGCTTCGACCTTTACCACCAACTGCGCCTGGGCGCCCACTAAAAAAAAACCCGAAAATCACGAACGTCGGACGATTGCTCCCACACCGAAAGTGCCAGCCAGTCAAGCTCTTGCTGCTCCTCCCCGGCCATTGGCAGCGCATCTACAGCACCACAGACATCGGGGCTCCGGGCTTTCCCTGACGAACAGGGCTTCGACGTTTACCACCAGCTGCACCTGGGCGCCCACTGGAAAAAAACCCCGAAAAATCACGAACGTCGGACGATTGCTCCCACACCAAAAGTGCCAGCCAGTCAAGCTCTTGCTGCTCCTCCCCAGCCATTGGCAGCGCATCTACAGCACCACAGACATCGGGGCTCCGGGCATTCCCTGACGAACAGGGCTTCGACGTTTACCACCAGCTGCACCTGGGCACGCACTAAAAAAAAACGCAAAAAATCACGAACGTCGGACGATTGCTCCCACACCGAAAGTGCCAGCCAGTCAAGATCCTGCTGCTCCTCCCCGGCCACTGGCAGCACATCTACAGCACCACAGACATCGGGGCTCCGGGCTTTCCCTGACGAACAGGGCTTCGACGTTTACCACCACCTGCACCTCTGCCCCCATTGGAAAAAAACGCCGAAAAATCACGAACGTCGGACGATTGCTCCCACACCGAAAGTGCCAGCCAGTCAAGCTCTTGCTGCTCCTCCCCGGCCACTGGCAGCGCATCTACAGCACCACAGACATCGGGGCTCCGGGCTTTCCCTGACGAACAGGGCTTCGACGTTTACCACCAGCTGCACCTGGGGGGCCCACTGAAAAAAACCCCGAAAAATCATGAACGTCGGACGATTGCTCCCACACTGAATGTGCCAGCCAGTCAAGCTTCTGCTGGTCCTCACCGGCCATTGGCACCGCATCTACAGCACCACAGACATCGGGGCTCCGGGCTTTCCCTGACGAACAGGGCTTCGACGTTTACCACCAGCTGCACCTGGGCGCCCACTAAAAAAAAACCCAAAAAATCACGAACGTCGGACGATTGCTCCCACACCGAAAGTGCCAGCCAGTCAAGCTCTTGCTGCTCCTCACCAGCCATTGGCAGCGCATCTACAGCACCACAGACATCGGGGCTCCGGGCTTTCCCTGACGAACAGGGCTTCAACGTTTACCACCAGCTGCACCTGGGCGCCCACTGGAAAAAAACCCCGAAAAATCACGAACGTCGGACGATTGCTCCCACACCAAAAGTGCCAGCCAGTCAAGCTCTTGCTGCTCCTCCCAAACCATTGGCAGCGCATCTACAGCACCACAGACATCGGGGCTCCGGGCATTCCCTGACGAACAGGGCTTCGACGTTTACCACCAGCTGCACCTGGGTACGCACTAAAAAAAAACGCAAAAAAATCACGAACGTCGGACGATTGCTCCCACACCGAAAGTGCCAGCCAGTCAAGCTCTTGCTGCTCCTCACCGGCCATTGGCAGCGCATCTACAGCACCACAGACATCGGGGCTCCGGGCTTTCCCTGACGAACAGGGCTTCGACGTTTACCACCACCTGCACCTGGGCGCCCACTCCAAAAAAAACCCGAAAAATCACGAACGTCGGACCATTGCTCCCACACCGAAAGTGCCAGCCAGTCAAGCTCTTGCTGCTCTTCACCGGCCATTGGCAGCGCATCTACAGCACCACAGACATCGGGGCTCCGGGCTTTCCCTGACGAACAGGGCTTCGACGTTTACCACCAGCTGCACCTGGGCGCCCACTCCAAAAAAAACCCGAAAAATCACGAACGTTGGACGATTGCTCCCACACAAAAAGTTCCAGCCAGTCAAGCTCTTGCTGCTCCTCCCCGGCCATTGGCAGCGCATCTACAGCACCACAGACATCGGGGCTCCGGGCTTTCCCTGACGAACAGGGCTTCGACGTTTACCACCAGCTGCGTCTGGGCGCCCACTGGAAAAAAACCCCGAAAAATCACGAACGTCGGACGATTGCTCCCACACCGAAAGTGCCAGCCAGTCAAGCTCTTGCTGCTCCTCCCCGGCCATTGGCAGCGCATCTACAGCACCACAGACATCGGGGCTCCGGGCTTTCCCTGACGAACAGGGCTTCGACGTTTACCACCAGCTGCGCCTGGGCGCCCACTAAAAAAAAACCCGAAAAATCACGAACGTCGGACCATTGCTCCCACACCGAAAGTGCCAGCCAGTCAAGCTCTTGCTGCTCCTCACCGGCCATTGGCAGCGCATCTACAGCACCACAGACATCGGGGCTCCGGGCTTTCCCTGACGAACAGGGCTTCGACGTTTACCACCAGCTGCACCTGGGCGCCCACTCCAAAAAAAACCCAAAAAAACACGAACGTCGGACGATTGTTCCCACACAAAAAGTTCCAGCCAGTCAAGCTCTTGCTGCTCCTCCCCGGCCATTGGCAGCGCATCTACAGCACCACAGACATCGGGGCTCCGGGCTTTCCCTGACGAACAGGGCTTCGACGTTTACCACCAGCTGCACCTGGGGGGCCCACTGAAAAAAACCCCGAAAAATCATGAACGTCGGACGATTGCTCCCACACCGAATGTGCCAGCCAGTCAAGCTTCTGCTGCTCCTCACCGGCCATTGGCAGCGCATCTACAGCACCACAGACATCGGGGCTCCGGGCTTTCCCTGACGAACAGGGCTTTGACGTTTACCACCAGCTGCACCTGGGGGGCCCACTGAAAAAAACCCCGAAAAATCATGAACGTCGGACGATTGCTCCCACACCGAAAGTGCCAGCCAGTCAAGCTCTTGCTGCTCCTCCCCGGCCATTGGCAGCGCATCTACAGCACCACAGACATGGGGGCTCCGGGCTTTCCCTGATGAACAGGGCTTCGACGTTTACCACCAGCTGCACCTGGGCGCCCACTAAAAAAAAACCCAAAAGATCACGACCGTCGGACGATTGCTCCCACACCGAAAGTGCCAGCCAGTCAAGCTCCTGCTGCTCCTCCCCGGCCACTGGCAGCGCATCTACAGCACCACAGACATCGGGGCTCCGGGCTTTCCCTGACGAACAGGGCTTCGACGTTTACCACCAGCTGCACCTGGGCGCCCACTCCAAAAAAACCCGAAAAATCATGAACGTCGGACGATTGCTCCCACACCGAAAGTGCCAACAACTCAAGCTCTTGCTGCTCATCACCGGCCATTGGCAGCGCATCTACAGCACCACAGACATCGGGGCTCTGGGCTTTCCCTGACGAACAGGGCTTCGACGTTTACCACCAGCTGCACCTGGGCGCCCACTCCAAAAAAAACTCGAAAAATCACGAACGTTGGACGATTGCTCCCACACAAAAAGTTCCAGCCAGTCAAGCTCTTGCTGCTCCTCCCCGGCCATTGGCAGCGCATCTACAGCACCACAGACATCGGGGCTCCGGGCTTTCCCTGACGAACAGGGCTTCGACGTTTACCACCAGCTCCACCTGGGCGCCCACTGAAAAAAAACCCCGAAAAATCAGGAACGTCGGACGATTGCTCCCACACCGAAAGTGCCAGCCAGTCAAGCTCTTGCTGCACCTCACTGGCCATTGGCAGCGCATCTACAGCACCACAGACATCGGGGCTCCGGGCTTTCCCTGACGAACAGGGCTTCGACCTTTACCACCACCTGCACCTCTGCCCCCATTGGAAAAAAACCCCGAAAAATCACGAACGTCGGACGATTGCTCCCACACCAAAAGTGCCAGCCAGTCAAGCTCTTGCTGCTCCTCACCGGCCATTGGCAGCGAATCTACAGCACCACAGACATCGGGGCTCCGGGCTTTCCCTGACGAACAGGGCTTCGACGTTTACCACCAGCTGCACCTGGGCGCCCACTCCAAAAAAAACCCGAAAAAACACGAACGTAGGACGATTGCTTCCACACAAAAAGTTCCAGCCAGTCAAGCTCTTGCTGCTCCTCCCCGGCCATTGGCAGGGCATCTACAGCACCACAGACATCGGGGCTCCGGGCTTTCCCTGACGAACAGGGCTTCGACGTTTACCACCAGGAGCACCTCGGCACCCACTGGAAAAAAACCCCGAAAAATCACG
The DNA here is from genome assembly GCF_036417535.1 of Chlamydotis macqueenii. Taxonomy (NCBI): domain Eukaryota; kingdom Metazoa; phylum Chordata; class Aves; order Otidiformes; family Otididae; genus Chlamydotis; species Chlamydotis macqueenii. The sequence goes on along the minus strand of NC_141592.1, from coordinate 31,780,071 downwards.
AACGTCGGACGATTGCTCCCACACCGAAAGTGCCTGCCAGCCAAGCTCTTGCTGCTCCTCACCGGCCACTGGCAGCACATCTACAGCACCACAGACATCGGGGCTCCGGGCTTTCCCTGACGAACAGGGCTTCGACCTTTACCACCACCTGCACCTGGGGGGCCCACTGAAAAAAACCCCGAAAAAACATGAAAGTCGGACGATTGCTCCCACACCGAAAGTGCCAGCCAGTCAAGCTCTTGCTGCTCCTCACCGGCCATTGGCAGCGCATCTACAGCACCACAGACATCGGGGCTCCGGGCTTTCCCTGACGAACAGGGCTTTGACGTTTACCACCAGCTGCACCTGGGAGTCCACTCCAAAAAACCCCGAAAAATCACGAACGTCGGACGATTGCTCCCACACCGAAAGTGCCAGGCAGTCAAGCTCTTGCTGCTCCTCCCCGGCCATTGGCAGCGCATCTACAGCACCACAGACATCGGGGCTCCGGGCTTTCCCTGACGAACAGGGCTTCGACGTTTACCACCAGCTGCACCTGGGCGCCCACTAAAAAAAAACCCAAAAAATCACGAACGTCGGACGATTGCTCCCACACCGAAAGTGCCAGCCAGTCAAGCTCCTGCTGCTCCTCCCCGGCCACTGGCAGCGCATCTACAGCACCACAGACATCGGGGCTCCGGGCTTTCCCTGACGAACAGGGCTTCGACGTTTACCACCAGCTGCACCTGGGCGCCCACTCCAAAAAAACCCGAAAAATCATGAACGTCGGACGATTGCTCCCACACAAAAAGTGCCAGCCAGTCAAGCTCTTGCTGCTCCTCACCGGCCGTTGGCAGCGCATCTACAGCACCACAGACATCGGGGTTCCGGGCTTTCCCTGAGGAACAGGGCTTCGACGTTTATTACCAGCTGCACCTGGGCGCGTACTGAAATAAAACCCCGAAAAATTCCGAACGTTGGACGATTGCTCCCACACCGAAAGTGCCAGCCAGTCAAGCTCTTGCTGCTCCTCCCCGGCCATTGGCAGCACATCTACAGCACCACAGACATCGGGGCTCCGGGCTTTCCCTGACGAACAGGGCTTCGACGTTTATCACCACCTGCTCCTGGGGGGCCCACTGAAAAAAACCCAAGAAAAACCATGAACGTCGGACGATTGCTCCCACACCGAAAGTGCCAGCCAGTCAAGCTCTTGCTGCTCCTCACCGGCCATTGGCAGCGCATCCACAGCACCACAGACATCGGGGCTCCGGGCTTTCACTGATGAACAGGGCTTCGACCTTTACCACCAGCTGCACCTGGGCACCCACTGGAAAAAAACCCCAAAATATCACGAACGTCGGACGATTGCTCCCTCATAAAAAGTGCCAGCAACTCAAGCCCTTGCTACTCCTCACCGGCCATCGGCAGCGCATCTACAGCACCACAGACACTGGGGCTCCGGGCTTTCCCTGACGAACAGGGCTTCGACGTTTACCACCAGCTGCACCTGGGCACCCACTGGAAAAAAAACCCCAAAATATCACGAACGTTGGACGATTGCTCCCTCATAAAAAGTGGCGGCCAGTCAAGCTCTTGCTGCTCCTCCCCGGCTATTGGCAGAGCATCTACAGCACCACAGACATCGGGGCTCCGGGCTTTCCCTGACGAACAGGGCTTCGACGTTTACCACCAGCTGCACCTGGGGGGCCCACTCCAAAAAAAAACCGAAAAAACACGAACGTCGGACGATTGCTCCCACACCGAAAGTTACAGCCAGTCAAGCTCTTGCTGCTCCTCCCCGGCCATTGGCAGCGGATCTACAGCACCACAGACATCGGGGCTCCGGGCTTTCCCTGACGAACAGGGCTTCGACGTTTACCACCACCTGCACCTGGGCGCCCATTGGAAAAAAACCCAAGAAAAATCACGAACGTTGGACGATTGCTCCCACACCAAAAGTGCCAGCAACTCAAGCTCTTGCTGCTCATCACCGGCCATTGGGAGCCCATCTACAGCACCACAGACATCGGGGCTCCGGGCTTTCCCTGACGAACAGGGCTTCGACGTTTACCACCAGCTGCACCTGGGGGGCCCACTGAAAAAAACCCCGAAAAATCATGAACGTCGGACGATTGCTCCCACACAAAAAGTGCCAGCCAGTCAAGCTCTTGCTGCTCCTCCCCGGCCATTGGCAGCGCATCTACAGCACCACAGACATCGGGGCTCCGGGCTTTCCCTGACAAACAGGGCTTCGACGTTTACCACCCGCTGCACCTGGGGGGCCCACTGAAAAAAACCCCGAAAAATCATGAACGTCGGACGATTGCTCCCACACCGAAAGTGCCAGCCAGTCAAGCTTCTGCTGCTCCTCACCGGCCATTGGCAGCGCATCTACAGCACCACAGACATCGGGGCTCCGGGCTTTCCCTGACGAACAGGGCTTTGACGTTTACCACCAGCTGCACCTGGGGGGCCCACTTAAAAAACCCTGAAAAATCATGAACGTCGGACGATTGCTCCCACACCGAAAGTGCCAGCCAGTCAAGCTCTTGCTGCTCCTCACCGGCCATTGGCAGCGCATCTACAGCACCACAGACATCGGGGCTCCGGGCTTTCCCTGACGAACAGGGCTTCGACGTTTACCACCAGCTGCACCTGGGAGTCCACTCCAAAAAACCCCGAAAAATCACGAACGTCGGACGATTGCTCCCACACCGAAAGTGCCAGGCAGTCAAGCTCTTGCTGCTCCTCCCCGGCCATTGGCAGCGCATCTACAGCACCACAGACATCGGGGCTCCGGGCTTTCCCTGACGAACAGGGCTTCGACGTTTACCACCAGCTGCACCTGGTCGCGCACTCCAGAAAAACCCTATAAATCACGAACGTCGGACGATTGCTCCCACACAAAAAGTGCCAGCCAGTCAAGCTCCTGCTGCTCCTCACCGACCATTGGCAGCGCATCTACAGCACCACAGACATCGGGGCTCCGGGCATTCCCTGACGAACAGGACTTCGACGTTTACCACCAGCTGCACCTGGGCACGCACTAAAAAAAAAACCCAAAAAATCACGAACGTCGGACGATTGCTCCCACACCAAAATTGACAGCCAGTCAAGCTCTTGCTGCTCCTCCCCGGCCATTGGCAGCGCATCTACAGCACCACAGACATCGGGGCTCCGGGCTTTCCCTGACGAACAGGGCTTCGACCTTTACCACCAGCTGCACCTGGGGGGCCCACTGAAAAAAACCCCGAAAAATCATGAACGTCGGACGATTGCTCCCACACCGAAAGTGCCAGCCAGTCAAGCTCTTCCTGCTCCTCACCGGCCATTGGCAGCGCATCTACAGCACCACAGACATCGGGGCTCCGGGCTTTCCCTGACGAACAGGGCTTCGACCTTTACCACCACCTGCACCTGGGCGCCCATTGGAAAAATACCTCCGAAAAATCACGAACGTTGGACGATTGTTCCCACACCGAAAGTGCCAGCCAGTCAAGCTCCTGCTGCTCCTCCCCGGCCACTGGCAGCGCATCTACAGCACCACAGACATCGGGGCTCCGGGCTTTCCCTGACGAACAGGGCTTTGACGTTTACCACCAGCTGCACCTGGGGGGCCCACTGAAAAAAACCCCAAAAAATCACGAACGTCGGACGATTGCTCCCACACCGAAAGTGCCAGCCAGTCAAGCTCCTGCTGCTCCTCACCGGCCATTGGCAGCGCATCTACAGCACCACAGACATCGGGGCTCCGGGCTTTCCCTGACGAACAGGGCTTCGACGTTTACCACCAGCTGCACCTGGTCGCCCACTCCAAAAAAGCCCTGAAAAATCACGAACGTCGGACGATTGGTCCCACACCGAAAGTGCCAGCCAGTCAAGCTCTTGCTGCTCCTCCCCGGCCATTGGCAGCGCATCTACAGCACCACAGACATCGGGGCTCCGGGCTTTCCCTGACGAACAGGGCTTCGACGTTTACCACCAGCTGCACCTGGGGGGCCCATTTAAAAAAACCCCAAAAAATCATGAACGTCGGACGATTGCTCCCACACCGAAAGTGCCAGCCAGTCAAGCTCTTGCTGCTTATCACCGGCCATTGGCAGCGCATCTACAGCACCACAGACATCAGGGCTCCGGGCTTTCCCTGACGAACAGGGCTTCGACGTTTACCACCAGCTGCACCTGGGCGCCCATTGGAAAAAAAACCAAGAAAAATCACGAATGTTGGACGATTGCTCCCACACCAAAAGTGCCAGCCAGTCAAGCTCTTGCTGCTCCTCACCGGCCATTGGCAGCGCATCTATAGCACCACAGACATCGGGGCTCCGGGCTTTCCCTGACGAACAGGGCTTCGACGTTTACCACCAGCTGCACCTGGGGGCCCCACTGAAAAAAACCCCGAAAAAGCATGAACGTCGGACGATTGCTCCGACACCGAAAGTGCCAGCCAGTCAAGCTCTTGCTGCTCCTCACCGGCCATTGGCAGCGCATCTACAGCACCACAGACATCGGGGCTCCGGGCTTTCCCTGACGAACAGGGCTTTGACGTTTACCACCAGCTGCACCTGGGCGCCCATTGGAAAAAAACCCAAGAAAAATCACCAACGTCGGACGATTGCTCCCACACCGAAAGTGCCAGCAACTCAAGCTCTTGCTGCTCCTCACCGGCCATTGGCAGCGCATCTACAGCACCACAGACATCGGGGCTCCGGGCTTTCCCTGACGAACAGGGCTTCGACGTTTACCACCAGCTGCACCTGGGCGCCCACTGAAATAAAACCCCGAAAATTCACGAATGTCGTACAATTGCTCCCACACAAAAAGTTCCAGCCAGTCAAGCTCTTGCTGCTCCTCCCCGGCCGTTGGCAGCGCATCTACAGCACCACAGACATCGGGGCTCCGGGCTTTCCCTGACGAACAGGGCTTCGACGTTTACCACCAGCTGCACCTGGGCGCCCACTGGAAGAAACCCCGAAAAATCACGAACGTCGGACAATAGCTCCCACACCGAAAGTGCCAGCCAGTCAAGCTCTTGCTGCTCCTCACTGGCCATTGGCAGCGCATCTACAGCACCACAGACATCGGGGCTCCGGGCTTTCCCTGACGAACAAGGCTTCGACGTTTACCACCAGCTGCACCTGGGCGCCTATTGGAAAAAAACCCAAGAAAAATTACGAACGTTGGACGACTGCTCCCATACCGAAAGTGCCAGCAAGTCAAGCTCTTGCTGGTCCTCCCCGGCCATTGGCAGCGCATCTACAGCACCACAGACATCGGGGCTCCGGGCTTTCCCTGACGAACAGGGCTTCGGCGTTTACCACCAGCTGCACCTGGGCACCCACTGGAAAAATAAAACCCCAAAAATCACGAACGTCGGACGATTGCTCCCACACCAAAAGTGCCAGCCAGTCAAGCTCTTGCTGCTCCTCACCGGCCATTGGCAGCGAATCTACAGCACCACAGACATCGGGGCTCCGGGCTTTCCCTGACGAACAGGGCTTCGACGTTTACCACCAGCTGCACCTGGGCGCCCACTCCAAAAAAAACCCGAAAAAACACGAACGTAGGACGATTGCTTCCACACAAAAAGTTCCAGCCAGTCAAGCTCTTGCTGCTCCTCCCCGGCCATTGGCAGGGCATCTACAGCACCACAGACATCGGGGCTCCGGGCTTTCCCTGACGAACAGGGCTTCGACGTTTACCACCAGGAGCACCTCGGCACCCACTGGAAAAAAACCCCGAAAAATCACGAACGTCGGACGATTGCTCCCACACCGAAAGTGCCTGCCAGCCAAGCTCTTGCTGCTCCTCACCGGCCACTGGCAGCACATCTACAGCACCACAGACATCGGGGCTCCGGGCTTTCCCTGACGAACAGGGCTTCGACCTTTACCACCACCTGCACCTGGGGGGCCCACTGAAAAAAACCCCGAAAAAACATGAAAGTCGGACGATTGCTCCCACACCGAAAGTGCCAGCCAGTCAAGCTCTTGCTGCTCCTCACCGGCCATTGGCAGCGCATCTACAGCACCACAGACATCGGGGCTCCGGGCTTTCCCTGACGAACAGGGCTTTGACGTTTACCACCAGCTGCACCTGGGAGTCCACTCCAAAAAACCCCGAAAAATCACGAACGTCGGACGATTGCTCCCACACCGAAAGTGCCAGGCAGTCAAGCTCTTGCTGCTCCTCCCCGGCCATTGGCAGCGCATCTACAGCACCACAGACATCGGGGCTCCGGGCTTTCCCTGACGAACAGGGCTTCGACGTTTACCACCAGCTGCACCTGGGCGCCCACTAAAAAAAAACCCAAAAAATCACGAACGTCGGACGATTGCTCCCACACCGAAAGTGCCAGCCAGTCAAGCTCCTGCTGCTCCTCCCCGGCCACTGGCAGCGCATCTACAGCACCACAGACATCGGGGCTCCGGGCTTTCCCTGACGAACAGGGCTTCGACGTTTACCACCAGCTGCACCTGGGCGCCCACTCCAAAAAAACCCGAAAAATCATGAACGTCGGACGATTGCTCCCACACAAAAAGTGCCAGCCAGTCAAGCTCTTGCTGCTCCTCACCGGCCGTTGGCAGCGCATCTACAGCACCACAGACATCGGGGTTCCGGGCTTTCCCTGAGGAACAGGGCTTCGACGTTTATTACCAGCTGCACCTGGGCGCGTACTGAAATAAAACCCCGAAAAATTCCGAACGTTGGACGATTGCTCCCACACCGAAAGTGCCAGCCAGTCAAGCTCTTGCTGCTCCTCCCCGGCCATTGGCAGCACATCTACAGCACCACAGACATCGGGGCTCCGGGCTTTCCCTGACGAACAGGGCTTCGACGTTTATCACCACCTGCTCCTGGGGGGCCCACTGAAAAAAACCCAAGAAAAACCATGAACGTCGGACGATTGCTCCCACACCGAAAGTGCCAGCCAGTCAAGCTCTTGCTGCTCCTCACCGGCCATTGGCAGCGCATCCACAGCACCACAGACATCGGGGCTCCGGGCTTTCACTGATGAACAGGGCTTCGACCTTTACCACCAGCTGCACCTGGGCACCCACTGGAAAAAAACCCCAAAATATCACGAACGTCGGACGATTGCTCCCTCATAAAAAGTGCCAGCAACTCAAGCCCTTGCTACTCCTCACCGGCCATCGGCAGCGCATCTACAGCACCACAGACACTGGGGCTCCGGGCTTTCCCTGACGAACAGGGCTTCGACGTTTACCACCAGCTGCACCTGGGCACCCACTGGAAAAAAAACCCCAAAATATCACGAACGTTGGACGATTGCTCCCTCATAAAAAGTGGCGGCCAGTCAAGCTCTTGCTGCTCCTCCCCGGCTATTGGCAGAGCATCTACAGCACCACAGACATCGGGGCTCCGGGCTTTCCCTGACGAACAGGGCTTCGACGTTTACCACCAGCTGCACCTGGGGGGCCCACTCCAAAAAAAAACCGAAAAAACACGAACGTCGGACGATTGCTCCCACACCGAAAGTTACAGCCAGTCAAGCTCTTGCTGCTCCTCCCCGGCCATTGGCAGCGGATCTACAGCACCACAGACATCGGGGCTCCGGGCTTTCCCTGACGAACAGGGCTTCGACGTTTACCACCACCTGCACCTGGGCGCCCATTGGAAAAAAACCCAAGAAAAATCACGAACGTTGGACGATTGCTCCCACACCAAAAGTGCCAGCAACTCAAGCTCTTGCTGCTCATCACCGGCCATTGGGAGCCCATCTACAGCACCACAGACATCGGGGCTCCGGGCTTTCCCTGACGAACAGGGCTTCGACGTTTACCACCAGCTGCACCTGGGGGGCCCACTGAAAAAAACCCCGAAAAATCATGAACGTCGGACGATTGCTCCCACACAAAAAGTGCCAGCCAGTCAAGCTCTTGCTGCTCCTCCCCGGCCATTGGCAGCGCATCTACAGCACCACAGACATCGGGGCTCCGGGCTTTCCCTGACAAACAGGGCTTCGACGTTTACCACCCGCTGCACCTGGGGGGCCCACTGAAAAAAACCCCGAAAAATCATGAACGTCGGACGATTGCTCCCACACCGAAAGTGCCAGCCAGTCAAGCTTCTGCTGCTCCTCACCGGCCATTGGCAGCGCATCTACAGCACCACAGACATCGGGGCTCCGGGCTTTCCCTGACGAACAGGGCTTCGACGTTTACCACCACCTGCACTTGGGGGGCCCACTGAAAAAAACCCCGAAAAATCATGAACGTCAGACGATTGCTCCCACACCAAAAGTGCCAGCCAGTCAAGCTCTTGCTGCTCCTCACCAGCCGTTGGCAGCGCATCTACAGCACCACAGACATCGGGGCTCCGGGCTTTCCCTGACGAACAGGGCTTCGACGTTTACCACCAGGGGCACCTGGGCACCCACTGGAAAAAAACCCCGAAAAATCACGAACGTCGGACGATTGCTCCCACACCGAAAGTGCCTGCCAGCCAAGCTCTTGCTGCTCCTCACCGGCCACTGGCAGCACATCTACAGCACCACAGACATCGGGGCTCCGGGCTTTCCCTGACGAACAGGGCTTCGACCTTTACCACCACCTGCACCTGGGGGGCCCACTGAAAAAAACCCCGAAAAAACATGAAAGTCGGACGATTGCTCCCACACCGAAAGTGCCAGCCAGTCAAGCTTTTGCTGCTCCTCACCGGCCATTGGCAGCGCATCTACAGCACCACAGACATCGGGGCTCCGGGCTTTCCCTGACGAACAGGGCTTTGACGTTTACCACCAGCTGCACCTGGGGGGCCCACTTAAAAAACCCTGAAAAATCATGAACGTCGGACGATTGCTCCCACACCGAAAGTGCCAGCCAGTCAAGCTCTTGCTGCTCCTCACCGGCCATTGGCAGCGCATCTACAGCACCACAGACATCGGGGCTCCGGGCTTTCCCTGACGAACAGGGCTTCGACGTTTACCACCAGCTGCACCTGGGAGTCCACTCCAAAAAACCCCGAAAAATCACGAACGTCGGACGATTGCTCCCACACCGAAAGTGCCAGGCAGTCAAGCTCTTGCTGCTCCTCCCCGGCCATTGGCAGCGCATCTACAGCACCACAGACATCGGGGCTCCGGGCTTTCCCTGACGAACAGGGCTTCGACGTTTACCACCAGCTGCACCTGGTCGCGCACTCCAGAAAAACCCTATAAATCACGAACGTCGGACGATTGCTCCCACACAAAAAGTGCCAGCCAGTCAAGCTCCTGCTGCTCCTCACCGACCATTGGCAGCGCATCTACAGCACCACAGACATCGGGGCTCCGGGCATTCCCTGACGAACAGGACTTCGACGTTTACCACCAGCTGCACCTGGGCACGCACTAAAAAAAAAACCCAAAAAATCACGAACGTCGGACGATTGCTCCCACACCAAAATTGACAGCCAGTCAAGCTCTTGCTGCTCCTCCCCGGCCATTGGCAGCGCATCTACAGCACCACAGACATCGGGGCTCCGGGCTTTCCCTGACGAACAGGGCTTCGACCTTTACCACCAGCTGCACCTGGGGGGCCCACTGAAAAAAACCCCGAAAAATCATGAACGTCGGACGATTGCTCCCACACCGAAAGTGCCAGCCAGTCAAGCTCTTCCTGCTCCTCACCGGCCATTGGCAGCGCATCTACAGCACCACAGACATCGGGGCTCCGGGCTTTCCCTGACGAACAGGGCTTCGACCTTTACCACCACCTGCACCTGGGCGCCCATTGGAAAAATACCTCCGAAAAATCACGAACGTTGGACGATTGTTCCCACACCGAAAGTGCCAGCCAGTCAAGCTCCTGCTGCTCCTCCCCGGCCACTGGCAGCGCATCTACAGCACCACAGACATCGGGGCTCCGGGCTTTCCCTGACGAACAGGGCTTTGACGTTTACCACCAGCTGCACCTGGGGGGCCCACTGAAAAAAACCCCAAAAAATCACGAACGTCGGACGATTGCTCCCACACCGAAAGTGCCAGCCAGTCAAGCTCCTGCTGCTCCTCACCGGCCATTGGCAGCGCATCTACAGCACCACAGACATCGGGGCTCCGGGCTTTCCCTGACGAACAGGGCTTCGACGTTTACCACCAGCTGCACCTGGTCGCCCACTCCAAAAAAGCCCTGAAAAATCACGAACGTCGGACGATTGGTCCCACACCGAAAGTGCCAGCCAGTCAAGCTCTTGCTGCTCCTCCCCGGCCATTGGCAGCGCATCTACAGCACCACAGACATCGGGGCTCCGGGCTTTCCCTGACGAACAGGGCTTCGACGTTTACCACCAGCTGCACCTGGGGGGCCCATTTAAAAAAACCCCAAAAAATCATGAACGTCGGACGATTGCTCCCACACCGAAAGTGCCAGCCAGTCAAGCTCTTGCTGCTTATCACCGGCCATTGGCAGCGCATCTACAGCACCACAGACATCAGGGCTCCGGGCTTTCCCTGACGAACAGGGCTTCGACGTTTACCACCAGCTGCACCTGGGCGCCCATTGGAAAAAAAACCAAGAAAAATCACGAATGTTGGACGATTGCTCCCACACCAAAAGTGCCAGCCAGTCAAGCTCTTGCTGCTCCTCACCGGCCATTGGCAGCGCATCTATAGCACCACAGACATCGGGGCTCCGGGCTTTCCCTGACGAACAGGGCTTCGACGTTTACCACCAGCTGCACCTGGGGGCCCCACTGAAAAAAACCCCGAAAAAGCATGAACGTCGGACGATTGCTCCGACACCGAAAGTGCCAGCCAGTCAAGCTCTTGCTGCTCCTCACCGGCCATTGGCAGCGCATCTACAGCACCACAGACATCGGGGCTCCGGGCTTTCCCTGACGAACAGGGCTTTGACGTTTACCACCAGCTGCACCTGGGCGCCCATTGGAAAAAAACCCAAGAAAAATCACCAACGTCGGACGATTGCTCCCACACCGAAAGTGCCAGCAACTCAAGCTCTTGCTGCTCCTCACCGGCCATTGGCAGCGCATCTACAGCACCACAGACATCGGGGCTCCGGGCTTTCCCTGACGAACAGGGCTTCGACGTTTACCACCAGCTGCACCTGGGCGCCCACTGAAATAAAACCCCGAAAATTCACGAATGTCGTACAATTGCTCCCACACAAAAAGTTCCAGCCAGTCAAGCTCTTGCTGCTCCTCCCCGGCCGTTGGCAGCGCATCTACAGCACCACAGACATCGGGGCTCCGGGCTTTCCCTGACGAACAGGGCTTCGACGTTTACCACCAGCTGCACCTGGGCGCCCACTGGAAGAAACCCCGAAAAATCACGAACGTCGGACAATAGCTCCCACACCGAAAGTGCCAGCCAGTCAAGCTCTTGCTGCTCCTCACTGGCCATTGGCAGCGCATCTACAGCACCACAGACATCGGGGCTCCGGGCTTTCCCTGACGAACAAGGCTTCGACGTTTACCACCAGCTGCACCTGGGCGCCTATTGGAAAAAAACCCAAGAAAAATTACGAACGTTGGACGACTGCTCCCATACCGAAAGTGCCAGCAAGTCAAGCTCTTGCTGGTCCTCCCCGGCCATTGGCAGCGCATCTACAGCACCACAGACATCGGGGCTCCGGGCTTTCCCTGACGAACAGGGCTTCGGCGTTTACCACCAGCTGCACCTGGGCACCCACTGGAAAAATAAAACCCCAAAAATCACGAACGTCGGACAATTGCTCCCACACCGAAAGTGCCAGCCAGTCAAGCTCTTGCTGCTCCTCACCGGCCATTGGCAGTGCAGCTACAGCACCACAGACATCGGGGCTCCGGGCTTTCCCTGACGAACAGGGCTTCGACGTTTACCACCAGCTGCACCAGGGCGCCCACTGGAAAAAAACGCCGAAAAATCATGAACGTCGGACGATTGCTCCCACACCGAAAGTGCCAGCCAGTCAAGCTCTTGCTGGTCCTCACCGGCCGTTGGCAGCGCATCTACAGCACCACAGACATCGGGGCTCCGGGCTTTCCCTGACGAACAGGGCTTCGACGTTTACCACCAGCTGCACCTGGGCGCCCACTGAAAGTAAAACCCCGAGAAATCACGAACGTTGGACAATTGATCCCACACCGGAAGTGCCAGCAACTCAAGCTCTTGCTGCTCCTCCCCGGCCATTGGCAGCGCATCTACAGCACCACAGACATCAGGGCTCCGGGCTTTCCCTGATTAACAGGACTTTGACGTTTACCACCAGCTGCACCTGGGCGCCCACTGGAAAAAAAACCTTAAAAATCACGAACGTCGGACGATTGGTCCCACACCGAAAGTGCCAGCCAGTCAAGCTCTTGCTGCTCCTCCCCGGCCGTTGGCAGCGCATCTACAGCACCACAGACATCGCGGCTCCGGGCTTTCCCTGACAAACAGGGCTTCGACGTTTACCACCAGCTGCACCTGGGCGCCCACTGAAATAAAACCCCGAAAAATCACGAACGTCGGACGATTGCTCCCACACCGAAAGTGCCAGCCAGTCAAGCTCTTGCTGCTCCTCCCCGCCATTGCCACCGCATCTACAGCACCACAGACATCGGAGCTCCGTGCTTTCCCTGACGAACAGGGCTTCGACGTTTACCACCAGCTGCACCTTGGTGCCCACTGAAAAAAAACCCCAAAAAATCAGGAACGTTGGACGATTGTTCCCACACAAAAAGTGCCAGCCAGTCAAGCTCCTGCTGCTCCTCAGCGGCCATTGGCAGCGCATCTACAGCACCACAGACATCGGGGCTCCGGGCTTTCCCTGACGAACAAGGCTTCGACGTTTACCACCAGCTGCACCTGGGCGCTTACTGAAAGGAAAACCCCGAAAAATCATGAACGTCGGACGATTTTCCCACACCGAAAGTGGCAGCCAGTCAAGCTCTTGCTGCTCCTCACCGGCCATTGGCAGCGCATCTACAGCACCACAGACATCGGGGTTCCGGGCTTTCTCTGATTAACAAGACTTTGACGTTTACCACCAGCTGCACCTGGGCGCCCACTGAAAAAAACCCCGAAAAATCACGAACGTGTGACGATTGCTCCCACACCGAAAGTGCCAGCCAGTCAAGCTCTTGCTGCTCCTCACCGGCCATTGGCAGCGCATCTACAGCACCACAGACATCGGGGCTCCGGGCTTTCCCTGACGAACAGGGCTTCGACGTTTACCACCAGCTGCACCTGGGCGCCCACTCCAAAAAAATCCCGAAAAATCACGAACGTCGGACGATTGCTCCCACACTGAAAGTGCCAGCCAGTCAAGCTCTTGCTGCTCATCAACGGCCATTGGCAGCACATCTACAGCACCACAGACATCGGGGATCCGGGCTTTCCCTGACGAACAGGGCTTCGACCTTTACCACCACCTGCACCTGGGGGTCCCACTGAAAAAAACCCAAGAAAAATCATGAACGTCGGACGATTGCTCCCACACCGAAAGTGCCAACAACTCAAGCTCCTGCTGCTCCTCACCGGCCGTTGGCAGCGCATCTACAGCACCACAGACATCGGGGTTCCGGGCTTTCCCTGAGGAACGGGGCTTCGACGTTTATTACCAGCTGCACCTGGGCGCGTACTGAAATAAAACCCCGAAAAATCCCGAACGTTGGACGATTGCTCCCACACCGAAAGTGCCAGCCAGTCAAGCTCTTGCTGCTCCTCACCGGCCGTTGGCAGCGTATCTACAGCACCACAGACATCGGGGTTCCGGGCTTTCCCTGAGGAACACGGCTTCGACGTTTGCCACCAGCTGCACCTGGGGGGCCCACTGAAAAACCCCCGAAAAATCATGAACGTCGGACGATTGCTCCCACACAAAAAGTGCCAGCCAGTCAAGCTCTTGCTGCTCCTCAGCTGCAATACGCAGCGCATCTACAGCACCACAGACATCGGGGCTCTGTGCTTTCCCTGATGAACAGGGCTTCTACGTTTACCACCAGCTGCACCTGGGCGCCCACAGAAATAAAACCCCGAAAATTCAGGAACGTCAAACAATTGCTCCCACACCGAAAGTGCCAGCCAGTCAAGCTCTTGCTGCTCCTCCCCGCCATTGCCAGCGCATCTACAGCACCACAGACATCGGAGCTCCGTGCTTTCCCTGACGAACAGGGCTTCGACGTTTACCACCAGCTGCACCTTGGTGCCCACTGAAAAAAAACCCCAAAAAATCAGGAACGTTGGACGATTGTTCCCACACAAAAAGTGCCAGCCAGTCAAGCTCCTGCTGCTCCTCACCGGCCATTGGCAGCGCATCTACAGCACCACAGACATCGGGGCTCCGGGCTTTCCCTGACGAACAAGGCTTCGACGTTTACCACCAGCTGCACCTCGGCGCTTACTGAAAGGAAAACCCCGAAAAATCATGAACGTCGGACGATTTTCCCACACCGAAAGTGGCAGCCAGTCAAGCTCTTGCTGCTCCTCACCGGCCATTGGCAGCGCATCTACAGCACCACAGACATCGGGGTTCCGGGCTTTCTCTGATTAACAAGACTTTGACGTTTACCACCAGCTGCACCTGGGCGCCCACTGAAAAAAACCCCGAAAAATCACGAACGTGTGACGATTGCTCCCACACCGAAAGTGCCAGCCAGTCAAGCTCTTGCTGCTCCTCACCGGCCATTGGCAGCGCATCTACAGCACCACAGACATCGGGGCTCCGGGCTTTCCCTGACGAACAGGGCTTCGACGTTTACCACCAGCTGCACCTGGGCGCCCACTCCAAAAAAATCCCGAAAAATCACGAACGTCGGACGATTGCTCCCACACTGAAAGTGCCAGCCAGTCAAGCTCTTGCTGCTCATCACCGGCCATTGGCAGCACATCTACAGCACCACAGACATCGGGGATCCGGGCTTTCCCTGACGAACAGGGCTTCGACCTTTACCACCACCTGCACCTGGGGGTCCCACTGAAAAAAACCCAAGAAAAATCATGAACGTCGGACGATTGCTCCCACACCGAAAGTGCCAGCCAGTCAAGCTCCTGCTGCTCCTCACCGGCCGTTGGCAGCGCATCTACAGCACCACAGACATCGGGGTTCCGGGCTTTCCCTGAGGAACGGGGCTTCGACGTTTATTACCAGCTGCACCTGGGCGCGTACTGAAATAAAACCCCGAAAAATCCCGAACGTTGGACGATTGCTCCCACACCGAAAGTGCCAGCCAGTCAAGCTCTTGCTGCTCCTCACCGGCCGTTGGCAGCGTATCTACAGCACCACAGACATCGGGGTTCCGGGCTTTCCCTGAGGAACACGGCTTCGACGTTTACCACCAGCTGCACCTGGGCGCCCACTGAAAAAAAACCCGAAAAATCACGAACGTCGGACGATTACTCACACACCGAAAGTGCCAGCCAGTCAAGTTCTTGCTGCTCCTCACCGGCCATTGGCAGCACATCTACAGCACCACAGACATCGGGGCTCCATGCTTTCCCTGACAAACAGGGCTTCAACGTTTACCACCAGCTGCACCTGGGCACCCCCTCAAAAAAACCATTCGAGAAATCATGAACGTCGGACGATTGCTCCAACACAAAAAGTGCCAGCCAGTCAAGCTCTTGCTGCTCCTCACCGGCCGTTGGCAGCGCATCTACAGCACCACAGACATCGGGGTTCCGGGCTTTCCCTGAGGAACAGGGCTTCGACGTTTATTACCAGCTGCACCTGGGCGCGTACTGAAATAAAACCCCGAAAAATTCCGAACGTTGGACGATTGCTCCCACACCGAAAGTGCCAGCCAGTCAAGCTCTTGCTGCTCCTCCCCGGCCATTGGCAGCACATCTACAGCACCACAGACATGGGGGCTCCGGGCTTTCCCTGACGAACAGGGCTTCGACGTTTATCACCACCTGCTCCTGGGGGGCCCACTGAAAAAAACCCAAGAAAAACCTTGAACGTCGGACGATTGCTCCCACACCGAAAGTGCCAGCCAGTCAAGTTCTTGCTGCTCCTCACCGGCCATTGGCAGCGCATCTACAGCACCACAGACATCGGGGCTCCGGGCTTTCCCTGACGAACAGGGCTTCGACCTTTACCACCAGCTGCACCTGGGCGCCCACTGAATAAAACCCCGAAAAATCACGAACGTGTGACGATTGCTCCCACACTGAAAGTGCCAGCCAGTCAAGCTCTTGCTGCTCCTCACCGTCCATTGGCAGCGCATCCACAGCACCACAGACATCGGGGCTCCGGGCTTTCCCTGATGAACAGGGCTTCGACGTTTACCACCAGCTGCACCTGGGCACCCACTGGAAAAAAAACCCCAAAATATCACGAACGTCGGACGATTGCTCCCTCATAAAAAGTGGCGGCCAGTCAAGCTCTTGCTGCTCCTCCCCGGCTATTGGCAGAGCATCTACAGCACCACAGACATCGGGGCTCCGGGCTTTCCCTGACGAACAGGGCTTCGACGTTTACCACCACCTGCACCTGGGGGGCCCACTCCAAAAAAAAACCGAAAAAACACGAACGTCGGACGATTGCTCCCACACCGAAAGTTACAGCCAGTCAAGCTCTTGCTGCTCCTCCCCGGCCATTGGCAGCGGATCTACAGCACCACAGACATCGGGGCTCCGGGCTTTCCCTGACGAACAGGGCTTCGACGTTTACCACCACCTGCACCTGGGCGCCCATTGGAAAAAAACCCAAGAAAAATCACGAACGTTGGACGATTGCTCCCACACCGAAAGTGCCAGCCAGTCAAGCTTCTGCTGCTCCTCACCGGCCATTGGCAGCGCATCTACAGCACCACAGACATCGGGGCTCCAGGCTTTCCCTGACGAACAGGGCTTCGACGTTTACCACCACCTGCACTTGGGGGGCCCACTGAAAAAAACCCCGAAAAATCATGAACGTCAGACAATTGCTCCCACACAAAAAGTGCCAGCCAGTCAAGCTTCTGCTGCTCCTCACCGGCCATTGGCAGCGCATCTACAGCACCACAGACATCGGGGCTCCGGGCTTTCCCTGACGAACAGGGCTTCGACGTTTACCACCAGCTGCACCTGGGCACGCACTAAAAAAAAACGCAAAAAAATCACGAACGTTGGACGATTGCTCCCACACAAAAAGTTCCAGCCAGTCAAGCTCCTGCTGCTCCTCCCCGGCCACTGGCAGCGCATCTACAGCACCACAGACATCGGGGCTCCGGGCTTTCCCTGACGAACAGGGCTTCGACGTTTACCACCACCTGCACCTGGGCGCCCACAACAAAAAAAACCCGAAAAATCACGAACGTCGGACGATTGCTCCCACACCGAAAGTGCCAGCCAGTCAAGGTCTTGCTGCTCCTCACCGGCCATTGGCAGCGCATCTACAGCACCACAGACATCGGGGCTCCGGGCTTTCCCTGACGAACAGGGCTTCGACGTTTACCACCAGCTGCGCCTGGGCGCTCACTTAAAAAATCTCAAAAAATCACGAATGTCAGACGATTGCTCCCACACCGGAAGTGCCAACAACTCAAGCTCTTGCTGCTCCTCACCGGCTATTGGCAGCGCATCTACAGCACCACAGACATCGGGGCTCCGGTCTTTCTGTGACGAACAGGGCTTCGACGTTTACCACCAGCTGCACCTGGTCGCCCACTCCAAAAAAAAACCCGAAAAATCACGAACGTCGGACGATTGCTCCCACACCAAAAGTGCCAGCCAGTCAAGCTCTTGCTGCTCCTCCCCAGCCATTGGCAGCGCATCTACAGCACCACAGACATCGGGGCTCCGGGCATTCCCTGACGAACAGGGCTTCGACGTTTACCACCAGCTGCACCTGGGCACGCACTAAAAAAACAACGCCAAAAATCACGAACGTCGGACGATTGCTCCCACACCGAAAGTGCCAGCCAGTCAAGCTCTTGCTGCTCCTCCCCAGCCATTGGCAGCGCATCTACAGCACCACAGACATGGGGGCTCCGGGCTTTCCCTGACGAACAGGGCTTCGACGTTTACCACCAGCTGCACCTGGGCGCCCATTGGAAAAAAACCCCGAAAAATCACGAACGTCGGACGATTGCTCCCACACCGAAAGTGCCAGCCAGTCAAGCTCTTGCTGCTCCTCCCCGGCCATTGGCAGCGCATCTACAGCACCACAGACATCGGGGCTCCGGGCTTTCCCTGACGAACAGGGCTTCGACGTTTACCACCAGCTGCACCTGGGGGGCCCACTGAAAAAAACCCCGAAAAATCATGAACGTCGGACGATTGCTCCCACACAAAAAGTTCCAGCCAGTCAAGCTCTTGCTGCTCCTCCCCGGCCATTGGCAGCGCATCTACAGCACCACAGACATCGGGGCTCCGGGCTTTCCCTGACAAACAGGGCTTCGACGTTTACCACCCGCTGCACCTGGGGGGCCCACTGAAAAAAACCCCGATAAATCATGAACGTCGGACGATTGCTCCCACACCGAAAGTGCCAGCCAGTCAAGCTTCTGCTGCTCCTCACCGGCCATTGGCAGCGCATCTACAGCACCACAGACATCGGGGCTCCGGGCTTTCCCTGACGAACAGGGCTTCGACGTTTACCACCACCTGCACTTGGGGGGCCCACTGAAAAAAACCCCGAAAAATCATGAACGTCAGACGATTGCTCCCACACAAAAAGTGCAAGCCAGTCAAGCTTCTGCTGCTCCTCACCGGCCATTGGCAGCGCATCTACAGCACCACAGACATCGGGGATCCGGGCTTTCCCTGACGAACAGGGCTTCGACGTTTACCACCAGCTGCACCTGGGCACGCACTAAAAAAAAACGCAAAAAAATCACGAACGTTGGACGATTGCTCCCACACAAAAAGTTCCAGCCAGTCAAGCTCCTGCTGCTCCTCCCCGGCCACTGGCAGCGCATCTACAGCACCGCAGACATCGGGGCTCCGGGCTTTCCCTGACGAACAGGGCTTCGACGTTTACCACCACCTGCACCTGGGCGCCCACAACAAAAAAAACCCGAAAAATCACGAACGTCGGACGATTGCTCCCACACCGAAAGTGCCAGCCAGTCAAGGTCTTGCTGCTCCTCACCGGCCATTGGCAGCGCATCTACAGCACCACAGACATCGGGGCTCCGGGCTTTCCCTGACGAACAGGGCTTCGACGTTTACCACCAGCTGCGCCTGGGCGCCCACTTAAAAAATCTCAAAAAATCACGAATGTCAGACGATTGCTCCCACACCGAAAGTGCCAGCAACTCAAGCTTCTGCTGCTCATCACCGGCCATTGGCAGCGCATCTACAGCACAACAGACATCGGGGCTCCGGGCTTTCCCTGACGAACAGGGCTTCGACGTTTACCACCAGCTGCACCTGGGCGCCCACTGGAAAAAAAGCCAAGAAAAATCACGAACGTCGGACGATTGCTCCCACACCAAAAGTGCCAGCCAGTCAAGCTCTTGCTGCTCCTCCCCAGCCATTGGCAGCGCATCTACAGCACCACAGACATGGGGGCTCCGGGCTTTCCCTGACGAACAGGGCTTCGACGTTTACCACCAGCTGCACCTGGGCGCCCATTGGAAAAAAACCCCGAAAAATCACGAACGTCGGACGATTGCTCCCACACCGAAAGTGCCAGCCAGTCAAGCTCTTGCTGCTCCTCACCGGCCATTGGCAGCGCATCTACAGCACCACAGACATCGGGGCTCCGGGCTTTCCGTGACGAACAGGGCTTCGACGTTTACCACCAGCTGCACCTGGGAGCCCACTGGAAAAAAACCCCGAAAAATCAAGAACGTCGGACGATTGCTCCCACACCAAAAGTGCCAGCCAGTCAAACTCTTGCTGCTCCTCCCCAGCCATTGGCAGCGCATCTACAGCACCACAGACATCCGGGCTCCGGGCATTCCCTGACGAACAGGGCTTCGACCTTTACCACCAGCTGCACCTGGGCACGCACTGAAAAAAAACGCAAAAAATCACGAATGTCGGGCGATTGCTCCCACACCGAAAGTGCCAGCCAGTCAAGCTCCTGCTGCTCCTCCCCGGCCACTGGCAGCACATCTACAGCACCACAGACATCGGGGCTCCGGGCTTTCCCTGACGAACAGGGCTTCGACGTTTACCACCAGCTGCACCTGGGCGCCCACTGAAAAAAACCCCGAAAAATCATGAACGTCGGACGATTGCTCCCACACCGAAATTGCCAGATAGTCAAGCTCTTGCTGCTCCTCCCCGGCCATTGGCAGCGCATCTACAGCACCACAGACATCGGGGCTCCGGGCTTTCCCTGACGAACAGGGCTTCGACGTTTACCACCACATGCACCTGGGCGCCCATTGGAAAAAAACCCAAGAAAAATCACGAACGTTGGACGATTGCTCCCACACCAAAAGTGCCAGCAACTCAAGATCTTGCTGCTCATCACCGGCCACTAGCAGCCCATCTACAGCACCACAGACATCGGGGCTCCGGGCTTTCCCTGACGAACAGGGCTTCGACGTTTACCACCAGCTGCCCCTGGGCGCCCACTGGAAAAAAAAACCCAAGAAAATCACGAACGTCGGACGATTGCTCCCACACCAAAAGTGCCAGCCAGTCAAGCTCTTGCTGCTCCTCCCCGGCCATTGGCAGCGCATCTACAGCACCACAGACATCGGGGCTCCGGGCATTCCCTGACGAACACGGCTTCGACGTTTACCACCAGCTGCACCTGGGGGGCCCACTGAAAAAAACCCCGAAAAATCATGAACGTCGGACGATTGCTCCCACACAAAAAGTGTCAGCCAGTCAAGCTCCTGCTGCTCCTCACCGGCCATTGGCAGTGCATCTACAGCACCACAGACACTGGGGCTCCGGGCTTTCCCTGATGAACAGGGCTTTGACGTTTACCACCAGCTGCACCTGGGAGCCCACTGGAAAAAAACCCCGAAAAATCAAGAACGTCGGACGATTGCTCCCACACCAAAAGTGCCAGCCAGTCAAGCTCTTGCTGCTCCTCCCCAGCCATTGGCAGCGCATCTACAGCACCACAGACATCAGGGCTCCGGGCATTCCCTGACGAACAGGGCTTCGACCTTTACCACCAGCTGCACCTGGGCACGCACTGAAAAAAAACCCCGAAAAATCACGAACGTCGGACGATTGCTCCCACACCAAAAGTGCCAGCCAGTCAAGCTCTTGCTGCTCCTCCCCAGCCATTGGCAGCGCATCTACAGCACCACAGACATCGGGGCTCCGGGCATTCCCTGACGAACAGGGCTTCGACGTTTACCACCAGCTGCACCTGGGCACGCACTAAAAAAAAACGCCAAAAATCACGAACGTCGGACGATTGCTCCCACACCGAAAGTGCCAGCCAGTCAAGCTCTTGCTGCTCCTCCCCAGCCATTGGCAGCGCATCTACAGCACCACAGACATGGGGGCTCCGGGCTTCCCCTGACGAACAGGGCTTCGACGTTTACCACCAGCTGCACCTGGGCGCCCATTGGAAAAAAACCCCGAAAAATCATGAACGTCAGACGATTGCTCCCACACCGAAAGTGCCAGCCAGTCAAGCTCTTGCTGCTCCTCCCCGGCCATTGGCAGCGCATCTACAGCACCACAGACATCGGGGCTCCGGGCTTTCCCTGACCAACAGGGCTTCGACGTTTACCACCAGCTGCACCTGGGCGCCCATTGGAAAAAAACCCAAGAAAAATCACGAACGTTGGACGATTGCTCCCACACCAAAAGTGCCAGCAACTCAAGATCTTGCTGCTCATCACCGGCCACTAGCAGCCCATCTACAGCACCACAGACATCGGGGCTCCGGGCTTTCCCTGACGAACAGGGCTTCGACGTTTACCACCAGCTGCCCCTGGGCGCCCACTGGAAAAAAAAACCCAAGAAAATCACGAACGTCAGACGATTGCTCCCACACCAAAAGTGCCAGCCAGTCAAGCTCTTGCTGCTCCTCCCCAGCCATTGGCAGCGCATCTACAGCACCACAGACATCGGGGCTCCGGGCATTCCCTGACAAACAGGGCTTCGACGTTTACCACCAGCTGCACCTGGGGGGCCCACTGAAAAAAACCCCGAAAAATCATGAACGTCGGACGATTGCTCCCACACAAAAAGTGCCAGCCAGTCAAGCTCCTGCTGCTCCTCACCGGCCATTGGCAGCGCATCTACAGAACCACAGACATCGGGGCTCCGGGCTTTCCCTGACGAACAGGGCTTCGACGTTTACCACCAGCTGCCCCTGGGGGGCCCACTGAAAAAAAACACGAAAAATCATGAACGTCGGACGATTGCTCCCACACCGAAATTGCCAGATAGTCAAGCTCTTGCTGCTCCTCCCCGGCCATTGGCAGCGCATCTACAGCACCACAGACATCGGGGCTCCGGGCTTTCCCTGACGAACAGGGCTTCGACGTTTACCACCAGCTGCACCTGGGCGCCCACTGGAAAAAAACCCCGAAAAATCACGACCGTCGGACGATTGCTCCCACACCAAAAGTGCCAGCCAGTCAAGCTCTTGCTGCTCCTCACCGGCCATTGGCAGCGCATCTACAGCACCACAGACACTGGGGCTCCGGGCTTTCCCTGATGAACAGGGCTTTGACGTTTACCACCAGCTGCACCTGGGAGCCCACTGGAAAAAACCCCGAAAAATCAAGAACGTCGGACGATTGCTCCCACACCAAAAGTGCCAGCCAGTCAAGCTCTTGCTGCTCCTCCCCAGCCATTGGCAGCGCATCTACAGCACCACAGACATCAGGGCTCCGGGCATTCCCTGACGAACAGGGCTTCGACGTTTACCACCAGCTGCACCTGGGCACTCACTGAAAAAAAACGCAAAAAATCACGAATGTCGGGCGATTGCTCCCACACCGAAAGTGCCAGCCAGTCAAGCTACTGCTGCTCCTCCCCGGCCACTGGCAGCACATCTACAGCACCACAGACATCGGGGCTCCGGGCTTTCCCTGACGAACAGGGCTTCGACGTTTACCACCACATGCACCTGGGCGCCCATTGGAAAAAAAACCAAGAAAAATCACGAACGTTGGACGATTGCTCCCACACCAAAAGTGCCAGCCAGTCAAACTCTTGCTACTCATCACCGGCCATTGGCAGTGCATCTACAGCACCACAGACATCGGGGCTCTGGGCTTTCCCTGACGAACAGGGCTTCGACGTTTACCACCAGCTGCACCTGGGGGGCCGACTGAAAAAAACCCCGAAAAATCATGAACGTCGGACGATTGCTCCCACACCGAAATTGCCAGCTAGTCAAGCTCTTGCTGCTCCTCCCCGGCCATTGGCAGCGCATCTACAGCACCACAGACATGGGGGCTCCGGGCTTTCCCTGACGAACAGGGCTTCGACGTTTACCACCACATGCACCTGGGCGCCCAATGGAAAAAAACCCAAGAAAAATCACGAACGTTGGACGATTGCTCCCACACCAAAAGTGCCAGCAACTCAAGATCTTGCTGCTCATCACCGGCCACTAGCAGCCCATCTACAGCACCACAGACATCGGGGCTCCGGGCTTTCCCTGACGAACAGGGCTTCGACGTTTACCACCAGCTGCCCCTGGGCGCCCACTGGAAAAAAAAACCCAAGAAAATCACGAACGTCGGACGATTGCTCCCACACCAAAAGTGCCAGCCAGTCAAGCTCTTGCTGCTCCTCCCCAGCCATTGGCAGCGCATCTACAGCACCACAGACATAGGGGCTCCGGGCATTCCCTGACGAACAGGGCTTCGACGTTTACCACGAGCTGCACCTGGGGGGCCCACTGAAAAAAACCCCGAAAAATCACGAACGTCGGACGATTGCTCCCACACAAAAAGTGCCAGCCAGTCAAGCTCCTGCTGCTCCTCACCGGCCATTGGCAGCGCATCTACAGCACCACAGACATCGGGGCTCCGGGCTTTCCCTGACGAACAGGGCTTCCACGTTTACCACCAGCTGCACCTGGGCGCCCACTGGAAAAAAACCCCGAAAAATCACGACCGTCGGACGATTGCTCCCACACCAAAAGTGCCAGCCAGTCAAGCTCTTGCTGGTCCTCACCGGCCATTGGCAGCGTATCTACAGCACCACAGACATCGGGGCTCCGGGCTTCCCTGATGAACAGGGCTTTGACGTTTACCACCAGCTGCACCTGGGCGCCCACTGAAAAAAACCCCGAAAAATCAGAAACGTCGGACGATTGCTCCCACACCGAAAGTGCCAGCCAGTCAAGCTCTTGCTGCTCCTCACCGGCCATTGGCAGCGCATCTACAGCACCACAGACATCGGGGCTCCGGGCTTTCCCTGACGAACAGGGCTTCGACTTTTACCACCAGCTGCACCTGGGCGCCCACTGAAAAAAACCCCGAAAAATCATGAACGTCGGACGATTGCTCCCACACTGAATGTGCCAGCCAGTCAAGCTTCTGCTGCTCCTCACCGGCCATTGGCAGCGCATCTACAGCACCACAGACATCGGGGCTCCGGGCTTTCTGTTACGAACAGGGCTTCGACCTTTACCACCACCTGCACCTGGGCGCCCATTGGAAAAAAACCCAAGAAAAATCACGAACGTTGGACGATTGCTCCCACACCAAAAGTGCCAGCAACTCAAGCTCTTGCTGCTCCTCACCGGCCATTGGCAGCGCATCTACAGCACCACAGACATCGGGGCTCCGGGCTTTCCCTGACGAACAGGGCTTCGACGTTTACCACCACCTGCACCTGGGCGCCCACTCCAAAAAAACCCCGAAAAATCACGACCGTCGGACGATTGCTCCCACACCGAAAGTGCCAGCCAGTCAAGCTCTTGCTGCTCCTCACCGGCCATTGGCAGCGCATCTACAGCACCACAGACATCGGGGCTCCGGGCTTTCCCTGACGAACAGGGCTTCGACGTTTACCACCACCTGCACCTCTGCCCCCATTGGAAAAAAACCCCGAAAAATCACGAACGTCGGACGATTGCTCCCACACAAAAAGTGCCAGCCAGTCAAGCTCTTCCTGCTCCTCATCGGCCATTGGCAGCGCATCTACAGCACCACAGACATCGGGGCTCCGGGCTTTCCCTGACAAACAGGGCTTCGACGTTTACCACCAGCTGCACCTGGGCGCCCACTGAAAAAAACCCCGAAAAATCATGAACGTTGGACGATTGCTCCCACACCAAAAGTGCCAGCAACTCAAGCTCTTGCTGCTCCTCCCCGGCCATTGGCAGCGCATCTACAGCACCACAGACATCGGGGCTCCGGGCTTTCCCTGATGAACAGGGCTTCGACGTTTACCACCAGCTGCACCTGGGCGCCCACTGGAAAAAAACCCCGAAAAATCACGAACGTCGGACGATTGCTCCCACATCAAAAGTGCCAGCCAGTCAAGCTCTTGCTGGTCCTCCCAAGCCATTGGCAGCGCATCTACAGCACCACAGACATCGGGGCTCCAGGCTTTCCCTGACGAACAGGGCTTCGACGTTTGCCTCCAGCTGCACCTGGGCACCCACTAAAATAAAACCCCGAAAAATCACGTACGTCAGATGATTGCTCCCACACCGAAAGTGCCAGCAAGTCAAGCTCCTGCTGCTCCTCCCCGGCCACTGGCAGCACATCTACAGCACCACAGACATCGGGGCTCCGGGCTTTCCCTGACGAACAGGGCTTCGACGTTTACCACCACATGCACCTGGGCGCCCATTGGAAAAAAACCCAAGAAAAATCACGAACGTTGGACGATTGCTCCCACACCAAAAGTGACAGCCAGTCAAGCTCTTGCTACTCATCACCGGCCACTGGCAGTGCATCTACAGCACCACAGACATCGGGGCTCCGGGCATTCCCTGACGAACAGGGCTTCGACGTTTACCACGAGCTGCACCTGGGGGGCCCACTGAAAAAAACCCCGAAAAATCATGAACGTCGGACGATTGCTCCCACACAAAAAGTGCCAGCCAGTCAAGCTCCTGCTGCTCCTCACCGGCCATTGGCAGCGCATCTACAGCACCACAGACATCGGGGCTCCGGGCTTTCCCTGACGAACAGGGCTTCGACGTTTACCACCAGCTGCCCCTGGGGGGCCCACTGAAAAAAACCACGAAAAATCATGAACGTCGGACGATTGCTCCCACACCAAAAGTGCCAGATAGTCAAGCTCTTGCTGCTCCTCCCCGGCCATTGGCAGCGCATCTACAGCACCACAGACATCGGGGCTCCGGGCTTTCCCTGACGAACAGGGCTTCGACTTTTACCACCAGCTGCACCTGGGCGCCCACTGGAAAAAAACCCCGAAAAATCACGACCGTCGGACGATTGCTCCCACACCAAAAGTGCCAGCCAGTCAAGCTCTTGCTGGTCCTCACCGGCCATTGGCAGCGTATCTACAGCACCACAGACATCGGGGCTCCGGGCTTCCCTGATGAACAGGGCTTTGACGTTTACCACCAGCTGCACCTGGGCGCCCACTGAAAAAAACCCCGAAAAATCAGAAACGTCGGACGATTGCTCCCACACCGAAAGTGCCAGCCAGTCAAGCTCTTGCTGCTCCTCACCGGCCATTGGCAGTGCATCTACAGCACCACAGACATCGGGGCTCCGGGCTTTCCCTGACGAACAGGGCTTCGACTTTTACCACCAGCTGCACCTGGGCGCCCACTGAAAAAAACCCCGAAAAATCATGAACGTCGGACGATTGCTCCCACACTGAATGTGCCAGCCAGTCAAGCTTCTGCTGCTCCTCACCGGCCATTGGCAGCGCATCTACAGCACCACAGACATCGGGGCTCCGGGCTTTCTGTTACGAACAGGGCTTCGACCTTTACCACCACCTGCACCTGGGCGCCCATTGGAAAAAAACCCAAGAAAAATCACGAACGTTGGACGATTGCTCCCACACCAAAAGTGCCAGCAACTCAAGCTCTTGCTGCTCCTCACCGGCCATTGGCAGCGCATCTACAGCACCACAGACATCGGGGCTCCGGGCTTTCCCTGACGAACAGGGCTTCGACGTTTACCACCACCTGCACCTGGGCGCCCACTCCAAAAAAACCACGAAAAATCACGACCGTCGGACGATTGCTCCCACACCGAAAGTGCCAGCCAGTCAAGCTCTTGCTGCTCCTCACCGGCCATTGGCAGCGCATCTACAGCACCACAGACATCGGGGCTCCGGGCTTTCCCTGACGAACAGGGCTTCGACGTTTACCACCACCTGCACCTCTGCCCCCATTGGAAAAAAACCCCGAAAAATCACGAACGTCGGACGATTGCTCCCACACCGAAAGTGCCAGCCAGTCAAGCTCTTGCTGCTCCTCCCCGGCCATTGGCAGCGCATCTACAGCACCACAGACATCGGGGCTCCGGGCTTTCCCTGATGAACAGGGCTTCGACGTTTACCACCAGCTGCACCTGGGCGCCCACTGGAAAAAAACCCCGAAAAATCACGAACGTCGGACGATTGCTCCCACATCAAAAGTGCCAGCCAGTCAAGCTCTTGCTGGTCCTCCCAAGCCATTGGCAGCGCATCTACAGCACCACAGACATCGGGGCTCCAGGCTTTCCCTGACGAACAGGGCTTCGATGTTTACCTCCAGCTGCACCTGGGCACCCACTAAAATAAAACCCCGAAAAATCACGTACGTCAGATGATTGCTCCCACACCGAAAGTGCCAGCCAGTCAAGCTCCTGCTGCTCCTCCCCGGCCACTGGCAGCACATCTACAGCACCACAGACATCGGGGCTCCGGGCTTTCCCTGACGAACAGGGCTTCGACGTTTACCACCACATGCACCTGGGCGCCCATTGGAAAAAAACCCAAGAAAAATCACGAACGTCGGACGATTGCTCCCACACCAAAAGTGCCAGCCAGTCAAGCTCTTGCTGCTCCTCCCCAGCCATTGGCAGCGCATCTACAGCACCACAGACATCGGGGCTCCGGGCATTCCCTGACGAACAGGGCTTCGACGTTTACCACCAGCTGCACCTGGGCACGCACTAAAAAAACAACGCCAAAAATCACGAACGTCGGACGATTGCTCCCACACCGAAAGTGCCAGCCAGTCAAGCTCTTGCTGCTCCTCCCCAGCCATTGGCAGCGCATCTACAGCACCACAGACATGGGGGCTCCGGGCTTTCCCTGACGAACAGGGCTTCGACGTTTACCACCAGCTGCACCTGGGCGCCCATTGGAAAAAAACCCCGAAAAATCACGAACGTCGGACGATTGCTCCCACACCGAAAGTGCCAGCCAGTCAAGCTCTTGCTGCTCCTCCCCGGCCATTGGCAGCGCATCTACAGCACCACAGACATCGGGGCTCCGGGCTTTCCCTGACGAACAGGGCTTCGACGTTTACCACCAGCTGCACCTGGGGGGCCCACTGAAAAAAACCCCGAAAAATCATGAACGTCGGACGATTGCTCCCACACAAAAAGTTCCAGCCAGTCAAGCTCTTGCTGCTCCTCCCCGGCCATTGGCAGCGCATCTACAGCACCACAGACATCGGGGCTCCGGGCTTTCCCTGACAAACAGGGCTTCGACGTTTACCACCCGCTGCACCTGGGGGGCCCACTGAAAAAAACCCCGATAAATCATGAACGTCGGACGATTGCTCCCACACCGAAAGTGCCAGCCAGTCAAGCTTCTGCTGCTCCTCACCGGCCATTGGCAGCGCATCTACAGCACCACAGACATCGGGGCTCCGGGCTTTCCCTGACGAACAGGGCTTCGACGTTTACCACCACCTGCACTTGGGGGGCCCACTGAAAAAAACCCCGAAAAATCATGAACGTCAGACGATTGCTCCCACACAAAAAGTGCAAGCCAGTCAAGCTTCTGCTGCTCCTCACCGGCCATTGGCAGCGCATCTACAGCACCACAGACATCGGGGATCCGGGCTTTCCCTGACGAACAGGGCTTCGAC
Organism: Chlamydotis macqueenii; assembly: GCF_036417535.1. Classification (NCBI taxonomy): domain Eukaryota; kingdom Metazoa; phylum Chordata; class Aves; order Otidiformes; family Otididae; genus Chlamydotis; species Chlamydotis macqueenii. Next base: position 31,751,278 of record NC_141592.1, on the reverse strand, counting down.
GTTTACCACCAGCTGCACCTGGGCACGCACTAAAAAAAAACGCAAAAAAATCACGAACGTTGGACGATTGCTCCCACACAAAAAGTTCCAGCCAGTCAAGCTCCTGCTGCTCCTCCCCGGCCACTGGCAGCGCATCTACAGCACCGCAGACATCGGGGCTCCGGGCTTTCCCTGACGAACAGGGCTTCGACGTTTACCACCACCTGCACCTGGGCGCCCACAACAAAAAAAACCCGAAAAATCACGAACGTCGGACGATTGCTCCCACACCGAAAGTGCCAGCCAGTCAAGGTCTTGCTGCTCCTCACCGGCCATTGGCAGCGCATCTACAGCACCACAGACATCGGGGCTCCGGGCTTTCCCTGACGAACAGGGCTTCGACGTTTACCACCAGCTGCGCCTGGGCGCCCACTTAAAAAATCTCAAAAAATCACGAATGTCAGACGATTGCTCCCACACCGAAAGTGCCAGCAACTCAAGCTTCTGCTGCTCATCACCGGCCATTGGCAGCGCATCTACAGCACAACAGACATCGGGGCTCCGGGCTTTCCCTGACGAACAGGGCTTCGACGTTTACCACCAGCTGCACCTGGGCGCCCACTGGAAAAAAAGCCAAGAAAAATCACGAACGTCGGACGATTGCTCCCACACCAAAAGTGCCAGCCAGTCAAGCTCTTGCTGCTCCTCCCCAGCCATTGGCAGCGCATCTACAGCACCACAGACATGGGGGCTCCGGGCTTTCCCTGACGAACAGGGCTTCGACGTTTACCACCAGCTGCACCTGGGCGCCCATTGGAAAAAAACCCCGAAAAATCACGAACGTCGGACGATTGCTCCCACACCGAAAGTGCCAGCCAGTCAAGCTCTTGCTGCTCCTCACCGGCCATTGGCAGCGCATCTACAGCACCACAGACATCGGGGCTCCGGGCTTTCCGTGACGAACAGGGCTTCGACGTTTACCACCAGCTGCACCTGGGAGCCCACTGGAAAAAAACCCCGAAAAATCAAGAACGTCGGACGATTGCTCCCACACCAAAAGTGCCAGCCAGTCAAACTCTTGCTGCTCCTCCCCAGCCATTGGCAGCGCATCTACAGCACCACAGACATCCGGGCTCCGGGCATTCCCTGACGAACAGGGCTTCGACCTTTACCACCAGCTGCACCTGGGCACGCACTGAAAAAAAACGCAAAAAATCACGAATGTCGGGCGATTGCTCCCACACCGAAAGTGCCAGCCAGTCAAGCTCCTGCTGCTCCTCCCCGGCCACTGGCAGCACATCTACAGCACCACAGACATCGGGGCTCCGGGCTTTCCCTGACGAACAGGGCTTCGACGTTTACCACCAGCTGCACCTGGGCGCCCACTGAAAAAAACCCCGAAAAATCATGAACGTCGGACGATTGCTCCCACACCGAAATTGCCAGCTAGTCAAGCTCTTGCTGCTCCTCCCCGGCCATTGGCAGCGCATCTACAGCACCACAGACATCGGGGCTCCGGGCTTTCCCTGACGAACAGGGCTTCGACGTTTACCACCACATGCACCTGGGCGCCCATTGGAAAAAAACCCAAGAAAAATCACGAACGTTGGACGATTGCTCCCACACCAAAAGTGCCAGCAACTCAAGATCTTGCTGCTCATCACCGGCCACTAGCAGCCCATCTACAGCACCACAGACATCGGGGCTCCGGGCTTTCCCTGACGAACAGGGCTTCGACGTTTACCACCAGCTGCCCCTGGGCGCCCACTGGAAAAAAAAACCCAAGAAAATCACGAACGTCGGACGATTGCTCCCACACCAAAAGTGCCAGCCAGTCAAGCTCTTGCTGCTCCTCCCCGGCCATTGGCAGCGCATCTACAGCACCACAGACATCGGGGCTCCGGGCATTCCCTGACGAACACGGCTTCGACGTTTACCACCAGCTGCACCTGGGGGGCCCACTGAAAAAAACCCCGAAAAATCATGAACGTCGGACGATTGCTCCCACACAAAAAGTGTCAGCCAGTCAAGCTCCTGCTGCTCCTCACCGGCCATTGGCAGTGCATCTACAGCACCACAGACACTGGGGCTCCGGGCTTTCCCTGATGAACAGGGCTTTGACGTTTACCACCAGCTGCACCTGGGAGCCCACTGGAAAAAAACCCCGAAAAATCAAGAACGTCGGACGATTGCTCCCACACCAAAAGTGCCAGCCAGTCAAGCTCTTGCTGCTCCTCCCCAGCCATTGGCAGCGCATCTACAGCACCACAGACATCAGGGCTCCGGGCATTCCCTGACGAACAGGGCTTCGACCTTTACCACCAGCTGCACCTGGGCACGCACTGAAAAAAAACCCCGAAAAATCACGAACGTCGGACGATTGCTCCCACACCAAAAGTGCCAGCCAGTCAAGCTCTTGCTGCTCCTCCCCAGCCATTGGCAGCGCATCTACAGCACCACAGACATCGGGGCTCCGGGCATTCCCTGACGAACAGGGCTTCGACGTTTACCACCAGCTGCACCTGGGCACGCACTAAAAAAAAACGCCAAAAATCACGAACGTCGGACGATTGCTCCCACACCGAAAGTGCCAGCCAGTCAAGCTCTTGCTGCTCCTCCCCAGCCATTGGCAGCGCATCTACAGCACCACAGACATGGGGGCTCCGGGCTTCCCCTGACGAACAGGGCTTCGACGTTTACCACCAGCTGCACCTGGGCGCCCATTGGAAAAAAACCCCGAAAAATCATGAACGTCAGACGATTGCTCCCACACCGAAAGTGCCAGCCAGTCAAGCTCTTGCTGCTCCTCCCCGGCCATTGGCAGCGCATCTACAGCACCACAGACATCGGGGCTCCGGGCTTTCCCTGACCAACAGGGCTTCGACGTTTACCACCAGCTGCACCTGGGCGCCCATTGGAAAAAAACCCAAGAAAAATCACGAACGTTGGACGATTGCTCCCACACCAAAAGTGCCAGCAACTCAAGATCTTGCTGCTCATCACCGGCCACTAGCAGCCCATCTACAGCACCACAGACATCGGGGCTCCGGGCTTTCCCTGACGAACAGGGCTTCGACGTTTACCACCAGCTGCCCCTGGGCGCCCACTGGAAAAAAAAACCCAAGAAAATCACGAACGTCGGACGATTGCTCCCACACCAAAAGTGCCAGCCAGTCAAGCTCTTGCTGCTCCTCCCCAGCCATTGGCAGCGCATCTACAGCACCACAGACATCGGGGCTCCGGGCATTCCCTGACAAACAGGGCTTCGACGTTTACCACCAGCTGCACCTGGGGGGCCCACTGAAAAAAACCCCGAAAAATCATGAACGTCGGACGATTGCTCCCACACAAAAAGTGCCAGCCAGTCAAGCTCCTGCTGCTCCTCACCGGCCATTGGCAGCGCATCTACAGAACCACAGACATCGGGGCTCCGGGCTTTCCCTGACGAACAGGGCTTCGACGTTTACCACCAGCTGCCCCTGGGGGGCCCACTGAAAAAAAACACGAAAAATCATGAACGTCGGACGATTGCTCCCACACCGAAATTGCCAGATAGTCAAGCTCTTGCTGCTCCTCCCCGGCCATTGGCAGCGCATCTACAGCACCACAGACATCGGGGCTCCGGGCTTTCCCTGACGAACAGGGCTTCGACGTTTACCACCAGCTGCACCTGGGCGCCCACTGGAAAAAAACCCCGAAAAATCACGACCGTCGGACGATTGCTCCCACACCAAAAGTGCCAGCCAGTCAAGCTCTTGCTGCTCCTCACCGGCCATTGGCAGCGCATCTACAGCACCACAGACACTGGGGCTCCGGGCTTTCCCTGATGAACAGGGCTTTGACGTTTACCACCAGCTGCACCTGGGAGCCCACTGGAAAAAACCCCGAAAAATCAAGAACGTCGGACGATTGCTCCCACACCAAAAGTGCCAGCCAGTCAAGCTCTTGCTGCTCCTCCCCAGCCATTGGCAGCGCATCTACAGCACCACAGACATCAGGGCTCCGGGCATTCCCTGACGAACAGGGCTTCGACGTTTACCACCAGCTGCACCTGGGCACTCACTGAAAAAAAACGCAAAAAATCACGAATGTCGGGCGATTGCTCCCACACCGAAAGTGCCAGCCAGTCAAGCTACTGCTGCTCCTCCCCGGCCACTGGCAGCACATCTACAGCACCACAGACATCGGGGCTCCGGGCTTTCCCTGACGAACAGGGCTTCGACGTTTACCACCACATGCACCTGGGCGCCCATTGGAAAAAAAACCAAGAAAAATCACGAACGTTGGACGATTGCTCCCACACCAAAAGTGCCAGCCAGTCAAACTCTTGCTACTCATCACCGGCCATTGGCAGTGCATCTACAGCACCACAGACATCGGGGCTCTGGGCTTTCCCTGACGAACAGGGCTTCGACGTTTACCACCAGCTGCACCTGGGGGGCCGACTGAAAAAAACCCCGAAAAATCATGAACGTCGGACGATTGCTCCCACACCGAAATTGCCAGCTAGTCAAGCTCTTGCTGCTCCTCCCCGGCCATTGGCAGCGCATCTACAGCACCACAGACATGGGGGCTCCGGGCTTTCCCTGACGAACAGGGCTTCGACGTTTACCACCACATGCACCTGGGCGCCCAATGGAAAAAAACCCAAGAAAAATCACGAACGTTGGACGATTGCTCCCACACCAAAAGTGCCAGCAACTCAAGATCTTGCTGCTCATCACCGGCCACTAGCAGCCCATCTACAGCACCACAGACATCGGGGCTCCGGGCTTTCCCTGACGAACAGGGCTTCGACGTTTACCACCAGCTGCCCCTGGGCGCCCACTGGAAAAAAAAACCCAAGAAAATCACGAACGTCGGACGATTGCTCCCACACCAAAAGTGCCAGCCAGTCAAGCTCTTGCTGCTCCTCCCCAGCCATTGGCAGCGCATCTACAGCACCACAGACATAGGGGCTCCGGGCATTCCCTGACGAACAGGGCTTCGACGTTTACCACGAGCTGCACCTGGGGGGCCCACTGAAAAAAACCCCGAAAAATCACGAACGTCGGACGATTGCTCCCACACAAAAAGTGCCAGCCAGTCAAGCTCCTGCTGCTCCTCACCGGCCATTGGCAGCGCATCTACAGCACCACAGACATCGGGGCTCCGGGCTTTCCCTGACGAACAGGGCTTCCACGTTTACCACCAGCTGCACCTGGGCGCCCACTGGAAAAAAACCCCGAAAAATCACGACCGTCGGACGATTGCTCCCACACCAAAAGTGCCAGCCAGTCAAGCTCTTGCTGGTCCTCACCGGCCATTGGCAGCGTATCTACAGCACCACAGACATCGGGGCTCCGGGCTTCCCTGATGAACAGGGCTTTGACGTTTACCACCAGCTGCACCTGGGCGCCCACTGAAAAAAACCCCGAAAAATCAGAAACGTCGGACGATTGCTCCCACACCGAAAGTGCCAGCCAGTCAAGCTCTTGCTGCTCCTCACCGGCCATTGGCAGCGCATCTACAGCACCACAGACATCGGGGCTCCGGGCTTTCCCTGACGAACAGGGCTTCGACTTTTACCACCAGCTGCACCTGGGCGCCCACTGAAAAAAACCCCGAAAAATCATGAACGTCGGACGATTGCTCCCACACTGAATGTGCCAGCCAGTCAAGCTTCTGCTGCTCCTCACCGGCCATTGGCAGCGCATCTACAGCACCACAGACATCGGGGCTCCGGGCTTTCTGTTACGAACAGGGCTTCGACCTTTACCACCACCTGCACCTGGGCGCCCATTGGAAAAAAACCCAAGAAAAATCACGAACGTTGGACGATTGCTCCCACACCAAAAGTGCCAGCAACTCAAGCTCTTGCTGCTCCTCACCGGCCATTGGCAGCGCATCTACAGCACCACAGACATCGGGGCTCCGGGCTTTCCCTGACGAACAGGGCTTCGACGTTTACCACCACCTGCACCTGGGCGCCCACTCCAAAAAAACCCCGAAAAATCACGACCGTCGGACGATTGCTCCCACACCGAAAGTGCCAGCCAGTCAAGCTCTTGCTGCTCCTCACCGGCCATTGGCAGCGCATCTACAGCACCACAGACATCGGGGCTCCGGGCTTTCCCTGACGAACAGGGCTTCGACGTTTACCACCACCTGCACCTCTGCCCCCATTGGAAAAAAACCCCGAAAAATCACGAACGTCGGACGATTGCTCCCACACAAAAAGTGCCAGCCAGTCAAGCTCTTCCTGCTCCTCATCGGCCATTGGCAGCGCATCTACAGCACCACAGACATCGGGGCTCCGGGCTTTCCCTGACAAACAGGGCTTCGACGTTTACCACCAGCTGCACCTGGGCGCCCACTGAAAAAAACCCCGAAAAATCATGAACGTTGGACGATTGCTCCCACACCAAAAGTGCCAGCAACTCAAGCTCTTGCTGCTCCTCCCCGGCCATTGGCAGCGCATCTACAGCACCACAGACATCGGGGCTCCGGGCTTTCCCTGATGAACAGGGCTTCGACGTTTACCACCAGCTGCACCTGGGCGCCCACTGGAAAAAAACCCCGAAAAATCACGAACGTCGGACGATTGCTCCCACATCAAAAGTGCCAGCCAGTCAAGCTCTTGCTGGTCCTCCCAAGCCATTGGCAGCGCATCTACAGCACCACAGACATCGGGGCTCCAGGCTTTCCCTGACGAACAGGGCTTCGACGTTTGCCTCCAGCTGCACCTGGGCACCCACTAAAATAAAACCCCGAAAAATCACGTACGTCAGATGATTGCTCCCACACCGAAAGTGCCAGCAAGTCAAGCTCCTGCTGCTCCTCCCCGGCCACTGGCAGCACATCTACAGCACCACAGACATCGGGGCTCCGGGCTTTCCCTGACGAACAGGGCTTCGACGTTTACCACCACATGCACCTGGGCGCCCATTGGAAAAAAACCCAAGAAAAATCACGAACGTTGGACGATTGCTCCCACACCAAAAGTGACAGCCAGTCAAGCTCTTGCTACTCATCACCGGCCACTGGCAGTGCATCTACAGCACCACAGACATCGGGGCTCCGGGCATTCCCTGACGAACAGGGCTTCGACGTTTACCACGAGCTGCACCTGGGGGGCCCACTGAAAAAAACCCCGAAAAATCATGAACGTCGGACGATTGCTCCCACACAAAAAGTGCCAGCCAGTCAAGCTCCTGCTGCTCCTCACCGGCCATTGGCAGCGCATCTACAGCACCACAGACATCGGGGCTCCGGGCTTTCCCTGACGAACAGGGCTTCGACGTTTACCACCAGCTGCCCCTGGGGGGCCCACTGAAAAAAACCACGAAAAATCATGAACGTCGGACGATTGCTCCCACACCAAAAGTGCCAGATAGTCAAGCTCTTGCTGCTCCTCCCCGGCCATTGGCAGCGCATCTACAGCACCACAGACATCGGGGCTCCGGGCTTTCCCTGACGAACAGGGCTTCGACTTTTACCACCAGCTGCACCTGGGCGCCCACTGGAAAAAAACCCCGAAAAATCACGAACGTCGGACGATTGCTCCCACACCAAAAGTGCCAGCCAGTCAAGCTCTTGCTGGTCCTCACCGGCCATTGGCAGCGTATCTACAGCACCACAGACATCGGGGCTCCGGGCTTCCCTGATGAACAGGGCTTTGACGTTTACCACCAGCTGCACCTGGGCGCCCACTGAAAAAAACCCCGAAAAATCAGAAACGTCGGACGATTGCTCCCACACCGAAAGTGCCAGCCAGTCAAGCTCTTGCTGCTCCTCACCGGCCATTGGCAGTGCATCTACAGCACCACAGACATCGGGGCTCCGGGCTTTCCCTGACGAACAGGGCTTCGACTTTTACCACCAGCTGCACCTGGGCGCCCACTGAAAAAAACCCCGAAAAATCATGAACGTCGGACGATTGCTCCCACACTGAATGTGCCAGCCAGTCAAGCTTCTGCTGCTCCTCACCGGCCATTGGCAGCGCATCTACAGCACCACAGACATCGGGGCTCCGGGCTTTCTGTTACGAACAGGGCTTCGACCTTTACCACCACCTGCACCTGGGCGCCCATTGGAAAAAAACCCAAGAAAAATCACGAACGTTGGACGATTGCTCCCACACCAAAAGTGCCAGCAACTCAAGCTCTTGCTGCTCCTCACCGGCCATTGGCAGCGCATCTACAGCACCACAGACATCGGGGCTCCGGGCTTTCCCTGACGAACAGGGCTTCGACGTTTACCACCACCTGCACCTGGGCGCCCACTCCAAAAAAACCACGAAAAATCACGACCGTCGGACGATTGCTCCCACACCGAAAGTGCCAGCCAGTCAAGCTCTTGCTGCTCCTCACCGGCCATTGGCAGCGCATCTACAGCACCACAGACATCGGGGCTCCGGGCTTTCCCTGACGAACAGGGCTTCGACGTTTACCACCACCTGCACCTCTGCCCCCATTGGAAAAAAACCCCGAAAAATCACGAACGTCGGACGATTGCTCCCACACCGAAAGTGCCAGCCAGTCAAGCTCTTGCTGCTCCTCCCCGGCCATTGGCAGCGCATCTACAGCACCACAGACATCGGGGCTCCGGGCTTTCCCTGATGAACAGGGCTTCGACGTTTACCACCAGCTGCACCTGGGCGCCCACTGGAAAAAAACCCCGAAAAATCACGAACGTCGGACGATTGCTCCCACATCAAAAGTGCCAGCCAGTCAAGCTCTTGCTGGTCCTCCCAAGCCATTGGCAGCGCATCTACAGCACCACAGACATCGGGGCTCCAGGCTTTCCCTGACGAACAGGGCTTCGACGTTTACCTCCAGCTGCACCTGGGCACCCACTAAAATAAAACCCCGAAAAATCACGTACGTCAGATGATTGCTCCCACACCGAAAGTGCCAGCCAGTCAAGCTCCTGCTGCTCCTCCCCGGCCACTGGCAGCACATCTACAGCACCACAGACATCGGGGCTCCGGGCTTTCCCTGACGAACAGGGCTTCGACGTTTACCACCACATGCACCTGGGCGCCCATTGGAAAAAAACCCAAGAAAAATCACGAACGTTGGACGATTGCTCCCACACCAAAAGTGACAGCCAGTCAAGCTCTTGCTACTCATCACCGGCCACTGGCAGTGCATCTACAGCACCACAGACATCGGGGCTCCGGGCTTTCCCTGACGAACAGGGCTTCGACGTTTACCACCAGCTGCACCTGGGGGGCCGACTGAAAAAAACCCCGAAAAATCATGAACGTCGGACGATTGCTCCCACACCGAAATTGCCAGCTAGTCAAGCTCTTGCTGCTCCTCCCCAGCCATTGGCAGCGCATCTACAGCACCACAGACATCGGGGCTCCGGGCTTTCCCTGACGAACAGGGCTTCGACGTTTACCACCACATGCACCTGGGCGCCCATTGGAAAAAAACCCAAGAAAAATCACGAACGTTGGACGATTGCTCCCACACCAAAAGTGCCAGCAACTCAAGATCTTGCTGCTCATCACCGGCCACTAGCAGCCCATCTACAGCACCACAGACATCGGGGCTCCGGGCTTTCCCTGACGAACAGGGCTTCGACGTTTACCACCACCTGCACCTGGGGGGCCCACTCCAAAAAAAAACCGAAAAAACACGAACGTCGGACGATTGCTCCCACACCGAAAGTTACAGCCAGTCAAGCTCTTGCTGCTCCTCCCCGGCCATTGGCAGCGGATCTACAGCACCACAGACATCGGGGCTCCGGGCTTTCCCTGACGAACAGGGCTTCGACGTTTACCACCACCTGCACCTGGGCGCCCATTGGAAAAAAACCCAAGAAAAATCACGAACGTTGGACGATTGCTCCCACACCAAAAGTGCCAGCAACTCAAGCTCTTGCTGCTCATCACCGGCCATTGGGAGCCCATCTACAGCACCACAGACATCGGGGCTCCGGGCTTTCCCTGACGAACAGGGCTTCGACGTTTACCACCAGCTGCACCTGGGGGGCCCACTGAAAAAAACCCCGAAAAATCATGAACGTCGGACGATTGCTCCCACACAAAAAGTTCCAGCCAGTCAAGCTCTTGCTGCTCCTCCCCGGCCATTGGCAGCGCATCTACAGCACCACAGACATCGGGGCTCCGGGCTTTCCCTGACAAACAGGGCTTCGACGTTTACCACCCGCTGCACCTGGGGGGCCCACTGAAAAAAACCCCAATAAATCATGAACGTCGGACGATTGCTCCCACACCGAAAGTGCCAGCCAGTCAAGCTTCTGCTGCTCCTCACCGGCCATTGGCAGCGCATCTACAGCACCACAGACATCGGGGCTCCAGGCTTTCCCTGACGAACAGGGCTTCGACGTTTACCACCACCTGCACTTGGGGGGCCCACTGAAAAAAACCCCGAAAAATCATGAACGTCAGACAATTGCTCCCACACAAAAAGTGCCAGCCAGTCAAGCTTCTGCTGCTCCTCACCGGCCATTGGCAGCGCATCTACAGCACCACAGACATCGGGGCTCCGGGCTTTCCCTGACGAACAGGGCTTCGACGTTTACCACCAGCTGCACCTGGGCACGCACTAAAAAAAAACGCAAAAAAATCACGAACGTTGGACGATTGCTCCCACACAAAAAGTTCCAGCCAGTCAAGCTCCTGCTGCTCCTCCCCGGCCACTGGCAGCGCATCTACAGCACCACAGACATCGGGGCTCCGGGCTTTCCCTGACGAACAGGGCTTCGACGTTTACCACCACCTGCACCTGGGCGCCCACAACAAAAAAAACCCGAAAAATCACGAACGTCGGACGATTGCTCCCACACCGAAAGTGCCAGCCAGTCAAGGTCTTGCTGCTCCTCACCGGCCATTGGCAGCGCATCTACAGCACCACAGACATCGGGGCTCCGGGCTTTCCCTGACGAACAGGGCTTCGACGTTTACCACCAGCTGCGCCTGGGCGCTCACTTAAAAAATCTCAAAAAATCACGAATGTCAGACGATTGCTCCCACACCGGAAGTGCCAACAACTCAAGCTCTTGCTGCTCCTCACCGGCTATTGGCAGCGCATCTACAGCACCACAGACATCGGGGCTCCGGTCTTTCTGTGACGAACAGGGCTTCGACGTTTACCACCAGCTGCACCTGGTCGCCCACTCCAAAAAAAAACCCGAAAAATCACGAACGTCGGACGATTGCTCCCACACCAAAAGTGCCAGCCAGTCAAGCTCTTGCTGCTCCTCCCCAGCCATTGGCAGCGCATCTACAGCACCACAGACATCGGGGCTCCGGGCATTCCCTGACGAACAGGGCTTCGACGTTTACCACCAGCTGCACCTGGGCACGCACTAAAAAAACAACGCCAAAAATCACGAACGTCGGACGATTGCTCCCACACCGAAAGTGCCAGCCAGTCAAGCTCTTGCTGCTCCTCCCCAGCCATTGGCAGCGCATCTACAGCACCACAGACATGGGGGCTCCGGGCTTTCCCTGACGAACAGGGCTTCGACGTTTACCACCAGCTGCACCTGGGCGCCCATTGGAAAAAAACCCCGAAAAATCACGAACGTCGGACGATTGCTCCCACACCGAAAGTGCCAGCCAGTCAAGCTCTTGCTGCTCCTCCCCGGCCATTGGCAGCGCATCTACAGCACCACAGACATCGGGGCTCCGGGCTTTCCCTGACGAACAGGGCTTCGACGTTTACCACCAGCTGCACCTGGGGGGCCCACTGAAAAAAACCCCGAAAAATCATGAACGTCGGACGATTGCTCCCACACAAAAAGTTCCAGCCAGTCAAGCTCTTGCTGCTCCTCCCCGGCCATTGGCAGCGCATCTACAGCACCACAGACATCGGGGCTCCGGGCTTTCCCTGACAAACAGGGCTTCGACGTTTACCACCCGCTGCACCTGGGGGGCCCACTGAAAAAAACCCCGATAAATCATGAACGTCGGACGATTGCTCCCACACCGAAAGTGCCAGCCAGTCAAGCTTCTGCTGCTCCTCACCGGCCATTGGCAGCGCATCTACAGCACCACAGACATCGGGGCTCCGGGCTTTCCCTGACGAACAGGGCTTCGACGTTTACCACCACCTGCACTTGGGGGGCCCACTGAAAAAAACCCCGAAAAATCATGAACGTCAGACGATTGCTCCCACACAAAAAGTGCAAGCCAGTCAAGCTTCTGCTGCTCCTCACCGGCCATTGGCAGCGCATCTACAGCACCACAGACATCGGGGATCCGGGCTTTCCCTGACGAACAGGGCTTCGACGTTTACCACCAGCTGCACCTGGGCACGCACTAAAAAAAAACGCAAAAAAATCACGAACGTTGGACGATTGCTCCCACACAAAAAGTTCCAGCCAGTCAAGCTCCTGCTGCTCCTCCCCGGCCACTGGCAGCGCATCTACAGCACCGCAGACATCGGGGCTCCGGGCTTTCCCTGACGAACAGGGCTTCGACGTTTACCACCACCTGCACCTGGGCGCCCACAACAAAAAAAACCCGAAAAATCACGAACGTCGGACGATTGCTCCCACACCGAAAGTGCCAGCCAGTCAAGGTCTTGCTGCTCCTCACCGGCCATTGGCAGCGCATCTACAGCACCACAGACATCGGGGCTCCGGGCTTTCCCTGACGAACAGGGCTTCGACGTTTACCACCAGCTGCGCCTGGGCGCCCACTTAAAAAATCTCAAAAAATCACGAATGTCAGACGATTGCTCCCACACCGAAAGTGCCAGCAACTCAAGCTTCTGCTGCTCATCACCGGCCATTGGCAGCGCATCTACAGCACAACAGACATCGGGGCTCCGGGCTTTCCCTGACGAACAGGGCTTCGACGTTTACCACCAGCTGCACCTGGGCGCCCACTGGAAAAAAAGCCAAGAAAAATCACGAACGTCGGACGATTGCTCCCACACCAAAAGTGCCAGCCAGTCAAGCTCTTGCTGCTCCTCCCCAGCCATTGGCAGCGCATCTACAGCACCACAGACATGGGGGCTCCGGGCTTTCCCTGACGAACAGGGCTTCGACGTTTACCACCAGCTGCACCTGGGCGCCCATTGGAAAAAAACCCCGAAAAATCACGAACGTCGGACGATTGCTCCCACACCGAAAGTGCCAGCCAGTCAAGCTCTTGCTGCTCCTCACCGGCCATTGGCAGCGCATCTACAGCACCACAGACATCGGGGCTCCGGGCTTTCCGTGACGAACAGGGCTTCGACGTTTACCACCAGCTGCACCTGGGAGCCCACTGGAAAAAAACCCCGAAAAATCAAGAACGTCGGACGATTGCTCCCACACCAAAAGTGCCAGCCAGTCAAACTCTTGCTGCTCCTCCCCAGCCATTGGCAGCGCATCTACAGCACCACAGACATCCGGGCTCCGGGCATTCCCTGACGAACAGGGCTTCGACCTTTACCACCAGCTGCACCTGGGCACGCACTGAAAAAAAACGCAAAAAATCACGAATGTCGGGCGATTGCTCCCACACCGAAAGTGCCAGCCAGTCAAGCTCCTGCTGCTCCTCCCCGGCCACTGGCAGCACATCTACAGCACCACAGACATCGGGGCTCCGGGCTTTCCCTGACGAACAGGGCTTCGACGTTTACCACCAGCTGCACCTGGGCGCCCACTGAAAAAAACCCCGAAAAATCATGAACGTCGGACGATTGCTCCCACACCGAAATTGCCAGATAGTCAAGCTCTTGCTGCTCCTCCCCGGCCATTGGCAGCGCATCTACAGCACCACAGACATCGGGGCTCCGGGCTTTCCCTGACGAACAGGGCTTCGACGTTTACCACCACATGCACCTGGGCGCCCATTGGAAAAAAACCCAAGAAAAATCACGAACGTTGGACGATTGCTCCCACACCAAAAGTGCCAGCAACTCAAGATCTTGCTGCTCATCACCGGCCACTAGCAGCCCATCTACAGCACCACAGACATCGGGGCTCCGGGCTTTCCCTGACGAACAGGGCTTCGACGTTTACCACCAGCTGCCCCTGGGCGCCCACTGGAAAAAAAAACCCAAGAAAATCACGAACGTCGGACGATTGCTCCCACACCAAAAGTGCCAGCCAGTCAAGCTCTTGCTGCTCCTCCCCGGCCATTGGCAGCGCATCTACAGCACCACAGACATCGGGGCTCCGGGCATTCCCTGACGAACACGGCTTCGACGTTTACCACCAGCTGCACCTGGGGGGCCCACTGAAAAAAACCCCGAAAAATCATGAACGTCGGACGATTGCTCCCACACAAAAAGTGTCAGCCAGTCAAGCTCCTGCTGCTCCTCACCGGCCATTGGCAGTGCATCTACAGCACCACAGACACTGGGGCTCCGGGCTTTCCCTGATGAACAGGGCTTTGACGTTTACCACCAGCTGCACCTGGGAGCCCACTGGAAAAAAACCCCGAAAAATCAAGAACGTCGGACGATTGCTCCCACACCAAAAGTGCCAGCCAGTCAAGCTCTTGCTGCTCCTCCCCAGCCATTGGCAGCGCATCTACAGCACCACAGACATCAGGGCTCCGGGCATTCCCTGACGAACAGGGCTTCGACCTTTACCACCAGCTGCACCTGGGCACGCACTGAAAAAAAACCCCGAAAAATCACGAACGTCGGACGATTGCTCCCACACCAAAAGTGCCAGCCAGTCAAGCTCTTGCTGCTCCTCCCCAGCCATTGGCAGCGCATCTACAGCACCACAGACATCGGGGCTCCGGGCATTCCCTGACGAACAGGGCTTCGACGTTTACCACCAGCTGCACCTGGGCACGCACTAAAAAAAAACGCCAAAAATCACGAACGTCGGACGATTGCTCCCACACCGAAAGTGCCAGCCAGTCAAGCTCTTGCTGCTCCTCCCCAGCCATTGGCAGCGCATCTACAGCACCACAGACATGGGGGCTCCGGGCTTCCCCTGACGAACAGGGCTTCGACGTTTACCACCAGCTGCACCTGGGCGCCCATTGGAAAAAAACCCCGAAAAATCATGAACGTCAGACGATTGCTCCCACACCGAAAGTGCCAGCCAGTCAAGCTCTTGCTGCTCCTCCCCGGCCATTGGCAGCGCATCTACAGCACCACAGACATCGGGGCTCCGGGCTTTCCCTGACCAACAGGGCTTCGACGTTTACCACCAGCTGCACCTGGGCGCCCATTGGAAAAAAACCCAAGAAAAATCACGAACGTTGGACGATTGCTCCCACACCAAAAGTGCCAGCAACTCAAGATCTTGCTGCTCATCACCGGCCACTAGCAGCCCATCTACAGCACCACAGACATCGGGGCTCCGGGCTTTCCCTGACGAACAGGGCTTCGACGTTTACCACCAGCTGCCCCTGGGCGCCCACTGG
Organism: Chlamydotis macqueenii; assembly: GCF_036417535.1. NCBI lineage: Eukaryota > Metazoa > Chordata > Aves > Otidiformes > Otididae > Chlamydotis > Chlamydotis macqueenii. Next base: position 31,735,962 of record NC_141592.1, on the reverse strand, counting down.
AAAAAAAAACCCAAGAAAATCACGAACGTCGGACGATTGCTCCCACACCAAAAGTGCCAGCCAGTCAAGCTCTTGCTGCTCCTCCCCAGCCATTGGCAGCGCATCTACAGCACCACAGACATCGGGGCTCCGGGCATTCCCTGACAAACAGGGCTTCGACGTTTACCACCAGCTGCACCTGGGGGGCCCACTGAAAAAAACCCCGAAAAATCATGAACGTCGGACGATTGCTCCCACACAAAAAGTGCCAGCCAGTCAAGCTCCTGCTGCTCCTCACCGGCCATTGGCAGCGCATCTACAGAACCACAGACATCGGGGCTCCGGGCTTTCCCTGACGAACAGGGCTTCGACGTTTACCACCAGCTGCCCCTGGGGGGCCCACTGAAAAAAAACACGAAAAATCATGAACGTCGGACGATTGCTCCCACACCGAAATTGCCAGATAGTCAAGCTCTTGCTGCTCCTCCCCGGCCATTGGCAGCGCATCTACAGCACCACAGACATCGGGGCTCCGGGCTTTCCCTGACGAACAGGGCTTCGACGTTTACCACCAGCTGCACCTGGGCGCCCACTGGAAAAAAACCCCGAAAAATCACGACCGTCGGACGATTGCTCCCACACCAAAAGTGCCAGCCAGTCAAGCTCTTGCTGCTCCTCACCGGCCATTGGCAGCGCATCTACAGCACCACAGACACTGGGGCTCCGGGCTTTCCCTGATGAACAGGGCTTTGACGTTTACCACCAGCTGCACCTGGGAGCCCACTGGAAAAAACCCCGAAAAATCAAGAACGTCGGACGATTGCTCCCACACCAAAAGTGCCAGCCAGTCAAGCTCTTGCTGCTCCTCCCCAGCCATTGGCAGCGCATCTACAGCACCACAGACATCAGGGCTCCGGGCATTCCCTGACGAACAGGGCTTCGACGTTTACCACCAGCTGCACCTGGGCACTCACTGAAAAAAAACGCAAAAAATCACGAATGTCGGGCGATTGCTCCCACACCGAAAGTGCCAGCCAGTCAAGCTACTGCTGCTCCTCCCCGGCCACTGGCAGCACATCTACAGCACCACAGACATCGGGGCTCCGGGCTTTCCCTGACGAACAGGGCTTCGACGTTTACAACCACATGCACCTGGGCGCCCATTGGAAAAAAAACCAAGAAAAATCACGAACGTTGGACGATTGCTCCCACACCAAAAGTGCCAGCCAGTCAAACTCTTGCTACTCATCACCGGCCATTGGCAGTGCATCTACAGCACCACAGACATCGGGGCTCTGGGCTTTCCCTGACGAACAGGGCTTCGACGTTTACCACCAGCTGCACCTGGGGGGCCGACTGAAAAAAACCCCGAAAAATCATGAACGTCGGACGATTGCTCCCACACCGAAATTGCCAGCTAGTCAAGCTCTTGCTGCTCCTCCCCGGCCATTGGCAGCGCATCTACAGCACCACAGACATGGGGGCTCCGGGCTTTCCCTGACGAACAGGGCTTCGACGTTTACCACCACATGCACCTGGGCGCCCAATGGAAAAAAACCCAAGAAAAATCACGAACGTTGGACGATTGCTCCCACACCAAAAGTGCCAGCAACTCAAGATCTTGCTGCTCATCACCGGCCACTAGCAGCCCATCTACAGCACCACAGACATCGGGGCTCCGGGCTTTCCCTGACGAACAGGGCTTCGACGTTTACCACCAGCTGCCCCTGGGCGCCCACTGGAAAAAAAAACCCAAGAAAATCACGAACGTCGGACGATTGCTCCCACACCAAAAGTGCCAGCCAGTCAAGCTCTTGCTGCTCCTCCCCAGCCATTGGCAGCGCATCTACAGCACCACAGACATAGGGGCTCCGGGCATTCCCTGACGAACAGGGCTTCGACGTTTACCACGAGCTGCACCTGGGGGGCCCACTGAAAAAAACCCCGAAAAATCACGAACGTCGGACGATTGCTCCCACACAAAAAGTGCCAGCCAGTCAAGCTCCTGCTGCTCCTCACCGGCCATTGGCAGCGCATCTACAGCACCACAGACATCGGGGCTCCGGGCTTTCCCTGACGAACAGGGCTTCCACGTTTACCACCAGCTGCACCTGGGCGCCCACTGGAAAAAAACCCCGAAAAATCACGACCGTCGGACGATTGCTCCCACACCAAAAGTGCCAGCCAGTCAAGCTCTTGCTGGTCCTCACCGGCCATTGGCAGCGTATCTACAGCACCACAGACATCGGGGCTCCGGGCTTCCCTGATGAACAGGGCTTTGACGTTTACCACCAGCTGCACCTGGGCGCCCACTGAAAAAAACCCCGAAAAATCAGAAACGTCGGACGATTGCTCCCACACCGAAAGTGCCAGCCAGTCAAGCTCTTGCTGCTCCTCACCGGCCATTGGCAGCGCATCTACAGCACCACAGACATCGGGGCTCCGGGCTTTCCCTGACGAACAGGGCTTCGACTTTTACCACCAGCTGCACCTGGGCGCCCACTGAAAAAAACCCCGAAAAATCATGAACGTCGGACGATTGCTCCCACACTGAATGTGCCAGCCAGTCAAGCTTCTGCTGCTCCTCACCGGCCATTGGCAGCGCATCTACAGCACCACAGACATCGGGGCTCCGGGCTTTCTGTTACGAACAGGGCTTCGACCTTTACCACCACCTGCACCTGGGCGCCCATTGGAAAAAAACCCAAGAAAAATCACGAACGTTGGACGATTGCTCCCACACCAAAAGTGCCAGCAACTCAAGCTCTTGCTGCTCCTCACCGGCCATTGGCAGCGCATCTACAGCACCACAGACATCGGGGCTCCGGGCTTTCCCTGACGAACAGGGCTTCGACGTTTACCACCACCTGCACCTGGGCGCCCACTCCAAAAAAACCCCGAAAAATCACGACCGTCGGACGATTGCTCCCACACCGAAAGTGCCAGCCAGTCAAGCTCTTGCTGCTCCTCACCGGCCATTGGCAGCGCATCTACAGCACCACAGACATCGGGGCTCCGGGCTTTCCCTGACGAACAGGGCTTCGACGTTTACCACCACCTGCACCTCTGCCCCCATTGGAAAAAAACCCCGAAAAATCACGAACGTCGGACGATTGCTCCCACACAAAAAGTGCCAGCCAGTCAAGCTCTTCCTGCTCCTCATCGGCCATTGGCAGCGCATCTACAGCACCACAGACATCGGGGCTCCGGGCTTTCCCTGACAAACAGGGCTTCGACGTTTACCACCAGCTGCACCTGGGCGCCCACTGAAAAAAACCCCGAAAAATCATGAACGTTGGACGATTGCTCCCACACCAAAAGTGCCAGCAACTCAAGCTCTTGCTGCTCCTCCCCGGCCATTGGCAGCGCATCTACAGCACCACAGACATCGGGGCTCCGGGCTTTCCCTGATGAACAGGGCTTCGACGTTTACCACCAGCTGCACCTGGGCGCCCACTGGAAAAAAACCCCGAAAAATCACGAACGTCGGACGATTGCTCCCACATCAAAAGTGCCAGCCAGTCAAGCTCTTGCTGGTCCTCCCAAGCCATTGGCAGCGCATCTACAGCACCACAGACATCGGGGCTCCAGGCTTTCCCTGACGAACAGGGCTTCGACGTTTGCCTCCAGCTGCACCTGGGCACCCACTAAAATAAAACCCCGAAAAATCACGTACGTCAGATGATTGCTCCCACACCGAAAGTGCCAGCAAGTCAAGCTCCTGCTGCTCCTCCCCGGCCACTGGCAGCACATCTACAGCACCACAGACATCGGGGCTCCGGGCTTTCCCTGACGAACAGGGCTTCGACGTTTACCACCACATGCACCTGGGCGCCCATTGGAAAAAAACCCAAGAAAAATCACGAACGTTGGACGATTGCTCCCACACCAAAAGTGACAGCCAGTCAAGCTCTTGCTACTCATCACCGGCCACTGGCAGTGCATCTACAGCACCACAGACATCGGGGCTCCAGGCTTTCCCTGACGAACAGGGCTTCGACGTTTACCACGAGCTGCACCTGGGGGGCCCACTGAAAAAAACCCCGAAAAATCATGAACGTCGGACGATTGCTCCCACACAAAAAGTGCCAGCCAGTCAAGCTCCTGCTGCTCCTCACCGGCCATTGGCAGCGCATCTACAGCACCACAGACATCGGGGCTCCGGGCTTTCCCTGACGAACAGGGCTTCGACGTTTACCACCAGCTGCCCCTGGGGGGCCCACTGAAAAAAACCACGAAAAATCATGAACGTCGGACGATTGCTCCCACACCAAAAGTGCCAGATAGTCAAGCTCTTGCTGCTCCTCCCCGGCCATTGGCAGCGCATCTACAGCACCACAGACATCGGGGCTCCGGGCTTTCCCTGACGAACAGGGCTTCGACTTTTACCACCAGCTGCACCTGGGCGCCCACTGGCAAAAAACCCCGAAAAATCACGACCGTCGGACGATTGCTCCCACACCAAAAGTGCCAGCCAGTCAAGCTCTTGCTGGTCCTCACCGGCCATTGGCAGCGTATCTACAGCACCACAGACATCGGGGCTCCGGGCTTCCCTGATGAACAGGGCTTTGACGTTTACCACCAGCTGCACCTGGGCGCCCACTGAAAAAAACCCCGAAAAATCAGAAACGTCGGACGATTGCTCCCACACCGAAAGTGCCAGCCAGTCAAGCTCTTGCTGCTCCTCACCGGCCATTGGCAGTGCATCTACAGCACCACAGACATCGGGGCTCCGGGCTTTCCCTGACGAACAGGGCTTCGACTTTTACCACCAGCTGCACCTGGGCGCCCACTGAAAAAAACCCCGAAAAATCATGAACGTCGGACGATTGCTCCCACACTGAATGTGCCAGCCAGTCAAGCTTCTGCTGCTCCTCACCGGCCATTGGCAGCGCATCTACAGCACCACAGACATCGGGGCTCCGGGCTTTCTGTTACGAACAGGGCTTCGACCTTTACCACCACCTGCACCTGGGCGCCCATTGGAAAAAAACCCAAGAAAAATCACGAACGTTGGACGATTGCTCCCACACCAAAAGTGCCAGCAACTCAAGCTCTTGCTGCTCCTCACCGGCCATTGGCAGCGCATCTACAGCACCACAGACATCGGGGCTCCGGGCTTTCCCTGACGAACAGGGCTTCGACGTTTACCACCACCTGCACCTGGGCGCCCACTCCAAAAAAACCACGAAAAATCACGACCGTCGGACGATTGCTCCCACACCGAAAGTGCCAGCCAGTCAAGCTCTTGCTGCTCCTCACCGGCCATTGGCAGCGCATCTACAGCACCACAGACATCGGGGCTCCGGGCTTTCCCTGACGAACAGGGCTTCGACGTTTACCACCACCTGCACCTCTGCCCCCATTGGAAAAAAACCCCGAAAAATCACGAACGTCGGACGATTGCTCCCACACCGAAAGTGCCAGCCAGTCAAGCTCTTGCTGCTCCTCCCCGGCCATTGGCAGCGCATCTACAGCACCACAGACATCGGGGCTCCGGGCTTTCCCTGATGAACAGGGCTTCGACGTTTACCACCAGCTGCACCTGGGCGCCCACTGGAAAAAAACCCCGAAAAATCACGAACGTCGGACGATTGCTCCCACATCAAAAGTGCCAGCCAGTCAAGCTCTTGCTGGTCCTCCCAAGCCATTGGCAGCGCATCTACAGCACCACAGACATCGGGGCTCCAGGCTTTCCCTGACGAACAGGGCTTCGACGTTTACCTCCAGCTGCACCTGGGCACCCACTAAAATAAAACCCCGAAAAATCACGTACGTCAGATGATTGCTCCCACACCGAAAGTGCCAGCCAGTCAAGCTCCTGCTGCTCCTCCCCGGCCACTGGCAGCACATCTACAGCACCACAGACATCGGGGCTCCGGGCTTTCCCTGACGAACAGGGCTTCGACGTTTACCACCACATGCACCTGGGCGCCCATTGGAAAAAAACCCAAGAAAAATCACGAACGTCGGACGATTGCTCCCACACCAAAAGTGCCAGCCAGTCAAGCTCTTGCTGCTCCTCCCCAGCCATTGGCAGCGCATCTACAGCACCACAGACATCGGGGCTCCGGGCATTCCCTGACGAACAGGGCTTCGACGTTTACCACCAGCTGCACCTGGGCACGCACTAAAAAAACAACGCCAAAAATCACGAACGTCGGACGATTGCTCCCACACCGAAAGTGCCAGCCAGTCAAGCTCTTGCTGCTCCTCCCCAGCCATTGGCAGCGCATCTACAGCACCACAGACATGGGGGCTCCGGGCTTTCCCTGACGAACAGGGCTTCGACGTTTACCACCAGCTGCACCTGGGCGCCCATTGGAAAAAAACCCCGAAAAATCACGAACGTCGGACGATTGCTCCCACACCGAAAGTGCCAGCCAGTCAAGCTCTTGCTGCTCCTCCCCGGCCATTGGCAGCGCATCTACAGCACCACAGACATCGGGGCTCCGGGCTTTCCCTGACGAACAGGGCTTCGACGTTTACCACTAGCTGCACCTGGGGGGCCCACTGAAAAAAACCCCGAAAAATCATGAACGTCGGACGATTGCTCCCACACAAAAAGTTCCAGCCAGTCAAGCTCTTGCTGCTCCTCCCCGGCCATTGGCAGCGCATCTACAGCACCACAGACATCGGGGCTCCGGGCTTTCCCTGACAAACAGGGCTTCGACGTTTACCACCCGCTGCACCTGGGGGGCCCACTGAAAAAAACCCCGATAAATCATGAACGTCGGACGATTGCTCCCACACCGAAAGTGCCAGCCAGTCAAGCTTCTGCTGCTCCTCACCGGCCATTGGCAGCGCATCTACAGCACCACAGACATCGGGGCTCCGGGCTTTCCCTGACGAACAGGGCTTCGACGTTTACCACCACCTGCACTTGGGGGGCCCACTGAAAAAAACCCCGAAAAATCATGAACGTCAGACGATTGCTCCCACACAAAAAGTGCAAGCCAGTCAAGCTTCTGCTGCTCCTCACCGGCCATTGGCAGCGCATCTACAGCACCACAGACATCGGGGATCCGGGCTTTCCCTGACGAACAGGGCTTCGACGTTTACCACCAGCTGCACCTGGGCACGCACTAAAAAAAAACGCAAAAAAATCACGAACGTTGGACGATTGCTCCCACACAAAAAGTTCCAGCCAGTCAAGCTCCTGCTGCTCCTCCCCGGCCACTGGCAGCGCATCTACAGCACCGCAGACATCGGGGCTCCGGGCTTTCCCTGACGAACAGGGCTTCGACGTTTACCACCAGCTGCACCTGGGCGCCCATTGGAAAAAAACCCCGAAAAATCACGAACGTCGGACGATTGCTCCCACACCGAAAGTGCCAGCCAGTCAAGCTCTTGCTGCTCCTCCCCGGCCATTGGCAGCGCATCTACAGCACCACAGACATCGGGGCTCCGGGCTTTCCCTGACGAACAGGGCTTCGACGTTTACCACCAGCTGCACCTGGGGGGCCCACTGAAAAAAACCCCGAAAAATCATGAACGTCGGACGATTGCTCCCACACAAAAAGTTCCAGCCAGTCAAGCTCTTGCTGCTCCTCCCCGGCCATTGGCAGCGCATCTACAGCACCACAGACATCGGGGCTCCGGGCTTTCCCTGACAAACAGGGCTTCGACGTTTACCACCCGCTGCACCTGGGGGGCCCACTGAAAAAAACCCCGATAAATCATGAACGTCGGACGATTGCTCCCACACCGAAAGTGCCAGCCAGTCAAGCTTCTGCTGCTCCTCACCGGCCATTGGCAGCGCATCTACAGCACCACAGACATCGGGGCTCCGGGCTTTCCCTGACGAACAGGGCTTCGACGTTTACCACCACCTGCACTTGGGGGGCCCACTGAAAAAAACCCCGAAAAATCATGAACGTCAGACGATTGCTCCCACACAAAAAGTGCAAGCCAGTCAAGCTTCTGCTGCTCCTCACCGGCCATTGGCAGCGCATCTACAGCACCACAGACATCGGGGATCCGGGCTTTCCCTGACGAACAGGGCTTCGACGTTTACCACCAGCTGCACCTGGGCACGCACTAAAAAAAAACGCAAAAAAATCACGAACGTTGGACGATTGCTCCCACACAAAAAGTTCCAGCCAGTCAAGCTCCTGCTGCTCCTCCCCGGCCACTGGCAGCGCATCTACAGCACCGCAGACATCGGGGCTCCGGGCTTTCCCTGACGAACAGGGCTTCGACGTTTACCACCACCTGCACCTGGGCGCCCACAACAAAAAAAACCCGAAAAATCACGAACGTCGGACGATTGCTCCCACACCGAAAGTGCCAGCCAGTCAAGGTCTTGCTGCTCCTCACCGGCCATTGGCAGCGCATCTACAGCACCACAGACATCGGGGCTCCGGGCTTTCCCTGACGAACAGGGCTTCGACGTTTACCACCAGCTGCGCCTGGGCGCCCACTTAAAAAATCTCAAAAAATCACGAATGTCAGACGATTGCTCCCACACCGAAAGTGCCAGCAACTCAAGCTTCTGCTGCTCATCACCGGCCATTGGCAGCGCATCTACAGCACAACAGACATCGGGGCTCCGGGCTTTCCCTGACGAACAGGGCTTCGACGTTTACCACCAGCTGCACCTGGGCGCCCACTGGAAAAAAAGCCAAGAAAAATCACGAACGTCGGACGATTGCTCCCACACCAAAAGTGCCAGCCAGTCAAGCTCTTGCTGCTCCTCCCCAGCCATTGGCAGCGCATCTACAGCACCACAGACATGGGGGCTCCGGGCTTTCCCTGACGAACAGGGCTTCGACGTTTACCACCAGCTGCACCTGGGCGCCCATTGGAAAAAAACCCCGAAAAATCACGAACGTCGGACGATTGCTCCCACACCGAAAGTGCCAGCCAGTCAAGCTCTTGCTGCTCCTCACCGGCCATTGGCAGCGCATCTACAGCACCACAGACATCGGGGCTCCGGGCTTTCCGTGACGAACAGGGCTTCGACGTTTACCACCAGCTGCACCTGGGAGCCCACTGGAAAAAAACCCCGAAAAATCAAGAACGTCGGACGATTGCTCCCACACCAAAAGTGCCAGCCAGTCAAACTCTTGCTGCTCCTCCCCAGCCATTGGCAGCGCATCTACAGCACCACAGACATCCGGGCTCCGGGCATTCCCTGACGAACAGGGCTTCGACCTTTACCACCAGCTGCACCTGGGCACGCACTGAAAAAAAACGCAAAAAATCACGAATGTCGGGCGATTGCTCCCACACCGAAAGTGCCAGCCAGTCAAGCTCCTGCTGCTCCTCCCCGGCCACTGGCAGCACATCTACAGCACCACAGACATCGGGGCTCCGGGCTTTCCCTGACGAACAGGGCTTCGACGTTTACCACCAGCTGCACCTGGGCGCCCACTGAAAAAAACCCCGAAAAATCATGAACGTCGGACGATTGCTCCCACACCGAAATTGCCAGCTAGTCAAGCTCTTGCTGCTCCTCCCCGGCCATTGGCAGCGCATCTACAGCACCACAGACATCGGGGCTCCGGGCTTTCCCTGACGAACAGGGCTTCGACGTTTACCACCACATGCACCTGGGCGCCCATTGGAAAAAAACCCAAGAAAAATCACGAACGTTGGACGATTGCTCCCACACCAAAAGTGCCAGCAACTCAAGATCTTGCTGCTCATCACCGGCCACTAGCAGCCCATCTACAGCACCACAGACATCGGGGCTCCGGGCTTTCCCTGACGAACAGGGCTTCGACGTTTACCACCAGCTGCCCCTGGGCGCCCACTGGAAAAAAAAACCCAAGAAAATCACGAACGTCGGACGATTGCTCCCACACCAAAAGTGCCAGCCAGTCAAGCTCTTGCTGCTCCTCCCCGGCCATTGGCAGCGCATCTACAGCACCACAGACATCGGGGCTCCGGGCATTCCCTGACGAACACGGCTTCGACGTTTACCACCAGCTGCACCTGGGGGGCCCACTGAAAAAAACCCCGAAAAATCATGAACGTCGGACGATTGCTCCCACACAAAAAGTGTCAGCCAGTCAAGCTCCTGCTGCTCCTCACCGGCCATTGGCAGTGCATCTACAGCACCACAGACACTGGGGCTCCGGGCTTTCCCTGATGAACAGGGCTTTGACGTTTACCACCAGCTGCACCTGGGAGCCCACTGGAAAAAAACCCCGAAAAATCAAGAACGTCGGACGATTGCTCCCACACCAAAAGTGCCAGCCAGTCAAGCTCTTGCTGCTCCTCCCCAGCCATTGGCAGCGCATCTACAGCACCACAGACATCAGGGCTCCGGGCTTTCCCTGACGAACAGGGCTTCGACCTTTACCACCAGCTGCACCTGGGCACGCACTGAAAAAAAACCCCGAAAAATCACGAACGTCGGACGATTGCTCCCACACCAAAAGTGCCAGCCAGTCAAGCTCTTGCTGCTCCTCCCCAGCCATTGGCAGCGCATCTACAGCACCACAGACATCGGGGCTCCGGGCATTCCCTGACGAACAGGGCTTCGACGTTTACCACCAGCTGCACCTGGGCACGCACTAAAAAAAAACGCCAAAAATCACGAACGTCGGACGATTGCTCCCACACCGAAAGTGCCAGCCAGTCAAGCTCTTGCTGCTCCTCCCCAGCCATTGGCAGCGCATCTACAGCACCACAGACATGGGGGCTCCGGGCTTCCCCTGACGAACAGGGCTTCGACGTTTACCACCAGCTGCACCTGGGCGCCCATTGGAAAAAAACCCCGAAAAATCATGAACGTCAGACGATTGCTCCCACACCGAAAGTGCCAGCCAGTCAAGCTCTTGCTGCTCCTCCCCGGCCATTGGCAGCGCATCTACAGCACCACAGACATCGGGGCTCCGGGCTTTCCCTGACCAACAGGGCTTCGACGTTTACCACCAGCTGCACCTGGGCGCCCATTGGAAAAAAACCCAAGAAAAATCACGAACGTTGGACGATTGCTCCCACACCAAAAGTGCCAGCAACTCAAGATCTTGCTGCTCATCACCGGCCACTAGCAGCCCATCTACAGCACCACAGACATCGGGGCTCCGGGCTTTCCCTGACGAACAGGGCTTCGACGTTTACCACCAGCTGCCCCTGGGCGCCCACTGGAAAAAAAAACCCAAGAAAATCACGAACGTCGGACGATTGCTCCCACACCAAAAGTGCCAGCCAGTCAAGCTCTTGCTGCTCCTCCCCAGCCATTGGCAGCGCATCTACAGCACCACAGACATCGGGGCTCCGGGCATTCCCTGACAAACAGGGCTTCGACGTTTACCACCAGCTGCACCTGGGGGGCCCACTGAAAAAAACCCCGAAAAATCATGAACGTCGGACGATTGCTCCCACACAAAAAGTGCCAGCCAGTCAAGCTCCTGCTGCTCCTCACCGGCCATTGGCAGCGCATCTACAGAACCACAGACATCGGGGCTCCGGGCTTTCCCTGACGAACAGGGCTTCGACGTTTACCACCAGCTGCCCCTGGGGGGCCCACTGAAAAAAAACACGAAAAATCATGAACGTCGGACGATTGCTCCCACACCGAAATTGCCAGATAGTCAAGCTCTTGCTGCTCCTCCCCGGCCATTGGCAGCGCATCTACAGCACCACAGACATCGGGGCTCCGGGCTTTCCCTGACGAACAGGGCTTCGACGTTTACCACCAGCTGCACCTGGGCGCCCACTGGAAAAAAACCCCGAAAAATCACGACCGTCGGACGATTGCTCCCACACCAAAAGTGCCAGCCAGTCAAGCTCTTGCTGCTCCTCACCGGCCATTGGCAGCGCATCTACAGCACCACAGACACTGGGGCTCCGGGCTTTCCCTGATGAACAGGGCTTTGACGTTTACCACCAGCTGCACCTGGGAGCCCACTGGAAAAAACCCCGAAAAATCAAGAACGTCGGACGATTGCTCCCACACCAAAAGTGCCAGCCAGTCAAGCTCTTGCTGCTCCTCCCCAGCCATTGGCAGCGCATCTACAGCACCACAGACATCAGGGCTCCGGGCATTCCCTGACGAACAGGGCTTCGACGTTTACCACCAGCTGCACCTGGGCACTCACTGAAAAAAAACACAAAAAATCACGAATGTCGGGCGATTGCTCCCACACCGAAAGTGCCAGCCAGTCAAGCTACTGCTGCTCCTCCCCGGCCACTGGCAGCACATCTACAGCACCACAGACATCGGGGCTCCGGGCTTTCCCTGACGAACAGGGCTTCGACGTTTACCACCACATGCACCTGGGCGCCCATTGGAAAAAAAACCAAGAAAAATCACGAACGTTGGACGATTGCTCCCACACCAAAAGTGCCAGCCAGTCAAACTCTTGCTACTCATCACCGGCCATTGGCAGTGCATCTACAGCACCACAGACATCGGGGCTCTGGGCTTTCCCTGACGAACAGGGCTTCGACGTTTACCACCAGCTGCACCTGGGGGGCCGACTGAAAAAAACCCCGAAAAATCATGAACGTCGGACGATTGCTCCCACACCGAAATTGCCAGCTAGTCAAGCTCTTGCTGCTCCTCCCCGGCCATTGGCAGCGCATCTACAGCACCACAGACATGGGGGCTCCGGGCTTTCCCTGACGAACAGGGCTTCGACGTTTACCACCACATGCACCTGGGCGCCCAATGGAAAAAAACCCAAGAAAAATCACGAACGTTGGACGATTGCTCCCACACCAAAAGTGCCAGCAACTCAAGATCTTGCTGCTCATCACCGGCCACTAGCAGCCCATCTACAGCACCACAGACATCGGGGCTCCGGGCTTTCCCTGACGAACAGGGCTTCGACGTTTACCACCAGCTGCCCCTGGGCGCCCACTGGAAAAAAAAACCCAAGAAAATCACGAACGTCGGACGATTGCTCCCACACCAAAAGTGCCAGCCAGTCAAGCTCTTGCTGCTCCTCCCCAGCCATTGGCAGCGCATCTACAGCACCACAGACATAGGGGCTCCGGGCATTCCCTGACGAACAGGGCTTCGACGTTTACCACGAGCTGCACCTGGGGGGCCCACTGAAAAAAACCCCGAAAAATCACGAACGTCGGACGATTGCTCCCACACAAAAAGTGCCAGCCAGTCAAGCTCCTGCTGCTCCTCACCGGCCATTGGCAGCGCATCTACAGCACCACAGACATCGGGGCTCCGGGCTTTCCCTGACGAACAGGGCTTCCACGTTTACCACCAGCTGCACCTGGGCGCCCACTGGAAAAAAACCCCGAAAAATCACGACCGTCGGACGATTGCTCCCACACCAAAAGTGCCAGCCAGTCAAGCTCTTGCTGGTCCTCACCGGCCATTGGCAGCGTATCTACAGCACCACAGACATCGGGGCTCCGGGCTTCCCTGATGAACAGGGCTTTGACGTTTACCACCAGCTGCACCTGGGCGCCCACTGAAAAAAACCCCGAAAAATCAGAAACGTCGGACGATTGCTCCCACACCGAAAGTGCCAGCCAGTCAAGCTCTTGCTGCTCCTCACCGGCCATTGGCAGCGCATCTACAGCACCACAGACATCGGGGCTCCGGGCTTTCCCTGACGAACAGGGCTTCGACTTTTACCACCAGCTGCACCTGGGCGCCCACTGAAAAAAACCCCGAAAAATCATGAACGTCGGACGATTGCTCCCACACTGAATGTGCCAGCCAGTCAAGCTTCTGCTGCTCCTCACCGGCCATTGGCAGCGCATCTACAGCACCACAGACATCGGGGCTCCGGGCTTTCTGTTACGAACAGGGCTTCGACCTTTACCACCACCTGCACCTGGGCGCCCATTGGAAAAAAACCCAAGAAAAATCACGAACGTTGGACGATTGCTCCCACACCGAAAGTGCCAGCAACTCAAGCTCTTGCTGCTCCTCACCGGCCATTGGCAGCGCATCTACAGCACCACAGACATCGGGGCTCCGGGCTTTCCCTGACGAACAGGGCTTCGACGTTTACCACCACCTGCACCTGGGCGCCCACTCCAAAAAAACCCCGAAAAATCACGACCGTCGGACGATTGCTCCCACACCGAAAGTGCCAGCCAGTCAAGCTCTTGCTGCTCCTCACCGGCCATTGGCAGCGCATCTACAGCACCACAGACATCGGGGCTCCGGGCTTTCCCTGACGAACAGGGCTTCGACGTTTACCACCACCTGCACCTCTGCCCCCATTGGAAAAAAACCCCGAAAAATCACGAACGTCGGACGATTGCTCCCACACAAAAAGTGCCAGCCAGTCAAGCTCTTCCTGCTCCTCATCGGCCATTGGCAGCGCATCTACAGCACCACAGACATCGGGGCTCCGGGCTTTCCCTGACAAACAGGGCTTCGACGTTTACCACCAGCTGCACCTGGGCGCCCACTGAAAAAAACCCCGAAAAATCATGAACGTTGGACGATTGCTCCCACACCAAAAGTGCCAGCAACTCAAGCTCTTGCTGCTCCTCCCCGGCCATTGGCAGCGCATCTACAGCACCACAGACATCGGGGCTCCGGGCTTTCCCTGATGAACAGGGCTTCGACGTTTACCACCAGCTGCACCTGGGCGCCCACTGGAAAAAAACCCCGAAAAATCACGAACGTCGGACGATTGCTCCCACATCAAAAGTGCCAGCCAGTCAAGCTCTTGCTGGTCCTCCCAAGCCATTGGCAGCGCATCTACAGCACCACAGACATCGGGGCTCCAGGCTTTCCCTGACGAACAGGGCTTCGACGTTTGCCTCCAGCTGCACCTGGGCACCCACTAAAATAAAACCCCGAAAAATCACGTACGTCAGATGATTGCTCCCACACCGAAAGTGCCAGCAAGTCAAGCTCCTGCTGCTCCTCCCCGGCCACTGGCAGCACATCTACAGCACCACAGACATCGGGGCTCCGGGCTTTCCCTGACGAACAGGGCTTCGACGTTTACCACCACATGCACCTGGGCGCCCATTGGAAAAAAACCCAAGAAAAATCACGAACGTTGGACGATTGCTCCCACACCAAAAGTGACAGCCAGTCAAGCTCTTGCTACTCATCACCGGCCACTGGCAGTGCATCTACAGCACCACAGACATCGGGGCTCCGGGCATTCCCTGACGAACAGGGCTTCGACGTTTACCACGAGCTGCACCTGGGGGGCCCACTGAAAAAAACCCCGAAAAATCATGAACGTCGGACGATTGCTCCCACACAAAAAGTGCCAGCCAGTCAAGCTCCTGCTGCTCCTCACCGGCCATTGGCAGCGCATCTACAGCACCACAGACATCGGGGCTCCGGGCTTTCCCTGACGAACAGGGCTTCGACGTTTACCACCAGCTGCCCCTGGGGGGCCCACTGAAAAAAACCACGAAAAATCATGAACGTCGGACGATTGCTCCCACACCAAAAGTGCCAGATAGTCAAGCTCTTGCTGCTCCTCCCCGGCCATTGGCAGCGCATCTACAGCACCACAGACATCGGGGCTCCGGGCTTTCCCTGACGAACAGGGCTTCGACTTTTACCACCAGCTGCACCTGGGCGCCCACTGGCAAAAAACCCCGAAAAATCACGACCGTCGGACGATTGCTCCCACACCAAAAGTGCCAGCCAGTCAAGCTCTTGCTGGTCCTCACCGGCCATTGGCAGCGTATCTACAGCACCACAGACATCGGGGCTCCGGGCTTCCCTGATGAACAGGGCTTTGACGTTTACCACCAGCTGCACCTGGGCGCCCACTGAAAAAAACCCCGAAAAATCAGAAACGTCGGACGATTGCTCCCACACCGAAAGTGCCAGCCAGTCAAGCTCTTGCTGCTCCTCACCGGCCATTGGCAGTGCATCTACAGCACCACAGACATCGGGGCTCCGGGCTTTCCCTGACGAACAGGGCTTCGACTTTTACCACCAGCTGCACCTGGGCGCCCACTGAAAAAAACCCCGAAAAATCATGAACGTCGGACGATTGCTCCCACACTGAATGTGCCAGCCAGTCAAGCTTCTGCTGCTCCTCACCGGCCATTGGCAGCGCATCTACAGCACCACAGACATCGGGGCTCCGGGCTTTCTGTTACGAACAGGGCTTCGACCTTTACCACCACCTGCACCTGGGCGCCCATTGGAAAAAAACCCAAGAAAAATCACGAACGTTGGACGATTGCTCCCACACCAAAAGTGCCAGCAACTCAAGCTCTTGCTGCTCCTCACCGGCCATTGGCAGCGCATCTACAGCACCACAGACATCGGGGCTCCGGGCTTTCCCTGACGAACAGGGCTTCGACGTTTACCACCACCTGCACCTGGGCGCCCACTCCAAAAAAACCACGAAAAATCACGACCGTCGGACGATTGCTCCCACACCGAAAGTGCCAGCCAGTCAAGCTCTTGCTGCTCCTCACCGGCCATTGGCAGCGCATCTACAGCACCACAGACATCGGGGCTCCGGGCTTTCCCTGACGAACAGGGCTTCGACGTTTACCACCACCTGCACCTCTGCCCCCATTGGAAAAAAACCCCGAAAAATCACGAACGTCGGACGATTGCTCCCACACCGAAAGTGCCAGCCAGTCAAGCTCTTGCTGCTCCTCCCCGGCCATTGGCAGCGCATCTACAGCACCACAGACATCGGGGCTCCGGGCTTTCCCTGATGAACAGGGCTTCGACGTTTACCACCAGCTGCACCTGGGCGCCCACTGGAAAAAAACCCCGAAAAATCACGAACGTCGGACGATTGCTCCCACATCAAAAGTGCCAGCCAGTCAAGCTCTTGCTGGTCCTCCCAAGCCATTGGCAGCGCATCTACAGCACCACAGACATCGGGGCTCCAGGCTTTCCCTGACGAACAGGGCTTCGACGTTTACCTCCAGCTGCACCTGGGCACCCACTAAAATAAAACCCCGAAAAATCACGTACGTCAGATGATTGCTCCCACACCGAAAGTGCCAGCCAGTCAAGCTCCTGCTGCTCCTCCCCGGCCACTGGCAGCACATCTACAGCACCACAGACATCGGGGCTCCGGGCTTTCCCTGACGAACAGGGCTTCGACGTTTACCACCACATGCACCTGGGCGCCCATTGGAAAAAAACCCAAGAAAAATCACGAACGTTGGACGATTGCTCCCACACCAAAAGTGACAGCCAGTCAAGCTCTTGCTACTCATCACCGGCCACTGGCAGTGCATCTACAGCACCACAGACATCGGGGCTCCGGGCTTTCCCTGACGAACAGGGCTTCGACGTTTACCACCAGCTGCACCTGGGGGGCCGACTGAAAAAAACCCCGAAAAATCATGAACGTCGGACGATTGCTCCCACACCGAAATTGCCAGCTAGTCAAGCTCTTGCTGCTCCTCCCCAGCCATTGGCAGCGCATCTACAGCACCACAGACATCGGGGCTCCGGGCTTTCCCTGACGAACAGGGCTTCGACGTTTACCACCACATGCACCTGGGCGCCCATTGGAAAAAAACCCAAGAAAAATCACGAACGTTGGACGATTGCTCCCACACCAAAAGTGCCAGCAACTCAAGATCTTGCTGCTCATCACCGGCCACTAGCAGCCCATCTACAGCACCACAGACATCGGGGCTCCGGGCTTTCCCTGACGAACAGGGCTTCGACGTTTACCACCAGCTGCCCCTGGGCGCCCACTGGAAAAAAACCCCGAAAAATCACGAACGTCGGACGATTGCTCCCGCACAAAAAGTGCCAGCCACTCAAGCTCCTGCTGCTCCTCACCGGCCATTGGCAGCGCATCTACAGCACCACAGACATCGGGGCTCCGGGCATTCCCTGACGAACAGGGCTTCGACGTTTACCACCAGCTGCACCTGGGGGGCCCACTGAAAAAAACCCCGAAAAATCATGAGCGTCGGACGATTGCTCCCACACAAAAAGTGCCAGCCAGTCAAGCTCCTGCTGCTCCTCACCGGCCATTGGCAGCGCATCTACAGAACCACAGACATCGGGGCTCCGGGCTTTCCCTGACGAACAGGGCTTCGACGTTTACCACCAGCTGCCCCTGGGGGGCCCACTGAAAAAAAACACGAAAATTCATGAACGTCGGACGATTGCTCCCACACCGAAATTGCCAGATAGTCAAGCTCTTGCTGCTCCTCCCCGGCCATTGGCAGCGCATCTACAGCACCACAGACATCGGGGCTCCGGGCTTTCCCTGACGAACAGGGCTTCGACGTTTACCACCAGCTGCACCTGGGCGCCCACTCCAAAAAAACCCCGAAAAATCACGACCGTCGGACGATTGCTCCCACACCAAAAGTGCCAGCCAGTCAAGCTCTTGCTGCTCCTCCCCGGCCATTGGCAGCGCATCTACAGCACCACAGACATGGGGGCTCCGGGCTTTCCCTGATGAACAGGGCTTTGACGTTTACCACCAGCTGCACCTGGGCGCCCACTGAAAAAAACCCCGAAAAATCAGAAACGTCGGACGATTGCTCCCACACCGGAAGTGCCAGCCAGTCAAGCTCTTGCTGCTCCTCACCGGCCATTGGCAGCGCATCTACAGCACCACAGACATCGGGGCTCCGGGCTTTCCCTGACGAACAGGGCTTCGACGTTTACCACCACCTGCACCTCTGCCCCCATTGGAAAAAAACCCCGAAAAATCATGAACGTCGGACGATTGCTCCCACACCGAAAGTGCCAGCCAGTCAAGCTCTTCCTGCTCCTCACCGGCCATTGGCAGCGCATCTACAGCACCACAGACATCGGGGCTCCGGGCTTTCCCTGACGAACAGGGCTTCGACGTTTACCACCAGCTGCACCTGGGCGCCCACTGAAAAAAACCCCGAAAAATCATGAACGTCGGACGATTGCTCCCACACTGAATGTGCCAGCCAGTCAAGCTTCTGCTGCTCCTCACCGGCCATTGGCAGCGCATCTACAGCACCACAGACATCGGGGCTCCGGGCTTTCCCTGACAAAAAGGGCTTCGACGTTTACCACCACCTGCACCTGGGCGCCCATTGGAAAAAAACCCAAGAAAAATCACGAACGTTGGACGATTGCTCCCACACCAAAAGTGCCAGCAACTCAAGCTCTTGCTGCTCATCACCGGCCATTGGGAGCCCATCTACAGCACCACAGACATCGGGGCTCCGGGCTTTCCCTGACGAACAGGGCTTCGACGTTTACCACCAGCTGCACCTGGGGGGCGCACTGAAAAAAACCCATGAAAAATCTTGAACGTCGGACGATTGCTCCCACACCGAAATTGCCAGCTAGTCAAGCTCTTGCTGCTCCTCCCCGGCCATTGGCAGCGCATCTACAGCACCACAGACATCGGGGCTCCGGGCTTTCCCTGATGAACAGGGCTTCGACGTTTACCACCAGCTGCACCTGGGCGCCCACTGGAAAAAAACCCCGAAAAATCACGAACGTCGGACGATTGCTCCCACACCAAAAGTGCCAGCCAGTCAAGCTCTTGCTGGTCCTCCCAAGCCATTGGCAGCGCATCTACAGCACCACAGACATCGGGGCTCCAGGCTATCCCTGACGAACAGGGCTTCGACGTTTACCTCCAGCTGCACCTGGGCACCCACTAAAATAAAACCCCGAAAAATCACGTACGTCAGATGATTGCTCCCACACCGAAAGTGCCAGCAAGTCAAGCTCCTTCTGCTCCTCCCCGGCCACTGGCAGCACATCTACAGCACCACAGACATCGGGGCTCCGGGCTTTCCCTGACGAACAGGGCTTCGACGTTTACCACCACATGCACCTGGGCGCCCATTGGAAAAAAACCCAAGAAAAATCACGAACGTCGGACGATTGCTCCCACACCAAAAGTGCCAGCCCGTCAAGCTCTTGCTACTCATCACCGGCCACTGGCAGTGCATCTACAGCACCACAGACATCGGGGCTCCGGGCTTTCCCTGACGAACAGGGCTTCGACGTTTACCACCAGCTGCACCTGGGGGGCCGACTGAAAAAAACCCCGAAAAATCATGAACGTCGGACAATTGCTCCCACACTGAAATTGCCAGCCAGTCAAGCTCTTGCTGCTCCTCCCCGGCCATTGGCAGCGCATCTAGAGCACCACAGACATCGGGGCTCCGGGCTTTCCCTGACGAACAGGGCTTCGACGTTTACCACCACATGCACCTGGGCGCCCATTGGAAAAAAACCCAAGAAAAATCACGAACGTTGGACGATTGCTCCCACACCAAAAGTGCCAGCAACTCAAGATCTTGCTGCTCATCACCGGCCACTAGCAGCCCATCTACAGCACCACAGACATCGGGGCTCCGGGCTTTCCCTGACGAACAGGGCTTCGACGTTTACCACCAGCTGCCCCTGGGCGCCCACTGGAAAAAAACCCCAAAAAATCACGAACGTCGGACGATTGCTCCCACACCAAAAGTGCCAGCCAGTCAAGCTCCTGCTGCTCCTCACCGGCCATTGGCAGCGCATCTACAGAACCACAGACATCGGGGCTCCGGGCTTTCCCTGACGAACAGGGCTTCGACGTTTACCACCAGCTGCCCCTGGGGGGCCCACTGAAAAAAACCACGAAAAATCATGAACGTCGGACGATTGCTCCCACACCGAAATTGCCAGATAGTCAAGCTCTTGCTGCTCCTCCCCGGCCATTGGCAGCGCATCTACAGCACCACAGACATCGGGGCTCCGGGCTTTCCCTGACGAACAGGGCTTCGACGTTTACCACCAGCTGCACCTGGGCGCCCACTGGAAAAAAACCCCGAAAAATCACGACCGTCGGACGATTGCTCCCACACCAAAAGTGCCAGCCAGTCAAGCTCTTGCTGCTCCTCCCCGGCCATTGGCAGCGCATCTACAGCACCACAGACATGGGGGCTCCGGGCTTTCCCTGATGAACAGGGCTTTGACGTTTACCACCAGCTGCACCTGGGCGCCCACTGAAAAAAACCCCGAAAAATCAGAAACGTCGGACGATTGCTCCCACACCGGAAGTGCCAGCCAGTCAAGCTCTTGCTGCTCCTCACCGGCCATTGGCAGCGCATCTACAGCACCACAGACATCGGGGCTCCGGGCTTTCCCTGACGAACAGGGCTTCGACGTTTACCACCACCTGCACCTCTGCCCCCATTGGAAAAAAACCCCGAAAAATCACGAACGTCGGACGATTGCTCCCACACCGAAAGTGCCAGCCAGTCAAGCTCTTCCTGCTCCTCACCGGCCATTGGCAGCGCATCTACAGCACCACAGACATCGGGGCTCCGGGCTTTCCCTGACGAACAGGGCTTCGACGTTTACCACCAGCTGCACCTGGGCGCCCACTGAAAAAAACCCCGAAAAATCATGAACGTCGGACGATTGCTCCCACACTGAATGTGCCAGCCAGTCAAGCTTCTGCTGCTCCTCACCGGCCATTGGCAGCGCATCTACAGCACCACAGACATCGGGGCTCCGGGCTTTCCCTGACGAACAGGGCTTCGACGTTTACCACCACCTGCACCTGGGCGCCCATTGGAAAAAAACCCAAGAAAAATCACGAACGTTGGACGATTGCTCCCACACCAAAAGTGCCAGCAACTCAAGCTCTTGCTGCTCATCACCGGCCATTGGGAGCCCATCTACAGCACCACAGACATCGGGGCTCCGGGCTTTCCCTGACGAACAGGGCTTCGACGTTTACCACCAGCTGCACCTGGGGGGCGCACTGAAAAAAACCCATGAAAAATCTTGAACGTCGGACGATTGCTCCCACACCGAAATTGCCAGCTAGTCAAGCTCTTGCTGCTCCTCCCCGGCCATTGGCAGCGCATCTACAGCACCACAGACATCGGGGCTCCGGGCTTTCCCTGATGAACAGGGCTTCGACGTTTACCACCAGCTGCACCTGGGCGCCCACTGGAAAAAAACCCCGAAAAATCACGAACGTCGGACGATTGCTCCCACACCAAAAGTGCCAGCCAGTCAAGCTCTTGCTGGTCCTCCCAAGCCATTGGCAGCGCATCTACAGCACCACAGACATCGGGGCTCCAGGCTATCCCTGACGAACAGGGCTTCGACGTTTACCTCCAGCTGCACCTGGGCACCCACTAAAATAAAACCCCGAAAAATCACGTACGTCAGATGATTGCTCCCACACCGAAAGTGCCAGCAAGTCAAGCTCCTTCTGCTCCTCCCCGGCCACTGGCAGCACATCTACAGCACCACAGACATCGGGGCTCCGGGCTTTCCCTGACGAACAGGGCTTCGACGTTTACCACCACATGCACCTGGGCGCCCATTGGAAAAAAACCCAAGAAAAATCACGAACGTTGGACGATTGCTCCCACACCAAAAGTGCCAGCCCGTCAAGCTCTTGCTACTCATCACCGGCCACTGGCAGTGCATCTACAGCACCACAGACATCGGGGCTCCGGGCTTTCCCTGACGAACAGGGCTTCGACGTTTACCACCAGCTGCACCTGGGGGGCCGACTGAAAAAAACCCCGAAAAATCATGAACGTCGGACAATTGCTCCCACACTGAAATTGCCAGCCAGTCAAGCTCTTGCTGCTCCTCCCCGGCCATTGGCAGCGCATCTAGAGCACCACAGACATCGGGGCTCCGGGCTTTCCCTGACGAACAGGGCTTCGACGTTTACCACCACATGCACCTGGGCGCCCATTGGAAAAAAACCCAAGAAAAATCACGAACGTTGGACGATTGCTCCCACACCAAAAGTGCCAGCAACTCAAGATCTTGCTGCTCATCACCGGCCACTAGCAGCCCATCTACAGCACCACAGACATCGGGGCTCCGGGCTTTCCCTGACGAACAGGGCTTCGACGTTTACCACCAGCTGCCCCTGGGCGCCCACTGGAAAAAAACCCCAAAAAATCACGACCGTCGGACGATTGCTCCCACACCAAAAGTGCCAGCCAGTCAAGCTCTTGCTGCTCCTCCCTGGCCATTGGCAGCGCATCTACAGCACCACAGACATGGGGGCTCCGGGCTTTCCCTGATGAACAGGGCTTTGACGTTTACCACCAGCTGCACCTGGGCGCCCACTGAAAAAAACCCCGAAAAATCAGAAACGTCGGACGATTGCTCTCACACCGGAAGTGCCAGCCAGTCAAGCTCTTGCTGCTCCTCACCGGCCATTGGAAGCGCATCTACAGCACCACAGACATCGGGGCTCCGGGCTTTCCCTGACGAACAGGGCTTCGACGTTTACCACCAGCTGCACCTGGGAGCCCACTGGAAAAAAACCCCGAAAAATCAAGAACGTTGGACGATTGCTCCCACACCAAAAGTGCCAGCCAGTCAAGCTCTTGCTGCTCCTCCCCAGCCATTGGCAGCGCATCTACAGCACCACAGACATCGGGGCTCCGGGCATTCCCTGACGAACAGGGCTTCGACCTTTACCACCAGCTGCACCTGGGGGACGACTGAAAAAAACCCCGAAAAATCATGAACGTCGGACGATTGCTCCCACACCGAAATTGCCAGCTAGTCAAGCTCTTGCTGCTCCTCCCCAGCCATTGGCAGCGCATCTACAGCACCACAGACATCGGGGCTCCGGGCTTTCCCTGACGAACAGGGCTTGAACGTTTACCACCACATGCACCTGGGCGCCCATTGGAAAAAAACCCAAGAAAAATCACGAACGTTGGACGATTGCTCCCACACCAAAAGTGCCAGCAACTCAAGATCTTGCTGCTCATCACCGGCCACTAGCAGCCCATCTACAGCACCACAGACATCGGGGCTCCGGGCTTTCCCTGACGAACAGGGCTTCGACGTTTACCACCAGCTGCCCCTGGGCGCCCACTGGAAAAAAACCCCGAAAAATCACGAACGTCGGACGATTGCTCCCACACCAAAAGTGCCAGCCAGTCAAGCTCTTGCTGCTCCTCCCCGGCCATTGGCAGCGCATCTACAGCACCACAGACATCGGGGCTCCGGGCATTCCCTGACGAACAGGGCTTCGACGTTTACCACCAGCTGCACCTGGGGGGCCCACTGAAAAAAACCCCGAAAAATCATGAACGTCGGACGATTGCTCCCACACAAAAAGTGCCAGCCAGTCAAGCTCCTGCTGCTCCTCACCGGCCATTGGCAGCGCATCTACAGAACCACAGACATCGGGGCTCCGGGCTTTCCCTGACGAACAGGGCTTCGACGTTTACCACCAGCTGCCCCTGGGGGGCCCACTGAAAAAAACCACGAAAAATCATGAACGTCGGACGATTGCTCCCACACCGAAATTGCCAGATAGTCAAGCTCTTGCTGCTCCTCCCCGGCCATTGGCAGCGCATCTACAGCACCACAGACATCGGGGCTCCGGGCTTTCCCTGACGAACAGGGCTTCGACGTTTACCACCAGCTGCACCTGGGCGCCCACTGGAAAAAAACCCCGAAAAATCACGACCGTCGGACGATTGCTCCCACACCAAAAGTGCCAGCCAGTCAAGCTCTTGCTGCTCCTCCCCGGCCATTGGCAGCGCATCTACAGCACCACAGACATGGGGGCTCCGGGCTTTCCCTGATGAACAGGGCTTTGACGTTTACCACCAGCTGCACCTGGGCGCCCACTGAAAAAAACCCCGAAAAATCAGAAACGTCGAACGATTGCTCCCACACCGGAAGTGCCAGCCAGTCAAGCTCTTGCTGCTCCTCACCGGCCATTGGCAGCGCATCTACAGCACCACAGACATCGGGGCTCCGGGCTTTCCCTGACGAACAGGGCTTCGACGTTTACCACCACCTGCACCTCTGCCCCCATTGGAAAAAAACCCCGAAAAATCACGAACGTCGGACGATTGCTCCCACACCGAAAGTGCCAGCCAGTCAAGCTCTTCCTGCTCCTCACCGGCCATTGGCAGCGCATCTACAGCACCACAGACATCGGGGCTCCGGGCTTTCCCTGACGAACAGGGCTTCGACGTTTACCACCAGCTGCACCTGGGCGCCCACTGAAAAAAACCCCGAAAAATCATGAACGTCGGACGATTGCTCCCACACTGAATGTGCCAGCCAGTCAAGCTTCTGCTGCTCCTCACCGGCCATTGGCAGCGCATCTACAGCACCACAGACATCGGGGCTCCGGGCTTTCCCTGACGAACAGGGCTTCGACGTTTACCACCACCTGCACCTGGGCGCCCATTGGAAAAAAACCCAAGAAAAATCACGAACGTTGGACGATTGCTCCCACACCAAAAGTGCCAGCAACTCAAGCTCTTGCTGCTCATCACCGGCCATTGGGAGCCCATCTACAGCACCACAGACATCGGGGCTCCGGGCTTTCCCTGACGAACAGGGCTTCGACGTTTACCACCAGCTGCACCTGGGGGGCGCACTGAAAAAAACCCATGAAAAATCTTGAACGTCGGACGATTGCTCCCACACCGAAATTGCCAGCTAGTCAAGCTCTTGCTGCTCCTCCCCGGCCATTGGCAGCGCATCTACAGCACCACAGACATCAAGGCTCCGGGCTTTCCCTGATGAACAGGGCTTCGACGTTTACCACCAGCTGCACCTGGGCGCCCACTCCAAAAAAACCCCGAAAAATCACGAACGTCGGACGATTGCTCCCACACCAAAAGTGCCAGCCAGTCAAGCTCTTGCTGGTCCTCCCAAGCCATTGGCAGCGCATCTACAGCACCACAGACATCGGGGCTCCAGGCTATCCCTGACGAACAGGGCTTCGACGTTTACCTCCAGCTGCACCTGGGCACCCACTAAAATAAAACCCCGAAAAATCACGTACGTCAGATGATTGCTCCCACACCGAAAGTGCCAGCAAGTCAAGCTCCTGCTGCTCCTCCCCGGCCACTGGCAGCACATCTACAGCACCACAGACATCGGGGCTCCGGGCTTTCCCTGACGAACAGGGCTTCGACGTTTACCACCACCTGCACCTCTGCCCCCATTGGAAAAAAACCCCGAAAAATCACGAACGTCGGACGATTGCTCCCACACCGAAAGTGCCAGCCCGTCAAGCTCTTGCTACTCATCACCGGCCACTGGCAGTGGATCTACAGCACCACAGACATCGGGGCTCCGGGCTTTCCCTGACGAACAGGGCTTCGACGTTTACCACCAGCTGCACCTGGGCGCCCACTGAAAAAAACCCCGAAAAATCATGAACGTCGGACGATTGCTCCCACACTGAATGTGCCAGCCAGTCAAGCTTCTGCTGCTCCTCACCGGCCATTGGCAGCGCATCTACAGCACCACAGACATCGGGGCTCCGGGCTTTCCCTGACGAACAGGGCTTTGACGTTTACCACCACCTGCACCTGGGCGCCCATTGGAAAAAAACCCAAGAAAAATCACGAACGTTGGACGATTGCTCCCACACCAAAAGTGCCAGCAACTCAAGCTCTTGCTGCTCATCACCGGCCATTGGGAGCCCATCTACAGCACCACAGACATCGGGGCTCCGGGCTTTCCCTGACGAACAGGGCTTTGACGTTTACCACCAGTTGCACCTGGGCGCCCACTGGAAAAAAACCCCAAAAAATCACGACCGTCGGACGATTGCTCCCATACCGAAAGTGCCAGCAACTCAAGCTCCTGCTGCTCCACACCAGCCATTGGCAGCGCATCTACAGCACCACAGACATCGGGGCTCCGGGCTTTCCCTGATGAACAGGGCTTCGACGTTTACCACCAGCTGCACCTGGGCGCCCACTGGAAAAAAACCCCGAAAAATCACGAACGTCGGACGATTGCTCCCACACCAAAAGTGCCAGCCAGTCAAGCTCTTGCTGGTCCTCCCAAGCCATTGGCAGCGCATCTACAGCACCACAGACATCGGGGCTCCAGGCTTTCCCTGACGAACAGGGCTTCGACGTTTACCTCCAGCCTCACCTGGGCACCCACTAAAATAAAACCCCGAAAAATCACGTACGTCAGATGATTGCTCCCACACCAAAAGTGCCAGCAACTCAAGCTCTTGCTGCTCCTCACTGGCCATTGGCAGCGCATCTACAGCACCACAGACATCGGGGCTCCGGGCTTTCCCTGACGAACAGGGCTTCGACGTTTACCACCAGCTGCACCTTGGGGGACCACTGAAAAAAACCCCGAAAAATCATGAACGTCGGACGATTGCTCCCACACAAATAGTGCCAGCCAGTCAAGCTCTTGCTGCTCCTCAGCGGCCATTGGCAGCGCATCTACAGCACCACAGACATCGGGGCTCCGGGCTTTCCCTGACGAACAGGGCTTTGACTTTTACCACCAGCTGCACCTGGGGGGCCCACTGAAAAAAACCCCGAAAAATCATGAACATCGGACGATTGCTCCCACATTGAAAGTGCCAGCCAGTCAAGCTCTTGCTGCTCCTCACCAGCCATTGGCAGCGCATCGACAGCACCACAGACATCGGGGCTCCGGGCTTTCCCTGATGAACAGGGCTTCAACGTTTACCACCAGCTGCACCTGGGCGCCCACTGGAAAAAAACCCCGAAAAATCACGAACGTTGGACGATTGCTCCCGCACCGAAAGTGCCAGCCAGTCAAGCTCTTGCTGCTCCTCCCCGGCCATTGGCAGCGCATCTACAGCACCACAGACATCGTGGCTCCAAGCTTTCCCTGACGAACAGGGCTTCGACATTTACCACTCGCTGCACCTGGGTGCCCACTAAAAAAAAACCCAAAAAATCACGAACGTCGGACGATTGCTCCCACACCGAAAGTGCCAGCCAGTCAAGCTCTTGCTGCTCCTCACCAGCCATTGGCAGCGCATCTACAGCACCACAGACATACGGGCTCCAGGCTTTCCCTGACGAACAGGGCTTCGACGTTTACCACCAGCTGCACCTGGGCGCCCATTAGAAATAGACCCAAGAAAAATCACGAACGTTGGACGATTGCTCCCACACCGAAAGTGTCAGCCAGTCAAGCTCTTGCTGCTCCTCACCGGCCATTGGCAGCGCATCTACAGCACCACAGACATCGGGGCTCCGGGCTTTCCCTGACGAACAGGGCTTTGACGTTTACCACCAGTTGCACCTGGGCGCCCACTGGAAAAAAACCCCAAAAAATCACGACCGTCGGACGATTGCTCCCATACCGAAAGTGCCAGCAACTCAAGATCCTGCTGCTCCACACCAGCCATTGGCAGCGCATCTACAGCACCACAGACATCGGGGCTCCGGGCTTTCCCTGATGAACAGGGCTTCGACGTTTACCACCAGCTGCACCTGGGCGCCCACTGGAAAAAAACCCCGAAAAATCACGAACGTCGGACGATTGCTCCCACACCAAAAGTGCCAGCCAGACAAGCTCTTCCTGCTCCTCACCAGCCATTGGCAGCGCATCTATAGCATCACAGACATCAGGGCTCCGGGCTTTCCCTGACGAACAGGGCTTCAATGTTTACCACCTGCTGCACCTGGGCGCCCGCTGCAGATTAACCCCGAAAAATCACGAACGTCGGACGATTGCTCCCACACCGAAAGTGCCAGCCAGTCAAGATCTTGCTGCTCCTCCCCGGCCATCAACAGCGCATCTACAGCACCACAGACATCGGGGCTCCGTGCTTTCCCTGACGAACACGGCTTCGACGATTATCACCCGTTGCACCTGGGCGCCCACTGAAAAATCCCCGAAAAATCAGGAACGTCGGACGATTGCTCCCACACCGAAAGTGCCAGCCAATCAAGCTCTTGCTGCTCCTCTTCGGCCATTGGTAGTGCATCTACAGCACCACAGACATAGGGGCTCCCGGCTTTCCCTGACGAAAAGGGCTTCGACGTTTACCACCACCTGCCCCTGGGCGCCACTGGAAAGAAAAACCCGAAAAATCACGAACGTCGCACGATTGCTCCCACTCCGAAAGTGCCAGCCAGTCAAGCTCTTGCTGCTCATCACCGGCCATTGGCAGCGCATCGACAGCACCACAGACATAGGGGCTCCGGGCTTTCCCTGACGAACAGGGCTTTGACGTTTACCACCAGCTGCACCTGGGCGCCCACTGGAAAAAAACCCCGAAAAATCACGAACGTTGGACGATTGCTCCCACACCGAAAGTGCCAGCCAGTCAAGCTCTTGCTGCTCATCACCGGCCATTGGCAGCGCATCTACAGCACCACAGACATCGGGGCTCCATGCTTTCCCTGACGAACAGGGCTTCGACATTTACCACTCGCTGCACCTGGGCGCCCACTAAAAAAAAACCCAAAAAATCACGAACGTCGGACGATTGCTCCCACACCGAAAGTGCCAGCCAGTCAATATCTTGCTGCTCCTCCCCGGCCATCAACAGCGCATCTACAGCACCACAGACATCGGGGCTCCGGGCTTTCCCTGACGAACAAGGCTTCGACCTTTACCGCCACCTGCACCTGGGCGCCCATTAGAAATAGACCCAAGAAAAATCACGAACGTCGGACGATTGCTCCCACACCGAAAGTGTCAGCCAGTCAAGCTCTTGCTGCTCCTCACCGGCCATTGGCAGCGCATCTACAGCACCACAGACATCGGGGCTCCGGGCTTTCCCTGACGAACAGGGCTTTGACGTTTACCACCACCTGCACCTGGGCGCCCACTGGAAAAAAAAACGCAAAAAATCACGAACGTCAGACGATTGCTCCCACACCAAAAGTGCCAGCAACTCAAGCTCTTGCTGCTCCTCACCGGCCATTGGCAGCGCATCTACAGCACCACAGACATTGGGGCTCCGGGCTTTCCCTGACGAACAGGGCTTCGACCTTTACCGCCACCTGCACCTGGGCGCCCATTGGAAATAAACCCAAGAAAAATCACGAACGTTGGACGATTGCTCCCACACCGAAAGTGCCAGCAACTCAAGCTCTTGCTGCTCCTCACCGGCCATTGGCAGCGCAGCTACAGCACCACAGACATCGGGGCTCCGGGCTTTCCCTGACGAACAGGGCTTCGACGTTTACCACCAGCTGCACCTGGGCGCCCACGCCAAAAAAACCAGAAAAATCACTAACGTCGGACGATTGCTCCCACACAAAAAGTGCCAGCCAGTCAAGCTCCTGCTGCTCCTCACCGGCCATTGGCAGCGCATCTACAGCACCACGACATCGGGGCTCCGGTCTTTCCCTGACGAACAGGGCTTCGACGTTTACCACCAGCTGCACCTGGTCGCCCACTGAAAAAAACCCCGAAAAATGACGAACGTTGGACGATTGCTCCCACACCGAATGTGCCAGCCAGTCAAGCTTTTGCTGCTCCTCACCGGCCATTGGCAGCGCATCTACAGCACCACAGATATCGGGGCTCCGGGCTTTCCCTGACGAACAGGGCTTCGACCTTTACCGCCACCTGCACCTGGGCGCCCATTAGAAATAGACCCAAGAAAAATCACGAACGTCGGACGATTGCTCCCACACCGAAAGTGTCAGCCAGTCAAGCTCTTGCTGCTCCTCACCGGCCATTGGCAGCGCATCTACAGCACCACAGACATCGGGGCTCCGGGCTTTCCCTGACGAACAGGGCTTCGACGTTTACCACCAGCTGCACCTGGGTGCCCACTAAAAAAAAACCCAAAAAATCACGAACGTCGGATGATTGCTCCCACACCGAAATTGCCAGCCAGTCAAGCTCTTGCTGCTCCTCAGCGGCCATTGGCAGCGCATCGACAGCACCACAGACATAGGGGCTCCGGGCTTTCCCTGACGAACAGGGCTTTGACTTTTACCACCAGTTGCACCTGGGTGCCCACTCCAAAAAAACCCTGAAAATCACGAACGTCAAACATTTGCTCCCACACAAAAAGTGCCAGCCAGAGAAGCTCTTGCTGCTCCTCACCGGCCATTGGCAGCGCATCTACAGCACCACAGACATCGGGGCTCCGGGCTTTCCCTGATGAACAGGGCTTCGACGTTTACCACCAGCTGCGCCTGGGCACCCACTAAAAAAAAAACCCAAAAAATCACGAACGTCGGACGATTGCTCCCACACCGAAAGCGCCAGCAACTCAAGATCTTGCTGCTCTTCACCGGCCATTGGCAGCGCATCTACAGCACCACAGACATCGGGGCTCCGGGCTTTCCCTGACGAACAGGGCTTCGACGTTTACCACCAGCTGCACCTGGGCGCCCACTGGAAAAAAACCCCGAAAAATCACGAACGTCAGACGATTGCTCCCACACCAAAAGTGCCAGCCAGTCAAGCTCTTGCTGCTCCTCAGCGGCCATTGGCAGCGCAGCTACAGCACCACAGACATCGGGGCTCCGGGCTTTCCCTGACGAACAGGGCTTCGACGTTTACCACCAGCTGCACCTGGGCGCCCACGCCAAAAAAACCAGAAAAATCACTAACGTCGGACGATTGCTCCCACACAAAAAGTGCCAGCCAGTCAAGCTCCTGCTGCTCCTCACCGGCCATTGGCAGTGCATCTACAGCACCACGACATCGGGGCTCCGGTCTTTCCCTGACGAACAGGGCTTCGACGTTTACCACCAGCTGCACCTGGGCACCCACTGAAAAAAACCCCGAAAAATGACGAACGTTGGACGATTGCTCCCACACCGAATGTGCCAGCCAGTCAAGCTCTTGCTGCTCCTCACCGGCCATTGGCAGCGCATCTACTGCACCACAGATATCGGGGCTCCGGGCTTTCCCTGACGAACAGGGCTTCGACCTTTACCGCCACCTGCACCTGGGCGCCCATTAGAAATAGACCCAAGAAAAATCACGAACGTCGGACGATTGCTCCCACACCGAAAGTGTCAGCCAGTCAAGCTCTTGCTGCTCCTCACCGGCCATTGGCAGCGCATCTACAGCACCACAGACATCGGGGCTCCGGGCTTTCCCTGACGAACAGGGCTTCGACGTTTACCACCAGCTGCACCTGGGTGCCCACTAAAAAAAAACCCAAAAAATCACGAACGTCGGATGATTGCTCCCACACCGAAATTGCCAGCCAATCAAGCTCTTGCTGCTCATCACCGGCCATTGGTAGTGCATCTACAGCACCACAGACATCGGGGCTCCGGGCTTTCCCTGACGAACAGGGCTTTGACTTTTACCACCAGCTGCACCTGGGCACCCACTCCAAAAAAACCCCGAAAAATGACGAACGTTGGACGATTGCTCCCACACCGAATGTGCCAGCCAGTCAAGCTCTTGCTGCTCCTCACCGGCCATTGGCAGCGCATCTACTGCACCACAGATATCGGGGCTCCGGGCTTTCCCTGACGAACAGGGCTTCGACCTTTACCGCCACCTGCACCTGGGCGCCCATTAGAAACAGACCCAAGAAAAATCACGAACGTCGGACGATTGCTCCCACACCGAAAGTGTCAGCCAGTCAAGCTCTTGCTGCTCCTCACCGGCCATTGGCAGCGCATCTACAGCACCACAGACATCGGGGCTCCGGGCTTTCCCTGACGAACAGGGCTTCGACGTTTACCACCAGCTGCACCTGGGTGCCCACTAAAAAAAAACCCAAAAAATCACGAACGTCGGATGATTGCTCCCACACCGAAATTGCCAGCCAATCAAGCTCTTGCTGCTCATCACCGGCCATTGGTAGTGCATATACAGCACCACAGACATCGGGGCTCCGGGCTTTCCCTGACGAACAGGGATTTGACTTTTACCACCAGCTGCACCTGGGCACCCACTCCAAAAAAACCCTGAAAATCACGAACGTCAAACATTTGCTCCCACACAAAAAGTGCCAGCCAGAGAAGCTCTTGCTGCTCCTCACCGGCCATTGGCAGCGCATCTACAGCACCACAGACATCGGGGCTCCGGGCTTTCCCTGACGAACAGGGCTTCGACGTTTACCACCAGCTGCACCTGGGCGCCCATTGGAAAAAAACCCCGAAAAATCACGAACGTCAGACGATTGCTCCCACACCAAAAGTGCCAGCCAGTCAAGCTCTTGCTGCTCCTCAGCGGCCATTGGCAGCGCATCTACAGCAGCACAGACATCGGGGCTCCGGGCTTTCCCTGACGAACAGGGCTTTGACTTTTACCACCAGCTGCACCTGGGGGGCCCACTGAAAAAAACCCCGAAAAATCACGAACATCGGACGATTGCTCCCACACCGAAAGTGCCAGCCAGTCAAGCTCTTGCTGCTCCTCACCAGCCATTGGCAGTGCATCGAGAGCACCACAGACATCGGGGCTCCGGGCTTTCCCTGACGAACAGGGCTTCGACGTTTACCACCAGCTGTACCTGGGAGTCCACTCCCAAAAAACCCGAAATATCACGAACGTCGGACGATTGCTCCCACACCGAAAGTGCCAGCCAGTCAAGCTCTTGCTGCTCCTCACCGGCCATTGGCAGCGCATCTACAGCACCACAGACATTGGGGCTCTGGGCTTTCCCTGACGAACAGGGCTTTGACGTTTACCACCACCTGCACCTGGGCGCCCACTGGAAAAAAAAACGCAAAAAATCACGAACGTCGGACTATTGCTCCCACACCAAAAGTGCCAGCAACTCAAGCTCTTGCTGCTCCTCACCGGCCATTGGCAGCGCATCTACAGCACCACAGACATCGGGGCTCCGGGTTTTCCCTGACGAACAGGGCTTCGACCTTTACCGCCACCTGCACCTGGGCGCCCATTGGAAATAAACCCAAGAAAAATCACGAACGTTGGACGATTGCTCCCACACCGAAAGTGCCAGCCAGTCAAGCTCTTGCTGCTCCTCACCGGCCATTGGCAGTGCATCTACAGCACCACAGACATCGGGGCTCCGGGCTTTCCCTGACAAACAGGGCTTCGACGTTTACCACCATCTGCACCTGGGGGGCCCACTGAAAAAAACCCCGAAAAATCATGAACGTTGGACGATTGCTCCCACACAAAAAGTGCCAGCCAGCCAAGCTCTTGCTGCTCCTCACCGGCCATTGGCAGCGCATCTACAGCACCACAGACATCGGGGCTCGGGGCTTTCCCTGACGAACAGGGCTTCGACGTTTACCACCAGCTGCACCTGGGCGCCCACTAAAAAAAACCCGAAAAAATCACGAACGTCAGACGATTGCTCCCACACCGAAAGTGCCAGCCAGTCAAGCTCTTGCTGCTCCTCACCAGCCATTGGCAGCGCATCTACAGCACCACAGACATAGGGGCTCCAGGCTTTCCCTGACGAACAGGGCTTCGACGTTTACCACCACCTGTACCTGGGCGCCCATTACAAATAGACCCAAGAAAAATCACGAACGTTGGACGATTGCTCCCACACCGAAAGTGTCAGCCAGTCAAGCTCTTGCTGCTCCTCACCGGCCATTGGCAGCGCATCTACAGCACCACAGACATCGGGGCTCCGGGCTTTCCCTGACGAACAGGGCTTTGACGTTTACCACCAGTTGCACCTGGGCGCCCACTGGAAAAAAACCCCAAAAAATCACGACCGTCGGACGATTGCTCCCATACCGAAAGTGCCAGCAACTCAAGCTCCTGCTGCTCCACACCAGCCATTGGCAGCGCATCTACAGCACCACAGACATCGGGGCTCCGGGCTTTCCCTGATGAACAGGGCTTCGACGTTTACCACCATCTGCACCTGGGCGCCCACTGGAAAAAAACCCCGAAAAATCACGAACGTCGGACGATTGCTCCCACACCAAAAGTGCCAGCCAGACAAGCTCTTCCTGCTCCTCACTAGCCATTGGCAGCGCATCTATAGCATCACAGACATCAGGGCTCCGGGCATTCCCTGACGAACAGGGCTTCAATGTTTACCACCCGTTGCACTTGGGCGCCCACTGAAAAATCCCCGAAAAATCAGGAACGTCGGACGATTGCTCCCACACCGAAAGTGCCAGCCAATCAAGCTCTTGCTGCTCCTCTTCGGCCATTGGTAGTGCATCTACAGCACCACAGACATCGGGGCTCCGGGCTTTCCCTGACGAACAGGGCTTCGACTTTTACCACCAGCTGCGCCTGGGCGCCCACTGAAAAAAAACCCAAAAAATCACGAATGTCGGACAATTGTTCCCACACCGAACGTGCCAGCCAGTCAAGCTCTTGCTGCTCCTCACCAGCCATTGGCAGTGCATCTGCAGCACCAGAGACATCGGGGCTCCGGGCATTCCCTGACGAACAGGCCTTCGACGTTTACCATCAGCTGCACCTGGGCGCCCACTGGAAAAAAACCCCGAAAAATCACGACCGTCGGACGATTGCTCCCATACCGAAAGTGCCAGCAACTCAAGCTCCTGCTGCTCCACACCAGGCATTGGCAGCGCATCTACAGCACCACAGACATCGGGGCTCCGGGCTTTGCCTGATGAACAGGGCTTCAACGTTTACCACCAGCTGCACCTGGGCGCCCACTGGAAAAAAAACCCCGAAAAATCACGAACGTTGGACGATTGCTCCCACACCGAAAGTGCCAGCCAGTCAAGCTCTTGCTGCTCCTCACCGGCCATTGGCAGCGCATCTACAGCACCACAGACATCGGGGCTCCAAGCTTTCCCTGACGAACAGGGCTTCGACATATACCACTCCCTGCACCTAGGCGCCCACTAAAAAAAAACCCAAAAAATCACGAACGTCTAATGATTGCTCCCACACCGAAAGTGCCAGCCAGACAAGCTCTTGCTGCTCCTCACCAGCCATTGGCAGCGCATCTACAGCACCACAGACATCGGGGCTCCAGGCTATCCCTGACGAACAGGGCTTCGACGTTTACCACCATCTGCACCTGGGCGCCCACTGGAAAAAAAACCCCGAAAAATCACGAACGTCGGACGATTGCTCCCATACCGAAAGTGCCAGCAACTCAAGCTCCTGCTGCTCCACACCAGCCATTGGCAGGGCATCTACAGCACCACAGACATCGGGGCTCCGGGCTTTCCCTGATGAACAGGGCTTCAACGTTTACCACTAGCTGCACCTGGGCGCCCACTGGAAAAAAACCCCTAAAAATCACGAACGTTGGACGATTGCTCCCACACTGCAAGTGCCAGCCAATCAAGCTCTTCCTGCTCCTCACCAGCCATTGGCAGCGCATCTATAGCACCACAGACATCGGGGCTCCGGGCATTCCCTGACGAACAGGGCTTCAATGTTTACCACCTGCTGCACCTGGGCGCCCGCTGCACATGAACCCCGAAAAATCACGAACGTCGGACGATTGCTCCCACACCGAAAGTGCCAGCCAGTCAAGATCTTGCTGCTCCTCCCCGGCCATTGGCAGCGCATCTACAGCACCACAGACATCGGGGCTCCGTGCTTTCCCTGACGAACAGGGCTTCGACGTTTATCACCCGTTGCACCTGGGCGCCCACTGAAAAATCCCCGAAAAATCAGGAACGTCGGACGATTGCTCCCACACCGAAAGTGCCAGCCAATCAAGCTCTTGCTGCTCCTCTTCGGCCATTGGTAGTGCATATACAGCACCACAGACATCGGGGCTCCGGGCTTTCCCTGACGAACAGGGCTTTGACTTTTACCACCAGCTGCACCTGGGCACCCACTCCAAAAAAACCCTGAAAATCACGAACGTCAAACATTTGCTCCCACACAAAAAGTACCAGCCAGAGAAGCTCTTGCTGCTCCTCACCGGCCATTGGCAGCGCATCTACAGCACCACAGACATCGGGGCTCCGGGCTTTCCCTGATGAACAGGGCTTCGACGTTTACCACCAGCTGCGCCTGGGCACCCACTAAAAGAAAAAACCCAAAAAATCACGAACGTCGGACGATTGCTCCCACACTGAAAGCGCCAGCAACTCAAGATCTTGCTGCTCTTCACCGGCCATTGGCAGCGCATCTACAGCACCACAGACATCGGGGCTCCGGGCTTTCCCTGACGAACAGGGCTTCGACGTTTACCACCAGCTGCACCTGGGCGCCCACTGGAAAAAAACCCCGAAAAATCACGAACGTCAGACGATTGCTCCCACACCAAAAGTGCCAGCCAGTCAACCTCTTGCTGCTCCTCAGCGGCCATTGGCAGCGCATCTACAGCAGCACAGACATCGGGGCTCCGGGCTTTCCCTGACGAACAGGGCTTTGACTTTTACCACCAGCTGCACCTGGGGGGCCCACTGAAAAAAACCCCGAAAAATCACGAACATCGGACGATTGCTCCCACACAAAAAGTGCCAGCCAGTCAAGCTCTTGCTGCTCCTCACCAGCCATTGGCAGTGCATCGACAGCACCACAGACATCGGGGCTCCGGGCTTTCCCTGACGAACAGGGCTTCGACGTTTACCACCAGCTGTACCTGGGAGTCCACTCCAAAAAAACCCGAAATATCACGAACGTCGGACGATTGCTCCCACACCAAAAGTGCCAGCCAGACAAGCTCTTCCTGCTCCTCACTAGCCATTGGCAGCGCATCTATAGCATCACAGACATCAGGGCTCCGGGCATTCCCTGACGAACAGGGCTTCAA
The DNA here is from genome assembly GCF_036417535.1 of Chlamydotis macqueenii. Lineage (NCBI taxonomy): Eukaryota > Metazoa > Chordata > Aves > Otidiformes > Otididae > Chlamydotis > Chlamydotis macqueenii. The sequence goes on along the minus strand of NC_141592.1, from coordinate 31,698,757 downwards.
TGTTTACCACCTGCTGCACCTGGGCGCCCGCTGCATATTAACCCCGAAAAATCACGAACGTCGGACGATTGCTCCCACACCGAAAGTGCCAGCCAGTCAAGATCTTGCTGCTCCTCCCCGGCCATCAACAGCGCATCTACAGCACCACAGACATCGGGGCTCCGTGCTTTCCCTGACGAACACGGCTTCGACGATTATCACCCGTTGCACCTGGGCGCCCACTGAAAAATCCCGGAAAAATCAGGAACGTCGGACGATTGCTCCCACACCGAAAGTGCCAGCCAATCAAGCTCTTGCTGCTCATCACCGGCCATTGGTAGTGCATCTACAGCACCACAGACATCGGGGCTCCGGGCTTTCCCTGACGAACAGGGCTTCGACGTTTACCACCAGCTGCGCCTGGGCGCCCACTGAAAAAAAACCCAAAAAATCACGAATGTCGGACAATTGTTCCCACACCGAACGTGCCAGCCAGTCAAGCTCTTGCTGCTCCTCACCAGCCATTGGCAGTGCATCTGCAGCACCAGAGACATCGGGGCTCCGGGCATTCCCTGACGAACAGGCCTTCGACGTTTACCATCAGCTGCACCTGGGCGCCCACTGGAAAAAAACCCCGAAAAATCACGACCGTCGGACGATTGCTCCCATACCGAAAGTGCCAGCAACTCAAGCTCCTGCTGCTCCACACCAGGCATTGGCAGCGCATCTACAGCACCACAGACATCGGGGCTCCGGGCTTTGCCTGATGAACAGGGCTTCAACGTTTACCACCAGCTGCACCTGGGCGCCCACTGGAAAAAAAACCCCGAAAAATCACGAACGTTGGACGATTGCTCCCACACCGAAAGTGCCAGCCAGTCAAGCTCTTGCTGCTCCTCACCGGCCATTGGCAGCGCATCTACAGCACCACAGACATCGGGGCTCCAAGCTTTCCCTGACGAACAGGGCTTCGACATATACCACTCCCTGCACCTAGGCGCCCACTAAAAAAAAACCCAAAAAATCACGAACGTCTAATGATTGCTCCCACACCGAAAGTGCCAGCCAGACAAGCTCTTGCTGCTCCTCACCAGCCATTGGCAGCGCATCTACAGCACCACAGACATCGGGGCTCCAGGCTATCCCTGACGAACAGGGCTTCGACGTTTACCACCATCTGCACCTGGGCGCCCACTGGAAAAAAAACCCCGAAAAATCACGAACGTCGGACGATTGCTCCCATACCGAAAGTGCCAGCAACTCAAGCTCCTGCTGCTCCACACCAGCCATTGGCAGGGCATCTACAGCACCACAGACATCGGGGCTCCGGGCTTTCCCTGATGAACAGGGCTTCAACGTTTACCACTAGCTGCACCTGGGCGCCCACTGGAAAAAAACCCCTAAAAATCACGAACGTTGGACGATTGCTCCCACACTGCAAGTGCCAGCCAATCAAGCTCTTCCTGCTCCTCACCAGCCATTGGCAGCGCATCTATAGCACCACAGACATCGGGGCTCCGGGCATTCCCTGACGAACAGGGCTTCAATGTTTACCACCTGCTGCACCTGGGCGCCCGCTGCACATGAACCCCGAAAAATCACGAACGTCGGACGATTGCTCCCACACCGAAAGTGCCAGCCAGTCAAGATCTTGCTGCTCCTCCCCGGCCATCAACAGCGCATCTACAGCACCACAGACATCGGGGCTCCGTGCTTTCCCTGACGAACAGGGCTTCGACGTTTATCACCCGTTGCACCTGGGCGCCCACTGAAAAATCCCCGAAAAATCAGGAACGTCCGACGATTGCTCCCACACCGAAAGTGCCAGCCAATCAAGCTCTTGCTGCTCCTCTTCGGCCATTGGTAGTGCATATACAGCACCACAGACATCGGGGCTCCGGGCTTTCCCTGACGAACAGGGCTTTGACTTTTACCACCAGCTGCACCTGGGCACCCACTCCAAAAAAACCCTGAAAATCACGAACGTCAAACATTTGCTCCCACACAAAAAGTACCAGCCAGAGAAGCTCTTGCTGCTCCTCACCGGCCATTGGCAGCGCATCTACAGCACCACAGACATCGGGGCTCCGGGCTTTCCCTGATGAACAGGGCTTCGACGTTTACCACCAGCTGCGCCTGGGCACCCACTAAAAAAAAAAACCCAAAAAATCACGAACGTCGGACGATTGCTCCCACACCGAAAGCGCCAGCAACTCAAGATCTTGCTGCTCTTCACCGGCCATTGGCAGCGCATCTACAGCACCACAGACATCGGGGCTCCGGGCTTTCCCTGACGAACAGGGCTTCGACGTTTACCACCAGCTGCACCTGGGCGCCCACTGGAAAAAAACCCCGAAAAATCACGAACGTCAGACGATTGCTCCCACACCAAAAGTGCCAGCCAGTCAACCTCTTGCTGCTCCTCAGCGGCCATTGGCAGCGCATCTACAGCAGCACAGACATCGGGGCTCCGGGCTTTCCCTGACGAACAGGGCTTTGACTTTTACCACCAGCTGCACCTGGGGGGCCCACTGAAAAAAACCCCGAAAAATCACGAACATCGGACGATCGCTCCCACACAAAAAGTGCCAGCCAGTCAAGCTCTTGCTGCTCCTCACCAGCCATTGGCAGTGCATCGACAGCACCACAGACATCGGGGCTCCGGGCTTTCCCTGACGAACAGGGCTTCGACGTTTACCACCAGCTGTACCTGGGAGTCCACTCCAAAAAAACCCGAAATATCACGAACGTCGGACGATTGCTCCCACACCGAAAGTGCCAGCCAGTCAAGCTCTTGCTGCTCCTCACCGGCCATTGGTAGCGCATCTACAGCACCACAGACATCGGGGCTCCGGGCTTTCCCTGACGAACAGGGCTTCGACGTTTACCACCAGCTGCACCTGGGTGCCCACTAAAAAAAAACCCGAAAAATCACGAACGTCGGATGATTGCTCCCACATCGAAAGTGCCAGCCAGTCAAGCTCTTGCTGCTCCTCACCGGCCATTGGCAGCGCATCGACAGCACCACAGACATAGGGGCTCCGGGCTTTCCCTGACGAACAGGGCTTTGACGTTTACCACCAGTTGGACCTGGGCGCCCACTGGAAAAAACCCCAAAAAATCACGACCGTCGGACGATTGCTCCCATACCGAAAGTGCCAGCAACTCAAGCTCCTGCTGCTCCACACCAGCCATTGGCAGCGCATCTACAGCACCACAGACATCGGGGCTCCAGGCTTTCCCTGACGAACAGGGCTTCGACGTTTACCACCATCTGCACCTGGGCGCCCACTGGAAAAAAAACCCCGAAAAATCACGAACGTCGGACGATTGCTCCCACACCGAAAGTGCCAGCCAGTCAAGCTCTTGCTGCTACTCACCGGCCATTGGCAGCGCATCTACAGCACCACAGACATCGGGGCTCCATGCTTTCCCTGACGAACAGGGCTTCGACCTTTACCACCAGCTGCACCTGGGCGCCCATTAAAAAAAACCCGAAAAAATCACAAACGTCGGACGATTGCTCCCACACAAAAAGTGCCAGCCAGTCAAGCTCCTGCTGCTCCTCACCGGCCATTGGCATCGCATCTACAGCACCACAGACATCGGGGCTCCGGGCTTTCCCTGACGAACAGGGCTTCGACGTTTACCACTACCTGCACCTGGGGGGCCCACTGAAAAAAACCCCGAAAAATCATGAACGTCGGACGATTGCTCCCACACAAAAAGTGCCAGCAACTCAAGCTCTTGCTGCTCCTCACCGGCCATTGGCAGCGCATCTACAGCACCACAGACATCGGGGCTCCAGGCATTCCCTGACGAACAGGGCTTCGACGTTTACCACCATCTGCACCTGGGGGGCCCACTGAAAAAAACCCCGAGAAATCACGAACGTCGGACGATTGCTCCCACACAAAAAGTGCCAGCCAGTCAAGCTCCTGCTGCTCCTCAGCGGCCATTGGCATCGCATCTACAGCACCACAGACATCGGGGCTCTGGGCTTTCCCTGACGAACAGGGCTTCGACGTTTGCCACCAGCTGCACCTGGGCGCCCACTCCAAAAAAAACCCGAAAAACCACGAACGTCGGACGATTGCTCCCACGCAAAAAGTGCCAGCCAGTCAAGCTCTTGCTGCTCCTCACCGGCCATTGGCAGCGCATCTACAGCACCACAGACATCGGGGCTCCGGGCTTTCCCTGACGAACAGGGCTTCGACGTTTACCACTACCTGCACCTGGGGGGCCCACTGAAAAAAACCCCGAAAAATCATGAACGTCGGACGATTGCTCCCACACAAAAATTTTCAGCCAGTCAAGCTCTTGCTGCTCCTCACCGGCCATTGGCAGCGCATCTGCAGCACCACAGACATCGGGGCTCCAGGCATTCCCTGACGAACAGGGATTCGACGTTTACCACCAGCTGCGACTGGGCGCCCACTCCAAAAAAACCCCGAAAAATCACGAACGTTGGACGATTGCTCCCACACCGAAAGTGCCAGCCAGTCAAGCTCTTGCTGCTCCTCACCGGCCATTGGCAGTGCATCTACAGCACCACAGACATCGGGGCTCCGGGCTTTCCCTGACGAACAGGGCTTCGACGTTTACCACCATCTGCACCTGGGGGGCCCACTGAAAAATCCCCGAAAAATCAGGAACGTCGGACGATTGCTCCCACACCGAAAGTGCCAGCCAATCAAGCTCTTGCTGCTCCTCTTCGGCCATTGGTAGTGCATCTACAGCACCACAGACATAGGGGCTCCCGGCTTTCCCTGACGAAAAGGGCTTCGACGTTTACCACCACCTGCACCTGGGCGCCACTGGAAAGAAAACCCCGAAAAATCACGAACGTCGCACGATTGCTCCCACTCCGAAAGTGTCAGCCAGTCCAGCTCTTGCTGCTCCTCACCGGCCATTGGCAGCGCATCGACAGCACCACAGACATAGGGGCTCCGGGCTTTCCCTGACGAACAGGGCTTTGACGTTTACCACCAGTTGCACCTGGGCGCCCACTGGAAAAAAAACCCCAAAAAATCACGACCGTCGGACGATTGCTCCCATACCGAAAGTGCCAGCAACTCAAGCTCCTGCTGCTCCACACCAGCCATTGGCAGCGCATCTACAGCACCACAGACATCGGGGCTCCGGGCTTTCCCTGACGAACAGGGCTTCGACGTTTACCACCAGCTGCGCCTGGGCGCCCACTGAAAAAAAACCCAAAAAATCTCGAATGTCGGACAATTGTTCCCACACCGAACGTGCCAGCAACTCAAGCACTTGCTGCTCCTCACCAGCCATTGGCAGTGCATCTGCAGCACCAGAGACATCGGGGCTCCGGGCATTCCCTGACGAACAGGCCTTCGACGTTTACCATCAGCTGCACCTGGGCGCCCACTGGAAAAAAACCCCGAAAAATCAGGAACGTCGGACGATTGCTCCCACACCGAAAATGCCAGCCAGTCAAGCTCCTGCTGCTCCTCACCGGCCATTGGCAGTGCATCTGCAGCACCACAGACATCGGGGCTTTGGGCTTTCCCTGACGAACAGGGCTTCAACGTTTACCACCAGCTGCACCTGGGCGCTCACTGAAATAAAACCCCGAAAAATCACGAACGTCGGACAATTGCTCCCACACAAAAAGTGCCAGCCAGTCAAGCTCTTGCTGCTCCTCCCCGGCCATTGGCAGCGCATCTACAGCACCACAGACATCGGGGCTCCGGGCTTTCCCTGACGAACAGGGCTTCGACGTTTACCACCAGCTGCACCGGGGCGCCCACAGAAATAAAACCCCGAAAATTCAAGAATGTCGGACGATTGCTCCCACACTGAAAGTCCCTGCCACTCAAGCTCTTGCTGCTCCTCACCGGCCATTGGCAGCGCATCTACAGCACCACAGACATCGGGGCTCCGGGCATTCCATGACGAACAGGGCTTCGACGTTTACCACCAGCTGCACCTGGGCGCCCACTGAAACAAAACCCCGAAAAATCACGAACGTCAATGATTGCTCCCACACTCGAAGTGCCAGCCAGACAAGCTCTTGCTGCTCCTCACCGGCCATTGGCAGCGCATCTACAGCACCACAGACATCGGGGCTCCGGGCTTTCCCTGACGAACAGGGCTTCGACGTTTACCACCAGCTGCACCTGGGCGCCCATTGGAAAAAAACCCCGAAAAATCACGAACGTCAGACGATTGCTCCCACACAAAAAGTGCCAGCAACTCAAGGTCCTGCTGCTCTACACCGGCCATTGGCAGCGCATCTACAGCACCACAGACATCGGGGCTCCGGGCATTCCCTGACGAACAGGGCTTCAACGTTTACCACCAGCTGCACCTGGGTGCCCATTGGAAAAAAACCCTGAAAAATCACGAACGTCGGACGATTGCTCCCACACCGAAAGTGCCAGCCAGTCAAGATCTTGCTGCTCCTCACCGGCCATTGGCAGCGCATCTACAGCACCACAGACATCGGGGCTCCGGGCTTTCCCTGACGAACAGGGCTTCGACCTTTACCACCAGCTGCACCTGGGGGGCCCACTGAAAAAAACCCCGAAAAATCATGAACGTCGCAACATTGCTCCCACATTGAAAGTGCCAGCCAGTCAAGCTCTTGCTGCTCCTCAGCGGCCATTGGCAGCGCATCTACAGCACCACAGACATCGGGGCTCCGGGCTTTCCCTGACGAACAGGGCTTCGACGTTTACCACCAGCTGCACCTAGGCGCCCATTGGAAAAAACCCAAGAAAAATCACGAACGTTGGACGATTGTTCCCACACCATAAGTGCCAGCCCGTCAAGCTCTTGCTGCTCATCACCGGCCATTGGCAGCGCATCTACAGCACCACAGACATCGGGGCTTGGGGCATTTCCTGACGAACAGGGCTTCGACGTTTACCACCAGCTGCACCTGGGGGGCCCACTGAAAAAAACCCCGAAAAATCATGAACATCGGACGATTGCTCCCACACCGAAAGTGCCAGCCAGTCAAGCTCCTGCTGCTCCTCACCGGCCATTGGCAGCGCATCTACAGCACCACAGACATCGGGGCTCCGGGCATTCCATGACGAACAGGGCTTCGACGTTTACCACCAGCTGCACCTGGGCGCCCACTGAAACAAAACCCCGAAAAATCACGAACGTCAATGATTGCTCCCACACTCGAAGTGCCAGCCAGACAAGCTCTTGCTGCTCCTCACCGGCCATTGGCAGCGCATCTACAGCACCACAGACATCGGGGCTCCGGGCTTTCCCTGACGAACAGGGCTTCGACGTTTACCACCAGCTGCACCTGGGCGCCCATTGGAAAAAAACCCCGAAAAATCACGAACGTCAGACGATTGCTCCCACACAAAAAGTGCCAGCAACTCAAGGTCCTGCTGCTCTACACCGGCCATTGGCAGCGCATCTACAGCACCACAGACATCGGGGCTCCGGGCATTCCCTGACGAACAGGGCTTCAACGTTTACCACCAGCTGCACCTGGGTGCCCATTGGAAAAAAACCCTGAAAAATCACGAACGTCGGACGATTGCTCCCACACCGAAAGTGCCAGCCAGTCAAGATCTTGCTGCTCCTCACCGGCCATTGGCAGCGCATCTACAGCACCACAGACATCGGGGCTCCGGGCTTTCCCTGACGAACAGGGCTTCGACCTTTACCACCAGCTGCACCTGGGGGGCCCACTGAAAAAAACCCCGAAAAATCATGAACGTCGCAACATTGCTCCCACATTGAAAGTGCCAGCCAGTCAAGCTCTTGCTGCTCCTCAGCGGCCATTGGCAGCGCATCTACAGCACCACAGACATCGGGGCTCCGGGCTTTCCCTGACGAACAGGGCTTCGACGTTTACCACCAGCTGCACCTAGGCGCCCATTGGAAAAAACCCAAGAAAAATCACGAACGTTGGACGATTGTTCCCACACCATAAGTGCCAGCCCGTCAAGCTCTTGCTGCTCATCACCGGCCATTGGCAGCGCATCTACAGCACCACAGACATCGGGGCTTGGGGCATTTCCTGACGAACAGGGCTTCGACGTTTACCACCACCTGCACCTGGGCGCCACTGGAAAGAAAACCCCGAAAAATCACGAACGTCGCACGATTGCTCCCACTCCGAAAGTGTCAGCCAGTCCAGCTCTTGCTGCTCCTCACCGGCCATTGGCAGCGCATCGACAGCACCACAGACATAGGGGCTCCGGGCTTTCCCTGACGAACAGGGCTTTGACGTTTACCACCAGTTGCACCTGGGCGCCCACTGGAAAAAAAACCCCAAAAAATCACGACCGTCGGACGATTGCTCCCATACCGAAAGTGCCAGCAACTCAAGCTCCTGCTGCTCCACACCAGCCATTGGCAGCGCATCTACAGCACCACAGACATCGGGGCTCCGGGCTTTCCCTGACGAACAGGGCTTCGACGTTTACCACCAGCTGCGCCTGGGCGCCCACTGAAAAAAAACCCAAAAAATCTCGAATGTCGGACAATTGTTCCCACACCGAACGTGCCAGCAACTCAAGCACTTGCTGCTCCTCACCAGCCATTGGCAGTGCATCTGCAGCACCAGAGACATCGGGGCTCCGGGCATTCCCTGACGAACAGGCCTTCGACGTTTACCATCAGCTGCACCTGGGCGCCCACTGGAAAAAAACCCCGAAAAATCAGGAACGTCGGACGATTGCTCCCACACCGAAAATGCCAGCCAGTCAAGCTCCTGCTGCTCCTCACCGGCCATTGGCAGTGCATCTGCAGCACCACAGACATCGGGGCTTTGGGCTTTCCCTGACGAACAGGGCTTCAACGTTTACCACCAGCTGCACCTGGGCGCTCACTGAAATAAAACCCCGAAAAATCACGAACGTCGGACAATTGCTCCCACACAAAAAGTGCCAGCCAGTCAAGCTCTTGCTGCTCCTCCCCGGCCATTGGCAGCGCATCTACAGCACCACAGACATCGGGGCTCCGGGCTTTCCCTGACGAACAGGGCTTCGACGTTTACCACCAGCTGCACCGGGGCGCCCACAGAAATAAAACCCCGAAAATTCAAGAATGTCGGACGATTGCTCCCACACTGAAAGTCCCTGCCACTCAAGCTCTTGCTGCTCCTCACCGGCCATTGGCAGCGCATCTACAGCACCACAGACATCGGGGCTCCGGGCATTCCATGACGAACAGGGCTTCGACGTTTACCACCAGCTGCACCTGGGCGCCCACTGAAACAAAACCCCGAAAAATCACGAACGTCAATGATTGCTCCCACACTCGAAGTGCCAGCCAGACAAGCTCTTGCTGCTCCTCACCGGCCATTGGCAGCGCATCTACAGCACCACAGACATCGGGGCTCCGGGCTTTCCCTGACGAACAGGGCTTCGACGTTTACCACCAGCTGCACCTGGGCGCCCATTGGAAAAAAACCCCGAAAAATCACGAACGTCAGACGATTGCTCCCACACAAAAAGTGCCAGCAACTCAAGGTCCTGCTGCTCTACACCGGCCATTGGCAGCGCATCTACAGCACCACAGACATCGGGGCTCCGGGCATTCCCTGACGAACAGGGCTTCAACGTTTACCACCAGCTGCACCTGGGTGCCCATTGGAAAAAAACCCTGAAAAATCACGAACGTCGGACGATTGCTCCCACACCGAAAGTGCCAGCCAGTCAAGATCTTGCTGCTCCTCACCGGCCATTGGCAGCGCATCTACAGCACCACAGACATCGGGGCTCCGGGCTTTCCCTGACGAACAGGGCTTCGACCTTTACCACCAGCTGCACCTGGGGGGCCCACTGAAAAAAACCCCGAAAAATCATGAACGTCGCAACATTGCTCCCACATTGAAAGTGCCAGCCAGTCAAGCTCTTGCTGCTCCTCAGCGGCCATTGGCAGCGCATCTACAGCACCACAGACATCGGGGCTCCGGGCTTTCCCTGACGAACAGGGCTTCGACGTTTACCACCAGCTGCACCTAGGCGCCCATTGGAAAAAACCCAAGAAAAATCACGAACGTTGGACGATTGTTCCCACACCATAAGTGCCAGCCCGTCAAGCTCTTGCTGCTCATCACCGGCCATTGGCAGCGCATCTACAGCACCACAGACATCGGGGCTTGGGGCATTTCCTGACGAACAGGGCTTCGACGTTTACCACCAGCTGCACCTGGGGGGCCCACTGAAAAAAACCCCGAAAAATCATGAACATCGGACGATTGCTCCCACACCGAAAGTGCCAGCCAGTCAAGCTCCTGCTGCTCCTCACCGGCCATTGGCAGCGCATCTACAGCACCACAGACATCGGGGCTCCGGGCATTCCATGACGAACAGGGCTTCGACGTTTACCACCAGCTGCACCTGGGCGCCCACTGAAACAAAACCCCGAAAAATCACGAACGTCAATGATTGCTCCCACACTCGAAGTGCCAGCCAGACAAGCTCTTGCTGCTCCTCACCGGCCATTGGCAGCGCATCTACAGCACCACAGACATCGGGGCTCCGGGCTTTCCCTGACGAACAGGGCTTCGACGTTTACCACCAGCTGCACCTGGGCGCCCATTGGAAAAAAACCCCGAAAAATCACGAACGTCAGACGATTGCTCCCACACAAAAAGTGCCAGCAACTCAAGGTCCTGCTGCTCTACACCGGCCATTGGCAGCGCATCTACAGCACCACAGACATCGGGGCTCCGGGCATTCCCTGACGAACAGGGCTTCAACGTTTACCACCAGCTGCACCTGGGTGCCCATTGGAAAAAAACCCTGAAAAATCACGAACGTCGGACGATTGCTCCCACACCGAAAGTGCCAGCCAGTCAAGATCTTGCTGCTCCTCACCGGCCATTGGCAGCGCATCTACAGCACCACAGACATCGGGGCTCCGGGCTTTCCCTGACGAACAGGGCTTCGACCTTTACCACCAGCTGCACCTGGGGGGCCCACTGAAAAAAACCCCGAAAAATCATGAACGTCGCAACATTGCTCCCACATTGAAAGTGCCAGCCAGTCAAGCTCTTGCTGCTCCTCAGCGGCCATTGGCAGCGCATCTACAGCACCACAGACATCGGGGCTCCGGGCTTTCCCTGACGAACAGGGCTTCGACGTTTACCACCAGCTGCACCTAGGCGCCCATTGGAAAAAACCCAAGAAAAATCACGAACGTTGGACGATTGTTCCCACACCATAAGTGCCAGCCCGTCAAGCTCTTGCTGCTCATCACCGGCCATTGGCAGCGCATCTACAGCACCACAGACATCGGGGCTTGGGGCATTTCCTGACGAACAGGGCTTCGACGTTTACCACCAGCTGCACCTGGGGGGCCCACTGAAAAAAACCCCGAAAAATCATGAACATCGGACGATTGCTCCCACACCGAAAGTGCCAGCCAGTCAAGCTCCTGCTGCTCCTCACCGGCCATTGGCAGCGCATCTACAGCACCACAGACATCGGGGCTCCGGGCATTCCATGACGAACAGGGCTTCGATGTTTACCACCAGCTGCACCTGGTCGCCCACTCCAAAAAACCCCGAAAAATCACGAACGTCAGATGATTGCTCCCACACAAAAAGTGCCAGAAACTCAAGCTCCTCCTGCTCCTCACTGGCCATTGGCAGCGCATCTACAGCACCACAGACATTGGGGCTCCGGGCTTTCCCTGACGAACAGGGCTTCCACGTTTACCACCAGCTGCACCTGGGCGCCCACTGAAAAAAATCCCGAAAAATCACGAACGTCGGACGATTGCTCTCACACCGAAAGTGCCAGCCAGTCAAGCTCTTGCTGCTCCTCACCGGCCATTGGCAGCGCATCTACAGCACCACAGCCGTCGGGGCTCCGGGCTTTCCCTGACGAACAGGGCTTCGACGTTTACCACCAGCTGCACCTGGTCGCCCACTAAAAAAAAACCCAAAAAATCACGAACGTCGGACGATTGCTCCCACACCGAAAGTGCTAGCAACGCAAGGTCTTGCTGCTCCTCACCGGCCATTGGCAGCACATCTACAGCACCACAGACATCGGGGCTCCGGGCTTTCCCTGACGAACAGGGCTTCGAGGTTTATCACCAGCTGCACCTGGGGGGCCCACTGAAAAAAACCCCGAAAAATCATGAACGTTGGACGATTGCTCCCACACCGAAAGTGCCAGCCAGTCAAGCTCTTGCTGCTCCTCACCGGCCATTGGCAGCACATCTACAGCACCACAGACATCGGGGCTCCGGGCTTTACCTGACGAACAGGGCTTCGACCTTTACCACCCCCTGCATCTAGGCGCCCATTGAAAAAAAACCCAAGAAAAATCACGAACGTCGGACGATTGCTCCCACACCGAAAGTGCCAGCAAATCAAGCTCTTGCTGCTCCTAACCAGCCCGTAACAGCGCATCTACAGCACCACAGACATCGGATCTCCGGGCATTCCCTGACGAACAGGGCTTCGACATTTACCACCCGCTGCACCTGGGCGCCCGCTGGAGAGTAACCCCGAAAAATCACGAACGTCATACGATTACTCCCACACCAAAAGTGCCAGCCAGTCAAGCTCTTGCTGCTCCTCACCGGCCATTGGCAGCGCATCTACAGCACCACAGACATCGGGGCTCCGGGCTTTCCCTGACAAACAGGGCTTCGACGTTTACCACCAGCTGCACCTGGGCGCCCACTAAAAAAAAACCCAAAAAATCTTGAACGTCGGACGATTGCTCCCACACCGAAAGTGCCAGCCAGTCAAGCTCTTGCTGCTCACCACCGGCCATTGGCAGTGCATCTATAGAACCACAGACATCGGGGCTCCGGGCATTCCCTGACGAACAGGGCTTCGACGTATACCACCAGCTGCGCCTGGGCGCCCGCTGCAGATTAACCCCGAAAAATCACAAACGTCGGACGATTGCTCCCACACTAAAACTGCCAGCCAGTCAAGCACTTGTTGCTCCTCACCGGCCATTGGCAGCCCATCTACAGCAGCACAGACATCGGGGCTCCGGGCATTCCCTGACGAACAGGGCTTCGACGTATACCACCAGCTGCACCTTGGCGCCCACTGCAGAGTAACCCCGAAAAATCACGAACGTCGGACGATTGCTCCCACGCCAAAAGTGCCAGCCAATCAAGCTCTTGCTGCTCCTCACCGGCCATTGGCAGCGCATCTACAGCACCACAGACAACGGGGCTCCGGGTCTTCCCTGACGAACAGGGCTTCGACGTTTACCACCACCTGCACCTGGGCGCTCACTGAAAGAAAAAACCCGAAAAATCACGAACGTTGGACGATTGCTCCCACACCAAAAGTGCCAGCCAGTCAAGCTCTTGCTGCTCCTCACCGGCCATTGGCAGCGCATCGACAGCAGCACAGACATCGGGGCTCCGGGCTTTCCCTGACGAACAGGGCTTCGACGTTTACCACCAGCTGCACCTGGGCGCCCACTGGAAAAAAACCCAATAAAAATCACGAACGTTGGACGATTGCTCCCACACCAAATGTGCCAGCCAATCAAGCTCTTGCTCCTTCTCACCAGCCATTGGCAGTGCATCTACAGCACCACAGACATCGGGGCTCCGGGCTTTCTCCGACGAACAGGGCTTCGACGTTTACCACCAGCTGCACCGGGGGGCCCTCTGAAAAAAAACCCAAAAAATCATGAACGTCGGACGATTGCTCCCACACCGAAAGTGCCAGCCAGTCAAGCTCTTGCTGCTCCTCACCGGCCATTAGCAGCGCATCTACAGCACCACAGACATTGGGGCTCCGGGCTTTCCCTGACGAACAGGGCTTCGACGTTTACCACCAGCTGCACCTGGGCGCCCATTGGAAATAAACCCGAAAAATCACGAACGTCGGACGATTGCTCCCACACAAAAAGTGCCAGCCAGTCAAGCTCCTGCTGCTCCTCCCCGGACATTGGCAGCGCATCTACAGCACCACAGACATCAGGGCTCCGGGCTTTCCCTGACGAACAGGGCTTCGACGTTTACCACCAGGGGCACCTGGGCACCCACTGGAAAAAAACCCCGAAAAATCACGAACGTCGGACGACTGCTCCCACACCGAAATTGCCAGCAACTCAAGCTCTTGCTGCTCATCACCGGCCATTGGCAGCGCATCTACAGCACCACAGACATCGGGGCTCCGGGCTTTCCCTGACGAACAGGGCTTTGACGTTTACCACCAGCTGCACCTGGGAGTCCACTCCAAAAAAACCCAAAAAATCACAAACGTCGGACGATTGCTCCCACACCGAAAGTGCCAGCCAGTCAAGCTCTTGCTGCTCCTCACCGGCCATTGGCAGCGCATCTACAGCACCACAGACATCGGGGCTCCGGGCTTTCCCTGACGAACAGGGCTTCGACGTTTTCCACCATCTGCACCTGGGCGCCCATTGGAAAAAAACCCAAGAAAAATCACGAACGTTGGACGATTGCTCCCACACAAAAAGTGCCAGCCAGTCAAGCTCTTGCTGCTCCTCACCAGCCATTGGCAGCGCATCTACAGCACCACAGACATCGGGGCTCCGGGCTTTCCCTGACGAACAGGGCTTCGACGTTTACCACCAGCTGCACCTGGGGGGCCCACTGAAAAAAACCCCGAAAAATCATGAACGTCGGACGATTGCTCCCACACCGAAAGTGCCAGCCAGTCAAGCTCTTGCTGCTCCTCCCCGCCCATTGGCAGCGCATCTACAGCACCACAGACATCGGGGCTCCGGGCTTTCCCTGACGAACAGGGCTTCGACGTTTACCACCAGCTGCACCTGGGGGGCCCACTGAAAAAAACCCCGAAAAATCATGAACGTCGGACGATTGCTCCCACACCGAAAGTGCCAGCAAGACAAGCTCTTGCTGCTCCTCACCGGCCATTGGCAGCGCATCTACAGCACCACAGACATCGGGGCTCCAGGCTTTCCCTGACGAACAGGGTTCGACATTTACCACCAGCTGCGCCTGGGCGCCGCTTAAAAAATCCCAAAAAATCACGAACTTGGGACGATTGCTCCCACACCGAAAGTGCCAACAACTCAAGCTCTTGCTGCTCCTCACCGGCCATTGGCAGCGCATCTACAGCACCACAGACATCGGGGCTCCGGGCTTTCCCTGACGAACAGGGCTTGAACCTTTACCACCAGCTGCACCTGGGGGGCCCACTGAAAAAAAACCCAAAAAATCATGAACGTCGGAGGATTGCTCCCACACCGAAAGTGCCAGCCAGTCAAGCTCTTGCTGCTCCTCACTGGCCATTGGCAGCGCATCTACAGCACCACAGACATCGGGGCTCCGGGCTTTCCCTGACGAACAGGGCTTCGACGTTTACCACCAGCTACACCTGGGGGGCCCACTGAAAAAAACCCCAAGAAATCATGAACGTCGGACGATTGCTCCCACACCGAGCGTGCCAGCAACTCAAGCTCTTGCTGCTCCTCCACGCCCATTGGCAGCGCATCTACAGCACCACAGACATCGGGGCTCTGGGCTTTCCCTGACGAACAGGGCTTCGACGTATACCACCAGCTGCGCCTGGGCGCCCACTAAAAAAAAAACCAAAAAATCACGAACGTCGGACGATTGCTCCCACACCGAAAGTGCCAGCCAGTCAAGCTCTTGCTGCTCACCACCGGCCATTGGCAGTGCATCTATAGAACCACAGACATCGGGGCTCCGGGCATTCCCTGACGAACAGGGCTTCGACGTATACCACCAGCTGCGCCTGGGCGCCCGCTGCAGATTAACCCCGAAAAATCACAAACGTCGGACGATTGCTCCCACACTAAAACTGCCAGCCAGTCAAGCACTTGCTGCTCCTCACCGGCCATTGGCAGCCCATCTACAGCAGCACAGACATCGGGGCTCCGGGCATTCCCTGACGAACAGGGCTTCGACGTATACCACCAGCTGCACCTTGGCGCCCACTGCAGAGTAACCCCGAAAAATCATGAACGTCGGACGATTGCTCCCACGCCAAAGGTGCCAGCCAATCAAGCTCTTGCTGCTCCTCACCGGCCATTGGCAGCGCATCTACAGCACCACAGACATCGGGGCTCGGGGCTTTCCCTGACGAACAGGGCTTCGACATTTACCACCAGCTGCACCTGGCCGCCCACTGGAATAAAACCCCGAAAAATCACGAACGTTGGATGATTGCGCCCACACCGAAATTGGCAGCCAGTCAAGCTCTTGCTGCTCCTCCCCGGCCATTGGCAGCGTATCTACAGCACCAGAGACATCGGGGCTCCGGGCTTTCCCTGAAAAACAGGGCTTCGACGTTTACCACCAGCTGCACCTGGGCTCCCAGTGAACGAATAACCCCGAAAATTCACGAACGTCGGACGATTGCTCCCACACCGAAAGTGCCAGCCAGTCAAGCTCTTGCTGCTCCTCCCCGGCCATTGGCAGCGCATCTACAGCACCACAGACTTCGGGGCTCCAGGCTTTCCCTGACGAACAGGGTTCGACATTTACCACCAGCTGCACCTCTGCCCCCATTGGAAAAAAACCCAAGAAAAATCACGAACTTGGGACGATTGCTCCCACACCGAAAGTGCCAACAACTCAAGCTCTTGCTGCTCCTCACCGGCCATTGGCAGCGCATCTACAGCACCACAGACATCGGGGCTCCGGGCTTTCCCTGACGAACAGGGCTTGAACCTTTACCACCAGCTGCACCTTGGGGGCCCACTGAAAAAAACCCCAATAAATCATGAACGTCGGACGATTGCTCCCACACCGAAAGTGCCAGCCAGACAAGCTCTTGCTGCTCCTCACCGGCCATTGGCAGCGCATCTACAGCACCACAGACATCGGGGCTCCGGTCTTTCTGTGACGAACAGGGCTTCGATCTTTACCACCACCTGCACCTGGGCGCCCACTGAAAAAAAACCCAAGAAAAATCACGAACGTCGGACGATTACTCCCACACCGAAAGTGCCAGCCAGTCAAGCTCTTGCTGCTCCTCACCGGCCATTGGCAGCGCATCTACAGCACCACAGACATCGGGGCTCCGGGCTTTCCCTGACGAACAGGGCTTCGACCTTTACCACCACCTGCACCTGGGGGGCCCACTGAAAAAAACCCCAAAAAATCATGAACGTCGGACGATTGCTCCCACACCGAATGTGCCAGCCAGTCAAGCTTCTGCTGCTCCTCCCCGGCCATTGGCAGCGCATCTACAGCACCACAGACATCGGGGCTCCGGGCTTTCCCTGACGAACAGGGCTTCGACGTTTACCACCACCTGCACCTGGGAGCCCACTAAAAAAAAACCCAAGAAAAATCACGAACGTTGGACGATTGCTCCCACACAAAAATGCCAGCCAGTCAAGCTCCTGCTGCTCATCACCGGCCATTGGCAGCGCATCTACAGCACCACAGACATCGGGGCTCCGGGCTTTCCCTGACGAACAGGGCTTCGACGTTTACCACCACCTGCACCTGGGCGCCCACTCCAAAAAAAACCCGAAAAAACACGAACGTCGGACGATTGCTCCCACACAAACAGTTCCAGCCAGTCAAGCTCTTGCTACTCCTCCCCGGCCATTGGCAGCGCATCTACAGCACCACAGACATCGGGGCTCCGGGCTTTCCCTGACGAACAGGGCTTCGACGTTTACCACCAGCTGCACCTGAGCGCTCACTCCAAAAAAACACTGAAAAATCACGAACGTTGGACGATTGCTCCCACACCGAAAGTGCCAGGCAGTCAATCTCCTGCTGCTCCTCCCCGGCCATTGGCAGCGCATCTACAGCAACACAGACATCGGTTCTCCGGGCTTTCCCTGACAAACAAGGCTTCGACGTTTACCACCAGCTGCACCTGGGGGGCCCACTGAAAAAAACCCCGAAAAAGCATGAACGTCGGACGATTGCTCCCACACCGAAAGTGCCAGCCAGTCAAGCTCTTGCTGCTCCTCACCGGCCATTGGCAGCACATCTACAGCACCACAGACATCGGGGCTCCGGGCTTTCCCTGACGAACAGGGCTTCGACCTTTACCACCACCTGCGCCTGGGCGCCCATTGGAAAAAAACCCAAGAAAAATCACGAATGTCGGACGATTGCTCCCACACAGAAAGTGCCAGCCAGTCAAGCTCTTGCTGCTCATCACCGGCCATTAGCAGCGCATCTACAGCACCACAGACATCGGGGCTCCGGGCTTTCCCTGACGAACAGGGCTTCTATGTTTACCACCAGCTGCACCTGAGCGCTCACTCCAAAAAAACACTGAAAAATCACGAACGTCGGACGATTGCTCTCACACCGAAAGTGCCAGAAACTCAAGCTCTTCCTGCTCCTCCCCGGCCATTGGCAGTGCATTTACAGCACCAAAGACATCGGGGCTCCGGGCTTTCCCTGACGAACAGGGCTTCGATGTTTAGCACCAGCTGCACCTGGGCACCCACTGGAAAAAAACCCCGAAAAATCACGAACGTTGGACGATTGCTCCCACACCGAAAGTGTCATCCAGTCAAGCTCTTGCTGCTCCTCACCGGCCATTGGCAGCGCATCTACAGCAACACAGACATTGGGGCTCCGGGCTTTCCCTGACGAACAGGGCTTCGACGTTTATCACCAGCTGCGCCTGGGCGCGCACTTAAAAAATCCCAAAAAATCACGAACGTCGGACGATTGCTCCCACACCAAAAGTGCCAACAACTCAAGCTCTTGCTGCTCCTCACCGGCCATTGGCAGCACATCTACAGCACCACAGACATCGGGGCTCCGGGCTTTCCCTGACGAACAGGGCTTCGACGTTTACCACCAGCTGCATCTGGGGGGCCCACTGTAAAAAACCCCAAGAAATCATGAACGTCGGACGATTGCTCCCACACCGAAAGTGCCAGCCAGACAAGCTCTTGCTGCTCCTCACCGGCCATTGGCAGGGCATCTACAGCACCACAGACATCGGGGCTCCGGGCTTTCCCTGACGAACAGGGCTTCGACGTTTACCACCAGCTGCACCTGGGCACCCACTGGAAAAAAACCCCGAAAAATCACGAACGTCGGACGATTGCTCCCACACCGAAAGTGTCATCCAGTCAAGCTCTTGCTGCTCCTCCCCGGCCATTGGCAGCGCATCTACAGCACCACAGACATCGGGGCTCCGGGCTTTCCCTGACGAACAGGGCTTCGAAGTTTACCACCAGCTGCGCCTGGGCGCCCACTTAAAAAATCCCAAAAAATCACGAATGTCGGACGATTGCTCCCACACTGAAAGTGCCAGCCAGTCAAGCTCTTGCTGCTCCTCACCGGCCATTGGCAGCACATCTACAGCACCACAGACATCGGGGCTCCGGGCTTTCCCTGACGAACAGGGCTTCGACCTTTACCACCACCTGCGCCTGGGCGCCCATTGGAAAAAAACCCAAGAAAAATCACGAATGTCGGACGATTGCTCCCACACAGAAAGTGCCAGCCAGTCAAGCTCTTGCTGCTCATCACCGGCCATTAGCAGCGCATCTACAGCACCACAGACATCGGGGCTCCGGGCTTTCCCTGACGAACAGGGCTTCTATGTTTACCACCAGCTGCACCTGAGCGCTCACTCCAAAAAAACACTGAAAAATCACGAATGTCGGACGATTGCTCCCACACCGAAAGTGCCAGCCAGTCAAGCTCTTGCTGCTCATCACCGGCCATTAGCAGCGCATCTACAGCACCACAGACATCGGGGCTCCGGGCTTTCCCTGACGAACAGGGCTTCGATGTTTAGCACCAGCTGCACCTGGGCGCCCACTCCAAAAAAAACCCGAAATATCACGAACGTCGGACGATTGCTCCCACACAAAAAGTTTCAGCCAGTCAAGCTCTTGCTGCTCCTCCCCGGCCATTGGCAGCGCATCTACAGCAGCACAGACATCGGGGCTCCGGGCTTTCCCTGACGAACAGGGCTTCGACGTTTACCACCACCTGCACCTGGGCGCCCATTGGAAAAAAACCCAAGAAAAATCACGAACGTCGGACGATTACTCCCACACCGAAAGTGCCAGCCAGTCAAGCTCTTGCTGCTCCTCACCGGCCATTGGCAGCGCATCTACAGCAACACAGACATCGGGGCTCCGGGCTTTCCCTGACGAACAGGGCTTCGACCTTTACCACCACCTGCACCTGGGGGGCCCACTGAAAAAAACCCCAAAAAATCATGAACGTCGGACGATTGCTCCCACACCGAATGTGCCAGCCAGTCAAGCTTCTGCTGCTCCTCACCGGCCATTGGCAGCGCATCTACAGCACCACAGACATCGGGGCTCCGGGCTTTCCCTGACGAACAGGGCTTCGACGTTTACCACCACCTGCACCTGGGCGCCCATTGGAAAAAAACCCAAGAAAAATCACGAACGTTGGACGATTGCTCCCACACCGAAAGTGCCAGCCAGTCAAGCTCTTGCTGCTCCTCCCCGGCCATTGGCAGCGCATCTACAGCACCACAGACATCGGGGCTCCGGGCTTTCCCTGACGAACAGGGCTTCGATGTTTAGCACCAGGGGCACATGGGCACCCACTGGAAAAAAAACCCGAAAAATCACGAACGTCGGACGATTGCTCCCACACCGAAAGTGCCAGCCAGCCAAGCTCTTGCTGCTCCTCACCGGCCACTGGCAGCACATCTACAGCACCACAGACATCGGGGCTCCGGGCTTTCCCTGACGAACAGGGCTTCGACGTTTACCACCAGCTACACCTGGGGGGCCCACTGAAAAAAACCCAAGAAAAATCACGAACGTTGGACGATTGCTCCCACACCGAAAGTGCCAGCCAGTCAAGCTCTTGCTGCTCCTCACCAGCCATTGGCAGCGCATCTACAGCACCACAGACATCGGGGCTCCGGGCTTTCCCTGACGAACAGGGCTTCGACGTTTACCACCAGCTGCACCTGGTCGCCCACTCCAAAAAAACCCGAAAATCACGAACGTCAAATGATTGCTCCCACACAAAAAGTGCCAGCCAGTCAAGCTCTTGCTGCTCCTCACCGGCCATTGGCAGCGCATCTACAGCACCACAGACATCGGGCCTCCGGGCTTTCCCTGACGAACAGGGCTTCGACGTTTACCACCACCTGCACCTGGGCGCCCACTCCAAAAAAACCCGAAAAATCACGAACGTCGGACGATTGCTCCAACACCGAAAGTGCCAGCCAGTCAAGCTCCTGCTGCTCCTCACCGGCCATTGGCAGCGCATCTACAGCACCACAGACATCGGGGCTCCGGGCTTTCCCTGACGAACAGGGCTTCGACGTTTACCACCACCTGCACCTGGGCGCCCACTTAAAAAATCCCAAAAAATCACGAATGTCGGACGATTGCTCCCACACCGAAAGTGCCAGCCAGTCAAGCTCTTCCTGCTCATCACCGGCCATTGGCAGCGCATCTACAGCAACACAGACATCGGGGCTCCGGGCTTTCCCTGACGAACAAGGCTTCGACGTTTACCACCAGCTGCACCTGGGGGGCCCACTGAAAAAAACCCCGAAAAAGCATGAACGTCGGACGATTGCTCCGACACCGAAAGTGCCAGCCAGTCAAGCTCTTCCTGCTCATCACCGGCCATTGGCAGCACATCTACAGCACCACAGACATCGGGGCTCCGGGCTTTCCCTGACGAACAGGGCTTCGACCTTTACCACCACCTGCGCCTGGGCGCCCATTGGAAAAAAACCCAAGAAAAATCACGAATGTCGGACGATTGCTCCCACACAGAAAGTGCCAGCCAGTCAAGCTCTTGCTGCTCATCACCGGCCATTAGCAGCGCATCTACAGCACCACAGACATCGGGGCTCCGGGCTTTCCCTGACGAACAGGGCTTCTATGTTTACCACCAGCTGCACCTGAGCGCTCACTCCAAAAAAACACTGAAAAATCACGAACGTTGGACGATTGCTCCCAAACAAAAAGTGCCAGAAACTCAAGCTCTTGCTGCTCCTCACCGGCCATTGGCAGTGCATTTACAGCACCACAGACATCGGGGCTCCGGGCTTTCCCTGACGAACAGGGCTTCGATGTTTAGCACCAGCTGCACCTGGGCGCCCACTCCAAAAAAAACCCGAAATATCACGAACGTCGGACGATTGCTCCCACACAAAAAGTTCCAGCCAGTCAAGCTCTTGCTGCTCCTCCCCGGCCATTGGCAGCGCATCTACAGCACCACAGACATCGGGGCTCCGGGCTTTCCCTGAAGAACAGGGCTTCGACATTTACCACCAGCTGCACCTGGGCGCCCATTGGAAAAAAAGCCAAGAAAAATCACGAACGTCGGGCGATTCCTCCCACACCAAAAGTGCCAGCAACTCAAGCTCTTGCTGCTCATCACCGGCCATTGGCAGCCCATCTACAGCACCACAGACCCTGGGACTCCAGGCTTTCCCTGACGAACAGGGCTTCGACTTTTACCACCACCTGCGCCTGGGAGTCCACTCCAAAAAAACCCAAAAAATCACAAACGTCGGACGCGTGCTCCCACACCGAAAGTGCCAGCCAGTCAAGCTCTTGCTGCTCCTCACCGGCCATTGGCAGCGCATCTACAGCACCACAGACATCGGGGCTCCGGGCTTTCCCTGACGAACAGGGCTTCGATGTTTACCACCAGCTGCGCCTGGGCGCCCACTTAAAAAATTCCAAAAAATCACGAACGTCGGACGATTGCTCCCACACCAAAAGTGCCAACAACCCAAGCTCTTGCTGCTCCTCACCGGCCATTGGCAGCACATCTACAGCACCATGACATCGGGGCTCCGGGCTTTCCCTGACGAAAAGGGCTTCGACGTTTACCACCAGCTGCACCTGGGGGGCCCACTGAAAAAAACCCCAAGAAATCATGAACGTCGGACGATTGCTCCCACACAAAAAGTGCCAGCCAGACAAGCTCTTGCTGCTCCTCACCGGCCATTGGCAGCGCATCTACAGCACCACAGACATCGGGGCTCCGGGCTTTCCCTGACGAACAGGGCTTCGACATTTACCACCAGCTGCACCTGGGCGCCCATTGGAAAAAAACCCAAAAAAATCACGAACGTCGGGCGATTGCTCCCATACCAAAAGTGCCAGCAACTCAAGCTCTTGCTGCTCCTCCCCGGCCATTGGCAGCGCATCTACAGCACCACAGACATCGGGGCTCCGGGCTTTCCCTGACGAACAGGGCTTCGACCTTTACCACCAGCTGCACCTTGGGGGCCCACTGAAAAAAACCCCGAAAATTCATGAACGTCGGACGATTGCTCCCACACCGAAAGTGCCAGCCAGACAAGCTCTTGCTGCTCCTCACCGGCCATTGGCAGCGCATCTACAGCACCACAGACATCGGGGCTCCGGGCTTTCCCTGACGAACAGGGCTTCGACGTTTACCACCAGCTGCACCTGGTCGCCCACTCCAAAAAAACCCGAAAATCACGAACGTCAAACGATTGCTCCCACACCGAAAGTGCCAGCCAGTCAAGCTCTTGCTGCTCCTCACCGGCCATTGGCAGCGCATCTACAGCACCACAGACATCGGGGCTCCGGGCTTTCCCTGACGAACAGGGCTTCGACGTTTACCACCACCTGCACCTGGGCGCCCACTCCAAAAAAAACCCGAAAAAACATGAACGTCGGACGATTGCTCCCACACAAACAGTTCCAGCCAGTCAAGCTCTTGCTACCCCTCCCCGGCCATTGGCAGCGCATCTACAGCACCACAGACATCGGGGCTCCGGGCTTTCCCTGACAAACAGGGCTTCGACGTTTACCACCAGGGGCACATGTGCACCCACTGGAAAAAAACCCCGAAAAATCACGAACGTCGGACGATTGCTCCCACACCGAAAGTGCCAGCCAGCCAAGCTCTTGCTGCTCCTCACCGGCCATTGGCAGCGCATCTACAGCACCACAGACATCGGGGCTCCGGGCTTTCCCTGACGAACAGGGCTTCGACGTTTACCACCAGGGGCACCTGGGCACCCACTGGAAAAAAACCCCGAATAATCATGAACGTCGGACGATTGCTCCCACACCGCAAGTGCCAGCCAGCCAAGCTCTTGCTGCTCCTCACCGGCCATTGGCAGCGCATCTACAGCACCACAGACATCGGGGCTCCGGGCTTTCCCTGTCGAACAGGGCTTCGACGTTTACCACCAACTGCACCTGGTCGCCCACTCCAGAAAAACCCTAAAAATCACGAACGTCGGACGATTGCTCCCACACAAAAAGTGCCAGCCAGTCAAGCTCCTGCTGCTCATCACCGGCCATTGGCAGCGCATCTACAGCACCATGACATCGGGGCTCCGGACTTTCCCTGACGAACAGGGCTTCGACGTTTACCACCAGCTGCACCTGGGGGGCCCACTGTAAAAAACCCCAAGAAATCATGAACGTCGGACCATTGCTCCCACACCGAAAGTGCCAGCCAGACAAGCTCTTGCTGCTCCTCACCGGCCATTGGCAGCGCATCTACAGCACCACAGACATCGGGGCTCCGGGCTTTCCCTGACGAACAGGGCTTCGACGTTTACCACCAGCTGCAACTGGTCGCCCACTCAAAAAAAACCCGAAAATCACGAACGTCAAACGATTGCTCCCACTCAAAAAGTGCCAGCCAGTCAAGCTCTTGCTGCTCCTCACCGGCCATTGGCAGCGCATCTACAGCACCACAGACATCGGGGCTCCGGGCTTTCCCTGACGAACAGGGCTTCGACCTTTACCACCAGCTGCACCTGGTCGCCCACTCCAAAAAAATCCGAAAATCACGAACGTCGGACGATTGCTCCCACACCGAAAGTGCCAGCCAGTCAAGCTCTTGCTGCTCCTCACCGGCCATTGGCAGCGCATCTACAGCACCACAGACATCGGGGCTCCGGGCTTTCCCTGACGAACAGGGCTTCGACGTTTACCACCAGCTGCACCTGGGCCCCCATTGGAAAAAAAACCAAGAAAAATCACGAACGTTGGACGATTGCTGCCACACCTAAAGTGCCAGCAACTCAAGCTCTTGCTGCTCCTCACCGGCCATTGGCAGCGCATCTACAGCACCACAGACATCGGGGCTCCGGGCTTTCCCTGACGAACAGGGCTTTGACATTTACCACCAGCTGCACCTGGGGGGCCCACTGAAAAAAACCCCGAAAAATCATGAACGTCGGACGATTGCTCCCACACCGAAAGTGCCAGTTAGTCAAGCTCTTGCTGCTCCTCCCCGGCCATTGGCAGCACATCTACAGCACCACAGACATCGGGGCTCTGGGCTTTCCCTGACGAACAGGGCTTCGAATTTTACCACCAGCTGCACCTGGGCGCCCACTCCAAAAAAACCCCGAAAAATCACGAACGTCGGACGATTGCTCCCACACCGAAAGTGCCAGCCAGTCAAGCTCTTGCTGCTCCTCACCGGCCATTGGCAGCGCATCTACAGCACCACAGACATCGGGGCTCCGGGCTTTCCCTGACAAACAGGGCTTCGACGTTTACCACCAGCTGCACCTGGGCCCCCATTGGAAAAAAACCCAAGAAAAATCACGAACGTTGGACGATTGCTGCCACACCTAAAGTGCCAGCAACTCAAGCTCTTGCTGCTCCTCACCGGCCATTGGCAGCGCATCTACAGCACCACAGACATCGGGGCTCCGGGCTTTCCCTGACGAACAGGGCTTTGACATTTACCAACAGCTGCACCTGGGGGGCCCACTGAAAAAAACCCCGAAAAATCATGAACGTCGGACGATTGCTCCCACACCGAAAGTGCCAGCCAGTCAAGATCCTGCTGCTCCTCACCGGCCATTGGCAGCGCATCTACAGCACCACAGACACTGGGGCTCCGGGCTTTCCCTGACGAACAGGGCTTCGACGTTTACCGCCACCTGCACCTGGGCGCCCATTGGAAATAAACCCAAGAAAAATCACGAACGTCGGACGATTGCTCCCACACAAAAAGTGCCAGCCAGTCAAGCTCCGGCTGCTCCTCACCGGCCATTGGCAGCGCATCTACAGCACCACAGACATCGGGGCTCCAAGCTTTCCCTGACGAACAGGGCTTCGACGTTTACCACCAGCTGCACCTGGGCACCCACTGGAAAAAAACCCTGAAAAATCATGAACGTCGGACAATTGCTCCCACACCGAAAGTGTCATCCAGTCAAGCTCTTGCTGCTCCTCACCGGCCATTGGCAGCGCATCTACAGCACCACAGACATCGGGGCTCCGGGCTTTCCCTGACGAACAGGGCTTCGACGTTTACCACCAGCTGCACCTGGGCGCCCACGCCAAAAAAACCCGAAAAATCATGAACGTCGGACGATTGCTCCCACACCGAAAGTGCCAGCCAGTCAAGCTCTTGCTGCTCCTCACCGGCCATTGGCAGCGCATCTACAGCACCACAGACATCGGGGCTCCGGGCTTTCCCTGACGAACAGGGCTTCGACGTTTACCACCAGCTGCACCTGGGCGCCCACTGAAAAAAACCCCGAAAAATCACGAACGTCGGACGATTGCTCCCACACCGAAAGTGCCAGCCAGTCAAGCTCCTGCTGCTCCTCACCGGCCATTGGCAGCGCATCTACAGCACCACAGACATCGGGGCTCCGGGCTTTCCCTGACGAACAGGGCTTCGACGTTTACCACTAGCTGCACCTGGTCGCCCACTCCAAAAAAGCCCCGAAAAATCACGAACGTCGGACGATTGCTCCCACACCGAATGTGCCAGCCAGTCAAGCTTCTGCTGCTCCTCACCGGCCATAGGCAGCGCATCTACAGCACCACAGACATCGGGGCTCCGGGCTTTCCCTGACGAACAGGGCTTCGACCTTTACCACCAGCTGCACCTGGGGGGCCCACTGAAAAAAACCCCGAAAAATCATGAACGTCAAACGATTGCTCCCACACCGAAAGTGCCAGCCAGTCAAGCTATTGCTGCTCCTCCCCGGCCATTGGCAGCGCATCTACAGCACCACAGACATCGGGGCTCCGGGCTTTCCCTGACGAACAGGGCTTCGACGTTTACCACCAGCTGCACCTGAGCGCTCACTCTAAAAAAACACCGAAAAATCACGAACGTTGGACGATTGCTCCCACACAAAAAGTGCCAGCCAGTCAAGATCCAGCTGCTCCTCCCCGGCCATTGGCAGCGCATCTACAGCAGCACAGACATCGGGGCTCCGGGCTTTCCCTGACGAACAGGGCTTCGACGTTTACCACCACCTGCACCTGGGTGCCCATTGGAAAAAAACCAAAGAAAAATCACGAACGTTGGACGATTGCTCCCACACCGAAAGTGCCAGCAACTCAAGCCCTTGCTACTCATCACCGGCCATTGGCAGCGCATCTACAGCACCACAGACATCGGGGCTCCGGGCTTTCCCTGACGAACAGGGCTTCGACTTTTACCACCAGCTGCACCTGGGCGCCCACTCAAAAAAAACCCCGAAAAATCACGAACGTCAGACGATTGCTCCCACACCGAAAGTGCCAGCCAGTCAAGCTCTTGCTGCTCATCACCGGCCATTGGCAGCGCATCTACTGCACCACAGACATCGGGGCTCCGGGCTTTCCCTGACGAACAGGGCTTCGACGTTTACCACCAGCTGCACCTGGGCGCCCATTGGAAAAAAACCCAAGAAAAATCACAAACGTTGGACAATTGATCCCACACCGAAAGTGCCAGCAACTCAAGCTGTTGCTGCTCCTCACCGGCCATTGGCAGCGCATCTACAGCACCACAGACGTCGGGGCTCCGGGCTTTCCCTGACGAACAGGGCTTCGACCTTTACCACCAGCTGCACCTGGTCGCCCACTCCAAAAAACCACGAAAAATCACGAACGTTGGACGATTGCTCCCACACCGAAAGTGCCAGCCAGTCAAGGTCTTGCTGCTCCTCACCGGCCATTGGCAGCGCATCTACAGCACCACAGACATCAGGGCTCCGGGCTTTCCCAGACGAACAGGGCTTCGACGTTTACCACCAGCTGCACCGGGTCGCCCACTCCAGAAAAACCCTAAAAATCACGAATGTCAGACGATTGCTCCCACACAAAAAGTGCCAGCCAGTCAGGCTCCTGCTGCTCCTCACCGGCCATTGGCAGCGCATCTACAGCACCACAGACATTGGGGCTCCGGGCTTTCCCTGACGAACAGGGCTTTGACGTTTACCACCACCTGCACCTGGGCGCCCATTGGAAAAAAACCCAAGAAAAATCACGAACGTCGGACGATTGCTCCCACACCGAAAGTGCCAGCCAGTCAAGCTCTTGCTGCTCATCACCGGCCATTGGCAGCGCATCTACAGCACCACAGACATCGGTGCTCCGGGCTTTCCCAGACGAACAGGGCTTCGACGTTTACCACCAGCTGCACCTGGGGAGCCCACTAAAAAAAAACCCAAAAGATCACGAACTTCGGACCATAGCTCCCACACCGAAAGTGCCAGCAACTCAAGCTCTTGCTGCTCCTCACCGGCCATTGGCAGTGCATCTAAAGCGCCACAGACATCGGGGTCCGGGCTTTCCCTGACGAACAGGGCTTCGATGTTTACCACCAGCTGCACCTGGGCGCCCACTCCAAAAAAGCCCCGAAAAATCACGAACGTCGGACGATTGCTCCCACTCCGAAAGTGCCAGCCAGTCAAGCTCCTGCTGCTCATCACCGGCCATTGGCAGCGCATCTACAGCACCACAGACATCGGGGCTCCGGGCTTTCCCTGACGAACAGGGCTTGAACGTTTACCACCAGGGGCACCTGGGCACCCACTGGAAAAAAACCCCAAAAAATCACGAACGTCGGACGATTGCTCCCACACCAAAAGTGCCAGCCAGCCAAGCTCTTGCTGCTCCTCACCGGCCATTGGCAGCGCATCTACAGCACCACAGACATCAGGGCTCCGGGCTTTCCCTGACGAACAGGGCTTCGACGTTTACCACCAGCTGCAACTGGTCGCCCACTCAAAAAAAACCCGAAAATCACGAACGTCGGACGATTGCTCCCACACAAAAAGTGCCAGCCAGTCAAGTTCTTGCTGCTCCTCCCCGGCCATTGGCAGCGCATCTACAGCACCACAGACATCGGGGCTCCGGGCTTTCCCTGACGAACAGGGCTTCGACCTTTACCACCAGCTGCACCTGGTCGCCCACTCCAAAAAAATCCGAAAATCACGAACATCGGACGATTGCTCCCACACCGAAAGTGCCAGCCAGTCAAGCTCTTGCTGCTCCTCACTGGCCATTGGCAGCGCATCTACAGCACCACAGACATCGGGGCTCCGGGCTTTCCCTGACGAACAGGGCTTCGACGTTTACCACCAGCTGCACCTGGTCGCCCACTCCAAAAAAACCCGAAAATCACGAACGTCAAACGATTGCTCCCACACCGAAAGTGCCAGCCAGTCAAGCTCTTGCTGCTCCTCACCGGCCATTGGCAGCGCATCTACAGCACCACAGACATCGGGGCTCCGGGCTTTCCCTGACGAACAGGGCTTCGACGTTTACCACCACCTGCACCTGGGCGCCCACTCCAAAAAAAACCCGAAAAAACATGAACGTCGGACGATTGCTCCCACACAAACAGTTCCAGCCAGTCAAGCTCTTGCTACCCCTCCCCGGCCATTGGCAGCGCATCTACAGCACCACAGACATCGGGGCTCCGGGCTTTCCCTGACAAACAGGGCTTCGACGTTTACCACCAGGGGCACATGTGCACCTACTGGAAAAAAACCCCGAAAAATCACGAACGTCGGACGATTGCTCCCACACCGAAAGTGCCAGCCAGCCAAGCTCTTGCTGCTCCTCACCGGCCATTGGCAGCGCATCTACAGCACCACAGACATCGGGGCTCCGGGCTTTCCCTGACGAGCAGGGCTTCGACTTTTACCACCAGGGGCACCTGGGCACCCACTGGAAAAAAACCCCGAATAATCATGAACGTCGGACGATTGCTCCCACACCGCAAGTGCCAGCCAGCCAAGCTCTTGCT
The DNA here is from genome assembly GCF_036417535.1 of Chlamydotis macqueenii. Classification (NCBI taxonomy): domain Eukaryota; kingdom Metazoa; phylum Chordata; class Aves; order Otidiformes; family Otididae; genus Chlamydotis; species Chlamydotis macqueenii. Next base: position 31,668,889 of record NC_141592.1, on the reverse strand, counting down.
GCTCCTCACCGGCCATTGGCAGCGCATCTACAGCACCACAGACATCGGGGCTCCGGGCTTTCCCTGTCGAACAGGGCTTCGACGTTTACCACCAACTGCACCTGGTCGCCCACTCCAGAAAAACCCTAAAAATCACGAACGTCGGACGATTGCTCCCACACAAAAAGTGCCAGCCAGTCAAGCTCCTGCTGCTCATCACCGGCCATTGGCAGCGCATCTACAGCACCATGACATCGGGGCTCCGGACTTTACCTGACGAACAGGGCTTCGACGTTTACCACCAGCTGCACCTGGGGGGCCCACTGTAAAAAACCCCAAGAAATCATGAACGTCGGACCATTGCTCCCACACCGAAAGTGCCAGCCAGACAAGCTCTTGCTGCTCCTCACCGGCCATTGGCAGCGCATCTACAGCACCACAGACATCGGGGCTCCGGGCTTTCCCTGACAAACAGGGCTTCGACGTTTACCACCAGCTGCAACTGGTCGCCCACTCAAAAAAAACCCGAAAATCACGAACGTCAAACGATTGCTCCCACTCAAAAAGTGCCAGCCAGTCAAGCTCTTGCTGCTCCTCACCGGCCATTGGCAGCGCATCTACAGCACCACAGACATCGGGGCTCCGGGCTTTCCCTGACGAACAGGGCTTCGACCTTTACCACCAGCTGCACCTGGTCGCCCACTCCAAAAAAATCCGAAAATCACGAACGTCGGACGATTGCTCCCACACCGAAAGTGCCAGCCAGTCAAGCTCTTGCTGCTCCTCACCGGCCATTGGCAGCGCATCTACAGCACCACAGACATCGGGGCTCCGGGCTTTCCCTGACGAACAGGGCTTTGACATTTACCACCAGCTGCACCTGGGGGGCCCACTGAAAAAAACCCCGAAAAATCATGAACGTCGGACGATTGCTCCCACACCGAAAGTGCCAGTTAGTCAAGCTCTTGCTGCTCCTCCCCGGCCATTGGCAGCACATCTACAGCACCACAGACATCGGGGCTCTGGGCTTTCCCTGACGAACAGGGCTTCGAATTTTACCACCAGCTGCACCTGGGCGCCCACTCCAAAAAAACCCCGAAAAATCACGAACGTCGGACGATTGCTCCCACACCGAAAGTGCCAGCCAGTCAAGCTCTTGCTGCTCCTCACCGGCCATTGGCAGCGCATCTACAGCACCACAGACATCGGGGCTCCGGGCTTTCCCTGACAAACAGGGCTTCGACGTTTACCACCAGCTGCACCTGGGCCCCCATTGGAAAAAAACCCAAGAAAAATCACGAACGTTGGACGATTGCTGCCACACCTAAAGTGCCAGCAACTCAAGCTCTTGCTGCTCCTCACCGGCCATTGGCAGCGCATCTACAGCACCACAGACATCGGGGCTCCGGGCTTTCCCTGACGAACAGGGCTTTGACATTTACCAACAGCTGCACCTGGGGGGCCCACTGAAAAAAACCCCGAAAAATCATGAACGTCGGACGATTGCTCCCACACCGAAAGTGCCAGCCAGTCAAGATCCTGCTGCTCCTCACCGGCCATTGGCAGCGCATATACAGCACCACAGACACTGGGGCTCCGGGCTTTCCCTGACGAACAGGGCTTCGACGTTTACCGCCACCTGCACCTGGGCGCCCATTGGAAATAAACCCAAGAAAAATCACGAACGTCGGACGATTGCTCCCACACAAAAAGTGCCAGCCAGTCAAGCTCCGGCTGCTCCTCACCGGCCATTGGCAGCGCATCTACAGCACCACAGACATCGGGGCTCCAAGCTTTCCCTGACGAACAGGGCTTCGACGTTTACCACCAGCTGCACCTGGGCACCCACTGGAAAAAAACCCTGAAAAATCATGAACGTCGGACAATTGCTCCCACACCGAAAGTGTCATCCAGTCAAGCTCTTGCTGCTCCTCACCGGCCATTGGCAGCGCATCTACAGCACCACAGACATCGGGGCTCCGGGCTTTCCCTGACGAACAGGGCTTCGACGTTTACCACCAGCTGCACCTGGGCGCCCACGCCAAAAAAACCCGAAAAATCATGAACGTCGGACGATTGCTCCCACACCGAAAGTGCCAGCCAGTCAAGCTCTTGCTGCTCCTCACCGGCCATTGGCAGCGCATCTACAGCACCACAGACATCGGGGCTCCGGGCTTTCCCTGACGAACAGGGCTTCGACGTTTACCACCAGCTGCACCTGGGCGCCCACTGAAAAAAACCCCGAAAAATCACGAACGTCGGACGATTGCTCCCACACCGAAAGTGCCAGCCAGTCAAGCTCCTGCTGCTCCTCACCGGCCATTGGCAGCGCATCTACAGCACCACAGACATCGGGGCTCCGGGCTTTCCCTGACGAACAGGGCTTCGACGTTTACCACTAGCTGCACCTGGTCGCCCACTCCAAAAAAGCCCCGAAAAATCACGAACGTCGGACGATTGCTCCCACACCGAATGTGCCAGCCAGTCAAGCTTCTGCTGCTCCTCACCGGCCATAGGCAGCGCATCTACAGCACCACAGACATCGGGGCTCCGGGCTTTCCCTGACGAACAGGGCTTCGACCTTTACCACCAGCTGCACCTGGGGGGCCCACTGAAAAAAACCCCGAAAAATCATGAACGTCAAACGATTGCTCCCACACCGAAAGTGCCAGCCAGTCAAGCTATTGCTGCTCCTCCCCGGCCATTGGCAGCGCATCTACAGCACCACAGACATCGGGGCTCCGGGCTTTCCCTGACGAACAGGGCTTCGACGTTTACCACCAGCTGCACCTGAGCGCTCACTCTAAAAAAACACCGAAAAATCACGAACGTTGGACGATTGCTCCCACACAAAAAGTGCCAGCCAGTCAAGATCCTGCTGCTCCTCCCCGGCCATTGGCAGCGCATCTACAGCAGCACAGACATCGGGGCTCCGGGCTTTCCCTGACGAACAGGGCTTCGACGTTTACCACCAGCTGCACCTGGGCCCCCATTGGAAAAAAACCAAAGAAAAATCACGAACGTTGGACGATTGCTCCCACACCGAAAGTGCCAGCAACTCAAGCCCTTGCTACTCATCACCGGCCATTGGCAGCGCATCTACAGCACCACAGACATCGGGGCTCCGGGCTTTCCCTGACGAACAGGGCTTCGACTTTTACCACCAGCTGCACCTGGGCGCCCACTCAAAAAAAACCCCGAAAAATCACGAACGTCAGACGATTGCTCCCACACCGAAAGTGCCAGCCAGTCAAGCTCTTGCTGCTCATCACCGGCCATTGGCAGCGCATCTACTGCACCACAGACATCGGGGCTCCGGGCTTTCCCTGACGAACAGGGCTTCGACGTTTACCACCAGCTGCACCTGGGCGCCCATTGGAAAAAAACCCAAGAAAAATCACAAACGTTGGACAATTGATCCCACACCGAAAGTGCCAGCAACTCAAGCTGTTGCTGCTCCTCACCGGCCATTGGCAGCGCATCTACAGCACCACAGACGTCGGGGCTCCGGGCTTTCCCTGACGAACAGGGCTTCGACCTTTACCACCAGCTGCACCTGGTCGCCCACTCCAAAAAACCACGAAAAATCACGAACGTTGGACGATTGCTCCCACACCGAAAGTGCCAGCCAGTCAAGGTCTTGCTGCTCCTCACCGGCCATTGGCAGCGCATCTACAGCACCACAGACATCAGGGCTCCGGGCTTTCCCAGACGAACAGGGCTTCGACGTTTACCACCAGCTGCACCGGGTCGCCCACTCCAGAAAAACCCTAAAAATCACGAATGTCAGACGATTGCTCCCACACAAAATGTGCCAGCCAGTCAGGCTCCTGCTGCTCCTCACCGGCCATTGGCAGCGCATCTACAGCACCACAGACATTGGGGCTCCGGGCTTTCCCTGACGAACAGGGCTTTGACGTTTACCACCACCTGCACCTGGGCGCCCATTGGAAAAAAACCCAAGAAAAATCACGAACGTCGGACGATTGCTCCCACACCGAAAGTGCCAGCCAGTCAAGCTCTTGCTGCTCATCACCGGCCATTGGCAGCGCATCTACAGCACCACAGACATCGGTGCTCCGGGCTTTCCCAGACGAACAGGGCTTCGACGTTTACCACCAGCTGCACCTGGGGAGCCCACTAAAAAAAAACCCAAAAGATCACGAACTTCGGACCATAGCTCCCACACCGAAAGTGCCAGCAACTCAAGCTCTTGCTGCTCCTCACCGGCCATTGGCAGTGCATCTAAAGCGCCACAGACATCGGGGTCCGGGCTTTCCCTGACGAACAGGGCTTCGATGTTTACCACCAGCTGCACCTGGGCGCCCACTCCAAAAAAGCCCCGAAAAATCACGAACGTCGGACGATTGCTCCCACTCCGAAAGTGCCAGCCAGTCAAGCTCCTGCTGCTCATCACCGGCCATTGGCAGCGCATCTACAGCACCACAGACATCGGGGCTCCGGGCTTTCCCTGACGAACAGGGCTTGAACGTTTACCACCAGGGGCACCTGGGCACCCACTGGAAAAAAACCCCAAAAAATCACGAACGTCGGACGATTGCTCCCACACCAAAAGTGCCAGCCAGCCAAGCTCTTGCTGCTCCTCACCGGCCATTGGCAGCGCATCTACAGCACCACAGACATCAGGGCTCCGGGCTTTCCCTGACGAACAGGGCTTCGACGTTTACCACCAGCTGCAACTGGTCGCCCACTCAAAAAAAACCCGAAAATCACGAACGTCGGACGATTGCTCCCACACAAAAAGTGCCAGCCAGTCAAGTTCTTGCTGCTCCTCCCCGGCCATTGGCAGCGCATCTACAGCACCACAGACATCGGGGCTCCGGGCTTTCCCTGACGAACAGGGCTTCGACCTTTACCACCAGCTGCACCTGGTCGCCCACTCCAAAAAAATCCGAAAATCACGAACATCGGACGATTGCTCCCACACAAAAAGTGCCAGCCAGTCAAGCTCTTGCTGCTCCTCACTGGCCATTGGCAGCGCATCTACAGCACCACAGACATCGGGGCTCCGGGCTTTCCCTGACGAACAGGGCTTCGACGTTTACCACCAGCTGCACCTGGGCCCCCATTGGAAAAAAACCCAAAAAAAATCACGAACGTTGGACGATTGCTGCCACACCTAAAGTGCCAGCAACTCAAGCTCTTGCTGTTCCTCACCGGCCATTGGCAGCACATCTACAGCACCACAGACATCGGGGCTCCGGGCTTTCCCTGACGAACAGGGCTTTGACATTTACCACCAGCTGCACCTGGGGGGCCCACTGAAAAAAACCCCGAAAAATCATGAACGTCGGACGATTGCTCCCACACCGAAAGTGCCAGCCAGTCAAGCTCTTGCTGCTCCTCCCCGGCCATTGGCAGCGCATCTACAGCACCACAGACATCGGGGCTCTGGGCTTTCCCTGACGAACAGGGCTTCGAATTTTACCACCAGCTGCACCTGGGCGCCCACTCCAAAAAAACCCCGAAAAATCACGAACGTCGGACGATTGCTCCCACACCGAAAGTGACAGCCAGTCAAGCTCTTGCTTCTCCTCCCCGTCCATTGGCAGCGCATCTACAGCACCACAGACATCGGGGCTCCGGGCTTTCCCTGACGAACAGGGCTTCGACGTTTACCACCAGCTGCACCTGCGGGGCCCACTGAAAAAAAGCCCCGAAAAATCACGAACGTCGGACGATTGCTCCCACACCGAATGTGCCAGCCAGTCAAGCTCCTGCTGCTCCTCACCGGCCATTGGCAGCGCATCTACAGCACCACAGACATCGGGGCTCCGGGCTTTCCCTGATGAACAGGGCTTCGAACTTTACCACCACCTGCACCTGGGGGGCCCACTGAAAAAAACCCCGAAAAATCATGAACGTCAAACGATTTCTCCCACTCCGAAAGTGCCAGCCAGTCAAGCTCTTGCTGCTCCTCACCGGCCATTGGCAGCGCATCTACAGCACCACAGACATCGGGGCTCCGGGCTTTCCCTGACGAACAGGGCTTCGACGTTTACCACCACCTGCACCTGGGCGCCCATTGGAAAAAAACCAAAGAAAAATCACGAACGTTGGACGATTGCTCCCACACCGAAAGTGCCAGCCAGTCAAGCTCTTGCTGCTCCTCCCCGGCCACTGGCAGCGCATCTACAGCACCACAGACATCGGGGCTCCGGGCTTTCCCTGACGAACAGGGCTTCGACGTTTACCACCACCTGCACCTGGGCGCCCACTCCAAAAAAAACCCGAAAAAACACGAACGTCGGACGATTGCTCCCACACAAAAAGTTCCAGCCAGTCAAGCTCTTGCTACTCCTCCCCGGCCATTGGCAGCGCATCTACAGCACCACAGACATCGGGGCTCCGGGCTTTCCCTGACGAACAGGGCTTCGACGTTTACCACCAGGGGCACATGGGCACCCACTGGAAAAAAAACCCCGAAAAATCACGAACGTCGGACGATTGCTCCCACACCAAAAGTGCCAGCCAGCCAAGCTCTTGCTGCTCCTCACCGGCCACTGGCAGCACATCTACAGCACCACAGACATCGGGGCTCCGGGCTTTCCCTGACGAACAGGGCTTCGACGTTTACCACCAGCTGCACCTGGTCGCCCACTCCAAAAAAACCCGAAAATCACGAACGTCAAACGATTGCTCCCACACAAAAAGTGCCAGCCAGTCAAGCTCTTGCTGCTCCTCACCGGCCATTGGCAGCGCATCTACAGCACCACAGACATCGGGGATCCGGGCTTTCCCTGACGAACAGGGCTTCGACGTTTACCACCACCTGCACCTGGGCGCCCACTCCAAAAAAAACCCGAAAAAACATGAACGTCGGACGATTGCTCCCACACAAAAAGTGCCAGCCAGTCAAGCTCTTGCTGCTCCTCACCGGCCATTGGCAGCGCATCTACAGCACCACAGACATCGGGGCTCCGGGCTTTCCCTGACGAACAGGGCTTCGACGTTTACCACCAGCTGCGTCTGGGCGCCCACTAAAAAAAAACCCAAAAGATCACGAACTTCGGACCATAGCTCCCACACCGAAAGTGCCAGCAACTCAAGCTCTTGCTGCACCTCACCGGCCATTGGCAGCGCATCTACAGCACCACAGACATCGGGGCTCCGGGCTTTCCCTGACGAACAGGGCTTCGATGTTTACCACCAGCTGCACCTGGGCGCCCACTCCAAAAAAGCCCCGAAAAATCACGAACGTCGGACGATTGCTCCCACTCCGAAAGTGCCAGCCAGTCAAGCTCTTGCTGCTCCTCCCCGGCCATTGGTAGTGCATCTACAGCACCACAGACATCGGGGCTCCGGGCTTTCCCTGACGAACAGGGCTTCGACCTTTACCACCACCTGCACCTCTACCCCCATTGGAAAAAAACCCAAGAAAAATCACCAACGTTGGACGATTGCTCCCACACCGAAAGTGCCAGCCAGTCAAGCTCTTGCTGCTCATCACCGGCCATTGGCAGCGCATCTACAGCACCACAGACATCGGGGCTCCGGGCTTTCCCTGACGAACAGGGCTTGAACCTTTACCACCACCTGCGCCTCGGAGTCCACTCCAAAAAAACCCAAAAAATCACAAACGTTGGACGATGGCTCCCACACCGAAAGTGCCAGCAACTCAAGCTCTTGCTGCTCCTCACCGGCCATTGGCAGCGCATCTACAGCACCACAGACATCGGGGCTCCGGGCTTTCCCTGACGAACAGGGCTTCGACGTTTACCACCAGCTGCAACTGGTCGCCCACTTCAAAAAATACCCGAAAAATCACGAACGTCGGACGATTGCTCCCACACCGAAAGTGCCAGCCAGTCAAGCTCTTGCTGCTCCTCCCCGGCCATTGGTAGTGCATCTACAGCACCACAGACATCGGGGCTCCGGGCTTTCCCTGACGAACAGGGCTTCGACCTTTACCACCACCTGCACCTCTACCCCCATTGGAAAAAAACCCAAGAAAAATCACCAACGTTGGACGATTGCTCCCACACCGAAAGTGCCAGCCAGTCAAGCTCTTGCTGCTCCTCACCGGCCATTGGCAGCGCATCTACAGCACCACAGACATCGGGGCTCCGGGCTTTCCCTGACGAACAGGGCTTGAACCTTTACCACCACCTGCGCCTCGGAGTCCACTCCAAAAAAACCCAAAAAATCACAAACGTTGGACGATTGCTCCCACACCGAAAGTGCCAGCCAGTCAAGCTCTTGCTGCTCCTCACCGGCCATTGGCAGCGCATCTACAGCACCACAGACATCGGTGCTCCGGGCTTTCCCTGACGAACAGGGCTTCGACGTTTACCACCAGCTGCACCTGGTCGCCCACTTCAAAAAAACCCGAAAAATCACGAACGTCGGACGATTGCTCCCACACCAAAAGTGCCAGCCAGTCAAGCTCCTGCTGCTCCTCACCGGCCATTGGCAGCGCATCTACAGCACCACAGACATCGGGGCTCCGGGCTTTCCCTGACGAACAGGGCTTCGACGTTTACCACCAGCTGCACCTGGGCCCCCATTGGAAAAAAACCCAAGAAAAATCACGAACGTTGGACGATTGCTGCCACACCAAAAGTGCCAGCAACTCAAGCTCTTGCTGCTCCTCACCGGCCATTGGCAGCGCATCTACAGCACCACAGACATCGGGGCTCCGGGCTTTCCCTGACGAACAGGGCTTCGACCTTTACCACCACCTGCACCTCTGCCCCCATTGGAAAAAAACCCAAGAAAAATCACGAACGTTGGACAATTGATCCCACACCGAAAGTGCCAGCAACTCAAGCTGTTGCTGCTCCTCACCGGCCATTGGCAGCGCATCTACAGCACCACAGACACTGGGGCTCCGGGCTTTCCCTGACGAACAGGGCTTCGACCTTTACCACCAGCTGCACCTGGTCGCCCACTCCAAAAAACCACGAAAAATCACGAACGTTGGACGATTGCTCCCACACCGAAAGTGCCAGCCAGTCAAGGTCTTGCTGCTCCTCACCGGCCATTGGCAGCGCATCTACAGCACCACAGACATCAGGGCTCCGGGCTTTCCCTGACGAACAGGGCTTCGACTTTTACCACCAGCTGCACCGGGTCGCCCACTCCAGAAAAACCCTAAAAATCACGAATGTCGGACGATTGCTCCCACACAAAAAGTGCCAGCCAGTCAAGCTCCTGCTGCTCCTCACCGGCCATTGGCAGCGCATCTACAGCACCACAGACATTGGGGCTCCGGGCTTTCCCTGACGAACAGGGCTTCGACGTTTACCACCACCTGCAACTGGGCGCCCATTGGAAAAAAACCCAAGAAAAATCACCAACGTTGGACGATTGCTCCCACACCGAAAGTGCCAGCCAGTCAAGCTCTTGCTGCTCATCACCGGCCATTGGCAGCGCATCTACAGCACCACAGACATCGGGGCTCCGGGCTTTCCCTGACGAACAGGGCTTGAACCTTTACCACCACCTGCGCCTCGGAGTCCACTCCAAAAAAACCCAAAAAATCACAAACGTTGGACGATGGCTCCCACACCGAAAGTGCCAGCAACTCAAGCTCTTGCTGCTCCTCACCGGCCATTGGCAGCGCATCTACAGCACCACAGACATCGGGGCTCCGGGCTTTCCCTGACGAACAGGGCTTCGACGTTTACCACCAGCTGCAACTGGTCGCCCACTTCAAAAAATCCCCGAAAAATCACGAACGTCGGACGATTGCTCCCACACCGAAAGTGCCAGCCAGTCAAGCTCTTGCTGCTCCTCCCCGGCCATTGGTAGTGCATCTACAGCACCACAGACATCGGGGCTCCGGGCTTTCCCTGACGAACAGGGCTTCGACCTTTACCACCACCTGCACCTCTACCCCCATTGGAAAAAAACCCAAGAAAAATCACCAACGTTGGACGATTGCTCCCACACCGAAAGTGCCAGCCAGTCAAGCTCTTGCTGCTCCTCACCGGCCATTGGCAGCGCATCTACAGCACCACAGACATCGGGGCTCCGGGCTTTCCCTGACGAACAGGGCTTGAACCTTTACCACCACCTGCGCCTCGGAGTCCACTCCAAAAAAACCCAAAAAATCACAAACGTTGGACGATTGCTCCCACACCGAAAGTGCCAGCCAGTCAAGCTCTTGCTGCTCCTCACCGGCCATTGGCAGCGCATCTACAGCACCACAGACATCGGTGCTCCGGGCTTTCCCTGACGAACAGGGCTTCGACGTTTACCACCAGCTGCACCTGGTCGCCCACTTCAAAAAAACCCGAAAAATCACGAACGTCGGACGATTGCTCCCACACCAAAAGTGCCAGCCAGTCAAGCTCCTGCTGCTCCTCACCGGCCATTGGCAGCGCATCTACAGCACCACAGACATCGGGGCTCCGGGCTTTCCCTGACGAACAGGGCTTCGACGTTTACCACCAGCTGCACCTGGGCCCCCATTGGAAAAAAACCCAAGAAAAATCACGAACGTTGGACGATTGCTGCCACACCAAAAGTGCCAGCAACTCAAGCTCTTGCTGCTCCTCACCGGCCATTGGCAGCGCATCTACAGCACCACAGACATCGGGGCTCCGGGCTTTCCCTGACGAACAGGGCTTCGACCTTTACCACCACCTGCACCTCTGCCCCCATTGGAAAAAAACCCAAGAAAAATCACGAACGTTGGACAATTGATCCCACACCGAAAGTGCCAGCAACTCAAGCTGTTGCTGCTCCTCACCGGCCATTGGCAGCGCATCTACAGCACCACAGACACTGGGGCTCCGGGCTTTCCCTGACGAACAGGGCTTCGACCTTTACCACCAGCTGCACCTGGTCGCCCACTCCAAAAAACCACGAAAAATCACGAACGTTGGACGATTGCTCCCACACCGAAAGTGCCAGCCAGTCAAGGTCTTGCTGCTCCTCACCGGCCATTGGCAGCGCATCTACAGCACCACAGACATCAGGGCTCCGGGCTTTCCCTGACGAACAGGGCTTCGACTTTTACCACCAGCTGCACCGGGTCGCCCACTCCAGAAAAACCCTAAAAATCACGAATGTCGGACGATTGCTCCCACACAAAAAGTGCCAGCCAGTCAAGCTCCTGCTGCTCCTCACCGGCCATTGGCAGCGCATCTACAGCACCACAGACATTGGGGCTCCGGGCTTTCCCTGACGAACAGGGCTTCGACGTTTACCACCACCTGCAACTGGGCGCCCATTGGAAAAAAACCCAAGAAAAATCACGAACGTCGGACGATTGCTCCCACGCCGAAAGTGCCAGCCAGTCAAGCTCTTGCTGCTCATCACCGGCCATTGGCAGCGCATCTACAGCACCACAGACATCGGTGCTCCGGGCTTTCCCAGACGAACAGGGCTTCGACGTTTACCACCAGCTGCACCTGGGGAGCCCACTAAAAAAAAAACCAAAAGATCACGAACTTCGGACCATAGTTCCCACACCGAAAGTGCCAGCAACTCAAGCTCTTGCTGCTCCTCACCGGCCATTGGCAGCGCATCTAAAGCGCCACAGACATCGGGGCTCCGGGCTTTCCCTGACGAACAGGGCTTCGATGTTTACCACCAGCTGCACCTGGGCGCCCACTCCAAAAAAGCCCCGAAAAATCACGAACGTCGGACGATTGCTCCCACACCGAAAGTGCCAGCCAGTCAAGCTCCTGCTGCTCATCACCGGCCATTGGCAGCGCATCTAGAGCACCACAGACATCGGGGCTCCGGGCTTTCCCTGACGAACAGGGCTTGAACATTTACCACCAGGGGCACCTGGGCACCTACTGGAAAAAAACCGCAAAAAATCACGAACGTCGGACGATTGCTCCCACACCAAAAGTGCCAGCCAGCCAAGCTCTTGCTGCTCCTCACCGGCCATTGGCAGCGCATCTACAGCACCACAGACATCAGGGCTCCGGGCTTTCCCTGACGAACAGGGCTTCGACGTTTACCACCAGCTGCAACTGGTCGCCCACTCAAAAAAAACCCGAAAATCACGAACGTCGGACCATTGCTCCCACACAAAAAGTGCCAGCCAGTCAAGTTCTTGCTGCTCCTCCCCGGCCATTGGCAGCGCATCTACAGCACCACAGACATCAGGGTTCCGGGCTTTCCCTGACGAACAGGGCTTCGACCTTTACCACCAGCTGCACCTGGTCGCCCACTCCAAAAAAATCCGAAAATCACGAACATCGGACGATTACTCCCACACCGAAAGTGCCAGCCAGTCAAGCTCTTGCTGCTCCTCACCGGCCATTGGCAGCGCATCTACAGCACCACAGACATCGGGGCTCCGGGCTTTCCCTGACGAACAGGGCTTCGACGTTTACCACCAGCTGCACCTGGGCCCCCATTGGAAAAAAACCCAAGAAAAATCACGAACGTTGGACGATTGCTGCCACACCTAAAGTGCCAGCAACTCAAGCTCTTGCTGCTCCTCACCGGCCATTGGCAGCACATCTACAGCACCACAGACATCGGGGCTCCGGGCTTTCCCTGACGAACAGGGCTTTGACATTTACCACCAGCTGCACCTGGGGGGCCCACTGAAAAAAACCCCGAAAAATCATGAACGTCGGACGATTGCTCCCACACCGAAAGCGCCAGCCAGTCAAGCTCTTGCTGCTCCTCCCCGGCCATTGGCAGCGCATCTACAGCACCACAGACATCGGGGCTCTGGGCTTTCCCTGACGAACAGGGCTTCGAATTTTACCACCAGCTGCACCTGGGCGCCCACTCCAAAAAAACCCCGAAAAATCACGAACGTCGGACGATTGCTCCCACACCGAAAGTGCCAGCCAGTCAAGCTCTTGCTGCTCCTCCCCGGCCATTGGCAGCGCATCTACAGCACCACAGACATCGGGGCTCCGGGCTTTCCCTGACGAACAGGGCTTCGACGTTTACCACTAGCTGCACCTGCGGGGCCCACTGAAAAAAAGCCCCGAAAAATCACGAACGTTGGACGATTGCTCCCACACAAAAAGTGCCAGCCAGTCAAGCTCCTGCTGCTCCTCCCCGGCCATTGGCAGCGCATCTACAGCACCACAGACATCGGGGCTCCGGGCTTTCCCTGACGAACAGGGCTTCGACCTTTACCACGACCTGCACCTCTGCACCCATTGGAAAAAAACCCAAGAAAAATCACGAACGTTGGACAATTGCTCCCACACCGAAAGTGCCAGCCAGTCAAGCTCTTGCTGCTCATCACCGGCCATTGGCAGCGCATGTACTGCACCAGAGACATCGGGGCTCCGGGCTTTCCCAGACGAACAGGGCTTCGACGTTTACCACCAGCTGCACCTGGGCGCCCATTGGAAAAAAACCCAAGAAAAATCACGAACGTTGGACAATTGATCCCACACCGAAAGTGCCAGCAACTCAAGCTCTTGCTGCTCCTCACCGGCCATTGGCAGCGCATCTACAGCACCACAGACACTGGGGCTCCGGGCTTTCCCTGACGAACAGGGCTTCAACCTTTACCACCAGCTGCACCTGGTTGCCCACTCCAAAAAACCACGAAAAATCACGAACGTTGGACGATTTCTCCCACACCGAAAGTGCCAGCCAGTCAAGGTCTTGCTGCTCCTCACCGGCCATTGGCAGCGCATCTACAGCACCACAGACATCAGGGCTCCGGGCTTTCCCTGACGAACAGGGCTTCGACGTTTACCACCAGCTGCACCGGGTCGCCCACTCCAGAAAAACCCTAAAAATCACGAATGTCGGACGATTGCTCCCACACAAAAAGTGCCAGCCAGTCAAGCTCCTGCTGCTCCTCACCGGCCATTGGCAGCGCATCTACAGCACCACAGACATTGGGGCTCCGGGCTTTCCCTGACGAACAGTGCTTCGACATTTACCACCACCTGCACCTGGGCGCCCATTGGAAAAAAACCCAAGAAAAATCACGAACGTTGGACGATTTCTCCCACACCGAAAGTGCCAGCCAGTCAAGCTCTTGCTGCTCATCACCGGCCATTGGCAGCGCATCTACAGCACCACAGACATCAGGGCTCCGGGCTTTCCCTGACGAACAGGGCTTCGACGTTTACCACCAGCTGCAACTGGTCGCCCACTCAAAACAAACCCGAAAATCACGAACGTCGGACGATTGCTCCCACACAAAAAGTGCCAGCCAGTCAAGTTCTTGCTGCTCCTCCCCGGCCATTGGCAGCGCATCTACAGCACCACAGACATCGGGGCTCCGGGCTTTCCCTGACGAACAGGGCTTCGACCTTTACCACCAGCTGCACCTGGTCGCCCACTCCAAAAAAATCCGAAAATCACGAACGTCAGACGATTGCTCCCACACCGAAAGTGCCAGCCAGTCAAGCTCTTGCTGCTCCTCACCGGCCATTGGCAGCGCATCTACAGCACCACAGACATCGGGGCTCCGGGCTTTCCCTGACGAACAGGGCTTCGACGATTACCACCAGCTGCACCTGGGCCCCCATTGGAAAAAAACCCAAGAAAAATCACGAACGTTGGACGATTGCTGCCACACCTAAAGTGCCAGCAACTCAAGCTCTTGCTGCTCCTCACCGGCCATTGGCAGCGCATCTACAGCACCACAGACATCGGGGCTCCGGGCTTTCCCTGACGAACAGGGCTTTGACATTTACCACCAGCTGCACCTGGGGGGCCCACTGAAAAAAACCCCGAAAAATCACGAACGTCGGACGATTGCTCCCACACCGAAAGTGCCAGCCAGTCAAGCTCTTGCTGCTCCTCCCCGGCCATTGGCAGCGCATCTACAGCACCACAGACATCGGGGCTCTGGGCTTTCCCTGAGGAACAGGGCTTCGAATTTTACCACCAGCTGCACCTGGGCGCCCACTCCAAAAAAACCCCGAAAAATCACGAACGTCGGACGATTGCTCCCACACCGAAAGTGCCAGCCAGTCAAGCTCCTGCTGCTCCTCCCCGGCCACTGGCAGCGCATCTACAGCACCACAGACATCGGGGCTCCGGGCTTTCCCTGACGAACAGGGCTTCGACGTTTACCACCAGCTGCACCTGGGCGCCCACTCCAAAAAAAACCCGAAAAAACACGAACGTCGGACGATTGCTCCCACACAAACAGTTCCAGCCAGTCAAGCTCTTGCTACTCCTCCCCGGCCATTGGCAGCGCATCTACAGCACCACAGACATCGGGGCTCCGGGCTTTCCCTGACGAACAGGGCTTCGACGTTTACCACCAGGGGCACATGGGCACCAACTGGAAAAAAAACCCCGAAAAATCACGAACGTCGGACGATTGCTCCCACACCGAAAGTGCCAGCCAGCCAAGCTCTTGCTGCTCCTCACCGGCCACTGGCAGCACATCTACAGCACCACAGACATCGGGGCTCCGGGCTTTCCCTGACGAACAGGGCTTCGACGTTTACCACCACCTGCACCTGGGCGCCCATTGGAAAAAAACCGAAGAAAAATCACGAACGTCGGACGATTGCTCCCACACCGAAAGTGCCAGCCACTCAAGCTCTTGCTGCTCATCACCGGCCATAGGCAGCGCATCTACAGCACCACAGACATCGGTGCTCCGGGCTTTCCCAGACGAACAGGGCTTCGACGTTTACCACCAGCTGCACCTGGGGAGCCCACTAAAAAAAAACCCAAAAGATCACGAACTTCGGACCATAGCTCCCACACCGAAAGTGCCAGCAACTCAAGCTCTTGCTGCTCCTCACCGGCCATTGGCAGCGCATCTAAAGCGCCACAGACATCGGGGCTCCGGGCTTTCCCTGACGAACAGGGCTTCGATGTTTACCACCAGCTGCACCTGGGCGCCCACTCCAAAAAAGCCCCGAAAAATCAGGAACGTCGGACGATTGCTCCCACTCCGAAAGTGCCAGCCAGTCAAGCTCCTGCTGCTCATCACCGGCCATTGGCAGCGCATCTACAGCACCACAGACATCGGGGCTCCGGGCTTTCCCTGACGAACAGGGCTTGAACGTTTACCACCAGGGGCACCTGGGCACCTACTGGAAAAAAACCGCAAAAAATCACGAACGTCGGACGATTGCTCCCACACCAAAAGTGCCAGCCAGCCAAGCTCTTGCTGCTCCTCACCGGCCATTGGCAGCGCATCTACAGCACCACAGACATCAGGGCTCCGGGCTTTCCCTGACGAACAGGGCTTCGACGTTTACCACCAGCTGCAACTGGTCGCCCACTCAAAAAAAACCCGAAAATCACGAACGTCGGACGATTGCTCCCACACAAAAAGTGCCAGCCAGTCAAGTTCTTGCTGCTCCTCCCCAGCCATTGGCAGCGCATCTACAGCACCACAGACATCGGGGCTCCGGGCTTTCCCTGACGAACAGGGCTTCGACCTTTACCACCAGCTGCACCTGGTCGCCCACTCCAAAAAAATCCGAAAATCACGAACATCGGACGATTGCTCCCACACCGAAAGTGCCAGCCAGTCAAGCTCTTGCTGCTCCTCACCGGCCATTGGCAGCGCATCTACAGCACCACAGACATCGGGGCTCCGGGCTTTCCCTGACGAACAGGGCTTTGACATTTACCACCAGCTGCACTTGGGGGGCCCACTGAAAAAAACCCCGAAAAATCATGAACGTCGGACGATTGCTCCCACACCGAAAGTGCCAGCCAGTCAAGCTCTTGCTGCTCCTACCCGGCCATTGGCAGCGCATCTACAGCACCACAGACATCGGGGCTCTGGGCTTTCCCTGACGAACAGGGCTTCGAATTTTACCACCATCTGCACCTGGGCGCCCACTCCAAAAAAACCCCGAAAAATCACGAACGTCGGACGATTGCTCCCACACCGAAAGTGCCAGCCAGTCAAGCTCTTGCTGCTCCTCCCCGGCCATTGGCAGCGCATCTACAGCACCACAGACATCGGGGCTCCGGGCTTTCCCTGACGAACAGGGCTTCGACGTTTACCACTAGCTGCACCTGCGGGGCCCACTGAAAAAAAGCCCCGAAAAATCACGAACGTCGGACGATTGCTCCCACACCGAATGTGCCAGCCAGTCAAGCTCCTGCTGCTCCTCACCGGCCATTGGCAGCGCATCTACAGCACCACAGACATCGGGGCTCCGGGCTTTCCCTGATGAACAGGGCTTCGACCTTTACCACCACCTGCACCGGGGGGGCCCACTGAAAAAAACCCCGAAAAATCATGAACGTCAAACAATTGCTCCCACACCGAAAGTGCCAGCCAGTCAAGCTCTTGCTGCTCCTCACCGGCCATTGGCAGCGCATCTA
Source organism: Chlamydotis macqueenii (assembly GCF_036417535.1). Lineage (NCBI taxonomy): Eukaryota > Metazoa > Chordata > Aves > Otidiformes > Otididae > Chlamydotis > Chlamydotis macqueenii. The sequence continues at coordinate 31,651,684 of NC_141592.1, read as the reverse complement.
CAGCACCACAGACATCGGGGCTCCGGGCTTTCCCTGACGAACAGGGCTTCGACGTTTACCACCACCTGCACCTGGGCGCCCATTGGAAAAAAACCAAAGAAAAATCACGAACGTTGGACGATTGCTCCCACACCGAAAGTGCCAGCCAGTCAAGCTCTTGCTGCTCCTCACCGGCCATTGGCAGCGCATCTACAGCACCACAGACATCGGGGCTCCGGGCTTTCCCTGATGAACAGGGCTTCGACCTTTACCACCACCTGCGCCTCTGCCCCCATTGGAAAAAAACCCAAGAAAAATCACCAACGTTGGACGATTGCTCCCACACCGAAAGTGCCAGCCAGTCAAGCTCTTGCTGCTCATCACCGGCCATTGGCAGCGCATCTACTGCACCACAGACATCGGGGCTCCGGGCTTTCCCAGACGAACAGGGCTTCTACGTTTACCACCAGCTGCACCTGGGCGCCCATTGGAAAAAAACCCAAGAAAAATCACGAACGTTGGACAATTGATCCCACACCGAAAGTGCCAGCAACTCAAGCTGTTGCTGCTCCTCACCGGCCATTGGCAGCGCATCTACAGCACCACAGACACTGGGGCTCCGGGCTTTCCCTGACGAATAGGGCTTCAACCTTTACCACCAGCTGCACCTGGTCGCCCACTCCAAAAAACCACGAAAAATCACGAACGTTGGACGATTGCTCCCACACCGAAAGTGCCAGCCAGTCAAGGTCTTGCTGCTCCTCACCGGCCATTGGCAGCGCATCTACAGCATCACAGACATCAGGGCTCCGGGCTTTCCCTGACGAACAGGGCTTCGACGTTTACCACCAGCTGCACCGGGTCGCCCACTCCAGAAAAACCCTAAAAATCACGAATGTCGGACGATTGCTCCCACACAAAAAGTGCCAGCCAGTCAAGCTCCTGCTGCTCCTCACCGGCCATTGGCAGCGCATCTACAGCACCACAGACATTGGGGCTCCCGGCTTTCCCTGACGAACAGGGCTTCGATGTTTACCACCACCTGCACCTGGGCGCCCATTGGAAAAAAACCCAAGAAAAATCACGAACGTCGGACGATTGCTCCCACACCGAAAGTGCCAGCCAGTCAAGCTCTTGCTGCTCATCACCGGCCATTGGCAGCGCATCTACAGCACCACAGACATCGGTGCTCCGGGCTTTCCCAGACGAACAGGGCTTCGACGTTTACCACCAGCTGCACCTGGGGAGCCCACTAAAAAAAAACCCAAAAGATCACGAACTTCGGACCATAGCTCCCACACCGAAAGTGCCAGCAATTCAAGCTCTTGCTGCTCCTCACCGGCCATTGGCAGCGCATCTACAGCACCACAGACATCGGGGCTCCGGGCTTTCCCTGACGAACAGGGCTTCGATGTTTACCACCAGCTGCACCTGGGCGCCCACTCCAAAAAAGCCCCGAAAAATCACGAACGTCGGACCATTGCTCCCACACCGAAAGTGCCAGCCAGTCAAGCTCTTGCTGCTCATCACCGGCCATTGGCAGCGCATCTACAGCACCACAGACATCGGGGCTCCGGGCTTTCCCTGACGAACAGGGCTTGAACGTTTACCACCACCTGCACCTGGGCGCCCACTCCAAAAAAAACCCGAAAACTCACGAACGTCAGACGATTGCTCCCACACAAAAAGTGCCAGCCAGTCAAGCTCCTGCTGCTCCTCACTGGCCATTGGCAGCGCATCTACAGCACCACAGACATCGGGGCTCCGAGCTTTCCCTGACGAACAGGGCTTCGATATTTACCACCTGCTGCACCTGGGCGCCCACTGGAAAAATCCCTGAAAAAACACGAACGTCGGACGATTGCTCCCACACCGAAAGTGCCAGCCAGTCAAGCTCTTGCTGCTCCTCCCCGGCCATTGGCAGCGCATCTACAGCACCACAGACATCGGGGCTCCGGGCTTTCCCTGACGAACAGGGCTTCGACGTTTACCACCAGCTGCAGCTGGTGGCCCCACTGAAAAAAACCCCGAAAAAGCATGAACGTCGGACGATTGATCCCACACCAAAAGTGCCAGCCAGTCAAGCTCTTGCTGCTCCTCACCGGCCATTGGCAGCGCATCTACAGCACCACAGACATCGGGGCTCCGGGCTTTCCCTGACGAACAGGGCTTCGACGTTTACCACCACCTGCACCTGGGCGCCCATTGGAAAAAAACCCAAGAAAAATCACGAACGTTGGACGATTGCTCCCACACCGAAAGTGCCAGCAACTCAAGCTCTTGCTGCTCATCACCGGCCATTGGCAGCGCATCTACAGCACCACAGACATTGGGGCTCCGGGCTTTCCCTGACGAACAGGGCTTCGACGTTTACCACCAGCTGCACCTGGGCGCCCACTCCAGAAAAACCCTAAAATCACGAACGTCGGACGATTGCTCCCACAAAAAAAGTGCCAGCCAGTCAAGCTCCTGGTGCTCCTCACCGGCCATTGGCAGCGCATCTACAGCACCACACACATTGGGGCTCCGGGCTTTCCCTGACGAACAGGGCTTCGACGTTTACCACCACCTGCACCTGGGCGCCCATTGGAAAAAAACCCAAGAAAAATCACGAACGTCGGACGATTGCTGCCACACAAAAAGGGCCAGCCAGTCAAGCTCCTGCTGCTCCTCACCGGCCTTTGGCAGCGCATCTACAGCACCACAGACATCGGGGCTCTGGGCTTTCCCTGACGAACAGGGCTTCGACGTTTACCACCAGCTGCACCTGGGAGCCCACTCCAAAAAACACGAAAAATCACGAACGTTGGACGATTGCTCCCACACAAAAAGTGCCAGCCAGTCAAGCTCTTGCTGCTCCTCAGCGGCCATTGGCAGCGCATCTACAGCACCACAGACATCGGGGCTCCGGGCTTTCCCTGACGAACAGGGCTTTGACGTTTACCACCAGCTGCACCTGGGCGCCCACTCCAGAAAAACCCGAAAAATCACGAACGTCAGGCGATTGCTCCCACACAAACGTGCCAGCCAGTCAAGCTCCTGCTGCTCCTCACCGGCCATTGGCAGCCCATCTACAGCACCACAAACATCGGGGCTCCGAGCTTTCCCTGACGAACAGGGCTTCAATATTTACCACCTGCTGCACCTGGGCGCCCACTGGAAAAATCCCTGAAAAATTACGAACGTCGGACGATTGCTCCCACACCGAAAGTGCCAGCCAGTCAAGCTCTTGCTGCTCCTCACCGGCCATTGGCAGCGCATCTACAGCACCACAGACATCGGGGCTCCGGGCTTTCCCTGACGAACAGGGCTTTGACATTTACCACCAGCTGCACCTGGGGGGCCCACTGAAAAAAACCCCGAAAAAGCATGAACGTCGGACGATTGCTCCGACACCGAAAGTGCCAGCCAGTCAAGCTCTTGCTGCTCCTCCCCGGCCATTGGCAGCACATCTACAGCACCACAGACATCGGGGCTCCGGGCTTTCCCTGACGAACAGGGCTTCGACCTTTACCACCACCTGCACCTCTACCCCCATTGGAAAAAAACCCAAGAAAAATCACCAACGTTGGACGATTGCTCCCACACCGAAAGTGCCAGCCAGTCAAGCTCTTGCTGCTCATCACCGGACATTGGCAGCGCATCTACAGCACCACAGACATCGGGGCTCCGGGCTTTCCCTGACGAACAGGGCTTGAACCTTTACCACCACCTGCACCTCGGAGTCCACTCCAAAAAAACCCAAAAAATCACAAACGTTGGACGATTGCTCCCACACCGAAAGTGCCAGCCAGTCAAGCTCTTGCTGCTCGTCACCGGCCATTCGCAGCGCATCTACAGCACCACAGACATCGGGGCTCCGGGCTTTCCCTGACGAACAGGGCTTCGACGTTTACCACCACCTGCATCTGGGCGCCCATTGGAAAAAAACCCAAGAAAAATCATGAACGTTGGACGATTGCTCCCACACCAAAAGTGCCAGCAACTCAAGCTCTTGCTGCTCCTCACCGGCCATTGGCAGCGCATCTACAGCACCACAGACATCGGGGCTCCGGGCTTTCCCTGACGAACAGGGCTTCGACGTTTACCACCACCTGCACCTGGTCGCCCACTCCAAAAAACCCAAAAAAAATCACGAACGTCGGACGATTGCTCCCACACCGAATGTGCCAGGCAGTCAAGCTCTTGCTGCTCCTCCCCGGCCATTGGCAGCGCATCTACAGCACCACAGACATCGGGGCTCCGGGCTTTCCCTGACGAACAGGGCTTCGACGTTTACCACCAGCTGCACCTGGGGAGCCAACTGAAAAAAGCCCCGAAAAATCATGAACGTCGGACGATTGCTCCCACACCGAAAGTGCTAGCCAGTCAAGCTCTTGCTGCTCCTCAGCGGCCATTGGCAGCGCATCTACAGCACCACAGACATCGGGGCTCCACGCTTTCCCTGACGAACAGGGCTTCGACGTTTACCACCAGCTGCACCTGCTCGCCCACGCCAAAAAAACCCGAAAAATCACGAACGTCGGACGATTGCTCCCACACCGAAAGTGCCAGCCAGTCAAGCTCTTGCTGCTCATCACCGGCCATTGGCAGCGCATCTACAGCACCACAGACATCGGGGCTCCGGGCTTTCCCTGACGAACAGGGCTTCGACGTTTACCACCAGCTGCACCTGGGCGCCCACTCCAGAAAAACCCCTAAAATCACGAACGTCAGACGATTGCTCCCACACCGAACGTGCCAGCCAGTCAAGCTCCTGCTGCTCCTCACTGGCCATTGGCAGCGCATCTACAGCACCACAAACATCGGGGCTCCGAGCTTTCCCTGACGAACAGGGCTTCGATATTTTCCACCTGCTGCACCTGGGCGCCCACTGGAAAAATCCCTGAAAAAACACGAACGTCGGACGATTGCTCCCACACCGAAAGTGCCAGCCAGTCAAGCTCTTGCTGCTCCTCCCCGGCCATTGGCAGCGCATCTACAGCACCACAGACATCGGGGCTCCGGGCTTTCCCTGACGAACAGGGCTTCGACGTTTACCACCAGCTGCAGCTGGTGGCCCCACTGAAAAAAACCCCGAAAAAGCATGAACGTCGGACGATTGATCCCACACCAAAAGTGCCAGCCAGTCAAGCTCTTGCTGCTCCTCACCGGCCATTGGCAGCGCATCTACAGCACCACAGACATCGGGGCTCCGGGCTTTCCCTGACGAACAGGGCTTCGACGTTTACCACCACCTGCACCTGGGCGCCCATTGGAAAAAAACCCAAGAAAAATCACGAACGTTGGACGATTGCTCCCACACCGAAAGTGCCAGCAACTCAAGCTCTTGCTGCTCATCACCGGCCATTGGCAGCGCATCTACAGCACCACAGACATTGGGGCTCCGGGCTTTCCCTGACGAACAGGGCTTCGACGTTTACCACCAGCTGCACCTGGGCGCCCACTCCAGAAAAACCCTAAAATCACGAACGTCGGACGATTGCTCCCACAAAAAAAGTGCCAGCCAGTCAAGCTCCTGGTGCTCCTCACCGGCCATTGGCAGCGCATCTACAGCACCACACACATTGGGGCTCCGGGCTTTCCCTGACGAACAGGGCTTCGACGTTTACCACCACCTGCACCTGGGCGCCCATTGGAAAAAAACCCAAGAAAAATCACGAACGTCGGACGATTGCTGCCACACAAAAAGGGCCAGCCAGTCAAGCTCCTGCTGCTCCTCACCGGCCTTTGGCAGCGCATCTACAGCACCACAGACATCGGGGCTCTGGGCTTTCCCTGACGAACAGGGCTTCGACGTTTACCACCAGCTGCACCTGGGAGCCCACTCCAAAAAACACGAAAAATCACGAACGTTGGACGATTGCTCCCACACAAAAAGTGCCAGCCAGTCAAGCTCTTGCTGCTCCTCAGCGGCCATTGGCAGCGCATCTACAGCACCACAGACATCGGGGCTCCGGGCTTTCCCTGACGAACAGGGCTTTGACGTTTACCACCAGCTGCACCTGGGCGCCCACTCCAGAAAAACCCGAAAAATCACGAACGTCAGGCGATTGCTCCCACACAAACGTGCCAGCCAGTCAAGCTCCTGCTGCTCCTCACCGGCCATTGGCAGCCCATCTACAGCACCACAAACATCGGGGCTCCGAGCTTTCCCTGACGAACAGGGCTTCAATATTTACCACCTGCTGCACCTGGGCGCCCACTGGAAAAATCCCTGAAAAATTACGAACGTCGGACGATTGCTCCCACACCGAAAGTGCCAGCCAGTCAAGCTCTTGCTGCTCCTCACCGGCCATTGGCAGCGCATCTACAGCACCACAGACATCGGGGCTCCGGGCTTTCCCTGACGAACAGGGCTTTGACATTTACCACCAGCTGCACCTGGGGGGCCCACTGAAAAAAACCCCGAAAAAGCATGAACGTCGGACGATTGCTCCGACACCGAAAGTGCCAGCCAGTCAAGCTCTTGCTGCTCCTCCCCGGCCATTGGCAGCACATCTACAGCACCACAGACATCGGGGCTCCGGGCTTTCCCTGACGAACAGGGCTTCGACCTTTACCACCACCTGCACCTCTACCCCCATTGGAAAAAAACCCAAGAAAAATCACCAACGTTGGACGATTGCTCCCACACCGAAAGTGCCAGCCAGTCAAGCTCTTGCTGCTCATCACCGGACATTGGCAGCGCATCTACAGCACCACAGACATCGGGGCTCCGGGCTTTCCCTGACGAACAGGGCTTGAACCTTTACCACCACCTGCACCTCGGAGTCCACTCCAAAAAAACCCAAAAAATCACAAACGTTGGACGATTGCTCCCACACCGAAAGTGCCAGCCAGTCAAGCTCTTGCTGCTCGTCACCGGCCATTCGCAGCGCATCTACAGCACCACAGACATCGGGGCTCCGGGCTTTCCCTGACGAACAGGGCTTCGACGTTTACCACCACCTGCATCTGGGCGCCCATTGGAAAAAAACCCAAGAAAAATCATGAACGTTGGACGATTGCTCCCACACCAAAAGTGCCAGCAACTCAAGCTCTTGCTGCTCCTCACCGGCCATTGGCAGCGCATCTACAGCACCACAGACATCGGGGCTCCGGGCTTTCCCTGACGAACAGGGCTTCGACGTTTACCACCACCTGCACCTGGTCGCCCACTCCAAAAAACCCAAAAAAAATCACGAACGTCGGACGATTGCTCCCACACCGAATGTGCCAGGCAGTCAAGCTCTTGCTGCTCCTCCCCGGCCATTGGCAGCGCATCTACAGCACCACAGACATCGGGGCTCCGGGCTTTCCCTGACGAACAGGGCTTCGACGTTTACCACCAGCTGCACCTGGGGAGCCAACTGAAAAAAGCCCCGAAAAATCATGAACGTCGGACGATTGCTCCCACACCGAAAGTGCTAGCCAGTCAAGCTCTTGCTGCTCCTCAGCGGCCATTGGCAGCGCATCTACAGCACCACAGACATCGGGGCTCCACGCTTTCCCTGACGAACAGGGCTTCGACGTTTACCACCAGCTGCACCTGCTCGCCCACGCCAAAAAAACCCGAAAAATCACGAACGTCGGACGATTGCTCCCACACCGAAAGTGCCAGCCAGTCAAGCTCTTGCTGCTCATCACCGGCCATTGGCAGCGCATCTACAGCACCACAGACATCGGGGCTCCGGGCTTTCCCTGACGAACAGGGCTTCGACGTTTACCACCAGCTGCACCTGGGCGCCCACTCCAGAAAAACCCCTAAAATCACGAACGTCAGACGATTGCTCCCACACCGAACGTGCCAGCCAGTCAAGCTCCTGCTGCTCCTCACTGGCCATTGGCAGCGCATCTACAGCACCACAAACATCGGGGCTCCGAGCTTTCCCTGACGAACAGGGCTTCGATATTTTCCACCTGCTGCACCTGGGCGCCCACTGAAAAAAACCCCGAAAAAGCATGAACGTCGGACGATTGCTCCCACACTGAAAGTGCCAGCCAGTCAAGCTCTTGCTGCTCCTCCCCGGCTATTGGCAGCACATCTACAGCACCACAGACATCGGGGCTCCGGGCTTTCCCTTACGAACAGGGCTTCGACGTTTACCACCAGCTGCACCTGGGCGCCCATTGGAAAAAAACCCAATAAAAATCACGAACGTTGGACGATTGCTCCCACACCGAAAGTGCCAGCAACTCAAGCTCTTGCTGCTCATCACCGGCCATTGGCAGCGCATCTACAGCACCACAGACATCGGGGCTCCGGGCTTTCCCTGACGAACAGGGCTTCGACCTTTACCACCAGGTGCACCTGGGGGGCCCACTGAAAAAAACCCCGAAAAATCACGAATGTCGGACGATTGCTCCCACACAAAAAGTTCCAGCCAGTCAAGCTCTTGCTGCTCCTCCCCGGCCATTGGCAGCGCATCTACAGCACCACAGACATCGGGGCTCCGGGCTTTCCCTGACGAACAGGGCTTCGACGTTTACCACCAGCTGCACCTGGGGGGCCCACTGAAAAAAACCCCGAAAAATCATGAACGTCGGACGATTGCTCCCACACCGTAAGTGCCAGCCAGTCAAGCTCTTGCTGCTCCTCACCAGCCATTGGCAGCGCATCTACAGCACCACAGACATCGGGGCTCCGGGCTTTCCCTGACGAACAGGGCTTCGACGTTTACCACCAGCTGCGCCTGGGCGCCCACTAAAAAAAAACCCAAAAGATCACGAACTTCGGACCATAGCTCCCACACCGAAAGTGCCAGCAACTCAAGCTCTTGCTGCTCCTCACCGGCCATTGGCAGCGCATCTACAGCACCACAGACATCGGGGCTCCGGGCTTTCCCTGACGAACAGGGCTTCGACCTTTATCACCACCTGCGCCTCGGAGTCCACTCCAAAAAAACCCAAAAAATCACAAACGTTGGACGATTGCTTACACACCGAAAGTGCCAGGCAGTCAAGCTCTTGCTGCTCCTCCCCGGCCATTGGCAGCGCATCTACAGCACCACAGACATCGGGGCTCCGGGCTTTCCCAGACGAACAGGGCTTCGACGTTTACCACCAGCTGCACCTGGGGAGCCAACTGAAAAAAGCCCCGAAAAATCATGAACGTCGGACGATTGCTCCCACACCGAAAGTGCCAGCCAGTCAAGCTCTTGCTGCTCCTCACCGGCCATTGGCAGCGCATCTACAGCACCACAGACATCGGGGCTCCACGCTTTCCCTGACGAACAGGGCTTCGACGTTTACCACCAGCTGCACCTGGTCGCCCACGCCAAAAAAACCCGAAAAATCAGGAACGTCGGACGATTGCTCCCACACCGAAAGTGCCAGCCAGACAAGCTCTTGCTGCTCCTCACCGGCCATTGGCAGCGCATCTACAGCACCACAGACATCGGGGCTCTGGCCTTTCCCTGACGAACAGGGCTTCGACGTTTACCACCAGCTGCACCTGGTCGCCCACTCCAAAAAAACACGAAAAATCACGAACGTCGGACGATTGCTCCCACACCGAAAGTGCCAGCCAGTGAAGCTCCTGTTGCTCCTCAGCGGCCATTGGCAGCGCATCTACAGCACCACAGACATCGGGGCTCCGGGCTTTCCCTGACGAACAGGGCTTCGACGTTTACCACCAGCTGCACCTGGGCGCCCACTGAAAAAAACCCCGAAAAATCACGAACGTTGGACGATTGCTCCCACACCGAAAGTGCCAGCCAGTCAAGCTCTTGCTGCTCCTCACCGGCCATTGGCAGCGCATCTACAGCACCACAGACATCGGGGCTCCGGGCTTTCCCTGATGAACAGGGCTTCGACTTTTACCACCAGCTGCACCTGGTGGCCCCACTGAAAAAAACCCCGAAAAATCATGAACGTCAGACGATTGCTCCCACACCAAAAGTGCCAGCCAGTCAAGCTCCTGTTGCTCCTCAGCGGCCATTGGCAGCGCATCTACAGCACCACAGACATCGGGGCTCCGGGCTTTCCCTGACGAACAGGGCTTCGACGTTTACCACCAGCTGCACCTGGGCGCCCATTGGAAAAATCCCTGAAAAAACACGAACGTCGGACGATTGCTCCCACACCGAAAGTGCCAGCCAGTCAAGCTCTTGCTGCTCCTCACCGGCCATTGGCAGCGCATCTACAGCACCACAGACATCGGGGCTCCGGGCTTTCCCTGACGAACAGGGCTTCGACCTTTACCACCAGCTGCAGCTGGTGGCCCCACTGAAAAAAACCCCGAAAAAGCATGAACGTCGGACGATTGATCCCACACCAAAAGTGCCAGCCAGTCAAGCTCTTGCTGCTCCTCACCGGCCATTGGCAGCGCATCTACAGCACCACAGACATCGGGGCTCCGGGCTTTCCCTGACGAACAGGGCTTCGACATTTACCACCAGCTGCACCTGGGCGCCCATTGGAAAAAAACCCAAGAAAAATCACGAACGTTGGACGATTGCTCCCACACCGAAAGTGCAAGCAACTCAAGCTCTTGCTGCTCATCACCGGCCATTGGCAGCGCATCTACAGCACCACAGACATCGGGGCTCCGGGCTTTCCCAGACGAACAGGGCTTCGACGTTTACCACCAGCTGCACCTGGGCGCCCACTCCAGAAAAACCCTAAAATCACGAACGTCGGACGATTGCTCCCACAAAAAAAGTGCCAGCCAGTCAAGCTCCTGCTGCTCCTCACCGGCCATTGGCAGCGCATCTACAGCACCACACACATTGGGGCTCCGGGCTTTCCCTGACGAACAGGGCTTCGACGTTTACCACCACCTGCACCTGGGCGCCCATTGGAAAAAAACCCAAGAAAAATCACGAACGTCGGACGATTGCTCCCACACAAAAAGGGCCAGCCAGTCACGCTCCTGCTGCTCCTCACCGGCCATTGGCAGCGCATCTACAGCACCACAGACATCGGGGCTCTGGGCTTTCCCTGACGAACAGGGCTTCGACGTTTACCGCCAGCTGCACCTGGGAGCCCACTCCAAAAAACACGAAAAATCACGAACGTTGGACGATTGCTCCCACACAAAAAGTGCCAGCCAGTCAAGCTCTTGCTGCTCCTCAGCGGCCATTGGCAGCGCATCTACAGCACCACAGACATCGGGGCTCCGGGCTTTCCCTGACGAACAGGGCTTCGACGTTTACCACCAGCTGCACCTGGGCGCCCACTCCAAAAAAACCTGAAAAATCACGAACGTCAGGCGATTGCTCCCACACAAACGTGCCAGCCAGTCAAGCTCCTGCTGCTCCTCACTGGCCATTGGCAGCCCATCTACAGCACCACAAACATCGGGGCTCCGAGCTTTCCCTGACGAACAGGGCTTCAATATTTACCACCTGCTGCACCTGGGCGCCCACTGGAAAAATCCCTGAAAAATCACGAACGTCGGACGATTGCTCCCACACCGAAAGTGCCAGCCAGTCAAGCTCTTGCTGCTCCTCACCGGCCATTGGCAGCGCATCTACAGCACCACAGACATCGGGGCTCTGGCTTTCCCTGACGAACAGGGCTTTGACATTTACCACCAGCTGCACCTGGGGGGCTCACTGAAAAAAACCCCGAAAAAGCATGAACGTCGGACGATTGCTCCGACACCGAAAGTGCCAGCCAGTCAAGCTCTTGCTGCTCCTCCCCGGCCATTGGCAGCACATCTACAGCACCACAGACATCGGGGCTCCGGGCTTTCCCTGACGAACAGGGCTTCTACTTTTACCACCACCTGCGCCTGGGAGTCCACTCCAAAAAAACCAAAAAAATCACGAACGTTGGACTATTGCTCCCACACCGAAAGTGCCAGCCAGTCAAGCTCTTGCTGCTCCTCACCGGCCATTGGCAGTGCATCTACAGCACCACAGACATCGGGGCTCCGGGCTTTCCCTGACGAACAGGGCTTTGACGTTTACCACCAGCTGCACCTGGGGGGCCCACTGAAAAAAACCCCGATAAATCATGAACGTCAGATGATTGCTCCCACACTGAAAGTGCCAGACAGTCAAGCTCTTGCTGCTCCGCACAGGCCATTGGCAGTGCATCTACAGCACCACAGACATCGGGGCTCCGGGCTTTCCCTGACGAACAGGGCTTCGACGTTTACCACCAGCTGCACCTGGGGGGCCCACTGAAAAAAACCCCGAAAAAGCATGAACGTCGGACGATTGCTCCGACACCGAAAGTGCCAGCCAGTCAAGCTCTTGCTGCTCCTCCCCGGCCATTGGCAGCACATCTACAGCACCACAGACATCGGGGCTCCGGGCTTTCCCTGACGAACAGGGCTTCGACGTTTACCAACACCTGCGCCTCGGAGTCCACTCCAAAAAAACCCAAAAAATCACAAACGTCGGACGATGGCTCCCACACCGAAACTGCCAGCCAGTCAAGCTCTTGCTGCTCCTCACCGGCCATTGGCAGCGCATCTACAGCACCACAGACATCGGGGCTCTGGGCTTTCCCTGACGAACAGGGCTTCGACGTTTACCACCAGCTGCACCTGGGCGCCCATTGGAAAAAAACCCAAGAAAAATCACGAACGTTGGACAATTGCTCCCACACCGAAAGTGCCAGCCAGTCAAGCTCTTGCTGCTCCTAACCGGCCATTGGCAGCGCATCTACAGCACCACAGACATCGGGGCTCCGGGCTTTCCCTGACGAACAGGGCTTCGACGTTTACCACCACCTGCACCTGGGCGCCCATTGGAAAAAAACCCAAGAAAAATCATGAACGTCAGACGATTGCTCCCACACAAAAAGTGCCAGCCAGTCAAGCTCCTGCTGCTCCTCACCGGCCATTGGCAGCGCATCTACAGCACCACAGACATCGGGGCTCCGGGCTTTCCCTGACGAACAGGGCTTCGATGTTTACCACCAGCTGCACCTGGGGACCCACTGGAAAAAAACCCCGAAAAATCACGAACGTCGGACGATTGCTCCCACACCGAAAGTGCCAGCCAGTCAAGCTCTTGCTGCTCCTCACTGGCCATTGGCAGCGCATCTACAGCACCACAGACATCGGGGCTCCGGGCTTTCCCTGACGAACAGGGCTTTGACGTTTACCACCAGCTGCACCTGGGCGCCCACTCCAAAAAAGCCCCGAAAAATCACGAACGTCAGACGATTGCTCCCACACCGAAAGTGCCAGCCAGTCAAGCTCTTGCTGCTCCTCCCCGGCCATTGGCAGCGCATCTACAGCACCACAGACATCAGGGCTCCGGGCTTTCCCAGACGAACAGGGCTTCGACGTTTACCACCAGCTGCACCTGGGCGCCCACTCCAGAAAAACCCTAAAATCACGAACGTCGGACGATTGCTCCCACAAAAAAAGTGCCAGCCAGTCAAGCTCCTGCTGCTCCTCACCGGCCATTGGCAGCGCATCTACAGCACCACACACATTGGGGCTCCGGGCTTTCCCTGACGAACAGGGCTTCGACGTTTACCACCACCTGCACCTGGGCGCCCATTGGAAAAAAACCCAAGAAAAATCACGAACGTCGGACGATTGCTCCCACACAAAAAGGGCCAGCCAGTCAAGCTCCTGCTGCTCCTCACCGGCCATTGGCAGCGCATCTACAGCACCACAGACATCGGGGCTCTGGGCTTTCCCTGACGAACAGGGCTTCGACGTTTACCGCCAGCTGCACCTGGGAGCCCACTCCAAAAAACACGAAAAATCACGAACGTTGGACGATTGCTCCCACACAAAAAGTGCCAGCCAGTCAAGCTCTTGCTGCTCCTCAGCGGCCATTGGCAGCGCATCTACAGCACCACAGACATCGGGGCTCCGGGCTTTCCCTGACGAACAGGGCTTCGACGTTTACCACCAGCTGCACCTGGGCGCCCACTCCAAAAAAACCTGAAAAATCACGAACGTCAGGCGATTGCTCCCACACAAACGTGCCAGCCAGTCAAGCTCCTGCTGCTCCTCACTGGCCATTGGCAGCCCATCTACAGCACCACAAACATCGGGGCTCCGAGCTTTCCCTGACGAACAGGGCTTCCATATTTACCTCCTGCTGCACCTGGGCGCCCACTGGAAAAATCCCTGAAAAATCACGAACGTCGGACGATTGCTCCCACACCGAAAGTGCCAGCCAGTCAAGCTCTTGCTGCTCCTCACCGGCCATTGGCAGCGCATCTACAGCACCACAGACATCGGGGCTCTGGCTTTCCCTGACGAACAGGGCTTTGACATTTACCACCAGCTGCACCTGGGGGGCTCACTGAAAAAAACCCCGAAAAAGCATGAACGTCGGACGATTGCTCCGACACCGAAAGTGCCAGCCAGTCAAGCTCTTGCTGCTCCTCCCCGGCCATTGGCAGCACATCTACAGCACCACAGACATCGGGGCTCCGGGCTTTCCCTGACGAACAGGGCTTCTACTTTTACCACCACCTGCGCCTGGGAGTCCACTCCAAAAAAACCAAAAAAATCACGAACGTTGGACTATTGCTCCCACACCGAAAGTGCCAGCCAGTCAAGCTCTTGCTGCTCCTCACCGGCCATTGGCAGTGCATCTACAGCACCACAGACATCGGGGCTCCGGGCTTTCCCTGACGAACAGGGCTTTGACGTTTACCACCAGCTGCACCTGGGGGGCCCACTGAAAAAAACCCCGATACATCATGAACGTCAGATGATTGCTCCCACACTGAAAGTGCCAGACAGTCAAGCTCTTGCTGCTCCGCACAGGCCATTGGCAGTGCATCTACAGCACCACAGACATCGGGGCTCCGGGCTTTCCCTGACGAACAGGGCTTCGACGTTTACCACCAGCTGCACCTGGGGGGCCCACTGAAAAAAACCCCGAAAAAGCATGAACGTCGGACGATTGCTCCGACACCGAAAGTGCCAGCCAGTCAAGCTCTTGCTGCTCCTCCCCGGCCATTGGCAGCACATCTACAGCACCACAGACATCGGGGCTCCGGGCTTTCCCTGACGAACAGGGCTTCGACGTTTACCAACACCTGCGCCTCGGAGTCCACTCCAAAAAAACCCAAAAAATCACAAACGTCGGACGATGGCTCCCACACCGAAACTGCCAGCCAGTCAAGCTCTTGCTGCTCCTCACCGGCCATTGGCAGCGCATCTACAGCACCACAGACATCGGGGCTCTGGGCTTTCCCTGACGAACAGGGCTTCGACGTTTACCACCAGCTGCACCTGGGCGCCCATTGGAAAAAAACCCAAGAAAAATCACGAACGTTGGACAATTGCTCCCACACCGAAAGTGCCAGCCAGTCAAGCTCTTGCTGCTCCTAACCGGCCATTGGCAGCGCATCTACAGCACCACAGACATCGGGGCTCCGGGCTTTCCCTGACGAACAGGGCTTCGACATTTACCACCACCTGCACCTGGGCGCCCATTGGAAAAAAACCCAAGAAAAATCATGAACGTCAGACGATTGCTCCCACACAAAAAGTGCCAGCCAGTCAAGCTCCTGCTGCTCCTCACCGGCCATTGGCAGCGCATCTACAGCACCACAGACATCGGGGCTCCGGGCTTTCCCTGACGAACAGGGCTTCGATGTTTACCACCAGCTGCACCTGGGGATCCACTGGAAAAAAACCCCGAAAAATCACGAACGTCGGACGATTGCTCCCACACCGAAAGTGCCAGCCAGTCAAGCTCTTGCTGCTCCTCACTGGCCATTGGCAGCGCATCTACAGCACCACAGACATCGGGGCTCTGGGCTTTCCCTGATGAACAGGGCTTCGACGTTTACAACCATCTGCACCTGGTCGCCCACGCCAAAAAAACCCGAAAAATCACGAATGTCGGACGATTGCTCCCGCACAAAAAGTGCCAGCCACTCAAGCTCCTGCTGCTCCTCACCGGCCATTGGCAGCGCATCTACAGCACCACAGACATCGGGGCTCCGGGCTTTCCCTGACGAACAGGGCTTTGACGTTTACCACCAGCTGCACCTGGGCGCCCACTCCAAAAAAGCCCCGAAAAATCACGAACGTCAGACGATTGCTCCCACACCGAAAGTGCCAGCCAGTCAAGCTCTTGCTGCTCCTCCCCGGCCATTGGCAGCGCATCTACAGCACCACAGACATCAGGGCTCCGGGCTTTCCCTGACGAACAGGGCTTTGACGTTTACCACCAGCTGCACCTGAGGGGCCCACTGAAGAAAACCCCGATAAATCATGAACGTCGGACGATTGCTCCCACACCGAAAGTGCCAGCCAGTCAAGCTCTTGCTGCTCCTCACCGGCCATTGGCAGTGCATCTACAGCACCACAGACATCGGGGCTCCGGGCTTTCCCTGACGAACAGGGCTTCGACCTTTACCACCACCTGCACCTCTGCCCCCATTGGAAAAAAACCCAAAAAAAATCACGAACGTTGGACGATTGCTCCCACACCAAAAGTGCCAGCAACTCAAGCTCTTGCTGCTCATCACCGGCCATTGGCAGCGCATCTACAGCACCACAGACAGCGGGGCTCCGGGCTTTCCCTGACGAACAGGGCTTCGACATTTACCACCAGCTGCACCTGGGGGGCCCACTGAAAAAAACCCCGAAAAATCACGAACGTCGGACGATTGCTCCCACACCGAAAGGGCCAGCCAGTCAAGCTCTTGCTGCTCCTCCCCGGCCATTGGCAGCGCATCTGCAGCACCACAGGCATCAGGGCTCCGGGCTTTCCCTGACGAACAGGGCTTCGACGTTTACCACCAGCTGCACCTGGGCGCCCATTGGAAAAAAACCCAAGAAAAATCACGAACGTTGGACGATTGCTCCCACACCGAAAGTGCCAGCCAGTCAAGCTCTTGCTGCTCATCACCGGACATTGGCAGCGCATCTACAGCACCACAGACATCGGGGCTCCGGGCTTTCCCTGACGAACAGGGCTTCGACGTTTACCACCAGCTGCACATGGGCGCCCATTGGAAAAAAACCCAAGAAAAATCATGAACGTCGGACGATTGCTCCCACACAAAAAGTGCCAGCCAGTCAAGCTCCTGCTGCTCCTCACCGGCCATTGGCAGCGCATCTACAGCACCACACACATTGGGGCTCCGGGCTTTCCCTGACGAACAGGGCTTCGACGTTTACCACCACCTGCACCTGGGCGCCCATTGGAAATAAACGCAAGAAAAATCACGAACGTAGGACGATTGCTCCCACAGAAAAAGGGCCAGCTAGTCAAGCTCTTGCTGCTCCTCACCGGCCATTGGCAGCGCATCTACAGCACCACAGACATCGGGGCTCTGGGCTTTCCCTGACGAACAGGGCTTCGACGTTTACCGCCAGCTGCACCTGGGAGCCCACTCCAAAAAACACGAAAAATCACGAACGTTGGACGATTGCTCCCACACAAAAAATGCCAGCCAGTCAAGCTCTTGCTGCTCCTCAGCGGCCATTGGCAGCGCATCTACAGCACCACAGACATCGGGGCTCCGGGCTTTCCCTGATGAACAGGGCTTCGACGTTTACCACCAGCTGCACCTGGGCGCCCACTCCAAAAAAACCCAAAAAATCACGAACGTCAGGCGATTGCTCCCACACAAACGTGCCAGCCAGTCAAGCTCCTGCTGCTCCTCACTGGCCATTGGCAGCCCATCTACAGCACCACAAACATCGGGGCTCCGAGCTTTCCCTGACGAACAGGGCTTCTACTTTTACCACCAGCTGCACCTGGGAGTCCACTCCAAAAAAACCCAAAAAATCACGAACGTCAGACGATTGCTACCACACCGAAAGTGCCAGCCAGTCAAGCTCTTGCTGCTCCTCCACGGCCATTGGCAGCGCATCTACAGCACCACAGACATCGGGGCTCCGGGCTTTCCCTGACGAACAGGGCTTCGACCTTTACTACCACCTGCACCTCTGCCCCCATTGGAAAAAAACCCAAAAAAAATCACGAAAGTTGGACGATTGCTCCCACACCAAAAGTGCCAGCAACTCAAGCTCTTGCTGCTCATCACCGGCCATTGGCAGCGCATCTACAGCACCACAGACATTGGGGCTCCGGGCTTTCCCTGACGAACAGGGCTTCGACATTTACCACCAGCTGCACCTGGGGGGCCTACTGAAAAAAACCCCGAAAAATCACGAACGTCGGACGATTGCTCCCACACCGAAAGGGCCAGCCAGTCAAGCTCTTGCTGCTCCTCCCCGGCCATTGGCAGCGCATCTGCAGCACCACAGACATCAGGGCTCCGGGCTTTCCCTGACGAACAGGGCTTCGACGTTTACCACCAGCTGCACCTGGGCGCCCATTGGAAAAAAACCCAAGAAAAATCACGAACGTTGGACGATTGCTCCCACACCAAAAGTGCCAGCCAGACAAGCTCTTGCTGCTCCTCACCGGCCATTGGCAGCGCATCTACAGCACCACAGACATCGGGGCTCCGGGCTTTCCCTGACGAATAGTGCTTCGACGTTTAACACCACCTGCACCTGGGATCCCATTGGAAAAAAACCCAAGAAAAATCACAACGTCGGACGATTGCTCCCACACAAATAGTGCCAGCCAGTCAAGCTCCTGCTGCTCCTCACCGGCCATTGGCAGCGCATCTACAGCACCACAGACATCGGGGTCCGGGCTTTCCCTGTCGAACAGGGCTTCGAAGTTTACCACCAGCTGCGCCTGGGCGCCCACTGGAAAAAACCCTGAAAAATCACGAACGTCGGACGATTGCTCCCACACCGAAAGTGTCATCAAGTCAAGCTCTTGCTGCTCCTCACCGGCCATTGGGAGCGCATCTACAGCACCACAGACATCGGGGCTCCGGGCTTTCCCTGACGAACAGGGCTTCAATATTTACCACCTGCTGCACCTGGGCGCCCACTAAAAAAAAACCCAAAAAATCACGAACGTCGGACGATTGCTCTCACACCGAAAGTGCCAGCCACTCAAGCTCTTGCTGCTCCTCAGCGGCCATTGGCAGCGCATCTACAGCACCACAGACATCGGGGCTCCGGGCTTTCCCTGACGAACAGGGCTTCGACGTTTACCACCAGCTGCACCTGGGCGCCCACTCCAGAAAAACCCAAAAAATCACGAACGTCGGACGATTGCTCCCACACAAAAAGGGCCAGCCAGTCAAGCTCCTACTGCTCCTCACTGGCCATTGGCAGCGCATCTACAGCACCACAACCATCGGGGCTCCGAGCTTTCCCTGACGAACAGGGATTCGATATTTACCACCTGCTGCACCTGGGCGCCCACTGGAAAAATCCCTGAAAAATCACGAACGTCGGATGATTGCTCCCACACCGAAAGTGTCATCCAGTCAAGCTCTTGCTGCTCCTCACCGGCCATTGGCAGCGCATCTACAGCACCACAGACATCGGGGCTCCGGGCTTTCCCTGACTTACAGGGCTTCGACGTTTACCACCAGCTGCACCTGGGGGGCCCACTGAAAAAAACCCCGATAAATCACGAATGTCGGACAATTGCTCCCACACAAGAAATGCCAGCCACTCAAGCTCCTGCTGGTCCTCACCGGCCATTGGCAGCGCATCTACAGCACCACAGACATCGGGGCTCCGGGCTTTCCCTGACGAACAGGGCTTTGACGTTTACCACCAGCTGCACCTGGGGGGCCCACTGAAAAAAACCTTGATAAATCATGAACGTCAGATGATTGCTCCCACACTGAAAGTGCCAGACAGTCAAGCTCTTGCTGCTCCGCACAGGCCATTGGCAGTGCATCTACAGCACCACAGACATCGGGGCTCCGGGCTTTCCCTGACGAACAGGGCTTCGACGTTTACCACCAGCTGCACCTGGGGGGCCCACTGAAAAAAACCCCGAAAAAGCATGAACGTCGGACGATTGCTCCGACACCGAAAGTGCCAGCCAGTCAAGCTCTTGCTGCTCCTCACCGGCCATTGGCAGCGCATCTACAGCACCACAGACATCGGGGCTCCGGGCTTTCCCTGACGAACAGGGCTTCGACGTTTACCACCAGCTGCACCTGGGCGCCCATTGGAAAAAAACCCAAGAAAAATCACGAACGTTGGACAATTGCTCCCACACCGAAAGTGCGAGCAACTCAAGCTCTTGCTGCTCCTCACCGGCCATTGGCAGCGCATCTACAGCACCACAGACAGCGGGGCTCCGGGCTTTCCCTGACGAACAGGGCTTCGATGTTTACCACCAGCTGCACCTGGGGACCCACTGGAAAAAAACCCCGAAAAATCACGAACGTCGGACGATTGCTCCCACACCGAAAGTGCCAGCCAGTCAAGCTCTTGCTGCTCCTCACTGGCCATTGGCAGCGCATCTACAGCACCACAGACATCGGGGCTCTGGGCTTTCCCTGATGAACAGGGCTTCGACGTTTACAACCATCTGCACCTGGTCGCCCACGCCAAAAAAACCCGAAAAATCACGAATGTCGGACGATTGCTCCCGCACAAAAAGTGCCAGCCACTCAAGCTCCTGCTGCTCCTCACCGGCCATTGGCAGCGTATCTACAGCACCACAGACATCGGGGCTCCGGGCTTTCCCTGACGAACAGGGCTTTGACGTTTACCACCAGCTGCACCTGGGCGCCCACTCCAAAAAAGCCCCGAAAAATCATGAACGTCAGACGATTGCTCCCACACCGAAAGTGCCAGCCAGTCAAGCTCTTGCTGCTCCTCCCCGGCCATTGGCAGCGCATCTACAGCACCACAGACATCAGGGCTCCGGGCTTTCCCTGACGAACAGGGCTTTGACGTTTACCACCAGCTGCACCTGAGGGGCCCACTGAAGAAAACCCCGATAAATCATGAACGTCGGACGATTGCTCCCACACCGAAAGTGCCAGCCAGTCAAGCTCTTGCTGCTCCTCACCGGCCATTGGCAGTGCATCTACAGCACCACAGACATCGGGGCTCCGGGCTTTCCCTGACGAACAGGGCTTCGACCTTTACCACCACCTGCACCTCTGCCCCCATTGGAAAAAAACCCAAAAAAAATCACGAACGTTGGACGATTGCTCCCACACCAAAAGTGCCAGCAACTCAAGCTCTTGCTGCTCATCACCGGCCATTGGCAGCGCATCTACAGCACCACAGACAGCGGGGCTCCGGGCTTTCCCTGACGAACAGGGCTTCGACATTTACCACCAGCTGCACCTGGGGGGCCCACTGAAAAAAACCCCGAAAAATCACGAACGTCGGACGATTGCTCCCACACCGAAAGGGCCAGCCAGTCAAGCTCTTGCTGCTCCTCCCCGGCCATTGGCAGCGCATCTGCAGCACCACAGGCATCAGGGCTCCGGGCTTTCCCTGACGAACAGGGCTTCGACGTTTACCACCAGCTGCACCTGGGCGCCCATTGGAAAAAAACCCAAGAAAAATCACGAACGTTGGACGATTGCTCCCACACCGAAAGTGCCAGCCAGTCAAGCTCTTGCTGCTCATCACCGGACATTGGCAGCGCATCTACAGCACCACAGACATCGGGGCTCCGGGCTTTCCCTGACGAACAGGGCTTCGACGTTTACCACCAGCTGCACATGGGCGCCCATTGGAAAAAAACCCAAGAAAAATCATGAACGTCGGACGATTGCTCCCACACAAAAAGTGCCAGCCAGTCAAGCTCCTCCTGCTCCTCACCAGCCATTGGCAGCGCATCTACAGCACCACAGACATCGGGGCTCCGGGCTTTCCCTGACGAACAGGGCTTCGACGTTTACCACCACCTGCACCTGGGCGCCCATTGGAAATAAACGCAAGAAAAATCACGAACGTAGGACGATTGCTCCCACACAAAAAGGGCCAGCTAGTCAAGCTCTTGCTGCTCCTCACCGGCCATTGGCAGCGCATCTACAGCACCACAGACATCGGGGCTCTGGGCTTTCCCTGACGAACAGGGCTTCGACGTTTACCGCCAGCTGCACCTGGGAGCCCACTCCAAAAAACACGAAAAATCACGAACGTTGGACGATTGCTCCCACACAAAAAATGCCAGCCAGTCAAGCTCTTGCTGCTCCTCAGCGGCCATTGGCAGCGCATCTACAGCACCACAGACATCGGGGCTCCGGGCTTTCCCTGATGAACAGGGCTTCGACGTTTACCACCAGCTGCACCTGGGCGCCCACTCCAAAAAAACCCAAAAAATCACGAACGTCAGGCGATTGCTCCCACACAAACGTGCCAGCCAGTCAAGCTCCTGCTGCTCCTCACTGGCCATTGGCAGCCCATCTACAGCACCACAAACATCGGGGCTCCGAGCTTTCCCTGACGAACAGGGCTTCTACTTTTACCACCAGCTGCACCTGGGAGTCCACTCCAAAAAAACCCAAAAAATCACGAACGTCGGACGATTGCTCCCACACCGAAAGTGCCAGCCAGTCAAGCTCTTGCTGCTCCTCCACGGCCATTGGCAGCGCATCTACAGCACCACAGACATCGGGGCTCCGGGCTTTCCCTGACGAACAGGGCTTTGACGTTTACCACCAGCTGCACCTGAGGGGCCCACTGAAGAAAACCCCGATAAATCATGAACGTCGGACGATTGCTCCCACACCGAAAGTGCCAGCCAGTCAAGCTCTTGCTGCTCCTCACCGGCCATTGGCAGTGCATCTACAGCACCACAGACATCGGGGCTCCGGGCTTTCCCTGACGAACAGGGCTTCGACCTTTACTACCACCTGCACCTCTGCCCCCATTGGAAAAAAACCCAAAAAAAATCACGAATGTTGGACGATTGCTCCCACACCAAAAGTGCCAGCAACTCAAGCTCTTGCTGCTCATCACCGGCCATTGGCAGCGCATCTACAGCACCACAGACATTGGGGCTCCGGGCTTTCCCTGACGAACAGGGCTTCGACATTTACCACCAGCTGCACCTGGGGGGCCTACTGAAAAAAACCCCGAAAAATCACGAACGTCGGACGATTGCTCCCACACCGAAAGGGCCAGCCAGTCAAGCTCTTGCTGCTCCTCCCCGGCCATTGGCAGCGCATCTGCAGCACCACAGACATCAGGGCTCCGGGCTTTCCCTGACGAACAGGGCTTCGACGTTTACCACCAGCTGCACCTGGGCGCCCATTGGAAAAAAACCCAAGAAAAATCACAACGTCGGACGATTGCTCCCACACAAAAAGTGCCAGCCAGTCAAGCTCCTGCTGCTCCTCACCGGCCATTGGCAGCGCATCTACAGCACCACAGACATCGGGGTCCGGGCTTTCCCTGACGAACAGGGCTTCAATATTTACCACCTGCTGCACCTGGGCGCCCACTAAAAAAAAACCCAAAAAATCACGAACGTCGGACGATTGCTCTCACACCGAAAGTGCCAGCCACTCAAGCTCTTGCTGCTCCTCAGCGGCCATTGGCAGCGCATCTACAGCACCACAACCATCGGGGCTCCGAGCTTTCCCTGACGAACAGGGATTCGATATTTACCACCTGCTGCACCTGGGCGCCCACTGGAAAAATCCCTGAAAAATCACGAACGTCGGATGATTGCTCCCACACCGAAAGTGTCATCCAGTCAAGCTCTTGCTGCTCCTCACCGGCCATTGGCAGCGCATCTACAGCACCACAGACATCGGGGCTCCGGGCTTTCCCTGACTTACAGGGCTTCGACGTTTACCACCAGCTGCACCTGGGGGGCCCACTGAAAAAAACCCCGATAAATCACGAATGTCGGACAATTGCTCCCACACAAGAAATGCCAGCCACTCAAGCTCCTGCTGGTCCTCACCGGCCATTGGCAGCGCATCTACAGCACCACAGACATCGGGGCTCCGGGCTTTCCCTGACGAACAGGGCTTTGACGTTTACCACCAGCTGCACCTGGGGGGCCCACTGAAAAAAACCCCGATAAATCATGAACGTCAGATGATTGCTCCCACACTGAAAGTGCCAGACAGTCAAGCTCTTGCTGCTCCGCACAGGCCATTGGCAGTGCATCTACAGCACCACAGACATCGGGGCTCCGGGCTTTCCCTGACGAACAGGGCTTCGACGTTTACCACCAGCTGCACCTGGGGGGCCCACTGAAAAAAACCCCGAAAAAGCATGAACGTCGGACGATTGCTCCCACACCGAAAGTGCCAGCCAGTCAAGCTCTTGCTGCTCCTCCCCGGCCATTGGCAGTGCATCTACAGCACCACAGACATCGGGGCTCCGGGCTTTCCCTGACGAACAGGGCTTCGACGTTTACCACCACCTGCGCCTCGGAGTCCACTCCAAAAAACCCAAAAAATCACAAACGTCGGACGATGGCTCCCACACCGAAACTGCCAGCCAGTCAAGCTCTTGCTGCTCCTCACCGGCCATTGGCAGCGCATCTACAGCACCACAGACATCGGGGCTCCGGGCTTTCCCTGACGAACAGGGCTTCGATGTTTACCACCAGCTGCACCTGGGGACCCACTGGAAAAAAACCCCGAAAAATCACGAACGTCGGACGATTGCTCCCACACCGAAAGTGCCAGCCAGTCAAGCTCTTGCTGCTCCTCACCGGCCATTGGCAGCGCATCTACAGCACCACAGACATCGGGGCTCTGGGCTTTCCCTGATGAACAGGGCTTCGACGTTTACAACCATCTGCACCTGGTCGCCCACGCCAAAAAAACCCGAAAAATCACGAATGCCGGACGATTGCTCCCGCACAAAAAGTGCCAGCCACTCAAGCTCCTGCTGCTCCTCACCGGCCATTGGCAGCGCATCTACCGCACCACAGACATCGGGGCTCCGGGCTTTCCCTGACGAACAGGGCTTTGACGGTTACCACCAGCTGCACCTGGGCGCCCACTCCAAAAAAGCCCCGAAAAATCACGAACGTCGGACGATTGCTCCCACACCGAAAGTGCCAGCCAGTCAAGCTCTTGCTGCTCCTCCCCGGCCATTGGCAGCGCATCTACAGCACCACAGACATCAGGGCTCCGGGCTTTCCCTGACGAACAGGGCTTTGACGTTTACCACCAGCTGCACCTGAGGGGCCCACTGAAGAAAACCCCGATAAATCATGAACGTCGGACGATTGCTCCCACACCGAACGTGCCAGCCAGTCAAGCTCTTGCTGCTCCTCACCGGCCATTGGCAGTGCATCTACAGCACCACAGACATCGGGGCTCCGGGCTTTCCCTGACGAACAGGGCTTCGACCTTTACCACCACCTGCACCTCTGCCCCCATTGGAAAAAAACCCAAAAAAAATCATGAACGTTGGACGATTGCTCCCACACCAAAAGTGCCAGCAACTCAAGCTCTTGCTGCTCCTCACCGGCCATTGGCAGCGCATCTGCAGCACCACAGACATCGGGGCTCCGGGCTTTCCCTGACGAACAGGTCTTCGACGTTTACCACCAGCTGCACCTGGGCGCCCATTGGAAAAAAACCCCGAAAAATCACGAACGTTGGACTATTGCTCCCACACCAAAAGTGCCAGCCAGACAAGCTCTTGCTGCTCCTCACCGGCCATTGGCAGCGCATCTACAGCACCACAGACATCGGGGCTCCGGGCTTTCCCTGACGAACAGGGCTTCGAATTTTACCACCAGCTGCACCTGGGCGCCCATTGGAAAAAAACCAAGAAAAATCATGAACGTCGGACGATTGCTCCCACACAAAAAGTGCCAGCCAGTCAAGCTCCTGCTGCTCCTCACCGGCCATTGGCAGCGCATCTACAGCACCACAGACATCGGGGCTCCGGGCTTTCCCTGGCGAACAGGGCTTCGATGTTTACCACCAGCTGCACCTGGGCACCCACTGGAAAAAAACCCCGAAAAATCACGAACGTCGGACGATTGCTCCCACACCGAAAGTGTCATCCAGTCAAGCTCTTGCTGCTCCTCACCGGCCATTGGCAGCGCATCTACAGCACCACAGACATCGGGGCTCTGGGCTTTCCCTGACGAACAGGGCTTCGACGTTTACAACTACCTGCACCTGGTCGCCCACGTCAAAAAAACCTGAAAAATCACGAATGTCGGACGATTGCTCCCACACAAAAAGTGCCAGCCAGTCAAGCTCTTGCTGCTCCTCACCGGCCATTGGCAGCGCATCTACAGCACCACAGACATCGGGGCTCCGGGCTTTCCCTGTCGAACAGGGCTTCGACGTTTACCACCAGCTGCACCTGGGCACCCACTGGAAAAAAAACAGAAAAATCACGAACGTCAGACGATTGCTCCCACACCGAAAGTGCCAGCCAGACAAGCTCTTGCTGCTCCTCCCCGGCCATTGGCAGCACATCTACAGCACCACAGACATCGGGTTTCCGGGCTTTCCCTGACGAACAGGGCTTCGACTTTTACCACCACCTGCGCCTGGGAGTCCACGCCAAAAAAACCCGAAAAATCACAAACGTCGGACGATTGCTCCCACACCGAAAGTGCCAGCCACTCAAGCTCTTGCTGCTCCTCAGCGGCCATTGGCAGCGCATCTACAGCACCACAGACATCGGGGCTCCGGGCTTTCCCTGACGAACAGGGCTTCGACGTTTACCACCAGCTGCACCTGGGCGCCCACTCCAGAAAAACCCAAAAAATCACGAACGTCGGACGATTGCTCCCACACAAAAAGGGCCAGCCAGTCAAGCTCCTACTGCTCCTCACCGGCCATTGGCAGCGCATCTACAGCACCACAACCATCGGGGCTCCGAGCTTTCCCTGACGAACAGGGATTCGATATTTACCACCTGCTGCACCTGGGCGCCCACTGGAAAAATCCCTGAAAAATCACGAACGTCGGATGATTGCTCCCACACCGAAAGTGTCATCCAGTCAAGCTCTTGCTGCTCCTCACCGGCCATTGGCAGCGCATCTACAGCACCACAGACATCGGGGCTCCGGGCTTTCCCTGACTTACAGGGCTTCGACGTTTACCACCAGCTGCACCTGGGGGGCCCACTGAAAAAAACCCCGATAAATCACGAACGTCGGACGATTGCTCCCACACAAGAAGTGCCAGCCAGTCAAGCTCCTGCTGCTCCTCAGCGGCCATTGGCAGCGCATCTACAGCACCACAGACATCGGGGCTCCAGGCTTTCCCTGACGAACAGGGCTTCGACGTTTACCACCAGCTGCACCTGGGGGGCCCACTCCAAAAAACCCCGAAAAATCACGAAGATCGGACGATTGCTCCCACACCGAAAGTGCCAGCCAGTCAAGCTCTTGCTGCTCATCACCGGCCATTGGCAGCGCATGTACAGCACCACAGACATCAGGGCTCCGGGCTTTCCCTGACGAACAGGGCTTCGACGTTTACCACCAGCTGCACCTGGGCACCCACTCCAAAAAAACCCGAAAAATCACGAACGTCGGACGATTGCTCCCACACCGAAAGTGCCAGCCAGTCAAGCTCTTGCTGCTCCTCACCGGCCATTGGCAGCGCATCCACAGCACCACAGACATCGGGGCTCCGGGCTTTCCCTGACGAACAGGGCTTTGACGTTTACCACCAGCTGCACCTGGACACCCATTGGAAAAAAACCCAAGAAAATCACGAACGTTGGACGATTGCTCCCACACCGAAAGTGCCAGCAACTCAAGCTCTTGCTCCTCATCACCGGCCACTGGCAGCGCATCTACAGCACCACAGACATCGGGGCTCCGGGCTTTCCCTGACGAACAGGGCTTCGATGTTTACCACCAGCTGCACCTGGGCACCCACTCCAAAAAAACCCGAAAAATCACGAACGTCGGACGATTGCTCCCACACCGAAAGTGCCAGCCAGTCAAGCTCTTGCTGCTCCTCACCGGCCATTGGCAGCGCATCCACAGCACCACAGACATCGGGGCTCCACGCTTTCCCTGACGAACAGGGCTTCGACTTTTACCACCAGCTGCGCCTGGGCGCCCACTAAAAAAAACCCCGAAAAATCACGAACGTCGGACGATTGCTCCCACACCGAAAGTGCCAGCCAGTCAAGCTCTTGCTGTACCTCACCGGCCATTGGCAGCGCATCTACAGCACCACAGACATCGGGGCTCCGGGCTTTCCCTGACGAACAGGGCTTTGACATTTACCACCACCTGCACCTGGGCACCCACTACAAAAAAACGCGAAAAATCACGAACGTCGGACGATTGCTCCCACACCGAAAGTGCCAGCCAGTCAAGCTCTTGCTGCTCCTCCCCGGCTATTGGCAGCGCATCTACAGCACCACAGACATCGGGGCTCCGGGCTTTCCCTGACGAACAGGGCTTCGACGTTTACCACCACTTGCACCTGGGCGCCCATTGGAAAAAAACCCAAGAAAAATCACGAGCGTTGGACGATTGCTCCCACACCGAAAGTGCCAGCAACTCAAGCTCTTGCTGCTCCTCACCGGCCATTGGCAGCGCATCTACAGCACCACAGACATCAGGGCTCCGGGCTTTCCCTGACGAACAGGGCTTCGACGTTTACCACCAGCTGCACCTGGGGGGCCCACTGAAAAAAACCCCAAAAAATCATGAACGTCGGACGATTGCTCCCACTCCGAAAGTGCCAGCAACTCAAGCTCTTGCTGCTCCTCACCGGCCATTGGCAGCGCATCTACAGCACCACAGACATCGGGGCTCCGGGCTTTCCCTGACGAACAGGGCTTCGACGTTTACCACCAGCTGCGCCTGGGCGCCCACTAAAAAAAACCCCGAAAAATCACGAACGTCGGACGATTGCTCCCACACCGAAAGTGCCAGCCAGTCAAGCTTTTGCTGCTCATCACCGGCCATTGGTAGCCCATCTACAGCACCACAGACATCGGGGCTCCGGGCTTTCCCTGACGAACAGGGCTTCGACGTTTACCACCAGCTGCACCTGGGGGGCCCACTGAAAAAAACCCCGAAAAATCATGAACGTCGGACGATTGCTCCCACACCGAAAGTGCCAGCCAGTCAAGCTCTTGCTGCTCCTCACCGGCCATTGGCAGCGCATCTACAGCACCACAGACATCGGGGCTCCGGGCTTTCCCTGACGAACAGGGCTTCGACGTTTACCACCACCTGCACCTGGGCGCCCATTGGAAAAAAAACCAAGAAAAATCACGAACGTTGGACGATTGCTCCCACACCTTAAATGCCAGGAATTCAAGCTCTTGCTGCTCCTCACCGGCCATTGGCAGCGCATCTACAGCACCACAGACATCGGGGCTCCGGGCTTTCCCTGACGAACAGGGCTTCGACGTTTACCACCAGCTGCACCTGGGCACCCACTCCAAAAAAACCCGAAAAATCACGAACGTCGGACGATTGCTCCCACACCAAAAGTGCCAGCCAGTCAAGCTCTTGCTGCTCCTCACCGGCCATTGGCAGCGCATCCACAGCACCACAGACATCGGGGCTCCGGGCTTTCCCTGACGAACAGGGCTTTGACGTTTACCACCAGCTGCACCTGGACACCCATTGGAAAAAAACCCAAGAAAATCACGAATGTTGGACGATTGCTCCCACACCGAAAGTGCCAGCAACTCAAGCTCTTGCTCCTCATCACCGGCCACTGGCAGCGCATCTACAGCACCACAGACATCGGGGCTCCGGGCTTTCCCTGACGAACAGGGCTTCGACGTTTACCACCAGCTGCACCTGGGCACCCACTCCAAAAAAACCCGAAAAATCACGAACGTCGGACGATTGCTCCCACACCGAAAGTGCCAGCCAGTCAAGCACTTGCTGCTCCTCACCGCCATTGGCAGCGCATCCACAGCACCACAGACATCGGGGCTCCGGGCTTTCCCTGACGAACAGGGCTTCGACGTTTACCAACAGCTGCACCTGGGCGCCCACTGAAAAAAAGCCAAGAAAAATCACGAACGTCGGACGATTGCTCCCACACCGAAAGTGCCAGCAACTCAAGCTCTTGCTGCTCCTCACCGGCCATTGGCAGCGCATCCACAGCACCACAGACACTGGGGCTCCACGCTTTCCCTGACGAACAGGGCTTCGACGTTTACCACCAGCTGCGCCTGGGCGCCCACTAAAAAAAACCCCGAAAAATCACGAACGTCGGACGATTGCTCCCACACCGAAAGTGCCAGCCAGTCAAGCTCTTGCTGCTCCTCACCGGCCATTGGCAGCGCATCTACAGCACCACAGACATCGGGGCTCCGGGATTTCCCTGACGAACAGGGCTTTGACATTTACCACCACCTGCACCTGGGCACCCACTACAAAAAAACGCGAAAAATCACGAACGTCGGACGATTGCTCCCACACCGAAAGTGCCAGCCAGTCAAGCTCTTGCTGCTCCTCCCCGGCTATTGGCAGCGCATCTACAGCACCACAGACATCGGGGCTCCGGGCTTTCCCTGACGAACAGGGCTTCGACGTTTACCACCAGCTGCACCTGGGGCGCCCACTGAAAAAAACCCCAAAAAATCATGAACGTCGGACGATTGCTCCCACTCCGAAAGTGCCAGCAACTCAAGCTCTTGCTGCTCCTCACCGGCCATTGGCAGCGCATCTACAGCACCACAGACATCGGGGCTCCGGGCTTTCCCTGACGAACTGGGCTTCGACGTTTACCACCAGCTGCACCTGGGCGCCCACTCCAAAAAAACCCGAAAAATCACGAACGTCGGACGATTGCTCCCACACAAGAAGTGCCAGCCAGTCAAGCTCCTGCTGCTCCTCAGCGGCCATTGGCAGCGCATCTACAGCACCAGAGACATCGGGGCTCCGGGCTTTCCCTCACGAACAGGGCTTCGACGTTTACCACCAGCTGCACCTGGGCGACCAGTGGAAAAAAACCCAAGAAAATCACGAACGTTGGACGATTGCTCCCACACCGAAAGTGCCAGCCAGTCAAGCTCTTGCTGCTCCTCACCGGCCATTGGCAGCGCATCTACAGCACCACAGACATCGGGGCTCCGGGCTTTCCCTGATGAACAGGGCTTTGACGTTTACCACCACCTGCACCTGGCCGCCCATTGGAAAAAAACCCAAGAAAAATCACGAACGTTGGACGATTGCTCCCACACCGAAAGTGCCAGCAACTCAAGCTATTCCTGCTCATCACCGGCCATTGGCAGCGCATCTACAGCACCACAGACACTGGGGCTCCGGGCTATCCCTGACGAACAGGGTTTCGACGTTTACCACCAGCTGCACCTGGGCGCCCATTCCAAAAAAACCCGAAAAATCACAAACGTCGGATGATTGCTCCCACACCGAAAGTGCCAGCCAGTCAAGCTCCTGCTGCACCTCCCCGGCCATTGTCAGCGCATCTACAGCACCACAGACATCGGGGCTCCGGGCTTTCCCTGACGAACAGGGCTTCGACGTTTACCACCAGCTGCACCTGGGCACCCACTACAAAAAAACGCGAAAA
The DNA here is from genome assembly GCF_036417535.1 of Chlamydotis macqueenii. Taxonomy (NCBI): domain Eukaryota; kingdom Metazoa; phylum Chordata; class Aves; order Otidiformes; family Otididae; genus Chlamydotis; species Chlamydotis macqueenii. Next base: position 31,620,505 of record NC_141592.1, on the reverse strand, counting down.
ATCACGAACGTCGGACGATTGCTCCCACACCGAAAGTGCCAGCCAGTCAAGCTCTTGCTGCTCCTCCCCGGCTATTGGCAGCGCATCTACAGCACCACAGACATCGGGGCTCCGGGCTTTCCCTGACGAACAGGGCTTCGACGTTTACCACCACTTGCACCTGGGCGCCCATTGGAAAAAAACCCAAGAAAAATCACGAGCGTTGGACGATTGCTCCCACACCGAAAGTGCCAGCAACTCAAGCTCTTGCTGCTCCTCACCGGCCATTGTCAGCGCATCTACAGCACCACAGACATCAGGGCTCCGGGCTTTCCCTGACGAACAGGGCTTCGACGTTTACCACCAGCTGCACCTGGGGGGCCCACTGAAAAAAACCCCAAAAAATCATGAACGTCGGACGATTGCTCCCACTCCGAAAGTGCCAGCAACTCAAGCTCTTGCTGCTCCTCACCGGCCATTGGCAGCGCATCTACAGCACCACAGACATCGGGGCTCCGGGCTTTCCCTGACGAACAGGGCTTCGACGTTTACCACCAGCTGCGCCTGGGCGCCCACTAAAAAAAACCCCGAAAAATCACGAACGTCGGACGATTGCTCCCACACCGAAAGTGCCAGCCAGTCAAGCTTTTGCTGCTCATCACCGGCCATTGGTAGCCCATCTACAGCACCACAGACATCGGGGCTCCGGGCTTTCCCTGACGAACAGGGCTTCGACGTTTACCACCAGCTGCACCTGGGGGGCCCACTGAAAAAAACCCCGAAAAATCATGAACGTCGGACGATTGCTCCCACACCGAAAGTGCCAGCCAGTCAAGCTCTTGCTGCTCCTCACCGGCCATTGGCAGCGCATCTACAGCACCACAGACATCGGGGCTCCGGGCTTTCCCTGACGAACAGGGCTTCGACGTTTACCACCACCTGCACCTGGGCGCCCATTGGAAAAAAAACCAAGAAAAATCACGAACGTTGGACGATTGCTCCCACACCTTAAATGCCAGGAATTCAAGCTCTTGCTGCTCCTCACCGGCCATTGGCAGCGCATCTACAGCACCACAGACATCGGGGCTCCGGGCTTTCCCTGACGAACAGGGCTTCGACGTTTACCACCAGCTGCACCTGGGCACCCACTCCAAAAAAACCCGAAAAATCACGAACGTCGGACGATTGCTCCCACACCAAAAGTGCCAGCCAGTCAAGCTCTTGCTGCTCCTCACCGGCCATTGGCAGCGCATCCACAGCACCACAGACATCGGGGCTCCGGGCTTTCCCTGACGAACAGGGCTTTGACGTTTACCACCAGCTGCACCTGGACACCCATTGGAAAAAAACCCAAGAAAATCACGAATGTTGGACGATTGCTCCCACACCGAAAGTGCCAGCAACTCAAGCTCTTGCTCCTCATCACCGGCCACTGGCAGCGCATCTACAGCACCACAGACATCGGGGCTCCGGGCTTTCCCTGACGAACAGGGCTTCGACGTTTACCACCAGCTGCACCTGGGCACCCACTCCAAAAAAACCCGAAAAATCACGAACGTCGGACGATTGCTCCCACACCGAAAGTGCCAGCCAGTCAAGCACTTGCTGCTCCTCACCGCCATTGGCAGCGCATCCACAGCACCACAGACATCGGGGCTCCGGGCTTTCCCTGACGAACAGGGCTTCGACGTTTACCAACAGCTGCACCTGGGCGCCCACTGAAAAAAAGCCAAGAAAAATCACGAACGTCGGACGATTGCTCCCACACCGAAAGTGCCAGCAACTCAAGCTCTTGCTGCTCCTCACCGGCCATTGGCAGCGCATCCACAGCACCACAGACACTGGGGCTCCACGCTTTCCCTGACGAACAGGGCTTCGACGTTTACCACCAGCTGCGCCTGGGCGCCCACTAAAAAAAACCCCGAAAAATCACGAACGTCTGACGATTGCTGCCACACAAAAAGTGTCAGCCAGTCAAGCTCCTGCTGCTCCTCAGCGGCCATTGGCAGCGCATCTACAGCACCACAGACATCGGGGCTCCAGGCTTTCCCTGACGAACAGGGCTTCGACGTTTACCACCAGCTGCACCTGGGCGCCCACTCCAAAAATACCCCGAAAAATCACGAACATCGGACGATTGCTCCCACACCGAAAGTGCCAGCCAGTCAAGCTCTTGCTGCTCCTCCCCGGCCATTGGCAGCGCATCTACAGCACCACAGACATCGGGGCTCCGGGCTTTCCCTGACGAACAGTGCTTCGACGTTTACCACCAGCTGCACCTGGGGGGCCCACTGAAAAAAACCCCGAAAAATCATGAACGTCGGACGATTGCTCCCACACCGAAAGTGCCAGCCAGTCAAGCTCTTGCTGCTCCTCACCGGCCATTGGCAGCGCATCTACAGCACCACAGACATCGGGGCTCCGGGCTTTCCCTGACGAACAGGACTTCGACGTTTACCACCACCTGCACCTGGGGGGCCCACTCCAAAAAACCCCGAAAAATCACGAAGATCAGACGATTGCTCCCACACCGAAAGTGCCAGCCAGTCAAGCTCTTGCTGCTGCTCCCCGTCCATTGGCAGTGCATCTACAGCACCACAGACATCGGGGCTCCGGGCTTTCCCTGACGAACAGGGCTTCGACGTTTACCACCACCTGCACCTGGGCGCCCATTGGAAAAAAACCGAAGAAAAATCACGAACGTTGGACGATTGCTCCCACACAAGAAGTGCCAGCCAGTCAAGCTCCTGCTGCTCCTCAGCGGCCATTGGCAGCGCATCTACAGCACCACAGACATCGGGGCTCCAGGCTTTCCCTGACGAACAGGGCTTCGACGTTTACCACCAGCTGCACCTGGGGGGCCCACTGAAAAAAACCCCAAAAAATCATGAACGTCGGACGATTGCTCCCACTCCGAAAGTGCCAGCAACTCAAGCTCTTGCTGCTCCTCACCGGCCATTGGCAGCGCATCTACAGCACCACAGACATCGGGGCTCCGGGCTTTCCCTGACGAACAGGGCTTCGACGTTTACCACCAGCTGCACCTGGGCGCCCACTCCAAAAAAACCCGAAAAATCACGAACGTCGGACGATTGCTCCCACACCGAAAGTGCCAGCAACTCAAGCTCTTCCTGCTCATCACCGGCCATTGGCAGCGCATCTACAGCACCACAGACACTGGGGCTCCGGGCTTTCCCTGACGAACAGGGTTTCGACGTTTACCACCAGCTGCACCTTGTCGCCCACTCCTAAAAAACCCCGAAAAATCATGAACGTCGGACGATTGCTCCCACACCGAAAGTGCCAGCCAGTCAAGCTCTTGCTGCTCATCACCGGCCACTGGCAGCGCATCTACAGCACCACAGACACTGGGGCTCCGGGCTTTCCCTGACGAACAGGGCTTCGACGTTTACCACCAGCTGCACCGGCGCGCCCACTCCAAAAAAACCCTGAAAAATCACGAATGTCGGACGATTGCTCCCACACCGAAAGTGCCAGCCAGTCAAGCTCTTGCTGCTGCTCCCCGGCCATTGGCAGCGCATCTACAGCACCACAGACATCGGGGCTCCGGGCTTTCCCTGACGAACAGGGCTTCGACGTTTACCACCAGCTGCACCTGGGGGGCCCACTGAAAAAAATCCCGAAAAATCATGAACGTCGGACGATTGCTCCCACACCGAAAGTGCCAGCCACTCAAGCTCTTGCTGCTCATCACCGGCCATTGGCAGCGCATCTACAGCACCACAGACATCGGGGCTCCGGGCTTTCCCTGACGAACAGGGCTTCGACGTTTACCACCAGCTGCACCTGGGCACGCACTCCAAAAAAACCCGAAAAATCACGAACGTCGGACGATTGCTCCCACACCGAAAGTGCCAGCCAGTCAAGCTCTTGCTGCTCATCACCGGCCATTGGCAGCGCATCTACAGCACCACAGACATCGGGGCTCCGGGCTTTCCCTGACGAACAGGGCTTCGACGTTTACCACCAGCTGCACCTGGGCACCCACTCCAAAAAAACCCGAAAAATCACGAACGTCGGACGATTGCTCCCACACCAAAAGTGCCAGCCAGTCAAGCTCTTGCTGCTCCTCACCGGCCATTGGCAGCGCATTCACAGCACCACAGACATCGGGGCTCCGGGCTTTCCCTGACGAACAGGGCTTCGACGTTTACCACCAGCTGCACCTGGACACCCATTGGAAAAAAACCCAAGAAAATCACGAACGTTGGACGATTGCTCCCACACCGAAAGTGCCAGCAACTCAAGCTCTTGCTCCTCATCACCGGCCACTGGCAGCGCATCTACAGCACCACAGACACTGGGGCTCCGGGCTTTCCCTGACGAACTGGGCTTCGACGTTTACCACCAGCTGCACCTGGGCGCCCACTGAAAAAAAGCCAAGAAAAATCACGAACGTCGGACGATTGCTCCCACACCGAAAGTGCCAGCAACTCAAGCTCTTGCTGCTCCTCACCGGCCATTGGCAGCGCATCCACAGCACCACAGACATCGGGGCTCCACGCTTTCCCTGACGAACAGGGCTTCGACGTTTACCACCAGCTGCGCCTGGGCGCCCACTAAAAAAAACCCCGAAAAATCACGAACGTCGGACGATTGCTCCCACACCGAAAGTGCCAGCCAGTCAAGCTCTTGCTGTACCTCACCGGCCATTGGCAGCGCATCTACAGCACCACAGACATCGGGGCTCCGGGATTTCCCTGACGAACAGGGCTTTGACATTTACCACCACCTGCACCTGGGCACCCACTACAAAAAAACGCGAAAAATCACGAACGTCGGACGATTGCTCCCACACCGAAAGTGCCAGCCAGTCAAGCTCTTGCTGCTCCTCCCCGGCTATTGGCAGCGCATCTACAGCACCACAGACATCGGGGCTCCGGGCTTTCCCTGACGAACAGGGCTTCGACGTTTACCACCAGCTGCACCTGGGGCGCCCACTGAAAAAAACCCCAAAAAATCATGAACGTCGGACGATTGCTCCCACTCCGAAAGTGCCAGCAACTCAAGCTCTTGCTGCTCCTCACCGGCCATTGGCAGCGCATCTACAGCACCACAGACATCGGGGCTCCGGGCTTTCCCTGACGAACTGGGCTTCGACGTTTACCACCAGCTGCACCTGGGCGCCCACTCCAAAAAAACCCGAAAAATCACGAACGTCAGACGATTGCTCCCACACAAGAAGTGCCAGCCAGTCAAGCTCCTGCTGCTCCTCAGCGGCCATTGGCAGCGCATCTACAGCACCACAGACATCGGGGCTCCGGGCTTTCCCTCACGAACAGGGCTTCGACGTTTACCACCAGCTGCACCTGGGCGACCAGTGGAAAAAAACCCAAGAAAATCACGAACGTTGGACGATTGCTCCCACACCGAAAGTGCCAGCCAGTCAAGCTCTTGCTGCTCCTCACCGGCCATTGGCAGCGCATCTACAGCACCACAGACATCGGGGCTCCGGGCTTTCCCTGATGAACAGGGCTTTGACGTTTACCACCACCTGCACCTGGGCGCCCATTGGAAAAAAACCCAAGAAAAATCACGAACGTTGGACGATTGCTCCCACACCGAAAGTGCCAGCAACTCAAGCTCTTCCTGCTCATCACCGGCCATTGGCAGCGCATCTACAGCACCACAGACACTGGGGCTCCGGGCTATCCCTGACGAACAGGGTTTCGACGTTTACCACCAGCTGCACCTGGGCGCCCATTCCAAAAAAACCCGAAAAATCACAAACGTCGGATGATTGCTCCCACACCGAAAGTGCCAGCCAGTCAAGCTCCTGCTGCACCTCCCCGGCCATTGTCAGCGCATCTACAGCACCACAGACATCGGGGCTCCAGGCTTTCCCTGACGAACAGGGCTTCGACTTTTACCACCAGCTGCACCTGGGCGCCCACTGAAAAAAACCCCGAAAAATCACGAACGTTGGACGATTGCTCCCACACCGAAAGTGCCAGCCACTCAAGCTCTTGCTGCTCCTCACCGGCCATTGGCAGCGCATCTACAGCACCACAGACATCGGGGCTCCGGGCTTTCCCTGACGAACAGGGCTTCGACGTTTACCACCAGTTGCGTCTGGGTGCCCACTAAAAAAAACCCCAAAAAACCACGAACGTCGGACGATTGCTCCCACAAAAAAAGTGCCAGCCAGTCAAGCTCTTGCTGCTCCTCCCCGGCCATTGGCAGCGCATCTACAGCACCACAGACATCGGGGCTCCGGGCTTTCCCTGACGAACAGGGCTTCGACGTTTACCACCAGCTGCACCTGGGGGGCCCACTGAAAAAAACCCCGAAAAATCATGAACGTCGGACGATTGCTCCCACTCCGAAAGTGCCAGCAACTCAAGCTCTTGCTGCTCCTCACCGGCCATTGGCAGCGCATCTACAGCACCACAGACATCGGGGCTCCGGGCTTTCCCTGACGAACAGGGCTTCGACGTTTACCACCAGCTGCACCTGGGCGCCCACTCCAAAAAAACCCGAAAAATCACGAACGTCGGACGATTGCTCCCACACCGAAAGTGCCAGCAACTCAAGCTCTTCCTGCTCATCACCGGCCATTGGCAGCGCATCTACAGCACCACAGACACTGGGGCTCCGGGCTTTCCCTGACGAACAGGGTTTCGACGTTTACCACCAGCTGCACCTTGTCGCCCACTCCTAAAAAACCCCGAAAAATCATGAACGTCGGACGATTGCTCCCACACCGAAAGTGCCAGCCAGTCAAGCTCTTGCTGCTCATCACCGGCCACTGGCAGCGCATCTACAGCACCACAGACACTGGGGCTCCGGGCTTTCCCTGACGAACAGGGCTTCGACGTTTACCACCAGCTGCACCGGCGCGCCCACTCCAAAAAAACCCTGAAAAATCACGAATGTCGGACGATTGCTCCCACACCGAAAGTGCCAGCCAGTCAAGCTCTTGCTGCTGCTCCCCGGCCATTGGCAGCGCATCTACAGCACCACAGACATCAGGGCTCCAGGCTTTCCCTGACGAACAGGGCTTCGACGTTTACCACCAGCTGCACCTGGGCGCCCATTAAAAAAAAACACAAGAAAAATCACGAACGTTGGACGATTGCTTCCACACCGAAAGTGCCAGCAACTCAAGCTCTTGCTGCTCATCACCGGCCATTGGCAGCCCATCTACAGCACCACAGACATCGGGGCTCCAGGCTTTCCCTGACGAACAGCGCTTCGACGTTTACCACCAGCTGCACCTGGGGGGCCCACTGAAAAAAACCCCTAAAAACCATGAACGTTGGACGATTGCTCCCACACAAAAAGTGCCAGCCAGTCAAGCTCTTGCTGTACCTCACCGGCCATTGGCAGCGCATCTACAGCACCACAGACATCGGGGCTCCGGGCTTTCCCTGACGAACAGGGCTTCGACGTTTACCACCAGCTGCACCTGGGCGCCCACTCCAAAAATACCCCGAAAAATCACGAACATCGGACGATTGCTCCCACACCGAAAGTGCCAGCCAGTCAAGCTCTTGCTGCTCCTCCCCGGCCATTGGCAGCGCATCTACAGCACCACAGACATCGGGGCTCCGGGCTTTCCCTGCGAACAGTGCTTCGACGTTTACCACCAGCTGCACCTGGGGGGCCCACTGAAAAAAACCCCGAAAAATCATGAACGTCGGACGATTGCTCCCACACCGAAAGTGCCAGCCAGTCAAGCTCTTGCTGCTCCTCACCGGCCATTGGCAGCGCATCTACAGCACCACAGACATCGGGGCTCCGGGCTTTCCCTGACGAACAGGGCTTCGACGTTTACCACCAGCTGCACCTGGGGGGCCCACTCCAAAAAACCCCGAAAAATCACGAAGATCAGACGATTGCTCCCACACCGAAAGTGCCAGCCAGTCAAGCTCTTGCTGCTCCTCCCCGTCCATTGGCAGTGCATCTACAGCACCACAGACATCGGGGCTCCGGGCTTTCCCTGACGAACAGGGCTTCGACGTTTACCACCACCTGCACCTGGGCGCCCATTGGAAAAAAACCCAAGAAAAATCACGAACGTTGGACGATTGCTCCCACACAAGAAGTGCCAGCCAGTCAAGCTCCTGCTGCTCCTCAGCGGCCATTGGCAGCGCATCTACAGCACCACAGACATCGGGGCTCCAGGCTTTCCCTGACGAACAGGGCTTCGACGTTTACCACCAGCTGCACCTGGGGGGCCCACTGAAAAAAACCCCAAAAAATCATGAACGTCGGACGATTGCTCCCACTCCGAAAGTGCCAGCAACTCAAGCTCTTGCTGCTCCTCACCGGCCATTGGCAGCGCATCTACAGCACCACAGACATCGGGGCTCCGGGCTTTCCCTGACGAACAGGGCTTCGACGTTTACCACCAGCTGCACCTGGGCGCTCACTCCAAAAAAACCCGAAAAATCACGAACGTCGGACGATTGCTCCCACACCGAAAGTGCCAGCAACTCAAGCTCTTCCTGCTCATCACCGGCCATTGGCAGCGCATCTACAGCACCACAGACACTGGGGCTCCGGGCTTTCCCTGACGAACAGGGTTTCGACGTTTACCACCAGCTGCACCTTGTCGCCCACTCCTAAAAAACCCCGAAAAATCATGAACGTCGGACGATTGCTCCCACACCGAAAGTGCCAGCCAGTCAAGCTCTTGCTGCTCATCACCGGCCACTGGCAGCGCATCTACAGCACCACAGACACTGGGGCTCCGGGCTTTCCCTGACGAACAGGGCTTCGACGTTTACCACCAGCTGCACCGGCGCGCCCACTCCAAAAAAACCCTGAAAAATCACGAATGTCGGACGATTGCTCCCACACCGAAAGTGCCAGCCAGTCAAGCTCTTGCTGCTGCTCCCCGGCCATTGGCAGCGCATCTACAGCACCACAGACATCAGGGCTCCAGGCTTTCCCTGACGAACAGGGCTTCGACGTTTACCACCAGCTGCACCTGGGGGGCCCACTGAAAAAAATCCCGAAAAATCATGAACGTCGGACGATTGCTCCCACACCGAAAGTGCCAGCAACTCAAGCTCTTGCTGCTCCTCACCGGCCATTGGCAGCGCATCTACAGCACCACAGACATCGGGGCTCCGGGCTTTCCCTGACGAACAGGGCTTCGACGTTTACCACCAGCTGCACCTGGGCGCCCACTCCAAAAAAACCCGAAAAATCACGAATGTCGGATGATTGCTCCCACACCGAAAGTGCCAGCCAGTCAAGCTCCTGCTGCACCTCCCCGGCCATTGTCAGCGCATCTACAGCACCACAGACATCGGGGCTCCGGGCTTTCCCTGACGAACAGGGCTTCGACGTTTACCACCAGCTGCACCTGGGCGCCCACTGAAAAAAACCCAAGAAAAATCACGAACGTCGGACGATTGCTCCCACACCGAAAGTGCCAGCCAGTCAATCTCTTGCTGCTGCTCCCCGGCCATTGGCAGCGCATCTACAGCACCACAGACATCGGGGCTCCGGGCTTTCCCTGACGAACAGGGCTTCGACGTTTACCACCACCTGCACCTGGGCGCCTATTGGAAAAAAAACCAAGAAAAATCACGAACGTTGGACGATTGCTCCCACACCTTAAATGCCAGGAATTCAAGCTCTTGCTGCTCCTCACCGGCCATTGGCAGCGCATCTACAGCACCACAGACATCGGGGCTCCGGGCTTTCCCTGACGAACAGGGCTTCGACATTTACCACCAGCTGCACCTGGGCGCCCACTCCAAAAAAACCCGAAAAATCACGAACGTCGGACGATTGCTCCCACACAAGAAGTGCCAGCCAGTCAAGCTCCTGCTGCTCCTCAGCGGCCATTGGCAGCGCATCTACAGCACCACAGACATCGGGGCTCCAGGCTTTCCCTGACGAACAGGGCTTCGACGTTTACCACCAGCTGCACCTGGGGGGCCCACTCCAAAAAACCCCGAAAAATCACGAAGATCGGACGATTGCTCCCACACCGAAAGTGCCAGCCAGTCAAGCTCTTGCTGCTCATCACCGGCCATTGGCAGCGCATCTACAGCACCACAGACATCGGGGCTCCGGGCTTTCCCTGACGAACAGGGCTTCGACGTTTACCACCAGCTGCACCTGGGCACCCACTCCAAAAAAACCCGAAAAATCACGAACGTCGGACGATTGCTCCCACACCGAAAGTGCCAGCCAGTCAAGCACTTGCTGCTCCTCACCGGCCATTGGCAGCGCATCCACAGCACCACAGACATCGGGGCTCCGGGCTTTCCCTGACGAACAGGGCTTCGACGTTTACCACCAGCTGCACCTGGACACCCATTGGAAAAAAACCCAAGAAAATCACGAACGTTGGACGATTGCTCCCACACCGAAAGTGCCAGCAACTCAAGCTCTTGCTCCTCATCACCGGCCACTGGCAGCGCATCTACAGCACCACAGACACTGGGGCTCCGGGCTTTCCCTGACGAACAGGGCTTCGACGTTTACCACCAGCTGCACCTGGGCGCCCACTGAAAAAAACCCAAGAAAAATCACGAACGTCGGACGATTGCTCCCACACCGAAAGTGCCAGCAACTCAAGCTCTTCCTGCTCCTCACCGGCCATTGGCAGCGCATCTACAGCACCACAGACATCGGGGCTCCGGGCTTTCCCTGACGAACAGGGCTTCGACGTTTACCACCAGCTGCACCTGGGCGCCCACTCCAAAAAAACCCGAAAAATCACGAATGTCGGATGATTGCTCCCACACCGAAAGTGCCAGCCAGTCAAGCTCCTGCTGCACCTCCCCGGCCATTGTCAGCGCATCTACAGCACCACAGACATCGGGGCTCCGGGCTTTCCCTGACGAACAGGGCTTCGACGTTTACCACCAGCTGCACCTGGGCGCCCACTGAAAAAAACCCAAGAAAAATCACGAACGTCGGACGATTGCTCCCACAGCGAAAGTGCCAGCAACTCAAGCTCTTGCTGCTCCTCACCGGCCATTGGCAGCGCATCCACAGCACCACAGACATCGGGGCTCCACGCTTTCCCTGACGAACAGGGCTTCGACGTTTACCACCAGCTGCGCCTGGGCGCCCACTAAAAAAAACCCCGAAAAATCACGAACGTCGGACGATTGCTCCCACACCGAAAGTGCCAGCCGGTCAAGCTCTTGCTGCTACTCCCCGGCCATTGGCAGCGCATCTACAGCACCACAGACATCGGGGCTCCGGGATTTCCCTGACGAACAGGGCTTTGACATTTACCACCACCTGCACCTGGGCACCCACTACAAAAAAACCCGAAAAATCACGAACGTCGGACGATTGCTCCCACACCGAAAGTGCCAGCCAGTCAAGCTCTTGCTGCTCCTCCCCGGCTATTGGCAGCGCATCTACAGCACCACAGACATTGGGGCTCCGGGCTTTCCCTGACGAACAGGGCTTCGACGTTTACCACCACCTGCACCTGGGCGCCCATTGGAAAAAAACCAAAGAAAAATCACGAGCGTTGGACGATTGCTCCCACACCGAAAGTGCCAGCAACTCAAGCTCTTGCTGCTCCTCACCGGCCATTGGCAGCGCATCTACAGCACCACAGACATCGGGGCTCCGGGCTTTCCCTGACGAACAGGGCTTCGACGTTTACCACCAGCTGCACCTGGGGGGCCCACTGAAAAAAACCCCAAAAAATCATGAACGTCGGACGATTGCTCCCACTCCGAAAGTGCCAGCCAGTCAAGCTCTTGCTGCTCCTCACCGGCCATTGGCAGCGCATCTACAGCACCACAGACATCGGGGCTCCGGGCTTTCCCTGACGAACAGGGCTTCGACGTTTACCACCAGCTGCGCCTGGGCGCCCACTAAAAAAAACCCCGAAAAATCACGAACGTCGGACGATTGCTCCCACACCGAAAGTGCCAGCCAGTCAAGCTCTTGCTGCTCATCACCGGCCATTGGTAGCCCATCTACAGCACCACAGACATCGGGGCTCCGGGCTTTCCCTGACGAACAGGGATTCGACGTTTACCACCAGCTGCACCTGGGGCGCCCACTGAAAAAAACCCCAAAAAATCATGAACGTCGGACGATTGCTCCCACACCGAAAGTGCCAGCCAGTCAAGCTCTTGCTGCTCCTCACCGGCCATTGGCAGCGCATCTACAGCACCACAGACATCGGGGCTCCGGGCTTTCCCTGACGAACAGGGCTTCGACGTTTACCAGCACCTGCACCTGGGCGCCTATTGGAAAAAAAACCAAGAAAAATCACGAACGTTGGACGATTGCTCCCACACCTTAAATGCCAGGAATTCAAGCTCTTGCTGCTCCTCACCGGCCATTGGCAGCGCATCTACAGCACCACAGACATCGGGGCTCCGGGCTTTCCCTGACGAACAGGGCTTCGACATTTACCACCAGCTGCACCTGGGCGCCCACTCCAAAAAAACCCGAAAAATCACGAACGTCGGACGATTGCTCCCACACAAGAAGTGCCAGCCAGTCAAGCTCCTGCTGCTCCTCAGCGGCCATTGGCAGCGCATCTACAGCACCACAGACATCGGGGCTCCAGGCTTTCCCTGACGAACAGGGCTTCGACGTTTACCACCAGCTGCACCTGGGGGGCCCACTCCAAAAAACCCCGAAAAATCACGAAGATCGGACGATTGCTCCCACACCGAAAGTGCCAGCCAGTCAAGCTCTTGCTGCTCATCACCGGCCATTGGCAGCGCATCTACAGCACCACAGACATCGGGGCTCCGGGCTTTCCCTGACGAACAGGGCTTCGACGTTTACCACCACCTGCACCTGGGCACCCACTCCAAAAAAACCCGAAAAATCACGAACGTCGGACGATTGCTCCCACACCGAAAGTGCCAGCCAGTCAAGCTCTTGCTGCTCCTCACCGGCCATTGGCAGCGCATCCACAGCACCACAGACATCGGGGCTCCGGGCTTTCCCTGACGAACAGGGCTTTGACGTTTACCACCAGCTGCACCTGGACACCCATTGGAAAAAAACCCAAGAAAATCACGAACGTTGGACGATTGCTCCCACACCGAAAGTGCCAGCAACTCAAGCTCTTGCTCCTCATCACCGGCCACTGGCAGCGCATCTACAGCACCACAGACATCGGGGCTCCGGGCTTTCCCTGACGAACAGGGCTTCGACGTTTACCACCAGCTGCACCTGGGCACCCACTCCAAAAAAACCCGAAAAATCACGAACGTCGGACGATTGCTCCCACACCGAAAGTGCCAGCCAGTCAAGCACTTGCTGCTCCTCACCGGCCATTGGCAGCGCATCCACAGCACCACAGACATCGGGGCTCCGGGCTTTCCCTGACGAACAGGGCTTCGACGTTTACCACCAGCTGCACCTGGACACCCATTGGAAAAAAACCCAAGAAAATCACGAACGTTGGACGATTGCTCCCACACCGAAAGTGCCAGCAACTCAAGCTCTTGCTCCTCATCACCGGCCACTGGCAGCGCATCTACAGCATTACAGACACTGGGGCTCCGGGCTTTCCCTGACGAACAGGGCTTCGACGTTTACCACCAGCTGCACCTGGGCGCCCACTGAAAAAAACCCAAGAAAAATCACGAACGTCGGACGATTGCTCCCACACCGAAAGTGCCAGCAACTCAAGCTCTTGCTGCTCCTCACCGGCCATTGGCAGCGCATCCACAGCACCACAGACATCGGGGCTCCACGCTTTCCCTGACGAACAGGGCTTCGACGTTTACCACCAGCTGCGCCTGGGCGCCCACTAAAAAAAACCCCGAAAAATCACGAACGTCGGACGATTGCTCCCACACCGAAAGTGCCAGCCAGTCAAGCTCTTGCTGTACCTCACCGGCCATTGGCAGCGCATCTACAGCACCACAGACATCGGGGCTCCGGGATTTCCCTGACGAACAGGGCTTTGACATTTACCACCACCTGCACCTGGGCACCCACTACAAAAAAACGCGAAAAATCACGAACGTCGGACGATTGCTCCCACACCGAAAGTGCCAGCCAGTCAAGCTCTTGCTGCTCCTCCCCGGCTATTGGCAGCGCATCTACAGCACCACAGACATCGGGGCTCCGGGCTTTCCCTGACGAACAGGGCTTCGACGTTTACCACCAGCTGCACCTGGGGCGCCCACTGAAAAAAACCCCAAAAAATCATGAACGTCGGACGATTGCTCCCACTCCGAAAGTGCCAGCAACTCAAGCTCTTGCTGCTCCTCACCGGCCATTGGCAGCGCATCTACAGCACCACAGACATCGGGGCTCCGGGCTTTCCCTGACGAACTGGGCTTCGACGTTTACCACCAGCTGCACCTGGGCGCCCACTCCAAAAAAACCCGAAAAATCACGAACGTCGGACGATTGCTCCCACACAAGAAGTGCCAGCCAGTCAAGCTCCTGCTGCTCCTCAGCGGCCATTGGCAGCGCATCTACAGCACCACAGACATCGGGGCTCCGGGCTTTCCCTCACGAACAGGGCTTCGACGTTTACCACCAGCTGCACCTGGGCGACCAGTGGAAAAAAACCCAAGAAAATCACGAACGTTGGACGATTGCTCCCACACCGAAAGTGCCAGCCAGTCAAGCTCTTGCTGCTCCTCACCGGCCATTGGCAGCGCATCTACAGCACCACAGACATCGGGGCTCCGGGCTTTCCCTGATGAACAGGGCTTCGACGTTTACCACCACCTGCACCTGGGCGCCCATTGGAAAAAAACCCAAGAAAAATCACGAACGTTGGACGATTGCTCCCACACCGAAAGTGCCAGCAACTCAAGCTCTTCCTGCTCATCACCGGCCATTGGCAGCGCATCTACAGCACCACAGACACTGGGGCTCCGGGCTTTCCCTGACGAACAGGGTTTCGACGTTTACCACCAGCTGCACCTGGGCGCCCATTCCAAAAAAACCCGAAAAATCACAAACGTCGGATGATTGCTCCCACACCGAAAGTGCCAGCCAGTCAAGCTCCTGCTGCACCTCCCCGGCCATTGTCAGCGCATCTACAGCACCACAGACATCGGGGCTCCGGGCTTTCCCTGACGAACAGGGCTTCGACGTTTACCACGAGCTGCACCTGGGCGCCCACTGAAAAAAACCCCGAAAAATCACGAACGTTGGACGATTGCTCCCACACCGAAAGTGCCAGCCACTCAAGCTCTTGCTGCTCCTCACCGGCCATTGGCAGCGCATCTACAGCACCACAGACATCGGGGCTCCGGTGTTTCCCTGACGAACAGGGCTTCGACGTTTACCACCAGCTGCGTCTGGGTGCCCACTAAAAAAAACCCCAAAAAATCACGAACGTCGGACGATTGCTCCCACAAAAAAATTGCCAGCCACTCAAGCTCTTGCTGCTCCTCCCCGGCCATTGGCAGCGCATCTACAGCACCACAGACATCGGGGCTCCGGGCTTTCCCTGACGAACAGGGCTTCGACGTTTACCACCAGCTGCACCTGGGGGGCCCACTGAAAAAAACCCCGAAAAATCATGAACGTCGGACGATTGCTCCCACACCGAAAGTGCCAGCCAGTCAAACTCTTGCTCCTCATCACCGGCCACTGGCAGCGCATCTACAGCACCACAGACACTGGGGCTCCGGGCTTTCCCTGACGAACAGGGCTTCGACGTTTACCACCAGCTGCGCCTGGGCGCCCACTAAAAAAAACCCCGAAAAATCACGAACGTCTGACGATTGCTGCCACACAAAAAGTGTCAGCCAGTCAAGCTCCTGCTGCTCCTCAGCGGCCATTGGCAGCGCATCTACAGCACCACAGACATCGGGGCTCCGGGCTTTCCCTGACGAACAGGGCTTCGACGTTTACCACCAGCTGCACCTGGGCGCCCACTCCAAAAATACCCCGAAAAATCACGAACATCAGACGATTGCTCCCACACCGAAAGTGCCAGCCAGTCAAGCTCTTGCTGCTCCTCCCCGGCCATTGGCAGCGCATCTACAGCACCACAGACATCGGGGCTCCGGGCTTTCCCTGACGAACAGTGCTTCGACGTTTACCACCAGCTGCACCTGGGGGGCCCACTGAAAAAAACCCCGAAAAATCATGAACGTCGGACGATTGCTCCCACACCGAAAGTGCCAGCCAGTCAAGCTCTTGCTGCTCCTCACCGGCCATTGGCAGCGCATCTACAGCACCACAGACATCGGGGCTCCGGGCTTTCCCTGACGAACAGGGCTTCGACGTTTACCACCACCTGCACCTGGGGGGCCCACTCCAAAAAACCCCGAAAAATCACGAAGATCGGACGATTGCTCCCACACCGAAAGTGCCAGCCAGTCAAGCTCTTGCTGCTCATCACCGGCCACTGGCAGCGCATCTACAGCACCACAGACACTGGGGCTCCGGGCTTTCCCTGACGAACAGGGCTTCGACGTTTACCGCCAGCTGCACCGGCGCGCCCACTCCAAAAAAACCCTGAAAAATCACGAATGTCGGACGATTGCTCCCACACCGAAAGTGCCAGCCAGTCAAGCTCTTGCTGCTGCTCCCCGGCCATTGGCAGCGCATCTACAGCACCACAGACATCAGGGCTCCAGGCTTTCCCTGACGAACAGGGCTTCGACGTTTACCACCAGCTGCACCTGGGCGCCCACTGAAAAAAACCCAAGAAAAATCACGAACGTCGGACGATTGCTCCCACACCGAAAGTGCCAGCAACTCAAGCTCTTGCTGCTCCTCACCGGCCATTGGCAGCGCATCTACAGCACCACAGACATCGGGGCTCCGGGCTTTCCCTGACGAACAGGGCTTCGAAGTTTACCACCAGCTGCACCTGGGCGCCCACTCCAAAAAAACCCGAAAAATCACGAACGTCGGATGATTGCTCCCACACCGAAAGTGCCAGCCAGTCAAGCTCCTGCTGCACCTCCCCGGCCATTGTCAGCGCATCTACAGCACCACAGACATCGGGGCTCCGGGCTTTCCCTGACGAACAGGGCTTCGACGTTTACCACCACCTGCACCTGGGCGCCCACTGCAAAAAAACCCAAAAAATCACGAACGTCGGACGATTGCTCCCACACCGAAAGTGCCAGCCTGTCAAGCTCCTGCTGCTCCTCAGCGGCCATTGGCAGCGCATCTACAGCACCACAGACATCGGGGCTCCGGGCTTTCCCTGACGAACAGGGCTTCGACGTTTACCACCAGCTGCACCTGGTCGCACACTCCAAAAAAACCCGACAAATCACGAACGTCGGACGATTGCTCCCACACAAAATGTGCCAGCCAGTCAAGCTCCTGCTGCTCCTCCCCGGCCATTGGCAGCGCATCTACAGCACCACAGACATCGGGGCTCCGGGCTTTCCCTGACGAACAGGGCTTCGACGTTTACCACCAGCTGCACCTGGTCGCCCACTCCAGAAAAACCCGAAAAATCATGTACGTCGGACGATTGCTCCCACTCCGAAAGTGCCAGCCAGTGAAGCTCTTGCTGCTCCTCCCCAGCCATTGGCAGCGCATCTACAGCACCACAGACATCGGGGCTCCGGGCTTTCCCTGACGAACAGGGCTTCGACGTTTACCACCAGCTGCGCCTGGGCGCCCACTAAAAAAAACCCCAAAAAATCATGAACGTCGGACGATTGCTCCCACACCGAAAGTGCCAGCCAGTCAAGCTCTTGCTGCTCCTCACCGGCCATTGGCAGCGCATCTACAGCACCACAGACATCGGGGCTCCGGGCTTTCCCTGACGAACAGGGCTTCGACGTTTACCACCAGCTGCACCTGGGCGCCCACTCCAAAAAAACCCGAAAAATCATGAACGTCTGACGATTGCTGCCACACAAAAAGTGTCAGCCAGTCAAGCTCTTGCTGCTCCTCAGCGGCCATTGGCAGCGCATCTACAGCACCACAGACATCGGTGCTCCGGGCTTTCCCTGACGAACAGGGCTTCGACGTTTACCACCAGCTGCACCTGGGCGCCCACTCCAAAAAAACCCGAAAAATCATGAACGTCTGACGATTGCTGCCACACAAAAAGTGTCAGCCAGTCAAGCTCTTGCTGCTCCTCAGCGGCCATTGGCAGCGCATCTACAGCACCACAGACATCGGTGCTCCGGGCTTTCCCTGACGAACAGGGCTTCGACGTTTACCACCAGCTGCACCTGGGGGGCCCACTCAAAAAAACCCCGAAAAATCACGAAGATCGGACGATTGCTCCCACACCGAAAGTGCCAGCCAGTCAAGCTCCTGCTGCTGCTCCCCGGCCATTGGCAGTGCATCTACAGCACCACAGACATCAGGGCTCCGGGCTTTCCCTGACGAACAGGGCTACGACGTTTACCACCACCTGCACCTGGGCGCCCATTGGAAAAAAACCCAAGAAAAATCACGAACGTTGGACGATTGCTCCCACACAAGAAGTGCCAGCCAGTCAAGCTCCTGCTGCTCCTCAGCGGCCATTGGCAGCGCATCTACAGCACCACAGACATCGGGGCTCCGGGCTTTCCCTGACGAACAGGGCTTCGAGGTTTACCACCAGCTGCACCTGGGCGCCCAGTGGAAAAAAACCCAAGAAAATCACGAACGTTGGATGATTGCTCCCACACCGAAAGTGCCAGCAACTCAATCTCTTGCTGCTGCTCCCCGTCCATTGGCAGTGCATCTACAGCACCACAGACATCGGGGCTCCGGGCTTTCCCTGACGAACAGGGCTTCGACGTTTACCACCACCTGCACCTGGGCGCCCATTGGAAAAAAACCCAAGAAAAATCACGAACGTTGGACGATTGCTCCCACACCGAAAGTGCCAGCAACTCAAGCTCTTGCTGCTCCTCACCGGCCATTGGCAGCCCATCTACAGCACCACAGACATCGGGGCTCCTGGCTTTCCCTGACGAACAGGGCTTCGACGTTTACCACCAGCTGCACCTGGGCGCCCACTGCAAAAAAACCCAAAAAATCACGAACGTCGGATGATTGCTCCCACACCGAAAGTGCCAGCCAGTCAAGCTCCTGCTGCACCTCCCCGGCCATTGTCAGCGCATCTACAGCACCACAGACATCGGGGTCCGGGCTTTCCCTGACGAACAGGGCTTCGACGTTTACCACCAGCTGAACCTGGGCGCCCACTGAAAAAAACCCCGAAAAATCATGAACGTTGGACGATTGCTCCCACACCGAAAGTGCCAGCCAGTCAAGCTCTTGCTGCTCCTCACCGGCCATTGGCAGCGCATCTACAGCACCACAGACATCGGGGCTCCGGGCTTTCCCTGACGAACAGGGCTTCGATGTTTACCACCAGCTGCACCTGGGCGCCCACTGCAAAAAAAACCCAAAAAATCACGAACGTCGGACGATTGCTCCCACACCGAAAGTGCCAGCCAGTCAAGCTCCTGCTGCTCCTCAGCGGCCATTGGCAGCGCATCTACAGCACCACAGACATCGGGGCTCCGGGCTTTCCCTGACGAACAGGGCTTCGACGTTTACCACCAGCTGCACCTGGTCGCCCACTCCAGAAAAACCCGAAAAATCACGAACGTTGGACGATTGCTCCCACTCCGAAAGTGCCAGCCAGTCAAGCTCTTGCTGCTCCTCCCCAGCCATTGGCAGCGCATCTACAGCACCACAGACATCGGGGCTCCGGGCTTTCCCTGACGAACAGGGCTTCGACGTTTACCACCAGCTGCGCCTGGGCGCCCACTAAAAAAAACCCCGAAAAATCACGAACGTCGGACGATTGCTCCCACACCGAAAGTGCCAGCCAGTCAAGCTCTTGCTGCTCATCACCGGCCATTGGTAGCCCATCTACAGCACCACAGACATCGGGGCTCCGGGCTTTCCCTCACGAACAGGGCTTCGACGTTTACCACCAGCTGCACCTGGGGGGCCCACTGAAAAAAACCCCGAAAAATCACGAACGTCGGACGATTGCTCCCACACCGAAAGTGCCAGCCAGTCAAGCTCCTGCTGCTCCTCAGCGGCCATTGGCAGCGCATCTACAGCACCACAGACATCGGGGCTCCGGGCTTTCCCTGACCAACAGGGCTTCGACGTTTACCACCACCTGCACCTGGTCGCCCACTCCAAAAAAACCCAAAAAATCACGAACGTCGGTCGATTGCTCCCACTCCGAAAGTGCAAGCCAGTCCAGCTTTTGCTGCTCCTCCCCGGCCGTTGGCAGCGCATCTACAGCACCACAGACATCGGGGCTCCGGGCTTTCCCTGACGAACAGGGCTTCGATATTTACCACCAACTGCACCTGGGCGCCCACTCCAAAAAAACCCGAAAAATCACGAACGTCGGACGATTGCTCCCACACAAAAAGTGCCAGCAACTCAAGCTCTTCCTGCTCATCACCGCCCATTGGCAGCGCATCTACAGCACCACAGACATCGGGGCTCCGGGCTTTCCCTGACGAACAGGGCTTCGATATTTACCACCAGCTGCACCTGGGCGCCCACTAAAAAAAACCCCGAAAAATCACGAACGTCGGACGATTGCTCCCACACCGAAAGTGCCAGCCAGTCAAGCTCTTGCTGTACCTCACCAACCATTGGCAGCGCATCTACAGCACCACAGACATCGGGGCTCCGGGATTTCCCTGACGAACAGGGCTTTGACATTTACCACCAGCTGCACCTGGGCACCCACTCCAAAAAAACCCGAAAAATCACGAACGTCGGACGATTGCTCCCACACCGAAAATGCCAGCCAGTCAAGCTCTTGCTGCTCCTCCCCGGCCATTGGCAGCGCATCTACAGCGCCACAGACATCGGGGCTCTGGGCTTTCCCTGACGAACAGGGCTTCGACATTTACCACCAGCTGCGCCTGAGCGCTCACTAAAAAAAAACCCGAAAAATCACGAACGTCGTACGATTGCTCCCACATAAAAAGTGCCAGCCAGTCAAGCTCCTGCTGCTCCTCACCGGCCATTGGCAGCGCATCTACAGCACCACAGACATCGGGGCTCCGGGCTTTCCCTCACGAACAGGGCTTCGACGTTTACCACCAGCTGCACCTGGGGGGCCCACTGAAAAAAACCCCGAAAAATCACGAACGTCGGACGATTGCTCCCACACAAGAAGTGCCAGCCAGTCAAGCTCCTGCTGCTCCTCAGCGGCCATTGGCAGCGCATCTACAGCACCACAGACATCGGGGCTCCGGGCTTTCCCTGACGAACAGGGCTTCGACGTTTACCACCAGCTGCACCTGGGCGCCCACTCCAAAAAAACCCCGAAAAATCACGAAGATCGGACGATTGCTCCCACACCGAAAGTGCCAGCCAGTCAAGCTCTTGCTGCTGCTCCCCGGCCATTGGCAACGCATCTACAGGACCACAGACATCGGGGCTCCGGGCTTTCCCTGACGAACAGGGCTTCGACGTTTACCACCACCTGCACCTGGGCGCCCATTGGAAAAAAAACCAAGAAAAATCACGAACGTTGGACGATTGCTCCCACACCGAAAGTGCCAGCAACTCAAGCTCTTGCTACTCCTCACCGGCCATTGGCAGCACATCTACAGCACCACAGACATCGGGGCTCCGGGCTTTCCCTGACGAACAGGGCTTCGACGTTTACCACCAGCTGCACCTGGTCGCCCACGCCAAAAAAACCCGAAAAATCACGAACGTCGGACGATTGCTCCCACACCGAAAGTGCCAGCCAGTCAAGCTCCTGCTGCTCCTCACCGGCCATTGGCAGCGCATCTACAGCACCACAGACATCGGGGCTCCGGGCTTTCCCTGACGAACAGGGCTTCGACGTTTACCACCAGCTGCGTCTGGGCGCCCACTAAAAAAAACCCCAAAAAATCACGAATGTCGGACGATTGCTCCCACACAAAAAGTGCCAGCCAGTCAAGCTCTTGCTGCTCATCACCGGCCATTGGCAGCGCATCTACAGCACCACAGACATCGGGGCTCCGGGCTTTCCCTCACGAACAGGGCTTCGACGTTTACCACCAGCTGCACTTGGGGGCCCACTGAAAAAAACCCCGAAAAATCATGAACGTCGGACGATTGCTCCCACACCGAAAGTGCCAGCCACTCAAGCTCTTGCTGCTCATCACCGGCCATTGGCAGCGCATCTACAGCACCACAGACATCGGGGCTCCGGGCTTTCCCTGACGAACAGGGCTTCGACGTTTACCACCAGCTGCACCTGGGGGCCCATTGGAAAAAAACCCAAGAAAAACCACGAACGTCGGACGATTGCTCCCACAAAAAAAGTGCCAGCCAGTCAAGCTCCTGCTGCTCCTCACCGGCCATTGGCAGCGCATCTACAGCACCACAGACATCGGGGCTCCGGGCTTTCCCTGACGAACAGGGCTTCGACGTTTACCACCAGCTGCGTCTGGGCGCCCACTAAAAAAAACCCCAAAAAATCACGAATGTCGGACGATTGCTCCCACAGAAAAAGTGCCAGCCAGTCAAGCTCTTGCTGCTCATCACCGGCCATTGGCAGCGCATCTACAGCACCACAGACATGGGGGCTCCGGGCTTTCCCTCACGAACAGGGCTTCGACGTTTACCACCAGCTGCACCTGGGGGGCCCACTGAAAAAAACCCCGAAAAATCACGAACGTCGGACGATTGCTCCCACACCGAAAGTGCCAGCCACTCAAGCTCTTGCTGCTCATCACCGGCCATTGGCAGCGCATCTACAGCACCACAGACATCGGGGCTCCGGGCTTTCCCTGACGAACAGGGCTTCGACGTTTACCACCAGCTGCACCTGGGCACCCATTGGAAAAAAACCCAAGAAAATCACGAACGTTGGACGATTGCTCCCACACCGAAAGTGCCAGCAACTCAAGCTCTTGCTCCTCATCACCGGCCACTGGCAGCGCATCTACAGCACCACAGACACTGGAGCTCCGGGCTTTCCCTTACGAACAGGACTTCGACGTTTACAACCAGCTGCACCTGGGCGTCCACTCCAAAAAAACCCCAAAAAATCACGAATGTCGGACGATTGCTCCCACACCGAACGTGCCAGCCAGTCAAGCTCTTGCTGCTGCTCCCCGGCCATTGGCAGCGCATCTACAGCGCCACAGACATCGGGGCTCCGGGCTTTCCCTGACGAACAGTGCTTCGACGTTTACCACCAGCTGCGACTGGGCGCCCACTAAAAAAAACCCCGAAAAATCACGAACGTCGGACGATTGCTCCCACACCGAAAGTGCCAGCCAGTCAAGCTCTTGCTGCTCCTCCCCGGCCATTGGCAGCGCATCTACAGCGCCACAGACATCGGGGCTCCGGGCTTTCCCTCACGAACAGGGCTTCGACGTTTACCACCAGCTGCACCTGGGGGGCCCACTGAAAAAAACCCCGAAAAATCACGAACGTCGGACGATTGCTCTTACACAAGAAGTGCCAGCCAGTCAAGCTCCTGCTGCTCCTCAGTGGCCATTGGCAGCGCATCTACAGCACCACAGACATCGGGGCTCCGGGCTTTCCCTGACGAACAGGGCTTCGACGTTTACCACCAGCTGCACCTGGGCGCCCACTCCAAAAAAACCCCGAAAAATCACAAAGATCGGACGATTGCTCCCACACCGAAAGTGCCAGCCAGTCAAGCTCTTGCTGCTGCTCCCCGGCCATTGGCAGCGCATCTACAGCACCACAGACATCGGGGCTCCGGGCTTTCCCTGACGAACAGGGCTTCGATGTTTACCACCACCTGCACCTGGGCGCCCATTGGAAAAAAACCCAAGAAAAATCACGAACGTTGGACGATTGCTCCCACACCGAAAGTGCCAGCAACTCAAGCTCTTGCTACTCCTCACCGGCCATTGGCAGCTCATCTACAGCACCACAGACATCGGGGCTCCGGGCTTTCCCTGACGAACAGGGCTTCGACGTTTACCACCATCTGCACCTGGTCGCCCACGCCAAAAAAACCCGAAATATCACGAACGTCGGACGATTGCTCCCACACCGAAAGTGCCAGCCAGTCAAGTTCCTGCTGCTCTTCACCGGCCATTGGCAGCGCATCTACAGCACCACAGACATCGGGGCTCCGGGCTTTCCCTGACGAACAGGGCTTCGACGTTTACCACCAGCAGCGTCTGGGCGCCCACTAAAAAAAACCCCAAAAAATCACGAATGTCGGACGATTGCTCCCACACAAAAAGTGCCAGCCAGTCAAGCTCTTGCTGCTCATCACCGGCCATTGGCAGCGCATCTACAGCACCACAGACATCGGGGCTCCGGGCTTTCCCTCACGAACAGGGCTTCGACGTTTACCACCAGCTGCACCTGGGGGGCCCACTGAAAAAAACCCCGAAAAACCATGAACGTCGGACGATTGCTCCCACACCGAAAGTGCCAGCCACTCAAGCTCTTGCTGCTCATCACCGGCCATTGGCAGCGCATCTACAGCACCACAGACACTGGGGCTCCGGGCTTTCCCTGACGAACAGGGCTTCGACATTTACCACCAGCTGCACCTGGGCACCCACTCCAAAAAAACCCGAAAAATCACGCACGTTGGACGATTGCTCCCACACCGAAAGTGCCAGCCAGTCAAGCTCTTGCTGCTCCTCCCCGGCCATTGGCAGTGCATCTACAGCACCACAGACATCGGGGCTCCGGGCTTTCCCTGACGAAAAGGGCTTCGACATTTACCACCAGCTGCACCTGGGCGCCCATTGTAAAGAAACCCAAGAAAATCACGAACGTTGGACGATTGCTCCCACACCGAAAGTGCCAGCAACTCAAGCTCTTGCTCCTCATCACCGGCCACTGGCAGCGCATCTACAGCACCACAGACATCGGGGCTCCGGGCTTTCCCTGACGAACAGGGCTTCGACGTTTACCACCAGCTGCACCTGGTCGCCCACTCCAAAAAATCCCGAAAAATCACGAACGTCGGTCGATTGCTCCCACTCCGAAAGTGCAAGCCAGTCAAGCTCCTGCTGCTCCTCACCGGCCGTTGGCAGCGCATCTACAGCACCACAGACATCGGGGCTCCGGGCTTTCACTGACGAACAGGGCTTCGATATTTACCACCAGCTGCACCTGGGCGCCCACTCCAAAAAAACCCAAAAAATCACGAACGTCGGACGATTGCTCCCACACAAGAAGTGCCAGCCAGTCAAGCTCCTGCTGCTCCTCAGCGGCCATTGGCAGCGCATCTACAGCACCACAGACATCGGGGCTCCGGGCTTTCCCTGACGAACAGGGCTTCGACGTTTACCACCAGCTGCACCTGGGCCCCTACTCCAATAAAACCCCGAAAAATCACGAAGATCGGACGATTGCTCCCACACCGAAAGTGCCAGCCAGTCAAGCTCTTGCTGCTGCTCCCCGGCCATTGGCAGCGCATCTACAGCACCACAGACATCGGGGCTCCGGGCTTTCCCTGACGAACAGTGCTTCGACGTTTACCACCAGCTGCGACTGGGCGCCCACTAAAAAAAACCCCGAAAAATCACGAACGTCGGATGATTGCTCCCACACCGAAAGTGCCAGCCAGTCAAGCTCTTGCTGCTGCTCTCCGGCCATTGGCAGCGCATCTACAGCACCACAGACATCGGGGCTCCGGGATTTCCCTGAGGAACAGGGCTTTGACATTTACCACCAGCTGCACCTGGGCACCCACTCCAAAAAAACCCGAAAACTCACGAACGTCGGACGATTGCTCCCACACCGAAAGTGCCAGCCAGTCAAGCTCTTGCTGCTCCTCCCCGGCCATTGGCAGCGCATCTACAGCGCCACAGACATCGGGGCTCCGGGCTTTCCCTCACGAACAGGGCTTCGACGTTTACCACCAGCTGCACCTGGGGGGCCCACTGAAAAAAACCCCGAAAAATCACGAACGTCGGACGATTGCTCTTACACAAGAAGTGCCAGCCAGTCAAGCTCCTGCTGCTCCTCAGTGGCCATTGGCAGCGCATCTACAGCACCACAGACATCGGGGCTCCGGGCTTTCCCTGACGAACAGGGCTTCGACGTTTACCACCAGCTGCACCTGGGCGCCCACTCCAAAAAAACCCCGAAAAATCACAAAGATCGGACGATTGCTCCCACACCGAAAGTGCCAGCCAGTCAAGCTCTTGCTGCTGCTCCCCGGCCATTGGCAGCGCATCTACAGCACCACAGACATCGGGGCTCCGGGCTTTCCCTGACGAACAGGGCTTCGATGTTTACCACCACCTGCACCTGGGCGCCCATTGGAAAAAAACCCAAGAAAAATCACGAACGTTGGACGATTGCTCCCACACCGAAAGTGCCAGCAACTCAAGCTCTTGCTACTCCTCACCGGCCATTGGCAGCTCATCTACAGCACCACAGACATCGGGGCTCCGGGCTTTCCCTGACGAACAGGGCTTCGACGTTTACCACCATCTGCACCTGGTCGCCCACGCCAAAAAAACCCGAAATATCACGAACGTCGGACGATTGCTCCCACACCGAAAGTGCCAGCCAGTCAAGTTCCTGCTGCTCCTCACCGGCCATTGGCAGCGCATCTACAGCACCACAGACATCGGGGCTCCGGGCTTTCCCTGACGAACAGGGCTTCGACGTTTACCACCAGCTGCACCTGGGCGCCCACTAAAAAAAACCCCAAAAAATCACGAATGTCGGACGATTGCTCCCACACAAAAAGTGCCAGCCAGTCAAGCTCTTGCTGCTCATCACCGGCCATTGGCAGCGCATCTACAGCACCACAGACATCGGGGCTCCGGGCTTTCCCTCACGAACAGGGCTTCGACGTTTACCACCAGCTGCACCTGGGGGGCCCACTGAAAAAAACCCCGAAAAACCATGAACGTCGGACGATTGCTCCCACACCGAAAGTGCCAGCCACTCAAGCTCTTGCTGCTCATCACCGGCCATTGGCAGCGCATCTACAGCACCACAGACACTGGGGCTCCGGGCTTTCCCTGACGAACAGGGCTTCGACATTTACCACCAGCTGCACCTGGGCACCCACTCCAAAAAAACCCGAAAAATCACGCACGTTGGACGATTGCTCCCACACCGAAAGTGCCAGCCAGTCAAGCTCTTGCTGCTCCTCCCCGGCCATTGGCAGTGCATCTACAGCACCACAGACATCGGGGCTCCGGGCTTTCCCTGACGAAAAGGGCTTCGACGTTTACCACCAGCTGCACCTGGGCGCCCATTGTAAAGAAACCCAAGAAAATCACGAACGTTGGACGATTGCTCCCACACCGAAAGTGCCAGCAACTCAAGCTCTTGCTCCTCATCACCGGCCACTGGCAGCGCATCTACAGCACCACAGACATCGGGGCTCCGGGCTTTCCCTGACGAACAGGGCTTCGACGTTTACCACCAGCTGCACCTGGGCGCCCACTCCAAAAAAACCCCGAAAAATCACGAATGTCGGACGATTGCTCCCACACCGAACGTGCCAGCCAGTCAAGCTCTTGCTGCTGCTCCCCGGCCATTGGCAGCGCATCTACAGCGCCACAGACATCGGGGCACTGGGCTTTCCCTGACGAACAGTGCTTCGACATTTACCACCAGCTGCGCCTGAGCGCTCACTAAAAAAAAACCCGAAAAATCACGAACGTCGGACGATTGCTCCCACACCGAAAGTGCCAGCCAGTCAAGCACTTGCTGCTCATCACCGGCCATTGGCAGCGCATCTACAGCACCACAGACATCGGGGCTCCGGGCTTTCCCTGACGAACAGGGCTTCGACGTTTACCACCAGCTGCATCTGGTCGCCCACTCCAAAAAATCCCGAAAAATCACGAACGTCGGTCGATTGCTCCCACTCCGAAAGTGCAAGCCAGTCAAGCTCCTGCTGCTCCTCACCGGCCGTTGGCAGCGCATCTACAGCACCACAGACATCGGGGCTCCGGGCTTTCCCTGACGAACAGGGCTTCGATATTTACCACCAGCTGCACCTGGGCGCCCACTCCAAAAAAACCCAAAAAATCACGAACGTCGGACGATTGCTCCCACACAGAAGTGCCAGCCAGTCAAGCTCCTGCTGCTCCTCAGCGGCCATTGGCAGCGCATCTACAGCACCACAGACATCGGGGCTCCGGGCTTTCCCTGACGAACAGGGCTTCGACGTTTACCACCAGCTGCACCTGGGCCCCTACTCCAAAAAAACCCCGAAAAATCACGAAGATCGGACGATTGCTCCCACACCGAAAGTGCCAGCCAGTCAATCTCTTGCTGCTGCTCCCCGGCCATTGGCAGCGCATCTACAGCACCACAGACATCGGGGCTCCGGGCTTTCCCTGACGAACAGGGCTTCGACGTTTACCACCACCTGCACCTGGGTGCCCATTGGAAAAAAACCCAAGAAAAATCACGAACGTTGGACAATTGCTCCCACACCGAAAGTGCCAGCAACTCAAGCTCTTGCTACTCCTCACCGGACATTAGCAGCGCATCTACAGCACCACAGACATCGGGGCTCCGGGCTTTCCCTGACGAACAGGGCTTCGACGTTTACCACCAGCTGCACCTGGTCGCCCACGCCAAAAAAACCCGAAAAATCACGAACGTCGGACGATTGCTCCCACAAAAAAAGTGCCAGCCAGTCAAGCTCCTGCTGCTCCTCAACGGCCATTAGCAGCGCATCTACAGCACCACAGACATCGGGGCTCCGGGCTTTCCCTGACAAACAGGGCTTCGACGTTTACCACCAGCTGCGTCTGGGCGCCCACTAAAAAAAACCCCAAAAAATCACAAATGTCGGACGATTGCTCCCACACAAAAAGTGCCAGCCAGTCAAGCTCTTGCTGCTCCTCACCGGCCATTGGCAGCGCATCTACAGCACCACAGACATCGGGGCTCCGGGCTTTCCCTGACGAACAGGGCTTCGACGTTTACCACCAGCTGCACCTGGGCGCCCACTCCAAAAAAACCTTGAAAAATCACAAAGATCGGACGATTGCTCCCACACCGAAAGTGCCAGCCAGTCAAGCTCTTGCTGCTGCTCCCCGGCCATTGGCAGCGCATCTACAGCACCACAGACATCGGGGCTCCGGGCTTTCCCTGACGAACAGGGCTTCGACGTTTACCACCAGCTGCACCTGGGCGCCCATTGGAAAAAAACCCAAGAAAAATCACGAACGTTGGACGATTGCTCCCACACCGAAAGTGCCAGCAACTCAAGCTCTTGCTACTCCTCACCGGCCATTGGCAGCGCATCTACAGCACCACAGACATCGGGGCTCCGGGCTTTCCCTGACGAACAGGGCTTCGACGTTTACCACCAGCTGCACCTGGTCGCCCACGCCAAAAAAACCCGAAATATCACGAACGTCGGACGATTGCTCCCACACCGAAAGTGCCAGCCAGTCAAGTTCCTGCTGCTCCTCAACGGCCATTGGCAGCGCATCTACAGCACCACAGACATCGAGGCTCCGGGCTTTCCCTGACGAACAGGGCTTCGACGTTTACCACCAGCAGCGTCTGGGCGCCCACTAAAAAAAACCCCAAAAAATCACGAATGTCGGACGATTGCTCCCACACAAAAAGTGCCAGCCAGTCAAGCCCTTGCTGCTCATCACCGGCCATTGGCAGCGCATCTACAGCACCACAGACATCGGGGCTCCGGGCTTTCCCTCACGAACAGGGCTTCGACGTTTACCACCAGCTGCACCTGGGGGGCCCACTGAAAAAAACCCCGAAAAATCATGAACGTCGGACGATTGCTCCCACACCGAAAGTGCCAGCCACTCAAGCTCTTGCTGCTCATCACCGGCCATTGGCAGCGCATCTACAGCACCACAGACACTGGGGCTCCGGGCTTTCCCTGACGAACAGGGCTTCGACGTTTACCACCAGCTGCGTCTGGGCGCCCACTCCAAAAAAACCCGAAAAATCACGCACGTTGGACGATTGCTCCCACACAAAAAGTGCCAGCCAGTCAAGCTCTTGCTGCTCATCACCGGCCATTGGCAGCGCATCTACAGCACCACAGACATCGGGGCTCCGGGCTTTCCCTGACGAACAGGGCTTCGACGTTTACCACCAGCTGCACCTGGGCGCCCATTGTAAAGAAACCCAAGAAAATCACGAACGTCGGACGATTGCTCCCACACCGAAAGTGCCAGCAACTCAAGCGCTTGCTCCTCATCACCGGCCACTGGCAGCGCATCTACAGCACCACAGACATCGGGGCTCCGGGCTTTCCCTGACGAACAGGACTTCGACGTTTACCACCAGCTGCACCTGGGCGCCCACTCCAAAAAAACCCCGAAAAATCACGAATGTCGGACGATTGCTCCCACACCGAACGTGCCAGCCAGTCAAGCTCTTGCTGCTGCTCCCCGGCCATTGGCAGCGCATCTACAGCGCCACAGACATCGGGGCACTGGGCTTTCCCTGACGAACAGTGCTTCGACATTTACCACCAGCTGCGCCTGAGCGCTCATTAAAAAAAAAACCCGAAAAATCACGAACGTCGGACGATTGCTCCCACACAAAAAGTGCCAGCCAGTCAAGCACTTGCTGCTCATCACCGGCCATTGGCAGCGCATCTACAGCACCACAGACATCGGGGCTCCGGGCTTTCCCTGACGAACAGGGCTTCGACGTTTACCACCAGCTGCACCTGGGTGCCCACTCCAAAAAATCCCGAAAAATCACGAACGTCGGTCGATTGCTCCCACTCCGAAAGTGCAAGCCAGTCAAGCTCCTGCTGCTCCTCACCGGCCGTTGGCAGCGCATCTACAGCACCACAGACATCGGGGCTCCGGGCTTTCCCTGACGAACAGGGCTTCGATATTTACCACCAGCTGCACCTGGGCGCCCACTCCAAAAAAACCCAAAAAATCACGAACGTCGGACGATTGCTCCCACACAAGAAGTGCCAGCCAGTCAAGCTCCTGCTGCTCCTCAGCGGCCATTGGCAGCGCATCTACAGCACCACAGACATCGGGGCTCCGGGCTTTCCCTGACGAACAGGGCTTCGACGTTTACCACCAGCTGCACCTGGGCCCCCACTCCAAAAAAACCCCGAAAAATCACGAAGATCGGACGATTGCTCCCACACCGAAAGTGCCAGCCAGTCAAGCTCTTGCTGCTGCTCCCCGGCCATTGGCAGCGCATCTACAGCACCACAGACATCGGGGCTCCGGGCTTTCCCTGACGAACAGGGCTTCGACGTTTACCACCAGCTGCACCTGGGTGCCCATTGGAAAAAAACCCAAGAAAAATCACGAACGTCAGTCGATTGCTCCCACTCCGAAAGTGCCAGCAACTCAAGCTCTTGCTACTCCTCACCGGACATTAGCAGCGCATCTACAGCACCACAGACATCGGGGCTCCGGGCTTTCCCTGACGAACAGGGCTTCGACATTTACCACCAGCTGCACCTGGTCGCCCACTCCAAAAAATCCCGAAAAATCACGAACGTCGGTGGATTGCTCCCACTCCGAAAGTGCAAGCCAGTCAAGCTCCTGCTGCTCCTCACCGGCCGTTGGCAGCGCATCTACAGCACCACAGACATCGGGGCTCCGGGCTTTCCCTGACGAACAGGGCTTCGATATTTACCACCAGCTGCACCTGGGCGCCCTCTCCAAAAAAACCCCGAAAAATCACGAATGTCGGACGATTGCTCCCACACCAAAAGTGCCAGCCAGTCAAGCTCTTGCTGCTGCTCCCCGGCCATTGGCAGCGCATCTACAGCGCCACAGACATCGGGGCACTGGGCTTTCCCTGACGAACAGTGCTTCGACATTTACCACCAGCTGCGCCTGAGCGCTCACTAAAAAAAAACCCGAAAAATCACGAACGTCGGACGATTGCTCCCACACCGAAAGTGCCAGCCAGTCAAGCACTTGCTGCTCATCACCGGCCATTGGCAGCGCATCTACAGCACCACAGACATCGGGGCTCCGGGCTTTCCCTGACGAACAGGGCTTCGACGTTTACCACCAGCTGCACCTGGTCGCCCACTCCAAAAAATCCCGAAAAATCACGAACGTCGGTCGATTGCTCCCACTCCGAAAGTGCAAGCCAGTCAAGCTCCTGCTGCTCCTCACCGGCCGTTGGCAGCGCATCTACAGCACCACAGACATCGGGGCTCCGGGCTTTCCCTGACGAACAGGGCTTCGACGTTTACCACCAGCTGCACCTGGGCGCCCACTCCAAAAAATCCCGAAAAATCACGAACGTCGGTCGATTGCTCCCACTCCGAAAGTGCAAGCCAGTCAAGCTCCTGCTGCTCCTCACCGGCCGTTGGCAGCGCATCTACAGCACCACAGACATCGGGGCTCCGGGCTTTCCCTGACGAACAGGGCTTCGATATTTACCACCAGCTGCACCTGGGCGCCCACTCCAAAAAAACCCAAAAAATCACGAACGTCGGACGATTGCTCCCACACAAGAAGTGCCAGCCAGTCAAGCTCCTGCTGCTCCTCAGCGGCCATTGGCAGCGCATCTACAGCACCACAGACATCGGGGCTCCGGGCTTTCCCTGACGAACAGGGCTTCGACGTTTACCACCAGCTGCACCTGGGCCCCCACTCCAAAAAAACCCCGAAAAATCACGAAGATCGGACGATTGCTCCCACACCGAAAGTGCCAGCCAGTCAAGCTCTTGCTGCTGCTCCCCGGCCATTGGCAGCGCATCTACAGCACCACAGACATCGGGGCTCCGGGCTTTCCCTGACGAACAGGGCTTCGACGTTTACCACCAGCTGCACCTGGGTGCCCATTGGAAAAAAACCCAAGAAAAATCACGAACGTCAGTCGATTGCTCCCACTCCGAAAGTGCCAGCAACTCAAGCTCTTGCTACTCCTCACCGGACATTAGCAGCGCATCTACAGCACCACAGACATCGGGGCTCCGGGCTTTCCCTGACGAACAGGGCTTCGACATTTACCACCAGCTGCACCTGGTCGCCCACTCCAAAAAATCCCGAAAAATCACGAACGTCGGTGGATTGCTCCCACTCCGAAAGTGCAAGCCAGTCAAGCTCCTGCTGCTCCTCACCGGCCGTTGGCAGCGCATCTACAGCACCACAGACATCGGGGCTCCGGGCTTTCCCTGACGAACAGGGCTTCGATATTTACCACCAGCTGCACCTGGGCGCCCTCTCCAAAAAAACCCCGAAAAATCACGAATGTCGGACGATTGCTCCCACACCAAAAGTGCCAGCCAGTCAAGCTCTTGCTGCTGCTCCCCGGCCATTGGCAGCGCATCTACAGCGCCACAGACATCGGGGCACTGGGCTTTCCCTGACGAACAGTGCTTCGACATTTACCACCAGCTGCGCCTGAGCGCTCACTAAAAAAAAACCCGAAAAATCACGAACGTCGGACGATTGCTCCCACACCGAAAGTGCCAGCCAGTCAAGCACTTGCTGCTCATCACCGGCCATTGGCAGCGCATCTACAGCACCACAGACATCGGGGCTCCGGGCTTTCCCTGACGAACAGGGCTTCGACGTTTACCACCAGCTGCACCTGGTCGCCCACTCCAAAAAATCCCGAAAAATCACGAACGTCGGTCGATTGCTCCCACTCCGAAAGTGCAAGCCAGTCAAGCTCCTGCTGCTCCTCACCGGCCGTTGGCAGCGCATCTACAGCACCACAGACATCGGGGCTCCGGGCTTTCCCTGACGAACAGGGCTTCGACGTTTACCACCAGCTGCACCTGGTCGCCCACGCCAAAAAAACCCGAAAAATCACGAACGTCGGACGATTGCTCCCACAAAAAAAAGTGCCAGCCAGTCAAGCTCCTGCTGCTCCTCAACGGCCATTGGCAGCGCATCTACAGCACCACAGACATCGGGGCTCCGGGCTTTCCCTGACAAACAGGGCTTCGACGTTTACCACCAGCTGCGTCTGGGCGCCCACTAAAAAAAATCCCAAAAAATCACGAATGTCGGACGATTGCTCCCACACAAAAAGTGCCAGCCAGTCAAGCTCTTGCTGCTCATCACCGGCCATTGGCAGCGCATCTACAGCACCACAGACATCGGGGCTCCGGGCTTTCCCTGACGAACAGGGCTTCGACGTTTACCACCACCTGCACCTGGGCGGCCATTGGAAAAAAACCCAAGAAAAATCACGAACGTCGGACGATTGCTCCCACACCGAAAGTGCCAGCAACTCAAGCTCTTGCTACTACTCACCGGCCATTGGCAGCGCATCTACAGCACCACAGACATCGGGGCTCCGGGCTTTCCCTGACGAACAGGGCTTCGACGTTTACCACCAGCTGCACCTGGGCGCCCACGCCAAAAAAACCCGAAAAATCACGAACGTTGGACGATTGCTCCCACACCGAAAGTGCCAGCCAGTCAAGCTCCTGCTGCTCCTCACCGGCCATTGGCAGCGCATCTACAGCACCACAGACATCGGGGCTCCGGGCTTTCCCTGACGAACAGGGCTTCGACGTTTACCACCAGCTGCGTCTGGGCGCCCACTAAAAAAAACCCGAAAAAATCACGAATGTCGGACGATTGCTCCCACACAAAAAGTGCCAGCCAGTCAAGCTCTTGCTGCTGCTCCCCGGCCATTGGCAGCGCATCTACAGCACCACAGACATCGGGGCTCCGGGCTTTCCCTGACGAACAGGGCTTCGACGTTTACCACCACCTGCACCTGGGCGGCCATTGGAAAAAAACCCAAGAAAAATCACGAACGTTGGACGATTGCTCCCACACCGAAAGTGCCAGCAACTCAAGCTCTTGCTACTCCTCACCGGCCATTGGCAGCGCATCTACAGCACCACAGACATCGGGGCTCCGGGCTTTCCCTGACGAACAGGGCTTCGACGTTTACCACCATCTGCACCTGGTCGCCCACGCCAAAAAAACCCGAAAAATCACGAACGTCGGACGATTGCTCCCACACCGAAAGTGCCAGCCAGTCAAGCTCCTGCTGCTCCTCACCGGCCATTGGCAGCGCATCTACAGCACCACAGACATCGGGGCTCCGGGCTTTCCCTGACGAACAGGGCTTCGACGTTTACCACCAGCTGCGTCTGGGCGCCCACTAAAAAAAACCCCAAAAAATCACAAACGTCGGACGATTGCTCCCACACAAAAAGTGCCAGCCAGTCAAGCTCTTGCTGCTCCTCACCGGCCATTGGCAGCGCATCTACAGCACCACAGACATCGGGGCTCCGGGCTTTCCCTGACGAACAGGGCTTCGACGTTTACCAGCAGCTGCACCTGGGCGCCCACTCCAAAAAAACCCCGAAAAATCACAAAGATCGGACGATTGCTCCCACACCGAAAGTGCCAGCCAGTCAAGCTCTTGCTGCTGCTCCCCGGCCATTGGCAGCGCATCTACAGCACCACAGACATCGGGGCTCCGGGCTTTCCCTCACGAACAGGGCTTCGACGTTTACCACCAGCTGCACCTGGGGGGCCCACTGAAAAAAACCCCGAAAAATCACAAACGTCAGACGATTGCTCCCACACCGAAAGTGCCAGCCACTCAAGCTCTTGCTGCTCATCACCGGCCATTGGCAGCGCATCTACAGCACCACAGACACTGGGGCTCTGGGCTTTCCCTGACGAACAGGGCTTCGACGTTTACCACCAGCTGCACCTGGGCACCCACTCCAAAAAAACCTGAAAAATCACGCACGTTGGACGATTGCTCCCACACAAAAAGTGCCAGCCAGTCAAGCTCTTGCTGCTGCTCCCCGGCCATTGGCAGTGCATCTACAGCACCACAGACATCGGGGCTCCGGGCTTTCCCTGACGAACAGGGCTTCGACGTTTACCACCACCTGCACCTGGGCGCCCATTGGAAAAAAACCCAAGAAAAACCACGAACGTTGGACGATTGCTCCCACACAAAAAGTGCCAGCCAGTCAAGCTCTTGCTACTCCTCACCGGCCATTGGCAGCGCATCTACAGCACCACAGACATCGGGGCTCCGGGCTTTCCCTGACGAACAGGGCTTCGACGTTTACCACCAGCTGCACCTGGGCGCCCACTCCAAAAAAACCCCGAAAAATCACGAAGATCGGACGATTGCTCCCACACCGAAAGTGCCAGCCAGTCAATCTCTTGCTGCTGCTCCCCGGCCATTGGCAGCGCATCTACAGCACCACAGACATCGGGGCTCCGGGCTTTCCCTGACGAACAGGGCTTCGACGTTTACCACCAGCTGCACCTGGGGGGCCCACTGAAAAAAACCCCGAAAAATCACGAACGTCGGACGATTGCTCCCACACCGAAAGTGCCAGCCACTCAAGCTCTTGCTGCTCATCACCGGCCATTGGCAGCGCATCTACAGCACCACAGACATCGGGGCTCCGGGCTTTCCCTGACGAACAGGGCTTCGACGTTTACCACCAGCTGCACCTGGGCACCCATTGGAAAAAAACCCAAGAAAATCATGAACGTTGGACGATTGCTCCCACACCGAAAGTGCCAGCTACTCAAGCTCTTGCTCCTCATCACCGGCCACTGGCAGCGCATCTACAGCACCACAGACACTGGATCTCCGGGCTTTCCCTGACGAACAGGACTTCGACGTTTACAACCAGCTGCACCTGGGCGTCCACTCCAAAAAAACCCCGAAAAATCACGAATGTCGGACGATTGCTCCCACACCGAACGTGCCAGCCAGTCAAGCTCTTGCTGCTGCTCCCCGGCCATTGGCAGCGCATCTACAGCACCACAGACATCGGGGCTCCGGGCTTTCCCTGACGAACAGGGCTTCGACGTTTACCACCACCTGCACCTGGGCGCCCATTGGAAAAAAACCCAAGAAAAATCACGAACGTTGGACGATTGCTCCCACACCGAAAGTGCCAGCAACTCAAGCTCTTGCTGCTCATCACTGGCCATTGGCAGCGCATCTACAGCACCACAGACACTGGGGCTCCGGGCTTTCCCTGACGAACAGGGCTTCGACGTTTACCACCAGCTGCACCTGGGCACCCACTCCAAAAAAACCCGAAAAATCACGCACGTTGGACGATTGCTCCCACACCGAAAGTGCCAGCCAGTCAAGCTCTTGCTGCTCCTCCCCGGCCATTGGCAGTGCATCTACAGCACCACAGACATCGGGGCTCCGGGCTTTCCCTGACGAACAGGGCTTCGACGTTTACAACCACCTGCACCTGGGCGCCCATTGTAAAGAAACCCAAGAAAATCACGAACGTTGGACGATTGCTCCCACACCGAAAGTGCCAGCAACTCAAGCTCTTGCTCCTCCTCACCGGCCACTGGCAGCGCATCTACAGCACCACAGACATCGGGGCTCCGGGCTTTCCCTGACGAACAGGGCTTCGACGTTTACCACCACCTGCACCTGGGCGGCCATTGGAAAAAAACCCAAGAAAAATCACGAACGTTGGACGATTGCTCCCACACCGAAAGTGCCAGCAACTCAAGCTCTTGCTACTCCTCACCGGCCATTGGCAGCGCATCTACAGCACCACAGACATCGGGGCTCCGGGCTTTCCCTGACGAACAGGGCTTCGACGTTTACCACCATCTGCACCTGGTCGCCCACGCCAAAAAAACCCGAAAAATCACGAACGTCGGACGATTGCTCCCACACCGAAAGTGCCAGCCAGTCAAGCTCCTGCTGCTCCTCACCGGCCATTGGCAGCGCATCTACAGCACCACAGACATCGGGGCTCCGGGCTTTCCCTGACGAACAGGGCTTCGACGTTTACCACCAGCTGCGTCTGGGCGCCCACTAAAAAAAACCCCAAAAAATCACAAACGTCGGACGATTGCTCCCACACAAAAAGTGCCAGCCAGTCAAGCTCTTGCTGCTCCTCACCGGCCATTGGCAGCGCATCTACAGCACCACAGACATCGGGGCTCCGGGCTTTCCCTGACGAACAGGGCTTCGACGTTTACCAGCAGCTGCACCTGGGCGCCCACTCCAAAAAAACCCCGAAAAATCACAAAGATCGGACGATTGCTCCCACACCGAAAGTGCCAGCCAGTCAAGCTCTTGCTGCTGCTCCCCGGCCATTGGCAGCGCATCTACAGCACCACAGACATCGGGGCTCCGGGCTTTCCCTCACGAACAGGGCTTCGACGTTTACCACCAGCTGCACCTGGGGGGCCCACTGAAAAAAACCCCGAAAAATCACAAACGTCAGACGATTGCTCCCACACCGAAAGTGCCAGCCACTCAAGCTCTTGCTGCTCATCACCGGCCATTGGCAGCGCATCTACAGCACCACAGACACTGGGGCTCTGGGCTTTCCCTGACGAACAGGGCTTCGACGTTTACCACCAGCTGCACCTGGGCACCCACTCCAAAAAAACCTGAAAAATCACGCACGTTGGACGATTGCTCCCACACAAAAAGTGCCAGCCAGTCAAGCTCTTGCTGCTGCTCCCCGGCCATTGGCAGTGCATCTACAGCACCACAGACATCGGGGCTCCGGGCTTTCCCTGACGAACAGGGCTTCGACGTTTACCACCACCTGCACCTGGGCGCCCATTGGAAAAAAACCCAAGAAAAACCACGAACGTTGGACGATTGCTCCCACACAAAAAGTGCCAGCCAGTCAAGCTCTTGCTACTCCTCACCGGCCATTGGCAGCGCATCTACAGCACCACAGACATCGGGGCTCCGGGCTTTCCCTGACGAACAGGGCTTCGACGTTTACCACCAGCTGCACCTGGGCGCCCACTCCAAAAAAACCCCGAAAAATCACGAAGATCGGACGATTGCTCCCACACCGAAAGTGCCAGCCAGTCAATCTCTTGCTGCTGCTCCCCGGCCATTGGCAGCGCATCTACAGCACCACAGACATCGGGGCTCCGGGCTTTCCCTGACGAACAGGGCTTCGACGTTTACCACCAGCTGCACCTGGGGGGCCCACTGAAAAAAACCCCGAAAAATCACGAACGTCGGACGATTGCTCCCACACCGAAAGTGCCAGCCACTCAAGCTCTTGCTGCTCATCACCGGCCATTGGCAGCGCATCTACAGCACCACAGACATCGGGGCTCCGGGCTTTCCCTGACGAACAGGGCTTCGACGTTTACCACCAGCTGCACCTGGGCACCCATTGGAAAAAAACCCAAGAAAATCATGAACGTTGGACGATTGCTCCCACACCGAAAGTGCCAGCTACTCAAGCTCTTGCTCCTCATCACCGGCCACTGGCAGCGCATCTACAGCACCACAGACACTGGATCTCCGGGCTTTCCCTGACGAACAGGACTTCGACGTTTACAACCAGCTGCACCTGGGCGTCCACTCCAAAAAAACCCCGAAAAATCACGAATGTCGGACGATTGCTCCCACACCGAACGTGCCAGCCAGTCAAGCTCTTGCTGCTGCTCCCCGGCCATTGGCAGCGCATCTACAGCACCACAGACATCGGGGCTCCGGGCTTTCCCTGACGAACAGGGCTTCGACGTTTACCACCACCTGCACCTGGGCGCCCATTGGAAAAAAACCCAAGAAAAATCACGAACGTTGGACGATTGCTCCCACACCGAAAGTGCCAGCAACTCAAGCTCTTGCTGCTCATCACTGGCCATTGGCAGCGCATCTACAGCACCACAGACACTGGGGCTCCGGGCTTTCCCTGACGAACAGGGCTTCGACGTTTACCACCAGCTGCACCTGGGCACCCACTCCAAAAAAACCCGAAAAATCACGCACGTTGGACGATTGCTCCCACACCGAAAGTGCCAGCCAGTCAAGCTCTTGCTGCTCCTCCCCGGCCATTGGCAGTGCATCTACAGCACCACAGACATCGGGGCTCCGGGCTTTCCCTGACGAACAGGGCTTCGACGTTTACAACCACCTGCACCTGGGCGCCCATTGTAAAGAAACCCAAGAAAATCACGAACGTTGGACGATTGCTCCCACACCGAAAGTGCCAGCAACTCAAGCTCTTGCTCCTCCTCACCGGCCACTGGCAGCGCATCTACAGCACCACAGACATCGGGGCTCCGGGCTTTCCCTGACGAACAGGACTTCGACGTTTACCACCAGCTGCACCTGGGCGCCCACTCCAAAAAAACCCCGAAAAATCACGAATGTCGGACGATTGCTCCCACACCGAAAGTTCCAGCCAGTCAAGCTCTTGCTGCTGCTCCCCGGCCATTGGCAGCGCATCTACAGCGCCACAGACATCGGGGCACTGGGCTTTCCCTGACGAACAGTGCTTCGACATTTACCACCAGCTGCGCCTGAGCGCTCACTAAAAAAAAACCCGAAAAATCACGAACGTCGGACGATTGCTCCCACACCGAAAGTGCCAGCCAGTCAAGCACTTGCTGCTCATCACCGGCCATTGGCAGCGCATCTACAGCACCACAGACATCGGGGCTCCGGGCTTTCCCTGACGAACAGGGCTTCGACGTTTACCACCAGCTGCACCTGGTCGCCCACTCCAAAAAATCCCGAAAAATCACGAACGTCGGTCGATTGCTCCCACTCCGAAAGTGCCAGCCAGTCAAGCTCCTGCTGCTCCTCACCGGCGATTGGCAGCGCATCTACAGCACCACAGACATCGGGGCTCCGGGCTTTCCCTGACGAACAGGGCTTCGATATTTACCACCAGCTGCACCTGGGCGCCCACTCCAAAATAACCCAAAAAATCACGAACGTCGGACGATTGCTCCCACACAAGAAGTGCCAGCCAGTCAAGCTCCTGCTGCTCCTCAGCGGCCATTGGCAGCGCATCTACAGCACCACAGACATCAGGGCTCCGGGCTTTCCCTGATGAACAGGGCTTCGACGTTTACCACCAGCTGCACCTGGGCCCCCACTCCAAAAAAACCCCGAAAAATCACGAAGATCGGTCGATTGCTCCCACACCGAAAGTGCCAGCCAGTCAATCTCTTTCTGCTGCTCCCCGGCCATTGGCAGCGCATCTACAGCACCACAGACATCGGGGCTCCGGGCTTTCCCTGACGAACAGGGCTTCGACGTTTACCACCATCTGCACCTGGTCGCCCACGCCAAAAAAACCCGAAAAATCACGAACGTCGGACGATTGCTCCCACACAAAAAGTGCCAGCCGGTCAATCTCCTGCTGCTCCTCAACGGCCATTGGCAGCGCATCTACAGCACCACAGACATCGGGGCTCCGGGCTTTCCCTCACGAACAGGGCTTCGACGTTTACCACCAGCTGCACCTGGGGTGCCCACTGAAAGAAACCCCGAAAAATCGGGAACGTCGGACGATTGCTCCCACACCGAAAGTGCCAGCCACTAAAGCTCTTGCTCCTCATCACCGGCCACTGGCAGCGCATCTACAGCACCACAGACATCGGGGCTCCGGGCTTTCCCTGACGAACAGGACTTCGACGTTTACAACCAGCTGCACCTGGGCGTCCACTCCAAAAAAACCCCGAAAAATCACGAATGTCGGACGATTGCTCCCACACCGAACGTGCCAGCCAGTCAAGCTCTTGCTGTACCTCACCGGCCATTGGCAGCGCATCTACAGCACCACAGACATCGGGGCTCCGGGATTTCCCTGACGAACAGGGCTTTGACATTTACCACCAGCTGCACCTGGGCACCCACTCCAAAAAAACCCGAAAAATCACGAACGTCAGACGATTGCTCCCACACCGAAAATGCCAGCCAGTCAAGCTCTTGCTGCTCCTCCCCGGCCATTGGCAGCGCATCTACAGCGCCACAGACATCGGGGCTCTGGGCTTTCCCTGACGAACAGTGCTTCGACATTTACCACCAGCTGCGCCTGAGCGCTCACTAAAAAAAAACCCGAAAAATCACGAACGTCGTACGATTGCTCCCACATAAAAAGTGCCAGCCAGTCAAGCTCCTGCTGCTCCTCACCGGCCATTGGCAGCGCATCTACAGCACCACAGACATCGGGGCTCCGGGCTTTCCCTCACGAACAGGGCTTCGACGTTTACCACCAGCTGCACCTGGGGGGCCCACTGAAAAAAACCCCGAAAAATCACGAACGTCGGACGATTGCTCCCACACAAGAAGTGCCAGCCAGTCAAGCTCCTGCTGCTCCTCAGCGGCCATTGGCAGCGCATCTACAGCACCACAGACATCGGGGCTCCGGGCTTTCCCTGACCAACAGGGCTTCGACGTTTACCACCAGCTGCACCTGGGCGCCCACTCCAAAAAAACCCCGAAAAATCACGAACATCGGACGATTGCTCCCACACCGAAAGTGCCAGCCAGTCAAGCTCTTGCTGCTGCTCCCCGGCCATTGGCAGCGCATCTACAGCACCACAGACATCGGGGCTCCGGGCTTTCCCTGACGAACAGGGCTTCGACGTTTACCACCAGCTGCACCTGGTCGCCCACGCCAAAAAAACCCGAAAAATCACGAACGTCGGACGATTGCTCCCACACCGAAAGTGCCAGCCAGTCAAGCTCCTGCTGCTCCTCACCGGCCATTGGCAGCGCATCTACAGCACCAGAGACATCGGGGCTCCGGGCTTTCCCTGACGAACAGGGCTTCGACGTTTACCACCAGCTGCGTCTGGGCGCCCACTAAAAAAAACCCCAAAAAATCACGAATGTCGGACGATTGCTCCCACACAAAAAGTGCCAGCCAGTCAAGCTCTTGCTGCTCCTCACCGGCCATTGGCAGTGCATCTACAGCACCACAGACATCGGGGCTCCGGGCTTTCCCTGACGAACAGGGCTTCGACGTTTACCACCAGCTGCACCTGGGGGGCCCACTGAAAAAAACCCCGAAAAATCATGAACGTCGGACGATTGCTCCCACACCGAAAGTGCCAGCCACTCAAGCTCTTGCTGCTCATCACCGGCCATTGGCAGCGCATCTACAGCACCACAGACACTGGGGCTCCGGGCTTTCCCTGACGAACAGGGCTTCGACGTTTACCACCAGCTGCACCTGGGCACCCACTCCAAAAAAACCCGAAAAATCACGAACGTTGGACGATTGCTCCCACACCGAAAGTGCCAGCCAGTCAAGCTGTTGCTGCTCCTCCCCGGCCATTGGCAGTGCATCTACAGCACCACAGACATCGGGGCTCCGGGCTTTCCCTGACGAACAGGGCTTCGACGTTTACCACCAGCTGCACCTGGTCGCCCACTCCAAAAAAACCCCAAAAATCACGAACGTCGGTCGATTGCTCCCACTCCGAAAGTGCAAGCCAGTCCAGCTTTTGCTGCTCCTCCCCGGCCGTTGGCAGCGCATCTACAGCACCACAGACATCGGGGCTCCGGGCTTTCCCTGACGAACAGGGCTTCGATATTTACCACCAGCTGCACCTGGGCGCCCACTCCAAAAAAACCCGAAAAATCACTAACGTCGGACGATTGCTCCCACACAAAAAGTGCCAGCAACTCAAGCTCTTGCTGCTCATCACCGCCCATTGGCAGTGCATCTACAGCACCACAGACATCGGGGCTCCGGGCTTTCCCTGACGAACAGGGCTTCGATATTTACCACCAGCTGCACCTGGGCGCCCACTCCAAAAAAACCCGAAAAATCACGAACTTCGGATGATTGCTCCCACACCGAAAGTGCCAGCCAGTCAAGCTCCTGCTGCTCCTCATCGGCCATTGGCAGCGCATCTACAGCACCACAGACATCGGGGCTCCGGGCTTTCCCTCACGAACAGGGCTTCGACGTTTACCACCAGCTGCGCCTGGGCGCCCACTAAAAAAAACCCCGAAAAATCACGAACGTCGGACGATTGCTCCCACACCGAAAGTGCCAGCCAGTCAAGCTCTTGCTGTACCTCACCAACCATTGGCAGCACATCTACAGCACCACAGACATCGGGGCTCCGGGATTTCCCTGACGAACAGGGCTTTGACATTTACCACCAGCTGCACCTAGGCACCCACTCCAAAAAAACCCGAAAAATCACGAACGTCGGACGATTGCTCCCACACCGAAAATGCCAGCCAGTCAAGCTCCTGCTGCTCCTCATCGGCCATTGGCAGCGCATCTACAGCACCACAGACATCGGGGCTCCGGGCTTTCCCTGACGAACAGGGCTTCGACGTTTACC
The DNA here is from genome assembly GCF_036417535.1 of Chlamydotis macqueenii. Taxonomy (NCBI): domain Eukaryota; kingdom Metazoa; phylum Chordata; class Aves; order Otidiformes; family Otididae; genus Chlamydotis; species Chlamydotis macqueenii. The sequence goes on along the minus strand of NC_141592.1, from coordinate 31,576,700 downwards.
ACCAGCTGCACCTGGGCGCCCACTCCAAAAAAACCCCGAAAAATCACGAACGTCGGACAATTGCTCCCACACCGAAAGTGCCAGCCAGTCAAGCTCTTGCTGCTGCTCCCCGGCCATTGGCAACGCATCTACAGCACCACAGACATCGGGGCTCCGGGCTTTCCCTGACGAACAGGGCTTCGACGTTTACCACCACCTGCACCTGGGCGGCCATTGGAAAAAAAACCAAGAAAAATCACGAACGTTGGACGATTGCTCCCACACCGAAAGTGCCAGCAACTCAAGCTCTTGCTACTCCTCACCGGCCATTGGCAGCGCATCTACAGCACCACAGACATCGGGGCTCCGGGCTTTCCCTGACGAACAGGGCTTCGACGATTACCACCAGCTGCACCTGGTCGCCCACGCCAAAAAAACCCGAAAAATCACGAACGTCGGACGATTGCTCCCACACCGAAAGTGCCAGCCAGTCAAGCTCCTGCTGCTCCTCACCGGCCATTGGCAGCGCATCTACAGCACCACAGACATCGGGGCTCCGGGCTTTCCCTGACGAACAGGGCTTCGACGTTTACCACCAGCTGCGTCTGGGCGCCCACTAAAAAAAACCCCAAAAAATCACGAATGTCGGACGATTGCTCCCACACAAAAAGTGCCAGCCAGTCAAGCTCTTGCTGCTCATCACCGGCCATTGGCAGCGCATCTACAGCACCACAGACACTGGGGCTCCGGGCTTTCCCTGACGAACAGGGCTTCGACGTTTACCACCAGCTGCACCTGGGCGCCCATTGGAAAGAAACCCAAGAAAATCACGAACGTTGGACGATTGCTCCCACACCGAAAGTGCCAGCAACTCAAGCTCTTGCTCCTCATCACCGGCCACTGGCAGCGCATCTACAGCACCACAGACATCGGGGCTCCGGGCTTTCCCTGACGAACAGGACTTCGACGTTTACCACCAGCTGCACCTGGGCGCCCACTCCAAAAAAACCCCGAAAAATCACGAATGTCGGACGATTGCTCCCACACCGAACGTGCCAGCCAGTCAAGCTCTTGCTGCTGCTCCCCGGCCATTGGCAGCGCATCTACAGCGCCACAGACATCGGGGCACTGCGCTTTCCCTGACGAACAGTGCTTCGACATTTACCACAAGCTGCGCCTGAGCGCTCACTAAAAAAAAACCCGAAAAATCACGAACGTCGGACGATTGCTCCCACACCGAAAGTGCCAGCCAGTCAAGCACTTGCTGCTCCTCCCCGGCCATTGGCAGCGCATCTACAGCACCACAGACATCGGGGCTCCGGGCTTTCCCTGACGAACAGGGCTTCGACGTTTACCACCATCTGCACCTGGTCGCCCACGCCAAAAAAACCCGAAAAATCACGAACGTCGGACGATTGCTCCCACACCGAAAGTGCCAGCCAGTCAAGCTCCTGCTGCTCCTCAGCGGCCATTGGCAGCGCATCTACAGCACCACAGACATCGGGGCTCCGGGCTTTCCCTGACGAACAGGGCTTCGACGTTTACCACCAGCGGCGTCTGGGCGCCCACTAAAAAAAACCCCAAAAAATCATGAACGTCGGACGATTGCTCCCACACAAAAAGTGCTAGCCAGTCAAGCTCTTGCTGCTCATCACCGGCCATTGGCAGCGCATCTACAGCACCACAGACATCGGGGCTCCGGGCTTTCCCTGACGAACAGGGCTTCGACGTTTACCACCAGCTGCACCTGGGGGGCCCACTGAAAAAAAACCCGAAAAATCACGAACGTCGGACGATTGCTCCCACACCGAAAGTGCCAGCCAGTCAAGCTCTTGCTGCTGCTCTCCGGCCATTGGCAGCGCATCTACAGCACCACAGACATCGGGGCTCCGGGATTTCCCTGACGAACAGGGCTTTGACATTTACCACCAGCTGCACCTGGGCACCCACTCCAAAAAAACCCGAAAAATCACGAACGTCGGACGATTGCTCCCACACCGAAAGTGCCAGCCAGTCAAGCTCTTGCTGCTCCTCCCCGGCCATTGGCATCGCATCTACAGCGCCACAGACATCGGGGCTCCGGGCATTCCTTGACGAACAGAGCTTCGACGTTTACCACCAGCTGCACCTGGGGGGCCCACTGAAAAAAACCCCGAAAAATCACGAACGTCGGACGATTGCTCCCACACAAGAAGTGCCAGCCAGTCAAGCTCCTGCTGCTCCTCAGCGGCCATTGGCAGCGCATCTACAGCACCACAGACATCGGGGCTCCGGGCTTTCCCTGACGAACAGGGCTTCGACGTTTACCACCAGCTGCACCTGGGCGCCCACTCCAAAAAAACCCCGAAAAATCACGAAGATCGGACGATTGCTCCCACACCGAAAGTGCCAGCCAGTCAAGCTCTTGCTGCTGCTCCCCGGCCATTGGCAGCGCATCTACAGCACCACAGACATCGGGGCTCCGGGCTTTCCCTGACGAACAGGGCTTCGACGTTTACCACCAGCTGCGCCTGGGCGCCCACTAAAAAAAACCCCGAAAAATCACGAATGTCGGACGATTGCTCCCACACAAAAAGTGCCAGCCAGTCAAGCTCTTGCTGCTCATCACCGGCCATTGGCAGCGCATCTACAGCACCACAGACACTGGGGCTCCGGGCTTTCCCTGACGAACAGGGCTTCGACGTTTACCACCAGCTGCACCTGGGCGCCCATTGGAAAGAAATCCAAGAAAATCACGAACGTTGGACGATTGCTCCCACAACGAAAGTGCCAGCAACTCAAGCTCTTGCTCCTCATCACCGGCCACTGGCAGCGCATCTACAGCACCACAGACATCGGGGCTCCGGGCTTTCCCTGACGAACAGGACTTCGACGTTTACCACCAGCTGCACCTGGGCGCCCACTCCAAAAAAACCCCGAAAAATCACGAATGTCGGACGATTGCTCCCACACCGAACGTGCCAGCCAGTCAAGCTCTTGCTGCTGCTCCCCGGCCATTGGCAGCGCATCTACAGCGCCACAGACATCGGGGCTCCGGGCTTTCCCTGACGAACAGGGCTTCGACGTTTACCACCATCTGCACCTGGTCGCCCACGCCAAAAAAACCCGAAAAATCACGAACGTCGGACGATTGCTCCCACAAAAAAAGTGCCAGCCAGTCAAGCTCCTGCTGCTCCTCACCGGCCATTGGCAGCGCATCTACAGCACCACAGACATCGGGGCTCCGGGCTTTCCCTGACGAACAGGGCTTCGACGTTTACGACCAGCTGCGTCTGGGCGCCCACTAAAAAAAACCCCAAAAAATCACGAATGTCGGACGATTGCTCCCACACAAAAAGTGCCAGCCAGTCAAGCTCTTGCTGCTCATCACCGGCCATTGGCAGCGCATCTACAGCACCACAGACATCGGGGCTCCGGGCTTTCCCTCACGAACAGGGCTTCGACGTTTACCACCAGCTGCACCTGGGGGGCCCACTGAAAAAAACCCCGAAAAATCATGAACGTCGGACGATTGCTCCCACACCGAAAGTGCCAGCCAGTCAAGCTCTTGCTGCTCATCACCGGCCATTGGCAGCGCATCTACAGCACCACAGACATCGGGGCTCCGGGCTTTCCCTGACGAACAGGGCTTCGACGTTTACCACCACCTGCACCTGGGCGGCCATTGGAAAAAAAACCAAGAAAAATCACGAACGTTGGACGATTGCTCCCACACCGAAAGTGCCAGCAACTCAAGCTCTTGCTACTCCTCACCGGCCATTGGCAGCGCATCTACAGCACCACAGACATCGGGGCTCCGGGCTTTCCCTGACGAACAGGGCTTCGACGTTTACCACCAGCTGCACCTGGTCGCCCACGCCAAAAAACCCCGAAAAATCACGAACGTCGGACGATTGCTCCCACACCGAAAGTGCCAGCCAGTCAAGCTCCTGCTGCTCCTCACCGGCCATTGGCAGCGCATCTACAGCACCACAGACATCGGGGCTCCGGGCTTTCCCTGACGAACAGGGCTTCGACGTTTACCACCAGCTGCGTCTGGGCGCCCACTAAAAAAAACCCCGAAAAATCACGAATGTCGGACGATTGCTCCCACACAAAAAGTGCCAGCCAGTCAAGCTCTTGCTGCTCATCACCGGCCATTGGCAGCGCATCTACAGCACCACAGACACTGGGGCTCCGGGCTTTCCCTGACGAACAGGGCTTCGACGTTTACCACCAGCTGCACCTGGGCGCCCATTGGAAAGAAACCCAAGAAAATCACGAACGTTGGACGATTGCTCCCACACCGAAAGTGCCAGCAACTCAAGCTCTTGCTCCTCATCACCGGCCCCTGGCAGCGCATCTACAGCACCACAGACATCGGGGCTCCGGGCTTTCCCTGACGAACAGGACTTCGACGTTTACCACCAGCTGCACCTGGGCGCCCACTCCAAAAAAACCCCGAAAAATCACGAATGTCGGACGATTGCTCCCACACCGAACGTGCCAGCCAGTCAAGCTCTTGCTGCTGCTCCCCGGCCATTGGCAGCGCATCTACAGCGCCACAGACATCGGGGCTCCGGGCTTTCCCTGACGAACAGTGCTTCGACATTTACCACAAGCTGCGCCTGAGCGCTCACTAAAAAAAAACCCGAAAAATCACGAACGTCGGACGATTGCTCCCACACCGAAAGTGCCAGCCAGTCAAGCACTTGCTGCTCCTCCCCGGCCATTGGCAGCGCATCTACAGCACCACAGACATCGGGGCTCCGGGCTTTCCCTGACGAACAGGGCTTCGACGTTTACCACCATCTGCACCTGGTCGCCCACGCCAAAAAAACCCGAAAAATCACGAACGTCGGACGATTGCTCCCACACCGAAAGTGCCAGCCAGTCAAGCTCCTGCTGCTCCTCAGCGGCCATTGGCAGCGCATCTACAGCACCACAGACATCGGGGCTCCGGGCTTTCCCTGACGAACAGGGCTTCGACGTTTACCACCAGCGGCGTCTGGGCGCCCACTAAAAAAAACCCCAAAAAATCATGAACGTCGGACGATTGCTCCCACACAAAAAGTGCTAGCCAGTCAAGCTCTTGCTGCTCATCACCGGCCATTGGCAGCGCATCTACAGCACCACAGACATCGGGGCTCCGGGCTTTCCCTGACGAACAGGGCTTCGACGTTTACCACCAGCTGCACCTGGGCGCCCATTGGAAAGAAACCCAAGAAAATCACGAACGTTGGACGATTGCTCCCACACCAAAAGTGCCAGCAACTCAAGCTCTTGCTCCTCATCACCGGCCACTGGCAGCGCATCTACAGCACCACAGACATCGGGGCACTGGGCTTTCCCTGACGAACAGTGCTTCGACATTTACCACCAGCTGCGCCTGAGCGCTCACTAAAAAAAAAACCCGAAAAATCACGAACGTCGGACGATTGCTCCCACACCGAAAGTGCCAGCCAGTCAAGCACCTGCTGCTCATCACCGGCCATTGGCAGCGCATCTACAGCACCACAGACATCGGGGCTCCGGGCTTTCCCTGACGAACAGGGCTTCGACGTTTACCACCAGCTGCACCTGGTCGCCCACTCCAAAAAATCCCGAAAAATCACGAACGTCGGTCGATTGCTCCCACTCCGAAAGTGCAAGCCAGTCAAGCTCCTGCTGCTCCTCACCGGCCGTTGGCAGCGCATCTACAGCACCACAGACATCGGGACTCCGGGCTTTCCCTGACGAACAGGGCTTCGACGTTTACCACCAGCTGCACCTGGGCGCCCACTCGAAAAAAACCCCGAAAAATCACGAAGATCGGACGATTGCTCCCACACCGAAAGTGCCAGCCAGTCAAGCCCTTGCTGCTGCTCCCCGGCCATTGGCAGTGCATCTACAGCACCACAGACATCGGGGCTCCGGGCTTTCCCTGACGAACAGGGCTTCGACGTTTACAACCACCTGCACCTGGGCGGCCATTGGAAAAAAACCCAAGAAAAACCACGAATGTTGGACGATTGCTCCCACACAAAAAGTGCCAGCCAGTCAAGCTCTTGCTACTCCTCACCGGCCATTGGCAGCGCATCTACAGCACCACAGACATCGGGGCTCCGGGCTTTCCCTGACGAACAGGGCTTCGACGTCTACCACCAGCTGCACCTGGGTGCCCATTGGAAAAAAACCCAAGAAAAATCACGAACGTTGGACGATTGCTCCCACACCGAAAGTGTCAGCAACTCAAGCTCTTGCTACTCCTCACCGGCCATTGGCAGCGCATCTACAGCACCACAGACATCGGGGCTCCGGGCTTTCCCTGACGAACAGGGCTTCGACGCTTACCACCAGCTGCGTCTGGGCGCCCACTAAAAAAAACCCCAAAAAATCACGAATGTCGGACGATTGCTCCCACACAAAAAGTGCCAGCCAGTCAAGCTCTTGCTGCTCATCACCGGCCATTGGCAGCGCATCTACAGCACCACAGACATCGGGGCTCCGGGCTTTCCCTGACGAACAGGGCTTCGACGTTTACCACCAGCTGCACCTGGGCACCCATTGGAAAAAAACCCAAGAAAATCACGAACGTTGGACGATTGCTCCCACACCGAAAGTGCCAGCAACTCAAGCTCTTGCTCCTCATCACCGGCCACTGGCAGCGCATCTACAGCACCACAGACACTGGGGCTCCGGGCTTTCCCTCACGAACAGGACCTCGACGTTTACAACCAGCTGCACCTGGGCATCCACTCCAAAAAAACCCCGAAAAATCACGAATGTCGGACGATTGCTCCCACACCGAACGTGCCAGCCAGTCAAGCTCTTGCTGCTGCTCCCCGGCCATTGGCAGCGCATCTACAGCGCCACAGACATCGGGGCACTGGGCTTTCCCTGACGAACAGTGCTTCGACGTTTACCACCAACTGCGCCTGGGCGCCCACTAAAAAAAACCCCGAAAAATCACGAACGTCGGACGATTGCTCCCACACCGAAAGTGCCAGCCAGTCAAGCTCTTGCTGCTGCTCTCCGGCCATTGGCAGCGCATCTACAGCACCACAGACATCGGGGCTCCGGGATTTCCCTGACGAACAGGGCTTTGACATTTACCACCAGCTGCACCTGGGCACCCACTCCAAAAAAACCCGAAAAATCACGAACGTCGGACGATTGCTCCCACACCGAAAGTGCCAGCCAGTCAAGCTCTTGCTGCTGCTCCCCGGCCATTGGCAGCGCATCTACAGCACAACAGACATCGGGGCTCCGGGCTTTCCCTGACGAACAGGGCTTCGACGTTTACCACCACCTGCACCTGGGCGCCCATTGGAAAAAAACCCAAGAAAAATCACGAACGTTGGACGATTGCTCCCACACCGAAAGTGCCAGCAACTCAAGCTCTTGCTACTCCTCACCGGCCATTGGCAGCGCATCTACAGCACCACAGACATCGGGGCTCCGGGCTTTCCCTGACGAACAGGGCTTCGACGTTTACCACCATCTGCACCTGGTCGCCCACGCCAAAAAAACCCGAAAAATCACGAACGTCGGACGATTGCTCCCACACCGAAAGTGCCAGCCAGTCAAGTTCCTGCTGCTCCTCACCGGCCATTGGCAGCGCATCTACAGCACCACAGACATCGGGGCTCCGGGCTTTCCCTGACGAACAGGGCTTCGACGTTTACCACCAGCTGCGTCTGGGCGCCCACTAAAAAAAACCCCAAAAAATCACGAATGTCGGACGATTGCTCCCACACAAAAAGTGCCAGCCAGTCAAGCTCTTGCTGCTCATCACCGGCCATTGGCAGCACATCTACAGCACCACAGACATCGGGGCTCCGGGCTTTCCCTCACGAACAGGGCTTCGACGTTTACCACCAGCTGCACCTGGGCGCCCACTCCAAAAAAACCCGAAAAATCATGAACGTCGGACGATTGCTCCCACACCGAAAGTGCCAGCCACTCAAGCTCTTGCTGCTCATCACCGGCCATTGGCAGCGCATCTACAGCACCACAGACACTGGGGCTCCGGGCTTTCCCTGACGAACAGGGCTTCGACGTTTACCACCAGCTGCACCTGGGCACCCACTCCAAAAAAACCCGAAAAATCACGCACGTTGGACGATTGCTCCCACACCGAAAGTGCCAGCCAGTCAAGCTCTTGCTGCTCCTCCCCGGCCATTGGCAGTGCATCTACAGCACCACAGACATCGGGGCTCCGGGCTTTCCCTGACGAACAGGGCTTCGACGTTTACCACCAGCTGCACCTGGGCGCCCATTGGAAAGAAACCCAAGAAAATCACGAACGTTGGACGATTGCTCCCACACCAAAAGTGCCAGCAACTCAAGCTCTTGCTCCTCATCACCGGCCACTGGCAGCGCATCTACAGCACCACAGACATCGGGGCACTGGGCTTTCCCTGACGAACAGTGCTTCGACATTTACCACCAGCTGCGCCTGAGCGCTCACTAAAAAAAAAACCCGAAAAATCACGAACGTCGGACGATTGCTCCCACACCGAAAGTGCCAGCCAGTCAAGCACCTGCTGCTCATCACCGGCCATTGGCAGCGCATCTACAGCACCACAGACATCGGGGCTCCGGGCTTTCCCTGACGAACAGGGCTTCGACGTTTACCACCAGCTGCACCTGGTCGCCCACTCCAAAAAATCCCGAAAAATCACGAACGTCGGTCGATTGCTCCCACTCCGAAAGTGCAAGCCAGTCAAGCTCCTGCTGCTCCTCACCGGCCGTTGGCAGCGCATCTACAGCACCACAGACATCGGGACTCCGGGCTTTCCCTGACGAACAGGGCTTCGACGTTTACCACCAGCTGCACCTGGGCGCCCACTCGAAAAAAACCCCGAAAAATCACGAAGATCGGACGATTGCTCCCACACCGAAAGTGCCAGCCAGTCAAGCCCTTGCTGCTGCTCCCCGGCCATTGGCAGTGCATCTACAGCACCACAGACATCGGGGCTCCGGGCTTTCCCTGACGAACAGGGCTTCGACGTTTACAACCACCTGCACCTGGGCGGCCATTGGAAAAAAACCCAAGAAAAACCACGAATGTTGGACGATTGCTCCCACACAAAAAGTGCCAGCCAGTCAAGCTCTTGCTACTCCTCACCGGCCATTGGCAGCGCATCTACAGCACCACAGACATCGGGGCTCCGGGCTTTCCCTGACGAACAGGGCTTCGACGTCTACCACCAGCTGCACCTGGGTGCCCATTGGAAAAAAACCCAAGAAAAATCACGAACGTTGGACGATTGCTCCCACACCGAAAGTGTCAGCAACTCAAGCTCTTGCTACTCCTCACCGGCCATTGGCAGCGCATCTACAGCACCACAGACATCGGGGCTCCGGGCTTTCCCTGACGAACAGGGCTTCGACGCTTACCACCAGCTGCGTCTGGGCGCCCACTAAAAAAAACCCCAAAAAATCACGAATGTCGGACGATTGCTCCCACACAAAAAGTGCCAGCCAGTCAAGCTCTTGCTGCTCATCACCGGCCATTGGCAGCGCATCTACAGCACCACAGACATAGGGGCTCCGGGCTTTCCCTGACGAACAGGGCTTCGACGTTTACCACCAGCTGCACCTGGGGGGCCCACTGAAAAAAACCCCGAAAAATCACGAACGTCGGACGATTGCTCCCACACCGAAAGTGCCAGCAACTCAAGCTCTTGCTGCTCATCACCGGCCACTGGCAGCGCATCTACAGCACCACAGACACTGGGGCTCCGGGCTTTCCCTGACGAACAGGACTTCGACGTTTACAACCAGCTGCACCTGGGCGTCCACTCCAAAAAAACCCCGAAAAATCACGAATGTCGGACGATTGCTCCCACACCGAACGTGCCAGCCAGTCAAGCTCTTGCTGCTGCTCCCTGGCCATTGGCAGTGCATCTACAGCGCCACAGACATCGGGGCACTGGGCTTTCCCTGACGAACAGGGCTTTGACATTTACCACCAGCTGCACCTGGGCACCCACTCCAAAAAAACCCGAAAAATCACGAACGTCGGACGATTGCTCCCACACCGAAAGTGCCAGCCAGTCAAGCTCTTGCTGCTGCTCTCCGGCCATTGGCAGCGCATCTACAGCGCCACAGACATCGGGGCTCCGGGCTTTCCCTCACGAACAGGGCTTCGACGTTTACCACCAGCTGCACCTGGGGGGCCCACTGAAAAAAACCCCGAAAAATCACGAACGTCGGACGATTGCTCCCACACAAGAAGTGCCAGCCAGTGAAGCTCCTGCTGCTCCTCAGCGGCCATTGGCAGCGCATCTACAGCACCACAGACATCGGGGCTCCGGGCTTTCCCTGACGAACAGGGCTTCGACGTTTACCACCACCTGCACCTGGGCGCCCATTGGAAAAAAACTCAAGAAAAATCACGAACGTTGGACGATTGCTCCCACACCGAAAGTGCCAGCAACTCAAGCTCTTGCTACTCCTCACCGGCCATTGGCAGCGCATCTACAGCACCACAGACATCGGGGCTCCGGGCTTTCCCTGACGAACAGGGCTTCGACGTTTACCACCATCTGCACCTGGTCGCCCACGCCAAAAAAACCCGAAAAATCACGAACGTCGGACGATTGCTCCCACACCAAAAGTGCCAGCCAGTCAAGTTCCTGCTGCTCCTCACCGGCCATTGGCAGCGCATCTACAGCACCACAGACATCGGGGCTCCGGGCTTTCCCTGACGAACAGGGCTTCGACGTTTACCACCAGCTGCACCTGGGCGCCCACTCCAAAAAAACCCCGAAAAATCACGAAGATCGGACGATTGCTCCCACACAAAAAGTGCCAGCCAGTCAAGCTCTTGCTGCTGCTCCCCGGCCATTGGCAGCGCATCTACAGCACCACAGACATCGGGGCTCCGGGCTTTCCCTGACGAACAGGGCTTCGACGTTTACCACCACCTGCACCTGGGCGCCCATTGGAAAAAAACCCAAGAAAAATCACGAACGTTGGACGATTGCTCCCACACCGAAAGTGCCAGCAACTCAAGCTCTTGCTACTCCTCACCGGCCATTGGCAGCGCATCTACAGCACCACAGACATCGGGGCTCCGGGCTTTCCCTGACGAACAGGGCTTCGACGTTTACCACCATCTGCACCTGGTCGCCCACGCCAAAAAAACCCGAAAAATCACGAACGTCGGACGATTGCTCCCACACCAAAAGTGCCAGCCAGTCAAGTTCCTGCTGCTCCTCACCGGCCATTGGCAGCGCATCTACAGCACCACAGACATCGGGGCTCCGGGCTTTCCCTGACGAACAGGGCTTCGACGTTTACCACCAGCTGCGTCTGGGCGCCCACTAAAAAAAACCCCAAAAAATCACGAATGTCGGACGATTGCTCCCACACAAAAAGTGCCAGCCAGTCAAGCTCTTGCTGCTCATCACCGGCCATTGGCAGCGCATCTACAGCACCACAGACATCGGGGCTCCGGGCTTTCCCTCACGAACAAGGCTTCGACGTTTACCACCAGCTGCACCTGGGGGGCCCACTGAAAAAAACCCCGAAAAATCATGAACGTCGGACGATTGCTCCCACACCGAAAGTGCCAGCCACTCAAGCTCTTGCTGCTCATCACCGGCCATTGGCAGCGCATCTACAGCACCACAGACACTGGGGCTCCGGGCTTTCCCTGACGAACAGGGCTTCGACGTTTACCACCAGCTGCACCTGGGCACCCACTCCAAAAAAACCCGAAAAATCACGCACGTTGGACGATTGCTCCCACACCGAAAGTGCCAGCCAGTCAAGCTCTTGCTGCTCCTCCCCGGCCATTGGCAGTGCATCTACAGCACCACAGACATCGGGGCTCCGGGCTTTCCCTGACGAACAGGGCTTCGACGTTTACCACCAGCTGCACCTGGGCGCCCATTGGAAAGAAACCCAAGAAAATCACGAACGTTGGACGATTGCTCCCACACCGAAAGTGCCAGCAACTCAAGCTCTTGCTCCTCATCACCGGCCACTGGCAGCGCATCTACAGCACCACAGACATCGGGGCTCCGGGCTTTCCCTGACGAACAGTGCTTCGACATTTACCACCAGCTGCGCCTGAGCGCTCACTAAAAAAAAACCCGAAAAATCACGAACGTCGGACGATTGCTCCCACACCGAAAGTGCCAGCCAGTCAAGCACTTGCTGCTCATCACCGGCCATTGGCAGCGCATCTACAGCACCACAGACATCGGGGCTCCGGGCTTTCCCTGACGAACAGGGCTTCGACGTTTACCACCACCTGCACCTGGGCGCCCACCCCAAAAAATCCCGAAAAATCACGAACGTCGGTCGATTGCTCCCACTCCGAAAGTGCAAGCCAGTCAAGCTCTTGCTGCTCCTCACCGGCCGTTGGCAGCGCATCTACAGCACCACAGACATCGGGGCTCCGGGCTTTCCCTGACGAACAGGGCTTCGACGTTTACAACCAGCTGCACCTGGGCGCCCATTGGAAAGAAACCCAAGAAAAACCACGAACGTTGGACGATTGCTCCCACACAAAAAGTGCCAGCCAGTCAAGCTCTTGCTACTCCTCACCGGCCATTGGCAGCGCATCTACAGCACCACAGACATCGGGGCTCCGGGCTTTCCCTGACGAACAGGGCTTCGACGTTTACCACCACCTGCACCTGGGCCCCCACTCCAAAAAAACCCCGAAAAATCACGAACGTCGGACGATTGCTCCCACACCGAAAGTGCCAGCCAGTCAATCTCTTGCTGCTGCTCCCCGGCCATTGGCAGCGCATCTATAGCACCACAGACATCGGGGCTCCGGGCTTTCCCTGACGAACAGGGCTTCGACGTTTACCACCAGCTGCACCTGGGTGCCCATTGGAAAAAAACCCAAGAAAAATCACGAACGTTGGACGATTGCTCCCACACCGAAAGTGCCAGCAACTCAAGCTCTTGCTACTCCTCACCGGCCATTAGCAGCGCATCTACAGCACCACAGACATCGGGGCTACGGGCTTTCCCTGACGAACAGGGCTTCGACGTTTACCACCATCTGCACCTGGTCGCCCACGCCAAAAAAACCCGAAAAATCACGAACGTCGGACGATTGCTCCCACAAAAAAAGTGCCAGCCAGTCAAGCTCCTGCTGCTCCTCACCGGCCATTGGCAGCGCATCTACAGCACCACAGACATCGGGGCTCCGGGCTTTCCCTGACGAACAGGGCTTCGACGTTTACCACCAGCTGCACCTGGGGGGCCCACTGAAAAAAACCCCGAAAAATCACGAACGTCGGACGATTGCTCCCACACCGAAAGTGCCAGCAACTCAAGCTCTTGCTGCTCCTCCCCGGCCACTGGCAGCGCATCTACAGCACCACAGACACTGGGGCTCCGGGCTTTCCCTGACGAACAGGACTTCGACGTTTACAACCAGCTGCACCTGGGCGTCCACTCCAAAAAAACCCCGAAAAATCACGAACGTCGGACGATTGCTCCCACACCGAAAGTGCCAGCCAGTCAAGCTCTTGCTGCTCCTCCCCGGCCATTGGCAGCGCATCTACAGCACCACAGACATCGGGGCTCCGGGCTTTCCCTAACGAACAGGGCTTCGACGTTTACCACCAGCTGCACCTGGGGGGCCCACTGAAAAAAACCCCGAAAAATCACGAACGTCGGATGATTGCTCCCACACAAAAAGTGCCAGCCAGTCAAGCTCTTGCTGCTGCTCCCCGGCCATTGGCAGCGCATCTACAGCACCACAGACATCGGGGCTCCGGGCTTTCCCTGACGAACAGGGCTTCGACGTTTACCACCACCTGCACCTGGGCGGCCATTGGAAAAAAACCCAAGAAAAATCACGAACGTTGGACGATTGCTCCCACACCGAAAGTGCCAGCAACTCAAGCTCTTGCTACTCCTCACCGGCCATTGGCAGCGCATCTACAGCACCACAGACATCGGGGCTCCGGGCTTTCCCTGACGAACAGGGCTTCGACGTTTACCACCAGCTGCACCTGGTCGCCCACGCCAAAAAAACCCGAAAAATCACGAACGTCGGACGATTGCTCCCACACCAAAAGTGCCAGCCAGTCAAGTTCCTGCTGCTCCTCACCGGCCATTGGCAGCGCATCTACAGCACCACAGACATCGGGGCTCCGGGCTTTCCCTCACGAACAGGGCTTCGACGTTTACCACCAGCTGCACCTGGGGGGCTCACTGAAAAAAAACCCGAAAAATCATGAACGTCCGACGATTGCTCCCACACCGAAAGTGCCAGCCACTCAAGCTCTTGCTGCTCATCACCGGCCATTGGCAGTGCATCTACAGCACCACAGACACTGGGGCTCCGGGCTTTCCCTGACGAACAGGGCTTCGACGTTTACCACAAGCTGCACCTGGGCACCCACTCCAAAAAAACCCGAAAAATCACGCACGTTGGACGATTGCTCCCACACCGAAAGTGCCAGCCAGTCAAGCTCTTGCTGCTCCTCACCGGCCATTGGCAGTGCATCTACAGCACCACAGACATCGGGGCTCCGGGCTTTCCCTGACGAACAGGGCTTCGACGTTTACCACCAGCTGCACCTGGGCGCCCATTGGAAAGAAACCCAAGAAAATCACGAACGTTGGACGATTGCTCCCACACCGAAAGTGCCAGCAACTCAAGCTCTTGCTCCTCACCACCGGCCACTGGCAGCGCATCTACAGCACCACAGACATCGGGGCACTGGGCTTTCCCTGACGAACAGTGCTTAGACATTTACCACCAGCTGCGCCTGAGCGCTCACTAAAAAAAAACCCGAAAAATCACGAACGTCGGACGATTGCTCCCACACCGAAAGTGCCAGCCAGTCAAGCACTTGCTGCTCATCACCGGCCATTGGCAGCGCATCTACAGCACCACAGACATCGGGGCTCCGGGCTTTCCCTGACGAACAGGGCTTCGACGTTTACCACCAGCTGCACCTGGTCGCCCACTCCAAAAAATCCCGAAAAATCACGAACGTCGGTCGATTGCTCCCACTCCGAAAGTGCAAGCCAGTCAAGCTCCTGCTGCTCCTCACCGGCCGTTGGCAGCGCATCTACAGCACCACAGACATCGGGGCTCCGGGCTTTCCCTGACGAACAGGGCTTCGACGTTTACCACCAGCTGCGTCTTGGCGCCCACTAAAAAAAACCCCAAAAAATCACGAATGTCGGACGATTGCTCCCACACGAAAAGTGCCAGCCAGTCAAGCTCTTGCTGCTCATCACCGGCCATTGGCAGCGCATCTACAGCACCACAGACATCGGGGCTCCGGGCTTTCCCTCACGAACAGGGCTTCGACGTTTACCACCAGCTGCACCTGGGGGGCCCACTGAAAAAAACCACGAAAAATCACGAACGTCGGACGATTGCTCCCACACCGAAAGTGCCAGCCACTCAAGCTCTTGCTGCTCATCACCGGCCATTGGCAGCGCATCTACAGCACCACAGACATCGGGGCTCCGGGCTTTCCCTGACGAACAGGACTTCGACGTTTACAACCAGCTGCACCTGGGCGTCCACTCCAAAAAAACCCCGAAAAATCACGAATGTCGGACGATTGCTCCCACACCGAACGTGCCAGCCAGTCAAGCTCTTGCTGCTGCTCCCCAGCCATTGGCAGCGCATCTACAGCGCCACAGACATCGGGGCACTGGGCTTTCCCTGACGAACAGTGCTTCGACGTTTACCACCAGCTGCACCTGGGCGCCCACTAAAAAAAACCCCGAAAAATCACGAACGTCGGACAATTGCTCCCACACCGAACGTGCCAGCCAGTCAAGCTCTTGCTGCTGCTCCCCGGCCATTGGCAGCGCATCTACAGCACCACAGACATCGGGGCTCCGGGCTTTCCCTGACGAACAGGGCTTCGACGTTTACCACCATCTGCACCTGGTCGCCCACGCCAAAAAAACCCGAAAAATCACGAACGTCGGACGATTGCTCCCACAAAAAAAGTGCCAGCCAGTCAAGCTCCTGCTGCTCCTCAGCGGCCATTGGCAGCGCATCTACAGCACCACAGACATCGGGGCTCCGGGCTTTCCCTGACGAACAGGGCTTCGACGTTTACCACCAGCTGCGTCTGGGCGCCCACTAAAAAAAACCCCAAAAAATCACGAATGTCGGACGATTGCTCCCACACAAAAAGTGCCAGCCAGTCAAGCTCTTGCTGCTCATCACCGGCCATTGGCAGCGCATCTACAGCACCACAGACATCGGGGCTCCGGGCTTTCCCTGACGAACAGGGCTTCGACGTTTACCACCAGCTGCACCTGGGGGGCCCACTGAAAAAAACCCCGAAAAATCACGAACGTCGGACGATTGCTCCCACACCGAAAGTGCCAGCAACTCAAGCTCTTGCTGCTCATCACCGGCCACTGGCAGCGCATCTACAGCACCACAGACACTGGGGCTCCGGGCTTTCCCTGACGAACAGGACTTCGACGTTTACAACCAGCTGCACCTGGGCGTCCACTCCAAAAAAACCCCGAAAAATCACGAATGTCGGACGATTGCTCCCACACCGAACGTGCCAGCCAGTCAAGCTCTTGCTGCTGCTCCCCGGCCATTGGCAGTGCATCTACAGCGCCACAGACATCGGGGCACTGGGCTTTCCCTGACGAACAGTGCTTCGACGTTTACCACCAGCTGCGCCTGGGCGCCCACTAAAAAAAACCCCGAAAAATCACGAACGTCGGACGATTGCTCCCACACCGAAAGTGCCAGCCAGTCAAGCACTTGCTGCTCATCACCGGCCATTGGCAGCGCATCTACAGCACCACAGACATCGGGGCTCCGGGCTTTCCCTGACGAACAGGGCTTCGACGTTTACCACCACCTGCACCTGGGCGCCCACCCCAAAAAATCCCGAAAAATCACGAACGTCGGTCGATTGCTCCCACTCCGAAAGTGCAAGCCAGTCAAGCTCTTGCTGCTCCTCACCGGCCGTTGGCAGCGCATCTACAGCACCACAGACATCGGGGCTCCGGGCTTTCCCTGACGAACAGGGCTTCGACGTTTACAACCAGCTGCACCTGGGCGCCCATTGGAAAGAAACCCAAGAAAAACCACGAACGTTGGACGATTGCTCCCACACAAAAAGTGCCAGCCAGTCAAGCTCTTGCTACTCCTCACCGGCCATTGGCAGCGCATCTACAGCACCACAGACATCGGGGCTCCGGGCTTTCCCTGACGAACAGGGCTTCGACGTTTACCACCACCTGCACCTGGGCCCCCACTCCAAAAAAACCCCGAAAAATCACGAACGTCGGACGATTGCTCCCACACCGAAAGTGCCAGCCAGTCAATCTCTTGCTGCTGCTCCCCGGCCATTGGCAGCGCATCTATAGCACCACAGACATCGGGGCTCCGGGCTTTCCCTGACGAACAGGGCTTCGACGTTTACCACCAGCTGCACCTGGGTGCCCATTGGAAAAAAACCCAAGAAAAATCACGAACGTTGGACGATTGCTCCCACACCGAAAGTGCCAGCAACTCAAGCTCTTGCTACTCCTCACCGGCCATTAGCAGCGCATCTACAGCACCACAGACATCGGGGCTACGGGCTTTCCCTGACGAACAGGGCTTCGACGTTTACCACCATCTGCACCTGGTCGCCCACGCCAAAAAAACCCGAAAAATCACGAACGTCGGACGATTGCTCCCACAAAAAAAGTGCCAGCCAGTCAAGCTCCTGCTGCTCCTCACCGGCCATTGGCAGCGCATCTACAGCACCACAGACATCGGGGCTCCGGGCTTTCCCTGACGAACAGGGCTTCGACGTTTACCACCAGCTGCACCTGGGGGGCCCACTGAAAAAAACCCCGAAAAATCACGAACGTCGGACGATTGCTCCCACACCGAAAGTGCCAGCAACTCAAGCTCTTGCTGCTCCTCCCCGGCCACTGGCAGCGCATCTACAGCACCACAGACACTGGGGCTCCGGGCTTTCCCTGACGAACAGGACTTCGACGTTTACAACCAGCTGCACCTGGGCGTCCACTCCAAAAAAACCCCGAAAAATCACGAACGTCGGACGATTGCTCCCACACCGAAAGTGCCAGCCAGTCAAGCTCTTGCTGCTCCTCCCCGGCCATTGGCAGCGCATCTACAGCACCACAGACATCGGGGCTCCGGGCTTTCCCTAACGAACAGGGCTTCGACGTTTACCACCAGCTGCACCTGGGGGGCCCACTGAAAAAAACCCCGAAAAATCACGAACGTCGGATGATTGCTCCCACACAAAAAGTGCCAGCCAGTCAAGCTCTTGCTGCTGCTCCCCGGCCATTGGCAGCGCATCTACAGCACCACAGACATCGGGGCTCCGGGCTTTCCCTGACGAACAGGGCTTCGACGTTTACCACCACCTGCACCTGGGCGGCCATTGGAAAAAAACCCAAGAAAAATCACGAACGTTGGACGATTGCTCCCACACCGAAAGTGCCAGCAACTCAAGCTCTTGCTACTCCTCACCGGCCATTGGCAGCGCATCTACAGCACCACAGACATCGGGGCTCCGGGCTTTCCCTGACGAACAGGGCTTCGACGTTTACCACCAGCTGCACCTGGTCGCCCACGCCAAAAAAACCCGAAAAATCACGAACGTCGGACGATTGCTCCCACACCAAAAGTGCCAGCCAGTCAAGTTCCTGCTGCTCCTCACCGGCCATTGGCAGCGCATCTACAGCACCACAGACATCGGGGCTCCGGGCTTTCCCTCACGAACAGGGCTTCGACGTTTACCACCAGCTGCACCTGGGGGGCTCACTGAAAAAAAACCCGAAAAATCATGAACGTCCGACGATTGCTCCCACACCGAAAGTGCCAGCCACTCAAGCTCTTGCTGCTCATCACCGGCCATTGGCAGTGCATCTACAGCACCACAGACACTGGGGCTCCGGGCTTTCCCTGACGAACAGGGCTTCGACGTTTACCACAAGCTGCACCTGGGCACCCACTCCAAAAAAACCCGAAAAATCACGCACGTTGGACGATTGCTCCCACACCGAAAGTGCCAGCCAGTCAAGCTCTTGCTGCTCCTCACCGGCCATTGGCAGTGCATCTACAGCACCACAGACATCGGGGCTCCGGGCTTTCCCTGACGAACAGGGCTTCGACGTTTACCACCAGCTGCACCTGGGCGCCCATTGGAAAGAAACCCAAGAAAATCACGAACGTTGGACGATTGCTCCCACACCGAAAGTGCCAGCAACTCAAGCTCTTGCTCCTCACCACCGGCCACTGGCAGCGCATCTACAGCACCACAGACATCGGGGCACTGGGCTTTCCCTGACGAACAGTGCTTAGACATTTACCACCAGCTGCGCCTGAGCGCTCACTAAAAAAAAACCCGAAAAATCACGAACGTCGGACGATTGCTCCCACACCGAAAGTGCCAGCCAGTCAAGCACTTGCTGCTCATCACCGGCCATTGGCAGCGCATCTACAGCACCACAGACATCGGGGCTCCGGGCTTTCCCTGACGAACAGGGCTTCGACGTTTACCACCAGCTGCACCTGGTCGCCCACTCCAAAAAATCCCGAAAAATCACGAACGTCGGTCGATTGCTCCCACTCCGAAAGTGCAAGCCAGTCAAGCTCCTGCTGCTCCTCACCGGCCGTTGGCAGCGCATCTACAGCACCACAGACATCGGGGCTCCGGGCTTTCCCTGACGAACAGGGCTTCGACGTTTACCACCAGCTGCGTCTTGGCGCCCACTAAAAAAAACCCCAAAAAATCACGAATGTCGGACGATTGCTCCCACACGAAAAGTGCCAGCCAGTCAAGCTCTTGCTGCTCATCACCGGCCATTGGCAGCGCATCTACAGCACCACAGACATCGGGGCTCCGGGCTTTCCCTCACGAACAGGGCTTCGACGTTTACCACCAGCTGCACCTGGGGGGCCCACTGAAAAAAACCACGAAAAATCACGAACGTCGGACGATTGCTCCCACACCGAAAGTGCCAGCCACTCAAGCTCTTGCTGCTCATCACCGGCCATTGGCAGCGCATCTACAGCACCACAGACATCGGGGCTCCGGGCTTTCCCTGACGAACAGGACTTCGACGTTTACAACCAGCTGCACCTGGGCGTCCACTCCAAAAAAACCCCGAAAAATCACGAATGTCGGACGATTGCTCCCACACCGAACGTGCCAGCCAGTCAAGCTCTTGCTGCTGCTCCCCAGCCATTGGCAGCGCATCTACAGCGCCACAGACATCGGGGCACTGGGCTTTCCCTGACGAACAGTGCTTCGACGTTTACCACCAGCTGCACCTGGGCGCCCACTAAAAAAAACCCCGAAAAATCACGAACGTCGGACAATTGCTCCCACACCGAACGTGCCAGCCAGTCAAGCTCTTGCTGCTGCTCCCCGGCCATTGGCAGCGCATCTACAGCACCACAGACATCGGGGCTCCGGGCTTTCCCTGACGAACAGGGCTTCGACGTTTACCACCATCTGCACCTGGTCGCCCACGCCAAAAAAACCCGAAAAATCACGAACGTCGGACGATTGCTCCCACAAAAAAAGTGCCAGCCAGTCAAGCTCCTGCTGCTCCTCAGCGGCCATTGGCAGCGCATCTACAGCACCACAGACATCGGGGCTCCGGGCTTTCCCTGACGAACAGGGCTTCGACGTTTACCACCAGCTGCGTCTGGGCGCCCACTAAAAAAAACCCCAAAAAATCACGAATGTCGGACGATTGCTCCCACACAAAAAGTGCCAGCCAGTCAAGCTCTTGCTGCTCATCACCGGCCATTGGCAGCGCATCTACAGCACCACAGACATCGGGGCTCCGGGCTTTCCCTGACGAACAGGGCTTCGACGTTTACCACCAGCTGCACCTGGGGGGCCCACTGAAAAAAACCCCGAAAAATCACGAACGTCGGACGATTGCTCCCACACCGAAAGTGCCAGCAACTCAAGCTCTTGCTGCTCATCACCGGCCACTGGCAGCGCATCTACAGCACCACAGACACTGGGGCTCCGGGCTTTCCCTGACGAACAGGACTTCGACGTTTACAACCAGCTGCACCTGGGCGTCCACTCCAAAAAAACCCCGAAAAATCACGAATGTCGGACGATTGCTCCCACACCGAACGTGCCAGCCAGTCAAGCTCTTGCTGCTGCTCCCCGGCCATTGGCAGTGCATCTACAGCGCCACAGACATCGGGGCACTGGGCTTTCCCTGACGAACAGTGCTTCGACGTTTACCACCAGCTGCGCCTGGGCGCCCACTAAAAAAAACCCCGAAAAATCACGAACGTCGGACGATTGCTCCCACACCGAAAGTGCCAGCCAGTCAAGCTCTTGCTGCTGCTCTCCGGCCATTGGCAGCGCATCTACAGCACCACAGACATCGGGGCTCCGGGCTTTCCCTGACGAACAGGGCTTTGACATTTACCACCACCTGCACCTGGGCACCCACACCAAAAAAACCCGAAAAATCACGAACGTCGGACGATTGCTCCCACACCGAAAGTGCCAGCCAGTCAAGCTCTTGCTGCTGCTCTCCGGCCATTGGCAGCGCATCTACAGCGCCACAGACATCGGGGCTCCGGGCTTTCCCTCACGAACAGGGCTTCGACGTTTACCACCAGCTGCACCTGGGGGGCCCACTGAAAAAAACCCCGAAAAATCACGAACGTCGGACGATTGCTCCCACACAAGAAGTGCCAGCCAGTGAAGCTCCTGCTGCTCCTCAGCGGCCATTGGCAGCGCATCTACAGCACCACAGACATCGGGGCTCCGGGCTTTCCCTGACGAACAGGGCTTCGACATTTACCACCACCTGCACCTGGGCGCCCACTCCAGAAAAACCTGAAAAATCACGAACGTCGGACGATTGCTCCCACACCGAAAATGCCAGCCAGTCAAGCTCTTGCTGCTCCTCACCGGCCATTGGCAGCGCATCTACAGCACCACAGACATCGGGGCTCCGGGCTTTCCCTGACGAACAGGGCTTCGACGTTTACCACCACCTGCACCTGGGCGCCCATTGGAAAAAAACCCAAGAAAAATCACGAACGTTGGATGATTGCTCCCACACCGAAAGTGCCAGCCAGTCAAGCTCTTGCTGCTCCTCACCGGCCATTGGCAGCGCATCTACAGCACCACAGACATCGGGGCTCCGGGCTTTCCCTGACGAACAGGGCTTCGACGTTTACCACCATCTGCAGCTGGTCGCCCACGCCAAAAAAACCCGAAAAATCACGAACGTCGGACGATTGCTCCAACAAAAAAAGTGCCAGCCAGTCAAGCTCCTGCTGCTCCTCACCGGCCATTGGCAGCGCATCTACAGCACCACAGACATCGGGGCTCCGGGCTTTCCCTGACGAACAGGGCTTCGAGGTTTACCACCAGCTGCACCTGGTCGCCCACTCCAAAAAAACCCGAAAAATCATGAACGTCGGTCGATTGCTCCCACTCCGAAAGTGCAAGCCAGTCCAGCTTTTGCTGCTCCTCCCCGGCCGTTGGCAGCGCATCTACAGCACCACAGACATCGGGGCTCCGGGCTTTCCCTGACGAACAGGGCTTCGACGTTTACCACCAGCTGCACCTGGGCGCCCACTCCAAAAAAACCCGAAAAATCACGAACGTCGGACGATTGCTCCCACACAAAAAGTGCCAGCCAGTCAAGCTCTTGCTGCTCATCACCGGCCATTGGTAGCCCATCTACAGCACCACAGACATCAGGGCTCCGGGCTTTCCCTGACGAACAGGGCTTCGACGTTTACCACCAGCTGCACCTGGGGGGCCCACTGAAAAAAACCCCGAAAAATCATGAACGTCGGACGATTGCTCCCACACCAAAAGTGCCAGCCAGTCAAGCTCTTGCTGCTCCTCCCCGGTCATTGGCAGCACATCTACAGCACCACAGACATCGGGGATCCGGGCTTTCCCTGACGAACAGGGCTTCGACGTTTACCACCAGCTGCACCTGGGCGCCCACTCCAAAAAAACCCGAAAAATCATGAACGTCTGACGATTGCTGCCACACAAAAAGTGTCAGCCAGTCAAGCTCCTGCTGCTCCTCAGCGGCCATTGGCAGCGCATCTACAGAACCACAGACATCGGGGCTCCGGGCTTTCCCTGACGAACAGGGCTTCGACATTTACCACCAGCTGCACCTAGGCGCCCACTCCAAAAAAACCTGAAAAATCACGAACGTCGGACGATTGCTCCCACACAAGAAGTGCCAGCCAGTCAAGCTCCTGCTGCTCCTCAGCGGCCATTGTCAGCGCATCTACAGCACCACAGACATCGGGGCTCCGGGCTTTCCCTGACGAACAGGGCTTCGACGTTTACCACCAGCTGCGTCTAGGCGCCCACTAAAAAAAAACCCCAAAAAATCACGAACGTCGGACGATTGCTCCCACACAAAAAGTGCCAGCCAGTCAAGCTCTTGCTGCTCCTCACCGGCCATTGGCAGCGCATCTACAGCACCACAGACATCGGGGCTCCGGGCTTTCCCTGACGAACAGGGCTTCGACGTTTACCACCAGCTGCACCTGGGCGCCCACTCCAAAAAAACCTGAAAAATCACGAACGTCTGACGATTGCTGCCACACAAAAAGTGTCAGCCAGTCAATTTCCTGCTGCTCCTCAGCGGCCATTGGCAGCGCATCTACAGCACCACAGACATCGGGGCTCCGGGCTTTCCCTGACGAACAGGGCTTCGACGTTTACCACCAGCTGCACCTGGGGGGCCCACTGAAAAAAACCCCAAAAAATCACGAACGTCGGACGATTGCTCCCACACCGAAAGTGCCAGCAACTCAAGCTCTTGCTGCTCCTCACCGGCCATTGGCAGCGCATCTACAGCACCACAGACATCGGGGCTCCGGGCTTTCCCTGACGAACAGGGCTTCGACGTTTACCACCACCTGCACCTGGGCGCCCATTGGAAAAAAACCCAAGAAAAATCACGAACGTTGGACGATTGCTCCCACACCGAAAGTGCCAGCCAGTCAAGCTCTTGCTGCTCCTCCCTGGCCATTGGCAGCGCATCTACAGCACCACAGACATCGGGGCTCTGGGCTTTCCCTGACGAACAGTGCTTCGACATTTACCACCAGCTGCGCCTGAGCGCTCACTAAAAAAAATCCCGAAAAATCACGAACGTCGGACGATTGCTCCCACACCAAAAGTGCCAGCCAGTCAAGCTCCTGCTGCTCCTCAGGGGCTATTGGCAGCGCATCTACAGCACCACAGACATCGGGGCTCCGGGCTTTCCCTGACGAACAGGGCTTCGACATTTACCACAACCTGCGCCTGGTCGCCCACTCCAGAAAAACCCGAAAAATCACGAACGTCGGACGATTGCTCCCACACCGAAAATGCCAGCCAGTCAAGCTCTTGCTGCTCCTCACCGGCCATTGGCAGCGCATCTACAGCACCACAGACATCGGGGCTCCGGGCTTTCCCTGACGAACAGGGCTTCGACGTTTACCACCAGCTGCACCTGGGCGCCCATTGGAAAAAATCCCAAGAAAAATCACGAACGTTGGGCGATTGTTCCCACACCGAAAGTGCCAGCCAGTCAAGCTCTTGCTGCTCCTACCCGGCCATTGGCAGCGCATCTACAGCGCCACAGACATCGGGGCTCTGGGCTTTCCCTGACGAACAGGGCTTCGACGTTTACCACCAGCTGCCCCTGGTCGCCCACGCCAAAAAACCCCGAAAAATCACGAACGTCGGACGATTGCTCCCACACCGAAAGTGCCAGCAACTCAAGCTCTTCCTGCTCATCACCGGCCATTGGCAGCGCATCTACAGCACCACAGACATCAGGGCTCCGGGCTTTCCCTGACGAACAGGGCTTCGACGTTTACCACCAGCTGCACCTGGGCGCCCACTCCAAAAAAACCCGAAAAATCACGAACGTCGGACGATTGCACCCACACCGAAAGTGCCAGCCAGTCAAGCTCTTGCTGCTCCTCCCCGGCCATTGGCAGCGCATCTACAGCACCACAGACATCGGGGCTCCAGGCTTTCCCTGACGAACAGGGCTTCGACGTTTACCACCAACTGCACCTGGGCGCCCACTCCAAAAAAAACCCCAAAAATCATGAAGATCGGACGATTGCTCCCACACCGAAAGTGCCAGCCAGTCAAGCTCTTGCTGCTGCTCCCCGGCCATTGGCAGCGCATCTACAGCGCCACAGACATCGGGGCTCCGGGCTTTCCCTGACGAACAGGGCTTCGACGTTTACCACCACCTGCAGCTGGGCGCCCATTGGAAAAAAACCCAAGAAAAATCACGAACGTTGGACTATTGCTCCCACACCGGAAGTGCCAGCCAGTCAAGCTCTTGCTACTCCTCACCGGCCATTGGCAGCGCATCTACAGCACCACAGACATCGGGGCTCCGGGCTTTCCCTGACGAACAGGGCTTCGACGTTTACCACCAGCTGCACCAGGGCGCCCACTAAAAAAAACCCCAAAAAATCACGAACGTGGGACGATTGCTCCCACACAAAAAGTGCCAGCCAGTCAAGCTCTTGCTGCTCATCACCGGCCATTGGCAGCGCATCTACAGCACCACAGACATCGGGGCTCCGGGCTTTCCCTGACGAACAGGGCTTCGACGTTTACCACCAGCTGCACCTGGGGGGCCCACTGAAAAAAACCCCGAAAAATCATGAACGTCGGACGATTGCTCCCACACCGAAAGTACCAGCCACTCAAGCTCTTGCTGCTCCTCACCGGCCATTGGCAGCGCATCTACAGCACCACAGACATCGGGGCTCCGGGCACTCCCTGACGAACAGGGCTTCGACGTTTACCACCAGCTGCACCTGGGCGCCCACTCCAAAAAAACCTGAAAAATCACGAACGTCTGACGATCGCTGCCACACAAAAAGTGCCAGCCAGTCAATCTCTTGCTGCTTCTCCCCGGCCATTGGCAGCGCATCTACAGCACCACAGACATCGGGGCTCCGGGCTTTCCCTGACGAACAGGGCTTCGACGTTTACCACCAGCTGCACCTGGGGGGCCCACTGAAAGAAACCCCAAAAAATCATGAACGTCGGACGATTGCTCCCACACCGAAAGTGCCAGCCAGTCAAGCTCTTGCTGCTCCTCACCGGCCATTGGCAGCGCATCTACAGCACCACAGACATCGGGGCTCCGGGCTTTCCCTGACGAACAGGGCTTCGACGTTTACCACCACCTGCACCTGGGCGCCCATTGGAAAAAAAACCAGGAAAAATCACGAACGTTGGACGATTGCTCCCACACCGAAAGTGCCAGCCAGTCAAGCTCTTGCTGCTCCTTCCCGGCCATTGGCAGCGCATCTACAGAACCACAGACATCGGGGCTCCGGGCTTTCCCTGACGAACAGGGCTTCGACATTTACCACCACCTGCACCTGGGCGCCCACTCCAGAAAAACCTGAAAAATCACGAACGTCGGACGATTGCTCCCACACCGAAAATGCCAGCCAGTCAAGCTCTTGCTGCTCCTCACCGGCCATTGGCAGCGCATCTACAGCACCACAGACATCGGGCCTCCGGGCTTTCCCTCACGAACAGGGCTTCGACGTTTACCACCACCTGCACCTGGGCGCCCATTGGAAAAAAACCCAAGAAAAATCACGAACGTTGGATGATTGCTCCCACACCGAAAGTGCCAGCAACTCAAGCTCTTGCTGCTCCTCACCGGCCATTGGCAGCGCATCTACAGCACCACAGACATCGGGGCTCCGGGCTTTCCCTGACGAACAGGGCTTCGACGTTTACCACCATCTGCAGCTGGTCGCCCACGCCAAAAAAACCCGAAAAATCACGAACGTCGGACGATTGCTCCAACAAAAAAAAGTGCCAGCCAGTCAAGCTCCTGCTGCTCCTCACCGGCCATTGGCAGCGCATCTACAGCACCACAGACATCGGGGCTCCGGGCTTTCCCTGACGAACAGGGCTTCGAGGTTTACCACCAGCTGCACCTGGTCGCCCACTCCAAAAAAACCCGAAAAATCATGAACGTCGGTCGATTGCTCCCACTCCGAAAGTGCAAGCCAGTCCAGCTTTTGCTGCTCCTCCCCGGCCGTTGGCAGCGCATCTACAGCACCACAGACATCGGGGCTCCGGGCTTTCCCTGACGAACAGGGCTTCGACGTTTACCACCAGCTGCACCTGGGCGCCCACTCCAAAAAAACCCGAAAAATCACGAACGTCGGACGATTGCTCCCACACAAAAAGTGCCAGCCAGTCAAGCTCCTGCTGCTCCTCAGCGGCCATTGGCAGCGCATCTACAGCACCACAGACATCGGGGCTCCGGGCTTTCCCTGACGAACAGTGCTTCGACATTTACCACCAGCTGCACCTGGGCGCCCACTCCAGAAAAACCCGAAAAATCACGAACGTCGGACGATTGCTCCCACACCGAAAATGCCAGCCAGTCAAGCTCTTGCTGCTCCTCCCCGGCCATTGGCAGCGCATCTACAGCACCACAGACATCGGGGCTCCGGGCTTTCCCTCACGAACAGGGCTTCGACGTTTACCACCACCTGCACCTGGGCGCCCATTGGAAAAAAACCCAAGAAAAATCACGAACGTTGGATGATTGCTCCCACACCGAAAGTGCCAGCAACTCAAGCTCTTGCTGCTCACCACCGGCCATTGGCAGCCCATCTACAGCACCACAGACATCAGGGCTCCAGGCTTTCCCTGACGAACAGGGCTTCGACATTTACCATCAGCTGCACCTGGGCGCCCACTCCAGAAAAACCCGAAAAATCACGAACGTCGGACGATTGCTCCCACACCGAAAATGCCAGCCAGTCAAGCTCTTGCTGCTCCTCCCCGGCCATTGGCAGCGCATCTACCGCGCCACAGACATCGGGGCTCTGGGCTTTCCCTGACGAACAGGGCTTCGACGTTTACCACCATCTGCACCTGGTCGCCCACGCCAAAAAAACCCGAAAAATCACGAACGTCGGACGATTGCTCCCACACAAAAAGTGCCAGCCAGTCAAGCTCTCGCTGCTCCTCACCGGCCATTGGCAGCGCATCTACAGCACCACAGACATAGGGGCTCCGGGCTTTCCCTGACGAACAGGGCTTCGACGTTTACCACCAGCTGCACCTGGGCACCCACTCCAAAAAAACCCGAAAAATCACGAACGTCAAACGATTGCACCCACACCGAAAGTGCCAGCCAGTCAAGCTCTTGCTGCTCCTCCCCGGCCATTGGCAGCGCATCTACAGCACCACAGACATCGGGGCTCCGGGCTTTCCCTGACGAACAGGGCTTCGACGTTTACCACCAGCTGCACCTGGGCGCCCACTCCAAAAAAACCCCGAAAAATCACGAACGTCGGACGATTGCTCCCACACCGAAAGTGCCAGCCAGTCAAGCTCTTGCTGCTCCTCACCGGCCATTGGCAGTGCATCTACAGCACCACAGACATCGGGGCTCCGGGCTTTCCCTGACGAACAGGGCTTCGACATTTACCACCACCTGCGCCTGGTCGCCCACTCCAGAAAAACCCGAAAAATCACGAACGTCGGACGATTGCTCCCACACCGAAAATGCCAGCCAGTCAAGCTCTTGCTGCTCCTCACCGGCCATTGGCAGCGCATCTACAGCACCACAGACATCGGGGCTCCGGGCTTTCCCTGACGAACAGGGCTTCGACGTTTACCACCAGCTGCACCTGGTCGCCCACTCCAAAAAAACCCGAAAAATCACGAACGTCGGTCGATTGCTCCCACTCCGAAAGTGCAAGCCAGTCCAGCTTTTGCTCTCCTCCCCGGCCGTTGGCAGAGCATCTACAGCACCACAGACATCAAAGCTCCGGGCTTTCCCTGACGAACAGGGCTTCGACGTTTACCACCAGCTGCACCTGGGCGCCCACTCCAAAAAAACCCGAAAAATCACGAACGTCGGACGATTGCACCCACACCGAAAGTGCCAGCCAGTCAAGCTCTTGCTGCTCCTCCCCGGCCATTGGCAGCGCATCTACAGCACCACAGACATCGGGGCTCCAGGCTTTCCCTGACGAACAGGGCTTCGACGTTTACCACCAGCTGCACCTGGGCGCCCACTCCAAAAAAACCCAAGAAAAATCACGAACGTCGGACGATTGCTCCCACACAAAAAGTGCCAGCCAGTCAAGCTCTTGCTGCTCCTCACCGGCCATTGGCAGTGCATCTACAGCACCACAGACATCGGGGCTCCGGGCTTTCCCTGACGAACAGGGCTTCGACATTTACCACCACCTGCGCCTGGTCGCCCACTCCAGAAAAACCCGAAAAATCACGAACGTCGGACGATTGCTCCCACACCGAAAATGCCAGCCAGTCAAGCTCTTGCTGCTCCTCACCGGCCATTGGCAGCGCATCTACAGCACCACAGACATCGGGGCTCCGGGCTTTCCCTGACGAACAGGGCTTCGACGTTTACCACCAGCTGCACCTGGTCGCCCACTCCAAAAAAACCCGAAAAATCACGAACGTCGGACGATTGCACCCACACTGAAAGTGCAAGCCAGTCAAGCTCTTGCTGCTCCTCCCCGGCCATTGGCAGCGCATCTACAGCACCACAGACATCGGGGCTCCAGGCTTTCCCTGACGAACAGGGCTTCGACGTTTACCACCAGCTGCACCTGGGCGCCCACTCCAAAAAAACCCCCAAAAATCATGAAGATCGGACGATTGCTCCCACACCGAAAGTGCCAGCCAGTCAAGCTCTTGCTGCTGCTCCCCGGCCATTGGCAGTGCATCTACAGCACCACAGACATCAGGGCTCCGGGCTTTCCCTGACGAACAGGGCTTCGATGTTTACCACCACCTGCAGCTGGGCGCCCATTGGAAAAAAACCCAAGAAAAATCACGAACGTTGGACGATTGCTCCCACACCGAAAGTGCCAGCAACTCAAGCTCTTGCTACTCCTCACCGGCCATTGGCAGCGCATCTACAGCACCACAGACATCGGGGCTCCGGGCTTTCCCTCACGAACAGGGCTTCCACGTTTACCACCATCTGCAGCTGGTCGCCCACGCCAAAAAAACCCGAAAAATCACGAACGTCGGACGATTGCTCCAACAAAAAAAGTGCCAGCCAGTCAAGCTCCTGCTGCTCCTCACCGGCCATTGGCAGCGCATCTACAGCACCACAGACATCGGGTCTCCGGGCTTTCCCTGACGAACAGGGCTTCGACGTTTACCACCAGCTGCGTCTGGGCGCCCACTAAAAAAAACCCCAAAAAATCACGAACGTCGGACGATTGCTCCCACACAAAAAGTGCCAGCCAGTCAAGCTCTTGCTGCTCCTCACCGGCCATTGGCAGCGCATCTACAGCACCACAGACATCGGGGCTCCGGGCTTTCCCTCACGAACAGGGCTTCGACGTTTACCACCAGCTGCACTTGGGGGGCCCACTGAAAAAAACCCCGAAAAATCATGAACGTCGGACGATTGCTCCCACACCGAAAGTGCCAGCCACTCAAGCTCTTGCTGCTCATCACCGGCCATTGGCAGTGCATCTACAGCACCACAGACACTGGGGCTCCGGGCACTCCCTGAAGAACAGGGCTTCGACTTTTACCACCAGCTGCACCTGGGCACCCACTCCAAAAAAACCCGAAAAATCACGAACGTCTGACGATTGCTGCCACACAAAAAGTGTGTCGTGGTTTTGTTAGTAAGGGGGGGCCTAAGGTGGTAGCTTCTGTAGGAAACTGCTAGAAGTCGCTCCCCTTTGTTCAGTGGACTCGGCCGGGCCTAGGGCGGACCTGCTGCTGGCCAAGGCCAAGCCGATTGGTAGCAGAATGTCTCGTGATAACGCCTCTGCGATAACGTATTTAAGAATGGGAAAACAGAAAAAAAAGAGAGGAGAGAAGATGTGAAGAAGCTGAGCGGGGGCAGAGGCGCAGAGGGGGAGGCGCAGGCCTCATGGGCCTTGCAGGCCTCACCCTCTGGCCTCTCGCCAGGCAGCCGACTGGGCCCGACTCGGTCCAGCCTGGCTGCAAGAAGTGGAGAGGAGATGAGAAGTGAATAAGATGTAAAAAAAGATCCTGAGAGACATCTACCAGCCTGTTGTGAGGAACGGCTGCAGACGCCAAGGTCAGTTCAGAAGGAGGGGGAGGAGTAATGCGGCTCCTGGCCAAGATTCCCCTGCAGCCTGTGGTGACGACCATGGTGGAGCAGGTTGTCCCCCTGCAGCCCATGGAGGTCCACGGAGGGGCAGAGATCCACTTGGAGCCCGTGAAGGACCCCATACTGGGGGAGGTGGATGCCTGAAGGCAGCTGTGGCCCGTGGAGGGCCCGCTGGGACAGCTGTTCTGGAGAGACTGAACTCTGTGGAAGAGATCACCCACGCCGGAGCAGTTCCACGAAGGACTGTGGCCCGTGGGAGGGACCCCACGCTGGAGCAGGGGAGGAATGTGAGGAGTTCTTCCCCCGACCATGAAGCAGCGGCGTAAAACAACATATGATGAACTGACTGCAACCCCCATTCCCTCTTCCCCCCTGTGCCGCTCGGGAGGGGAAGGTAGTAGAGATAGTGTTAAGCTTGGGAAGAGGGAGGGGTGGATGGAGGTTATCTTGTTCTCTGTCTCATTATCCTGCTGTTTGTAGTAATAAATGAATAGTTTTCCCCAAGTCGAGTCTGTTTTGCCCGTGACGGTAACTATAAGGATTTCTCCCTGTCCTTATCTCAAACCTCGAGCCGTTTTTCCTTATATTTTCTCTCCCTGTTCTCTCGGAAGGTGGGGGGAGTGAGAGAGAGACTGCGTAGTCTGGTCCGATCGGGGCTGAACTACGACAAAGTGTCAGCCAGTCAAGCTCCTGCTGCTCCTCAGCGGCCATTGGCAGCGCATCTACAGCACCACAGACATCGGGGCTCCGGGCTTTCCCTGACGAACAGGGCTTCGACGTTTACCACCAGCTGCACCTGGGCGCCCACTCCAAAAAAACCCCGAAAAATCACGAAGATCGGACGATACCTCCCACACCGAAAGTGCCAGCCAGTCAAGCTCTTGCTGCTGCTCCCCGGCCATTGGCAGTGCATCTACAGCACCACAGACATCGGGGCTCCGGGCTTTCCCTGACGAACAGGGCTTCGACGTTTACCACCACCTGCACCTGGGCGCCCATTGGAAAAAAACCCAAGAAAAATCACGAACGTTGGACGATTGCTCCCACTCCGAAAGTGCCAGCAACTCAAGCTCTTGCTACTCCTCACCGGCCATTGGCAGCGCATCTACAGCACCACAGACATCGGGGCTCCGGGCTTTCCCTGACGAACAGGGCTTCGACGTTTACCACCATCTGCAGGTGGTCGCCCACGCCAAAAAAACCCGAAAAATCACGAACGTCGGACGATTGCTCCCACACCGAAAGTGCCAGCCAGTCAAGCTCTTGCTGCTGCTCCCCGGCCATTGGCAGTGCATCTACAGCACCACAGACATCGGGGCTCCGGGCTTTCCCTGACGAACAGGGCTTCGACGTTTACCACCACCTGCACCTGGGCGCCCATTGGAAAAAAACCCAAGAAAAATCACGAACGTTGGACGATTGCTCCCACACCGAAAGTGCCAGCAACTCAAGCTCTTGCTACTCCTCACCGGCCATTGGCAGCGCATCTACAGCACCACAGACATCGGGGCTCCGGGCTTTCCCTGACGAACAGGGCTTCGACCTTTACCACCATCTGCAGGTGGTCGCCCACGCCAAAAAAACCCGAAAAATCACGAACGTCGGACGATTGCTCCCACACCGAAAGTGCCAGCCAGTCAAGCTCCTGCTGCTCCTCAGCGGCCATTGGCAGCGCATCTACAGCACCACAGACATCGGGGCTCCGGGCTTTCCCTGACGAACAGGGCTTCGACGTTTACCACCAGCTGCACCTGGGTGCCCATTGGAAAAAAACCCAAGAAAAATCACGAACGTTGGACGATTGCTCCCACACCGAAAGTGCCAGCCAGTCAAGCTCTTGCTGCTCCTCCCCGGCCATTGGCAGCGCATCTACAGCACCACAGACATCGGGGCTCCGGGCTTTCCCTGTCGAACAGGGCTTCGACGTTTACCACCAGCTGCACCTGGGCGCCCATTGGAAAAAAACCCAAGAAAAATCACGAACGTTGGACGATTGCTCCCACACCGAAAGTGCCAGCCAGTCAAGCTCTTGCTGCTCCTCCCCGGCCATTGGCAGCGCATCTACAGCACCACAGACATCGGGGCTCCGGGCTTTCCCTGACGAACAGGGCTTCGACATTTACCACCAGCTGCGCCTGAGCGCTCATTAAAAAAAAAAACCCGAAAAATCACGAACGTCGGACGATTGCTCCCACACAAAAAGTGCCAGCCAGTCAAGCTCCTGCTGCTCCTCACCGGCCATTGGCAGCGCATCTACAGCACCACAGACATCGGGGCTCCGGGCTTTCCCTGACGAACAGGGCTTCGACATTTACCACCAGCTGCACCTGGGCGCCCACTCCAGAAAAACCCGAAAAATCACGAACGTCAGACGATTGCTCCCACACCGAAAATGCCAGCCAGTCAAGCTCTTGCTGCTCCTCCCCGGCCATTGGCAGCGCATCTACAGCACCACAGACATCGGGGCTCCGGGCTTTCCCTCACAAACAGGGCTTCGACGTTTACCACCACCTGCACCTGGGCGCCCATTGGAAAAAAACCCAAGAAAAATCACGAACGTTGGATGATTGCTCCCACACCGAAAGTGCCAGCAACTCAAGCTCTTGCTGCTCACCACCGGCCATTGGCAGCGCATCTACAGCACCACAGACATCAGGGCTCCAGGCTTTCCCTGACGAACAGGGCTTCGACATTTACCACCAGCTGCACCTGGGCGCCCACTCTAGAAAAACCCGAAAAATCACGAACGTCGGACGATTGCTCCCACACCGAAAATGCCAGCCAGTCAAGCTCTTGCTGCTCCTCCCCGGCCATTGGCAGCGCATCTACAGCGCCACAGACATCGGGGCTCTGGGCTTTCCCTGACGAACAGGGCTTCGACGTTTACCACCAGCTGCACCTGGGCACCCACTCCAAAAAAACCCGAAAAATCACGAACGTCGGACGATTGCACCCACACCGAAAGTGCCAGCCAGTCAAGCTCTTGCTGCTCCTCCCCGGCCATTGGCAGTGCATCTACAGCACCACAGACATCGGGGCTCCAGGCTTTCCCTGACGAACAGGGCTTCGACGTTTACCACCAGCTGCACCTGGGCGCCCACTCCAAAAAAAACCCGAAAAATCACGAACGTCGGACGATTGCTCCCACACCGAAAGTGCCAGCCAGTCAAGCTCTTGCTGCTGCTCCCCGGCCATTGGCAGTGCATCTACAGCACCACAGACATCGGGGCTCCGGGCTTTCCCTGACGAACAGGGCATCGACCTTTACCACCAGCTGCACCTGGGCGCCCATTGGAAAAAAAACCCAAGAAAAATCACGAACGTTGGACGATTGCTCCCACACCGAAAGTGCCAGCAACTCAAGCTCTTGCTGCTCCTCACCGGCCATTGGCAGCGCATCTACAGCACCACAGACATCGGGGCTCCGGGCTTTCCCTGACGAACAGGGCTTCGACGTTTACCACCAGCTGCGTCTGGGCGCCCACTAAAAAAAACCCCAAAAAATCACGAACGTCGGACGATTGCTCCCACACAAAAAGTGCCAGCCAGTCAAGCTCTTGCTGCTCATCACCGGCCATTGGCAGCGCATCTACAGCACCACAGACATCGGGGCTCCGGGCTTTCCCTCACGAACAGGGCTTCGACGTTTACCACCAGCTGCACTTGGGGGGCCCACTGAAAAAAACCCCGAAAAATCATGAACGTCGGACGATTGCTCCCACACCGAAAGTGCCAGCCACTCAAGCTCCTGCTGCTCCTCAGCGGCCATTGGCAGCGCATCTACAGCACCACAGACATCGGGGCTCCGGGCTTTCCCTGACGAACAGGGCTTCGACATTTACCACCAGCTGCACCTGGGCGCCCACTCCAGAAAAACCCGAAAAATCACGAACGTCGGACGATTGCTCCCACACCGAAAATGCCAGCCAGTCAAGCTCTTGCTGCTCCTCCCCGGCCATTGGCAGCGCATCTACAGCACCACAGACATCGGGGCTCCGGGCTTTCCCTCACAAACAGGGCTTCGACGTTTACCACCACCTGCACCTGGGCGCCCATTGGAAAAAAACCCAAGAAAAATCACGAACGTTGGATGATTGCTCCCACACCGAAAGTGCCAGCAACTCAAGCTCTTGCTGCTCACCACCGGCCATTGGCAGCGCATCTACAGCACCACAGACATCAGGGCTCCAGGCTTTCCCTGACGAACAGGGCTTCGACGTTTACCACCATCTGCACCTGGTCGCCCACTCCAAAAAAACTTGAAAAATCACGAACGTCTGACGATTGCTCCCACACAAAAAGTGCCAGCCAGTCAAGCTCTTGCTGCTGCTCCCCGGCCATTGGCAGTGCATCTACAGCACCACAGACATCGGGGCTCCGGGCTTTCCCTGACGAACAGGGCTTCGACCTTTACCACCAGCTGCACCTGGGCGCCCATTGGAAAAAAAACCCAAGAAAAATCACGAACGTTGGACGATTGCTCCCACACCGAAAGTGCCAGCAACTCAAGCTCTTGCTACTCCTCACCGGCCATTGGCAGCGCATCTACAGCACCACAGACATCGGGGCTCCGGGCTTTCCCTGACGAACAGGGCTTCGACGTTTACCACCAGCTGCGTCTGGGCGCCCACTAAAAAAAACCCCAAAAAATCACGAACGTCGGACGATTGCTCCCACACAAAAAGTGCCAGCCAGTCAAGCTCTTGCTGCTCATCACCGGCCATTGGCAGCGCATCTACAGCACCACAGACATCGGGGCTCCGGGCTTTCCCTCACGAACAGGGCTTCGACGTTTACCACCAGCTGCACTTGGGGGGCCCACTGAAAAAAACCCCGAAAAATCATGAACGTCGGACGATTGCTCCCACACCGAAAGTGCCAGCCACTCAAGCTCTTGCTGCTCATCACCGGCCATTGGCAGCGCATCTACAGCACCACAGACACTGGGGCTCCGGGCACTCCCTGAAGAACAGGGCTTCGACTTTTACCACCAGCTGCACCTGGGCACCCACTCCAAAAAAACCCGAAAAATCACGAACGTCTGACGATTGCTGCCACACAAAAAGTGTGTCGTGGTTTTGTTAGTAAGGGGGGGCCTAAGGTGGTAGCTTCTGTAGGAAACTGCTAGAAGTCGCTCCCCTTTGTTCAGTGGACTCGGCCGGGCCTAGGGCGGACCTGCTGCTGGCCAAGGCCAAGCCGATTGGTAGCAGAATGTCTCGTGATAACGCCTCTGCGATAACGTATTTAAGAATGGGAAAACAGAAAAAAAAGAGAGGAGAGAAGATGTGAAGAAGCTGAGCGGGGGCAGAGGCGCAGAGGGGGAGGCGCAGGCCTCATGGGCCTTGCAGGCCTCACCCTCTGGCCTCTCGCCAGGCAGCCGACTGGGCCCGACTCGGTCCAGCCTGGCTGCAAGAAGTGGAGAGGAGATGAGAAGTGAATAAGATGTAAAAAAAGATCCTGAGAGACATCTACCAGCCTGTTGTGAGGAACGGCTGCAGACGCCAAGGTCAGTTCAGAAGGAGGGGGAGGAGTAATGCGGCTCCTGGCCAAGATTCCCCTGCAGCCTGTGGTGACGACCATGGTGGAGCAGGTTGTCCCCCTGCAGCCCATGGAGGTCCACGGAGGGGCAGAGATCCACTTGGAGCCCGTGAAGGACCCCATACTGGGGGAGGTGGATGCCTGAAGGCAGCTGTGGCCCGTGGAGGGCCCGCTGGGACAGCTGTTCTGGAGAGACTGAACTCTGTGGAAGAGATCACCCACGCCGGAGCAGTTCCACGAAGGACTGTGGCCCGTGGGAGGGACCCCACGCTGGAGCAGGGGAGGAATGTGAGGAGTTCTTCCTCCGACCATGAAGCAGCGGCGTAAAACAACATATGATGAACTGACTGCAACCCCCATTCCCTCTTCCCCCCTGTGCCGCTCGGGAGGGGAAGGTAGTAGAGATAATGTTAAGCTTGGGAAGAGGGAGGGGTGGATGGAGGTTATCTTGTTCTCTGTCTCATTATCCTGCTGTTTGTAGTAATAAATGAATAGTTTTCCCCAAGTCGAGTCTGTTTTGCCCGTGACGGTAACTATAAGGATTTCTCCCTGTCCTTATCTCAAACCTCGAGCCGTTTTTCCTTATATTTTCTCTCCCTGTTCTCTCGGAAGGTGGGGGGAGTGAGAGAGAGACTGCGTAGTCTGGTCCGATCGGGGCTGAACTACGACAAAGTGTCAGCCAGTCAAGCTCCTGCTGCTCCTCAGCGGCCATTGGCAGCGCATCTACAGCACCACAGACATCGGGGCTCCGGGCTTTCCCTGACGAACAGGGCTTCGACGTTTACCACCAGCTGCACCTGGGCGCCCACTCCAAAAAAACCCCGAAAAATCACGAAGATCGGACGATTGCTCCCACACCGAAAGTGCCAGCCAGTCAATCTCTTGCTGCTTCTCCCCGGCCATT
This sequence comes from Chlamydotis macqueenii, assembly GCF_036417535.1. Taxonomy (NCBI): domain Eukaryota; kingdom Metazoa; phylum Chordata; class Aves; order Otidiformes; family Otididae; genus Chlamydotis; species Chlamydotis macqueenii. The sequence goes on along the minus strand of NC_141592.1, from coordinate 31,539,205 downwards.
GGCAGCGCATCTACAGCACCACAGACATCGGGGCTCCGGGCTTTCCCTGACGAACAGGGCTTCGACGTTTACCACCAGCTGCACCTGGGGGGCCCACTGAAAAAAACCCCATAAAATCACGAACGTCGGACGATTGCTCCCACACCGAAAGTGCCAGCCAGTCAAGCTCTTGCTGCTCCTCACCGGCCATTGGCAGCGCATCTACAGCACCACAGACATCGGGGCTCCGGGCTTTCCCTGACGAACAGGGCTTCGACGTTTACCACCAGCTGCACCTGGGGGGCCCACTGAAAAAAACCCCATAAAATCATGAACGTCGGACGATTGCTCCCACACCGAAAGTGCCAGCCAGTCAAGCTCTTGCTGCTCCTCCCCGGCCATTGGCAGCGCATCTACAGCACCACAGACATCAGGGCTCTGGGCTTTCCCTGACAAACAGTGCTTCGACATTTACCACCAGCTGCGCCTGAGCGCTCACTGAAAAAAAACCCGAAAAATCACGAACGTCGGACGATTGCTCCCACACAAAAAGTGCCAGCCAGTCAAGCTCTTGCTGCTCCTCACCGGCCATTGGCAGCGCATCTACAGCACCACAGACATCGGGGCTCCGGGCTTTCCCTGACGAACAGGGCTTCGACATTTACCACCACCTACACCTGGGCGCCCACTCCAGAAAAACCCGAAAAATCACGAACGTCGGACGATTGCTCCCACACCGAAAATGCCAGCCAGTCAAGCTCTTGCTGCTCCTCACCGATCATTGGCAGCGCATCTACAGCACCACAGACATCGGGGCTCCGGGCTTTCCCTGACGAACAGGGCTTCGACGTTTACCACCACCTGCACCTGGGCGCCCATTGGAAAAAAACCCAAGAAAAATCACGAACGTTGGATGATTGCTCCCACACCGAAAATGCCAGCCAGTAAAGCTCTTGCTGCTCCTCCCCGGCCATTGGCAGCGCATCTACAGCACCACAGACATCGGGGCACTGGGCTTTCCCTGACGAACAGTGCTTCGACATTTACCACCAGCTGCGCCTTAGCGCTCACTAAAAAAAAACCCGAAAAATCACGAATGTCGGACGATTGCTCCCACACCGAAAGTGCCAGCCAGTCAAGCACTTGCTGCTGCTCCCCGGCCATTGGCAGCGCATCTACAGCACCACAGACATCGGGGCTCCGGGCTTTCCCTGACGAACAGGGCTTCGACGTTTACCACCAGCTGCACCTGGTCGCCCACTCCAAAAAAACCCGAAAAATCACGAACGTCGAACAATTGCTCCCACTCCGAAAGTGCAAGCCAGTCAAGCTCCTGCTGCTCCTCCCCGGCCGTTGGCAGCGCATCTACAGCACCATAGACATCGGGGCTCCGGGCTTTCCCTGACGAACAGGGCTTCGACGTTTACCACCAGCTGCACCTGGGCGCCCACTCCAAAAAAACCCTAAAAATCACAAACGTCGGACGATTGCTCCCACACAAAAAGTGCCAGCCATTCAAGCTCCTGCTGCTCCTCAGCGGCCATTGGCAGCGCATCTACAGCACCACAGACATCGGGGCTCCGGGCTTTCCCTGACGAACAGGGCTTCGACGTTTACCACCAGCTGCACCTGGGCGCCCACTCCAAAAAAACCCCGAAAAATCACGAAGATCGGACGATTGCTCGCACACCGAAAGTGCCAGCCAGTCAAGCTCTTGCTGCACCTCCCCGGCCATTGGCAGCGCATCTACAGCACCACAGACGTCGGGGCTCCGGGCTTTCCCTGACGAACAGGGCTTCGACGTTTACCACCAGCTGCACCTGGGCGCCCACTCCAAAAAAACCCGAAAAATCACGAACGTCGGACGATTGCTCCCACACCGAAAGTGCCAGCCAGTCAAGCTCCTGCTGCTCCTCACCGGCCATTGGCAGCGCATCTACAGCACCACAGACATCGGGGCTCCGGGCTTTCCCTGACGAACAGGGCTTCGATGTTTACCACCACCTGCACCTGGGCGCCCATTGGAAAAAAACCCAAGAAAAATCACGAACGTTGGATGATTGCTCCCACACAAAAAGTGCCAGCCAGTCAAGCACTTGCTGCTCCTCCCCGGCCATTGGCAGCGCATCTACAGCACCACAGACATCGAGGCTCCGGGCTTTCCCTGACAAACAGGGCTTCGACGTTTACCACCCGATGCACCTGGGCGCCCACTGAAAAAAACCCTGAAAAATCACGAACGTTGGACGATTGCTCCCACACCGAAAGTGCCAGCCAGTCAAGCTCTTGCTGCTGCTCCCCGGCCATTGGCAGTGCATCTACAGCACCACAGACATCGGGGCTCCGGGCTTTCCCTGACGAACAGGGCTTCGACCTTTACCACCAGCTGCACCTGGGCGCCCATTGGAAAAAAAACCCAAGAAAAATCACGAACGTTGGACGATTGCTCCCACACAAAAAGTGCCAGCCAGTCAAGCTCTTGCTGCTCATCACCGGCCATTGGCAGCGCATCTACAGCACCACAGACATCGGGGCTCCGGGCTTTCCCTCACGAACAGGGCTTCGACGTTTACCACCAGCTGCACTTGGGGGGCCCACTGAAAAAAACCCCGAAAAATCATGAACGTCGGACGATTGCTCCCACACCGAAAGTGCCAGCCACTCAAGCTCTTGCTGCTCATCACCGGCCATTGGCAGCGCATCTACAGCACCACAGACACTGGGGCTCCGGGCACTCCCTGCAGAACAGGGCTTCGACTTTTACCACCAGCTGCACCTGGGCACCCACTCCAAAAAAACCCGAAAAATCACGAACGTCTGACGATTGCTGCCACACAAAAAGTGTGTCGTGGTTTTGTTAGTAAGGGGGGGGCTAAGGTGGTAGCTTCTGTAGGAAACTGCTAGAAGTCGCTCCCCTTTGTTCAGTGGACTCGGCCGGGCCTAGGGCGGACCTGCTGCTGGCCAAGGCCAAGCCGATTGGTAGCAGAATGTCTCGTGATAACGCCTCTGCGATAACGTATTTAAGAATGGGAAAACAGAAAAAAAAGAGAGGAGAGAAGATGTGAAGAAGCTGAGCGGGGGCAGAGGCGCAGAGGGGGAGGCGCAGGCCTCATGGGCCTTGCAGGCCTCACCCTCTGGCCTCTCGCCAGGCAGCCGACTGGGCCCGACTCGGTCCAGCCTGGCTGCAAGAAGTGGAGAGGAGATGAGAAGTGAATAAGATGTAAAAAAAGATCCTGAGAGACATCTACCAGCCTGTTGTGAGGAACGGCTGCAGACGCCAAGGTCAGTTCAGAAGGAGGGGGAGGAGTAATGCGGCTCCTGGCCAAGATTCCCCTGCAGCCTGTGGTGACGACCATGGTGGAGCAGGTTGTCCCCCTGCAGCCCATGGAGGTCCACGGAGGGGCAGAGATCCACTTGGAGCCCGTGAAGGACCCCATACTGGGGGAGGTGGATGCCTGAAGGCAGCTGTGGCCCGTGGAGGGCCCGCTGGGACAGCTGTTCTGGAGAGACTGAACTCTGTGGAAGAGATCACCCACGCCGGAGCAGTTCCACGAAGGACTGTGGCCCGTGGGAGGGACCCCACGCTGGAGCAGGGGAGGAATGTGAGGAGTTCTTCCCCCGACCATGAAGCAGCGGCGTAAAACAACATATGATGAACTGACTGCAACCCCCATTCCCTCTTCCCCCCTGTGCCGCTCGGGAGGGGAAGGTAGTAGAGATAGTGTTAAGCTTGGGAAGAGGGAGGGGTGGATGGAGGTTATCTTGTTCTCTGTCTCATTATCCTGCTGTTTGTAGTAATAAATGAATAGTTTTCCCCAAGTCGAGTCTGTTTTGCCCGTGACGGTAACTATAAGGATTTCTCCCTGTCCTTATCTCAAACCTCGAGCCGTTTTTCCTTATATTTTCTCTCCCTGTTCTCTCGGAAGGTGGGGGGAGTGAGAGAGAGACTGCGTAGCCTGGTCCGATCGGGGCTGAACTACGACAAAGTGTCAGCCAGTCAAGCTCCTGCTGCTCCTCAGCGGCCATTGGCAGCGCATCTACAGCACCACAGACATCGGGGCTCCGGGCTTTCCCTGACGAACAGGGCTTCGACGTTTACCACCAGCTGCACCTGGGGGGCCCACTGAAAAAAACCCCGAAAAACCATGAACGTCGGACGATTGCTCCCACACCAAAAGTGCCAGCCAGTCAAGCTCCTGCTGCTCCTCACTGGCCATTGGCAGCGCATCTACAGCACCACAGACATCGGGGCTCCGGGCTTTCCCTGACGAACAGGGCTTCGACCTTTACCACCAGCTGCACCTGGGCGCCCACTCCAAAAAAACCCCGAAAAACCATGAACGTCGGATGATTGCTCCCACACCGAAAGTGCCAGCCAGTCAAGCTCCTGCTGCACCTCCCCGGCCATTGGCAGCGCATCTACAGCACCACAGACGTCGGGGCTCCGGGCTTTCCCTGACGAACAGGGCTTCGACGTTTACCACCAGCTGCACCTGGGCGCCCACTCCAAAAAAACCCGAAAAATCACGAACGTCGGACGATTGCTCCCACACCGAAAGTGCCAGCTAGTCAAGCTCTTGCTGGTCCTCACTGGCCATTGGCAGCGCATCTACAGCACCACAGACATCGGGGATCCGGGCTTTCCCTGACGAACAGGGCTTCGACGTTTACCACCAGCTGCACCTGGTCGCACACTCCAAAAAAACCCGAAAAATCACGAACGTCGGACGATTGCTCCCACACAAAAAGTGCCAGCCAGTCAAGCTCCTGCTGCTCCTCAGCGGCCATTGGCAGCGAATCTACAGCACCACAGACATCGGGGCTCCGGGCTTTCCCTGACGAACAGGGCTTCGACGTTTACCACCAGCTGCACCTGGGCGCCCACTCCAAAAAAACCCCGAAAAATCACGAACGTCGGATGATTGCTCCCACACCGAAAGTGCCAGCCAGTCAAGCTCTTGCTGCTCCTCAGCGGCCATTGTCAGCGCATCTACAGCACCACAGACATCGGGGCTCCGGGATTTCCCTGAGGAACAGGGCTTCGACGTTTACCACCCGATGCACCTGGGCGCCCACTGAAAAAAACCCTGAAAAATCATGAATGTCGGACGATTGCTCCCACACAAGAAGTGCCAGCCACTCAAGCTCTTGCTGCTCATCTCCGGCCATTGGCAGCGCATCTACAGCACTACAGACACTGGGGCTCCGGGCTTTCCCTGACGAACAGGGTTTCGACGTTTACCACCAGCTGCACCTGGGCGCCCACTAAAAAAAACCCCGAAAAATCACGAACGTCGGACGATTGCTCCCACACCGAAAGTGCCAGCCAGTCAAGCTCTTGCTGCTCCTCCCCGGCCATTGGCAGCGCATCTACAGCACCACAGACATCGGGGCTCCGGGATTTCCCTGACTAACAGGGCTTTGACATTTACCACCAGCTGCACCTGGGCATCCACTCCAAAAAAACCCGAAAAATCACGAACGTCGGACGATTGCTCCCACACCGAAAATGCCAGCCAGTCAAGCTCTTGCTGCTCCTCCCCGGCCATTGGCAGCGCATCTACAGCACCACAGACATCGGGGCTCTGGGCTTTCCCTGACGAACAGGGCTTCGACGTTTACCACCAGCTGCGCCTGGGCGCCCACTAAAAAAAAAACCCGAAAAATCACGAACGTTGGACGATTGCTCCCACACAAAAAGTGCCAGCCAGTCAAGCTCTTGCTGCTCCTCAGCGGCCATTGGCAGCGCATCTACAGCACCACAGACATCGGGGCTCCAGGCTTTCCCTGACGAACAGGGCTTTGACGTTTACCACCAGCTGCACCTGGGCGCCCATTGGAAAAAAACTGAAGAAAAATCACGAACGTTAAACGACAGCTCCCACACCAAAAGTGCCAGCCAGTCAAGCTCTTGCTGCTCATCACCGATCATTGGCAGCGCATCTACAGCACCACAGACATCGGGGCTCCGGGCTTTGCCTGACGAACAGGGCTTCGACGTTTACCACCACCTGCACCTGGGCACCCATTGGAAAAAAACCCAAGAAAAATCACGAACGTCGGACGATTGCTCCCACACCGAAAATGCCAGCAACTCAAGCTCTTGCTGCTCCTCCCCGGCCATTGACAGCCCATCGACAGCACCACAGACATCGGGGCTCCGGGCTTTCCCTGACGAACAGGGCTTTGACATTTATCACCAGCTGTGCCTGGGCGCCCACTAAAAAAAACCCCGAAAAATCACGAACGTCGGACGATTGCTCCCACACCGAAAGTGCCAGCCAGTCAAGCTCTTGCTGTACCTCACCGGCCATTGGCAGTGCATCTACAGCACCACAGACATTGGGGCTCCGGGCTTTCCCTGACGAACAGGGTTTCGACGTTTACCACCAGCTGCACCTGGGCGCCCACTCCAAAAAAACCCGAAAAATCACGAATGTCGGACGATTGCTCCCACACAAAAAGTGCCAGCCAGTCAAGCTCTTGCTGCTCATCACCGGCCATTGGCAGCCCATCTACAGCACCACAGACATCGGGGCTCCGGGCTTTCCCTGACGAACAGGGCTTCGATCTTTACCACCACCTGCACCTAGTCGCCCACTCCAAAAAAACCCGAAAAATCACGAACGTCGGACGATTGCTCCCACACCGAAAGTGCCAGCCAGTCAAGCTCTTGCTGCTCCTCACCGGCCATTGGCAGCGCATCTACAGCACCACAGACATAGGGGCACCGGGCTTTCCCTGACGAACAGGACTTCGACGTTTACCACCAGCTGCACCTGGGTGGCCCACTGAAAAATACCCTGAAAAATCACGAACGTTAAACGATAGCTCCCACACCGAAAGTGCCAGCCAGTCAAGCTCTTGCTGCTCCTCACCGGCCATTGGCAGCGCATCTACAGCACCACAGACATCGGGGCTCCGGGCTTTGCCTGACGAACAGGGCTTCGACGTTTACCACCACCTGCACCTGGGCACCCATTGGAAAAAAATCCAAGAAAAATCACGAACGTCGGACGATTGCTCCCACACCAAAAGTGCCAGCAACTCAAGCTCTTGCTGCGCCTCCCCGGCCATTGGCAGCCCATCTACAGCACCACAGACATCGGGGCTCCGGGCTTTCCCTGACGAACAGGGCTTTCACATTTACCACCAGCTGTGCCTGGGCGCCCACTAAAAAAAACCCCGAAAAATCACGAACGTCGGACGATTGCTCCCACACCGAAAGTGCCAGCCAGTCAAGCTCTTGCTGTACCTCACCGGCCATTGGCAGCGCATCTACAGCACCACAGACACTGGGGCTCCGGGCTTTCCCTGACGAACAGGGTTTCGACGTTTACCACCACCTGCACCTGGGCGCCCACTGAAAAAAACCCTGAAAAATCACGAATGTCGGACGATTGCTCCCACACCGAAAGTGCCAGCAACTCAAGCTCTTGCTGCTCATCTCCGGCCATTGGCAGCGCATCTACAGCACTACAGACACTGGGGCTCCGGGCTTTCCCTGAAGAACAGGGCTTCGACGTTTACCACCAGCTGCACCTGGGCACCCACTCCAAAAAAACCCGAAAAATCACGAACGTCGGACGATTGCTCCCACACCGAAAATGCCAGCCAGTCAAGCTCTTGCTGCTCCTCCCCGGCCATTGGCAGCCCATCTACAGCACCACAGACATCAGGGCTCCGGGCTTTCCCTGACGAACAGGGCTTCGACGTTTACCACCAGCTGCACCTGGTCGCACACTCCAAAAAAACCCGAAAAATCACAAAGATCGGACGATTGCTCCCACACCGAAAGTGCCAGCCAGTCAAGCTCTTGCTGCTCCTCAGCGGCCATTGGCAGCGCATCTACAGCACCACAGACATCGGGGCTCTGGGCTTTCCCTGACGAACAGGGCTTCGACGTTTACCACCAGCTGCACCTGGGGGGCCCACTGAAAAAAACCCCGAAAAAACATGAACGTCGGACGATTGCTCCCACAAAAAAAGTGCCAGCCAGTCAAGCTCCTGCTGCTCCTCACCGGCCATTGGCAGCGCATCTACAGCACCACAGACATCGGGGCTCCGGTCTTTCCCTGACGAACATGGCTTCGACGTTTACCACCAGCTGCGTCTGGGCGCCCACTAAAAAAAACCCCAAAAAATCACCAATGTCGGACGATTGCTCCCACACAAAAAGTGCCAGCCAGTCAAGCTCTTGCTGCTCCTCCCCGGCCATTGGCAGCGCATCTATAGCACCACAGACATGGGGGCTCCGGGCTTTCCCTGACGAACAGGGCTTCGACGTTTACCACAAGCTGCGCCTGGGCGCCCACTCCTAAAAAACCCCGAAAATTCAAGAACGTCGGACGATTGCACCCACACCGAAAGTGCCAGCCAGTCAAGCTCTTGCTGCTCCTCACCGGCTATTGGCAGCGCATCTACAGCACCACAGACATCGGGGCTCTGGGCTTTCCCTGACGAACAGGGTTTCGACTTTTACCACCAGCTGCACCTGGGGGGCCCACTGAAAAAAACCCCGAAAAATCATGAACGTCGGACGATTGCTCCCACACCGAAAGTGCCAGCCAGTCAAGCTCTTGCTGCTCCTCACCGACCATTGGCAGCGCATCTACAGCACCACAGACATCGGGGCTCCGGGCTTTCCCTGATGAACAGGGCTTCGACGTTTACCACCAGCTGCACCTGGGGGCCCACTGAAAAAAAACCCGAAAAATTAAGAACGTCAGACGATTGCTCCCACTCCGAAAGTGCCAGCCAGTCAAGCTCTTGCTGCTCCACAACGGCCATTGGCAGCACATCTACAGCACCACAGACATTGGGGCTCCGGGCTTTCCCTGACGAACAGGACTTTGACGTTTACCACCACCTGCAGCTGGGCGCCCATTGCAAAAAAACCGAAGAAAAATCACGAACGTTGGACGATTGCTCCCACACCGAAAGTGCCAGCCAGTCAAGCTCTTGCTGCTCCTCACCGGCCATTGGCAGCGCATCTACAGCACCACAGACATAGGGGCTCCGGGCTTTCCCTGACGAACAGGGCTTCGACGTTTACCACCAGCTGCACCTGGGGGGCCCACTGAAAAATACCCTGAAAAATCATGAACGTCGGACGATAGCAACCACACCAAAAGTGCAGGCCAGTCAAGCTCTTGCTGCTCATCACCGACCATTGGCAGCGCATCTACAGCACCACAGACATCGGGGCTCCGGGCTTTGCCTGACGAACAGGGCTTCGACGTTTACCACCACCTGCACCTGGGCACCCATTGGAAAAAAACCCAAGAAAAATCACGAACGTCGGACGATTGCTCCCACACCAAAAATGCAAACAACTCAAGCTCTTGCTGCTCATCACCGGCCATTGGCAGCCCATCTACAGCACCACAGACATCGGGGCTCCGGGCTTTCCGTGACGAACAGGGCTTTGACGTTTACCACCAGCTGCACCTGGGGGCCCCACTGAAAAAAACCCTGAAAAACCATGAACGTCGGACGATTGCTCCCACACCGAAAGTGCCAGCCAGTCAAGCTCTTGCTGCTCCTCACCGGCTATTGGCAGCGCATCTACAGCACCACAGACATCGGGGATCCGGGCTTTCCCTGACGAACAGGGCTTCGACGTTTACCACCAGCTGCACCTGGGGGGCCCACTGAAAAAAACCCCGAAAAATCAGGAACGTCGGACGATTGCTCCCACACCGAAAGTGCCAGCCAGTCAAGCTCTTGCTGCTCCTCACCGACCATTGGCAGCGCATCTACAGCACCACAGACATCGGGGCTCCGGGCTTTCCCTGATGAACAGGGCTTCGACGTTTACCACCAGCTGCACCTGGGCGCCCACTGAAAAAAAACCCGAAAAATTAAGAACGTCAGACGATTGCTCCCACTCCGAAAGTGCCAGCCAGTCAAGCTCTTGCTGCTCCTCAACGGCCATTGGCAGCACATCTACAGCACCACAGACATCGGGGCTCCGGGCTTTCCCTGACGAACAGGACTTTGACGTTTACCACCAGCTGCACCTGGGGGCCCACTGAAAAAAAACCGAAGAAAAATCACAAACGTTGGACGATTGCTCCCACACCGAAAGTGCCAGCCAGTCAAGCTCTTGCTGCTCCTCAACGGCCATTGGCAGCCCATCTACAGCACCACAGACATCAGGGCTCCAGGCTTTCCCTGACGAACAGGGCTTCAACGTTTACCACCAGCTGCACCTGGGCGCCCACTCCAAAAAAACCCCGAAAAATCACGAATGTTGGATGATTGCTCCCACACCGAAAGTGCCAGCCAGTCAAGCTCTTGCTGCTCCTCACCGGCCATTGGCAGCGCATCTACAGCACCACAGACATCGGGGCTCCGGGCTTTCCCTGACGAACAGGGTTTCGAAGTTTACCACCAGCTGCACCTGGGGGGCCCACTGAAAAATACCCTGAAAAATCATGAACGTCGGACGATAGCAACCACACTAAAAGTGCAGGCCAGTCAAGCTCTTGCTGCTCATCACCGACCATTGGCAGCGCATCTACAGCACCACAGACATCGGGGCTCCGGGCTTTCCCTGACGAACAGGGCTTCGACGTTTACCACCACCTGCACCTGGGCACCCATTGGAAAAAAACCCAAGAAAAATCACGAACGTCGGACGATTGCTCCCACACCAAAAATGCGAACAACTCAAGCTCTTGCTGCTCATCACCGGCCATTGGCAGCCCATCTACAGCACCACAGACATCGGGGCTCCGGGCTTTCCGTGACGAACAGGGCTTTGACGTTTACCACCAGCTGCACCTGGGGGCCCCACTGAAAAAAACCCTGAAAAACCATGAACGTCGGACGATTGCTCCCACACCGAAAGTGCCAGCCAGTCAAGCTCTTGCTGCTCCTCACCGGCTATTGGCAGCGCATCTACAGCACCACAGACATCGGGGCTCCGGGCTTTCCGTGACGAACAGGGCTTCGACGTTTACCACCAGCTGCACCTGGGGGCCCACTGAAAAAAACCCCGAAAAATCATGAACATTGGACGATTGCTCCCACAAAAAAAGTGCCAGCCAGTCAAGCTCCTGCTGCTCCTCACCGGCCATTGGCAGCACATCTACAGCACCACAGACATCGGGGCTCCGGTCTTTCCCTGACGAACATGGCTTCGACGTTTACCACCAGCTGCACCTGGGCGCCCACTAAAAAAAACCCCAAAAAATCACGAATGTCAGACGATTGCTCCCACACAAAAAGTGCCAGCCAGTCAAGCTCTTGCTGCTCCTCCCCGGCCATTGGCAGCGCATCTACAGCACCACAGACATGGGGGCTCCGGGCTTTCCCTGACGAACAGGGCTTCGACGTTTACCACAAGCTGCGCCTGGGCGCCCACTAAAAAAAAACGCGAAAAATCAAGAACGTCGGACGATTGCACCCACACCGAAAGTGCCAGCAACTCAAGCTCTTGCTGCTCCTCACCGGCCATTGGCAGCGCATCTACAGCACCACAGACATCGGGGCTCCGGGCTTTCCCTGACGAACAGGGCTTCGACGTTTACCACCAGCTGCACCTAGGCGCCCACTGGAAAAAAACCCGAAAAATTAAGAACGTCAGACGATTGTTCCCACACCGAAAGTGCCAGCCAGTCAAGCTCTTGCTGCTCATCACCGGCCATTGGCAGCGCATCTACAGCACCACAGACACTGGGGCTCCGGGCTTTCCCTGACGAACAGGGTTTCGACGTTTACCACCAGCTGCACCTGGGCGCCCACTCCAAAAAAACCCGAAAAATCACGAACGTCGGATGATTGCTCCCACACCGAAAGTGCCAGCCAGTCAAGCTCCTGCTGCACCTCCCCGGCCATTGTCAGCGCATCTACAGCACCACAGACATCGGGGCTCCGGGCTTTCCCTGACGAACAGGGCTTCGACGTTTACCACCAGCTGCACCTGGGCGCCCACTGAAAAAAACCCTGAAAAATCATGAACGTTGGACGATTGCTCCCACACCGAAAGTGCCAGCCAGTCAAGCTCTTGCTGCTCATCACCGGCCATTGGCAGCGCATCTACAGCACCACAGACATCGGGGCTCCGGGCATTCCCTGACGAACAGGGCTTCGACGTTTACCACCACCTGCACCTGGGCGCCCACTCCAAAAAAACCCCGAAAAATCACGAACGTTGGACGATTGCTCCCACACTGAAAATGCCAGCAACTCAAGCTCTTGCTGCTCATCACCGGCCATTGGCAGCCCATCTACAGCACCACAGACATTGGGGCTCCGGGCTTTCCCTGACGAACAGGGTTTCGACGTTTACCACCAGCTGCACCTGGGGGGCCCACTGAAAAAAACCCCGAAAAATTAAGAACGTCAGACGATTGCTCCCACTCCGAAAGTGCCAGCCAGTCAAGCTCTTGCTGCTCCTCAATGGCCATTGGCAGCGCATCTACAGCACCACAGACACTGGGGCTCCGGGCTTTCCCTGACGAACAGGACTTTGACGTTTACCACCACCTGCAGCTGGGCGCCCATTGCAAAAAAACCGAAGAAAAATCACGAACGTTGGACGATTGCTCCCACTCCGAAAGTGCCAGCCAGTCAAGCTCTTGCTGCTCATCACCGGCCATTGGCAGCCCATCTACAGCACCACAGACATCAGGGCTCCGGGCTTTCCCTGACGAACAGGGCTTCAACGTTTACCACCAGCTGGACCTGGGCGCCCACTCCAAAAAAACCTCGAAAAATCACGAACGTCGGACGATTGCTCCCACACCAAAAGTGCCAGCCAGTCAAGCTCTTGCTGCTCCTCACCGGCCATTGGCAGCGCATCTACAGCACCACAGACATCGGGGCTCCGGGCTTTCACTGACGAACAGGGCTTTGACGTTTACCACCACCTGCAGCTGGGCGACCATTGGAAAAAAACACAAGAAAAATCACGAACGTTGGACGATTGCTCCCACACCGAAAGTGCCAGCCAGTCAAGCTCTTGCTGCTCATCACCGGCCATTGGCAGCCCATCTACAGCACCACAGACATCAGGGCTCCAAGCTTTCCCTGACGAACAGCGCTTCGACGTTTACCACCAGCTGCACCTGGGCACCCACTCCAAAAAAACCCCGAAAAATCATGAACGTCGGACGATTGCTCCCACACCGAAAGTGCCAGCCAGTCAAGCTCTTGCTGCTCATCACCGGCCATTGGCAGCGCATCTACAGCACCACAGACATCGGGGCTCCGGGCTTTCCCTGACGAACAGGGCTTTGACATCTACTACCACCTGCACCTGGGCACCCACTCCAAAAAAACCCAAAAAATCACGAACGTCGGACGATTGCTCCCACACCGAAAGTGCCAGCCACTAAAGCTCTTGCTGCTCCTCCCCGGCCATTGGCAGCGCATCTACAGCACCACAGACATCGGGGCTCTGGGCTTTCCCTGACAAACAGGGCTTCGACATTTACCACCAGCTGCACCTGGGCGCCCACTAAAAAAAACCCCGAAAAATCACGAACGTCGGACGATTGCTCCCACTCCGAAAGTGCCAGCCAGTCAAGCTCTTGCTGCTCATCACCGGCCATTGGCAGCGCATCTACAGCACCACAGACATCGGGGCTCCGGGCATTCCCTGACGAACAGGGCTTCGACGTTTACCACCACCTGCACCTGGGCGCCCACTCCAAAAAAACCCCGAAAAATCACGAACGTCGGACGATTGCTCCCACACTGAAAATGCCAGCAACTCAAGCTCTTGCTGCTCATCACCGGCCATTGGCAACCCATCTACAGCACCACAGACATCGGGGCTTCGGGCTTTCCCTGACGAGCAGGGTTTCGACGTTTACCACCAGCTGCACCTGGGGGGCCCACTGAAAAAAACCCCGAAAAATTAAGAACGTCAGACGATTGCTCCCACTCCGAAAGTGCCAGCCAGTCAAGCTCTTGCTGCTCCTCAATGGCCATTGGCAGCGCATCTACAGCACCACAGACACTGGGGCTCCGGGCTTTCCCTGACGAACAGGACTTTGACGTTTACCACCACCTGCAGCTGGGCGCCCATTGCAAAAAAACCGAAGAAAAATCACGAACGTTGGACGATTGCTCCCACTCCGAAAGTGCCAGCCAGTCAAGCTCTTGCTGCTCATCACCGGCCATTGGCAGCCCATCTACAGCACCACAGACATCAGGGCTCCGGGCTTTCCCTGACGAACAGGGCTTCAACGTTTACCACCAGCTGGACCTGGGCGCCCACTCCAAAAATCCTCGAAAAATCACGAACGTCGGACAATTGCTCCCACACCAAAAGTGCCAGCCAGTCAAGCTCTTGCTGCTCCTCACCGGCCATTGGCAGCGCATCTACAGCACCACAGACATCGGGGCTCCGGGCTTTCCCTGACGAACAGGGCTTTGACGTTTACCACCACCTGCAGCTGGGCGACCATTGGAAAAAAACACAAGAAAAATCACGAACGTTGGACGATTGCTCCCACACCGAAAGTGCCAGCCAGTCAAGCTCTTGCTGCTCATCACCGGCCATTGGCAGCCCATCTACAGCACCACAGACATCAGGGCTCCAAGCTTTCCCTGACGAACAGCGCTTCGACGTTTACCACCAGCTGCACCTGGGCACCCACTCCAAAAAAACCCCGAAAAATCATGAACGTCGGACGATTGCTCCCACACCGAAAGTGCCAGCCAGTCAAGCTCTTGCTGCTCATCACCGGCCATTGGCAGCGCATCTACAGCACCACAGACATCGGGGCTCCGGGCTTTCCCTGACGAACAGGGCTTTGACATCTACTACCACCTGCACCTGGGCACCCACTCCAAAAAAACCCAAAAAATCACGAACGTCGGACGATTGCTCCCACACCGAAAGTGCCAGCCACTCAAGCTCTTGCTGCTCCTCCCCGGCCATTGGCAGCGCATCTACAGCACCACAGACATCGGGGCTCCGGGCTTTCCCTGACGAACAGGGCTTCGACGTTTACCACCAGCTGCACCTGGGCGCCCACTAAAAAAAACCCCGAAAAATCACGAACGTCGGACGATTGCTCCCACTCCGAAAGTGCCAGCCAGTCAAGCTCTTGCTGCTCATCACCGGCCATTGGCAGCGCATCTACAGCACCACAGACATCGGGGCTCCAGGCTTTCCCTGACGAACAGGGCTTTGACTTTTACCACCACCTGCACCTGGGCACCCACTCCAAAAAAACCCAAAAAATCACGAACGTCGGACGATTGCTCCCACACCGAAAGTGCCAGCCACTCAAGCTCTTGCTGCTCCTCACCGGCCATTGGCAGCGCATCTACAGCACCACAGACATCGGGGCTCCGGGCTTTCCCTGACGAACAGGGCTTCGACGTTTACCACCAGCTGCACCTGGGGGGCCCACTGAAAAAAACCCCGAAAAATCAGGAACGTCGGACGATTGCTTCCACACCGAAAGTGCCAGCCAGTCAAGCTCTTGCTGCTCCTCACCGGCCATTGGCAGCGCATCTACAGCACCACAGACATCGGGGCTCCGGGCTTTCCCTGACGAACAGGGCTTCGACGTTTACCACCACCTGCACCTGGGCGCCCATTGGAAAAAAACCCAAGAAAAATCACGAACGTTGGACGATTGCTCCCACACCGAAAGTGCCAGCAACTCAAGCTCTTCCTGCGCATCACCGGCCATTGGCAGCGCATCTACAGCACCACAGACACTGGGGCTCCGGGCTTTCCCTGACGAACAGGGTTTCGACGCTTACCACCAGCTGCACCTGGGCGCCAATTGGAAAAAAAACCAAGAAAAATCACGAACGTTGGACGATTGCTCCCACACCGAAAATGCCAGCAATTCAAGCTCTTGCTGCTCCTCACCGGCCATTGGCAGCGCATCTACAGCACCACAGACATCGGGGCTCCGGGCTTTCCCTGACGAACAGGGCTTCGACATTTACCACCACCTGCAGCTGGGCGCCTACTCCAAAAAAACCCCGAAAAATCACGAACGTCGGACGATTGCTCCCACACCGAAAGTGCCAGCCAGTCAAGCTCCTGCTGCACCTCCCCGGCCATTGGCAGCGCATCTACAGCACCACAGACATCGGGGCTCCGGGCTTTCCCTGACGAACAGGGCTTTGACGTTTACCACCAGCTGTACCTGGGCGCCCACTGAAAAAAACCCTGAAAAATCATGAACGTTGGACGATTGCTCCCACACCGAAAGTGCCAGCCAGTCAAGCTCTTGCTGCTCCTCACCGGCCATTGGCAGCGCATCTACAGCACCACAGACATCGGGGCTCCGGGCTTTCCCTGATGAACAGGGCTTCGACGTTTACCACCACCTGCACCTGGGCGCCCACTCCAAAAAAACCCGAAAAATCACGAACGTCGGACGATTGCTCCCACACCGAAAGTGCCAGCCAGTCAAGCTCCTGCTGCTCCTCCCCGGCCATTGGCAGCGCATCTACAGCACCACAGACATCGGGGCTCCGGGCTTTCCCTGACGAGCAGGGCTTCAACGTTTACCACCAGCTGCACCTGTTCGCCCACTTCAAAAAAACCCGAAAAATCACGAACGTCGGACGATTGCTCCCACACAAAAAGTGCCAGCCAGTCAAGCTCCTGCTGCTCCTCACCGGCCATTGGCAGCGCATCTACAGCACCACAGACATCGGGGCTCCGGGCTTTCCCTGACGAACAGGGCTTCGACGTTTACCACCAGCTGCACCTGGTCGCCCACTCCAGAAAAACCCGAAAAATCACGAACGTCGGACGATTGCTCCCACTCCGAAAGTGCCAGCCAGTCAAGCTCTTGCTGCTCCTCCCCAGCCATTGGCAGCGCATCTACAGCACCACAGACATCGGGGCTCCGGGCTTTCCCTGACGAACAGGGCTTCGACGTTTACCACCAGCTGCGCCTGGGCGCCCACTAAAAAAAACCCCGAAAAATCACCAACGTCGGACGATTGCTCCCACTCCGAAAGTGCCAGCCAGTCAAGCTCTTGCTGCTGATCACCGGCCATTGGCAGCGCATCTACAGCACCACAGACATCGGGGCTCCGGGCTTTCCCTGACGAACAGGGCTTCGACGTTTACCACCACCTGCACCTGGGCGCCCATTGGAAAAAAACCCAAGAAAAATCACAAACGTTGGACGATCGCTCCCACACCGAAAGTGCCAGCCAGTCAAGCTCTTGCTGCTCATCACCGGCCATTGGTAGCCCATCTACAGCACCACAGACATAGGGGCTCCGGGCTTTCCCTGACGAACAGGGCTTCGACGTTTACCACCAGCTGCACCTGGGGGGCCCACTGAAAAATACCCTGAAAAATCATGAACGTCGGACGATAGCTCCCACACCAAAAGTGCCAGCCAGTCAAGCTCTTGCTGCTCATCACTGATCATTGGCAGCGCATCTACAGCACCACAGACATCGGGGCTCCGGGCTTTCCCTGACGAACAGGGCTTCGACGTTTACCACCAGCTGCACCTGGGCGCCCACTCCAAAAAAACTCCGAAAAATCACGAACGTTGGACGATTGCTCCCACACCGAAAATGCAAGCAACTCAAGCTCTTGCTGCTCATCACCGGCCATTGGCAGCCCATCTACAGCACCACAGACATCGGGGCTCCGGGCTTTCCCTGACGAACAGGGCTTTGACGTTTACCACCAGCTGCACCTGGGGGCCCCACTGAAAAAAACCCTGAAAAATCATGAACGTTGGACGATTGCTCCCACACCGAAAGTGCCAGCCAGTCAAGCTCTTGCTGCTCCTCACCGGCCATTGGCAGCGCATCTACAGCACCACAGACATCAGGGCTCCGGGCTTTCCCTGACGAACAGGGCTTCGACGTTTACCACCAGCTGCACCTGGGGGGCCCACTGAAAAAAACCCCGAAAAATCAGGAACGTCGGACGATTGCTTCCACACCGAAAGTGTCATCCAGTCAAGCTCTTCCTGCTCATCACCGGCCATTGGCAGCGCATCTACAGCACCACAGACACTGGGGCTCCGGGCTTTCCCTGACGAACAGGGTTTCGACGTTTACCACCAGCTGCACCTGGGGGCCCACTGAAAAAAAACCCGAAAAATCACGAACGTTGGACGATTGCTCCCACACCGAAAGTGCCAGCCAGTCAAGCTCCTGTTGCACCTCCCCGGCCATTGTCAGCGCATCTACAGCACCACAGACATCGGGGCTCCGGGCTTTCCCTGACGAACAGGGCTTCGACGTTTACCACCAGCTGCACCTGGGCGCCCACTGAAAAAAACCCTGAAAAATCATGAACGTTGGACGATTGCTCCCACACCGAAAGTGCCAGCCAGTCAAGCTCTTGCTGCTCCTCACCGGCCATTGGCAGCGCATCTACAGCACCACAGACATCGGGGCTCCGGGCTTTCCCTGATGAACAGGGCTTCGACGTTTACCACCAGCTGCACCTGGGCGCCCACTCCAAAAAAACCCGAAAAATCACGAACGTCGGACGATTGCTCCCACACCGAAAGTGCCAGCCAGTCAAGCTCCTGCTGCTCCTCAGCGGCCATTGGCAGCACATCTACAGCACCACAGACATCGGGGCTCCGGGCTTTCCCTGACGAACAGGGCTTCGACGTTTACCACCACCTGCACCTGGTCGCACACTCCAAAAAAACCCGAAAAATCACGAACGTCGGACGATTGCTCCCACACAAAAAGTGCCAGCCAGTCAAGCTCTTGCTGCTCATCACCGATCATTGGCAGCGCATCTACAGCACCACAGACATCGGGGCTCCGGGCTTTGCCTGACGAACAGGGCTTCGACGTTTACCACCAGCTGCACCTGGGCGCCCACTCCAAAAAAACTCCGAAAAATCACGAACGTTGGACGATTGCTCCCACACCGATATGCAAGCAACTCAAGCTCTTGCTGCTCATCACCGGCCATTGGCAGCCCATCTACAGCACCACAGACATCGGGGCTCCGGGCTTTCCCTGATGAACAGGGCTTTGACGTTTACCACCAGCTGCACCTGGGGGCCCCACTGAAAAAAACCCTGAAAAATCATGAACGTTGGACGATTGCTCCCACACCGAAAGTGCCAGCCAGTCAAGCTCTTGCTGCTCCTCACCGGCCATTGGCAGCGCATCTACAGCACCACAGACATCGGGGCTCCGGGCTTTCCCTGACGAACAGGGCTTCGACGTTTACCACCAGCTGCACCTGGGGGGCCCACTGAAAAAAACCCCGAAAAATCAGGAACGTCGGACGATTGCTTCCACACCGAAAGTGTCATCCAGTCAAGCTCTTCCTGCTCATCACCGGCCATTGGCAGCGCATCTACAGCACCACAGACACTGGGGCTCCGGGCTTTGCCTGACGAACAGGGCTTCGACGTTTACCACCAGCTGCACCTGGGCGCCCACTCCAAAAAAACCCGAAAAATCACGAACGTTGGACGATTGCTCCCACACCGAAAGTGCTAGCCAGTCAAGCTCCTGCTGCACCTCCCCGGCCATTGTCAGCGCATCTACAGCACCACAGACATCGGGGCTCCGGGCTTTCCCTGACGAACAGGGCTTCGACGTTTACCACCAGCTGCACCTGGGCGCCCACTGAAAAAAACCCTGAAAAATCATGAACGTTGGACGATTGCTCCCACACCGAAAGTGCCAGCCAGTCAAGCTCTTGCTGCTCCTCACCGGCCATTGGCAGCGCATCTACAGCACCACAGACATCGGGGCTCCGGGCATTCCCTGATGAACAGGGCTTCGACGTTTACCACCAGCTGCACCTGGGCGCCCACTCCAAAAAAACCCGAAAAATCACGAACGTCGGACGATTGCTCCCACACCGAAAGTGCCAGCCAGTCAAGCTCCTGCTGCTCCTCAGCGGCCATTGGCAGCACATCTACAGCACCACAGACATCGGGGCTCCGGGCTTTCCCTGACGAACAGGGCTTCGACGTTTACCACCACCTGCACCTGGTCGCACACTCCAAAAAAACCCGAAAAATCACGAACGTCGGACGATTGCTCCCACACAAAAAGTGCCAGCCAGTCAAGCTCCTGCTGCTCCTCAGCGGCCATTGGCAGCGCATCTACAGCACCACAGACATCGGGGCTCCGGGCTTTCCCTGACGAACAGGGCTTCGACGTTTACCACCAGCTGCACCTGCGCGCCCACTCCAAAAAAACCCCGAAAAATCACGAAGATCGGACGATTGCTCCCACACCGAAAGTGCCAGCCAGTCAAGCTCTTGCTGCTGCTCCCCGGCCATTGGCAGTGCATCTACAGCACCACAGACATCGGGGCTCCGGGCTTTCCCTGACGAACAGGGCTTCGACGTTTACCACCACCTGCACCTGGGCGCCCACTGAAAAAAAACCCGAAAAATTAAGAACGTCAGACGATTGCTCCCACTCCAAAAGTGCCAGCCAGTCAAGCTCTTGCTGCTCCTCAACGGCCATTGGCAGCACATCTACAGCACCACAGACATTGGGGCTCCGGGCTTTCCCTGACGAACAGGACTTTGACGTTTAACACCAGCTGCACCTGGGCGCCCACTACAAAAAAACCCGAAAAATCACGAACGTCGGACGATTGCTCCCACACAAAAAGTGCCAGCCAGTCAAGCTCCTGCTGCTCCTCAGCGGCCATTGGCAGCGCATCTACAGCACCACAGACATCGGGGCTCCGGGCTTTCCCTGACGAACAGGGCTTCGACGTTTACCACCAGCTGCACCTGGGCGCCCACTCCAAAAAAACCCCGAAAAATCACGAACGTTGGATGATTGCTCCCACACCGAAAGTGCCAGCCAGTCAAGCTCTTGCTGCTCCTCACCGGCCATTGGCAGCGCATCTACAGCACCACAGACATCGGGGCTCCGGGCTTTCCGTGACGAACAGGGCTTCGACGTTTACCACCAGCTGCACCTGGGGGGCCCACTGAAAAATACCCTGAAAAATCATGAACGTCGGACGATAGCTCCCACACCAAAAGTGCCAGCCAGTCAAGCTCTTGCTGCTCATCACCGATCATTGGCAGCGCATCTACAGCACCACAGACATCGGGGCTCCGGGCTTTGCCTGACGAACAGGGCTTCGACGTTTACCACCAGCTGCACCTGGGCGCCCACTCCAAAAAAACTCCGAAAAATCACGAACGTCGGACGATTGCTCCCACACCGAAAGTGCCAGCCAGTCAAGCTCTTGCTGCTGCTCCCCGGCCATTGGCAGCGCATCTACAGCACCACAGACATCGGGGCTCCGGGCTTTCCCTGACGAACAGGGCTTCGACGTTTACCACCAGCTGCACCTGGGGGGCCCACTGAAAAAAACCCCGAAAAATCAGGAACGTCGGACGATTGCTTCCACACCGAAAGTGTCATCCAGTCAAGCTCTTCCTGCTCATCACTGGCCATTGGCAGCGCATCTACAGCACCACAGACACTGGGGCTCCGGGCTTTCCCTGAAGAACAGGGTTTCGACGTTTACCACCAGCTGCACCTGGGCGCCCACTCCAAAAAAACCCGAAAAATCACGAACGTTGGACGATTGCTCCCACACCGAAAGTGCCAGCCAGTCAAGCTCCTGCTGCACCTCCCCGGCCATTGTCAGCGCATCTACAGCACCACAGACATCGGGGCTCCGGGCTTTCCCTGACGAACAGGGCTTCGACGTTTACCACCAGCTGCACCTGGGCGCCCACTGAAAAAAACCCTGAAAAATCATGAACGTTGGACGATTGCTCCCACACCGAAAGTGCCAGCCAGTCAAGCTCTTGCTGCTCCTCACCGGCCATTGGCAGCGCATCTACAGCACCACAGACATCGGGGCTCCGGGCTTTCCCTGATGAACAGGGCTTCGACGTTTACCACCAGCTGCACCTGGGCGCCCACTCCAAAAAAACCCGAAAAATCACGAACGTTGGACGATTGCTCCCACACCGAAAGTGCCAGCCAGTCAAGCTCCTGCTGCTCCTCAGCGGCCATTGGCAGCGCATCTACAGCACCACAGACATCGGGGCTCCGGGCTTTCCCTGACGAACAGGGCTTCGACGTTTACCACCACCTGTACCTGGTCGCAAACTCCAAAAAAACTCGAAAAATCACGAACGTCGGACGATTGCTCCCACACAAAAAGTGCCAGCCAGTCAAGCTCCTGCTGCTCCTCAGCGGCCATTGGCAGCGCATCTACAGCACCACAGACATCGGGGCTCTGGGCTTTCCCTGACGAACAGGGCTTCGACGTTTACCACCACCTGCACCTGGGCGCCCATTGGAAAAAAACCCAAGAAAAATCACAAACGTTGGACGATCGCTCCCACACCGAAAGTGCCAGCCAGTCAAGCTCTTGCTGCTCATCACCGGCCATTGGCAGCGCATCTACAGCACCACAGACATCGGGGCTCCGGGCTTTCCCTGATGAACAGGGCTTCGACGTTTACCACCAGCTGCACCTGGGCGCCCACTCCAAAAAAACCCGAAAAATCACGAACGTCGGACGATTGCTCCCACACCGAAAGTGCCAGCCAGTCAAGCTCCTGCTGCTCCTCAGCGGCCATTGGCAGCACATCTACAGCACCACAGACATCGGGGCTCCGGGCTTTCCCTGACGAACAGGGCTTCGACGTTTACCACCACCTGCACCTGGTCGCACACTCCAAAAAAACCCGAAAAATCACGAACGTCGGACGATTGCTCCCACACAAAAAGTGCCAGCCAGTCAAGCTCCTGCTGCTCATCACCGATCATTGGCAGCGCATCTACAGCACCACAGACATCGGGGCTCCGGGCTTTGCCTGACGAACAGGGCTTCGACGTTTACCACCAGCTGCACCTGGGCGCCCACTCCAAAAAAACTCCGAAAAATCACGAACGTCGGACGATTGCTCCCACACCGAAAGTGCCAGCCAGTCAAGCTCTTGCTGCTGCTCCCCGGCCATTGGCAGCGCATCTACAGCACCACAGACATCGGGGCTCCGGGCTTTCCCTGACGAACAGGGCTTCGACGTTTACCACCAGCTGCACCTGGGGGGCCCACTGAAAAAAACCCCGAAAAATCAGGAACGTCGGACGATTGCTTCCACACCGAAAGTGTCATCCAGTCAAGCTCTTCCTGCTCATCACTGGCCATTGGCAGCGCATCTACAGCACCACAGACACTGGGGCTCCGGGCTTTCCCTGAAGAACAGGGTTTCGACGTTTACCACCAGCTGCACCTGGGCGCCCACTCCAAAAAAACCCGAAAAATCACGAACGTTGGACGATTGCTCCCACACCGAAAGTGCCAGCCAGTCAAGCTCCTGCTGCACCTCCCCGGCCATTGTCAGCGCATCTACAGCACCACAGACATCGGGGCTCCGGGCTTTCCCTGACGAACAGGGCTTCGACGTTTACCACCAGCTGCACCTGGGCGCCCACTGAAAAAAACCCTGAAAAATCATGAACGTTGGACGATTGCTCCCACACCGAAAGTGCCAGCCAGTCAAGCTCTTGCTGCTCCTCACCGGCCATTGGCAGCGCATCTACAGCACCACAGACATCGGGGCTCCGGGCTTTCCCTGATGAACAGGGCTTCGACGTTTACCACCAGCTGCACCTGGGCGCCCACTCCAAAAAAACCCGAAAAATCACGAACGTTGGACGATTGCTCCCACACCGAAAGTGCCAGCCAGTCAAGCTCCTGCTGCTCCTCAGCGGCCATTGGCAGCGCATCTACAGCACCACAGACATCGGGGCTCCGGGCTTTCCCTGACGAACAGGGCTTCGACGTTTACCACCACCTGTACCTGGTCGCAAACTCCAAAAAAACTCGAAAAATCACGAACGTCGGACGATTGCTCCCACACAAAAAGTGCCAGCCAGTCAAGCTCCTGCTGCTCCTCAGCGGCCATTGGCAGCGCATCTACAGCACCACAGACATCGGGGCTCTGGGCTTTCCCTGACGAACAGGGCTTCGACGTTTACCACCACCTGCACCTGGGCGCCCATTGGAAAAAAACCCAAGAAAAATCACAAACGTTGGACGATCGCTCCCACACCGAAAGTGCCAGCCAGTCAAGCTCTTGCTGCTCATCACCGGCCATTGGCAGCGCATCTACAGCACCACAGACATCGGGGCTCCGGGCTTTCCCTGATGAACAGGGCTTCGACGTTTACCACCAGCTGCACCTGGGCGCCCACTCCAAAAAAACCCGAAAAATCACGAACGTCGGACGATTGCTCCCACACCGAAAGTGCCAGCCAGTCAAGCTCCTGCTGCTCCTCAGCGGCCATTGGCAGCACATCTACAGCACCACAGACATCGGGGCTCCGGGCTTTCCCTGACGAACAGGGCTTCGACGTTTACCACCACCTGCACCTGGTCGCACACTCCAAAAAAACCCGAAAAATCACGAACGTCGGACGATTGCTCCCACACAAAAAGTGCCAGCCAGTCAAGCTCCTGCTGCTCCTCCCCGGCCATTGGCAGCGCATCTACAGCACCACAGACATCGGGGCTCCGGGCTTTCCCGGACGAACAGGGCTTCGACGTTTACCACCACCTGCACCTGGGCGCCCATTGGAAAAAAACCCAAGAAAAATCACAAACGTTGGACGATTGCTCCCACACCGAAAGTGCCAGCCAGTCAAGCTCTTGCTGCTGCTCCCCGGCCATTGGCAGCGCATCTACAGCACCACAGACATGGGGGCTTCGGGCTTTCCCTGACGAACAGGGCTTCGACGTTTACCACCAGCTGCACCTGCGCGCCCACTCCAAAAAAACCCCGAAAAATCACGAAGATCGGACGATTGCTCCCACACCGAAAGTGCCAGCCAGTCAAGCTCTTGCTGCTGCTCCCCGGCCATTGGCAGTGCATCTACAGCACCACAGACATCGGGGCTCCGGGCTTTCCCTGACGAACAGGGCTTCGACGTTTACCACCACCTGCACCTGGGCGCCCACTGAAAAAAAACCCGAAAAATTAAGAACGTCAGACGATTGCTCCCACTCCAAAAGTGCCAGCCAGTCAAGCTCTTGCTGCTCCTCAACGGCCATTGGCAGCACATCTACAGCACCACAGACATTGGGGCTCCGGGCTTTCACTGACGAACAGGACTTTGACGTTTACCACCAGCTGCACCTGGGCGCCCACTACAAAAAAACCCGAAAAATCACGAACGTCGGACGATTGCTCCCACACAAAAAGTGCCAGCCAGTCAAGCTCCTGCTGCTCCTCAGCGGCCATTGGCAGCGCATCTACAGCACCACAGACATCGGGGCTCCGGGCTTTCCGTGACGAACAGGGCTTCGACGTTTACCACCAGCTGCACCTGGGGGGCCCACTGAAAAATACCCTGAAAAATCATGAACGTCGGACGATAGCTCCCACACCAAAAGTGCCAGCCAGTCAAGCTCTTGCTGCTCATCACCGATCATTGGCAGCGCATCTACAGCACCACAGACATCGGGGCTCCGGGCTTTGCCTGACGAACAGGGCTTCGACGTTTACCACCAGCTGCACCTGGGCGCCCACTCCAAAAAAACTCCGAAAAATCACGAACGTCGGACGATTGCTCCCACACCGAAAGTGCCAGCCAGTCAAGCTCTTGCTGCTGCTCCCCGGCCATTGGCAGCGCATCTACAGCACCACAGACATCGGGGCTCCGGGCTTTCCCTGACGAACAGGGCTTCGACGTTTACCACCAGCTGCACCTGGGGGGCCCACTGAAAAAAACCCCGAAAAATCAGGAACGTCGGACGATTGCTTCCACACCGAAAGTGTCATCCAGTCAAGCTCTTCCTGCTCATCACTGGCCATTGGCAGCGCATCTACAGCACCACAGACATCGGGGCTCCGGGCTTTCCCTGACGAACAGGGCTTCGACGTTTACCACCAGCTGCACCTGGGCGCCCACTGAAAAAAACCCTGAAAAATCATGAACGTTGGACGATTGCTCCCACACCAAAAGTGCCAGCCAGTCAAGCTCTTGCTGCTCCTCACCGGCCATTGGCAGCGCATCTACAGCACCACAGACATCGGGGCTCCGGGCTTTCCCTGATGAACAGGGCTTCGACGTTTACCACCAGCTGCACCTGGGCACCCACTCCAAAAAAACCCCGAAAAATCACGAACGTCGGACGATTGCTCCCACACCGAAAGTGCCAGCCAGTCAAGCTCCTGCTGCTCCTCAGCGGCCATTGGCAGCGCATCTACAGCACCACAGACATCGGGGCTCCGGGCTTTCCCTGACGAACAGGGCTTCGACGTTTACCACCACCTGTACCTGGTCGCAAACTCCAAAAAAACTCGAAAAATCACGAACGTCGGACGATTGCTCCCACACAAAAAGTGCCAGCCAGTCAAGCTCCTGCTGCTCCTCAGCGGCCATTGGCAGCGCATCTACAGCACCACAGACATCGGGGCTCTGGGCTTTCCCTGACGAACAGGGCTTCGACGTTTACCACCACCTGCACCTGGGCGCCCATTGGAAAAAAACCCAAGAAAAATCACAAACGTTGGACGATCGCTCCCACACCGAAAGTGCCAGCCAGTCAAGCTCTTGCTGCTCATCACCGGCCATTGGCAGCGCATCTACAGCACCACAGACATCGGGGCTCCGGGCTTTCCCTGACGAACAGGGCTTCGACCTTTACCACCAGCTGCACCTGGGGGGCCCACTGAAAAAACCCCAAAAAATCATGAACGTCGGACGATTGCTCCCACACCGAAAGTGCCAGCCAGTCAAGCTCTTGCTGCTCCTCACCGGCCATTGGCAGCGCATCTACAGCACCACAGACATAGGGGCTCCGGGCTTTCCCTGACGAACAGGGCTTTGACGTTTACCACCAGCTGCACCTGGGGGCCCCAATGAAAAAAACCCTGAAAAATCATGAACGTCGGACGATTGCTCCCACACCGAAAGTGCCAGCCAGTCAAGCTCTTGCTGCTCCTCACCGGCCCTTGGCAGCGCATCTACAGCACCACAGACATCGGGGCTCCGGGCTTTCCCTGACGAACAGGGCTTCGACGTTTACCACCAGCTGCACCTGGGGGGCCCACTGAAAAAAACCCCGAAAAATCAGGAACGTCGGACGATTGCTTCCACACCGAAAGTGCCAGCCAGTCAAGCTCCTGCTGCACCTCCCCGGCCATTGTCAGCGCATCTACAGCACCACAGACATCGGGGCTCCGGGCTTTCCCTGACGAACAGGGCTTCGACGTTTACCACCAGCTGCACCTGGGCGCCCACTGAAAAAAACCCTGAAAAATCATGAACGTTGGACGATTGCTCCCACACCGAAAGTGCCAGCCAGTCAAGCTCTTGCTGCTCCTCACCGGCCATTGGCAGCGCATCTACAGCACCACAGACATCGGGGCTCCGGGCTTTCCCTGATGAACAGGGCTTCGACGTTTACCACCAGCTGCACCTGGGCGCCCACTCCAAAAAAACCCGAAAAATCACGAACGTCGGACGATTGCTCCCACACCGAAAGTGCCAGCCAGTCAAGCTCCTGCTGCTCCTCAGCGGCCATTGGCAGCACATCTACAGCACCACAGACATCGGGGCTCCGGGCTTTCCCTGACGAACAGGGCTTCGACGTTTACCACCACCTGCACCTGGTCGCACACTCCAAAAAAACCCGAAAAATCACGAACGTCGGACGATTGCTCCCACACAAAAAGTGCCAGCCAGTCAAGCTCCTGCTGCTCCTCCCCGGCCATTGGCAGCGCATCTACAGCACCACAGACATCGGGGCTCCGGGCTTTCCCGGACGAACAGGGCTTCGACGTTTACCACCACCTGCACCTGGGCGCCCATTGGAAAAAAACCCAAGAAAAATCACAAACGTTGGACGATTGCTCCCACACCGAAAGTGCCAGCCAGTCAAGCTCTTGCTGCTGCTCCCCGGCCATTGGCAGCGCATCTACAGCACCACAGACATGGGGGCTTCGGGCTTTCCCTGACGAACAGGGCTTCGACGTTTACCACCAGCTGCACCTGCGCGCCCACTCCAAAAAAACCCCGAAAAATCACGAAGATCGGACGATTGCTCCCACACCGAAAGTGCCAGCCAGTCAAGCTCTTGCTGCTGCTCCCCGGCCATTGGCAGTGCATCTACAGCACCACAGACATCGGGGCTCCGGGCTTTCCCTGACGAACAGGGCTTCGACGTTTACCACCACCTGCACCTGGGCGCCCACTGAAAAAAAACCCGAAAAATTAAGAACGTCAGACGATTGCTCCCACTCCAAAAGTGCCAGCCAGTCAAGCTCTTGCTGCTCCTCAACGGCCATTGGCAGCACATCTACAGCACCACAGACATTGGGGCTCCGGGCTTTCACTGACGAACAGGACTTTGACGTTTACCACCAGCTGCACCTGGGCGCCCACTACAAAAAAACCCGAAAAATCACGAACGTCGGACGATTGCTCCCACACAAAAAGTGCCAGCCAGTCAAGCTCCTGCTGCTCCTCAGCGGCCATTGGCAGCGCATCTACAGCACCACAGACATCGGGGCTCCGGGCTTTCCGTGACGAACAGGGCTTCGACGTTTACCACCAGCTGCACCTGGGGGGCCCACTGAAAAATACCCTGAAAAATCATGAACGTCGGACGATAGCTCCCACACCAAAAGTGCCAGCCAGTCAAGCTCTTGCTGCTCATCACCGATCATTGGCAGCGCATCTACAGCACCACAGACATCGGGGCTCCGGGCTTTGCCTGACGAACAGGGCTTCGACGTTTACCACCAGCTGCACCTGGGCGCCCACTCCAAAAAAACTCCGAAAAATCACGAACGTCGGACGATTGCTCCCACACCGAAAGTGCCAGCCAGTCAAGCTCTTGCTGCTGCTCCCCGGCCATTGGCAGCGCATCTACAGCACCACAGACATCGGGGCTCCGGGCTTTCCCTGACGAACAGGGCTTCGACGTTTACCACCAGCTGCACCTGGGGGGCCCACTGAAAAAAACCCCGAAAAATCAGGAACGTCGGACGATTGCTTCCACACCGAAAGTGTCATCCAGTCAAGCTCTTCCTGCTCATCACTGGCCATTGGCAGCGCATCTACAGCACCACAGACATCGGGGCTCCGGGCTTTCCCTGACGAACAGGGCTTCGACGTTTACCACCAGCTGCACCTGGGCGCCCACTGAAAAAAACCCTGAAAAATCATGAACGTTGGACGATTGCTCCCACACCAAAAGTGCCAGCCAGTCAAGCTCTTGCTGCTCCTCACCGGCCATTGGCAGCGCATCTACAGCACCACAGACATCGGGGCTCCGGGCTTTCCCTGATGAACAGGGCTTCGACGTTTACCACCAGCTGCACCTGGGCACCCACTCCAAAAAAACCCCGAAAAATCACGAACGTCGGACGATTGCTCCCACACCGAAAGTGCCAGCCAGTCAAGCTCCTGCTGCTCCTCAGCGGCCATTGGCAGCGCATCTACAGCACCACAGACATCGGGGCTCCGGGCTTTCCCTGACGAACAGGGCTTCGACGTTTACCACCACCTGTACCTGGTCGCAAACTCCAAAAAAACTCGAAAAATCACGAACGTCGGACGATTGCTCCCACACAAAAAGTGCCAGCCAGTCAAGCTCCTGCTGCTCCTCAGCGGCCATTGGCAGCGCATCTACAGCACCACAGACATCGGGGCTCTGGGCTTTCCCTGACGAACAGGGCTTCGACGTTTACCACCACCTGCACCTGGGCGCCCATTGGAAAAAAACCCAAGAAAAATCACAAACGTTGGACGATCGCTCCCACACCGAAAGTGCCAGCCAGTCAAGCTCTTGCTGCTCATCACCGGCCATTGGCAGCGCATCTACAGCACCACAGACATCGGGGCTCCGGGCTTTCCCTGACGAACAGGGCTTCGACCTTTACCACCAGCTGCACCTGGGGGGCCCACTGAAAAAACCCCAAAAAATCATGAACGTCGGACGATTGCTCCCACACCGAAAGTGCCAGCCAGTCAAGCTCTTGCTGCTCCTCACCGGCCATTGGCAGCGCATCTACAGCACCACAGACATAGGGGCTCCGGGCTTTCCCTGACGAACAGGGCTTTGACGTTTACCACCAGCTGCACCTGGGGGCCCCACTGAAAAAAACCCTGAAAAATCATGAACGTCGGACGATTGCTCCCACACCGAAAGTGCCAGCCAGTCAAGCTCTTGCTGCTCCTCACCGGCCCTTGGCAGCGCATCTACAGCACCACAGACATCGGGGCTCCGGGCTTTCCCTGACGAACAGGGCTTCGACGTTTACCACCAGCTGCACCTGGGGGGCCCACTGAAAAAAACCCCGAAAAATCAGGAACGTCGGACGATTGCTTCCACACCGAAAGTGCCAGCCAGTCAAGCTCCTGCTGCACCTCCCGGGCCATTGTCAGCGCATCTACAGCACCACAGACATCGGGGCTCCGGGCTTTCCCTGACGAACAGGGCTTCGACGTTTACCACCAGCTGCACCTGGGCGCCCACTGAAAAAAACCCTGAAAAATCATGAACGTTGGACGATTGCTCCCACACCGAAAGTGCCAGCCAGTCAAGCTCTTGCTGCTCCTCACCGGCCATTGGCAGCGCATCTACAGCACCACAGACATCGGGGCTCCGGGCTTTCCCTGATGAACAGGGCTTCGACGTTTACCACCAGCTGCACCTGGGCGCCCACTCCAAAAAAACCCGAAAAATCACGAACGTCGGACGATTGCTCCCACACCGAAAGTGCCAGCCAGTCAAGCTCCTGCTGCTCCTCAGCGGCCATTGGCAGCGCATCTACAGCACCACAGACATCGGGGCTCCGGGCTTTCCCTGACGAACAGGGCTTCGACGTTTACCACCACCTGCACCTGGTCGCACACTCCAAAAAAACCCGAAAAATCACGAACGTCGGACGATTGCTCCCACACAAAAAGTGCCAGCCAGTCAAGCTCCTGCTGCTCCTCAGCGGCCATTGGCAGCGCATCTACAGCACCACAGACATCGGGGCTCCGGGCTTTCCCTGACGAACAGGGCTTCGACGTTTACCACCACCTGCACCTGGGCGCCCATTGGAAAAAAACCCAAGAAAAATCACAAACGTTGGACGATCGCTCCCACACCGAAAGTGCCAGCCAGTCAAGCTCTTGCTGCTCATCACCGGCCATTGGTAGCCCATCTACAGCACCACAGACATCGGGGCTCCGGGCTTTCCCTGACGAACAGGGCTTCGACGTTTACCACCAGCTGCACCTGGGCGCCCACTCCAAAAAAACCCGAAAAATCACGAACGTCTGACGATTGCTGCCACACAAAAAGTGTCAGCCAGTCAAGCTCCTGCTGCTCCTCAGCGGCCATTGGCAGCGCATCTACAGCACCACAGACATCGGGGCTCCGGGCTTTCCCTGACAAACAGGGCTTCGACGTTTACCACCAGCTGCACCTGGGCGCCCATTCCAAAAAAACCCCGAAAAATCACGAACATCGGACGATTGCTCCCACACCGAAAGTGCCAGCCAGTCAAGCTCTTGCTGCTCCTCCCCGGCCATTGGCAGCGCATCTACAGCACCACAGACATAGGGGCTCCGGGCTTTCCCTGACGAACAGGGCTTCGACGTTTACCACCAGCTGCACCTGGGGGGCCCACTGAAAAAACCCCAAAAAATCATGAACGTCGGACGATTGCTCCCACACCGAAAGTGCCAGCCAGTCAAGCTCCTGCTGCTCCTCACCGGCCATTGGCAGCGCATCTACAGCACCACAGACATCGGGGCTCCGGGCTTTCCCTGACGAACAGGGCTTCGACGTTTACCACCACCTGCACCTGGGCGCCCATTGGAAAAAAAATCAAGAAAAATCACGAACGTTGGACGATTGCTCCCACACCGAAAATGCCAGCAATTCAAGCTCTTGCTGCTCCTCACCGGCCATTGGCAGCGCATCTACAGCACCACAGACATCGGGGCTCCGGGCTTTCCCTGACGAACAGGGCTTCGACATTTACCACCAGCTGCACCTGGGCGCCCACTCCAAAAAAACCTGAAAAATCAAGAACGTCGGATGATTGCTCCCACACCGAAAGTGCCAGCCAGTCAAGCTCCTGCTGCACCTCCCCGGCCATTGTCAGCGCATCTACAGCACCACAGACATCGGGGCTCCGGGCTTTCCCTGACGAACAGGGCTTCGACGTTTACCACCAGCTGCACCTGGGCACGCACTCCAAAAAAACCCGAAAAATCAAGAACGTCGGATGATTGCTCCCACACCGAAAGTGCCAGCCAGTCAAGCTCTTGCTGCTGCTCTCCGGCCATTGGCAGCGCATCTACAGCACCACAGACATCGGGGCTCCGGGCTTTCCCTGACGAACAGGGCTTCGACGTTTACCACCAGCTGCACCTGGGCGCCCATTGGAAAAAAACCCAAGAAAAATCACAAACGTCGGACGATTGCTCCCACACCGAAAGTGCCAGCCAGTCAAGCTCTTGCTGCTGCTCCCCGGCCATTGGCAGTGCATCTACAGCACCACAGACATCGGGGCTCCGGGCTTTCCCTGACGAACAGGGCTTCGACATTTACCACCACCTGCACCTGGGCGCCCATTGGAAAAAAACCCAAGAAAAATCACGAACGTTGGACGATTGCTCCCACACAAGAAGTGCCAGCCAGTCAAGCTCCTGCTGCTCCTCACCGGCCATTGGCAGCGCATCTACAGCACCACAGACATCGGGGCTCCGGGCTTTCCCTCACGAACAGGGCTTCGACGTTTACCACCAGCTGCGTCTGGGCGCCCATTGGAAAAAAACCCAAGAAAAATCACGAATGTTGGACGATCGCTCCCACACCGAAAGTGCCAGCCAGTCAAGCTCTTGCTGCTCATCACCGGCCATTGGTAGCCCATCTACAGCACCACAGACATCGGGGCTCCGGGCGTTCCCTGACGAACAGGGCTTCGACGTTTACCACCAGCTGCACCTGGGCGCCCACTCCAAAAAAACCCGAAAAATCACGAACGTCGGACGATTGCTCCCACACAAGAAGTGCCAGCCAGTCAAGCTCCTGCTGCTCCTCAGCGGCCATTGGCAGCGCATCTACAGCACCACAGACACTGGGGCTCCGGGCTTTCCCTGACGAACAGGGCTTCGACGTTTACCACCAGCTGCACCTGGGCGCCCACTCCAAAAAAACCCCGAAAAATCACGAAGATCGGACGATTGCTCCCACACCGAAAGTGCCAGCCAGTCAAGCTCTTGCTGCTGCTCCCCGGCCATTGGCAGTGCATCTACAGCACCACAGACATCAGGGCTCCGGGCTTTCCCTGACGAACAGGGCTTCGACGTTTACCACCACCTGCACCTGGGTGCCCATTGGAAAAAAACCCAAGAAAAATCACGAACGTTGGACGATTGCTCCCACACAAGAAGTGCCAGCCAGTCAAGCTCCTGCTGCTCCTCAGCGGCCATTGGCAGCGCATCTACAGCACCACAGAAATCGGGGCTCCGGGCTTTCCCTCACGAACAGGGCTTCGACGTTTACCACCAGCTGCGTCTGGGCACCCACTCCAAAAAAACCCGAAAAATCACGAACGTCGGACGATAGCTCCCACACAAAAAGTGCCAGCCAGTCAAGCTCTTGCTGCTCCTCACCGGCCATTGGCAGCGCATCTACAGCACCACAGACATCGGGGCTCCGGGCTTTCCCTGACGAACAGGGCTTCGACGTTTACCACCAGCTGCACCTGGGCGCCCATTGGAAAAAAACCCAAGAAAATCACGAACGTTGGACGATTGCTCCCACACCGAAAGTGCCAGCAACTCAAGCTCTTGCTGCTCCTCACCGGCCATTGGCAGCGCATCTACAGCACCACAGACATCGGGGCTCCGGGCTTTCCCTGACGAACAGGGCTTCGACGTTTACCACCACCTGCACCTGGGCGCCCATTGGAAAAAAACCCAAGAAAAATCACGAACGTTGGACGATTGCTCCCACACCGAAAGTGCCAGCAACTCAAGCTCTTCCTGCTCATCACCGGCCATTGGCAGCGCATCTACAGCACCACAGACACTGGGGCTCCGGGCTTTCCCTGACGAACAGGGCTTCGACGTTTACCACCAGCTGCACCTGGGCACCCACTCCAAAAAAACCCGAAAAATCACGAACGTTGGATGATTGCTCCCACACCGAAAGTGCCAGCCAGCCAAGCTCTTGCTGCTCCTCCCCGGCCATTGTCAGCGCATCTACAGCACCACAGACATCGGGGCTCCGGGCTTTCCCTGACGAACAGGGCTTCGACGTTTACCACCAGCTGCACCTGGGGGGCCCACTGAAAAAAACCCCGAAAAATCACGAACGTCGGACGATTGCTCCCACACCGAAAGTGCCAGCCAGTCAAGCTCTTGCTGCTCCTCCCCGGCCATTGGCAGCGCATGTACAGCACCACAGACATCGGGGCTCCGGGCTTTCCCTGACGAACAGGGCTTCGACGTTTACCACCAGCTGCACCTGGGCGCCCACTCCAAAAAAACCCCGAAAAATCACGAACGTCGGACGATTGCTCCCACACCGAAAATGCCAGCCAGTCAAGCTCTTGCTGCTCCTCACCGGCCATTGGCAGCGCATCTACAGCACCACAGACATCGGGGCTCCGGGCTTTCCCTGACGAACAGGGCTTCGACGTTTACCACCAGCTGCACCTGGGGGGCCCACTGAAAAAACCCCAAAAAATCATGAACGTCAGACGATTGCTCCCACACCGAAAGTGCCAGCCAGTCAAGCTCTTGCTGCTCCTCAGCGGCCATTGGTAGCGCATCTACAGCACCACAGACATCGGGGCTCCGGGCTTTCCCTGACGAACAGGGCTTCGACGTTTACCACCAGCTGCACCTGGGCGCCCATTGGAAAAAAAACCAAGAAAAATCACGAACGTGGGACGATTGCTCCCACACCGAAAATGCCAGCAATTCAAGCTCTTGCTGCTCCTCACCGGCCATTGGCAGCGCATCTACAGCACCACAGATATCGGGGCTCCGGGCTTTCCCTGACGAACAGGGCTTCGACATTTACCACCAGCTGCACCTGGGCGCCCACTCCAAAAAAACCTGAAAAATCACGAACGTCGGATGATTGCTCCCACACCGAAAGTGCCAGCCAGTCAAGCTCCTGCTGCACCTCCCCGGCCATTGTCAGCGCATCTACAGCACCACAGACATCGGGGCTCCGGGCTTTCCCTGACGAACAGGGCTTCGACGTTTACCACCAGCTGCACCTGGGCACGCACTCCAAAAAAACCCGAAAAATCAAGAACGTCGGATGATTGCTCCCACACCGAAAGTGCCAGCCAGTCAAGCTCCTGCTGCACCTCCCCGGCCATTGTCAGCGCATCTACAGCACCACAGACATCGGGGCTCCGGGCACTCCCTGACGAACAGGGCTTCGACCTTTACCACCAGCTGCACCTGGGCGCCCATTCCAAAAAAACCCGAAAAATCACGAACGTTGGACGATTGCTCCCACACCGAAAGTGCCAGCCAGTCAAGCTCTTGCTGCTCCTCACCGGCCATTGGCAGCGCATCTACAGCACCACAGACATCGGGGCTCCGGGCTTTCCCTGACGAACAGGGCTTCGACGTTTACCACCACCTGCACCTGGTTGCCCATTGGAAAAAAACCCAAGAAAAATCACAAACGTTGGACGATTGCTCCCACACCGAAAGTGCCAGCCAGTCAAGCCCTTGCTGCTCCTCACCGGCCATTGGCAGCGCATCTACAGCACCACAGACATCGGGGCTCCGGGCTTTCCCTGACGAACAGGGCTTCGACGTTTACCACCACCTGCACCTGGGCGCCCATTGGAAAAAAAATCAAGAAAAATCACGAACGTTGGACGATTGCTCCCACACCGAAAATGCCAGCAATTCAAGCTCTTGCTGCTCCTCACCGGCCATTGGCAGCGCATCTACAGCACCACAGACATCGGGGCTCCGGGCTTTCCCTGACGAACAGGGCTTCGACATTTACCACCACCTGCACCTGGGCGCCCACTCCAAAAAAACCCCGAAAAATCACGAACGTCGGACGATTGCTCCCACACCGAAAATGCCAGCCAGTCAAGCTCTTGCTGCTCCTCACCGGCCATTGGCAGCGCATCTACAGCACCACAGACATCGGGGCTCCGGGCTTTCCCTGACGAACAGGGCTTCGACGTTTACCACCAGCTGCACCTGGGGGGCCCACTGAAAAAACCCCAAAAAATCATGAACGTCGGACGATTGCTCCCACACCGAAATTGCCAGCCAGTCAAGCTCTTGCTGCTCCTCACCGGCCATTGGCAGCGCATCTACAGCACCACAGACATCGGGGCTCCGGGCTTTCCCTGACGAACAGGGCTTCGACATTTACCACCAGCTGCACCTGGGCGCCCACTCCAAAAAAACCTGAAAAATCAAGAACGTCGGATGATTGCTCCCACACCGAAAGTGCCAGCCAGTCAAGCTCCTGCTGCACCTCCCCGGCCATTGTCAGCGCATCTACAGCACCACAGACATCGGGGCTCCGGGCTTTCCCTGACGAACAGGGCTTCGACGTTTACCACCAGCTGCACCTGGGCACGCACTCCAAAAAAACCCGAAAAATCAAGAACGTCGGATGATTGCTCCCACACCGAAAGTGCCAGCCAGTCAAGCTCTTGCTGCTCCTCACCGGCCATTGGCAGCGCATCTACAGCACCACAGACATCGGGGCTCCGGGCTTTCCCTGACGAACAGGGCTTCGACGTTTACCACCAGCTGCACCTGGGCGCCCATTGGAAAAAAACCCAAGAAAAATCACAAACGTCGGACGATTGCTCCCACACCGAAAGTGCCAGCCAGTCAAGCTCTTGCTGCTGCTCCCCGGCCATTGGCAGTGCATCTACAGCACCACAGACATCGGGGCTCCGGGCTTTCCCTGACGAACAGGGCTTCGACATTTACCACCACCTGCACCTGGGCGCCCATTGGAAAAAAACCCAAGAAAAATCACGAACGTTGGACGATTGCTCCCACACAAGAAGTGCCAGCCAGTCAAGCTCCTGCTGCTCCTCACCGGCCATTGGCAGCGCATCTACAGCACCACAGACATCGGGGCTCCGGGCTTTCCCTCACGAACAGGGCTTCGACGTTTACCACCAGCTGCGTCTGGGCGCCCATTGGAAAAAAACCCAAGAAAAATCACGAATGTTGGACGATCGCTCCCACACCGAAAGTGCCAGCCAGTCAAGCTCTTGCTGCTCATCACCGGCCATTGGTAGCCCATCTACAGCACCACAGACATCGGGGCTCCGGGCTTTCCCTGACGAACAGGGCTTCGACGTTTACCACCAGCTGCACCTGGGCGCCCACTCCAAAAAAACCCGAAAAATCACGAACGTCGGACGATTGCTCCCACACAAGAAGTGCCAGCCAGTCAAGCTCCTGCTGCTCCTCAGCGGCCATTGGCAGCGCATCTACAGCACCACAGACACTGGGGCTCCGGGCTTTCCCTGACGAACAGGGCTTCGACGTTTACCACCAGCTGCACCTGGGCGCCCACTCCAAAAAAACCCCGAAAAATCACGAAGATCGGACGATTGCTCCCACACCGAAAGTGCCAGCCAGTCAAGCTCTTGCTGCTGCTCCCCGGCCATTGGCAGTGCATCTACAGCACCACAGACATCAGGGCTCCGGGCTTTCCCTGACGAACAGGGCTTCGACGTTTACCACCACCTGCACCTGGGTGCCCATTGGAAAAAAACCCAAGAAAAATCACGAACGTTGGACGATTGCTCCCACACAAGAAGTGCCAGCCAGTCAAGCTCCTGCTGCTCCTCAGCGGCCATTGGCAGCGCATCTACAGCACCACAGAAATCGGGGCTCCGGGCTTTCCCTCACGAACAGGGCTTCGACGTTTACCACCAGCTGCGTCTGGGCACCCACTCCAAAAAAACCCGAAAAATCACGAACGTCGGACGATAGCTCCCACACAAAAAGTGCCAGCCAGTCAAGCTCTTGCTGCTCCTCAC
The DNA here is from genome assembly GCF_036417535.1 of Chlamydotis macqueenii. Classification (NCBI taxonomy): domain Eukaryota; kingdom Metazoa; phylum Chordata; class Aves; order Otidiformes; family Otididae; genus Chlamydotis; species Chlamydotis macqueenii. Next base: position 31,501,262 of record NC_141592.1, on the reverse strand, counting down.
CGGCCATTGGCAGCGCATCTACAGCACCACAGACATCGGGGCTCCGGGCTTTCCCTGACGAACAGGGCTTCGACGTTTACCACCAGCTGCACCTGGGCGCCCATTGGAAAAAAACCCAAGAAAATCACGAACGTTGGACGATTGCTCCCACACCGAAAGTGCCAGCAACTCAAGCTCTTGCTGCTCCTCACCGGCCATTGGCAGCGCATCTACAGCACCACAGACATCGGGGCTCCGGGCTTTCCCTGACGAACAGGGCTTCGACGTTTACCACCACCTGCACCTGGGCGCCCATTGGAAAAAAACCCAAGAAAAATCACGAACGTTGGACGATTGCTCCCACACCGAAAGTGCCAGCAACTCAAGCTCTTCCTGCTCATCACCGGCCATTGGCAGCGCATCTACAGCACCACAGACACTGGGGCTCCGGGCTTTCCCTGACGAACAGGGCTTCGACGTTTACCACCAGCTGCACCTGGGCACCCACTCCAAAAAAACCCGAAAAATCACGAACGTCGGATGATTGCTCCCACACCGAAAGTGCCAGCCAGCCAAGCTCTTGCTGCTCCTCCCCGGCCATTGTCAGCGCATCTACAGCACCACAGACATCGGGGCTCCGGGCTTTCCCTGACGAACAGGGCTTCGACGTTTACCACCAGCTGCACCTGGGGGGCCCACTGAAAAAAACCCCGAAAAATCACGAACGTCGGACGATTGCTCCCACACCGAAAGTGCCAGCCAGTCAAGCTCTTGCTGCTCCTCCCCGGCCATTGGCAGCGCATGTACAGCACCACAGACATCGGGGCTCCGGGCTTTCCCTGACGAACAGGGCTTCGACGTTTACCACCAGCTGCACCTGGGCGCCCACTCCAAAAAAACCCCGAAAAATCACGAACGTCGGACGATTGCTCCCACACCGAAAATGCCAGCCAGTCAAGCTCTTGCTGCTCCTCACCGGCCATTGGCAGCGCATCTACAGCACCACAGACATCGGGGCTCCGGGCTTTCCCTGACGAACAGGGCTTCGACGTTTACCACCAGCTGCACCTGGGGGGCCCACTGAAAAAACCCCAAAAAATCATGAACGTCAGACGATTGCTCCCACACCGAAAGTGCCAGCCAGTCAAGCTCTTGCTGCTCCTCAGCGGCCATTGGTAGCGCATCTACAGCACCACAGACATCGGGGCTCCGGGCTTTCCCTGACGAACAGGGCTTCGACGTTTACCACCAGCTGCACCTGGGCGCCCATTGGAAAAAAAACCAAGAAAAATCACGAACGTGGGACGATTGCTCCCACACCGAAAATGCCAGCAATTCAAGCTCTTGCTGCTCCTCACCGGCCATTGGCAGCGCATCTACAGCACCACAGATATCGGGGCTCCGGGCTTTCCCTGACGAACAGGGCTTCGACATTTACCACCAGCTGCACCTGGGCGCCCACTCCAAAAAAACCTGAAAAATCACGAACGTCGGATGATTGCTCCCACAACGAAAGTGCCAGCCAGTCAAGCTCCTGCTGCACCTCCCCGGCCATTGTCAGCGCATCTACAGCACCACAGACATCGGGGCTCCGGGCTTTCCCTGACGAACAGGGCTTCGACGTTTACCACCAGCTGCACCTGGGCACGCACTCCAAAAAAACCCGAAAAATCAAGAACGTCGGATGATTGCTCCCACACCGAAAGTGCCAGCCAGTCAAGCTCCTGCTGCACCTCCCCGGCCATTGTCAGCGCATCTACAGCACCACAGACATCGGGGCTCCGGGCACTCCCTGACGAACAGGGCTTCGACCTTTACCACCAGCTGCACCTGGGCGCCCATTCCAAAAAAACCCGAAAAATCACGAACGTTGGACGATTGCTCCCACACCGAAAGTGCCAGCCAGTCAAGCTCTTGCTGCTCCTCACCGGCCATTGGCAGCGCATCTACAGCACCACAGACATCGGGGCTCCGGGCTTTCCCTGACGAACAGGGCTTCGACGTTTACCACCACCTGCACCTGGTTGCCCATTGGAAAAAAACCCAAGAAAAATCACAAACGTTGGACGATTGCTCCCACACCGAAAGTGCCAGCCAGTCAAGCCCTTGCTGCTCCTCACCGGCCATTGGCAGCGCATCTACAGCACCACAGACATCGGGGCTCCGGGCTTTCCCTGACGAACAGGGCTTCGACGTTTACCACCACCTGCACCTGGGCGCCCATTGGAAAAAAAATCAAGAAAAATCACGAACGTTGGACGATTGCTCCCACACCGAAAATGCCAGCAATTCAAGCTCTTGCTGCTCCTCACCGGCCATTGGCAGCGCATCTACAGCACCACAGACATCGGGGCTCCGGGCTTTCCCTGACGAACAGGGCTTCGACATTTACCACCACCTGCACCTGGGCGCCCACTCCAAAAAAACCCCGAAAAATCACGAACGTCGGACGATTGCTCCCACACCGAAAATGCCAGCCAGTCAAGCTCTTGCTGCTCCTCACCGGCCATTGGCAGCGCATCTACAGCACCACAGACATCGGGGCTCCGGGCTTTCCCTGACGAACAGGGCTTCGACGTTTACCACCAGCTGCACCTGGGGGGCCCACTGAAAAAACCCCAAAAAATCATGAACGTCGGACGATTGCTCCCACACCGAAATTGCCAGCCAGTCAAGCTCTTGCTGCTCCTCACCGGCCATTGGCAGCGCATCTACAGCACCACAGACATCGGGGCTCCGGGCTTTCCCTGACGAACAGGGCTTCGACATTTACCACCAGCTGCACCTGGGCGCCCACTCCAAAAAAACCTGAAAAATCAAGAACGTCGGATGATTGCTCCCACACCGAAAGTGCCAGCCAGTCAAGCTCCTGCTGCACCTCCCCGGCCATTGTCAGCGCATCTACAGCACCACAGACATCGGGGCTCCGGGCTTTCCCTGACGAACAGGGCTTCGACGTTTACCACCAGCTGCACCTGGGCACGCACTCCAAAAAAACCCGAAAAATCAAGAACGTCGGATGATTGCTCCCACACCGAAAGTGCCAGCCAGTCAAGCTCTTGCTGCTCCTCACCGGCCATTGGCAGCGCATCTACAGCACCACAGACATCGGGGCTCCGGGCTTTCCCTGACGAACAGGGCTTCGACGTTTACCACCAGCTGCACCTGGGCGCCCATTGGAAAAAAACCCAAGAAAAATCACAAACGTCGGACGATTGCTCCCACACCGAAAGTGCCAGCCAGTCAAGCTCTTGCTGCTGCTCCCCGGCCATTGGCAGTGCATCTACAGCACCACAGACATCGGGGCTCCGGGCTTTCCCTGACGAACAGGGCTTCGACATTTACCACCACCTGCACCTGGGCGCCCATTGGAAAAAAACCCAAGAAAAATCACGAACGTTGGACGATTGCTCCCACACAAGAAGTGCCAGCCAGTCAAGCTCCTGCTGCTCCTCACCGGCCATTGGCAGCGCATCTACAGCACCACAGACATCGGGGCTCCGGGCTTTCCCTCACGAACAGGGCTTCGACGTTTACCACCAGCTGCGTCTGGGCGCCCATTGGAAAAAAACCCAAGAAAAATCACGAATGTTGGACGATCGCTCCCACACCGAAAGTGCCAGCCAGTCAAGCTCTTGCTGCTCATCACCGGCCATTGGTAGCCCATCTACAGCACCACAGACATCGGGGCTCCGGGCTTTCCCTGACGAACAGGGCTTCGACGTTTACCACCAGCTGCACCTGGGCGCCCACTCCAAAAAAACCCGAAAAATCACGAACGTCGGACGATTGCTCCCACACAAGAAGTGCCAGCCAGTCAAGCTCCTGCTGCTCCTCAGCGGCCATTGGCAGCGCATCTACAGCACCACAGACACTGGGGCTCCGGGCTTTCCCTGACGAACAGGGCTTCGACGTTTACCACCAGCTGCACCTGGGCGCCCACTCCAAAAAAACCCCGAAAAATCACGAAGATCGGACGATTGCTCCCACACCGAAAGTGCCAGCCAGTCAAGCTCTTGCTGCTCGTCCCCGGCCATTGGCAGCGCATCTACAGCACCACAGACATCGGGGCTCCGGGCTTTCCCTGACGAACAAAGCTTCGACGTTTACCACCACCTGCACCTCGGCGCCCACTCCAAAAAAACACTGAAAAAACACGAACGTCGGACGATTGCTCCCACACCGAAAATGCTAGCCAGTCAAGCTCTTGCTGCTCCTCACTGGCCATTGGCAGCGCATCTACAGCACCACAGACATCGGGGCTCCGGGCTTTCCCTGACGAACAGGGCTTCGACGTTTACCACCAGCTGCACCTGGGGGGCCCACTGAAAAAAACCCAAGAAAAATCACGAACGTCGGACGATTGCTCCCACACTAAAAGTGCCAGCCAGTCAAGCACTTGCTGCTCCTCCCCGGCCATTGGCAGCGCATCTACAGCACCACAGACATCGGGGCTCCGGGCTTTCCCTGACGAACAGGGCTTCGACGTTTACCACCACCTGCACCTGGGCGCCCATTGGAGAAAAAGCCAAGAAAAATCACGAACGTTGGACGTTTGCTCCCACACCGAAAGAGCCAGCAACTCAAGCTCTTGCTGCTCCTCACCGGCCATTGGCAGCGCATCTACAGCACCACAGACATCGGGGCTCTGGGCTTTCCCTGACGAACAGGGCTTCGACGTTTACCACCACCTGCAATGGTCGCACACTCCAAAAAAATCCGAAAAATCACGAACGTCTGACGATTGCTCCCACACCGAAAGTGCCAGCCACTCAAGCTCTTGCTGCTCCTCACCGGCCATTGGCAGCGCATCTACAGCACCACAGACATCGGGGCTTTCCCTGACGAACAGGGCTTCGACGTTTACCACCAGCTGCACCTCGGCGCCCACTGGAAAGAAACCCATGAAAAATCACGAACGTTGGACGATTGCTCCCACACCGAAAATGCCAGCAACTCAAGCTCTTGCTGCTCATCACCGGCCATTGGCAGCGCATCTACAGCACCACAGACATCGGGGCTCCGGGCTTTCCCTGACGAATCGGGCTTCGACGTTTACCACCAGCTGCACCTGGGCACCCACTCCAAAAAAACCCAAAAAATCACGAACGTCAGACGATTGCTCCCACAGCAAAAGTGCCAGCCAGTCAAGCTCTTGCTGCTCGTCCCCGGCCATTGGCAGTGCATCTACAGCACCACAGACATCGGGGCTCCGGGCTTTCCCTGACGAACAGGTCTTCGACGTTTACCACCACCTGCACCTGGGCGCCCATTGGAAAAAAACCCAAGAAAAATCACGAACGTTGGACGATTGCTCCCACACAAGAAGTGCCAGCCAGTCAAGCTCCTGCTGCTCCTCAGCGGCCATTGGCAACGCATCTACAGCACCACAGAAATCGGGGCTCCGGGCTTTCCCTCACGAACAGGGCTTCGACGTTTACCACCAGCTGCGTCTGGGCACCCACTCCAAAAAAACCCGAAAAATCACGAACGTCGGACGATAGCTCCCACACAAAAAGTGCCAGCCAGTCAAGCTCTTGCTGCTCCTCACCGGCCATTGGCAGCGCATCTACAGCACCACAGACATCGGGGCTCCGGGCTTTCCCTGACGAACAGGGCTTCGACGTTTACCACCAGCTGCACCTGGGCGCCCATTGGAAAAAAACCCAAGAAAATCACGAACGTTGGACGATTGCTCCCACACCGAAAGTGCCAGCAACTCAAGCTCTTGCTGCTCCTCACCGGCCATTGGCAGCGCATCTACAGCACCACAGACATCGGGGCTCCGGGCTTTCCCTGACGAATCGGGCTTCGACGTTTACCACCAGCTGCACCTGGGCACCCACTCCAAAAAAACCCGAAAAATCACGAACGTCAGACGATTGCTCCCACAGCAAAAGTGCCAGCCAGTCAAGCTCTTGCTGCTCGTCCCCGGCCATTGGCAGCGCATCTACAGCACCACAGACATCGGGGCTCCGGGCTTTCCCTGACGAACAGGTCTTCGACGTTTACCACCACCTGCACCTGGGCGCCCATTGGAAAAAAACCCAAGAAAAATCACGAACGTTGGACGATTGCTCCCACACAAGAAGTGCCAGCCAGTCAAGCTCCTGCTGCTCCTCAGCGGCCATTGGCAACGCATCTACAGCACCACAGAAATCGGGGCTCCGGGCTTTCCCTCACGAACAGGGCTTCGACGTTTACCACCAGCTGCGTCTGGGCACCCACTCCAAAAAAACCCGAAAAATCACGAACGTCGGACGATAGCTCCCACACAAAAAGTGCCAGCCAGTCAAGCTCTTGCTGCTCCTCACCGGCCATTGGCAGCGCATCTACAGCACCACAGACATCGGGGCTCCGGGCTTTCCCTGACGAACAGGGCTTCGACGTTTACCACCAGCTGCACCTGGGCGCCCATTGGAAAAAAACCCAAGAAAATCACGAACGTTGGACGATTGCTCCCACACCGAAAGTGCCAGCAACTCAAGCTCTTGCTGCTCCTCACCGGCCATTGGCAGCGCATCTACAGCACCACAGACATCGGGGCTCCGGGCTTTCCCTGACGAACAGGGCTTCGACGTTTACCACCACCTGCACCTGGGCGCCCATTGGAAAAAAACCCAAGAAAAATCACGAACGTTGGACGATTGCTCCCACACCGAAAGTGCCAGCAACTCAAGCTCTTCCTGCTCATCACCGGCCATTGGCAGCGCATCTACAGCACCACAGACACTGGGGCTCCGGGCTTTCCCTGACGAACAGGGTTTCGACGTTTACCACCAGCTGCACCTGGGCGCCCATTCCAAAAAAACCCGAAAAATCACGAACGTCGGATGATTGCTCCCACACCGAAAGTGCCAGCCAGCCAAGCTCTTGCTGCTCCTCCCCGGCCATTGTCAGCGCATCTACAGCACCACAGACATCGGGGCTCCGGGCTTTCCCTGACGAACAGGGCTTCGACGTTTACCACCAGCTGCACCTGGGGGGCCCACTGAAAAAAACCCCGAAAAATCACGAACGTCGGACGATTGCTCCCACACCGAAAGTGCCAGCCAGTCAAGCTCTTGCTGCTCCTCCCCGGCCATTGGCAGCGCATGTACAGCACCACAGACATCGGGGCTCCGGGCTTTCCCTGACGAACAGGGCTTCGACGTTTACCACCACCTGCACCTGGGCGCCCACTCCAAAAAAACCCCGAAAAATCACGAACGTCGGACGATTGCTCCCACACCGAAAATGCCAGCCAGTCAAGCTCTTGCTGCTCCTCACCGGCCATTGGCAGCGCATCTACAGCACCACAGACATCGGGGCTCCGGGCTTTCCCTGACGAACAGGGCTTCGACGTTTACCACCAGCTGCACCTGGGGGGCCCACTGAAAAAACCCCAAAAAATCATGAACGTCAGACGATTGCTCCCACACCGAAAGTGCCAGCCAGTCAAGCTCTTGCTGCTCCTCAGCGGCCATTGGTAGCGCATCTACAGCACCACAGACATCGGGGCTCCGGGCTTTCCCTGACGAACAGGGCTTCGACGTTTACCACCAGCTGCACCTGGGCGCCCATTGGAAAAAAAACCAAGAAAAATCACGAACGTGGGACGATTGCTCCCACACCGAAAATGCCAGCAATTCAAGCTCTTGCTGCTCCTCACCGGCCATTGGCAGCGCATCTACAGCACCAGAGACATCGGGGCTCCGGGCTTTCCCTGACGAACAGGGCTTCGACATTTACCACCAGCTGCACCTGGGCGCCCACTCCAAAAAAACCTGAAAAATCAAGAACGTCGGATGATTGCTCCCACACCGAAAGTGCCAGCCAGTCAAGATCCTGCTGCACCTCCCCGGCCATTGTCAGCGCATCTACAGCACCACAGACATCGGGGCTCCGGGCTTTCCCTGACGAACAGGGCTTCGACGTTTACCACCAGCTGCACCTGGGCACGCACTCCAAAAAAACCCGAAAAATCAAGAACGTCGGATGATTGCTTCCACACCGAAAGTGCCAGCCAGTCAAGCTCCTGCTGCACCTCCCCGGCCATTGTCAGCGCATCTACAGCACCACAGACATCGGGGCTCCGGGCTTTCCCTGACGAACAGGGCTTCGACCTTTACCACCAGCTGCACCTGGGCGCCCATTCCAAAAAAACCCGAAAAATCACGAACGTTGGACGATTGCTCCCACACCGAAAGTGCCAGCCACTCAAGCTCTTGCTGCTCCTCACCGGCCATTGGCAGCGCATCTACAGCACCACAGACATCGGGGCTCCGGGCTTTCCCTGACGAACAGGGCTTCGACGTTTACCACCACCTGCACCTGGGCGCCCATTGGAAAAAAACCCAAGAAAAATCACAAACGTTGGACGATTGCTCCCACACCGAAAGTGCCAGCCAGTCAAGCTCTTGCTGCTCCTCACCGGCCATTGGCAGCGCATCTACAGCACCACAGACATCGGGGCTCCGGGCTTTCCCTGACGAACAGGGCTTCGACGTTTACCACCAGCTGCACCTGCGCGCCCACTCCAAAAAAACCCCGAAAAATCACGAAGATCGGACGATTGCTCCCACACCGAAAGTGCCAGCCAGTCAAGCTCTTGCTGCTGCTCCCCGGCCATTGGCAGTGCATCTACAGCACCACAGACATCGGGGCTCCGGGCTTTCCCTGACGAACAGGGCTTCGACGTTTACCACCACCTGCACCTGGGCGCCCACTGAAAAAAAACCCGAAAAATTAAGAACGTCAGACGATTGCTCCCACTCCAAAAGTGCCAGCCAGTCAAGCTCTTGCTGCTCCTCAACGGCCATTGGCAGCACATCTACAGCACCACAGACATTGGGGCTCCGGGCTTTCCCTGACGAACTGGACTTTGACGTTTACCACCAGCTGCACCTGGGCGCCCATTCCAAAAAAACCCGAAAAATCACGAACGTCGGATGATTGCTCCCACACCGAAAGTGCCAGCCAGCCAAGCTCTTGCTGCTCCTCCCCGGCCATTGTCAGCGCATCTACAGCACCACAGACATCGGGGCTCCGGGCTTTCCCTGACGAACAGGGCTTCGACGTTTACCACCAGCTGCACCTGGGGGGCCCACTGAAAAAAACCCCGAAAAATCACGAACGTCGGACGATTGCTCCCACACCGAAAGTGCCAGCCAGTCAAGCTCCTGCTGCTCCTCCCCGGCCATTGGCAGCGCATGTACAGCACCACAGACATCGGGGCTCCGGGCTTTCCCTGACGAACAGGGCTTCGACGTTTACCACCAGCTGCACCTGGGCGCCCACTCCAAAAAAACTCCGAAAAATCACGAACGTCGGACGATTGCTCCCACACCGAAAATGCCAGCAATTCAAGCTCTTGCTGCTCCTCACCGGCCATTGGCAGCGCATCTACAGCACCACAGACATCGGGGCTCCGGGCTTTCCCTGACGAACAGGGCTTCGACATTTACCACCACCTGCACCTGGGCGCCCACTCCAAAAAAACCCCGAAAAATCACGAACGTCGGACGATTGCTCCCACACCGAAAATGCCAGCCAGTCAAGCTCTTGCTGCTCCTCACCGGCCATTGGCAGCGCATCTACAGCACCACAGACATCGGGGCTCCGGGCTTTCCCTGACGAACAGGGCTTCGACGTTTACCACCAGCTGCACCTGGGCGCCCATTGGAAAAAAAACCAAGAAAAATCACGAACGTGGGACGATTGCTCCCACACCGAAAATGCCAGCAATTCAAGCTCTTGCTGCTCCTCACCGGCCATTGGCAGCGCATCTACAGCACCACAGACATCGGGGCTCCGGGCTTTCCCTGACGAACAGGGCTTCGACATTTACCACCAGCTGCACCTGGGCGCCCACTCCAAAAAAACCTGAAAAATCAAGAACGTCGGATGATTGCTCCCACACCGAAAGTGCCAGCCAGTCAAGCTCCTGCTGCACCTCCCCGGCCATTGGCAGCGCATCTACAGCACCACAGACATCGGGGCTCCGGGCTTTCCCTGACGAACAGGGCTTCGACATTTACCACCAGCTGCACCTGGGCGCCCATTCCAAAAAAACCCGAAAAATCACGAACGTTGGACGATTGCTCCCACACCGAAAGTGCCAGCCAGTCAAGCTCTTGCTGCTCCTCACCGGCCATTGGCAGCGCATCTACAGCACCACAGACATCGGGGCTCCGGGCTTTCCCTGACGAACAGGGCTTCGACGTTTACCACCACCTGCACCTGGGCGCCCATTGGAAAAAAACCCAAGAAAAATCACAAACGTTGGACGATTGCTCCCACACCGAAAGTGCCAGCCAGTCAAGCTCTTGCTGCTCCTCACCGGCCATTGGCAGCGCATCTACAGCACCACAGACATCGGGGCTCCGGGCTTTCCCTGACGAACAGGGCTTCGACGTTTACCACCAGCTGCACCTGCGCGCCCACTCCAAAAAAACCCCGAAAAATCACGAAGATCGGACGATTGCTCCCACACCGAAAGTGCCAGCCAGTCAAGCTCTTGCTGCTGCTCCCCGGCCATTGGCAGTGCATCTACAGCACCACAGACATCGGGGCTCCGGGCTTTGCCTGACGAACAGGGCTTCGACGTTTACCACCAGCTGCACCTGGGCGCCCACTCCAAAAAAACTCCGAAAAATCACGAACGTCGGACGATTGCTCCCACACCGAAAGTGCCAGCCAGTCAAGCTCTTGCTGCACCTCCCCGGCCATTGTCAGCGCATCTACAGCACCACAGACATCGGGGCTCCGGGCTTTCCCTGACGAACAGGGCTTCGACGTTTACCACCAGCTGCACCTGGGCGCCCACTGAAAAAAACCCTGAAAAATCATGAACGTTGGACGATTGCTCCCACACCGAAAGTGCCAGCCAGTCAAGCTCTTGCTGCTCCTCACCGGCCATTGGCAGCGCATCTACAGCACCACAGACATCGGGGCTCCGGGCTTTCCCTGATGAACAGGGCTTCGACGTTTACCACCAGCTGCACCTGGGCGCCCACTCCAAAAAAACCCGAAAAATCACGAACGTCGGACGATTGCTCCCACACCGAAAGTGCCAGCCAGTCAAGCTCCTGCTGCTCCTCAGCGGCCATTGGCAGCGCATCTACAGCACCACAGACATCGGGGCTCCGGGCTTTCCCTGACGAACAGGGCTTCGACGTTTACCACCACCTGTACCTGGTCGCAAACTCCAAAAAAACTCGAAAACTCACGAACGTCGGACGATTGCTCCCACACAAAAAGTGCCAGCCAGTCAAGCTCCTGCTGCTCCTCAGCGGCCATTGGCAGCGCATCTACAGCACCACAGACATCGGGGCTCTGGGCTTTCCCTGACGAACAGGGCTTCGACGTTTACCACCACCTGCACCTGGGCGCCCATTGGAAAAAAACCCAAGAAAAATCACAAACGTTGGACGATCGCTCCCACACCGAAAGTGCCAGCCATTCAAGCTCTTGCTGCTCATCACCGGCCATTGGCAGCGCATCTACAGCACCACAGACATCGGGGCTCCGGGCTTTCCCTGACGAACAGGGCTTCGACCTTTACCACCAGCTGCACCTGGGGGGCCCACTGAAAAAACCCCAAAAAATCATGAACGTCGGACGATTGCTCCCACACCGAAAGTGCCAGCCAGTCAAGCTCTTGCTGCTCCTCACCGGCCATTGGCAGCGCATCTACAGCACCACAGACATAGGGGCTCCGGGCTTTCCCTGACGAACAGGGCTTTGACGTTTACCACCAGCTGCACCTGGGGGCCCCACTGAAAAAAACCCTGAAAAATCATGAACGTCGGACGATTGCTCCCACACCGAAAGTGCCAGCCAGTCAAGCTCTTGCTGCTCCTCACCGGCCCTTGGCAGCGCATCTACAGCACCACAGACATCGGGGCTCCGGGCTTTCCCTGACGAACAGGGCTTCGACGTTTACCACCAGCTGCACCTGGGGGGCCCACTGAAAAAAACCCCGAAAAATCAGGAACGTCGGACGATTGCTTCCACACCGAAAGTGTCATCCAGTCAAGCTCTTCCTGCTCATCACCGGCCATTGGCAGCGCATCTACAGCACCACAGACACTGGGGCTCCGGGCTTTCCCTGACGAACAGGGTTTCGACGTTTACCACCAGCTGCACCTCGGCGCCCACTCCAAAAAAACCCGAAAAATCACGAACGTCGGATGATTGCTCCCACACCGAAAGTGCCAGCCAGTCAAGCTCCTGCTGCACCTCCCGGGCCATTGTCAGCGCATCTACAGCACCACAGACATCGGGGCTCCGGGCTTTCCCTGACGAACAGGGCTTCGACGTTTACCACCAGCTGCACCTGGGCGCCCACTGAAAAAAACCCTGAAAAATCATGAACGTTGGACGATTGCTCCCACACCGAAAGTGCCAGCCAGTCAAGCTCTTGCTGCTCCTCACCGGCCATTGGCAGCGCATCTACAGCACCACAGACATCGGGGCTCCGGGCTTTCCCTGATGAACAGGGCTTCGACGTTTACCACCAGCTGCACCTGGGCGCCCACTCCAAAAAAACCCGAAAAATCACGAACGTCGGACGATTGCTCCCACACCGAAAGTGCCAGCCAGTCAAGCTCCTGCTGCTCCTCAGCGGCCATTGGCAGCGCATCTACAGCACCACAGACATCGGGGCTCCGGGCTTTCCCTGACGAACAGGGCTTCGACTTTTACCACCACCTGCACCTGGTCGCACACTCCAAAAAAACCCGAAAAATCACGAACGTCGGACGATTGCTCCCACACAAAAAGTGCCAGCCAGTCAAGCTCCTGCTGCTCCTCAGCGGCCATTGGCAGCGCATCTACAGCACCACAGACATCGGGGCTCCGGGCTTTCCCTGACGAACAGGGCTTCGACGTTTACCACCACCTGCACCTGGGCGCCCATTGGAAAAAAACCCAAGAAAAATCACAAACGTTGGACGATCGCTCCCACACCGAAAGTGCCAGCCAGTCAAGCTCTTGCTGCTCATCACCGGCCATTGGTAGCCCATCTACAGCACCACAGACATCGGGGCTCCGGGCTTTCCCTGACGAACAGGGCTTCGACGTTTACCACCAGCTGCACCTGGGCGTCCACTCCAAAAAAACCCGAAAAATCACGAACGTCTGACGATTGCTGCCACACAAAAAGTGTCAGCCAGTCAAGCTCCTGCTGCTCCTCAGCGGCCATTGGCAGCGCATCTACAGCACCACAGACATCGGGGCTCCGGGCTTTCCCTGACAAACAGGGCTTCGACGTTTACCACCAGCTGCACCTGGGCGCCCATTCCAAAAAAACCCCGAAAAATCACGAACATCGGACGATTGCTCCCACACCGAAAGTGCCAGCCAGTCAAGCTCTTGCTGCTCCTCCCCGGCCATTGGCAGCGCATCTACAGCACCACAGACATAGGGGCTCCGGGCTTTCCCTGACGAACAGGGCTTCGACGTTTACCACCAGCTGCACCTGGGGGGCCCACTGAAAAAACCCCAAAAAATCATGAACGTCGGACGATTGCTCCCACACCGAAAGTGCCAGCCAGTCAAGCTCCTGCTGCTCCTCACCGGCCATTGGCAGCGCATCTACAGCACCACAGACATCGGGGCTCCGGGCTTTCCCTGACGAACAGGGCTTCGACGTTTACCACCACCTGCACCTGGGCGCCCATTGGAAAAAAAATCAAGAAAAATCACGAACGTTGGACGATTGCTCCCACACCGAAAATGCCAGCAATTCAAGCTCTTGCTGCTCCTCACCGGCCATTGGCAGCGCATCTACAGCACCACAGACATCGGGGCTCCGGGCTTTCCCTGACGAACAGGGCTTCGACATTTACCACCACCTGCACCTGGGCGCCCACTCCAAAAAAACCCCGAAAAATCACGAACGTCGGACGATTGCTCCCACACCGAAAATGCCAGCCAGTCAAGCTCTTGCTGCTCCTCACCGGCCATTGGCAGCGCATCTACAGCACCACAGACATCGGGGCTCCGGGCTTTCCCTGACGAACAGGGCTTCGACGTTTACCACCAGCTGCACCTGGGGGGCCCACTGAAAAAACCCCAAAAAATCATGAACGTCGGACGATTGCTCCCACACCGAAATTGCCAGCCAGTCAAGCTCTTGCTGCTCCTCACCGGCCATTGGCAGCGCATCTACAGCACCACAGACATCGGGGCTCCGGGCTTTCCCTGATGAACAGGGCTTCGACGTTTACCACCAGCTGCAACTGGGCGCCCACTCCAAAAAAACCCGAAAAATCACGAATGTCGGATGATTGCTCCCACACTGAAAGTGCCAGCCAGTCAAGCTCTTCCTGCTCCTCACCGGCCATTGGCAGCGCATCTACAGCACCACAGACATCGGGGCTCCGGGCTTTCCCTGACGAACAGGGCTTCGACGTTTACCACCAGCTGCGCCTGGGCGCCCACTAAAAAAAACCCCGAAAAATCATGAACGTCGGACGATTGCTCCCACACCGAAAGTGCCAGCCAGTCAAGCTCTTGCTGCTCGTCCCCGGCCATTGGCAGCGCATCTACAGCACCACAGACATCGGGGCTCCGGGCTTTCCCTGACGAACAGGTCTTCGACGTTTACCACCACCTGCACCTGGGCGCCCATTGGAAAAAAACCCAAGAAAAATCACGAACGTTGGACGATTGCTCCCACACCGAAAGTGCCAGCCAGTCAAGCTCTTGCTGCTCATCACCGGCCATTGGCAGCGCATCTACAGCACCACAGACATCGGGGCTCCGGGCTTTCCCTGACGAACAGGGCTTCGACGTTTACCACCAGCTGCACCTGGTCGCCCACTCCAAAAAAACCCCGAAAAACCACGAACATCGGACGATTGCTCCCACACCGAAAGTGCCAGCCAGTCAATCTCTTGCTGCTCCTCACCGGCCATTGGCAGTGCATCTACAGCACCACAGACATCGGGGCTCCGGGCTTTCCCTGACGAACAGGGCTTCGACGTTTACCACCATCTGCACCTGGACACCCATTGGAAAAAACCCAAGAAAAATCACAAACGTTGGACGATTGCTCCCACACCGAAAATGCCAGCAACTCAAGCTCTTGCTGCTCCTCACTGGCCATTGGCAGCGCATCTACAGCACCACAGACATCGGGGCTCTGGGCTTTCCCTGACGAACAGGGCTTCGACGTTTACCACCAGCTGCACCTGGGCGCCCACTCCAAAAAAACCAGAAAAATCACGAACGTCGGACGATTGCTCCCACACCGAAAATGCTAGCCAGTCAAGCTCCTGCTGCTCCTCACTGGCCATTGGCAGCGCATCTACAGCACCACAGACATCGGGGCTCCGGGCTTTCCCTGACGAACAGGGCTTCGACGTTTACCACCAGCTGCACCTGGGCGCCCACTCCAAAAAAACCCGAAAAATCACGAATGTCGGACGATTGCTCCCACACTGAAAGTGCCAGCCAGTCAAGCTCTTGCTGCTCCTCACCGGCCATTGGCAGCGCATCTACAGCACCACAGACATCGGGGCTCCGGGCTTTCCCTGACGAATCGGGCTTCGACGTTTACCACCAGCTGCACCTGGGCGCCCACTCCAAAAAAACCCGAAAAATCACGAATGTCGGACGATTGCTCCCACACTGAAAGTGCCAGCCAGTCAAGCTCTTGCTGCTCCTCAGCGGCCATGGGCAGCGCATCAACAGCACCACAGACATCGGGGCTCTGGGCTTTCCCTGACGAACAGGGCTTTGACGTTTACCACCAGCTGCACCTGGGCGCCCACTAAAGAAAACCCCGAAAAATCATGAACGTCGGACGATTGCTCCCACACCAAAAGTGCCAGCCAGTCAAGCTCTTGCTGCTCCTCCCTGGCCATTGGCAGCGCATCTACAGCACCACAGGCATCGGGGCTCCGGGCTTTCCCTGACGAACAGGGCTTCGACGTTTACCACCACCTGTACCTGGTCGCAAACTCCAAAAGAACTCGAAAAATCACGAACGTCGGACGATTGCTCCCACACAAAAAGTGCCAGCCAGTCAAGCTCCTGGTGCTCCTCAGCGGCCATTGGCAGCGCATCTACAGCACCACAGACATCGGGGCTCTGGGCTTTCCCTGACGAACAGGGCTTCGACGTTTACCACCACCTGCACCTGGGCGCCCATTGGAAAAAAACCCAAGAAAAATCACAAACGTTGGACGATCGCTCCCACACCGAAAGTGCCAGCCAGTCAAGCTCTTGCTGCTCATCACCGGCCATTGGCAGCGCATCTACAGCACCACAGACATCGGGGCTCCGGGCTTTCCCTGACGAACAGGGCTTCGACCTTTACCACCAGCTGCACCTGGGGGGCCCACTGAAAAAACCCCAAAAAATCATGAACGTCGGACGATTGCTCCCACACCGAAAGTGCCAGCCAGTCAAGCTCTTGCTGCTCCTCACCGGCCATTGGCAGCGCATCTACAGCACCACAGACATCGGGGCTCCGGGCTTTCCCTGACGAACAGGGCTTCGACGTTTACCACCAGCTGCACCTGGGGGCCCCACTGAAAAAAACCCTGAAAAATCATGAACGTCGGACGATTGCTCCCACACCGAAAGTGCCAGCCAGTCAATCTCTTGCTGCTCCTCACCGGCCATTGGCAGTGCATCTACAGCACCACAGACATCGGGGCTCCGGGCTTTCCCTGACGAACAGGGCTTCGACGTTTACCACCATCTGCACCTGGACACCCATTGGAAAAAACCCAAGAAAAATCACAAACGTTGGACGATTGCTCCCACACCGAAAATGCCAGCAACTCAACCTCTTGCTGCTCCTCACTGGCCATTGGCAGCGCATCTACAGCACCACAGACATCGGGGCTCTGGGCTTTCCCTGACGAACAGGGCTTCGACGTTTACCACCACCTGCACCTGGGCGCCCACTCCAAAAAAACCAGAAAAATCACGAACGTCGGACGATTGCTCCCACACCGAAAATGCTAGCCAGTCAAGCTCCTGCTGCTCCTCAGCGGCCATTGGCAGCGCATCTACAGCACCACAGACATCGGGGCTCCAGGCTTTCCCTGACGAACAGGGCTTCGACGTTTACCACCAGCTGCACCTGGGCGCCCACTCCAAAAAAACCCGAAAAATCACGAATGTCGGACGATTGCTCCCACACTGAAAGTGCCAGCCAGTCAAGCTCTTGCTGCTCCTCACCGGCCATTGGCAGCGCATCTACAGCACCACAGACATCGGGGCTCCGGGCTTTCCCTGACGAATCGGGCTTCGACGTTTACCACCAGCTGCACCTGGGCGCCCACTCCAAAAAAACCCGAAAAATCACGAATGTCGGACGATTGCTCCCACACTGAAAGTGCCAGCCAGTCAAGCTCTTGCTGCTCCTCAGCGGCCATGGGCAGCGCATCAACAGCACCACAGACATCGGGGCTCTGGGCTTTCCCTGACGAACAGGGCTTTGACGTTTACCACCAGCTGCACCTGGGCGCCCACTAAAGAAAACCCCGAAAAATCATGAACGTCGGACGATTGCTCCCACACCAAAAGTGCCAGCCAGTCAAGCTCTTGCTGCTCCTCCCTGGCCATTGGCAGCGCATCTACAGCACCACAGACATCGGGGCTCCGGGCTTTCCCTGACGAACAGGGCTTCGACGTTTACCACCAGCTGCACCTGCGGGGCCCACTGAAACATACCCTGAAAAATCATGAAGGTCGGACGATTGATCCCACACCAAAAGTGCCAGCCAGTCAAGCTCTTGCTGCTCCTCACCGGCCATTGGCAGCGCATCTACAGCACCACAGACATCGGGGCTCCGGGCTTTCCCTGACGAATCGGGCTTCGACGTTTACCACCAGCTGCACCTGGGCGCCCACTCCAAAAAAACTCCGAAAAATCACGAACGTTGGACGATTGCTCCCACACCGAAAATGACAGCAACTCAAGCTCTTGCTGCTCCTCACCGGCCATTGGCAGCACATCTACAGCACCACAGACATCGGGGCTCCGGGCTTTCCCTGACGAACAGGGCTTCGACGTTTACCACCATCTGCACCTGGGCGCCCACTGAAAAAAACCTGAAAAATCACGAACGTCGGACGATTGCTCCCACACCGAAAGTGCCAGCCAGTCAAGCTCTTGCTGCTCATCTCCGGCCATTGGCAGCGCATCTACAGCACCACAGACATGGGGGCTCCGGGCTTTCCCTGACGAACAGGGCTTCGACGTTTACCACCAGCTGCACCTGGGCGCCCACTGAAAAAAACCTGAAAAATCACGAACGTCGGACGATTGCTCCCACACCGAAAGTGCCAGCCACTCAAGCTCTTGCGGCTCCTCCCCGGCCATTGGCAGCGCATCTACAGCACCACAGACATCGGGGCTTTCCCTGACGAACAGGGCTTCGACGTTTACCACCAGCTGCACCTGGGGGGCCCACTGAAAAATACCCTGAAAAATCATGAAGGTCGGACGATAGCTCCCACACCAAAAGTGCCAGCCAGTCAAGCTCTTGCTGCTCATCACCGATCATTGGCAGCGCATCTACAGTACCACAGACATCGGGGCTCCGGGCTTTCCCTGACGAACAGGTCTTCGATATTTAACACCAGTTGCACCTGGGCGCCCACTCCAAAAAAACTCCGAAAAATCACGAACGTCGGACGATTGCTCCCACACCGAAAGTGCCAGCCAGTCAAGCTCTTGCTGCTCATCACCGGCCATTGGCAGCGCATCTACAGCACCACAGACACTGGGGCTCCGGGTTTTCCCTGACGAACAGGGCTTCGACGTTTACCACCAGCTGCACCTGGGCGCCCATTGGAAAAAAACCCAAGAAAATCACGAACGTTGGACGATTGCTCCCACACCGAAATTGCCAGCCAGTCAAGCTCTTGCTGCTGCTCCCCGGCCATTGGCAGCGCATCTACAGCACCACAGACATCGGGGCTCCAGGCTTTCCCTGACGAACAGGGCTTCGACGTTTACCACCAGCTGCACCTGGGGGGCCCACTGAAAAAAACCCCGAAAAATCACGAACGTCGGACGATTGCTCCCACACCGAAAGTGCCAGCCAGTCAAGCTCTTGCTGCCCATCACCGGCCATTGGCAGCGCATCTACAGCACCACAGACATCGGGGGTCCGGGCTTTCCCTGACGAACAGGGCTTCGACGTTTACCACCACCTGCACCTGGGCGCCTACTAAAAAAAACCCCGAAAAATCACGAACGTCGGACGATTGCTCCCACACCGAAAGTGCCAGCCAGTCAAGCTCTTGCTGCTCCTCAACGGCCATTGGCAGCGCATCTACAGCACCACAGACATCGGGGCTCCGGGCTTTCCCTGACGAACAGGGCTTCGACGTTTACCACCAGCTGCACCTGGGCGCCCACTCCAAAAAATCTCCGAAAAATCACGAACGTCGGACGATTGCTCCCACACCGAAAGTGCCAGCCACTCAAGCTCTTGCTGCTGCTCCCCGGCCAATGGCAGCGCATCTACAGCACCACAGACACTGGGGCTCCGGGCTTTCCCTGACGAACAGGGCTTCGACGTTTACCACCACCTGCACCTGGGCACCCATTGGAAAAAAAACCAAGAACAATCACGAACGTTGGACGATTGCTCCCACACCGAAAATGCCAGCAACTCAAGCTCTTGCTGCTCCTCACCGGCCATTGGCAGCACATCTACAGCACCACAGACATCGGGGCTCCGGGCTTTCCTTGACGAACAGGGCTTCGACGTTTACCACCAGCTGCACCTGGGCGCCCACTGAAAAAAAAACTGAAAAATCACGAACGTCAGACGATTGCTCCCACACCAAAAGTGCCAGCCAGTCAAGCTCTTGCTGCTCATCTCCGGCCATTGGCAGCGCATCTACAGCACCACAGACATCGGGGCTCCGGGCTTTCCCTGACGAACAGGGCTTCGACGTTTACCACCAGCTGCACCTGGTCGCACACTCCAAAAAAACCCGAAAAATCACGAACGTCGGACGATTGCTCCCACACCGAAAGTGCCAGCCACTCAAGCTCTTGCTGCTCCTCACTGGCCATTGGCAGCGCATCTACAGCACCACAGACATGGGGGCTCCGGGCTTTCCCTGACGAACAGGGCTTCGACGTTTACCACCAGCTGCACCTGGGCGCCCATTGGAAAAAAACCCAAGAAAAATCACGAACGTTGGACGATTGCTCCCACACCGAAAATGCCAGCAACTCAAGCTCTCGCTGCTCCTCCCCGGCCATTGGCAGCGCATCTACAGCACCACAGACATCGGGGCTCCGGGCTTTCCCTGACGAACAGGTCTTCGACGTTTACCACCACCTGCACCTGGGCGCCCATTGGAAAAAAACCCAAGAAAAATCACGAATGTCGGACGATTGCTCCCACACCGAAAGTGCCAGCCAGTCAAGCTCTTGCTGCTCATCACCGGCCATTGGTAGCCCATCTACAGCACCACAGACATCGGGGCTCCGGGCTTTCCCTGATGAACAGGGCTTCGACGTTCACCACCAGCTGCACCTGGGGAGCCCACTGAAAAAAACCCCGAAAATCATGAACGTCGGACGATTGCTCCCACACCAAAAGTGCCAGCCAGTCAAGCTCTTGCTGCTCCTCCCTGGCCATTGGCAGCGCATCTACAGCACCACAGGCATCAGGGCTCCGGGCTTTCCCTGACGAACAGGGCTTCGACATTTACCACCAGCTGCACCTGGGCACCCACTCCAAAAAAACCCGAAAAATCACGAACGTCGGACGATTGCTCCCACACAAAAAGTGTCAGCCAGTCAAGCTCCTGCTGCTCCTCAGCGGCCATTGGCAGCGCATCTACAGCACCACAGACATCGGGGCTCCGGGCTTTCCCTGACGAACAGGGCTTCGACGTTTACCACCACCTGCACCTGGGCGCCCATTGGAAAAAAACCCAAGAAAAATCACGAACGTTGGACGATTGCTCCCACACAAAAAGTGCCAGCCAGTCAAGCTCTTGCTGCTCATCACCGGCCATTGGTAGCCCATCTACAGCACCACAGACATCGGGGCTCCGGGCTTTCCCTGACGAATCGGGCTTCGACGTTTACCACCAGCTGCACCTGGGCACCCACTCCAAAAAAACCCGAAAAATCACAAACGTCGGACGATTGCTCCCACACCGAAAGTGCCAGCCAGTCAAGCTCTTGCTGCTGCTCCCCGGCCATTGGCAGTGCATCTACAGCACCACAGACATCGGGGCTCCGGGCTTTCCCTGACAAACAGGGCTTCGACGTTTACCACCAGCTGCACCTGGGCGCCCACTCCAAAAAAACCCGAAAAATCACGAATGTCGGACGATTGCTCCCACACTGAAAGTGCCAGCCAGTCAAGCTCTTGCTGCTCCTCACCGGCCATTGGCAGCGCATCTACAGCACCACAGACATCGGGGCTCCGGGCTTTCCCTGACGAACAGGGCTTCGACGTTTACCACCAGCTGCGCCTGGGCGCCCACTAAAAAAAACCCCGAAAAATCATGAACGTCGGACGATTGCTCCCACACCGAAAGTGCCAGCCAGTCAAGCTCTTGCTGCTCGTCCCCGGCCATTGGCAGCGCATCTACAGCACCACAGACATCGGGGCTCCGGGCTTTCCCTGACGAACAGGTCTTCGACGTTTACCACCACCTGCACCTGGGCGCGCATTGGAAAAAAACCCAAGAAAAATCACGAACGTTGGACGATTGCTCCCACACCGAAAGTGCCAGCAACTCAAGCTCTTGCTGCTCATCACCGGGCATTGGCAGTGCATCTACAGCACCACAGACATCGGGGCTCCGGGCTTTCCCTGACGAACAGGGCTTCGACGTTTACCACCATCTGCACCTGGACACCCATTGGAAAAAACCCAAGAAAAATCACAAACGTTGGACGATTGCTCCCACACCGAAAATGCCAGCAACTCAAGCTCTTGCTGCTCCTCACTGGCCATTGGCAGCGCATCTACAGCACCACAGACATCGGGGCTCTGGGCTTTCCCTGACGAACAGGGCTTCGACGTTTACCACCACCTGCACCTGGGCGCCCACTCCAAAAAAACCAGAAAAATCACGAACGTCGGACGATTGCTCCCACACCGAAAATGCTAGCCAGTCAAGCTCCTGCTGCTCCTCACTGGCCATTGGCAGCGCATCTACAGCACCACAGACATCGGGGCTCCGGGCTTTCCCTGACGAACAGGGCTTCGACGTTTACCACCAGCTGCACCTGGTCGCCCACTCCAAAAAAACCCCGAAAAATCACGAACATCGGACGATTGCTCCCACACCGAAAGTGCCAGCCAGTCAATCTCTTGCTGCTCCTCACCGGCCATTGGCAGTGCATCTACAGCACCACAGACATCGGGGCTCCGGGCTTTCCCTGACGAACAGGGCTTCGACGTTTACCACCATCTGCACCTGGACACCCATTGGAAAAAACCCAAGAAAAATCACAAACGTTGGACGATTGCTCCCACACCGAAAATGCCAGCAACTCAAGCTCTTGCTGCTCCTCACTGGCCATTGGCAGCGCATCTACAGCACCACAGACATCGGGGCTCTGGGCTTTCCCTGACGAACAGGGCTTCGACGTTTACCACCACCTGCACCTGGGCGCCCACTCCAAAAAAAACAGAAAAATCACGAACGTCGGACGATTGCTCCCACACCGAAAATGCTAGCCAGTCAAGCTCCTGCTGCTCCTCACTGGCCATTGGCAGCGCATCTACAGCACCACAGACATCGGGGCTCCGGGCTTTCCCTGACGAACAGGGCTTCGACGTTTACCACCAGCTGCACCTGGGGGGCCCACTGAAAAAAACCCAAGAAAAATCACGAACGTCGGACGATTGCTCCCACACTGAAAGTGCCAGCCAGTCAAGCACTTGCTGCTCCTCCCCGGCCATTGGCAGTGCATCTACAGCACCACAGACATCGGGGCTCCGGGCTTTCCCTGACGAACAGGGCTTCGACGTTTACCACCAGCTGCACCTGGGCGCCCACTCCAAAAAAACCCGAAAAATCACGAATGTCGGACGATTGCTCCCACACTGAAAGTGCCAGCCAGTCAAGCTCTTGCTGCTCCTCACCGGCCATTGGCAGCGCATCTACAGCACCACAGACATCGGGGCTCCGGGCTTTCCCTGACGAATCGGGCTTCGACGTTTACCACAAGCTGCACCTGGGCACCCACTCCAAAAAAACCCGAAAAATCACGAACGTCGGACGATTGCTCCCACTCCGAAAGTGCCAGACAGTCAAGCTCTTGCTGCTCCTCAGCGGCCATGGGCAGCGCATCAACAGCACCACAGACATCGGGGCTCTGGGCTTTCCCTGACGAACAGGGCTTTGACGTTTACCACCAGCTGCACCTGGGCGCCCACTAAAGAAAACCCCGAAAAATCATGAACGTCGGACGATTGATCCCACACCAAAAGTGCCAGCCAGTCAAGCTCTTGCTGCTCATCACCGATCATTGGCAGCGCATCTACAGCACCACAGACATCGGGGCTCCTGGCTTTCCCTGACGAACAGGTCTTCGACATTTACCACCAGCTGCACCTGGGCGCCCACTCCAAAAAAACTCTGAAAAATCACGAACGTTGGACGATTGCTCCCACACCGAAAATGCCAGCAACTCAAGCTCTTGCTGCTCCTCACCGGCCATTGGCAGCACATCTACAGCACCACAGACATCGGGGCTCCGGGCTTTCCCTGACGAACAGGGCTTCGACGTTTACCACCAGCTGCACCTGGGCGCCCACTGAAAAAAAACTGAAAAATCACGAACGTCGGACGATTGCTCCCACACCGAAAGTGCCAGCCACTCAAGCTCTTGCGGCTCCTCCCCGGCCATTGGCAGCGCATCTACAGCACCACAGACATCGGGGCTTTCCCTGACGAACAGGGCTTCGACGTTTACCACCAGCTGCACCTCGGCGCCCATTGGAAAAAAACCCAAGAAAAATCACGAACGTTGGACGATTGCTCCCACACCGAAAATGCCAGCAACTCAAGCTCTTGCTGCTCCTCACCGGCCATTGGCAGCGCATCTACAGCACCACAGACATCGGGGCTCCGGGCTTTCCCTGACGAATCGGGCTTCGACGTTTACCACCAGCTGCACCTGGGCACCCACTCCAAAAAAACCCGAAAAATCACGAACGTCGGACGATTGCTCCCACACCGAAAGTGCCAGCCAGTCAAGCTCTTGCTGCTGCTCCCCGGCCATTGGCAGTGCATCTACAGCACCACAGACATCGGGGCTCCGGGCTTTCCCTGACGAACAGGGCTTCGACGTTTACCACCATCTGCACCTGGGCGCCCACTCCAAAAAAACCCGAAAAATCACGAATGTCGGACGATTGCTCCCACACTGAAAGTGCCAGCCAGTCAAGCTCTTCCTGCTCCTCACCGGCCATTGGCAGCGCATCTACAGCACCACAGACATCGGGGCTCCGGGCTTTCCCTGACGAACAGGGCTTCGACGTTTACCACCAGCTGCGCCTGGGCGCCCACTAAAAAAAACCCCGAAAAATCATGAACGTCGGACGATTGCTCCCACACCGAAAGTGCCAGCCAGTCAAGCTCTTGCTGCTCATCACCGGCCATTGGCAGCGCATCTACAGCACCACAGACATCGGGGCTCCGGGCTTTCCCTGACGAACAGGGCTTCGACGTTTACCACCAGCTGCACCTGGTCGCCCACTCCAAAAAAACCCCGAAAAACCACGAACATCGGACGATTGCTCCCACACCGAAAGTGCCAGCCAGTCAATCTCTTGCTGCTCCTCACCGGCCATTGGCAGTGCATCTACAGCACCACAGACATCGGGGCTCCGGGCTTTCCCTGACGAACAGGGCTTCGACGTTTACCACCATCTGCACCTGGACACCCATTGGAAAAAACCCAAGAAAAATCACAAACGTTGGACGATTGCTCCCACACCGAAAATGCCAGCAACTCAAGCTCTTGCTGCTCCTCACTGGCCATTGGCAGCGCATCTACAGCACCACAGACATCGGGGCTCCGGGCTTTCCCTGACGAACAGGGCTTCGACGTTTACCACCAGCTGCACCTGGGCGCCCACTCCAAAAACACCCCGAAAAATCACGAAGATCGGACGATTGCTCCCACACCCTAAGTGCCAGCCAGTCAAGCTCTTGCTGCTGCTCCCCGGCCATTGGCAGTGCATCTACAGCACCACAGACATCGGGGCTCCGGGCTTTCCCTGACGAACAGGGCTTCGACGTTTACCACCACCTGCACCTGGGCGCCCATTGGAAAAAAACCCAAGAAAAATCACGAACGTTGGACGATTGCTCCCACACAAAAAGTGCCAGCCAGTCAAGCTCTTGCTGCTCATCACCGGCCATTGGTAGCCCATCTACAGCACCACAGACATCGGGGCTCCGGGCTTTCCCTGACGAATCGGGCTTCGACGTTTACCACCAGCTGCACCTGGGCACCCACTCCAAAAAAACCCGAAAAATCACGAACGTCGGACGATTGCTCCCACACCGAAAGTGCCAGCCAGTCAAGCTCTTGCTGCTGCTCCCCGGCCATTGGCAGTGCATCTACAGCACCACAGACATCGGGGCTCCGGGCTTTCCCTGACGAACAGGGCTTCGACGTTTACCACCAGCTGCACCTGGGCGCCCACTCCAAAAAAACCCGAAAAATCACGAATGTCGGACGATTGCTCCCACACTGAAAGTGCCAGCCAGTCAAGCTCTTCCTGCTCCTCACCGGCCATTGGCAGCGCATCTACAGCACCACAGACATCGGGGCTCCGGGCTTTCCCTGACGAACAGGGCTTCGACGTTTACCACCAGCTGCGCCTGGGCGCCCACTAAAAAAAACCCCGAAAAATCATGAACGTCGGACGATTGCTCCCACACCGAAAGTGCCAGCCAGTCAAGCTCTTGCTGCTCGTCCCCGGCCATTGGCAGCGCATCTACAGCACCACAGACATCGGGGCTCCGGGCTTTCCCTGACGAACAGGTCTTCGACGTTTACCACCACCTGCACCTGGGCGCGCATTGGAAAAAAACCCAAGAAAAATCACGAACGTTGGACGATTGCTCCCACACCGAAAGTGCCAGCCAGTCAAGCTCTTGCTGCTCATCACCGGGCATTGGCAGTGCATCTACAGCACCACAGACATCGGGGCTCCGGGCTTTCCCTGACGAACAGGGCTTCGACGTTTACCACCATCTGCACCTGGACACCAATTGGAAAAAAACCAAGAAAAATCACAAACGTTGGACGATTGCTCCCACACCGAAAATGCCAGCAACTCAAGCTCTTGCTGCTCCTCACTGGCCATTGGCAGCGCATCTACAGCACCACAGACATCGGGGCTCTGGGCTTTCCCTGACGAACAGGGCTTCGACGTTTACCACCACCTGCACCTGGGCGCCCACTCCAAAAAAACCAGAAAAATCACGAACGTCGGACGATTGCTCCCACACCGAAAATGCTAGCCAGTCAAGCTCCTGCTGCTCCTCACTGGCCATTGGCAGCGCATCTACAGCACCACAGACATCGGGGCTCCGGGCTTTCCCTGACGAACAGGGCTTCGACGTTTACCACCAGCTGCACCTGGTCGCCCACTCCAAAAAAACCCCGAAAAATCACGAACATCGGACGATTGCTCCCACACCGAAAGTGCCAGCCAGTCAATCTCTTGCTGCTCCTCACCGGCCATTGGCAGTGCATCTACAGCACCACAGACATCGGGGCTCCGGGCTTTCCCTGACGAACAGGGCTTCGACGTTTACCACCATCTGCACCTGGACACCCATTGGAAAAAACCCAAGAAAAATCACAAACGTTGGACGATTGCTCCCACACCGAAAATGCCAGCAACTCAAGCTCTTGCTGCTCCTCACTGGCCATTGGCAGCGCATCTACAGCACCACAGACATCGGGGCTCTGGGCTTTCCCTGACGAACAGGGCTTCGACATTTACCACCACCTGCACCTGGGCGCCCACTCCAAAAAAAACAGAAAAATCACGAACGTCGGACGATTGCTCCCACACCGAAAATGCTAGCCAGTCAAGCTCCTGCTGCTCCTCACTGGCCATTGGCAGCGCATCTACAGCACCACAGACATCGGGGCTCCGGGCTTTCCCTGACGAACAGGGCTTCGACGTTTACCACCAGCTGCACCTGGGGGGCCCACTGAAAAAAACCCAAGAAAAATCACGAACGTCGGACGATTGCTCCCACACTGAAAGTGCCAGCCAGTCAAGCACTTGCTGCTCCTCCCCGGCCATTGGCAGTGCATCTACAGCACCACAGACATCGGGGCTCCGGGCTTTCCCTGACGAACAGGGCTTCGACGTTTACCACCAGCTGCACCTGGGCGCCCACTCCAAAAAAACCCGAAAAATCACGAATGTCGGACGATTGCTCCCACACTGAAAGTGCCAGCCAGTCAAGCTCCTGCTGCTCCTCACCGGCCATTGGCAGCGCATCTACAGCACCACAGACATCGGGGCTCCGGGCTTTCCCTGACGAATCGGGCTTCGACGTTTACCACAAGCTGCACCTGGGCACCCACTCCAAAAAAACCCGAAAAATCACGAACGTCGGACGATTGCTCCCACTCCGAAAGTGCCAGACAGTCAAGCTCTTGCTGCTCCTCAGCGGCCATGGGCAGCGCATCAACAGCACCACAGACATCGGGGCTCTGGGCTTTCCCTGACGAACAGGGCTTTGACGTTTACCACCAGCTGCACCTGGGCGCCCACTAAAGAAAACCCCGAAAAATCATGAACGTCGGACGATTGATCCCACACCAAAAGTGCCAGCCAGTCAAGCTCTTGCTGCTCATCACCGATCATTGGCAGCGCATCTACAGCACCACAGACATCGGGGCTCCTGGCTTTCCCTGACGAACAGGTCTTCGACATTTACCACCAGCTGCACCTGGGCGCCCACTCCAAAAAAACTCTGAAAAATCACGAACGTTGGACGATTGCTCCCACACCGAAAATGCCAGCAACTCAAGCTCTTGCTGCTCCTCACCGGCCATTGGCAGCACATCTACAGCACCACAGACATCGGGGCTCCGGGCTTTCCCTGACGAACAGGGCTTCGACGTTTACCACCAGCTGCACCTGGGCGCCCACTGAAAAAAACCTGAAAAATCACGAACGTCGGACGATTGCTCCCACACCGAAAGTGCCAGCCAGTCAAGCTCTTGCTGCTCATCTCCGGCCATTGGCAGCGCACCTACAGCACCACAGACATGGGGGCTCCGGGCTTTCCCTGACGAACAGGGCTTCGACGTTTACCACCAGCTGCACCTGGGCGCCCACTGAAAAAAACCTGAAAAATCACGAACGTCGGACGATTGCTCCCACACCGAAAGTGCCAGCCACTCAAGCTCTTGCGGCTCCTCCCCGGCCATTGGCAGCGCATCTACAGCACCACAGACATCGGGGCTTTCCCTGACGAACAGGGCTTCGACGTTTACCACCAGCTGCACCTCGGCGCCCATTGGAAAAAAACCCAAGAAAAATCACGAACGTTGGACGATTGCTCCCACACCGAAAATGCCAGCAACTCAAGCTCTTGCTGCTCATCACCGGCCATTGGCAGCGCATCTACAGCACCACAGACATCGGGGCTCCGGGCTTTCCCTGACGAATCGGGCTTCGACGTTTACCACCAGCTGCACCTGGGCACCCACTCCAAAAAAACCCGAAAAATCACGAACGTCGGACGATTGCTCCCACACCGAAAGTGCCAGCCAGTCAAGCTCTTGCTGCTGCTCCCCGGCCATTGGCAGTGCATCTACAGCACCACAGACATCGGGGCTCCGGGCTTTCCCTGACGAACAGGGCTTCGACGTTTACCACCAGCTGCACCTGGGCGCCCACTCCAAAAAAACCCGAAAAATCACGAATGTCGGACGATTGCTCCCACACTGAAAGTGCCAGCCAGTCAAGCTCTTCCTGCTCCTCACCGGCCATTGGCAGCGCATCTACAGCACCACAGACATCAGGGCTCCGGGCTTTCCCTGACGAACAGGGCTTCGACGTTTACCACCAGCTGCGCCTGGGCGCCCACTAAAAAAAACCCCGAAAAATCATGAACGTCGGACGATTGCTCCCACACCGAAAGTGCCAGCCAGTCAAGCTCTTGCTGCTCGTCCCCGGCCATTGGCAGCGCATCTACAGCACCACAGACATCGGGGCTCCGGGCTTTCCCTGACGAACAGGTCTTCGACGTTTACCACCACCTGCACCTGGGCGCCCATTGGAAAAAAACCCAAGAAAAATCACGAACGTTGGACGATTGCTCCCACACCGAAAGTGCCAGCCAGTCAAGCTCTTGCTGCTCATCACCGGCCATTGGCAGCGCATCTACAGCACCACAGACATCGGGGCTCCGGGCTTTCCCTGACGAACAGGGCTTCGACGTTTACCACCAGCTGCACCTGGTCGCCCACTCCAAAAAAACCCCGAAAAACCACGAACATCGGACGATTGCTCCCACACCGAAAGTGCCAGCCAGTCAATCTCTTGCTGCTCCTCACCGTCCATTGGCAGTGCATCTACAGCACCACAGACATCGGGGCTCCGGGCTTTCCCTGACGAACAGGGCTTCGACGTTTACCACCATCTGCACCTGGACACCCATTGGAAAAAACCCAAGAAAAATCACAAACGTTGGACGATTGCTCCCACACCGAAAATGCCAGCAACTCAAGCTCTTGCTGCTCCTCACTGGCCATTGGCAGCGCATCTACAGCTCCACAGACATCGGGGCTCCGGGCTTTCCCTGACGAACAGGGCTTCGACGTTTACCACCAGCTGCACCTGGGCGCCCACTCCAAAAACACCCCGAAAAATCACGAAGATCGGACGATTGCTCCCACACCCTAAGTGCCAGCCAGTCAAGCTCTTGCTGCTGCTCCCCGGCCATTGGCAGTGCATCTACAGCACCACAGACATCGGGGCTCCGGGCTTTCCCTGACGAACAGGGCTTCGACGTTTACCACCAGCTGCACCTGGGCGCCCATTGGAAAAAAACCCAAGAAAAATCACGAACGTTGGACGATTGCTCCCACACAAAAAGTGCCAGCCAGTCAAGCTCTTGCTGCTCATCACCGGCCATTGGTAGCCCATCTACAGCACCACAGACATCGGGGCTCCGGGCTTTCCCTGACGAATCGGGCTTCGACGTTTACCACCAGCTGCACCTGGGCACCCACTCCAAAAAAACCCGAAAAATCACGAACGTCGGACGATTGCTCCCACACCGAAAGTGCCAGCCAGTCAAGCTCTTGCTGCTGCTCCCCGGCCATTGGCAGTGCATCTACAGCACCACAGACATCGGGGCTCCGGGCTTTCCCTGACGAACAGGGCTTCGACGTTTACCACCAGCTGCACCTGGGCGCCCACTCCAAAAAAACCCGAAAAATCACGAATGTCGGACGATTGCTCCCACACTGAAAGTGCCAGCCAGTCAAGCTCTTCCTGCTCCTCACCGGCCATTGGCAGCGCATCTACAGCACCACAGACATCGGGGCTCCGGGCTTTCCCTGACGAACAGGGCTTCGACGTTTACCACCAGCTGCGCCTGGGCGCCCATTGGAAAAAAACCCAAGAAAAATCACGAACGTTGGACGATTGCTCCCACACCGAAAGTGCCAGCCAGTCAAGCTCTTGCTGCTCGTCCCCGGCCATTGGCAGCGCATCTACAGCACCACAGACATCGGGGCTCCGGGCTTTCCCTGACGAACAGGGCTTCGACGTTTACCACCATCTGCACCTGGACACCCATTGGAAAAAACCCAAGAAAAATCACAAACGTTGGACGATTGCTCCCACACCGAAAATGCCAGCAACTCAAGCTCTTGCTGCTCCTCACTGGCCATTGGCAGCGCATCTACAGCACCACAGACATCGGGGCTCTGGGCTTTCCCTGACGAACAGGGCTTCGACGTTTACCACCACCTGCACCTGGGCGCCCACTCCAAAAAAACCAGAAAAATCACGAACGTCGGACGATTGCTCCCACACCGAAAATGCTAGCCAGTCAAGCTCCTGCTGCTCCTCACTGGCCATTGGCAGCGCATCTACAGCACCACAGACATCGGGGCTCCGGGCTTTCCCTGACGAACAGGGCTTCGACGTTTACCACCAGCTGCACCTGGTCGCCCACTCCAAAAAAACCCCGAAAAATCACGAACATCGGACGATTGCTCCCACACCGAAAGTGCCAGCCAGTCAATCTCTTGCTGCTCCTCACCGGCCATTGGCAGTGCATCTACAGCACCACAGACATCGGGGCTCCGGGCTTTCCCTGACGAACAGGGCTTCGACGTTTACCACCATCTGCACCTGGACACCCATTGGAAAAAACCCAAGAAAAATCACAAACGTTGGACGATTGCTCCCACACCGAAAATGCCAGCAACTCAAGCTCTTGCTGCTCCTCACTGGCCATTGGCAGCGCATCTACAGCACCACAGACATCGGGGCTCTGGGCTTTCCCTGACGAACAGGTCTTCGACGTTTACCACCACCTGCACCTGGGCGCCCACTCCAAAAAAACCAGAAAAATCACGAACGTCGGACGATTGCTCCCACACCGAAAATGCTAGCCAGTCAAGCTCCTGCTGCTCCTCACTGGCCATTGGCAGCGCATCTACAGCACCACAGACATCGGGGCTCCGGGCTTTCCCTGACGAACAGGGCTTCGACGTTTACCACCAGCTGCACCTGGGGGGCCCACTGAAAAAAACCCAAGAAAAATCACGAACGTCGGACGATTGCTCCCACACTGAAAGTGCCAGCCAGTCAAGCACTTGCTGCTCCTCCCCGGCCATTGGCAGTGCATCTACAGCACCACAGACATCGGGGCTCCGGGCTTTCCCAGACGAACAGGGCTTCGACGTTTACCACCAGCTGCACCTGGGCGCCCACTCCAAAAAAACCCGAAAAATCACGAATGTCGGACGATTGCTCCCACACTGAAAGTGCCAGCCAGTCAAGCTCTTGCTGCTCCTCACCGGCCATTGGCAGCGCATCTACGGCACCACAGACATCGGGGCTCCGGGCTTTCCCTGACGAATCGGGCTTCGACGTTTACCACAAGCTGCACCTGGGCACCCACTCCAAAAAAACCCGAAAAATCACGAACGTCGGACGATTGCTCCCACTCCGAAAGTGCCAGCCAGTCAAGCTCTTGCTGCTCCTCAGCGGCCATGGGCAGCGCATCAACAGCACCACAGACATCGGGGCTCTGGGCTTTCCCTGACGAACAGGGCTTTGACGTTTACCACCAGCTGCACCTGGGCGCCCACTAAAGAAAACCCCGAAAAATCATGAACGTCGGACGATTGATCCCACACCAAAAGTGCCAGCCAGTCAAGCTCTTGCTGCTCATCACCGATCATTGGCAGCGCATCTACAGCACCACAGACATCGGGGCTCCTGGCTTTCCCTGACGAACAGGTCTTCGACATTTACCACCAGCTGCACCTGGGCGCCCACTCCAAAAAAACTCTGAAAAATCACGAACGTTGGACGATTGCTCCCACACCGAAAATGCCAGCAACTCAAGCTCTTGCTGCTCCTCACCGGCCATTGGCAGCACATCTACAGCACCACAGACATCGGGGCTCCGGGCTTTCCCTGATGAACAGGGCTTCGACGTTTACCACCAGCTGCACCTGGGCGCCCACTGAAAAAAACCTGAAAAATCACGAACGTCGGACGATTGCTCCCACACCGAAAGTGCCAGCCAGTCAAGCTCTTGCTGCTCATCTCCGGCCATTGGCAGCGCATCTACAGCACCACAGACATGGGGGCTCCGGGCTTTCCCTGACGAACAGGGCTTCGACGTTTACCACCAGCTGCACCTGGGCGCCCACTGAAAAAAACCTGAAAAATCACGAACGTCGGACGATTGCTCCCACACCGAAAGTGCCAGCCACTCAAGCTCTTGCGGCTCCTCCCCGGCCATTGGCAGCGCATCTACAGCACCACAGACATCGGGGCTTTCCCTGACGAACAGGGCTTCGACGTTTACCACCAGCTGCACCTCGGCGCCCATTGGAAAAAAACCCAAGAAAAATCACGAACGTTGGACGATTGCTCCCACACCGAAAATGCCAGCAACTCAAGCTCTTGCTGCTCATCACCGGCCATTGGCAGCGCATCTACAGCACCACAGACATCGGGGCTCCGGGCTTTCCCTGACGAATCGGGCTTCGACGTTTACCACCACCTGCACCTGGGCACCCACTCCAAAAAAACCCGAAAAATCACGAACGTCGGACGATTGCTCCCACACCGAAAGTGCCAGCCAGTCAAGCTCTTGCTGCTGCTCCCCGGCCATTGGCAGCGCATCTACAGCACCACAGACATCGGGGCTCTGGGCTTTCCCTGACGAACAGGGCTTCGACGTTTACCACCACCTGCACCTGGGCGCCCACTCCAAAAAAACCAGAAAAATCACGAACGTCGGACGATTGCTCCCACACCGAAAATGCTAGCCAGTCAAGCTCCTGCTGCTCCTCACTGGCCATTGGCAGCGCATCTACAGCACCACAGACATCGGGGCTCCGGGCTTTCCCTGACGAACAGGGCTTCGACGTTTACCACCAGCTGCACCTGGTCGCCCACTCCAAAAAAACCCCGAAAAATCACGAACATCGGACGATTGCTCCCACACCGAAAGTGCCAGCCAGTCAATCTCTTGCTGCTCCTCACCGGCCATTGGCAGTGCATCTACAGCACCACAGACATCGGGGCTCCGGGCTTTCCCTGACGAACAGGGCTTCGACGTTTACCACCATCTGCACCTGGACACCCATTGGAAAAAACCCAAGAAAAATCACAAACGTTGGACGATTGCTCCCACACCGAAAATGCCAGCAACTCAAGCTCTTGCTGCTCCTCACTGGCCATTGGCAGCGCATCTACAGCACCACAGACATCGGGGCTCTGGGCTTTCCCTGATGAACAGGTCTTCGACGTTTACCACCACCTGCACCTGGGCGCCCACTCCAAAAAAACCAGAAAAATCACGAACGTCGGACGATTGCTCCCACACCGAAAATGCTAGCCAGTCAAGCTCCTGCTGCTCCTCACTGGCCATTGGCAGCGCATCTACAGCACCACAGACATCGGGGCTCCGGGCTTTCCCTGACGAACAGGGCTTCGACGTTTACCACCAGCTGCACCTGGGGGGCCCACTGAAAAAAACCCAAGAAAAATCACGAACGTCGGACGATTGCTCCCACACTGAAAGTGCCAGCCAGTCAAGCACTTGCTGCTCCTCCCCGGCCATTGGCAGTGCATCTACAGCACCACAGACATCGGGGCTCCGGGCTTTCCCTGACGAACAGGGCTTCGACGTTTACCACCAGCTGCACCTGGGCGCCCACTCCAAAAAAACCCGAAAAATCACGAACGTCGGACGATTGCTCCCACTCCGAAAGTGCCAGCCAGTCAAGCTCTTGCTGCTCCTCAGCGGCCATGGGCAGCGCATCAACAGCACCACAGACATCGGGGCTCTGGGCTTTCCCTGACGAACAGGGCTTTGACGTTTACCACCAGCTGCACCTGGGCGCCCACTAAAGAAAACCCCGAAAAATCATGAACGTCGGACGATTGATCCCACACCAAAAGTGCCAGCCAGTCAAGCTCTTGCTGCTCATCACCGATCATTGGCAGCGCATCTACAGCACCACAGACATCGGGGCTCCTGGCTTTCCCTGACGAACAGGTCTTCGACATTTACCACCAGCTGCACCTGGGCGCCCACTCCAAAAAAACTCTGAAAAATCACGAACGTTGGACGATTGCTCCCACACCGAAAATGCCAGCAACTCAAGCTCTTGCTGCTCCTCACTGGCCATTGGCAGCGCATCTACAGCACCACAGACATCGGGGCTCTGGGCTTTCCCTGACGAACAGGTCTTCGACGTTTACCACCACCTGCACCTGGGCGCCCACTCCAAAAAAACCAGAAAAATCACGAACGTCGGACGATTGCTCCCACACCGAAAATGCTAGCCAGTCAAGCTCCTGCTGCTCCTCACTGGCCATTGGCAGCGCATCTACAGCACCACAGACATCGGGGCTCCGGGCTTTCCCTGACGAACAGGGCTTCGACGTTTACCACCAGCTGCACCTGGGGGGCCCACTGAAAAAAACCCAAGAAAAATCACGAACGTCGGACGATTGCTCCCACACTGAAAGTGCCAGCCAGTCAAGCACTTGCTGCTCCTCCCCGGCCATTGGCAGTGCATCTACAGCACCACAGACATCGGGGCTCCGGGCTTTCCCAGACGAACAGGGCTTCGACGTTTACCACCAGCTGCACCTGGGCGCCCACTCCAAAAAAACCCGAAAAATCACGAATGTCGGACGATTGCTCCCACACTGAAAGTGCCAGCCAGTCAAGCTCTTGCTGCTCCTCACCGGCCATTGGCAGCGCATCTACGGCACCACAGACATCGGGGCTCCGGGCTTTCCCTGACGAATCGGGCTTCGACGTTTACCACAAGCTGCACCTGGGCACCCACTCCAAAAAAACCCGAAAAATCACGAACGTCGGACGATTGCTCCCACTCCGAAAGTGCCAGCCAGTCAAGCTCTTGCTGCTCCTCAGCGGCCATGGGCAGCGCATCAACAGCACCACAGACATCGGGGCTCTGGGCTTTCCCTGACGAACAGGGCTTTGACGTTTACCACCAGCTGCACCTGGGCGCCCACTAAAGAAAACCCCGAAAAATCATGAACGTCGGACGATTGATCCCACACCAAAAGTGCCAGCCAGTCAAGCTCTTGCTGCTCATCACCGATCATTGGCAGCGCATCTACAGCACCACAGACATCGGGGCTCCTGGCTTTCCCTGACGAACAGGTCTTCGACATTTACCACCAGCTGCACCTGGGCGCCCACTCCAAAAAAACTCTGAAAAATCACGAACGTTGGACGATTGCTCCCACACCGAAAATGCCAGCAACTCAAGCTCTTGCTGCTCCTCACCGGCCATTGGCAGCACATCTACAGCACCACAGACATCGGGGCTCCGGGCTTTCCCTGATGAACAGGGCTTCGACGTTTACCACCAGCTGCACCTGGGCGCCCACTGAAAAAAACCTGAAAAATCACGAACGTCGGACGATTGCTCCCACACCGAAAGTGCCAGCCAGTCAAGCTCTTGCTGCTCATCTCCGGCCATTGGCAGCGCATCTACAGCACCACAGACATGGGGGCTCCGGGCTTTCCCTGACGAACAGGGCTTCGACGTTTACCACCAGCTGCACCTGGGCGCCCACTGAAAAAAACCTGAAAAATCACGAACGTCGGACGATTGCTCCCACACCGAAAGTGCCAGCCACTCAAGCTCTTGCGGCTCCTCCCCGGCCATTGGCAGCGCATCTACAGCACCACAGACATCGGGGCTTTCCCTGACGAACAGGGCTTCGACGTTTACCACCAGCTGCACCTCGGCGCCCATTGGAAAAAAACCCAAGAAAAATCACGAACGTTGGACGATTGCTCCCACACCGAAAATGCCAGCAACTCAAGCTCTTGCTGCTCATCACCGGCCATTGGCAGCGCATCTACAGCACCACAGACATCGGGGCTCCGGGCTTTCCCTGACGAATCGGGCTTCGACGTTTACCACCACCTGCACCTGGGCACCCACTCCAAAAAAACCCGAAAAATCACGAACGTCGGACGATTGCTCCCACACCGAAAGTGCCAGCCAGTCAAGCTCTTGCTGCTGCTCCCCGGCCATTGGCAGCGCATCTACAGCACCACAGACATCGGGGCTCTGGGCTTTCCCTGACGAACAGGGCTTCGACGTTTACCACCACCTGCACCTGGGCGCCCACTCCAAAAAAACCAGAAAAATCACGAACGTCGGACGATTGCTCCCACACCGAAAATGCTAGCCAGTCAAGCTCCTGCTGCTCCTCACTGGCCATTGGCAGCGCATCTACAGCACCACAGACATCGGGGCTCCGGGCTTTCCCTGACGAACAGGGCTTCGACGTTTACCACCAGCTGCACCTGGTCGCCCACTCCAAAAAAACCCCGAAAAATCACGAACATCGGACGATTGCTCCCACACCGAAAGTGCCAGCCAGTCAATCTCTTGCTGCTCCTCACCGGCCATTGGCAGTGCATCTACAGCACCACAGACATCGGGGCTCCGGGCTTTCCCTGACGAACAGGGCTTCGACGTTTACCACCATCTGCACCTGGACACCCATTGGAAAAAACCCAAGAAAAATCACAAACGTTGGACGATTGCTCCCACACCGAAAATGCCAGCAACTCAAGCTCTTGCTGCTCCTCACTGGCCATTGGCAGCGCATCTACAGCACCACAGACATCGGGGCTCTGGGCTTTCCCTGACGAACAGGTCTTCGACGTTTACCACCACCTGCACCTGGGCGCCCACTCCAAAAAAACCAGAAAAATCACGAACGTCGGACGATTGCTCCCACACCGAAAATGCTAGCCAGTCAAGCTCCTGCTGCTCCTCACTGGCCATTGGCAGCGCATCTACAGCACCACAGACATCGGGGCTCCGGGCTTTCCCTGACGAACAGGGCTTCGACGTTTACCACCAGCTGCACCTGGGGGGCCCACTGAAAAAAACCCAAGAAAAATCACGAACGTCGGACGATTGCTCCCACACTGAAAGTGCCAGCCAGTCAAGCACTTGCTGCTCCTCCCCGGCCATTGGCAGTGCATCTACAGCACCACAGACATCGGGGCTCCGGGCTTTCCCTGACGAACAGGGCTTCGACGTTTACCACCAGCTGCACCTGGGCGCCCACTCCAAAAAAACCCGAAAAATCACGAATGTCGGACGATTGCTCCCACACTGAAAGTGCCAGCCAGTCAAGCTCTTGCTGCTCCTCACCGGCCATTGGCAGCGCATCTACGGCACCACAGACATCGGGGCTCCGGGCTTTCCCTGACGAATCGGGCTTCGACGTTTACCACAAGCTGCACCTGGGCACCCACTCCAAAAAAACCCGAAAAATCACGAACGTCGGACGATTGCTCCCACTCCGAAAGTGCCAGCCAGTCAAGCTCTTGCTGCTCCTCAGCGGCCATGGGCAGCGCATCAACAGCACCACAGACATCGGGGCTCTGGGCTTTCCCTGACGAACAGGGCTTTGACGTTTACCACCAGCTGCACCTGGGCGCCCACTAAAGAAAACCCCGAAAAATCATGAACGTCGGACGATTGATCCCACACCAAAAGTGCCAGCCAGTCAAGCTCTTGCTGCTCATCACCGGCCATTGGCAGCGCATCTACAGCACCACAGACATCGGGGCTCCTGGCTTTCCCTGACGAACAGGTCTTCGACATTTACCACCAGCTGCACCTGGGCGCCCACTCCAAAAAAACTCTGAAAAATCACGAACGTTGGACGATTGCTCCCACACCGAAAATGCCAGCAACTCAAGCTCTTGCTGCTCCTCACCGGCCATTGGCAGCACATCTACAGCACCACAGACATCGGGGCTCCGGGCTTTCCCTGACGAACAGGGCTTCGACGTTTACCACCAGCTGCACCTGGGCGCCCACTGAAAAAAACCTGAAAAATCACGAACGTCGGACGATTGCTCCCACACCGAAAGTGCCAGCCACTCAAGCTCTTGCGGCTCCTCCCCGGCCATTGGCAGCGCATCTACAGCACCACAGACATCGGGGCTTTCCCTGACGAACAGGGCTTCGACGTTTACCACCAGCTGCACCTCGGCGCCCATTGGAAAAAAACCCAAGAAAAATCACGAACGTTGGACGATTGCTCCCACACCGAAAATGCCAGCAACTCAAGCTCTTGCTGCTCATCACCGGCCATTGGCAGCGCATCTACAGCACCACAGACATCGGGGCTCCGGGCTTTCCCTGACGAATCGGGCTTCGACGTTTACCACCACCTGCACCTGGGCACCCACTCCAAAAAAACCCGAAAAATCACGAACGTCGGACGATTGCTCCCACACCGAAAGTGCCAGCCAGTCAAGCTCTTGCTGCTGCTCCCCGGCCATTGGCAGTGCATCTACAGCACCACAGACATCGGGGCTCCGGGCTTTCCCTGACGAACAGGGCTTCGACGTTTACCACCAGCTGCACCTGGGCGCCCACTCCAAAAAAACCCGAAAAATCACGAATGTCGGACGATTGCTCCCACACTGAAAGTGCCAGCCAGTCAAGCTCTTCCTGCTCCTCACCGGCCATTGGCAGCGCATCTACAGCACCACAGACATCGGGGCTCCGGGCTTTCCCTGACGAACAGGGCTTCGACGTTTACCACCAGCTGCGCCTGGGCGCCCACTAAAAAAAACCCCGAAAAATCATGAACGTCGGACGATTGCTCCCACACCGAAAGTGCCAGCCAGTCAAGCTCTTGCTGCTCGTCCCCGGCCATTGGCAGCGCATCTACAGCACCACAGACATCGGGGCTCCGGGCTTTCCCTGACGAACAGGTCTTCGACGTTTACCACCACCTGCACCTGGGCGCCCATTGGAAAAAAACCCAAGAAAAATCACGAACGTTGGACGATTGCTCCCACACCGAAAGTGCCAGCCAGTCAAGCTCTTGCTGCTCATCACCGGCCATTGGCAGCGCATCTACAGCACCACAGACATCGGGGCTCCGGGCTTTCCCTGACGAACAGGGCTTCGACGTTTACCACCAGCTGCACCTGGTCGCCCACTCCAAAAAAACCCCGAAAAACCACGAACATCGGACGATTGCTCCCACACCGAAAGTGCCAGCCAGTCAATCTCTTGCTGCTCCTCACCGGCCATTGGCAGTGCATCTACAGCACCACAGACATCGGGGCTCCGGGCTTTCCCTGACGAACAGGGCTTCGACGTTTACCACCATCTGCACCTGGACACCCATTGGAAAAAACCCAAGAAAAATCACAAACGTTGGACGATTGCTCCCACACCGAAAATGCCAGCAACTCAAGCTCTTGCTGCTCCTCACTGGCCATTGGCAGCGCATCTACAGCACCACAGACATCGGGGCTCTGGGCTTTCCCTGACGAACAGGGCTTCGACGTTTACCACCAACTGCACCTGGGCGCCCACTCCAAAAACACCCCGAAAAATCACGAAGATCGGACGATTGCTCCCACACCCTAAGTGCCAGCCAGTCAAGCTCTTGCTGCTGCTCCCCGGCCATTGGCAGTGCATCTACAGCACCACAGACATCGGGGCTCCGGGCTTTCCCTGACGAACAGGGCTTCGACGTTTACCACCAGCTGCACCTGGGCGCCCACTCCAAAAAAACCCGAAAAATCACGAATGTCGGACGATTGCTCCCACACTGAAAGTGCCAGCCAGTCAAGCTCTTGCTGCTCCTCACCGGCCATTGGCAGCGCATCTACAGCACCACAGACATCGGGGCTCCGGGCTTTCCCTGACGAATCGGGCTTCGACGTTTACCACCAGCTGCACCCGGGCACCCACTCCAAAAAAACCAGAAAAATCACGAACGTCGGACGATTGCTCCCACTCCGGAAGTGCCAGCCAGTCAAGCTCTTGCTGCTCCTCAGCGGCCATGGGCAGCGCATCAACAGCACCACAGACATCGGGGCTCTGGGCTTTCCCTGACGAACAGGGCTTTGACGTTTACCACCAGCTGCACCTGGGCGCCCACTAAAGAAAACCCTGAAAAATCATGAACGTCGGACGATTGCTCCCACACCAAAAGTGCCAGCCAGTCAAGCTCTTGCTGCTCCTCCCTGGCCATTGGCAGCGCATCTACAGCACCACAGGCATCGGGGCTCCGGGCTTTCCCTGACGAACAGGGCTTCGACGTTTACCACCAGCTGCACCTGGGCGCCCACTGAAAAAAACCTGAAAAATCACGAACCTCGGACGATTGCTCCCACACCGAAAGTGCCAGCCAGTCAAGCTCTTGCTGCTCATCTCCGGCCATTGGCAGCGCATCTACAGCACCACAGACATGGGGGCTCCGGGCTTTCCCTGACGAACAGGGCTTCGACGTTTACCACCAGCTGCACCTGGGCGCCCATTGGAAAAAAACCCAAGAAAAATCACGAACGTTGGACGATTGCTCCCACACCGAAAATGCCAGCAACTCAAGCTCTTGCTGCTCATCACCGGCCATTGGCAGCGCATCTACAGCACCACAGACATCGGGGCTCCGGGCTTTCCCTGACGAACAGGGCTTCGACGTTTACCACCAGCTGCACCTGGGGAGCCCACTGAAAAAAACCCCGAAAATCATGAACGTCGGACGATTGCTCCCACACCAAAAGTGCCAGCCAGTCAAGCTCTTGCTGCTCCTCCCCGGCCATTGGCAGCGCATCTACAGCACCACAGACATCGGGGCTCCGGACTTTCCCTGACGAACAGGGCTTTGACGTTTACCACCAGCTGCACCTGGGCGCCCACTAAAGAAAACCCTGAAAAATCATGAACGTCGGACGATTGCTCCCACACCAAAAGTGCCAGCCAGTCAAGCTCTTGCTGCTCATCACCGATCATTGGCAGCGCATCTACAGCACCACAGACATCGGGGCTCCTGGCTTTCCCTGACGAACAGGTCTTCGACATTTACCACCAGCTGCACCTGGGCGCCCACTCCAAAAAAACTCCGAAAAATCACGAACGTTGGACGATTGCTCCCACACCGAAAATGCCAGCAACTCAAGCTCTTGCTGCTCCTCACCGGCCATTGGCAGCACATCTACAGCACCACAGACATCGGGGCTCCGGGCTTTCCCTGACGAACAGGGCTTCGACGTTTACCACCAGCTGCACCTGGGCGCCCACTGAAAAAAACCTGAAAAATCACGAACCTCGGACGATTGCTCCCACACCGAAAGTGCCAGCCAGTCAAGCTCTTGCTGCTCATCTCCGGCCATTGGCAGCGCATCTACAGCACCACAGACATGGGGGCTCCGGGCTTTCCCTGACGAACAGGGCTTCGACGTTTACCACCAGCTGCACCTGGGCGCCCATTGGAAAAAAACCCAAGAAAAATCACGAACGTTGGACGATTGCTCCCACACCGAAAATGCCAGCAACTCAAGCTCTTGCTGCTCATCACCGGCCATTGGCAGCGCATCTACAGCACCACAGACATCGGGGCTCCGGGCTTTCCCTGACGAACAGGGCTTCGACGTTTACCACCAGCTGCACCTGGGGAGCCCACTGAAAAAAACCCCGAAAATCATGAACGTCGGACGATTGCTCCCACACCAAAAGTGCCAGCCAGTCAAGCTCTTGCTGCTCCTCCCCGGCCATTGGCAGCGCATCTACAGCACCACAGACATCGGGGCTCCGGACTTTCCCTGACGAACAGGTCTTCGACGTTTACCACCACCTGCACCTGGGCGCCCATTGGAAAAAAACCCAAGAAAAATCACGAACGTTGGACGATTGCTCCCACACAAAAAGTGCCAGCCAGTCAAGCTCTTGCTGCTCATCACCGGGCATTGGTAGCCCATCTACAGCACCACAGACATCGGGGCTCCGGGCTTTCCCTGACAAACAGGGCTTCGACCTTTACCACCAGCTGCACCTGGGGGGCCAACTGAAAAAAAACCCGAAAAATCATGAACGTCGGACGATTGCTCCCACACCGAAAGTGTCATCCAGTCAAGCTCTTGCTGCTCCTCCCCGGCCATTGGCAGCGCATCTACAGCACCACAGACATCGGGGCTCCGGGCTTTCCCTGACGAACAGGGCTTCGACGTTTACCACCAGCTGCACCTGGGGGGCCCACTGAAAAAAACCCCAATAAATCATGAACGTCGGACGATTGCTCCCACACCGAAAGTGCCAGCCAGACAAGCTCTTGCTGCTCCTCACCGGCCATTGGCAGTGCATCTACAGCACCACAGACATCGGGGCTTCGGGCATTCCCTGACAAACAGGGCTTCGACGTTTTCCACCACCTGCACCTGGGCGCCCATTGGAAAAAAACCCAAGAAAAATCACGAACGTTGGACGATTGCTCCCACACCGAAAGTGCCAGCCAGTCAAGCTCTTGCTGCTCATCACCGGCCATTGGCAGCGCATCTACAGCACCACAGACATCGGGGCTCCGGGCTTTCCCTGACAAACAGGGCTTCGACCTTTACCACCAGCTGCACCTGGGGGGCCAACTGAAAAAAACCCCGAAAAATCATGAACGTCGGACGATTGCTCCCACACCAAAAGTGTCATCCAGTCAAGCTCTTGCTGCTCCTCCCCGGCCATTGGCAGCGCATCTACAGCACCACAGACATCGGGGCTCCGGGCTTTCCTGGACGAACAGGGCTTCGACGTTTACCACCAGCTGCACCTGGGGGGCCCACTGAAAAAAACCCCAATAAATCATGAACGTCGGACGATTGGTCCCACACCGAAAGTGACAGCCAGACAAGCTCCTGCTGCTCATCACCGGCCATTGGCAGCGCATCTACAGCACCACAGACATCGGGGCTCCGGGCTTTCCCTGACGAACAGGGCTTCGACGTTTACCACCACCTGCACCTGGTCGCCCACTCCAAAAAAACCCCGAAAAACCACGAACATCGGACGATTGCTCCCACACCGAAAGTGCCAGCCAGTCAATCTCTTGCTGCTCCTCACCGGCCATTGGCAGCGCATCTACAGCACCACAGACATCGGGGCTCCACGCTTTCCCTGACGAACAGGGCTTCGACGTTTACCACCATCTGCACCTGGACACCCATTGGAAAAAACCCAAGAAAAATCACGAACGTTGGACGATTGCTCCCACACCGAAAATGCCAGCAACTCAAGCTCTTGCTGCTCCTCACTGGCCATTGGCAGCGTATCTACAGCACCACAGACATCGGGGCTCTGGGCTTTCCCTGACGAACAGGGCTTCGACGTTTACCACCACCTGCACCTGGGTGCCCACTCCAAAAAAACCAGAAAAATCACGAACGTTGGACGATTGCTCCCACACCGAAAGTGCCAGCCAGTCAAGCTCCTGCTGCTCCTCACTGGCCATTGGCAGCGCATCTACAGCACCACAGACATCGGGGCTCCGGGCTTTCCCTGACGAACAGGGCTTCGACGTTTACCACCAGCTGCACCTGGGGGTCCCACTGAAAAAAACCCAAGAAAAATCACGAACGTCGGACGATTGCTCCCACACTGAAAGTGCCAGCCAGTCAAGCACTTGCTGCTCCTCCCCGGCCATTGGCAGCGCATCTACAGCACCACAGACATCGGGGCTCCGGGCTTTCCCTGACGAACAGGGCTTCGACGTTTACCACCAGCTGCACCTGGGCGCCCACTCCAAAAAAACCCGAAAAATCACGAATGTCGGACGATTGCTCCCACTCCGAAAGTGCCAGCCAGTCAAGCTCTTGCTGCTCCTCAGCGGCCATGGGCAGCGCATCAACAGC
The DNA here is from genome assembly GCF_036417535.1 of Chlamydotis macqueenii. Taxonomy (NCBI): domain Eukaryota; kingdom Metazoa; phylum Chordata; class Aves; order Otidiformes; family Otididae; genus Chlamydotis; species Chlamydotis macqueenii. Next base: position 31,456,865 of record NC_141592.1, on the reverse strand, counting down.
ACCACAGACATCAAGGCTCTGGGCTTTCCCTGACGAACAGGGCTTTGACGTTTACCACCAGCTGCGCCTGGGCGCCCACTAAAGAAAACCCCGAAAAATCATGAACGTCGGACGATTGCTCCCACACCAAAAGTGCCAGCCAGTCAAGCTCTTGCTGCTCCTCCCTGGCCATTGGCAGCGCATCTACAGCACCACAGGCATCGGGGCTCCGGGCTTTCCCTGACGAACAGGGCTTCGACGTTTACCACCAGCTGCACCTGCGGGGCCCACTGAAACATACCCTGAAAAATCATGAAGGTCGGACGATTGATCCCACACCAAAAGTGCCAGCCAGTCAAGCTCTTGCTGCTCATCACCGATCCTTGGCAGCGCATCTACAGCACCACAGACATCGGGGCTCCTGGCTTTCCCTGACGAACAGGTCTTCGACATTTACCACCAGCTGCACCTGGGCGCCCACTCCAAAAAAACTCCGAAACATCACGAACGTCGGACGATTGCTCCCACACCGAAAGTGCCAGCCAGTCAAGCTCTTGCTGCTCATCTCCGGCCATTGGCAGCGCATCTACAGCACCACAGACATCGGGGCTCCGGGCTTTCCCTGATGAACAGGGCTTCGACATTTACCACCAGCTGCACCTGGGCGCCCATTGGAAAAAAACCCAAGAAAAATCACGAACGTTGGACGATTGCTCCCGCACCGAAAGTGCCAGCCAGTCAAGCTCTTGCTGCTCATCACCGGGCATTGGCAGCGCATCTACAGCACCACAGACATCGGGGCTCCGGGCTTTCCCTGACGAACAGGGCTTCGACGTTTACCACCAGCTGCACCTGGGGAGCGCACTGAAAAAAACCCCGAAAATCATGAACGTCGGACGATTGCTCCCACACCAAAAGTGCCAGCCAGTCAAGCTCTTGCTGCTCCTCCCTGGCCATTGGCAGCGCATCTACAGCACCACAGACATCAGGGCTCCGGGCTTTCCCTGACGAACAGGGCTTCGATGTTTACCACCAGCTGCACCTGGGCACCCACTCCAAAAAAACCCGAAAAATCACGAACGTCTGACGATTGCTCCCACACAAAAAGTGTCAGCCAGTCAAGCTCCTGCTGCTCCTCAGCGGCCATTGGCAGCGCATCTACAGCACCACAGACATCGGGGCTCCGGGCTTTCCCTGACGAACAGGGCTTCGACGTTTACCACCACCTGCACCTGGGCGCCCATTGGAAAAAAACCCAAGAAAAATCACGAACGTTGGACGATTGCTCCCACACAAAAAGTGCCAGCCAGTCAAGCTCTTGCTGCTCCTCCCTGGCCATTGGCAGCGCATCGACAGCACCACAGGCATCGGGGCTCCGGGCTTTCCCTGACGAACAGGGCTTCAACGTTTACCACCAGCTGCACCTGCGGGGCCCACTGAAAAATACCCTGAAAAATCATGAAGGTCGGACGATTGCTCCCACACCGAAAGTGCCAGCCAGTCAAGCTCTTGCTGCTGCTCCCCGGCCAATGGCAGCGCATCTACAGCACCACAGACACTGGGGCTCCGGGCTTTCCCTGACGAACAGGGCTTCGACGTTTACCACCACCTGCACCTGGGCACCCATTGGAAAAAAACCCAAGAAACATCACGAACGTCGGACGATTGCTCCCACACCGAAAATGCCAGCAACTCAAGCTCTTGCTGCTCCTCCCCGTCCATTGGCAGCACATCTACAGCACCACAGACATCGGAGCTCCGGGCTTTCCCTGACGAACAGGGCTTCGACGTTTACCACCAGCTGCACCTAGGCGCCCACTCCAAAAAAACCCGAAAAATCACGAACGTCGGATGATTGCTCCCACACAAAAAGTGCCAGCCAGTCAAGCTCTTGCTGCTCTTCCCCGGCCATTGTCAGCGCATCTACAGCACCACAGACATCGGGGATCCGGGCTTTCCCTGACGAACAGGGCTTCGACGTTTACCACCAGCTGCACTTGGGCGCCCACTGAAAAAAAAACTGAAAAATCACAAACGTCGGACGATTGCTCCCACACCGAAAGTGCCAGCCAGTCAAGCTCTTGCTGCTCATCTCCGGCCATTGGCAGCGCATCTACAGCACCACAGACATCGGGGCTCCGGGCTTTCCCTGACGAACAGGGCTTCGACGTTTACCACCAGCTGCACCTGGGCGCACACTCCAAAAAAACCCGAAAAATCACGAACGTCGGACGATTGCTCCCACACCGAAAGTGCCAGCCACTCAAGCTCTTGCTGCTCCTCACTGGCCATTGGCAGCGCATCTACAGCACCACAGACATCGGGGCTCTGGGCTTTCCCTGACGAACAGGGCTTCGACGTTTACCACCACCTGCACCTGGTCGCACACTCCAAAAAAACCCGAAAAATCACGAACGTCGGACGATTGCTCCCACACCGAAAGTGCCAGCCACTCAAGCTCTTGCTGCTCCTCACCGGCCATTGGCAGCGCATCTACAGCACCACAGACATCGGGGCTTTCCCTGACGAACAGGGCTTCGACGTTTACCACCAGCTGCACCTCGGCGCCCACTGGAAAGAAACCCAAGAAAAATCACGAACGTTGGACGATTGCTCCCACACCGAAAATGCCAGCAACTCAAGCTCTTGCTGCTCATCACCGGCCATTGGCAGCGCATCTACAGCACCACAGACATCGGGGCTCCGGGCTTTCCCTGACGAATCGGGCTTCGACGTTTACCACCAGCTGCACCTGGGCACCCACTCCAAAAAAACCCGAAAAATCACGAACGTCTGACGATTGCTCCCACACAAAAAGTGTCAGCCAGTCAAGCTCCTGCTGCTCCTCAGCGGCCATTGGCAGCGCATCTACAGCACCACAGACATCGGGGCTCCGGGCTTTCCCTGACGAACAGGTCTTCGACATTTACCACCAGCTGCACCTGGTCGCCCACTGCAAAAAAACCCCGAAAAAACACGAACATCGGACGATTGCTCCCACACCGAAAGTGCCAGCAACTCAAGCTGTTGCTGCTCCTCACCGGCCATTGGCAGCGCATCTACAGCACCACAGACATCGGGGCTCCGGGCTTTCCCTGACGAGCAGGGCTTCGACGTTTACCACCATCTGCACCTGGACACCCATTGGAAAAAACCCAAGAAAAATCACGAACGTCGGACGATTGCTCCCACACCGAAAATGCCAGCAACTCAAGCTCTTGCTGCTCCTCACTGGCCATTGGCAGCGCATCTACAGCACCACAGACATCGGGGCTCCGGGCTTTCCCTGACGAACAGGGCTTCGACGTTTACCACCAGCTGCACCTGGGGGGCCCACTGAAAAAAACCCAAGAAAAATCACGAACGTCGGACGATTGCTCCCACACTGAAACTGCCAGCCAGTCAAGCACTTGCTGCTCCTCCCCGGCCATTGGCAGCGCATCTACAGCACCACAGACATCGGGGCTCCGGGCTTTCCCTGACGAACAGGGCTTCGACGTTTACCACCAGCTGCACCTGGGCGCCCACTCCAAAAACACCCCGAAAAATCACGAACGTCGGACGATTGCTCCCACACCGTAAGTGCCAGCCAGTCAAGCTCTTGCTGCTGCTCCCCGGCCATTGGCAGTGCATCTACAGCACCACAGACATCGGGGCTCTGGGCTTTCCCTGACGAACAGGGCTTCGACGTTTACCACCAGCTGCACCTGGGCGCCCACTCCAAAAAAACCCGAAAAATCACGAATGTGGGACGATTGCTCCCACACCGAAAGTGCCAGCCAGTCAAGATCTTGCTGCTCCTCCCCGGCCATTGGCAGCGCATCTACAGCACCACAGACATCGGGGCTCCGGGCTTTCCCTGACGAACAGGGCTTCGACGTTTACCACCAGCTGCACCTGGGCGCCCACTAAAAAAAAACCCAAAAAATCACGAACGTCGGACGATTGCTCCCACACCGAAAGTGCCAGCAACTCAAGCTCTTGCTGCTCCTCACCGGCCATTGGCAGCGCATCTACAGCACCACAGACATCGGGGCTCCGGGCTTTCCCTGACGAACAGGGCTTCGACGTTTACCACCAGCTTGACCTGGGCACCCACTCCAAAAAAACCGAAAAATCACGAACGTTGGATGATTGCTCCCACACCGAAAGTGCCAGCCAGTCAAGCTCTTGCTTCTGCTCCCCAGCCATTGGCAGTGCATCTACAGCACCACAGACATCGGGGCTCCGGGCTTTCCCTGACGAACAGGGCTTCGACGTTTACCACCACCTGCACCTGGGCGCCCATTGGAGAAAAAGCCAAGAAAAATCACGAACGTTGGACGTTTGCTCCCACACCGAAAGAGCCAGCAACTCAAGCTCTTGCTACTCCTCACCGGCCATTGGCAGCACATCTACAGCACCACAGACATCGGGGCTCTGGGCTTTCCCTGACGAACAGGGCTTCGACGTTTACCACCACCTGCAATGGTCGCACACTCCAAAAAAAACCGAAAAATCACGAACGTCGGACGATTGCTCCCACACCGAAAGTGCCAGCCACTCAAGCTCTTGCTGCTCCTCACCGGCCATTGGCAGCGCATCTACAGCACCACAGACATCAGGGCTTTCCCTGACGAACAGGGCTTCGACGTTTACCACCAGCTGCACCTCGGCGCCCACTGGAAAGAAACCCATGAAAAATCACGAACGTCGGACGATTGCTCCCACACCGAAAATGCCAGCAACTCAAGCTCTTGCTGCTCCTCACAGGCCATTGGCAGCGCATCTACAGCACCACAGACATCGGGGCTCCGGGCTTTCCCTGACGAATCGGGCTTCGATGTTTACCACCAGCTGCACCTGGGCACCCACTCCAAAAAAACCTGAAAAATCACGAACGTCAGACGATTGCTCCCACACCGAAAGTGCCAGCCAGTCAAGCTCTTGCTGCTCGTCCCCGGCCATTGGCAGCGCATCTACAGCACCACAGACATCGGGGCTCCGGGCTTTCCCTGACGAACAGGTCTTCGACGTTTACCACCACCTGCACCTGGGCGCCCATTGGAAAAAAACCCAAGAAAAATCACGAACGTTGGACGATTGCTCCCACACCGAAAGTGCCAGCCAGTCAAGCTCTTGCTGCTCATCACCGGCCATTGGCAGCGCATCTACAGCACCACAGACATCGGGGCTCCGGGCTTTCCCTGACGAACAGGGCTTCGACGTTTACCACCAGCTGCACCTGGTCGCCCACTCCAAAAAAACCCCGAAAAACCACGAACATCGGACGATTGCTCCCACACCGAAAATGCCAGCAACTCAAGCTCTTGCTGCTCCTCACTGGCCATTGGCAGCGCATCTACAGCACCACAGACATCGGGGCTCCGGGCTTTCCCTGACGAACAGGGCTTCGACGTTTACCACCAGCTGCACCTGGGCGCCCATTGGAAAAAAACCCAAGAAAAATCACGAACGTTGGACGATTGCTCCCACACCGAAAATGCCAGCAACTCAAGCTCTTGCTGCTCATCACCGGCCATTGGCAGCGCATCTACAGCACCACAGACATCGGGGCTCCGGGCTTTCCCTGACGAATCGGGCTTCGACGTTTACCACCAGCTGCACCTGGGTACCCACTCCAAAAAAACCCGAAAAATCACGAAAGTCGGACGATTGCTCCCACTCCGAAAGTGCCAGCCAGTCAAGCTCTTGCTGCTCCTCCCCGGCCATTGGCAGCGCATCTACAGCACCACAGACATCGGGGCTCCGGGCTTTCCCTGACGAACAGGTCTTCGACGTTTACCACCACCTGCACCTGGGCGCCCATTGGAAAAAAACCCAAGAAAAATCACGAACGTTGGACGATTGCTCCCACACCGAAAGTGCCAGCCAGTCAAGCTCTTGCTGCTCATCACCGGGCATTGGTAGCCCATCTACAGCACCACAGACATCGGGGCTCCGGGCTTTCCCTGACGAACAGGGCTTCGACGTTTACCACCAGCTGCACCTGGGGAGCCCACTGAAAAAAACCCCAATAAATCATGAACGTCGGACGATTGCTCCCACACCAAAAGTGCCAGCCAGTCAAGCTCTTGCTGCTCCTCCCTGGCCATTGGCAGCGCATCTACAGCACCACAGACATCAGGGCTCCGGGCTTTCCCTGACGAACAGGGCTTCGATGTTTACCACCACCTGCACCTGGGCGCCCATTGGAAAAAAACCCAAGAAAAATCACGAACGTTGGACGATTGCTCCCACACCGAAAGTACCAGCCAGTCAAGCTCCTGCTGCTCATCACCGGCCATTGGCAGCGCATCTACAGCACCACAGACATCGGGGCTCCGGGCTTTCCCTGACGAACAGGGCTTCGAAGTTTACCACCAGCTGCACCTGGTCGCCCACTCCAAAAAAACCCCGAAAAACCACGAACATCGGACGATTGCTCCCACACCGAAAGTGCCAGCCAGTCAATCTCTTGCTGCTCCTCACTGGCCATTGGCAGCGCATCTACAGCACCACAGACATCGGGGCTCCGGGCTTTCCCTGACGAACAGGGCTTCGACGTTTACCACCATCTGCACCTGGACACCCATTGGAAAAAACCAAAGAAAAATCACGAACGTTGGACGATTGCTCCCACACCGAAAATGCCAGCAACTCAAGCTCTTGCTGCTCCTCACCGGCCATTGGCAGCGCATCTACAGCACCACAGACATCGGGGCTCTGGGCTTTCCCTGACGAACAGGGCTTCGACGTTTACCACCACCTGCACCTGGGCGCCCACTCCAAAAAAACCAGAAAAATCACGAACGTCGGACGATTGCTCCCACACCGAAAATGCTAGCCAGTCAAGCTCCTGCTGCTCCTCACTGGCCATTGGCAGCGCATCTACAGCACCACAGACATCGGGGCTCCGGGCTTTCCCTGACGAACAGGGCTTCGACGTTTACCACCAGCTGCACCTGGGGGTCCCACTGAAAAAAACCCAAGAAAAATCACGAACGTCGGACGATTGCTCCCACACTGAAAGTGCCAGCCAGTCAAGCACTTGCTGCTCGTCCCCGGCCATTGGCAGCGCATCTACAGCACCACAGACATCGGGGCTCCGGGCTTTCCCTGACGAACAGGGCTTCGACGTTTACCACCAGCTGCACCTGGGCGCCCACTCCAGAAACACCCCGAAAAATCACGAAGATCGGACGATTGCTCCCACACCGTAAGTGCCAGCCAGTCAAGCTCTTGCTGCTGCTCCCCGGCCATTGGCAGTGCATCTACAGCACCACAGACATCGGGGCTCCGGGCATTCCCTGACGAACAGGGCTTCGACGTTTACCACCAGCTGCACCTGGGCGCCCACTCCAAAAAAACCCGAAAAATCACGAATGTCGGACGATTGCTCCCACTCCGAAAGTGCCAGCCAGTCAAGCTCTTGCTGCTCCTCACCGGCCATTGGCAGCGCATCTACAGCACCACAGGCATCGGGGCTCCGGGCTTTCCCTGACGAACAGGGCTTCGACATTTACCACCACCTGCACCTGGGCGCCCATTGGAAAACAACCCAAGAAAAATCACGAACGTTGGACGATTGCTCCCACACCGAAAATGCCAGCAACTCAAGCTCTTGCTGCTCATCACCGGCCATTGGCAGCGCATCTACAGCACCACAGACATCGGGGCTCCGGGCTTTCCCTGATGAATCGGGCTTCGACGTTTACCACCAGCTGCACCTGGGCACCCACTCCAAAAAAACCCGAAAAATCACGAAAGTCGGACGATTGCTCCCACTCCGAAAGTGCCAGCCAGTCAAGCTCTTGCTGCTCCTCCCCGGCCATTGGCAGCGCATCTACAGCACCACAGACATCGGGGCTTTGGGCTTTCCCTGACGAACAGGTCTTCGACGTTTACCACCACCTGCACCTGGGCGCCCATTGGAAAAAAACCCAAGAAAAATCACGAACGTTGGACGATTGCTCCCACACCGAAAGTGCCAGCCAGTCAAGCTCTTGCTGCTCATCTCCGGGCATTGGCAGCGCATCTACAGCACCACAGACATCGGGGCTCCGGGCTTTCCCTGACGAACAGGGCTTCGACGTTTACCACCAGCTGCACCTGGGGAGCCCACTGAAAAAAACCCCGAAAATCATGAACGTCGGACGATTGCTCCCACACCAAAAGTGCCAGCCAGTCAAGCTCTTGCTGCTCCTCCCTGGCCATTGGCAGCGCATCTACAGCACCACAGACATCAGGGCTCCGGGCTTTCCCTGACGAACAGGGCTTCGATGTTTACCACCAGCTGCACCTGGGCACCCACACCAAAAAAACCCGAAAAATCACGAACGTCTGACGATTGCTCCCACACAAAAAGTGTCAGCCAGTCAAGCTCCTGCTGCTCCTCAGCGGCCATTGGCAGCGCATCTACAGCACCACAGACATCGGGGCTCCGGGCTTTCCCTGACGAACAGGGCTTCGACGTTTACCACCACCTGCACCTGGGCGCCCATTGGAAAAAAACCCAAGAAAAATCACGAACGTTGGACGATTGCTCCCACACAAAAAGTGCCAGCCAGTCAAGCTCTTGCTGCTCATCACCGGCCATTGGTAGCCCATCTACAGCACCACAGACATCGGGGCTCCGGGCTTTCCCTGACGAACAGGGCTTCGACGTTTACCACCAGCTGCACCTGGGGAGCCCACTGAAAAAAACCCCGAAAATCATGAACGTCGGACGATTGCTCCCACACCAAAAGTGCCAGCCAGTCAAGCTCTTGCTGCTCCTCCCTGGCCATTGGCAGCGCATCGACAGCACCACAGGCATCGGGGCTCCGGGCTTTCCCTGACGAACAGGGCTTCGACGTTTACCACCAGCTGCACCTGCGGGGCCCACTGAAAAATACCCTGAAAAATCATGAAGGTCGGACGATTGCTCCCACACCGAAAGTGCCAGCCAGTCAAGCTCTTGCTGCTGCTCCCCAGCCAATGGCAGCGCATCTACAGCACCACAGACACTGGGGCTCCGGGCTTTCCCTGACGAACAGGGCTTCGACGTTTACCACCACCTGCACCTGGGCACCCATTGGAAAAAAACCCAAGAAAAATCACGAACGTTGGACGATTGCTCCCACACCGAAAATGCCAGCAACTCAAGCTCTTGCTGCTCCTCACTGGCCATTGGCAGCGCATCTACAGCACCACAGACATCGGGGCTCTGGGCTTTCCCTGACGAACAGGGCTTCGACGTTTACCACCACCTGCACCTGGGTGCCCACTCCAAAAAAACCAGAAAAATCACGAACGTCGGACGATTGCTCCCACACCAAAAATGCTAGCCAGTCAAGCTCCTGCTGCTCCTCACTGGCCATTGGCAGCGCATCTACAGCACCACAGACATCGGGGCTCCGGGCTTTCCCTGACGAACAGGGCTTCGACGTTTACCACCAGCTGCACCTGGGCGCCCACTCCAAAAAACCCGAAAAATCACGAATGTCGGACGATTGCTCCCACTCCGAAAGTGCCAGCCAGTCAAGCTCTTGCTGCTCCTCAGCGGCCATGGGCAGCGCATCAACAGCACCACAGACATCAAGGCTCTGGGCTTTCCCTGACGAACAGGGCTTTGACGTTTACCACCAGCTGCGCCTGGGCGCCCACTAAAGAAAACCCCGAAAAATCATGAACGTCGGACGATTGCTCCCACACCAAAAGTGCCAGCCAGTCAAGCTCTTGCTGCTCCTCCCTGGCCATTGGCAGCGCATCTACAGCACCACAGGCATCGGGGCTCCGGGCTTTCCCTGACGAACAGGGCTTCGACGTTTACCACCAGCTGCACCTGCGGGGCCCACTGAAACATACCCTGAAAAATCATGAAGGTCGGACGATTGATCCCACACCAAAAGTGCCAGCCAGTCAAGCTCTTGCTGCTCATCACCGATCCTTGGCAGCGCATCTACAGCACCACAGACATCGGGGCTCCTGGCTTTCCCTGACGAACAGGTCTTCGACATTTACCACCAGCTGCACCTGGGCGCCCACTCCAAAAAAACTCCGAAACATCACGAACGTCGGACGATTGCTCCCACACCGAAAGTGCCAGCCAGTCAAGCTCTTGCTGCTCATCTCCGGCCATTGGCAGCGCATCTACAGCACCACAGACATGGGGGCTCCGGGCTTTCCCTGAAAAACATGGCTTCGACATTTACCACCAGCTGCACCTGGGCGCCCATTGGAAAAAAACCCAAGAAAAATCACGAACGTTGGACGATTGCTCCCGCACCGAAAGTGCCAGCCAGTCAAGCTCTTGCTGCTCATCTCCGGGCATTGGCAGCGCATCTACAGCACCACAGACATCGGGGCTCCGGGCTTTCCCTGACGAACAGGGCTTCGACGTTTACCACCAGCTGCACCTGGGGAGCGCACTGAAAAAAACCCCGAAAATCATGAACGTCGGACGATTGCTCCCACACCAAAAGTGCCAGCCAGTCAAGCTCTTGCTGCTCCTCCCTGGCCATTGGCAGCGCATCTACAGCACCACAGACATCAGGGCTCCGGGCTTTCCCTGACGAACAGGGCTTCGATGTTTACCACCAGCTGCACCTGGGCACCCACTCCAAAAAAAACCCGAAAAATCACGAACGTCTGACGATTGCTCCCACACAAAAAGTGTCAGCCAGTCAAGCTCCTGCTGCTCCTCAGCGGCCATTGGCAGCGCATCTACAGCACCACAGACATCGGGGCTCCGGGCTTTCCCTGACGAACAGGGCTTCGACGTTTACCACCACCTGCACCTGGGCGCCCATTGGAAAAAAACCCAAGAAAAATCACGAACGTTGGACGATTGCTCCCACACAAAAAGTGCCAGCCAGTCAAGCTCTTGCTGCTCCTCCCTGGCCATTGGCAGCGCATCGACAGCACCACAGGCATCGGGGCTCCGGGCTTTCCCTGACGAACAGGGCTTCAACGTTTACCACCAGCTGCACCTGCGGGGCCCACTGAAAAATACCCTGAAAAATCATGAAGGTCGGACGATTGCTCCCACACCGAAAGTGCCAGCCAGTCAAGCTCTTGCTGCTGCTCCCCGGCCAATGGCAGCGCATCTACAGCACCACAGACACTGGGGCTCCGGGCTTTCCCTGACGAACAGGGCTTCGACGTTTACCACCACCTGCACCTGGGCACCCATTGGAAAAAAACCCAAGAAACATCACGAACGTCGGACGATTGCTCCCACACCGAAAATGCCAGCAACTCAAGCTCTTGCTGCTCCTCCCCGTCCATTGGCAGCACATCTACAGCACCACAGACATCGGAGTTCCGGGCTTTCCCTGACGAACAGGGCTTCGACGTTTACCACCAGCTGCACCTAGGCGCCCACTCCAAAAAAACCCGAAAAATCACGAACGTCGGATGATTGCTCCCACACAAAAAGTGCCAGCCAGTCAAGCTCTTGCTGCTCTTCCCCGGCCATTGTCAGCGCATCTACAGCACCACAGACATCGGGGATCCGGGCTTTCCCTGACGAACAGGGCTTCGACGTTTACCACCAGCTGCACTTGGGCGCCCACTGAAAAAAAAACTGAAAAATCACAAACGTCGGACGATTGCTCCCACACCGAAAGTGCCAGCCAGTCAAGCTCTTGCTGCTCATCTCCGGGCATTGGCAGCGCATCTACAGCACCACAGACATCGGGGCTCCGGGCTTTCCCTGACGAACAGGGCTTCGACGTTTACCACCAGCTGCACCTGGGCGCACACTCCAAAAAAACCCGAAAAATCACGAACGTCGGACGATTGCTCCCACACCGAAAGTGCCAGCCACTCAAGCTCTTGCTGCTCCTCACTGGCCATTGGCAGCGCATCTACAGCACCACAGACATCGGGGCTCTGGGCTTTCCCTGACGAACAGGGCTTCGACGTTTACCACCACCTGCACCTGGTCGCACACTCCAAAAAAACCCGAAAAATCACGAACGTCGGACGATTGCTCCCACACCGAAAGTGCCAGCCACTCAAGCTCTTGCTGCTCCTCACCGGCCATTGGCAGCGCATCTACAGCACCACAGACATCGGGGCTTTCCCTGACGAACAGGGCTTCGACGTTTACCACCAGCTGCACCTCGGCGCCCACTGGAAAGAAACCCAAGAAAAATCACGAACGTTGGACGATTGCTCCCACACCGAAAATGCCAGCAACTCAAGCTCTTGCTGCTCATCACCGGCCATTGGCAGCGCATCTACAGCACCACAGACATCGGGGCTCCGGGCTTTCCCTGACGAATCGGGCTTCGACGTTTACCACCAGCTGCACCTGGGCACCCACTCCAAAAAAACCCGAAAAATCACGAACGTCTGACGATTGCTCCCACACAAAAAGTGTCAGCCAGTCAAGCTCCTGCTGCTCCTCAGCGGCCATTGGCAGCGCATCTACAGCACCACAGACATCGGGGCTCCGGGCTTTCCCTGACGAACAGGTCTTCGACATTTACCACCAGCTGCACCTGGTCGCCCACTGCAAAAAAACCCCGAAAAAACACGAACATCGGACGATTGCTCCCACACCGAAAGTGCCAGCAACTCAAGCTGTTGCTGCTCCTCACCGGCCATTGGGAGCGCATCTACAGCACCACAGACATCGGGGCTCCGGGCTTTCCCTGACGAACAGGGCTTCGACGTTTACCACCATCTGCACCTGGACACCCATTGGAAAAAACCCAAGAAAAATCACGAACGTTGGACGATTGCTCCCACACCGAAAATGCCAGCAACTCAAGCTCTTGCTGCTCCTCACTGGCCATTGGCAGCGCATCTACAGCACCACAGACATCGGGGCTCCGGGCTTTCCCTGACGAACAGGGCTTCGACGTTTACCACCAGCTGCACCTGGGGGGCCAACTGAAAAAAACCCAAGAAAAATCACGAACGTCGGACGATTGCTCCCACACTGAAACTGCCAGCCAGTCAAGCACTTGCTGCTCCTCCCCGGCCATTGGCAGCGCATCTACAGCACCACAGACATCGGGGCTCCGGGCTTTCCCTGACGAACAGGGCTTCGACGTTTACCACCAGCTGCACCTGGGCGCCCACTCCAAAAACACCCCGAAAAATGACGAAGATCGGACGATTGCTCCCACACCGTAAGTGCCAGCCAGTCAAGCTCTTGCTGCTGCTCCCCGGCCATTGGCAGTGCATCTACAGCACCACAGACATCGGGGCTCTGGGCTTTCCCTGACGAACAGGGCTTCGACGTTTACCACCAGCTGCACCTGGGCGCCCACTAAAAAAAAACCCAAAAAATCACGAACGTCGGACGATTGCTCCCACACCGAAAGTGCCAGCAACTCAAGCTCTTGCTGCTCCTCACCGGCCATTGGCAGCGCATCTACAGCACCACAGACATCGGGGCTCCGGGCTTTCCCTGACGAACAGGGCTTCGACGTTTACCACCAGCTTGACCTGGGCACCCACTCCAAAAAAACCGAAAAATCACGAACGTTGGATGATTGCTCCCACACCGAAAGTGCCAGCCAGTCAAGCTCTTGCTTCTGCTCCCCAGCCATTGGCAGTGCATCTACAGCACCACAGACATCGGGGCTCCGGGCTTTCCCTGACGAACAGGGCTTCGACGTTTACCACCACCTGCACCTGGGCGCCCATTGGAGAAAAAGCCAAGAAAAATCACGAACGTTGGACGTTTGCTCCCACACCGAAAGAGCCAGCAACTCAAGCTCTTGCTACTCCTCACCGGCCATTGGCAGCGCATCTACAGCACCACAGACATCGGGGCTCTGGGCTTTCCCTGACGAACAGGGCTTCGACGTTTACCACCACCTGCAATGGTCGCACACTCCAAAAAAAACCGAAAAATCACGAACGTCGGACGATTGCTCCCACACCGAAAGTGCCAGCCAGTCAATCTCTTGCTGCTCCTCACCGGCCATTGGCAGCGCATCTACAGCACCACAGACATCGGGGCTCCGGGCTTTCCCTGACGAACAGGGCTTCGACGTTTACCACCATCTGCACCTGGACACCCATTGGAAAAAACCAAAGAAAAATCACGAACGCTGGACGATTGCTCCCACACCGAAAATGCCAGCAACTCAAGCTCTTGCTGCTCATCACCGGCCATTGGCAGCGCATCTACAGCACCACAGACATCGGGGCTCTGGGCTTTCCCTGACGAACAGGGCTTCGACGTTTACCACCACCTGCACCTGGGCGCCCACTCCAAAAAAACCAGAAAAATCACGAACGTCGGACGATTGCTCCCACACCGAAAATGCTAGCCAGTCAAGCTCCTGCTGCTCCTCACTGGCCATTGGCAGCGCATCTACAGCACCACAGACATCGGGGCTCCGGGCTTTCCCTGACGAACAGGGCTTCGACGTTTACCACCAGCTGCACCTGGGGGTCCCACTGAAAAAAACCCAAGAAAAATCACGAACGTCGGACGATTGCTCCCACACTGAAAGGGCCAGCCAGTCAAGCACTTGCTGCTCCTCCCCGGCCATTGGCAGCGCATCTACAGCACCACAGACATCGGGGCTCCGGGCTTTCCCTGACGAACAGGGCTTCGACGTTTACCACCAGCTGCGCCTGGGCGCCCACTCCAAAAACACCCCGAAAAATCACGAAGATCGGACGATTGCTCCCACACCGTAAGTGCCAGCCAGTCAAGCTCTTGCTGCTGCTCCCCGGCTATTGGAAATGCATCTACAGCACCACAGACATCGGGGCTCCGGGCTTTCCCTGACGAACAGGGCTTCGACGTTTACCACCAGCTGCACCTGGGCGCCCACTCCAAAAAAACCCGAAAAATCACGAATGTCGGACGATTGCTCCCACACCGAAAGTGCCAGCCAGTCAAGATCTTGCTGCTCCTCCCCGGCCATTGGCAGTGCATCTACAGCACCACAGACATCGGGGCTCCGGGCTTTTCCTGACGAACAGGGCTTCGACGTTTACCACCACCTGCACCTGGGCGCCCATTGGAGAAAAAGCCAAGAAAAATCACGAACGTTGGACGTTTGCTCCCACACCGAAAGAGCCAGCAACTCAAGCTCTTGCTGCTCCTCACTGGCCATTGGCAGCGCATCTACAGCACCACAGACATCGGGGCTCTGGGCTTTCCCTGACGAACAGGGCTTCGACGTTTACCACCACCTGCACCTGGTCGCACACTCCAAAAAAACCCGAAAAATCACGAACGTCGGACGATTGCTCCCACACCGAAAGTGCCAGCCACTCAAGCTCTTGCTGCTCCTCACCGGCCATTGGCAGCGCATCTACAGCACCACAGACATCGGGGCTTTCCCTGACGAACAGGGCTTCGACGTTTACCACCAGCTGCACCTCGGCGCCCACTGGAAAGAAACCCAAGAAAAATCACGAACGTTGGACGATTGCTCCCACACCGAAAATGCCAGCAACTCAAGCTCTTGCTGCTCATCACTGGCCATTGGCAGCGCATCTACAGCACCACAGACATCGGGGCTCCGGGCTTTCCCTGACGAATCGGGCTTCGACGTTTACCACCAGCTGCACCTGGGCACCCACTCCAAAAAAACCCGAAAAATCACGAACGTCTGACGATTGCTCCCACACAAAAAGTGTCAGCCAGTCAAGCTCCTGCTGCTCCTCAGCGGCCATTGGCAGCGCATCTACAGCACCACAGACATCGGGGCTCCGGGCTTTCCCTGACGAACAGGTCTTCGACATTTACCACCAGCTGCACCTGGTCGCCCACTGCAAAAAAACCCCGAAAAAACACGAACATCGGACGATTGCTCCCACACCGAAAGTGCCAGCAACTCAAGCTGTTGCTGCTCCTCACCGGCCATTGGCAGCGCATCTACAGCACCACAGACATCGGGGCTCCGGGCTTTCCCTGACGAACAGGGCTTCGACGTTTACCACCATCTGCACCTGGACACCCATTGGAAAAAACCCAAGAAAAATCACGAACGTTGGACGATTGCTCCCACACCGAAAATGCCAGCAACTCAAGCTCTTGCTGCTCCTCACTGGCCATTGGCAGCGCATCTACAGCACCACAGACATCGGGGCTCCGGGCTTTCCCTGACGAACAGGGCTTCGACGTTTACCACCAGCTGCACCTGGGGGGCCAACTGAAAAAAACCCAAGAAAAATCACGAACGTCGGACCATTGCTCCCACACTGAAACTGCCAGCCAGTCAAGCACTTGCTGCTCCTCCCCGGCCATTGGCAGCGCATCTACAGCACCACAGACATCGGGGCTCCGGGCTTTCCCTGACGAACAGGGCTTCGACGTTTACCACCAGCTGCACCTGGGCGCCCACTCCAAAAACACCCCGAAAAATCACGAAGATCGGACGATTGCTCCCACACCGTAAGTGCCAGCCAGTCAAGCTCTTGCTGCTGCTCCCCGGCCATTGGCAGTGCATCTACAGCACCACAGACATCGGGGCTCTGGGCTTTCCCTGACGAACAGGGCTTCGACGTTTACCACCAGCTGCACCTGGGCGCCCACTCCAAAAAAACCCGAAAAATCACGAATGTGGGACGATTGCTCCCACACCGAAAGTGCCAGCCAGTCAAGATCTTGCTGCTCCTCCCCGGCCATTGGCAGCGCATCTACAGCACCACAGACATCGGGGCTCCGGGCTTTCCCTGACGAACAGGGCTTCGACGTTTACCACCAGCTGCACCTGGGCGCCCACTAAAAAAAAACCCAAAAAATCACGAACGTCGGACGATTGCTCCCACACCGAAAGTGCCAGCAACTCAAGCTCTTGCTGCTCCTCACCGGCCATTGGCAGCGCATCTACAGCACCACAGACATCGGGGCTCCGGGCTTTCCCTGACGAACAGGGCTTCGACGTTTACCACCAGCTTGACCTGGGCACCCACTCCAAAAAAACCGAAAAATCACGAACGTCGGACGATTGCTCCCACACCGAAAGTGCCAGCCAGTCAATCTCTTGCTTCTGCTCCCCAGCCATTGGCAGTGCATCTACAGCACCACAGACATCGGGGCTCCGGGCTTTCCCTGACGAACAGGGCTTCGACGTTTACCACCACCTGCACCTGGGCGCCCATTGGAGAAAAAGCCAAGAAAAATCACGAACGTTGGACGTTTGCTCCCACACCGAAAGAGCCAGCAACTCAAGCTCTTGCTACTCCTCACCGGCCATTGGCAGCGCATCTACAGCACCACAGACATCGGGGCTCTGGGCTTTCCCTGACGAACAGGGCTTCGACGTTTACCACCACCTGCAATGGTCGCACACTCCAAAAAAAACCGAAAAATCACGAACGTCGGACGATTGCTCCCACACCGAAAGTGCCAGCCACTCAAGCTCTTGCTGCTCCTCACCGGCCATTGGCAGCGCATCTACAGCACCACAGACATCGGGGCTTTCCCTGACGAACAGGGCTTCGACGTTTACCACCAGCTGCACCTCGGCGCCCACTGGAAAGAAACCCATGAAAAATCACGAACGTCGGACGATTGCTCCCACTCCGAAAATGCCAGCAACTCAAGCTCTTGCTGCTCCTCACCGGCCATTGGCAGCGCATCTACAGCACCACAGACATCGGGGCTCCGGGCTTTCCCTGACGAACAGGGCTTCGAAGTTTACCACCAGCTGCACCTGGTCGCCCACTCCAAAAAAACCCCGAAAAACCACGAACATCGGACGATTGCTCCCACACCGAAAGTGCCAGCCAGTCAATCTCTTGCTGCTCCTCACCGGCCATTGGCAGCGCATCTACAGCACCACAGACATCGGGGCTCCGGGCTTTCCCTGACGAACAGGGCTTCGACGTTTACCACCATCTGCACCTGGACACCCATTGGAAAAAACCAAAGAAAAATCACGAACGTTGGACGATTGCTCCCACACCGAAAGTGCCAGCCACTCAAGCTCTTGCTGCTCCTCACCGGCCATTGGCAGCGCATCTACAGCACCACAGACATCGGGGCTTTCCCTGACGAACAGGGCTTCGACGTTTACCACCAGCTGCACCTCGGCGCCCACTGGAAAGAAACCCATGAAAAATCACGAACGTCGGACGATTGCTCCCACTCCGAAAATGCCAGCAACTCAAGCTCTTGCTGCTCCTCACCGGCCATTGGCAGCGCATCTACAGCACCACAGACATCGGGGCTTTCCCTGACGAACAGGGCTTCGACGTTTACCACCAGCTGCACCTGGGCGCCCATTGGAAAAAAACCCAAGAAAAATCACGAACGTTGGACGATTGCTCCCACACCGAAAATGCCAGCAACTCAAGCTCTTGCTGCTCATCACCGGCCATTGGCAGCGCATCTACAGCACCACAGACATCGGGGCTCCGGGCTTTCCCTGACGAATCGGGCTTCGACGTTTACCACCAGCTGCACCTGGGTACCCTCTCCAAAAAAACCCGAAAAATCACGAAAGTCGGACGATTGCTCCCACTCCGAAAGTGCCAGCCAGTCAAGCTCTTGCTGCTCCTCCCCGGCCATTGGCAGCGCATCTACAGCACCACAGACATCGAGGCTCCGGGCTTTCCCTGACGAACAGGTCTTCGACGTTTACCACCACCTGCACCTGGGCGCCCATTGGAAAAAAACCCAAGAAAAATCACGAACGTTGGACGATTGCTCCCACACCGAAAGTGCCAGCCAGTCAAGCTCTTGCTGCTCATCACCGGGCATTGGTAGCCCATCTACAGCACCACAGACATCGGGGCTCCGGGCTTTCCCTGACGAACAGGGCTTCGACGTTTACCACCAGCTGCACCTGGGGAGCCCACTGAAAAAAACCCCAATAAATCATGAACGTCGGACGATTGCTCCCACACCAAAAGTGCCAGCCAGTCAAGCTCTTGCTGCTCCTCCCTGGCCATTGGCAGCGCATCTACAGCACCACAGACATCAGGGCTCCGGGCTTTCCCTGACGAACAGGGCTTCGATGTTTACCACCACCTGCACCTGGGCGCCCATTGGAAAAAAACCCAAGAAAAATCACGAACGTTGGACGATTGCTCCCACACCGAAAGTGCCAGCCAGTCAAGCTCCTGCTGCTCATCACCGGCCATTGGCAGCGCATCTACAGCACCACAGACATCGGGGCTCCGGGCTTTCCCTGACGAACAGGGCTTCGAAGTTTACCACCAGCTGCACCTGGTCGCCCACTCCAAAAAAACCCCGAAAAACCACGAACATCGGACGATTGCTCCCACACCGAAAGTGCCAACCAGTCAATCTCTTGCTGCTCCTCACCGGCCATTGGCAGCGCATCTACAGCACCACAGACATCGGGGCTCCGGGCTTTCCCTGACGAACAGGGCTTCGACGTTTACCACCATCTGCACCTGGACACCCATTGGAAAAAACCAAAGAAAAATCACGAACGTTGGACGATTGCTCCCACACCGAAAATGCCAGCAACTCAAGCTCTTGCTGCTCCTCACCGGCCATTGGCAGCGCATCTACAGCACCACAGACATCGGGGCTCTGGGCTTTCCCTGACGAACAGGGCTTCGACGTTTACCACCACCTGCACCTGGGCGCCCACTCCAAAAAAACCAGAAAAATCACGAACGTCGGACGATTGCTCCCACACCGAAAATGCTAGCCAGTCAAGCTCCTGCTGCTCCTCACTGGCCATTGGCAGCGCATCTACAGCACCACAGACATCGGGGCTCCGGGCTTTCCCTGACGAACAGGGCTTCGACGTTTACCACCAGCTGCACCTGGGGGTCCCACTGAAAAAAACCCAAGAAAAATCACGAACGTCGGACGATTGCTCCCACACTGAAAGGGCCAGCCAGTCAAGCACTTGCTGCTCCTCCCCGGCCATTGGCAGCGCATCTACAGCACCACAGACATCGGGGCTCCGGGCTTTCCCTGACGAACAGGGCTTCGACGTTTACCACCAGCTGCGCCTGGGCGCCCACTCCAAAAACACCCCGAAAAATCACGAAGATCGGACGATTGCTCCCACACCGTAAGTGCCAGCCAGTCAAGCTCTTGCTGCTGCTCCCCGGCTATTGGAAATGCATCTACAGCACCACAGATATCGGGGCTCCGGGCTTTCCCTGACGAACAGGGCTTCGACGTTTACCACCAGCTGCACCTGGGCGCCCACTCCAAAAAAACCCGAAAAATCACGAATGTCGGACGATTGCTCCCACACCGAAAGTGCCAGCCAGTCAAGATCTTGCTGCTCCTCCCCGGCCATTGGCAGTGCATCTACAGCACCACAGACATCGGGGCTCCGGGCTTTTCCTGACGAACAGGGCTTCGACGTTTACCACCACCTGCACCTGGGCGCCCATTGGAGAAAAAGCCAAGAAAAATCACGAACGTTGGACGTTTGCTCCCACACCGAAAGAGCCAGCAACTCAAGCTCTTGCTGCTCCTCACCGGCCATTGGCAGCGCATCTACAGCACCACAGACATCGGGGCTCTGGGCTTTCCCTGACGAACAGGGCTTCGACGTTTACCACCACCTGCAATGGTCGCACACTCCAAAAAAATCCGAAAAATCACCAACGTCGGACGATTGCTCCCACACCGAAAGTGCCAGCCACTCAAGCTCTTGCTGCTCCTCCCCGGCCATTGGCAGCGCATCTACAGCACCACAGACATCGGGGCTTTCCCTGACGAACAGGGCTTCGACGTTTACCACCAGCTGCACCTCGGCGCCCACTGGAAAGAAACCCATGAAAAATCACGAACGTTGGACGATTGCTCCCACACCGAAAATGCCAGCAACTCAAGCTCTTGCTACTCCTCACCGGCCATTGGCAGCGCATCTACAGCACCACAGACATCGGGGCTCCGGGCTTTCCCTGACGAACAGGGCTTCGATGTTTACCACCTCCTGCACCTCGGCACCCATTGGAAAAAAAACCCAAGAAAAATCATGAACGTTGGACGATTGCTCCCACACAAAAAGTGCCAGCCAGTCAAGCTCCTGCTGCTCCTCCCCGGCCATTGGCAGCGCATCTACAGCACCACAGACATCGGGGCTCCGGGCTTTCCCTGACGAACAGGGCTTCGACGTTTACCACCAGCTGCACCTGGGCGCCCACTCCAAAAAAACCCCGAAAAATCACGAACATCGGACGATTGCTCCCACACCGAAAGTGCCAGCCAGTCAAGCTCCTGCTGCTCCTCCCCGGCCATTGGCAGCGCATCTACAGCACCACAGACATCAGGGCTCCGGGCTTTCCCTGACGAACAGGGCTTCGACGTTTACCACCAGCTGCACCTGGGCGCTCACTCCAAAAAACCCCCAAAAAATCACGAACGTCGGACGATTGCTCCCACACAAAAAGTGCCAGCCAGTCAAGATCCTGCTGCTCCTCACCGGCCATTGGCAGTGCATCTACAGCACCACAGACATCGGCGCTCCGGGCTTTCCCTGTCGAACAGGGCTTCGACGTTTACCACCAGCTGCGCCTGGGCGCCCACTAAAAAAAAAACCCAAAAAATCACGAACGTTGGACGATTGCTCCCACACCGAAAGTGCCAGCAACTCAAGCTCTTGCTGCTCCACCCCGGCCATTGGCAGCGCATCTACAGCACCACAGAGGTCGGGGCTCCGGGCTTTCCATGACGAACAGGGCTCCGACGTTTACCACCAGCTGGACCTGGGCGCCAACTCCAAAAAAAATTGAAAAATCACGAACGTTGGACGATTGCTCCCACACAAAAAGTGCCAGCCAGTCAAGCTCCTGCTGCTCCTCCCCGGTCGTTGGCAGCGCATCTACAGCACCACAGACATCGGGGCTCCGGGCTTTCCCTGACGAACAGGGCTTCGACGTTTACCACCACCTGCACCTCGGCACCCATTGGAAAAAAACCCAAGAAAAATCATGAACGTTGGACGATTGCTCCCACACCGAAAGTGCCAGCCAGTCAAGCTCCTACTGCTCCTCAGCGGCCATTGGCAGCGCATCTACAGCACCACAGACATCGGGGCTCCGGGCTTTCCCTGACGAACAGGGCTTCGACGTTTACCACCAGCTGCACCTGGGGGGCCCACTCGAAAAAACCCGAAAAATCAAGAACGTCGGTCGATTGCTCCCACACAAAAAGTGCCAGCCAGTCAAGCTCCTGCTGCTCCTCCCCGGCCATTGGCAACGCATCTACAGCACCACAGACATCGGGGCTCCGGGCTTTCCCTGACGAACAGGGCTTCGACGTTTACCACCAGCTGCACCTGGGCGCCCATTGGAAAAAAACCCAAGAAAAATCACGAACGTTGGACGATTGCTCCCACACCGGAAGTGCCAGCAACTCAAGCTCTTGCTGCTCCTCCCCAGCCATTGGCAGCGCATCTACAGCACCACAGACATAGGGGCTCCGGGCTTTCCCTGACGAACAGGGCTTCGACGTTTACCACCAGCTGCACCTGGTTGCCCACTAAAAAACAAATCGAAAAATCATGAACGTCGGACGATTGCTCCCACACCGAAAGTGCCAGCCAGTCAAGCTCTTGCTGCTCCTCCCCGGCCATTGGCAGCGCATCTACCGCACCACAGAAGTCGGGGCTCCGGGCTTTCCATGACGAACAGGGCTTCGACGTTTACCACCAGCTGGACCTGGGCACCCACTCCAAAAAAACCGAAAAATCACGAACGTCGGACGATTGCTCCCACTCCGGAAGTGCAAGCCAGTCAAGATCCTGCTGCTCCTCCCCGGTCGTTGGCAGCACATCTACAGCACCACAGACATCGGGGCTCCGGGCTTTCCCTGACGAACAGGGCTTCGACGTTTACCACCAGCTGCACCTGGGCGCCCACTCCAAAAAAACCCCGAAAAATCACGAACGTCGGATGATTGCTCCCACACCGAAAGTGCCACCCAGTCAAGCTCTTGCTGCTGCTCCCCGGCCATTGGCAGCGCATCTACAGCACCACAGACATCGGGGCTCCGGGCTTTCCCTGACGAACAGGGCTTCGACGTTTACCACCTCCTGCACCTGGGCGCCCATTGGAAAAAAACCCAAGAAAAATCACGAACGTTGGACGATTGCTCCCACACCGAAAGTGCCAGCCAGTCAAGCTCCTGCTGCTGCTCAGCGGCCATTGGCAGCGCATCTACAGCACCACAGACATCGGGGCTCCGGGCTTTCCCTGACGAACAGGGCTTCGACGTTTACCACCAGCTGCACCTGGGGGGCCCACTCGAAAAAAACCCAAGAAAAATCACGAACGTTGGACGATTGCTCCCACACCGAAAATGCCAGCAACTCAAGCTCTTGCTGCTCCTCCCCAGCCATTGGCAGCGCATCTATAGCACCACAGACATCGGGGCTCCGGGCTTTCCCTGTCGAACAGGGCTTCGACGTTTACCACCAGCTGCGCCTGGGTGCCCACTAAAAAAAAACCCAAAAAATCACGAACGTTGGACGATTGCTCCCACACCGAAAGTGCCAGCAACTCAAGCTCTTGCTGCTCCTCCCCGGCCATTGGCAGCGCATCTACAGCACCACAGACACTGGGACTCCGGGCTTTCCCTGACGAACAGGGCTTCGACGTTTACCACCAGCTGCACCTGGTCGCCCACTTTAAAAAAAACCCGAAAAATCATGAACGTCGGACGATTGCTCCCACACCGAAAGTGCCAGCCAGTCAAGCTCTTGCTGCTCCTCCCCGGCCATTGGCAGTGCATCTACCGCACCACAGACGTCGGGGCTCCGGGCTTTCCATGACGAACAGGGCTTCGACGTTTACCACCAGCTGGACCTGGGCACCCACTCCAAAAAAACCGAAAAATCACGAACGTCGGACGATTGCTCCCACTCCGGAAGTGCAAGCCAGTCAAGATCCTGCTGCTCCTCCCCGGTCGTTGGCAGCGCATCTACAGCACCACAGACATCGGGGCTCCGGGCTTTCCCTGACGAACAGGGCTTCGACGTTTACCACCAGCTGCACCTGGTCGCCCACTCCAAAAAAACCCCGAAAAATCACGAACATCGGACGATTGCTCCCACACCGAAAGTGCCAGCCAGTCAAGCTCTTGCTGCTCCTCCCCGGCCATTGGCAGCGCATCTACAGCACCACAGACATCGGGGCTCCGGGCTTTCCCTGATGAACAGGACTTAGACGTTTACCACCAGCTGCACCTGGTCGCCCACTTTAAAAAAAACCCCAAAAATCACGAACGTCGGACGATTGCTCCCACACAAAAAGTGCCAGCCAGTCAAGCTCCTGCTGCTTCTCCCCGGCCATTGGCAGCGCATCTACAGCACCACAGACATCGGGGCTCCGGGCTTTCCCTGACGAACAGGGCTTCGACGTTTACCACCAGCTGCACCTGGGCGCCCACTTTAAAAAAAACCGGAAAAATCACGAACGTCGGACGATTGCTCCCACACA
This sequence comes from Chlamydotis macqueenii, assembly GCF_036417535.1. Lineage (NCBI taxonomy): Eukaryota > Metazoa > Chordata > Aves > Otidiformes > Otididae > Chlamydotis > Chlamydotis macqueenii. Next base: position 31,432,553 of record NC_141592.1, on the reverse strand, counting down.
AAAAGTGCCAGCCAGTCAAGCTCTTGCTGCTCCTCCCCGGCCATTGGCAGCGCATCTACAGCACCACAGACATCGGGGCTCCGGGCTTTCCCTGACGAACAGGGCTTCGACGTTTACCACCACCTGCACCTGGGCGCCCATTGGAAAAAAACCCAAGAAAAATCACGAACGTTGGACGATTGCTCCCACACCGAAAGTGCCAGCAACTCAAGCTCTTGCTGCTCCTCACCGGCCATTGGCAGTGCATCTACAGCACCACAGACATCGGGGCTCTGGGCTTTCCCTGACAAACAGGGCTTCGACGTTTACCACCATCTGCACCTGGTCGCCCACGCCAAAAAAACCCGAAAAATCACGAACGTCGGACGATTGCTCCCACACAAAAAGTGCCAGCCAGTCAAGCTCCTGCTGCTCCTCAGCGGCCATTGGCAGCGCATCTACAGCACCACAGACATCGGGGCTCCGGGCTTTCCCTGTCGAACAGGGCTTCGCCGTTTACCACCAGCTGCGCCTGGGCGCCCACTAAAAAAAAACCCAAAAAATCACGAATGTTGGACGATTGCTCCCACACTGAAAGTGCCAGCAACTCAAGCTCTTGCTGCTCCTCACCGGCCTTTGGCAGCGCATCTACAGCACCACAGACATAGGGGCTCCGGGCTTTCCCTGACGAACAGGGCTTCGACGTTTACCACCAGCTGCACCTGGTCGCCCACTCCAAAAAACCCGAAAAATCACGAACGTCGGACGATAGCTCCCACTCCAAATGTGCCAGCCAGTCAAGCTCTTGCTGCTCCTCACCGGCCATTGGCAGCGCATCTACAGCACCACAGACATCGGGGCTCCGGGCTTTCCCTGACGAACAGGGCTTCGATATTTACCACCAGCTGCACCTGGTCGCCCACTAAAAAACAAATCGAAAAATCATGAACGTCGGACGATTGCTCCCACACCGAAAGTGCCAGCCAGTCAAGCTCTTGCTGCTCCTCCCCGGCCATTGGCAGCGCATCTACAGCACCACAGACGTCGGGGCTCCGGGCTTTCCATGACGAACAGGGCTTCGACGTTTACCACCAGCTGGACCTGGGCGCCCACTCCAAAAAAACCGAAAAATCACGAACGTCGGACGATTGCTCCAACTCCGAAAGTGCAAGCCAGTCAAGCTCCTGCTGCTCCTCCCCGGTCGTTGGCAGCGCATTTACAGCACCACAGACATCGGGGCTCCGGGCTTTCCGTGACGAACAGGGCTTCGACGTTTACCACCAGCTGCACCTGGGCGCCCACTCCAAAAAAACCCCGAAAAATCACGAATATCGGACGATTGCTCCCACACCGAAAGTGCCAGCCAGTCAAGGTCTTGCTGCTCATCACCGGCCATTGGCAGCCCATCTACAGCACCACAGACATCGGGGCTCCGGGCTTTCCCTGACGAACAGGGCTTCGATGTTTACCACCTCCTGCACCTGGGGGGCCCACTCGAAAAAACCCGAAAAATCACGAACGTCGGATGATTGCTCCCACACCGAAAGTGCCAGCCAGTCAAGCTCTTGCTGCTGCTCCCCGGCCATTGGCAGCGCATCTACAGCACCACAGACATCGGGGCTCCGGGCTTTCCCTGACGAACAGGGCTTCGACGTTTACCACCTCCTGCACCTGGGCGCCCATTGGAAAAAAACCCAAGAAAAATCACGAACGTTGGACGATTGCTCCCACACCGAAAGTGCCAGCCAGTCAAGCTCCTGCTGCTGCTCAGCGGCCATTGGCAGCGCATCTACAGCACCACAGACATCGGGGCTCCGGGCTTTCCCTGACGAACAGGGCTTCGACGTTTACCACCAGCTGCACCTGGGGGGCCCACTCGAAAAAAACCCAAGAAAAATCACGAACGTTGGACGATTGCTCCCACACCGAAAATGCCAGCAACTCAAGCTCTTGCTGCTCCTCCCCAGCCATTGGCAGCGCATCTATAGCACCACAGACATCGGGGCTCCGGGCTTTCCCTGTCGAACAGGGCTTCGACGTTTACCACCAGCTGCGCCTGGGTGCCCACTAAAAAAAAACCCAAAAAATCACGAACGTTGGACGATTGCTCCCACACCGAAAGTGCCAGCAACTCAAGCTCTTGCTGCTCCTCCCCGGCCATTGGCAGCGCATCTACAGCACCACAGACACTGGGACTCCGGGCTTTCCCTGACGAACAGGGCTTCGACGTTTACCACCAGCTGCACCTGGTCGCCCACTTTAAAAAAAACCCGAAAAATCATGAACGTCGGACGATTGCTCCCACACCGAAAGTGCCAGCCAGTCAAGCTCTTGCTGCTCCTCCCCGGCCATTGGCAGTGCATCTACCGCACCACAGACGTCGGGGCTCCGGGCTTTCCATGACGAACAGGGCTTCGACGTTTACCACCAGCTGGACCTGGGCACCCACTCCAAAAAAACCGAAAAATCACGAACGTCGGACTATTGCTCCCACTCCGGAAGTGCAAGCCAGTCAAGATCCTGCTGCTCCTCCCCGGTCGTTGGCAGCGCATCTACAGCACCACAGACATCGGGGCTCCGGGCTTTCCCTGACGAACAGGGCTTCGACGTTTACCACCAGCTGCACCTGGTCGCCCACTCCAAAAAAACCCCGAAAAATCACGAACATCGGACGATTGCTCCCACACCGAAAGTGCCAGCCAGTCAAGCTCTTGCTGCTCCTCCCCGGCCATTGGCAGCGCATCTACAGCACCACAGACATCGGGGCTCCGGGCTTTCCCTGATGAACAGGACTTAGACGTTTACCACCAGCTGCACCTGGTCGCCCACTTTAAAAAAAACCCCAAAAATCACGAACGTCGGACGATTGCTCCCACACAAAAAGTGCCAGCCAGTCAAGCTCCTGCTGCTTCTCCCCGGCCATTGGCAGCGCATCTACAGCACCACAGACATCGGGGCTCCGGGCTTTCCCTGACGAACAGGGCTTCGACGTTTACCACCAGCTGCACCTGGGCGCCCACTTTAAAAAAAACCGGAAAAATCACGAACGTCGGACGATTGCTCCCACACAAAAAGTGCCAGCCAGTCAAGCTCTTGCTGCTCCTCCCCGGCCATTGGCAGCGCATCTACAGCACCACAGACATCGGGGCTCCGGGCTTTCCCTGACGAACAGGGCTTCGACGTTTACCACCACCTGCACCTGGGCGCCCATTGGAAAAAAACCCAAGAAAAATCACGAACGTTGGACGATTGCTCCCACACCGAAAGTGCCAGCAACTCAAGCTCTTGCTGCTCCTCACCGGCCATTGGCAGTGCATCTACAGCACCACAGACATCGGGGCTCTGGGCTTTCCCTGACAAACAGGGCTTCGACGTTTACCACCATCTGCACCTGGTCGCCCACGCCAAAAAAACCCGAAAAATCACGAACGTCGGACGATTGCTCCCACACAAAAAGTGCCAGCCAGTCAAGCTCCTGCTGCTCCTCAGCGGCCATTGGCAGCGCATCTACAGCACCACAGACATCGGGGCTCCGGGCTTTCCCTGTCGAACAGGGCTTCGCCGTTTACCACCAGCTGCGCCTGGGCGCCCACTAAAAAAAAACCCAAAAAATCACGAATGTTGGACGATTGCTCCCACACTGAAAGTGCCAGCAACTCAAGCTCTTGCTGCTCCTCACCGGCCTTTGGCAGCGCATCTACAGCACCACAGACATAGGGGCTCCGGGCTTTCCCTGACGAACAGGGCTTCGACGTTTACCACCAGCTGCACCTGGTCGCCCACTCCAAAAAACCCGAAAAATCACGAACGTTGGACGATAGCTCCCACTCCAAAAGTGCCAGCCAGTCAAGCTCTTGCTGCTCCTCACCGGCCATTGGCAGCGCATCTACAGCACCACAGACATCGGGGCTCCGGGCTTTCCCTGACGAACAGGGCTTCGATATTTACCACCAGCTGCACCTGGTCGCCCACTAAAAAACAAATCGAAAAATCACGAATGTCGGACGATTGCTCCCACACCGAAAGTGCCAGCCAGTCAAGCTCTTGCTGCTCCTCCCCGGCCATTGGCAGCGCATCTACAGCACCACAGACGTCGGGGCTCCGGGCTTTCCCTGACGAACAGGGCTTCGACCTTTACCACCACCTGCACCTGGGGGGCCCACTCGAAAAAACCCGAAAAATCACGAACGTCGGTCGATTGCTCCCACATAAAAAGTGCCAGACAGTCAAGCTCTTGCTGCTCCTCCCCGGCCATTGGCAGCGCATCTACAGCACCACAGACATCGGGGCTCCGGGCTTTCCCTGACGAACAGGGCTTCGAAGTTTACCACCAGCTGCACCTGGGCGCCCACTCCAAAAAAACCCCGAAAAATCACGAACATCGGACGATTGCTCCCACACCGAAAGTGCCAGCCAGTCAAGCTCCTGCTGCTCCTCCCCGGCCATTGGCAGCGCATCTACAGCACCAGAGACATCGGGGCTACGGGCTTTCCCTGACGAACAGGGCTTCGACGTTTACCACCAGCTGCACCTGGTCGCCCACTTTAAAAAAAACCCGAAAAATCACGAACGTCGGACGATTGCTCCCACACAAAAAGAGCCAGCCAGTCAAGCTCTTGCTGCTCATCACCGGCCATTGGCAGCGCATCTACAGCACCACAGACATCGGGGCTCCGGGCTTTCCCTGACGAACAGGACTTCGACGTTTACCACCACCTGCACCTGGGCGCCCATTGGAAAAAAACCCAAGAAAAATCACGAACGTTGGACGATTGCTCCCACACCGAATGTGCCAGCCAGTCAAGCTCCTGCTGCTCCTCCCCGGCCATTGGCAGCGCATCTACAGCACCACAGACATCGGGGCTACGGGCTTTCCCTGACGAACAGGGCTTCGACGTTTACCACCAGCTGCACCTGGTCGCCCACTAAAAAACAAATAGAAAAATCATGAACGTCGGACGATTGCTCCCACACCGAAAGTGCCAGCCAGTCAAGCTCCTGCTGCTCATCACCGGCCATTGGCAGCCCATCTACAGCACCACAGACATCGGGGCTCCGGGCTTTCCCTGACGAACAGGGCTTCGATGTTTACCACCTCCTGCACCTGGGCACCAATTGGAAAAAAAACCAAGAAAAATCATGAACGTCGGACGATTGCTCCCACACCGAAAGTGCCAGCCAGTCAAGCTCCTGATGCTCCTCACCAGCCATTGGCAGCGCATCTACAGCACCACAGACATCGGGGCTCCGGGCTTTCCCTGACGAACAGGGCTTCGACGTTTACCACCAGCTGCACCTCGGCGCCCATTGGAAAAAAACCCAAGAAAAATCACGAACGTTGGACGATTGCTCCCACACCGAAAGTGCCAGCAGCTCAAGCTCCTGCTGCTCCTCACCGGCCATTGGCAGCGCATCTACAGCACCACAGACACTGGAACTCCGGGCTTTCCCTGACGAACAGGGCTTCGACGTTTACCACCAGCTGCACCTGGTCGCCCACTTTAAAAAAAACCCGAAAAATCACGAACGTCGGACGATTGCTCCCACACAAAAAGTGCCAGCCAGTCAAGCTCTTGCTGCTCCTCCCCGGCCATTGGCAGCGCATCTACAGCACCACAGACATCGGGGCTCCGGGCTTTCCCTGACGAACAGGGCTTCGACGTTTACCACCACCTGCACCTGGGCGCCCATTGGAAAAAAACCCAAGAAAAATCACGAACGTTGGACGATTGCTCCCACACCGAAAGTGCCAGCAACTCAAGCTCTTGCTGCTCCTCCCCGGTCGTTGGCAGCGCATCTACAGCACCACAGACATCGGGGCTCCGGGCTTTCCCTGACGAACAGGGCTTCGACGTTTACCACCAGCTGCACCTGGACGCCCACTCCAAAAAAACCCGAAAAATCACGAACGTCTGACGATTGCTCCCACACAAGAAGTGCCAGCCAGTCAAGCTCCTGCTGCTCCTCAGCGGCCATTGGCAGCGCATTTACAGCACCACAGACATCGGGGCTCCGGGCTTTCCCTGACGAACAGGGCTTCGACGTTTACCACCAGCTGCAACCGGGGGGCCCACTGAAAAAAACCCCGAAAAATCATGAACGTCGGACGATTGCTCCCACACCGAAAGTGCCAGCCAGTCAAGCTCTTGCTGCTCATCACCGGCCATTGGCAGCCCATCTACAGCACCACAGACATCGGGGCTCCGGGCTTTCCTTGACGAACAGGGCTTCGATGTTTACCACCTCCTGCACCTCGGCACCCATTGGAAAAAAACCCAAGAAAAATCACGAACGTTGGACGATTGCTCCCACACCGAAAGTGCCAGCCAGTCAAGCTCTTGCTGCTCCTCACTGGCCATTGGCAGCGCATCTACAGCACCACAGACATCGGGGCTCCGGGCTTTCCCTGACGAACAGGGCTTCGACCTTTACCACCAGCTGCACCTGGGGGGCCCACTCGAAAAAACCCGAAAAATCAAGAACGTCGGTCGATTGCTCCCACACAAAAAGTGCCAGCCAGTCAAGCTCCTGCTGCTCCTCCCCGGCCATTGGCAGCGCATCTACAGCACCACAGACATCGGGGCTCCGGGCTTTCCCTGACGAACAGGGCTTCGACGTTTACCACCAGCTGCACCTGGGCGCCCACTCCAAAAAAACCCCGAAAAATCACGAACGTCGGACGATTGCTCCCACACCGAAAGTGCCAGCCAGTCAAGCTCTTGCTGCTGCTCCCCGGCCATTGGCAGCGCATCTACAGCACCACAGACATCGGGGCTCCGGGCTTTCCCTGACGAACAGGGCTTCGACGTTTACCACCTCCTGCACCTGGGCGCCCATTGGAAAAAAACCCAAGAAAAATCACGAACGTTGGACGATTGCTCCCACACCGAAAGTGCCAGCCAGTCAAGCTCCTGCTGCTGCTCAGCGGCCATTGGCAGCGCATCTACAGCACCACAGACATCGGGGCTCCGGGCTTTCCCTGACGAACAGGGCTTCGACGTTTACCACCTCCTGCACCTGGGCGCCCATTGGAAAAAAACCCAAGAAAAATCACGAACGTTGGACGATTGCTCCCACACCGAAAGTGCCAGCCAGTCAAGCTCCTGCTGCTGCTCAGCGGCCATTGGCAGCGCATCTACAGCACCACAGACATCGGGGCTCCGGGCTTTCCCTGACGAGCAGGGCTTCGACGTTTACCACCAGCTGCACCTGGGGGGCCCACTCGAAAAAACCCGAAAAATCAAGAACGTCGGTCGATTGCTCCCACACAAAAAGTGCCAGCCAGTCAAGCTCCTGCTGCTCCTCCCCGGCCATTGGCAGCGCATCTACAGCACCACAGACATCGGGGCTCCGGGCTTTCCCTGACGAACAGGGCTTCGACGTTTACCACCAGCTGCACCTGGGCGCCCATTGGAAAAAAACCCAAGAAAAATCACGAACGTTGGACGATTGCACCCACACCGAACGTGCCAGCCAGTCAAGCTCTTGCTGCTCCTCCCCGGCCATTGGCAGCGCATCTACAGCACCACAGACATCGGGGCTCCGGGCTTTCCCTGACGAACAGGGCTTCGACGTTTACCACCAGCTGCACCTGGGCGCCCACTCCAAAAAAACCCCGAAAAATCACGAACGTCGGACGATTGCTCCCACACCGAAAGTGCCAGCCAGTCAAGCTCTTGCTGCTGCTCCCCGGCCATTGGCAGCGCATCTACAGCACCACAGACATCGGGGCTCCGGGCTTTCCCTGACGAACAGGGCTTCGACGTTTACCACCTCCTGCACCTGGGCGCCCATTGGAAAAAAACCCAAGAAAAATCACGAACGTTGGACGATTGCTCCCACACCGAAAGTGCCAGCCAGTCAAGCTCCTGCTGCTCCTCAGCGGCCATTGGCAGCGCATCTACAGCACCACAGACATCGGGGCTCCGGGCATTCCCTGACGAACAGGGCTTCGACGTTTACCACCATCTGCACCTGGTCGCCCACGCTAAAAAAACCCGAAAAATCACGAATGTCGGACGATTGCTCCCACACAACAAGTGCCAGCCAGTCAAGCTCTTGCTGCTCCTCCCCGGCCATTGGCAGTCCATCTACAGCACCACAGACAACGGCGCTCCGGGCTTTCCCTGTCGAACAGGGCTTCGACGTTTACCACCAGCTGCGCCTGGGAGCCCACTAAAAAAAAACCCGGAAAATCACGAACGTCGGACGATTGCTCCCACACCGAAAGTGCCAGCCAGTCAAGCTCCTGCTGCTCCTCCCCGGCCATTGGCAGCGCATCTACAGCACCACAGACATCGGGGCTCCGGGATTTCCCTGACGAACAGGGCTTCGACGTTTACCACCAGCTGCACCTGGTCGCCCACTAAAAAACAAATCGAAAAATCATGAACGTCGGACGATTGCTCCCACACCGTAAGTGTCATCCAGTCAAGCTCTTGCTGCTCCTCCCCGGCCATTGGCAGCGCATCTACAGCACCACAGACATCGGGGCTCCGGGCTTTCCCTGACGAACAGGGCTTCGACGTTTACCACCAGCTGCACCTGGGGGGCCCACTCGAAAAAACCCGAAAAATCAAGAACGTCGGTCGATTGCTCCCACACAAAAAGTGCCAGCCAGTCAAGCTCCTGCTGCTCCTCCCCGGCCATTGGCAGCGCATCTACAGCACCACAGACATCGGGGCTCCGGGCTTTCCCTGACGAACAGGGCTTCGACCTTTACCACCACCTGCACCTGGGCGCCCATTGGAAAAAAACCCAAGAAAAATCACGAACGTTGGACGATTGCTCCCACACCGAAAGTGCCAGCAACTCAAGCTCTTGCTGCTCCTCCCCGGCCATTGGCAGCGCATCTACAGCACCACAGACATCGGGGCTCCGGGCTTTCCCTGATGAACAGGGCTTCGACGTTTACCACCACCTGCACCTGGGCGCCCATTGGAAAAAAACCCAAGAAAAATCACGAACGTTGGACGATTGCTCCCACACCGAAAGTGCCAGCCAGTCAAGCTCTTGCTGCTCCTCACCGGCCATTGGCAGCGCATCTACAGCACCACAGACACTGGGACTCCGGGCTTTCCCTGACGAACAGGGCTTCGACGTTTACCACCAGCTGCACCTGGTCGCCCACTTTAAAAAAAACCCGAAAAATCACGAACGTCGGACGATTGCTCCCACACAAAAAGGGCCAGCCAGTCAAGCTCTTGCTGCTCCTCCCCGGCCATTGGCAGCGCATCTACAGCACCACAGACATCGGGGCTCCAGGCTTTCCCTGACGAACAGGGCTTCGACGTTTACCACCACCTGCACCTGGGCGCCCATTGGAAAAAAACCCAAGAAAAATCACGAACGTTGGACGATTGCTCCCACACCGAAAGTGCCAGACAGTCAAGCTCCTGCTGCTCCTCCCCGGCCATTGGCAGCGCACCTACAGCACCACAGACATCGGGGCTCCGGGCTTTCCCTGACGAACAGGGCTTCGACGTTTACCACCAGCTGCACCTGGTCGCCCACTAAAAAACAAATCGAAAAATCATGAACGTTGGACGATTGCTCCCACACCGAAAGTGCAAGACAGTCAAGCTCCTGCTGCTCCTCACCGGTCGTTGGCAGCGCATCTACAGCACCACAGACATCGGGGCTCCGGGCTTTCCCTGATGAACAGGGCTTCGACGTTTACCACCACCTGCACCTGGGCGCCTATTGGAAAAAAACCCAAGAAAAATCACGAACGTTGGACGATTGCTCCCACACCGAAAGTGCCAGCAACTCAAGCTCCTGCTGCTCCTCACCGGCCATTGGCAGCGCATCTACAGCACCAGAGACACTGGGACTCCGGGCTTTCCCTGACGAACAGGGCTTCGACGTTTACCACCAGCTGCACCTGGTCGCCCACTTTAAAAAAAAACCCGAAAAATCACGAACGTCGGACGATTGCTCCCACACAAAAAGTGCCAGCCAGTCAAGCTCTTGCTGCTCCTCCCCGGCCATTGGCAGCGCATCTACAGCACCACAGACATCGGGGCTCCGGGCTTTCCCTGACGAACAGGGCTTCGACGTTTACCACCAGCTGCGCCTGGGCGCCCACTAAAAAAAAACCCAAAAAATCACGAACGTTGGACGATTGCTCCCACACCGAAAGTGCCAGCAACTCAAGCTCTTGCTGCTCCTCACCGGCCTTTGGCAGCGCATCTACAGCACCACAGACATCGGGGCTCCGGGCTTTCCCTGACGAACAGGGCTTCGACGTTTACCACCACCTGCACCTGGGCGCCCACTCCAAAAAAACCCGAAAAATCACGAACGTCGGACGATAGCTCCAACACCAAAATTGCCAGCCAGTCAAGCTCTTGCTGCTCCTCACCGGCCATTGGCAGCGCATCTACAGCACCACAGACATCGGGGCTCCGGGCTTTCCGTGACGAACAGGGCTTCGACGTTTACCACCAGCTGGACCTGGGAGCCCACTCCAAAAAAACCCCGAAAAATCACGAAGATCGGACGATTGCTCCCACACCGAAAGTGCCAGCCAGTCAAGCTCTTGCTGCTCCTCACCGGCCATTGGCAGCGCATCTACAGCACCACAGACATCGGGGCTCCGGGCTTTCCCTGACGAACAGGACTTCGACGTTTACCACCAGCTGCACCTGGTCGCCCACTTTAAAAAAAACCCGAAAAATCACGAACGTCGGACGATTGCTCCCACACAAAAAGTGCCAGCCAGTCAAGCTCTTGCTGCTCCTCCCCGGCCATTGGCAGCGCATCTACATCACCACAGACATCGGGGCTCCGGGCTTTCCCTGACGAACAGGGCTTCGACGTTTACCACCACCTGCACCTGGGCGCCCATTGGAAAAAAACCCAAGAAAAATCACGAACGTTGGACGATTGCTCCCACACCGAAAGTGCCAGCAACTCAAGCTCTTGCTGCTCCTCACCGGCCATTGGCAGTGCATCTACAGCACCACAGACATCGGGGCTCCGGGCTTTCCCTGACGAACAGGGCTTCGACGTTTACCACCATCTGCACCTGGTCGCCCACGCCAAAAAAACCCGAAATATCACGAATGTCGGACGATTACTCCCACACAAAAAGTGCCAGCCAGTCAAGCTCCTGCTGCTCCTCACCGGCCATTGGCAGTGCATCTACAGCACCACAGACATCGGGGCTCCGGGCTTTCCCTGTCGAACAGGGCTTCGACGTTTACCACCAGCTGCGCCTGGGCGCCCACTAAAAAAAAACCCAAAAAATCACGAACGTTGGACGATTGCTCCCACACCGAAAGTGCCAGCCAGTCAAGCTCCTGCTGCTCCTCACTGGCCATTGGCAGCGCATCTACAGCACCACAGACATCGGGGCTCCGGGCTTTCCCTGACGAACAGGGCTTCGATATTTACCACCAGCTGCACCTGGGCGCCCATTGGAAAAAAACCCAAGAAAAATCACGAACGTTGGACGATTGCTCCCACACCAAAAGTGCCAGCCAGTCAAGCTCTTGCTGCTCATCACCGGCCATTGGCAGCGCATCTACAGCACCACAGACATCGGGGCTCCGGGCTTTCCCTGACGAACAGGGCTTCGACTTTTACCACCAGCTGCACCTGGGCGCCCATTGGAAAAATCCCAAGAAAAATCACGAACGTCGGACGATTGCTCCCACACCAAAAGTGCCAGCCAGTCAAGCTCTTGCTGCTCATCACCGGCCATTGGCAGCGCACCTACAGCACCACAGACATCGGGGCTCCGGGCTTTCCCTAACGAACAGGGCTTCGACGTTTACCACCAGCTGCACCTGGGGGGCCCACTGAAAGAAACCCCGAAAAATCGGGGACGTCGGATGATTACTCCCACACCGAAAGTGCCAGCCAGTCAAGCTCTTGCTGCTCCTCACCTGCCATTGGCAGCGCATCTACAGCACCACAGACATCGGGGCTCCGGGCTTTCCCTGACGAACAGGGGTTCGACGTTTACCACCAGCTGCACCTGGGCCCCCATTGGAAAAAAACCCAACAAAAATCACGAACGTTGGACGATTGCTCCCACACTGAAAGTGCCAGCCAGTCAAGCTCTTCCTGCTCATCACCGGCCATTGGCAGCGCATCTACAGCACCACAGACATCGGGGCTCCGGGCTTTCCCTGACGAACAGGGCTTCGACGTTTACCACCAACTGCACCTGGGGGGCCCACTGAAAAAAACCCCGAAAAATCATGAACGTCGGACGATTGCTCCCACACAAAAAGTTCCAGCCAGTCAAGCTCTTGCTGCTTCTCCCCTGACATTGGCAGCGCATCTACAGCACCACAGACATCGGGGCTCCGGGCTTTCCCTGACGAACAGGGCTTCGACGTTTACCACCAGCTGCACCTGGGGGGCCCACTGAAAAAAACCGCGAAAAATCATGAACGTCGGACGATTGCTCCCACACCGAAAGTGCCAGCCAGTCAAGCTCTTGCTGCTCCTCACCGGCCATTGGCAGCGCATCTACAGCACCACAGACATCGGGGCTCCGGGCATTCCCTGACGAACAGGGCTTCGACGTTTACCACTAGCTGCACCTGGGCGCCCATTGGAAAAAAACCCCGAAAAATCACGAACGTCGGACGATTGCTCCCACACAAAAAGTGCCAGCCAGTCAAGCTCCTGCTGCTCCTCACCGGCCATTGGCAGCGCATCTACAGCACCACAGACATCGGGGCTCCGGGCTTTCCCTGACGAACAGGGCTTCGCTGTTTACCACCAGCTGCACCTGGGCACCCACTGGAAAAAAACCCCGAAAAATCATGAACGTCGGACGATTGCTCCCACACCGAAAGTGTCATCCAGTCAAGCTCTTGCTGCTCCTCACCGGCCATTTGCAGCGCATCTACAGCACCACAGACATCGGGGCTCTGGGCTTTCCCTGACGAACAGGGCTTTGACGTTTACAACCATCTGCACCTGGTCGCCCATGCCAAAAAAACCCGAAAAATCACGAACGTCGGACGATTGCTCCCACACCGAAAGTGCCAGCCAGTCAAGCTCTTGCTGCTCCTCACCGGCCATTGGCAGCGCATCTACAGCACCACAGACATCGGGGCACCACGCTTTCCCTGACGAACAGGGCTTCGACGTTTACCACCAGCTGCACCTGGGGGGCCCACTGAAAAAAACCCCGAAAAAGCATGAACGTCGGACGATTGCTCCGTCACCGAAAGTGCCAGCCAGTCAAGCTCTTGCTGCTCCTCCCCGGCCATTGGCAGCGCATCTACAGCACCACAGACATCGGGGCTCCGGGCTTTCCCTGACGAACAGGGCTTCGACGTTTACCACCAGCTGCACCTGGGCGCCCATTGGAAAAAAACCCAAGAAAAATCACGAACGTTGGACGATTGCTCCCACACCAAAAGTGCCAGCCAGTCAAGCTCTTGCTGCTCATCACCGGCCATTGGCAGCGCATCTACAGCACCACAGACATCGGGGCTCCGGGCTTTCCCTGACGAACAGGGCTTCGACGTTTACCACCAGCTGCACCTGGGGGGCCCACTGAAAAAAACCCCGAAAAATCATGAACGTCGGACGATTGCTCCCACACCGAAACTGCCAGCCAGTCAAGCTCTTGCTGCTCCTCACCGGCCATTGGCAGTGCATCTACAGCACCACAGACATCGGGGCTCTGGGCTTTCCCTGACAAACAGGGCTTCGACGTTTACCACCACCTGCACCTGGGCGCCCATTGGAAAAAAACCCAAGAACAATCACGAACGTCGGACGATTGCTCCCACACAAAAAGTGCCAGCCAGTCAAGCTCCTGCTGCTCCTCACCGGCCATTGGCAGCGCATCTACAGCACCACAGACATCGGGGCTCCGGGCTTTCCCTGACGAACAGGGCTTCGCTGTTTACCACCAGCTGCACCTGGGCACCCACTGGAAAAAAACCCCGAAAAATCATGAACGTCGGACGATTGCTCCCACACCGAAAGTGTCATCCAGTCAAGCTCTTGCTGCTCCTCACCGGCCATTGGCAGCGCATCTACAGCACCACAGACATCGGTGCTCCAGGCTTTCCCTGTCGAACAGGGCTTCGACGTTTACCACCAGCTGCGCCTGGGCGCCCACTTAAAAAAAAACCCCGAAAAATCATGAACGTTGGATGATTGCTCCCACACCGAAAGTGCCAGCCAGTCAAGCTCTTGCTGCTCCTCACCGGCCATTGGCAGCGCATCTACAGCACCACAGACATCGGGGCTCCGGGCTTTCCCTGACGAACAGGGCTTCGACATTTACTACCACCTGCACCTGGGGGGCCCACTGAAAGAAACCCCGAAAAATCGGGGACGTCGGATGATTACTCCCACACCGAAAGTGCCAGCCAGTCAAGCTCTTGCTGCTCCTCACCTGCCATTGGCAGCGCATCTACAGCACCACAGACATCGGTGCTCCGGGCTTTCCCTGACGAACAGGGCTTCGACGTTTACCACCAGCTGCGCCTGGTCGCCCACGCCAAAAAAACCCGAAAAATCACGAACGTCGGACGATTGCTCCCACACAAAAAGTACCAGCCAGTCAAGCTCTTGCTGCTCCTCCCCAGCCATTGGCAGCGCATCTACAGCACCACAGACATCGGTGCTCCGGGCTTTCCCTGTCGAACAGGGCTTCGACGTTTACCACCAGCTGCACCTGGGCGCCCACGCCAAAAGAACCCGAAAAATCACGAACGTCGGACGATTGCTCCCACACAAAAAGTGCCAGCCAGTCAAGCTCTTGCTGCTCCTCACCGGCCATTGGCAGCGCATCTACAGCACCACAGACATCGGTGCTCCGGGCTTTCCCTGTCGAACAGGGCTTCGACGTTTACCACCAGCTGCGCCTGGGCGCCCACTAAAAAAAAACCCCGAAAAATCATGAACGTTGGACGATTGCTCCCACACCGAAAGTGCCAGCCAGTCAAGCTCTTGCTGCTCCTCCCCGGCCATTGGCAGCACATCTACAGCACCACAGACATCGGGGTTCCGGGCTTTCCCTGACGAACAGGGCTTCGACTTTTACCACCACCTGCGCCTGGGAGTCCACTCCAAAAAATCCCGAAAAATCACAAACGTCGGACGATTGCTCCCACACCGAAAGTGCCAGCCAGTCAAGATCCTGCTGCTCCTCACCGGCCATTGGCAGCGCATCTACAGCACCACAGACATCGGGGCTCCGGGCTTTCCCTGACGAACAGGGCTTCGACATTTACCACCACCTGCACCTGGGCGCCCACTCCAGAAAAACCCTAAAAATCACGAACGTCGGACGATTGCTCCCACACAAAAAGTGCCAGACAGTCAAGTTTCTGCTGCTCCTCACCGGCCATTGGCAGCGCATCTACAGCACCACAGACATCGGGGCTCCGGGCTTTCCCTGACGAACAGGGCTTCGACGTTTACCACCAGCTGCACCTGGTCGCCCACACCAAAAAACCCGAAAAATCACAAACGTCGGACGATTGCTCCCACACAAAAAGTGCCAGCCAGTCAAGCTCCTGCTGCTCCTCACTGGCCATTGGCAGCGCATCTACAGCACCACAAACATCGGGGCTCCGAGCTTTCCCTGATGAACAGGGCTTCGATATTTACCACCAGCTGCACCTGGGCGCCCACTGGAAAAATCCCTGAAAAATCACGAACGTCGGACTATTGGTCCCACACCGAAAGTGCCAGCCAGTCAAGCTCTTGCTGCTCCTCACCGGCCATTTGCAGCGCATCTACAGCACCACAGACATCGGGGCTCTGGGCTTTCCCTGACGAACAGGGCTTTGACGTTTACAAACATCTGCACCTGGTCGCCCATGCCAAAAAAACCCGAAAAATCACGAACGTCGGACGATTGCTCCCACACCGAAAGTGCCAGCCAGTCAAGCTCTTGCTGCTCCTCACCGGCCATTGGCAGCGCATCTACAGCACCACAGACATCGGTGCTCCGGGCTTTCCCTGTCGAACAGGGCTTCGACGTTTACCACCAGCTGCGCCTGGGCGCCCACTAAAAAAAAACCCCGAAAAATCATGAACGTTGGACGATTGCTCCCACACCGAAAGTGCCAGCCAGTCAAGCTCTTGCTGCTCCTCCCCGGCCATTGGCAGCACATCTACAGCACCACAGACATCGGGGTTCCGGGCTTTCCCTGACGAACAGGGCTTCGACTTTTACCACCACCTGCGCCTGGGAGTCCACTCCAAAAAATCCCGAAAAATCACAAACGTCGGACGATTGCTCCCACACCGAAAGTGCCAGCCAGTCAAGATCCTGCTGCTCCTCACCGGCCATTGGCAGCGCATCTACAGCACCACAGACATCGGGGCTCCGGGCTTTCCCTGACGAACAGGGCTTCGACATTTACCACCACCTGCACCTGGGCGCCCACTCCAGAAAAACCCTAAAAATCACGAACGTCGGACGATTGCTCCCACACAAAAAGTGCCAGCCAGTCAAGCTCCTGCTGCTCCTCACCGGCCATTGGCAGCGCATCTACAGCACCACAGACATCGGGGCTCCGGGCTTTCCCTGACGAACAGGGCTTCGACGTTTACCACCAGCTGCACCTGGTCGCCCACACCAAAAAACCCGAAAAATCACAAACGTCGGACGATTGCTCCCACACAAAAAGTGCCAGCCAGTCAAGCTCCTGCTGCTCCTCACTGGCCATTGGCAGCGCATCTACAGCACCACAAACATCGGGGCTCCGAGCTTTCCCTGATGAACAGGGCTTCGATATTTACCACCAGCTGCACCTGGGCGCCCACTGGAAAAATCCCTGAAAAATCACGAACGTCGGACTATTGCTCCCACACCGAAAGTGCCAGCCAGTCAAGCTCTTGCTGCTCCTCACCGGCCATTGGCAGCGCATCTACAGCACCACAGACATCGGGGCTCCGGGCTTTCCCTGACGAACAGGGCTTCGACGTTTACCACCAGCTGCACCTGGGGGGCCCACTGAAAAAACCCCGAAAAATCATGAACGTCGGACGATTGCTCCGACACCGAAAGTGCCAGCCAGTCAAGCTCTTGCTGCTCCTCCCCGGCCATTGGCAGTACATCTACAGCACCACAGACATCGGGTCTCCGGGCTTTCCCTGACGAACAGGGGTTCGACGTTTACCACCAGCTGCACCTGGGCGCCCATTGGAAAAAAACCCAAGAAAAATCACGAACTTTGGACGATTGCTCCCACACCAAAAGTGCCAGCCAGTCAAGCTCTTGCTGCTCTTCACCGGCCATTGGCAGCGCATCTACAGCACCACAGACATCGGTGCTCCGGGCTTTCCCTGACGAACAGTGCTTCGTCGTTTACCACCACCTGCACCTGCGCGCCCATTGGAAAAAAACCCAAGAAAAATCACGAACGTCGGACGATTGCTCCCACACCGAAAGTGCCAGCCAGTCAAGCTCCTGCTACTCCTCCCCGGCCGTTGGCAGCGCATCTACAGCACCACAGACATCGGGGCTCCGGGCTTTCCCTGACGAACAGGGCTTCGACGTTTACCACCAGCTGCACCTGGGCGCCCACTCCAAAAAAACCCGAAAAATCACGAACGTTGGACGATTGTTCCCACACAAAAAGTGCCAGCCAGTCAAGCTCCTGCTGCTCCTCAGCGGCTATTGGCAGCGCATTTACAGCACCACAGACATCGGGGCTCCGGGCTTTCCCTGACGAACAGGGCTTCGACGTTTACCACCAGCTGCACCTGGTCGCCCACTCCAAAAAAACACGAAAAATCACGAACGTCGGACGATTGCTCCCACACCAAAAGTGCCAGCCAGTCAAGCTCTTGCTGCTCCTCCCCGGCCATTGGCAGCGCATCTACAGCACCACAGACATCGGGGCTCCGGGCTTTCCCTGACGAACAGGGCTTCGACGTTTACCACCAGCTGCACCTGGGCGCCCATTGGAAAAAAACCCAAGAAAAATCACGAACGTGGGACGATTGCTCCCACACCGAAAGTGCCCGAGAGTCAAGCTCCTGCTGCTCCTCAGCGGCCATTGGCAGCCCATCTACAGCACCACAGACATCGGGGCTCCGGGCTTTCCCTGTTGAACAGGGCTTCGACGTTTACCACCAGCTGCGCCTGTTCGCCCACTCCAAAAAAACCCGAAAAATCACGAACGTCGGACAATTGCTCCCACACAAAAAGTGCCAGCCAGTCAAGCTCCTGCTGCTCCTCCCCGGCCATTGGCAACGCATCTACAGCACCACAGACATCGGGGCTATGGGCTTTCCCTGTTGAACAGGGCTTCGACGTTTACCACCAGCTGCTCCTGGGCGCCCACTAAAAAAAAACCCAAAAAATCACGAACGTCAGACGATTGCTCCCACACCGAAAGTGCCAGCCAGTCAAGCTCTTGCTGCTCCTCCCCGGCCATTGGCAGCGCATCTACAGCACCACAGACATCGGGGTTCCGGGCTTTCCCTGACGAACAGGGCTTCGACTTTTACCACCACCTGCGCCTGGGAGTCCACTCCAAAAAATCCCGAAAAATCACAAACGTCGGACGATTGCTCCCACACCGAAAGTGCCAGCCAGTCAAGATCCTGCTGCTCCTCACCGGCCATTGGCAGCGCATCTACAGCACCACAGACATCGGGGCTCCGGGCTTTCCCTGACGAACAGGGCTTCGACATTTACCACCACCTGCACCTGGGCGCCCACTCCAGAAAAACCCTAAAAATCACGAACGTCGGACGATTGCTCCCACACAAAAAGTGCCAGCCAGTCAAGCTCCTGCTGCTCCTCACCGGCCATTGGCAGCGCATCTACAGCACCACAGACATCGGGGCTCCGGGCTTTCCCTGACGAACAGGGCTTCGACGTTTACCACCAGCTGCACCTGGTCGCCCACACCAAAAAACCCGAAAAATCACAAACGTCGGACGATTGCTCCCACACAAAAAGTGCCAGCCAGTCAAGCTCCTGCTGCTCCTCACTGGCCATTGGCAGCGCATCTACAGCACCACAAACATCGGGGCTCCGAGCTTTCCCTGATGAACAGGGCTTCGATATTTACCACCAGCTGCACCTGGGCGCCCACTGGAAAAATCCCTGAAAAATCACGAACGTCGGACTATTGCTCCCACACCGAAAGTGCCAGCCAGTCAAGCTCTTGCTGCTCCTCACCGGCCATTTGCAGCGCATCTACAGCACCACAGACATCGGGGCTCTGGGCTTTCCCTGACAGTCAGGGCTTTGACGTTTACAACCATCTGCACCTGGTCGCCCATGCCAAAAAAACCCAAAAAATCACGAACGTCGGACGATTGCTCCGTCACCGAAAGTGCCAGCCAGTCAAGCTCTTGCTGCTCCTCCCCGGCCATTGGCAGCACATCTACAGCACCACAGACATCGGGGTTCCGGGCTTTCCCTGACGAACAGGGCTTCGACTTTTACCACCACCTGCGCCTGGGAGTCCACTCCAAAAAATCCCGAAAAATCACAAACGTCGGACGATTGCTCCCACACCGAAAGTGCCAGCCAGTCAAGATCCTGCTGCTCCTCACCGGCCATTGGCAGCGCATCTACAGCACCACAGACATCGGGGCTCCGGGCTTTCCCTGACGAACAGGGCTTCGACATTTACCACCACCTGCACCTGGGCGCCCACTCCAGAAAAACCCTAAAAATCACGAACGTCGGACGATTGCTCCCACACAAAAAGTGCCAGCCAGTCAAGCTCCTGCTGCTCCTCACCGGCCATTGGCAGCGCATCTACAGCACCACAGACATCGGGGCTCCGGGCTTTCCCTGACGAACAGGGCTTCGACGTTTACCACCAGCTGCACCTGGTCGCCCACACCAAAAAACCCGAAAAATCACAAACGTCGGACGATTGCTCCCACACAAAAAGTGTCAGCCAGTCAAGCTCCTGCTGCTCCTCACTGGCCATTGGCAGCGCATCTACAGCACCACAAACATCGGGGCTCCGAGCTTTCCCTGATGAACAGGGCTTCGATATTTACCACCAGCTGCACCTGGGCGCCCACTGGAAAAATCCCTGAAAAATCACGAACGTCGGACTATTGCTCCCACACCGAAAGTGCCAGCCAGTCAAGCTCTTGCTGCTCCTCACCGGCCATTGGCAGCGCATCTACAGCACCACAGACATCGGGGCTCCGGGCTTTCCCTGACGAACAGGGCTTCGACGTTTACCACCAGCTGCACCTGGGGGGCCCACTGAAAAAACCCCGAAAAATCATGAACGTCGGACGATTGCTCCGACACCGAAAGTGCCAGCCAGTCAAGCTCTTGCTGCTCCTCCCCGGCCATTGGCAGTACATCTACAGCACCACAGACATCGGGTCTCCGGGCTTTCCCTGACGAACAGGGGTTCGACGTTTACCACCAGCTGCACCTGGGCGCCCATTGGAAAAAAACCCAAGAAAAATCACGAACTTTGGACGATTGCTCCCACACCAAAAGTGCCAGCCAGTCAAGCTCTTGCTGCTCTTCACCGGCCATTGGCAGCGCATCTACAGCACCACAGACATCGGTGCTCCGGGCTTTCCCTGACGAACAGTGCTTCGTCGTTTACCACCACCTGCACCTGCGCGCCCATTGGAAAAAAACCCAAGAAAAATCACGAACGTCGGACGATTGCTCCCACACCGAAAGTGCCAGCCAGTCAAGCTCCTGCTACTCCTCCCCGGCCGTTGGCAGCGCATCTACAGCACCACAGACATCGGGGCTCCGGGCTTTCCCTGACGAACAGGGCTTCGACGTTTACCACCAGCTGCACCTGGGCGCCCACTCCAAAAAAACCCGAAAAATCACGAACGTTGGACGATTGTTCCCACACAAAAAGTGCCAGCCAGTCAAGCTCCTGCTGCTCCTCAGCGGCTATTGGCAGCGCATTTACAGCACCACAGACATCGGGGCTCCGGGCTTTCCCTGACGAACAGGGCTTCGACGTTTACCACCAGCTGCACCTGGTCGCCCACTCCAAAAAAACACGAAAAATCACGAACGTCGGACGATTGCTCCCACACCAAAAGTGCCAGCCAGTCAAGCTCTTGCTGCTCCTCCCCGGCCATTGGCAGCGCATCTACAGCACCACAGACATCGGGGCTCCGGGCTTTCCCTGACGAACAGGGCTTCGACGTTTACCACCAGCTGCACCTGGGCGCCCATTGGAAAAAAACCCAAGAAAAATCACGAACGTGGGACGATTGCTCCCACACCGAAAGTGCCCGAGAGTCAAGCTCCTGCTGCTCCTCAGCGGCCATTGGCAGCCCATCTACAGCACCACAGACATCGGGGCTCCGGGCTTTCCCTGTTGAACAGGGCTTCGACGTTTACCACCAGCTGCGCCTGTTCGCCCACTCCAAAAAAACCCGAAAAATCACGAACGTCGGACAATTGCTCCCACACAAAAAGTGCCAGCCAGTCAAGCTCCTGCTGCTCCTCCCCGGCCATTGGCAACGCATCTACAGCACCACAGACATCGGGGCTATGGGCTTTCCCTGTTGAACAGGGCTTCGACGTTTACCACCAGCTGCTCCTGGGCGCCCACTAAAAAAAAACCCAAAAAATCACGAACGTCAGACGATTGCTCCCACACCGAAAGTGCCAGCCAGTCAAGCTCTTGCTGCTCCTCCCCGGCCATTGGCAGCGCATCTACAGCACCACAGACATCGGGGTTCCGGGCTTTCCCTGACGAACAGGGCTTCGACTTTTACCACCACCTGCGCCTGGGAGTCCACTCCAAAAAATCCCGAAAAATCACAAACGTCGGACGATTGCTCCCACACCGAAAGTGCCAGCCAGTCAAGATCCTGCTGCTCCTCACCGGCCATTGGCAGCGCATCTACAGCACCACAGACATCGGGGCTCCGGGCTTTCCCTGACGAACAGGGCTTCGACATTTACCACCACCTGCACCTGGGCGCCCACTCCAGAAAAACCCTAAAAATCACGAACGTCGGACGATTGCTCCCACACAAAAAGTGCCAGCCAGTCAAGCTCCTGCTGCTCCTCACCGGCCATTGGCAGCGCATCTACAGCACCACAGACATCGGGGCTCCGGGCTTTCCCTGACGAACAGGGCTTCGACGTTTACCACCAGCTGCACCTGGTCGCCCACACCAAAAAACCCGAAAAATCACAAACGTCGGACGATTGCTCCCACACAAAAAGTGCCAGCCAGTCAAGCTCCTGCTGCTCCTCACTGGCCATTGGCAGCGCATCTACAGCACCACAAACATCGGGGCTCCGAGCTTTCCCTGATGAACAGGGCTTCGATATTTACCACCAGCTGCACCTGGGCGCCCACTGGAAAAATCCCTGAAAAATCACGAACGTCGGACTATTGCTCCCACACCGAAAGTGCCAGCCAGTCAAGCTCTTGCTGCTCCTCACCGGCCATTTGCAGCGCATCTACAGCACCACAGACATCGGGGCTCTGGGCTTTCCCTGACAGTCAGGGCTTTGACGTTTACAACCATCTGCACCTGGTCGCCCATGCCAAAAAAACCCAAAAAATCACGAACGTCGGACGATTGCTCCGTCACCGAAAGTGCCAGCCAGTCAAGCTCTTGCTGCTCCTCCCCGGCCATTGGCAGCACATCTACAGCACCACAGACATCGGGGTTCCGGGCTTTCCCTGACGAACAGGGCTTCGACTTTTACCACCACCTGCGCCTGGGAGTCCACTCCAAAAAATCCCGAAAAATCACAAACGTCGGACGATTGCTCCCACACCGAAAGTGCCAGCCAGTCAAGATCCTGCTGCTCCTCACCGGCCATTGGCAGCGCATCTACAGCACCACAGACATCGGGGCTCCGGGCTTTCCCTGACGAACAGGGCTTCGACATTTACCACCACCTGCACCTGGGCGCCCACTCCAGAAAAACCCTAAAAATCACGAACGTCGGACGATTGCTCCCACACAAAAAGTGCCAGACAGTCAAGCTTCTGCTGCTCCTCACCGGCCATTGGCAGCGCATCTACAGCACCACAGACATCGGGGCTCCGGGCTTTCCCTGACGAACAGGGCTTCGACGTTTACCACCAGCTGCACCTGGTCGCCCACACCAAAAAACCCGAAAAATCACAAACGTCGGACGATTGCTCCCACACAAAAAGTGCCAGCCAGTCAAGCTCCTGCTGCTCCTCACTGGCCATTGGCAGCGCATCTACAGCACCACAAACATCGGGGCTCCGAGCTTTCCCTGATGAACAGGGCTTCGATATTTACCACCAGCTGCACCTGGGCGCCCACTGGAAAAATCCCTGAAAAATCACGAACGTCGGACTATTGGTCCCACACCGAAAGTGCCAGCCAGTCAAGCTCTTGCTGCTCCTCACCGGCCATTTGCAGCGCATCTACAGCACCACAGACATCGGGGCTCTGGGCTTTCCCTGACGAACAGGGCTTTGACGTTTACAAACATCTGCACCTGGTCGCCCATGCCAAAAAAACCCGAAAAATCACGAACGTCGGACGATTGCTCCCACACCGAAAGTGCCAGCCAGTCAAGCTCTTGCTGCTCCTCACCGGCCATTGGCAGCGCATCTACAGCACCACAGACATCGGTGCTCCGGGCTTTCCCTGTCGAACAGGGCTTCGACGTTTACCACCAGCTGCGCCTGGGCGCCCACTAAAAAAAAACCCCGAAAAATCATGAACGTTGGACGATTGCTCCCACACCGAAAGTGCCAGCCAGTCAAGCTCTTGCTGCTCCTCCCCGGCCATTGGCAGCACATCTACAGCACCACAGACATCGGGGTTCCGGGCTTTCCCTGACGAACAGGGCTTCGACTTTTACCACCACCTGCGCCTGGGAGTCCACTCCAAAAAATCCCGAAAAATCACAAACGTCGGACGATTGCTCCCACACCGAAAGTGCCAGCCAGTCAAGATCCTGCTGCTCCTCACCGGCCATTGGCAGCGCATCTACAGCACCACAGACATCGGGGCTCCGGGCTTTCCCTGACGAACAGGGCTTCGACATTTACCACCACCTGCACCTGGGCGCCCACTCCAGAAAAACCCTAAAAATCACGAACGTCGGACGATTGCTCCCACACAAAAAGTGCCAGCCAGTCAAGCTCCTGCTGCTCCTCACCGGCCATTGGCAGCGCATCTACAGCACCACAGACATCGGGGCTCCGGGCTTTCCCTGACGAACAGGGCTTCGACGTTTACCACCAGCTGCACCTGGTCGCCCACACCAAAAAACCCGAAAAATCACAAACGTCGGACGATTGCTCCCACACAAAAAGTGTCAGCCAGTCAAGCTCCTGCTGCTCCTCACTGGCCATTGGCAGCGCATCTACAGCACCACAAACATCGGGGCTCCGAGCTTTCCCTGATGAACAGGGCTTCGATATTTACCACCAGCTGCACCTGGGCGCCCACTGGAAAAATCCCTGAAAAATCACGAACGTCGGACTATTGCTCCCACACCGAAAGTGCCAGCCAGTCAAGCTCTTGCTGCTCCTCACCGGCCATTGGCAGCGCATCTACAGCACCACAGACATCGGGGCTCCGGGCTTTCCCTGACGAACAGGGCTTCGACGTTTACCACCAGCTGCACCTGGGGGGCCCACTGAAAAAACCCCGAAAAATCATGAACGTCGGACGATTGCTCCGACACCGAAAGTGCCAGCCAGTCAAGGTCTTGCTGCTCCTCCCCGGCCATTGGCAGTACATCTACAGCACCACAGACATCGGGTCTCCGGGCTTTCCCTGACGAACAGGGGTTCGACGTTTACCACCAGCTGCACCTGGGCGCCCATTGGAAAAAAACCCAAGAAAAATCACGAACTTTGGACGATTGCTCCCACACCAAAAGTGCCAGCCAGTCAAGCTCTTGCTGCTCTTCACCGGCCATTGGCAGCGCATCTACAGCACCACAGACATCGGTGCTCCGGGCTTTCCCTGACGAACAGTGCTTCGTCGTTTACCACCACCTGCACCTGCGCGCCCATTGGAAAAAAACCCAAGAAAAATCACGAACGTCGGACGATTGCTCCCACACCGAAAGTGCCAGCCAGTCAAGCTCCTGCTGCTCCTCAGCGGCTATTGGCAGCGCATTTACAGCACCACAGACATCGGGGCTCCGGGCTTTCCCTGACGAACAGGGCTTCGACGTTTACCACCAGCTGCACCTGGTCGCCCACTCCAAAAAAACACGAAAAATCACGAACGTCGGACGATTGCTCCCACACCAAAAGTGCCAGCCAGTCAAGCTCTTGCTGCTCCTCCCCGGCCATTGGCAGCGCATCTACAGCACCACAGACATCGGGGCTCCGGGCTTTCCCTGACGAACAGGGCTTCGACGTTTACCACCAGCTGCACCTGGGCGCCCATTGGAAAAAAACCCAAGAAAAATCACGAACGTGGGACGATTGCTCCCACACCGAAAGTGCCCGAGAGTCAAGCTCCTGCTGCTCCTCAGCGGCCATTGGCAGCCCATCTACAGCACCACAGACATCGGGGCTCCGGGCTTTCCCTGTTGAACAGGGCTTCGACGTTTACCACCAGCTGCGCCTGTTCGCCCACTCCAAAAAAACCCGAAAAATCACGAACGTCGGACAATTGCTCCCACACAAAAAGTGCCAGCCAGTCAAGCTCCTGCTGCTCCTCCCCGGCCATTGGCAACGCATCTACAGCACCACAGACATCGGGGCTATGGGCTTTCCCTGTTGAACAGGGCTTCGACGTTTACCACCAGCTGCTCCTGGGCGCCCACTAAAAAAAAACCCAAAAAATCACGAACGTCAGACGATTGCTCCCACACCGAAAGTGCCAGCCAGTCAAGCTCTTGCTGCTCCTCCCCGGCCATTGGCAGCGCATCTACAGCACCACAGACATCGGGGTTCCGGGCTTTCCCTGACGAACAGGGCTTCGACTTTTACCACCACCTGCGCCTGGGAGTCCACTCCAAAAAATCCCGAAAAATCACAAACGTCGGACGATTGCTCCCACACCGAAAGTGCCAGCCAGTCAAGATCCTGCTGCTCCTCACCGGCCATTGGCAGCGCATCTACAGCACCACAGACATCGGGGCTCCGGGCTTTCCCTGACGAACAGGGCTTCGACATTTACCACCACCTGCACCTGGGCGCCCACTCCAGAAAAACCCTAAAAATCACGAACGTCGGACGATTGCTCCCACACAAAAAGTGCCAGCCAGTCAAGCTCCTGCTGCTCCTCACCGGCCATTGGCAGCGCATCTACAGCACCACAGACATCGGGGCTCCGGGCTTTCCCTGACGAACAGGGCTTCGACGTTTACCACCAGCTGCACCTGGTCGCCCACACCAAAAAACCCGAAAAATCACAAACGTCGGACGATTGCTCCCACACAAAAAGTGCCAGCCAGTCAAGCTCCTGCTGCTCCTCACTGGCCATTGGCAGCGCATCTACAGCACCACAAACATCGGGGCTCCGAGCTTTCCCTGATGAACAGGGCTTCGATATTTACCACCAGCTGCACCTGGGCGCCCACTGGAAAAATCCCTGAAAAATCACGAACGTCGGACTATTGCTCCCACACCGAAAGTGCCAGCCAGTCAAGCTCTTGCTGCTCCTCACCGGCCATTTGCAGCGCATCTACAGCACCACAGACATCGGGGCTCTGGGCTTTCCCTGACAGTCAGGGCTTTGACGTTTACAACCATCTGCACCTGGTCGCCCATGCCAAAAAAACCCAAAAAATCACGAACGTCGGACGATTGCTCCGTCACCGAAAGTGCCAGCCAGTCAAGCTCTTGCTGCTCCTCCCCGGCCATTGGCAGCGCATCTACAGCACCACAGACATCGGGGCTCCGGGCTTTCCCTGACTTACAGGGCTTTGACGTTTACCACCAGCTGCACCTGGGGGGCCCACTGAAAAAAACCCCGATAAATCATGAACGTCAGATGATTGCTCCCACACTGAAAGTGCCAGACAGTCAAGCTCTTGCTGCTCCGCACAGGCCATTGGCAGTGCATCTGCAGCACCACAGACATCGGGGCTCCGGGCTTTCCCTGACGAACAGGGCTTCGACATTTACCACCACCTGCACCTCTGCCCCCATTGGAAAAAAACCCAAAAAAAATCATGAACGTTGGACGATTGCTCCCACACCAAAAGTGCCAGCAACTCAAGCTCTTGCTGCTCCTCACCGGCCATTGGCAGCGCATCTACAGCACCACAGACATTGGGGCTCCGGGCTTTCCCTGACGAACAGGGCTTCGACATTTACCACCAGCTGCACCTGGGGGGCCCACTGAAAAAAACCCCGAAAAATCACGAACGTCAGACGATTGCTCCCACACCGAAAGGGCCAGCCAGTCAAGCTCTTGCTGCTCCTCTCCGGCCATTGGCAGCGCATCTGCAGCACCACAGACATCAGGGCTCCGGGCTTTCCCTGACGAACAGGGCTTCGACGTTTACCACCAGCTGCACCTGGGCGCCCATTGGAAAAAAACCCAAGAAAAATCACGAACGTTGGACGATTGCTCCCACACCAAAAGTGCCAGCCAGACAAGCTCTTGCTGCTCCTCACCGGCCATTGGCAGCGCATCTACAGCACCACAGACATCGGGGCTCCGGGCTTTCCCTGACGAACAGGGCTTCGACGTTTACCACCAGCTGCACCTGGGCGCCCATTGGAAAAAAACCCAAGAAAAATCATGAACGTCGGACGATTGCTCCCACACAAAAAGTGCCAGCCAGTCAAGCTCCTGCTGCTCCTCACCGGCCATTGGCAGCGCATCTACAGCACCACAGACATCGGGGCTCCGGGCTTTCCCTGACGAACAGGGCTTCGACGTTTACCACCAGCTGCACCTGGTCGCCCACACCAAAAAACCCGAAAAATCACAAACGTCGGACGATTGCTCCCACACAAAAAGTGCCAGCCAGTCAAGCTCCTGCTGCTCCTCACTGGCCATTGGCAGCGCATCTACAGCACCACAAACATCGGGGCTCCGAGCTTTCCCTGATGAACAGGGCTTCGATATTTACCACCAGCTGCACCTGGGCGCCCACTGGAAAAATCCCTGAAAAATCACGAACGTCGGACTATTGCTCCCACACCGAAAGTGCCAGCCAGTCAAGCTCTTGCTGCTCCTCACCGGCCATTGGCAGCGCATCTACAGCACCACAGACATCGGGGCTCCGGGCTTTCCCTGACGAACAGGGCTTCGACGTTTACCACCAGCTGCACCTGGGGGGCCCACTGAAAAAACCCCGAAAAATCATGAACGTCGGACGATTGCTCCGACACCGAAAGTGCCAGCCAGTCAAGCTCTTGCTGCTCCTCCCCGGCCATTGGCAGTACATCTACAGCACCACAGACATCGGGTCTCCGGGCTTTCCCTGACGAACAGGGGTTCGACGTTTACCACCAGCTGCACCTGGGCGCCCATTGGAAAAAAACCCAAGAAAAATCACGAACTTTGGACGATTGCTCCCACACCAAAAGTGCCAGCCAGTCAAGCTCTTGCTGCTCTTCACCGGCCATTGGCAGCGCATCTACAGCACCACAGACATCGGTGCTCCGGGCTTTCCCTGACGAACAGTGCTTCGTCGTTTACCACCACCTGCACCTGCGCGCCCATTGGAAAAAAACCCAAGAAAAATCACGAACGTCGGACGATTGCTCCCACACCGAAAGTGCCAGCCAGTCAAGCTCCTGCTACTCCTCCCCGGCCGTTGGCAGCGCATCTACAGCACCACAGACATCGGGGCTCCGGGCTTTCCCTGACGAACAGGGCTTCGACGTTTACCACCAGCTGCACCTGGGCGCCCACTCCAAAAAAACCCGAAAAATCACGAACGTTGGACGATTGTTCCCACACAAAAAGTGCCAGCCAGTCAAGCTCCTGCTGCTCCTCAGCGGCTATTGGCAGCGCATTTACAGCACCACAGACATCGGGGCTCCGGGCTTTCCCTGACGAACAGGGCTTCGACGTTTACCACCAGCTGCACCTGGTCGCCCACTCCAAAAAAACACGAAAAATCACGAACGTCGGACGATTGCTCCCACACCAAAAGTGCCAGCCAGTCAAGCTCTTGCTGCTCCTCCCCGGCCATTGGCAGCGCATCTACAGCACCACAGACATCGGGGCTCCGGGCTTTCCCTGTTGAACAGGGCTTCGACGTTTACCACCAGCTGCACCTGGGCGCCCATTGGAAAAAAACCCAAGAAAAATCACGAACGTGGGACGATTGCTCCCACACCGAAAGTGCCAGCCAGTCAAGCTCTTGCTGCTCCTCCCCGGCCATTGGCAGCGCATCTACAGCACCACAGACATCGGGGTTCCGGGCTTTCCCTGACGAACAGGGCTTCGACTTTTACCACCACCTGCGCCTGGGAGTCCACTCCAAAAAATCCCGAAAAATCACAAACGTCGGACGATTGCTCCCACACCGAAAGTGCCAGCCAGTCAAGATCCTGCTGCTCCTCACCGGCCATTGGCAGCGCATCTACAGCACCACAGACATCGGGGCTCTGGGCTTTCCCTGACGAACAGGGCTTCGACATTTACCACCACCTGCACCTGGGCGCCCACTCCAGAAAAACCCTAAAAATCACGAACGTCGGACGATTGCTCCCACACAAAAAGTGCCAGCCAGTCAAGCTCCTGCTGCTCCTCACCGGCCATTGGCAGCGCATCTACAGCACCACAGACATCGGGGCTCCGGGCTTTCCCTGACGAACAGGGCTTCGACGTTTACCACCAGCTGCACCTGGTCGCCCACACCAAAAAACCCGAAAAATCACAAACGTCGGACGATTGCTCCCACACAAAAAGTGCCAGCCAGTCAAGCTCCTGCTGCTCCTCACTGGCCATTGGCAGCGCATCTACAGCACCACAAACATCGGGGCTCCGAGCTTTCCCTGATGAACAGGGCTTCGATATTTACCACCAGCTGCACCTGGGCGCCCACTGGAAAAATCCCTGAAAAATCACGAACGTCGGACTATTGCTCCCACACAAAAAGTGCCAGCCAGTCAAGCTCTTGCTGCTCCTCACCGGCCATTTGCAGCGCATCTACAGCACCACAGACATCGGGGCTCTGGGCTTTCCCTGACAGTCAGGGCTTTGACGTTTACAACCATCTGCACCTGGTCGCCCATGCCAAAAAAACCCAAAAAATCACGAACGTCGGACGATTGCTCCGTCACCGAAAGTGCCAGCCAGTCAAGCTCTTGCTGCTCCTCCCCGGCCATTGGCAGCGCATCTACAGCACCACAGACATCGGGGCTCCGGGCTTTCCCTGACGAACAGGGCTTTGACGTTTACCACCAGCTGCACCTGGGGGGCCCACTGAAAAAAACCCCGATAAATCATGAACGTCAGATGATTGCTCCCACACTGAAAGTGCCAGACAGTCAAGCTCTTGCTGCTCCGCACAGGCCATTGGCAGTGCATCTGCAGCACCACAGACATCGGGGCTCCGGGCTTTCCCTGACGAACAGGGCTTCGACCTTTACCACCACCTGCACCTCTGCCCCCATTGGAAAAAAACCCAAAAAAAATCATGAACGTTGGACGATTGCTCCCACACCAAAAGTGCCAGCAACTCAAGCTCTTGCTGCTCCTCACCGGCCATTGGCAGCGCATCTACAGCACCACAGACATTGGGGCTCCGGGCTTTCCCTGACGAACAGGGCTTCGACATTTACCACCAGCTGCACCTGGGGGGCCCACTGAAAAAAACCCCGAAAAATCACGAACGTCAGACGATTGCTCCCACACCGAAAGGGCCAGCCAGTCAAGCTCTTGCTGCTCCTCTCCGGCCATTGGCAGCGCATCTGCAGCACCACAGACATCAGGGCTCCGGGCTTTCCCTGACGAACAGGGCTTCGACGTTTACCACCAGCTGCACCTGGGCGCCCATTGGAAAAAAACCCAAGAAAAATCACGAACGTTGGACGATTGCTCCCACACCAAAAGTGCCAGCCAGACAAGCTCTTGCTGCTCCTCACCGGCCATTGGCAGCGCATCTACAGCACCACAGACATCGGGGCTCCGGGCTTTCCCTGACGAACAGGGCTTCGACGTTTACCACCAGCTGCACCTGGGCGCCCATTGGAAAAAAACCCAAGAAAAATCATGAACGTCGGACGATTGCTCCCACACAAAAAGTGCCAGCCAGTCAAGCTCCTGCTGCTCCTCACCGGCCATTGGCAGCGCATCTACAGCACCACAGACATCGGGGCTCCGGGCTTTCCCTGGCGAACAGGGCTTCGATGTTTACCACCAGCTGCACCTGGGCGCCCACTAAAAAAAAACCCCGAAAAATCACGAACGTTGGACAATTGCTCCCACACCGAAAGTGTCATCCAGTCAAGCTCTTGCTGCTCCTCACCGGCCATTGGCAGCGCATCTACAGCACCACAGACATCGGGGCTCTGGGCTTTCCCTGATGAACAGGGCTTCGACGTTTACAACTATCTGCACCTGGTCGCCCACGTCAAAAAAACCTGAAAAATCACGAATGTCGGACGATTTCTCCCACACAAAAAGTGCCAGCCAGTCAAGCTCTTGCTGCTCCTCACCGGCCATTGGCAGCGCATCTACAGCACCACAGACATCGGGGCTCCGGGCTTTCCCTGTCGAACAGGGCTTCGACGTTTACCACAAGCTGCGCCTGGGCGCCCACTGGAAAAAAAACAGAAAAATCACGAACGTCAGACGATTGCTCCCACACAGAAAGTGCCAGCCAGACAAGCTCTTGCTGCTCCTCCCCGGCCATTGGCAGCACATCTACAGCACCACAGACATCGGGTTTCCGGGCTTTCCCTGACGAACAGGGCTTCGACTTTTACCACCACCTGCGCCTGGGAGTCCACGCCAAAAAAACCCGAAAAATCACAAACGTCGGACGATTGCTCCCACACCGAAAGTGCCAGCCAGTCAAGCTCTTGCTGCTACTCACCGGCCATTGGCAGCGCATCTACAGCACCACAGACATCGGGGCTGCGGGCTTTCCCTGACGAATAGTGCTTCGACGTTTACCACCACCTGCACCTGGGATCCCATTGGAAAAAAACCCAAGAAAAATCACGAACGTCGGACGATTGCTCCCACACAAAAAGTGCCAGCCAGTAAAGCTCCTGCTGCTCCTCACCGGCCATTGGCAGCGCATCTACAGCACCACAGACATCGGGGCTCCGGGCTTTCCCTGTCGAACAGGGCTTCGACGTTTACCACCAGCTGCGCCTGGGCGCCCACTGGTAAAAACCCTGAAAAATCACGAACGTCGGACGATTGCTCCCACACCAAAAGTGTCATCCAGTCAAGCTCTTGCTGCTCCTCACCGGCCATTGGCAGCGCATCTACAGCACCACAGACATTGGGGCTCCGGGCTTTCCCTGACGAACAGGGCTTGAACGTTTACCACCAGCTGCGCCTGGGCGCCCACTAAAAAAAAACCCAAAAAATCACGAACGTCGGACGATTGCTCCCACACCAAAAGTGCCAGCCACTCAAGCTCTTGCTGCTCCTCCCCGGCCATTGGCAGCACATCTACAGCACCACAGACATCGGGGCTCCGGGCTTTCCCTGACGAACAGGGCTTCGACGTTTACCACCAGCTGCACCTGGTCGCCCACTCCAGAAAAACCCATAAAATCACGAACGTCGGACGATTGCTCCCACACAAAAAGGGCCAGCCAGTCAAGCTCCTACTGCTCCTCACCGGCCATTGGCAGCGCATCTACAGCACCACAGACATCGGGGCTCCGAGCTTTCCCTGACGAACAGGGGTTCGATATTTACCACCTGCTGCACCTGGGCGCCCACTGGAAAAATCCCTGAAAAATCACGAACGTCGGATGATTGCTCCCACACCGAAAGTGTCATCGAGTCAAGCTCTTGCTGCTCCTCAGCGGCCATTGGCAGCGCATCTACAGCACCACAGACATCGGGGCTCCGGGCTTTCCCTGACGAACAGGGCTTCGACGTTTACCACCAGCTGCACCTGGGGGGCCCACTGAAAAAACCCCGATAAATCACGAATGTCGGACGATTGCTCCCACACAAAAAGTGCCAGCCAGTGAAGCTCCTGCTGCTCCTCACCGGCCATTGGCAGCGCATCTACAGCACCACAGACATCGGGGCTCCGGGCTTTCCCTGAGGAACAGGGCTTCGACGTTTACCACCAGCTGCACCTGGGCGCCCACTGAAAAAAACCCCGAAGAATCACGAACGTCGGACGATTGCTCCCACACAAAAAGTGCCAGCCAGTCAAGCTCTTGCTGCTCCTCACCGGCCATTGGCAGCGCATCTGCATCACCACAGACATCAGGGCTCCGGGCTTTCCCTGACGAACAGGGCTTCGACATTTACCACCAGCTGCACCTGGGCGCCCATTGGAAAAAAACCCAAGAAAAATCACGAACGTTGGACGATTGCTCCCACACCAAAAGTACCAGCCAAACAAGCTCTTGCTGCTCCTCACCGGCCATTGGCAGCGCATCTACAGCACCACAGACATCGGGGCTCCGGGCTTTCCCTGACGAACAGGGCTTCGACTTTTACCACCACCTGCGCCTGGGAGTCCACGCCAAAAAAACCCGAAAAATCACAAACGTCGGACGATTGCTCCCACACCGAAAGTGCCAGCCAGTCAAGCTCTTGCTGCTACTCACCGGCCATTGGCAGCGCATCTACAGCACCACAGACATCGGGGCTCCGGGCTTTCCCTGACGAATAGTGCTTCGACGTTTACCACCACCTGCACCTGGGATCCCATTGGAAAAAAACCCAAGAAAAATCACGAACGTCGGACGATTGCTCCCACACAAAAAGTGCCAGCCAGTCAAGCTCCTGCTGCTCCTCACCGGCCATTGGCAGCGCATCTACAGCACCACAGACATCGGGGCTCCGGGCTTTCCCTGTCGAACAGGGCTTCGACGTTTACCACCAGCTGCGCCTGGGCGCCCAGTGGAAAAAACCCTGAAAAATCACGAACGTCGGACGATTGCTCCCACACCGAAAGTGTCATCCAGTCAAGCTCTTGCTGCTCCTCACCGGCCATTGGCAGCGCATCTACAGCACCACAGACATCGGGGCTCCGGGCTTTCCCTGACGAACAGGGCTTGAACGTTTACCACCAGCTGCGCCTGGGCGCCCACTAAAAAAAAACCCAAAAAATCACGAACGTCGGATGATTGCTCCCACACCAAAAGTGCCAGCCAGTCAAGCTCTTGCTGCTCCTCACCGGCCATTGGCAGCGCATCTACAGCACCACAGACATCGGGGCTCCGGGCTTTCCCTGACGAACAGGGCTTGAACGTTTACCACCTGCTGCGCCTGGGCGCCCACTAAAAAAAAACCCAAAAAATCACGAACGTCGGACGATTGCTCCCACACCGGAAGTGCCAGCAACTCAAGCTCTTGCTGTTCCTCACCGGCCATTGGCAGCGCATCTACAGCACCACAGACATCGGGGCTCCGGGCTTTCCCTGACGAACAGGGCTTCGACGTTTACCACCAGCTGCACCTGGGCGCCCACTCCAAAAAAGCCCCGAAAAATCACGAACGTCGGACGATTGCTCCCACACCGAAAGTGCCAGCCAGTCAAGCTCTTGCTGCTCCTCCCCGGCCATTGGCAGCGCATCTACAGCACCACAGACATCGGGGCTCCGGGCTTTCCCTGACGAACAGAGCTTTGACGTTTACCACCAGCTGCACCTGGGGGGCCCACTGAAAGAAACCCCGATAAATCATGAACGTCGGACGATTGCTCCCACACCGAAAGTGCCAGCCAGTCAAGCTCTTGCTGCTCCTCTCCGGCCATTGGCAGCGCATCTGCAGCACCACAGACATCAGGGCTCCGGGCTTTCCCTGACGAACAGGGCTTCGACGTTTACCACCAGCTGCACCTGGGCGCCCATTGGAAAAAAACCCAAGAAAAATCACGAACGTTGGACTATTGCTCCCACACCAAAAGTGCCAGCCAGACAAGCTCTTGCTGCTCCTCACCGGCCATTGGCAGCGCATCTACAGCACCACAGACATCGGGGCTCCGGGCTTTCCCTGACAAACAGGGCTTCGACGTTTACCACCAGCTGCACCTGGGCGCCCATTGGAAAAAAACCCAAGAAAAATCATGAACGTCGGACGATTGCTCCCACACAAAAAGTGCCAGCCAGTCAAGCTCCTGCTGCTCCTCACCGGCCATTGGCAGCGCATCTACAGCACCACAGACATCGGGGCTCCGGGCTTTCCCTGGCGAACAGGGCTTCGATGTTTACCACCACCTGCACCTGGGCACCCACTGGAAAAAAACCCCGAAAAATCACGAACGTTGGACGATTGCTCCCACACCGAAAGTGTCATCCAGTCAAGCTCTTGCTGCTCCTCACCGGCCATTGGCAGCGCATCTACAGCACCACAGACATCGGGGCTCTGGGCTTTCCCTGATGAACAGGGCTTCGACGCTTATAACTATCTGCACCTGGTCGCCCACGTCAAAAAAACCTGAAAAGTCACGAATGTCGGACGATTTCTCCCACACAAAAAGTGCCAGCCAGTCAAGCTCTTGCTGCTCCTCACCGGCCATTGGCAGCGCATCTACAGCACCACAGACATCGGGGCTCCGGGCTTTCCCTGTCGAACAGGGCTTCGACGTTTACCACAAGCTGCGCCTGGGCGCCCACTGGAAAAAAAACAGAAAAATCACGAACGTCAGACGATTGCTCCCACACAGAAAGTGCCAGCCAGACAAGCTCTTGCTGCTCCTCCCCGGCCATTGGCAGCACATCTACAGCACCACAGACATCGGGTTTCCGGGCTTTCCCTGACGAACAGGGCTTCGACTTTTACCACCACCTGCGCCTGGGAGTCCACGCCAAAAAAACCCGAAAAATCACAAACGTCGGACGATTGCTCCCACACCGAAAGTGCCAGCCAGTCAAGCTCTTGCTGCTACTCACCGGCCATTGGCAGCGCATCTACAGCACCACAGACATCGGGGCTGCGGGCTTTCCCTGACGAATAGTGCTTCGACGTTTACCACCACCTGCACCTGGGATCCCATTGGAAAAAAACCCAAGAAAAATCACGAACGTCGGACGATTGCTCCCACACAAAAAGTGCCAGCCAGTAAAGCTCCTGCTGCTCCTCACCGGCCATTGGCAGCGCATCTACAGCACCACAGACATCGGGGCTCCGGGCTTTCCCTGTCGAACAGGGCTTCGACGTTTACCACCAGCTGCGCCTGGGCGCCCACTGGTAAAAACCCTGAAAAATCACGAACGTCGGACGATTGCTCCCACACCAAAAGTGTCATCCAGTCAAGCTCTTGCTGCTCCTCACCGGCCATTGGCAGCGCATCTACAGCACCACAGACATTGGGGCTCCGGGCTTTCCCTGACGAACAGGGCTTGAACGTTTACCACCAGCTGCGCCTGGGCGCCCACTAAAAAAAAACCCAAAAAATCACGAACGTCGGACGATTGCTCCCACACCAAAAGTGCCAGCCACTCAAGCTCTTGCTGCTCCTCAGCGGCCATTGGCAGCGCATCTACAGCACCACAGACATCGGGGCTCCGGGCTTTCCCTGACGAACAGGGCTTCGACGTTTACCACCAGCTGCACCTGGTCGCCCACTCCAGAAAAACCCATAAAATCACGAACGTCGGACGATTGCTCCCACACAAAAAGGGCCAGCCAGTCAAGCTCCTACTGCTCCTCACCGGCCATTGGCAGCGCATCTACAGCACCACAGACATCGGGGCTCCGAGCTTTCCCTGAC
Source organism: Chlamydotis macqueenii (assembly GCF_036417535.1). Lineage (NCBI taxonomy): Eukaryota > Metazoa > Chordata > Aves > Otidiformes > Otididae > Chlamydotis > Chlamydotis macqueenii. Next base: position 31,395,859 of record NC_141592.1, on the reverse strand, counting down.
GAACAGGGGTTCGATATTTACCACCTGCTGCACCTGGGCGCCCACTGGAAAAATCCCTGAAAAATCACGAACGTCGGATGATTGCTCCCACACCGAAAGTGTCATCGAGTCAAGCTCTTGCTGCTCCTCAGCGGCCATTGGCAGCGCATCTACAGCACCACAGACATCGGGGCTCCGGGCTTTCCCTGACGAACAGGGCTTCGACGTTTACCACCAGCTGCACCTGGGGGGCCCACTGAAAAAACCCCGATAAATCACGAATGTCGGACGATTGCTCCCACACAAAAAGTGCCAGCCAGTGAAGCTCCTGCTGCTCCTCACCGGCCATTGGCAGCGCATCTACAGCACCACAGACATCGGGGCTCCGGGCTTTCCCTGACGAACAGGGCTTCGACGTTTACCACCAGCTGCACCTGGGCGCCCACTCCAAAAAAGCCCCGAAAAATCACGAACGTCGGACGATTGCTCCCACACCGAAAGTGCCAGCCAGTCAAGCTCTTGCTGCTCCTCCCCGGCCATTGGCAGCGCATCTACAGCACCACAGACATCGGGGCTCCGGGCTTTCCCTGACGAACAGAGCTTTGACGTTTACCACCAGCTGCACCTGGGGGGCCCACTGAAAGAAACCCCGATAAATCATGAACGTCGGACGATTGCTCCCACACCGAAAGTGCCAGCCAGTCAAGCTCTTGCTGCTCCTCACCGGCCATTGGCAGCGCATCTACAGCACCACAGACATTGGGGCTCCCGGCTTTCCCTGACGAACAGGGCTTTGACGTTTACCACCAGCTGCACCTGGGGGGCCCACTGGAAAAAAAAACCGAAAAATCATGAATGTCGGACGATTGCTGCCACACCAAAAGTGCCAGGCAGTCAAGCTCTTGCTGCTCCTCACCGGCCATTGGCAGCGCATCTACAGCACCACAGACATCGGGGCTCCGGGCTTTCCCTGACGAACAGGGCTTCGACTTTTACCACCACCTGCGCCTGGGAGTCCACGCCAAAAAAACCCGAAAAATCACAAACGTCGGACGATTGCTCCCACACCGAAAGTGCCAGCCAGTCAAGCTCTTGCTGCTACTCACCGGCCATTGGCAGCGCATCTACAGCACCACAGACATCGGGGCTCCGGGCTTTCCCTGACGAACAGGGCTTCGACTTTTACCACCACCTGCGCCTGGGAGTCCACGCCAAAAAAACCCGAAAAATCACAAACGTCGGACGATTGCTCCCACACCGAAAGTGCCAGCCAGTCAAGCTCTTGCTGCTACTCACCGGCCATTGGCAGCGCATCTACAGCACCACAGACATCGGGGCTCCGGGCTTTCCCTGACGAATAGTGCTTCGACGTTTACCACCACCTGCACCTGGGATCCCATTGGAAAAAAACCCAAGAAAAATCACGAACGTCGGACGATTGCTCCCACACAAAAAGTGCCAGCCAGTCAAGCTCCTGCTGCTCCTCACCGGCCATTGGCAGCGCATCTACAGCACCACAGACATCGGGGCTCCGGGCTTTCCCTGTCGAACAGGGCTTCGACGTTTACCACCAGCTGCGCCTGGGCGCCCAGTGGAAAAAACCCTGAAAAATCACGAACGTCGGACGATTGCTCCCACACCGAAAGTGTCATCCAGTCAAGCTCTTGCTGCTCCTCACCGGCCATTGGCAGCGCATCTACAGCACCACAGACATCGGGGCTCCGGGCTTTCCCTGACGAACAGGGCTTGAACGTTTACCACCAGCTGCGCCTGGGCGCCCACTAAAAAAAAACCCAAAAAATCACGAACGTCGGATGATTGCTCCCACACCAAAAGTGCCAGCCAGTCAAGCTCTTGCTGCTCCTCACCGGCCATTGGCAGCGCATCTACAGCACCACAGACATCGGGGCTCCGGGCTTTCCCTGACGAACAGGGCTTGAACGTTTACCACCTGCTGCGCCTGGGCGCCCACTAAAAAAAAACCCAAAAAATCACGAACGTCGGACGATTGCTCCCACACCGGAAGTGCCAGCAACTCAAGCTCTTGCTGTTCCTCACCGGCCATTGGCAGCGCATCTACAGCACCACAGACATCGGGGCTCCGGGCTTTCCCTGACGAACAGGGCTTCGACGTTTACCACCAGCTGCACCTGGGCGCCCACTCCAAAAAAGCCCCGAAAAATCACGAACGTCGGACGATTGCTCCCACACCGAAAGTGCCAGCCAGTCAAGCTCTTGCTGCTCCTCCCCGGCCATTGGCAGCGCATCTACAGCACCACAGACATCGGGGCTCCGGGCTTTCCCTGACGAACAGAGCTTTGACGTTTACCACCAGCTGCACCTGGGGGGCCCACTGAAAGAAACCCCGATAAATCATGAACGTCGGACGATTGCTCCCACACCGAAAGTGCCAGCCAGTCAAGCTCTTGCTGCTCCTCTCCGGCCATTGGCAGCGCATCTGCAGCACCACAGACATCAGGGCTCCGGGCTTTCCCTGACGAACAGGGCTTCGACGTTTACCACCAGCTGCACCTGGGCGCCCATTGGAAAAAAACCCAAGAAAAATCACGAACGTTGGACTATTGCTCCCACACCAAAAGTGCCAGCCAGACAAGCTCTTGCTGCTCCTCACCGGCCATTGGCAGCGCATCTACAGCACCACAGACATCGGGGCTCCGGGCTTTCCCTGACAAACAGGGCTTCGACGTTTACCACCAGCTGCACCTGGGCGCCCATTGGAAAAAAACCCAAGAAAAATCATGAACGTCGGACGATTGCTCCCACACAAAAAGTGCCAGCCAGTCAAGCTCCTGCTGCTCCTCACCGGCCATTGGCAGCGCATCTACAGCACCACAGACATCGGGGCTCCGGGCTTTCCCTGGCGAACAGGGCTTCGATGTTTACCACCACCTGCACCTGGGCACCCACTGGAAAAAAACCCCGAAAAATCACGAACGTTGGACGATTGCTCCCACACCGAAAGTGTCATCCAGTCAAGCTCTTGCTGCTCCTCACCGGCCATTGGCAGCGCATCTACAGCACCACAGACATCGGGGCTCTGGGCTTTCCCTGATGAACAGGGCTTCGACGCTTATAACTATCTGCACCTGGTCGCCCACGTCAAAAAAACCTGAAAAGTCACGAATGTCGGACGATTTCTCCCACACAAAAAGTGCCAGCCAGTCAAGCTCTTGCTGCTCCTCACCGGCCATTGGCAGCGCATCTACAGCACCACAGACATCGGGGCTCCGGGCTTTCCCTGTCGAACAGGGCTTCGACGTTTACCACAAGCTGCGCCTGGGCGCCCACTGGAAAAAAAACAGAAAAATCACGAACGTCAGACGATTGCTCCCACACAGAAAGTGCCAGCCAGACAAGCTCTTGCTGCTCCTCCCCGGCCATTGGCAGCACATCTACAGCACCACAGACATCGGGTTTCCGGGCTTTCCCTGACGAACAGGGCTTCGACTTTTACCACCACCTGCGCCTGGGAGTCCACGCCAAAAAAACCCGAAAAATCACAAACGTCGGACGATTGCTCCCACACCGAAAGTGCCAGCCAGTCAAGCTCTTGCTGCTACTCACCGGCCATTGGCAGCGCATCTACAGCACCACAGACATCGGGGCTGCGGGCTTTCCCTGACGAATAGTGCTTCGACGTTTACCACCACCTGCACCTGGGATCCCATTGGAAAAAAACCCAAGAAAAATCACGAACGTCGGACGATTGCTCCCACACAAAAAGTGCCAGCCAGTAAAGCTCCTGCTGCTCCTCACCGGCCATTGGCAGCGCATCTACAGCACCACAGACATCGGGGCTCCGGGCTTTCCCTGTCGAACAGGGCTTCGACGTTTACCACCAGCTGCGCCTGGGCGCCCACTGGTAAAAACCCTGAAAAATCACGAACGTCGGACGATTGCTCCCACACCAAAAGTGTCATCCAGTCAAGCTCTTGCTGCTCCTCACCGGCCATTGGCAGCGCATCTACAGCACCACAGACATTGGGGCTCCGGGCTTTCCCTGACGAACAGGGCTTGAACGTTTACCACCAGCTGCGCCTGGGCGCCCACTAAAAAAAAACCCAAAAAATCACGAACGTCGGACGATTGCTCCCACACCAAAAGTGCCAGCCACTCAAGCTCTTGCTGCTCCTCAGCGGCCATTGGCAGCGCATCTACAGCACCACAGACATCGGGGCTCCGGGCTTTCCCTGACGAACAGGGCTTCGACGTTTACCACCAGCTGCACCTGGTCGCCCACTCCAGAAAAACCCATAAAATCACGAACGTCGGACGATTGCTCCCACACAAAAAGGGCCAGCCAGTCAAGCTCCTACTGCTCCTCACCGGCCATTGGCAGCGCATCTACAGCACCACAGACATCGGGGCTCCGAGCTTTCCCTGACGAACAGGGGTTCGATATTTACCACCTGCTGCACCTGGGCGCCCACTGGAAAAATCCCTGAAAAATCACGAACGTCGGATGATTGCTCCCACACCGAAAGTGTCATCGAGTCAAGCTCTTGCTGCTCCTCAGCGGCCATTGGCAGCGCATCTACAGCACCACAGACATCGGGGCTCCGGGCTTTCCCTGACGAACAGGGCTTCGACGTTTACCACCAGCTGCACCTGGGGGGCCCACTGAAAAAACCCCGATAAATCACGAATGTCGGACGATTGCTCCCACACAAAAAGTGCCAGCCAGTGAAGCTCCTGCTGCTCCTCACCGGCCATTGGCAGCGCATCTACAGCACCACAGACATCGGGGCTCCGGGCTTTCCCTGACGAACAGGGCTTCGACGTTTACCACCAGCTGCACCTGGGCGCCCACTCCAAAAAAGCCCCGAAAAATCACGAACGTCGGACGATTGCTCCCACACCGAAAGTGCCAGCCAGTCAAGCTCTTGCTGCTCCTCCCCGGCCATTGGCAGCGCATCTACAGCACCACAGACATCGGGGCTCCGGGCTTTCCCTGACGAACAGAGCTTTGACGTTTACCACCAGCTGCACCTGGGGGGCCCACTGAAAGAAACCCCGATAAATCATGAACGTCGGACGATTGCTCCCACACCGAAAGTGCCAGCCAGTCAAGCTCTTGCTGCTCCTCACCGGCCATTGGCAGCGCATCTACAGCACCACAGACATTGGGGCTCCCGGCTTTCCCTGACGAACAGGGCTTTGACGTTTACCACCAGCTGCACCTGGGGGGCCCACTGGAAAAAAAAACCGAAAAATCATGAATGTCGGACGATTGCTGCCACACCAAAAGTGCCAGGCAGTCAAGCTCTTGCTGCTCCTCACCGGCCATTGGCAGCGCATCTACAGCACCACAGACATCGGGGCTCCGGGCTTTCCCTGACGAACAGGGCTTCGACTTTTACCACCACATGCACCTGGGAGTCCACTCCAAAAAAACCCAAAAAATCACAAACGTCGGACGATTGCTCCCACACCGAAAGTGCCAGCCAGTCAAGCTCTTGCTGCTCCTCACCGGCCATTGGCAGCGCATCTACAGCACCACAGACATCGGGGCTCCGGGCTTTCCCTGACGAACAGGGCTTCGACCTTTATCACCACCTGCACCTGGGTGCCCATTGGAAAAAAACCCAAGAAAAATCATGAACGTCAGACGATTGCTCCGACACCAAAAGTGCCAGCCAGTCAAGCTCTTGCTGCTCCTCACCGGCCATTGGCAGCGCATCTACAGCACCACAGACATCGGGGCTCCGGGCTTTCCCTGACGAACAGGGCTTCGACTTTTACCACCACCTGCACCTGGGCGCCCACTCCAAAAAAACCCCGAAAAATCACGAACGTCGGACGATTGCTCCCACACCGAAAGTGCCAGCCAGTCAAGCTCTTGCTGCTCCTCACCAGCCATTGGCAGCGCATCTACAGCACCACAGACATCGGGGCTCCGGGCTTTCCCTGACGAACAGGGCTTCGACGTTTACCACCAGCTGCACCTCTGCCCCCATTGGAAAAAAATCCAAGAAAAATCACGAACTTTGGACGATTGCTCCCACACCGAAAGTGCCAGCCAGTCAAGCTCTTGCTGCTCATCACCGGCCATTGGCAGCGCATCTACAGCACCACAGACATCGGGGCTCCGGGCTTTCCCTGATGAACAGGGCTTCGACGTTTACCACCATCTGCACCTGGGGGCCCCACTGAAAAAAACCCCGAAAAAGCATGAACGTCGGACGATTGCTCCCACACCAAAAGTGCCAGCCAGTCAAGCTCTTGCTGCTCCTCACCGGCCATTGGCAGCGCATCTACAGCACCACAAACATCGGGGCTCCGAGCTTTCCCTGACGAACAGGGCTTCGATATTTACCACCTGCTGCACCTAGGCGCCCACTGGAAAAATCCCTGAAAAATCACGAACGTCGGACGATTGCTCCCACACCGGAAGTGCCAGCAACTCAAGCTCTTGCTGTTCCTCACCGGCCATTGGCAGCGCATCTACAGCACCACAGACATCGGGGCTCCGGGCTTTCCCTGACGAACAGGGCTTGAACGTTTACCACCAGCTGCGCCTGGGCGCCCACTAAAAAAAAACCCAAAAAATCACGAACGTCGGACGATTGCTCCCACACAAGAAGTGCCAGCAACTCAAGCTCTTACTGTTCCTCACCGGCCATTGGCAGCGCATCTACAGCACCACAGACATCGGGGCTCCGGGCTTTCCCTGACGAACAGGGCTTCGATGTTTACCACCAGCTGCACCTGGGCGCCCACTCCAAAAAAGCCCCGAAAAATCACGAACGTTGGACGATTGCTCCCACACCAAAAGTGCCAGCCAGTCAAGCTCTTGCGGCTCCTCACCGGCCATTGGCAGTGCATCTACAGCACCACAGACATCGGGGCTCCGGGCTTTCCCTGACGAACAGGGCTTCGACGTTTACCACCACCTGAGCCTGGGGGTCCACTCCAAAAAAACCCGAAAAATCATGAACGTCGGACGATTGCTCCCACACCGAAAGTGCCATCCAGTCAAGCTCTTGCTGCTCCTCACCGGCCATTGGCAGCGCATCTACAGCACCACAGACATCGGGGCTCCGGGCTTTCCCTGACGAACAGGGCTTCGACGTTTACCACCACCTGCACCTGGGCGCCCATTGGAAAAAAACCCAAGAAAAATCACGAACGTTGGACGATTGCTCCCACACCAAAAGTGCCAGCCAGACAAGGTCTTGCTGCTCCTCACCGGCCATTGGCAGCGCATCTACAGCACCACAGACATCGGGGCTCCGGGCTTTCCCTGACGAACAGGGCTTCGACATTTACCACCAGCTGCACCTGGGGGGCCCACTGAAAAAAACCCCGAAAAATCACGAACGTCAGACGATTGCTCCCACACCGAAAGGGCCAGCCAGTCAAGCTCTTGCTGCTCCTCTCCGGCCATTGGCAGCGCATCTGCAGCACCACAGACATCAGGGCTCCGGGCTTTCCCTGACGAACAGGGCTTCGACGTTTACCACCAGCTGCACCTGGGCGCCCATTGGAAAAAAACCCAAGAAAAATCACGAACGTTGGACTATTGCTCCCACACCAAAAGTGCCAGCCAGACAAGCTCTTGCTGCTCCTCACCGGCCATTGGCAGCGCATCTACAGCACCACAGACATCGGGGCTCCGGGCTTTCCCTGACGAACAGGGCTTCGACGTTTACCACCAGCTGCACCTGGGCGCCCATTGGAAAAAAACCCAAGAAAAATCATGAACGTCGGACGATTGCTCCCACACAAAAAGTGCCAGCCAGTCAAGCTCCTGCTGCTCCTCACCGGCCATTGGCAGCGCATCTACAGCACCACAGACATCGGGGCTCCGGGCTTTCCCTGGCGAACAGGGCTTCGATGTTTACCACCAGCTGCACCTGGGCACCCACTGGAAAAAAACCCCGAAAAATCACGAACGTTGGACGATTGCTCCCACACCGAAAGTGTCATCCAGTCAAGCTCTTGCTGCTCCTCACCGGCCATTGGCAGCGCATCTACAGCACCACAGACATCGGGGCTCTGGGCTTTCCCTGACGAACAGGGCTTCGACGTTTACAACTATCTGCACCTGGTCGCCCACGTCAAAAAAACCTGAAAAATCACGAATGTCGGACGATTTCTCCCACACAAAAAGTGCCAGCCAGTCAAGCTCTTGCTGCTCCTCACCGGCCATTGGCAGCGCATCTACAGCACCACAGACATCGGGGCTCCGGGCTTTCCCTGTCGAACAGGGCTTCGACGTTTACCACAAGCTGCGCCTGGGCGCCCACTGGAAAAAAAACAGAAAAATCACGAACGTCAGACGATTGCTCCCACACAGAAAGTGCCAGCCAGACAAGCTCTTGCTGCTCCTCCCCGGCCATTGGCAGCACATCTACAGCACCACAGACATCGGGTTTCCGGGCTTTCCCTGACGAACAGGGCTTCGACTTTTACCACCACCTGCGCCTGGGAGTCCACGCCAAAAAAACCCGAAAAATCACAAACGTCGGACGATTGCTCCCACACCGAAAGTGCCAGCCAGTCAAGCTCTTGCTGCTACTCACCGGCCATTGGCAGCGCATCTACAGCACCACAGACATCGGGGCTGCGGGCTTTCCCTGACGAATAGTGCTTCGACGTTTACCACCACCTGCACCTGGGATCCCATTGGAAAAAAACCCAAGAAAAATCACGAACGTCGGACGATTGCTCCCACACAAAAAGTGCCAGCCAGTCAAGCTCCTGCTGCTCCTCACCGGCCATTGGCAGCGCATCTACAGCACCACAGACATCGGGGCTCCGGGCTTTCCCTGTCGAACAGGGCTTCGACGTTTACCACCAGCTGCGCCTGGGCGCCCACTGGTAAAAACCCTGAAAAATCACGAACGTCCGACGATTGCTCCCACACCAAAAGTGTCATCCAGTCAAGCTCTTGCTGCTCCTCACCGGCCATTGGCAGCGCATCTACAGCACCACAGACATCGGGGCTCCGGGCTTTCCCTGACGAACAGGGCTTTAACGTTTACCACCAGCTGCGCCTGGGCGCCCACTAAAAAAAAAACCAAAAAATCACGAACGTCGGACGATTGCTCCCACACCAAAAGTGCCAGCCACTCAAGCTCTTGCTGCTCCTCAGCGGCCATTGGCAGCGCATCTACAGCACCACAGACATCGGGGCTCCGGGCTTTCCCTGACGAACAGGGCTTCGACGTTTACCACCAGCTGCACCTGGGGGGCCCACTGAAAAAACCCCGATAAATCACGAATGTCGGACGATTGCTCCCACACAAAAAGTGCCAGCCAGTGAAGCTCCTGCTGCTCCTCAGCGGCCATTGGCAGCGCATCTACAGCACCACAGACATCGGGGCTCCGGGCTTTCCCTGAGGAACAGGGCTTCGACGTTTACCACCAGCTGCACCTGGGCGCCCACTGAAAAAAACCCCGAAGAATCACGAACGTCGGACGATTGCTCCCACACAAAAAGTGCCAGCCAGTCAAGCTCTTGCTGCTCCTCCCCGGCCATTGGCAGCACATTTACAGCACCACAGACATCGGGTTTCCGGGCTTTCCCTGACGAACAGGGCTTCGACTTTTACCACCAGCTGCGCCTGGGAGTCCACGCCAAAAAAACCCGAAAAATCACAAACGTCGGACGATTGCTCCCACACCGAAAGTGCCTGCAACTCAAGCTCTTGCTGCTCCTCACCGGCCATTGGCAGCGCATCTACAGCACCACAGATATCGGGGCTCCGGGCTTTTCCTGACGAACAGGGCTTCGACAATTACCACCACCTGCGCCTGGGCGCCTACTCCAAAAAAACCCCGAAAAATCACGAACGTCGGACGATTGCTCCCACACCGAAAGTGCCAGCCAGTCAAGCTCTTGCTGCTCCTCACCGGCCATTGGCAGCGCATCTACAGCACCACAGACATCGGGGCTCCGGGCTTTCCCTGACGATCAGGGCTTCGACGTTTACCACCAGCTGCACCTGGGCGCCCACTCCAAAAAAACCCCGAAAAATCACGAACGTCGGACGATTGCTCCCACACCGAAAGTGCCAGCCAGTCAAGCTCTTGCTGCTCCTCCCCGGCCATTGGCAGCGCATCTGCAGCACCACAGACATCAGGGCTCCGGGCTTTCCCTGACGAACAGGGCTTCGACATTTACCACCAGCTGCACCTGGGCGCCCATTGGAAAAAAACCCAAGAAAAATCACGAACGTTGGACGATTGCTCCCACACCAAAAGTTCCAGCCAAACAAGCTCTTGCTGCTCCTCACCGGCCATTGGCAGCGCATCTACAGCACCACAGACATCGGGGCTCCGGGCTTTCCCTGACGAATAGTGCTTCGACGTTTACCACCACCTGCACCTGGGATCCCATTGGAAAAAAACCCAAGAAAAATCACGAACGTCGGACGATTGCTCCCACACAAAAAGTGCCAGCCAGTCAAGCTCCTGCTGCTCCTCACCGGCCATTGGCAGCGCATCTACAGCACCACAGACATCGGGGCTCCGGGCTTTCCCTGTCGAACAGGGCTTCGACGTTTACCACCAGCTGCGCCTGGGCGCCCACTGGAAAAAACCCTGAAAAATCACGAACGTCGGACGATTGCTCCCACACCGAAAGTGTCATCCAGTCAAGCTCTTGCTGCTCCTCACCGGCCATTGGCAGCGCATCTACAGCACCACAGACATCGGGGCTCCGGGCTTTCCCTGACGAACAGGGCTTGAACGTTTACCACCAGCTGCGCCTGGGCGCCCACTAAAAAAAAACCCAAAAACTCACGAACGTCGGATGATTGTTCCCACACCAAAAGTGCCAGCCAGTCAAGCTCTTGCTGCTCCTCACCGGCCATTGGCAGCGCATCTACAGCACCACAGACATCGGGGCTCCGGGCTTTCCCTGACGAACAGGGCTTGAACGTTTACCACCAGCTGCGCCTGGGCGCCCACTAAAAAAAAACCCAAAAAATCACGAACGTCGGACGATTGCTCCCACACCGGAAGTGCCAGCAACTCAAGCTCTTGCTGTTCCTCACCGGCCATTGGCAGCGCATCTACAGCACCACAGACATCGGGGCTCCGGGCTTTCCCTGACGAACAGGGCTTCAACGTTTACCACCAGCTGCACCTGGGCGCCCACTCCAAAAAAGCCCCGAAAAATCACGAACGTCGGACGATTGCTCCCACACCGAAAGTGCCAGCCAGTCAAGCTCTTGCTGCTCCTCCCCGGCCATTGGCACCGCATCTACAGCACCACAGACATCGGGGCTCCGGGCTTTCCCTGACGAACAGAGCTTTGACGTTTACCACCAGCTGCACCTGGGGGGCCCACTGAAAGAAACCCCGATAAATCATGAACGTCGGACGATTGCTCCCACACCGAAAGTGCCAGCCAGTCAAGCTCTTGCTGCTCCTCAGCGGCCATTGGCAGCGCATCTACAGCACCACAGACATTGGGGCTCCCGGCTTTCCCTGACGAACAGGGCTTTGACGTTTACCACCAGCTGCACCTGGGGGGCCCACTGGAAAAAAAAACTGAAAAATCATGAATGTCGGACGATTGCTGCCACACCAAAAGTGCCAGGCAGTCAAGCTCTTGCTGCTCCTCACCGGCCATTGGCAGCGCATCTACAGCACCACAGACATCGGGGCTCCGGGCTTTCCCTGACGAACAGGGCTTCGACTTTTACCACCACCTGCACCTGGGAGTCCACTCCAAAAAAACCCAAAAAATCACAAACGTCGGACGATTGCTCCCACACCGAAAGTGCCAGCCAGTCAAGCTCTTGCTGCTCCTCACCGGCCATTGGCAGCGCATCTACAGCACCACAGACATCGGGGCTCCGGGCTTTCCCTGACGAACAGGGCTTCGACCTTTATCACCACCTGCACCTGGGTGCCCATTGGAAAAAAACCCAAGAAAAATCATGAACGTCAGACGATTGCTCCGACACCAAAAGTGCCAGCCAGTCAAGCTCTTGCTGCTCCTCACCGGCCATTGGCAGCGCATCTACAGCACCACAGACATCGGGGCTCCGGGCTTTCCCTGACGAACAGGGCTTCGACTTTTACCACCACCTGCACCTGGGCGCCCACTCCAAAAAAACCCCGAAAAATCACGAACGTCGGACGATTGCTCCCACACCGAAAGTGCCAGCCAGTCAAGCTCTTGCTGCTCCTCACCAGCCATTGGCAGCGCATCTACAGCACCACAGACATCGGGGCTCCGGGCTTTCCCTGACGAACAGGGCTTCGACGTTTACCACCAGCTGCACCTCTGCCCCCATTGGAAAAAAATCCAAGAAAAATCACGAACTTTGGACGATTGCTCCCACACCAAAAGTGCCAGCCAGTCAAGCTCTTGCTGCTCATAACCGGCCATTGGCAGCGCATCTACAGCACCACAGACATCGGGGCTCCGGGCTTTCCCTGATGAACAGGGCTTCGACGTTTACCACCATCTGCACCTGGGGGCCCCACTGAAAAAAAACCCCGAAAAAGCATGAACGTCGGACGATTGCTCCCACACCAAAAGTGCCAGCCAGTCAAGCTCTTGCTGCTCCTCACCGGCCATTGGCAGCGCATCTACAGCACCACAGACATCGGGGCTCCGGGCTTTCCCTGACGAACAGGGCTTCGATGTTTACCACCAGCTGCACCTGGGCGCCCACTCCAAAAAAGCCCCGAAAAATCACGAACGTTGGACGATTGCTCCCACACCAAAAGTGCCAGCCAGTCAAGCTCTTGCGGCTCCTCACCGGCCATTGGCAGTGCATCTACAGCACCACAGACATCGGGGCTCCGGGCTTTCCCTGACGAACAGGGCTTCGACGTTTACCACCACCTGAGCCTGGGGGTCCACTCCAAAAAAACCCGAAAAATCATGAACGTCGGACGATTGCTCCCACACCGAAAGTGCCATCCAGTCAAGCTCTTGCTGCTCCTCACCGGCCATTGGCAGCGCATCTACAGCACCACAGACATCGGGGCTCTGGGCTTTCCCTGACGAACAGGGCTTCGACGTTTACCACCACCTGCACCTGGGATCCCATTGGAAAAAAACCCAAGAAAAATCACGAACGTCGGACGATTGCTCCCACACAAAAAGTGCCAGCCAGTAAAGCTCCTGCTGCTCCTCACCGGCCATTGGCAGCGCATCTACAGCACCACAGACATCGGGGCTCCGGGCTTTCCCTGTCGAACAGGGCTTCGACGTTTACCACCAGCTGCGCCTGGGCGCCCACTGGAAAAAACCCTGAAAAATCACGAACGTCGGACGATTGCTCCCACACCGAAAGTGCCAGCCACTCAAGCTCTTGCTGCTCCTCAGCGGCCATTGGCAGCGCATCTACAGCACCACAGACATCGGGGCTCCGGGCTTTCCCTGACTTACAGGGCTTCGACGTTTACCACCAGCTGCACCTGGGGGGCCCACTGAAAAAAACCCCGATAAATCACGAATGTCGGACGATTGCTCCAACACAAGAAGTGCCAGCCACTCAAGCTCCTGCTGGTCCTCACCGGCCATTGGCAGCGCATCTACAGCACCACAGACATCGGGGCTCCGGGCTTTCCCTGACGAACAGGGCTTTGACGTTTACCACCAGCTGCACCTGGGGGGCCCACTGAAAAAAACCCCGATAAATCATGAACGTCAGATGATTGCTCCCACACTGAAAGTGCCAGACAGTCAAGCTCTTGCTGCTCCGCACAGGCCATTGGCAGTGCATCTGCAGCACCACAGACATCGGGGCTCCGGGCTTTCCCTGACGAACAGGGCTTCGACCTTTACCACCACCTGCACCTCTGCCCCCATTGGAAAAAAACCCAAAAAAAATCATGAACGTTGGACGATTGCTCCCACACCGAAAGGGCCAGCCAGTCAAGCTCTTGCTGCTCCTCTCCGGCCATTGGCAGCGCATCTGCAGCACCACAGACATCAGGGCTCCGGGCTTTCCCTGACGAACAGGGCTTCGACGTTTACCACCAGCTGCACCTGGGCGCCCATTGGAAAAAAACCCAAGAAAAATCACGAACGTTGGACTATTGCTCCCACACCAAAAGTGCCAGCCAGACAAGCTCTTGCTGCTCCTCACCGGCCATTGGCAGCGCATCTACAGCACCACAGACATCGGGGCTCCGGGCTTTCCCTGACGAACAGGGCTTCGACGTTTACCACCAGCTGCACCTGGGCGCCCATTGGAAAAAAACCCAAGAAAAATCATGAACGTCGGACGATTGCTCCCACACAAAAAGTGCCAGCCAGTCAAGCTCCTGCTGCTCCTCACCGGCCATTGGCAGCGCATCTACAGCACCACAGACATCGGGGCTCCGGGCTTTCCCTGGCGAACAGGGCTTCGATGTTTACCACCAGCTGCACCTGGGCACCCACTGGAAAAAAACCCCGAAAAATCACGAACGTTGGACGATTGCTCCCACACCGAAAGTGTCATCCAGTCAAGCTCTTGCTGCTCCTCACCGGCCATTGGCAGCGCATCTACAGCACCACAGACATCGGGGCTCTGGGCTTTCCCTGACGAACAGGGCTTCGACGTTTACAACTATCTGCACCTGGTCGCCCACGTCAAAAAAACCTGAAAAATCACGAATGTCGGACGATTTCTCCCACACAAAAAGTGCCAGCCAGTCAAGCTCTTGCTGCTCCTCACCGGCCATTGGCAGCGCATCTACAGCACCACAGACATCGGGGCTCCGGGCTTTCCCTGTCGAACAGGGCTTCGACGTTTACCACAAGCTGCGCCTGGGCGCCCACTGGAAAAAAAACAGAAAAATCACGAACGTCAGACGATTGCTCCCACACAGAAAGTGCCAGCCAGACAAGCTCTTGCTGCTCCTCCCCGGCCATTGGCAGCACATCTACAGCACCACAGACATCGGGTTTCCGGGCTTTCCCTGACGAACAGGGCTTCGACTTTTACCACCACCTGCGCCTGGGAGTCCACGCCAAAAAAACCCGAAAAATCACAAACGTCGGACGATTGCTCCCACACCGAAAGTGCCAGCCAGTCAAGCTCTTGCTGCTACTCACCGGCCATTGGCAGCGCATCTACAGCACCACAGACATCGGGGCTGCGGGCTTTCCCTGACGAATAGTGCTTCGACGTTTACCACCACCTGCACCTGGGATCCCATTGGAAAAAAACCCAAGAAAAATCACGAACTTCGGACGATTGCTCCCACACAAAAAGTGCCAGCCAGTAAAGCTCCTGCTGCTCCTCACCGGCCATTGGCAGCGCATCTACAGCACCACAGACATCGGGGCTCCGGGCTTTCCCTGTCGAACAGGGCTTCGACGTTTACCACCAGCTGCGCCTGGGCGCCCACTGGTAAAAACCCTGAAAAATCACGAACGTCGGACGATTGCTCCCACACCAAAAGTGTCATCCAGTCAAGCTCTTGCTGCTCCTCACCGGCCATTGGCAGCGCATCTACAGCACCACAGACATCGGGGCTCCGGGCTTTCCCTGACGAACAGGGCTTCGACGTTTACCACCAGCTGCGCCTGGGCGCCCACTAAAAAAAAACCCAAAAAATCACGAACGTCGGACGATTGCTCCCACACCAAAAGTGCCAGCCACTCAAGCTCTTGCTGCTCCTCAGCGGCCATTGGCAGCGCATCTACAGCACCACAGACATCGGGGCTCCGGGCTTTCCCTGACGAACAGGGCTTCGACGTTTACCACCAGCTGCACCTGGTCGCCCACTCCAGAAAAACCCATAAAATCACGAACGTCGGACGATTGCTCCCACACAAAAAGGGCCAGCCAGTCAAGCTCCTACTGCTCCTCACCGGCCATTGGCAGCGCATCTACAGCACCACAGACATCGGGGCTCCGAGCTTTCCCTGACGAACAGGGGTTCGATATTTACCACCTGCTGCACCTGGGCACCCACTGGAAAAATCCCTGAAAAATCACGAACGTCGGATGATTGCTCCCACACCGAAAGTGTCATCGAGTCAAGCTCTTGCTGCTCCTCAGCGGCCATTGGCAGCGCATCTACAGCACCACAGACATCGGGGCTCCGGGCTTTCCCTGACGAACAGGGCTTCGACGTTTACCACCAGCTGCACCTGGGGGGCCCACTGAAAAAACCCCGATAAATCACGAATGTCGGACGATTGCTCCCACACAAAAAGTGCCAGCCAGTGAAGCTCCTGCTGCTCCTCAGCGGCCATTGGCAGCGCATCTACAGCACCACAGACATCGGGGCTCCGGGCTTTCCCTGAGGAACAGGGCTTCAACGTTTACCACCAGCTGCACCTGGGCGCCCACTGAAAAAAACCCCGAAGAATCACGAACGTCGGACGATTGCTCCCACACAAAAAGTGCCAGCCAGTCAAGCTCTTGCTGCTCCTCCCCGGCCATTGGCAGCACATCTACAGCACCACAGACATCGGGTTTCCGGGCTTTCCCTGACGAACAGGGCTTCGACTTTTACCACCAGCTGCACCTGGGCGCCCATTGGAAAAAAACCCAAGAAAAATCACGAACGTTGGACGATTGCTCCCACACCAAAAGTGCCAGCCAAACAATCTCTTGCTGCTCCTCACCGGCCATTGGCAGCGCATCTACAGCACCACAGACATCGGGGCTCCGGGCTTTCCCTGACGAACAGGGCTTCGACTTTTACCACCACCTGCGCCTGGGAGTCCACGCCAAAAAAACCCGAAAAATCACAAACGTCGGACGATTGCTCCCACACCGAAAGTGCCAGCCAGTCAAGCTCTTGCTGCTACTCACCGGCCATTGGCAGCGCATCTACAGCACCACAGACATCGGGGCTCCGGGCTTTCCCTGACGAATAGTGCTTCGACGTTTACCACCACCTGCACCTGGGATCCCATTGGAAAAAAACCCAAGAAAAATCACGAACGTCGGACGATTGCTCCCACACAAAAAGTGCCAGCCAGTCAAGCTCCTGCTGCTCCTCACCGGCCATTGGCAGCGCATCTACAGCACCACAGACATCGGGGCTCCGGGCTTTCCCTGTCGAACAGGGCTTCGACGTTTACCACCAGCTGCGCCTGGGCGCCCACTGGAAAAAACCCTGAAAAATCACGAACGTCGGACGATTGCTCCCACACCGAAAGTGTCATCCAGTCAAGCTCTTGCTGCTCCTCACCGGCCATTGGCAGCGCATCTACAGCACCACAGACATCGGGGCTCCGGGCTTTCCCTGACGAACAGGGCTTGAACGTTTACCACCAGCTGCGCCTGGGCGCCCACTAAAAAAAAAAACCAAAAAATCACGAACGTCGGACGATTGCTCCCACACCGGAAGTGCCAGCAACTCAAGCTCTTGCTGTTCTTCACCGGCCATTGGCAGCGCATCTACAGCACCACAGACATCGGGGCTCCGGGCTTTCCCTGACGAACAGGGCTTCGACGTTTACCACCAGCTGCACCTGGGCGCCCACTCCAAAAAAGCCCCGAAAAATCACGAACGTCGGACGATTGCTCCCACACCGAAAGTGCCAGCCAGTCAAGCTCTTGCTGCTCCTCCCCGGCCATTGGCAGCGCATCTACAGCACCACAGACATCGGGGCTCCGGGCTTTCCCTGACGAACAGAGCTTTGACGTTTACCACCAGCTGCACCTGGGGGGCCCACTGAAAGAAACCCCGATAAATCATGAACGTCGGACGATTGCTCCCACACAAAAAGTGCCAGCCAGTAAAGCTCCTGCTGGTCCTCACCGGCCATTGGCAGCGCATCTACAGCACCACAGACATCGGGGCTCCGGGCTTTCCCTGACTTACAGGGCTTCGACGTTTACCACCAGCTGCACCTGGGGGGCCCACTGAAAAAAACCCCGATAAATCACGAATGTCGGACGATTGCTCCCACACAAGAAGTGCCAGCCACTCAAGCTCCTGCTGGTCCTCACCGGCCATTGGCAGCGCATCTACAGCACCACAGACATCGGGGCTCCGGGCTTTCCCTGACGAACAGGGCTTTGACGTTTACCACCAGCTGCACCTGGGGGGCCCACTGAAAAAAACCCCGATAAATCATGAACGTCAGATGATTGCTCCCACACTGAAAGTGCCAGACAGTCAAGCTCTTGCTGCTCCGCACAGGCCATTGGCAGTGCATCTGCAGCACCACAGACATCGGGGCTCCGGGCTTTCCCTGACGAACAGGGCTTCGACCTTTACCACCACCTGCACCTCTGCCCCCATTGGAAAAAAACCCAAAAAAAATCATGAACGTTGGACGATTGCTCCCACACCAAAAGTGCCAGCAACTCAAGCTCTTGCTGCTCCTCACCGGCCATTGGCAGCGCATCTACAGCACCACAGACATTGGGGCTCCGGGCTTTCCCTGACGAACAGGGCTTCGACATTTACCACCAGCTGCACCTGGGGGGCCCACTGAAAAAAACCCCGAAAAATCACGAACGTCAGACGATTGCTCCCACACCGAAAGGGCCAGCCAGTCAAGCTCTTGCTGCTCCTCTCCGGCCATTGGCAGCGCATCTGCAGCACCACAGACATCAGGGCTCCGGGCTTTCCCTGACGAACAGGGCTTCGACGTTTACCACCAGCTGCACCTGGGCGCCCATTGGAAAAAAACCCAAGAAAAATCACGAACGTTGGACTATTGCTCCCACACCAAAAGTGCCAGCCAGACAAGCTCTTGCTGCTCCTCACCGGCCATTGGCAGCGCATCTACAGCACCACAGACATCGGGGCTCCGGGCTTTCCCTGACGAACAGGGCTTCGACGTTTACCACCAGCTGCACCTGGGCGCCCATTGGAAAAAAACCCAAGAAAAATCATGAACGTCGGACGATTGCTCCCACACAAAAAGTGCCAGCCAGTCAAGCTCCTGCTGCTCCTCACCGGCCATTGGCAGCGCATCTACAGCACCACAGACATCGGGGCTCCGGGCTTTCCCTGGCGAACAGGGCTTCGATGTTTACCACCAGCTGCACCTGGGCACCCACTGGAAAAAAACCCCGAAAAATCACGAACGTTGGACGATTGCTCCCACACCGAAAGTGTCATCCAGTCAAGCTCTTGCTGCTCCTCACCGGCCATTGGCAGCGCATCTACAGCACCACAGACATCGGGGCTCTGGGCTTTCCCTGACGAACAGGGCTTCGACGTTTACAACTATCTGCACCTGGTCGCCCACGTCAAAAAAACCTGAAAAATCACGAATGTCGGACGATTTCTCCCACACAAAAAGTGCCAGCCAGTCAAGCTCTTGCTGCTCCTCACCGGCCATTGGCAGCGCATCTACAGCACCACAGACATCGGGGCTCCGGGCTTTCCCTGTCGAACAGGGCTTCGATGTTTACCACAAGCTGCGCCTGGGCGCCCACTGGAAAAAAAACAGAAAAATCACGAACGTCAGACGATTGCTCCCACACAGAAAGTGCCAGCCAGACAAGCTCTTGCTGCTCCTCCCCGGCCATTGGCAGCACATCTACAGCACCACAGACATCGGGTTTCCGGGCTTTCCCTGACGAACAGGGCTTCGACTTTTACCACCACCTGCGCCTGGGAGTCCACGCCAAAAAAACCCGAAAAATCACAAACGTCGGACGATTGCTCCCACACCGAAAGTGCCAGCCAGTCAAGCTCTTGCTGCTACTCACCGGCCATTGGCAGCGCATCTACAGCACCACAGACATCGGGGCTGCGGGCTTTCCCTGACGAATAGTGCTTCGACGTTTACCACCACCTGCACCTGGGATCCCATTGGAAAAAAACCCAAGAAAAATCACGAACTTCGGACGATTGCTCCCACACAAAAAGTGCCAGCCAGTAAAGCTCCTGCTGCTCCTCACCGGCCATTGGCAGCGCATCTACAGCACCACAGACATCGGGGCACCGGGCTTTCCCTGTCGAACAGGGCTTCGACGTTTACCACCAGCTGCGCCTGGGCGCCCACTGGTAAAAACCCTGAAAAATCACGAACGTCGGACGATTGCTCCCACACCAAAAGTGTCATCCAGTCAAGCTCTTGCTGCTCCTCACCGGCCATTGGCAGCGCATCTACAGCACCACAGACATCGGGGCTCCGGGCTTTCCCTGACGAACAGGGCTTCGACGTTTACCACCAGCTGCGCCTGGGCGCCCACTAAAAAAAAACCCAAAAAATCACGAACGTCGGACGATTGCTCCCACACCAAAAGTGCCAGCCACTCAAGCTCTTGCTGCTCCTCAGCGGCCATTGGCAGCGCATCTACAGCACCACAGACATCGAGGCTCCGGGCTTTCCCTGACGAACAGGGCTTCGACGTTTACCACCAGCTGCACCTGGTCGCCCACTCCAGAAAAACCCATAAAATCACGAACGTCGGACGATTGCTCCCACACAAAAAGGGCCAGCCAGTCAAGCTCCTACTGCTCCTCACCGGCCATTGGCAGCGCATCTACAGCACCACAGACATCGGGGCTCCGAGCTTTCCCTGACGAACAGGGGTTCGATATTTACCACCTGCTGCACCTGGGCGCCCACTGGAAAAATCCCTGAAAAATCACGAACGTCGGATGATTGCTCCCACACCGAAAGTGTCATCGAGTCAAGCTCTTGCTGCTCCTCAGCGGCCATTGGCAGCGCATCTACAGCACCACAGACATCGGGGCTCCGGGCTTTCCCTGACGAACAGGGCTTCGACGTTTACCACCAGCTGCACCTGGGGGGCCCACTGAAAAAACCCCGATAAATCACGAATGTCGGACGATTGCTCCCACACAAAAAGTGCCAGCCAGTGAAGCTCCTGCTGCTCCTCAGCGGCCATTGGCAGCGCATCTACAGCACCACAGACATCGGGGCTCCGGGCTTTCCCTGAGGAACAGGGCTTCAACGTTTACCACCAGCTGCACCTGGGCGCCCACTGAAAAAAACCCCGAAGAATCACGAACGTCGGACGATTGCTCCCACACAAAAAGTGCCAGCCAGTCAAGCTCTTGCTGCTCCTCCCCGGCCATTGGCAGCACATCTACAGCACCACAGACATCGGGTTTCCGGGCTTTCCCTGACGAACAGGGCTTCGACTTTTACCACCAGCTGCACCTGGGCGCCCATTGGAAAAAAACCCAAGAAAAATCACGAACGTTGGACGATTGCTCCCACACCAAAAGTGCCAGCCAAACAATCTCTTGCTGCTCCTCACCGGCCATTGGCAGCGCATCTACAGCACCACAGACATCGGGGCTCCGGGCTTTCCCTGACGAACAGGGCTTCGACTTTTACCACCACCTGCGCCTGGGAGTCCACGCCAAAAAAACCCGAAAAATCACAAACGTCGGACGATTGCTCCCACACCGAAAGTGCCAGCCAGTCAAGCTCTTGCTGCTACTCACCGGCCATTGGCAGCGCATCTACAGCACCACAGACATCGGGGCTCCGGGCTTTCCCTGACGAATAGTGCTTCGACGTTTACCACCACCTGCACCTGGGATCCCATTGGAAAAAAACCCAAGAAAAATCACGAACGTCGGACGATTGCTCCCACACAAAAAGTGCCAGCCAGTCAAGCTCCTGCTGCTCCTCACCGGCCATTGGCAGCGCATCTACAGCACCACAGACATCGGGGCTCCGGGCTTTCCCTGTCGAACAGGGCTTCGACGTTTACCACCAGCTGCGCCTGGGCGCCCACTGGAAAAAACCCTGAAAAATCACGAACGTCGGACGATTGCTCCCACACCGAAAGTGTCATCCAGTCAAGCTCTTGCTGCTCCTCACCGGCCATTGGCAGCGCATCTACAGCACCACAGACATCGGGGCTCCGGGCTTTCCCTGACGAACAGGGCTTGAACGTTTACCACCAGCTGCGCCTGGGCGCCCACTAAAAAAAAACCCAAAAAATCACGAACGTCGGATGATTGCTCCCACACCAAAAGTGCCAGCCAGTCAAGCTCTTGCTGCTCCTCACCGGCCATTGGCAGCGCATCTACAGCACCACAGACATCGGGGCTCCGGGCTTTCCCTGACGAACAGGGCTTGAACGTTTACCACCTGCTGCGCCTGGGCGCCCACTAAAAAAAAACCCAAAAAATCACGAACGTCGGACGATTGCTCCCACACCGGAAGTGCCAGCAACTCAAGCTCTTGCTGTTCTTCACCGGCCATTGGCAGCGCATCTACAGCACCACAGACATCGGGGCTCCGGGCTTTCCCTGACGAACAGGGCTTCGACGTTTACCACCAGCTGCACCTGGGCGCCCACTCCAAAAAAGCCCCGAAAAATCACGAACGTCGGACGATTGCTCCCACACCGAAAGTGCCAGCCAGTCAAGCTCTTGCTGCTCCTCCCCGGCCATTGGCAGCGCATCTACAGCACCACAGACATCGGGGCTCCGGGCTTTCCCTGACGAACAGAGCTTTGACGTTTACCACCAGCTGCACCTGGGGGGCCCACTGAAAGAAACCCCGATAAATCATGAACGTCGGACGATTGCTCCCACACCGAAAGTGCCAGCCAGTCAAGCTCTTGCTGCTCCTCACCGGCCATTGGCAGCGCATCTACAGCACCACAGACATTGGGGCTCCCGGCTTTCCCTGACGAACAGGGCTTTGACGTTTACCACCAGCTGCACCTGGGGGGCCCACTGGAAAAAAAAACCGAAAAATCATGAATGTCGGACGATTGCTGCCACACCAAAAGTGCCAGGCAGTCAAGCTCTTGCTGCTCCTCACCGGCCATTGGCAGCGCATCTACAGCACCACAGACATCGGGGCTCCGGGCTTTCCCTGACGAACAGGGCTTCGACTTTTACCACCAGCTGCGCCTGGGCGCCCACTAAAAAAAAACCCAAAAAATCACGAACGTCGGACGATTGCTCCCACACAAGAAGTGCCAGCAACTCAAGCTCTTACTGTTCCTCACCGGCCATTGGCAGCGCATCTACAGCACCACAGACATCGGGGCTCCGGGCTTTCCCTGACGAACAGGGCTTCGATGTTTACCACCAGCTGCACCTGGGCGCCCACTGCAAAAAAGCCCCGAAAAATCACGAACGTTGGACGATTGCTCCCACACCAAAAGTGCCAGCCAGTCAAGCTCTTGCGGCTCCTCACCGGCCATTGGCAGTGCATCTACAGCACCACAGACATCGGGGCTCCGGGCTTTCCCTGACGAACAGGGCTTCGACGTTTACCACCACCTGAGCCTGGGGGTCCACTCCAAAAAAACCCGAAAAATCATGAACGTCGGACGATTGCTCCCACACCGAAAGTGCCATCCAGTCAAGCTCTTGCTGCTCCTCACCGGCCATTGGCAGCGCATCTACAGCACCACAGACATCGGGGCTCCGGGCTTTCCCTGACGAACAGGGCTTCGACGTTTACCACCACCTGCACCTGGGCGCCCATTGGAAAAAAACCCAAGAAAAATCACGAACGTTGGACGATTGCTCCCACACCAAAAGTGCCAGCCAGACAAGGTCTTGCTGCTCCTCACCGGCCATTGGCAGCGCATCTACAGCACCACAGACATCGGGGCTCCGGGCTTTCCCTGACGAACAGGGCTTCGACATTTACCACCAGCTGCACCTGGGGGGCCCACTGAAAAAAACCCCGAAAAATCACGAACGTCAGACGATTGCTCCCACACCGAAAGGGCCAGCCAGTCAAGCTCTTGCTGCTCCTCTCCGGCCATTGGCAGCGCATCTGCAGCACCACAGACATCAGGGCTCCGGGCTTTCCCTGACGAACAGGGCTTCGACGTTTACCACCAGCTGCACCTGGGCGCCCATTGGAAAAAAACCCAAGAAAAATCACGAACGTTGGACTATTGCTCCCACACCAAAAGTGCCAGCCAGACAAGCTCTTGCTGCTCCTCACCGGCCATTGGCAGCGCATCTACAGCACCACAGACATCGGGGCTCCGGGCTTTCCCTGACGAACAGGGCTTCGACGTTTACCACCAGCTGCACCTGGGCGCCCATTGGAAAAAAACCCAAGAAAAATCATGAACGTCGGACGAATGCTCCCACACAAAAAGTGCCAGCCAGTCAAGCTCCTGCTGCTCCTCACCGGCCATTGGCAGCGCATCTACAGCACCACAGACATCGGGGCTCCGGGCTTTCCCTGGCGAACAGGGCTTCGATGTTTACCACCAGCTGCACCTGGGCACCCACTGGAAAAAAACCCCGAAAAATCACGAACGTTGGACGATTGCTCCCACACCGAAAGTGTCATCCAGTCAAGCTCTTGCTGCTCCTCACCGGCCATTGGCAGCGCATCTACAGCACCACAGACATCGGGGCTCTGGGCTTTCCCTGACGAACAGGGCTTCGACGTTTACAACTATCTGCACCTGGTCGCCCACGTCAAAAAAACCTGAAAAATCACGAATGTCGGACGATTTCTCCCACACAAAAAGTGCCAGCCAGTCAAGCTCTTGCTGCTCCTCACCGGCCATTGGCAGCGCATCTACAGCACCACAGACATCGGGGCTCCGGGCTTTCCCTGTCGAACAGGGCTTCGACGTTTACCACAAGCTGCGCCTGGGCGCCCACTGGAAAAAAAACAGAAAAATCACGAACGTCAGACGATTGCTCCCACACAGAAAGTGCCAGCCAGACAAGCTCTTGCTGCTCCTCCCCGGCCATTGGCAGCACATCTACAGCACCACAGACATCGGGTTTCCGGGATTTCCCTGACGAACAGGGCTTCGACTTTTACCACCACCTGCGCCTGGGAGTCCACGCCAAAAAAACCCGAAAAATCACAAACGTCGGACGATTGCTCCCACACCGAAAGTGCCAGCCAGTCAAGCTCTTGCTGCTACTCACCGGCCATTGGCAGCGCATCTACAGCACCACAGACATCGGGGCTGCGGGCTTTCCCTGACGAATAGTGCTTCGACGTTTACCACCACCTGCACCTGGGATCCCATTGGAAAAAAACCCAAGAAAAATCACGAACGTCGGACGATTGCTCCCACACAAAAAGTGCCAGCCAGTAAAGCTCCTGCTGCTCCTCACCGGCCATTGGCAGCGCATCTACAGCACCACAGACATCGGGGCTCCGGGCTTTCCCTGTCGAACAGGGCTTCGACGTTTACCACCAGCTGCGCCTGGGCGCCCACTGGTAAAAACCCTGAAAAATCACGAACGTCCGACGATTGCTCCCACACCAAAAGTGTCATCCAGTCAAGCTCTTGCTGCTCCTCACCGGCCATTGGCAGCGCATCTACAGCACCACAGACATCGGGGCTCCGGGCTTTCCCTGACGAACAGGGCTTGAACGTTTACCACCAGCTGCGCCTGGGCGCCCACTAAAAAAAAACCCAAAAAATCACGAACGTCGGACGATTGCTCCCACACCAAAAGTGCCAGCCACTCAAGCTCTTGCTGCTCCTCAGCGGCCATTGGCAGCGCATCTACAGCACCACAGACATCGGGGCTCCGGGCTTTCCCTGACGAACAGGGCTTCGACGTTTACCACCAGCTGCACCTGGTCGCCCACTCCAGAAAAACCCATAAAATCACGAACGTCGGACGATTGCTCCCACACAAAAAGGGCCAGCCAGTCAAGCTCCTACTGCTCCTCACCGGCCATTGGCAGCGCATCTACAGCACCACAGACATCGGGGCTCCGAGCTTTCCCTGACGAACAGGGGTTCGATATTTACCACCTGCTGCACCTGGGCGCCCACTGGAAAAATCCCTGAAAAATCACGAACGTCGGATGATTGCTCCCACACCGAAAGTGTCATCGAGTCAAGCTCTTGCTGCTCCTCAGCGGCCATTGGCAGCGCATCTACAGCACCACAGACATCGGGGCTCCGGGCTTTCCCTGACGAACAGGGCTTCGACGTTTACCACCAGCTGCACCTGGGGGGCCCACTGAAAAAACCCCGATAAATCACGAATGTCGGACGATTGCTCCCACACAAAAAGTGCCAGCCAGTGAAGCTCCTGCTGCTCCTCAGCGGCCATTGGCAGCGCATCTACAGCACCACAGACATCGGGGCTCCGGGCTTTCCCTGAGGAACAGGGCTTCGACGTTTACCACCAGCTGCACCTGGGCGCCCACTGAAAAAAACCCCGAAGAATCACGAACGTCGGACGATTGCTCCCACACCGAAAGTGCCTGCAACTCAAGCTCTTGCTGCTCCTCACCGGCCATTGGCAGCGCATCTACAGCACCACAGACATCGGGGCTCCGGGCTTTTCCTGACGAACAGGGCTTCGACAATTACCACCACCTGCGCCTGGGCGCCTACTCCAAAAAAACCCCGAAAAATCACGAACGTCGGACGATTGCTCCCACACCGAAAGTGCCAGCCAGTCAAGCTCTTGCTGCTCCTCACCGGCCATTGGCAGCGCATCTACAGCACCACAGACATCGGGGCTCCGGGCTTTCCCTGACGATCAGGGCTTCGACGTTTACCACCAGCTGCACCTGGGCGCCCACTCCAAAAAAACCCCGAAAAATCACGAACGTCGGACGATTGCTCCCACACCGAAAGTGCCAGCCAGTCAAGCTCTTGCTCCTCCTCCCCGGCCATTGGCAGCGCATCTGCATCACCACAGACATCAGGGCTCCGGGCTTTCCCTGACGAACAGGGCTTCGACATTTACCACCAGCTGCACCTGGGCGCCCATTGGAAAAAAACCCAAGAAAAATCACGAACGTTGGACGATTGCTCCCACACCAAAAGTGCCAGCCAAACAAGCTCTTGCTGCTCCTCACCGGCCATTGGCAGCGCATCTACAGCACCACAGACATCGGGGCTCCGGGCTTTCCCTGACGAACAGGGCTTCGACTTTTACCACCACCTGCGCCTGGGAGTCCACGCCAAAAAAACCCGAAAAATCACAAACGTCGGACGATTGCTCCCACACCGAAAGTGCCAGCCAGTCAAGCTCTTGCTGCTACTCACCGGCCATTGGCAGCGCATCTACAGCACCACAGACATCGGGGCTCCGGGCTTTCCCTGACGAATAGTGCTTCGACGTTTACCACCACCTGCACCTGGGATCCCATTGGAAAAAAACCCAAGAAAAATCACGAACGTCGGACGATTGCTCCCACACAAAAAGTGCCAGCCAGTCAAGCTCCTGCTGCTCCTCACCGGCCATTGGCAGCGCATCTACAGCACCACAGACATCGGGGCTCCGGGCTTTCCCTGACGAACAGGGCTTCGACGTTTACCACCAGCTGCGCCTGGGCGCCCACTGGAAAAAACCCTGAAAAATCACGAACGTCGGACGATTGCTCCCACACCGAAAGTGCCAGCCAGTCAAGCTCTTGCTGCTCCTCACCGGCCATTGGCAGCGCATCTACAGCACCACAGACATCGGGGCTCCGGGCTTTCCCTGACGAACAGGGCTTGAACGTTTACCACCAGCTGCGCCTGGGCGCCCACTAAAAAAAAACCCAAAAAATCACGAACGTCGGATGATTGCTCCCACACCAAAAGTGCCAGCCAGTCAAGCTCTTGCTGCTCCTCACCGGCCATTGGCAGCGCATCTACAGCACCACAGACATCGGGGCTCCGGGCTTTCCCTGACGAACAGGGCTTGAACGTTTACCACCTGCTACGCCTGGGCGCCCACTAAAAAAAAACCCAAAAAATCACGAACGTCGGACGATTGCTCCCACACCGGAAGTGCCAGCAACTCAAGCTCTTGCTGTTCCTCACCGGCCATTGGCAGCGCATCTACAGCACCACAGACATCGGGGCTCCGGGCTTTCCCTGACGAACAGGGCTTCGACGTTTACCACCAGCTGCACCTGGGCGCCCACTCCAAAAAAGCCCCGAAAAATCACGAACGTCGGACGATTGCTCCCACACCGAAAGTGCCAGCCAGTCAAGCTCTTGCTGCTCCTCCCCGGCCATTGGCACCGCATCTACAGCACCACAGACATCGGGGCTCCGGGCTTTCCCTGACGAACAGAGCTTTGACGTTTACCACCAGCTGCACCTGGGGGGCCCACTGGAAAAAAAAAACGGAAAAATCATGAATGTCGGACGATTGCTGCCACACCAAAAGTGCCAGGCAGTCAAGCTCTTGCTGCTCCTCACCGGCCATTGGCAGCGCATCTACAGCACCACAGACATCGGGGCTCCGGGCTTTCCCTGACGAACAGGGCTTCGACTTTTACCACCACCTGCACCTGGGAGTCCACTCCAAAAAAACCCAAAAAATCACAAACGTCGGACGATTGCTCCCACACCGAAAGTGCCAGCCAGTCAAGCTCTTGCTGCTCCTCACCGGCCATTGGCAGCGCATCTACAGCACCACAGACATCGGGGCTCCGGGCTTTCCCTGACGAACAGGGCTTCGACCTTTATCACCACCTGCACCTGGGTGCCCATTGGAAAAAAACCCAAGAAAAATCATGAACGTCAGACGATTGCTCCGACACCAAAAGTGCCAGCTAGTCAAGCTCTTGCTGCTCCTCACCGGCCATTGGCAGCGCATCTACAGCACCACAGACATCGGGGCTCCGGGCTTTCCCTGACGAACAGGGCTTCGACTTTTACCACCACCTGCACCTGGGCGCCCACTCCAAAAAAACCCCGAAAAATCACGAACGTCGGACGATTGCTCCCACACCGAAAGTGCCAGCCAGTCAAGCTCTTGCTGCTCCTCACCAGCCATTGGCAGCGCATCTACAGCACCACAGACATCGGGGCTCCGGGCTTTCCCTGACGAACAGGGCTTCGACGTTTACCACCAGCTGCACCTCTGCCCCCATTGGAAAAAAATCCAAGAAAAATCACGAACTTTGGACGATTGCTCCCACACCGAAAGTGCCAGCCAGTCAAGCTCTTGCTGCTCATCACCGGCCATTGGCAGCGCATCTACAGCACCACAGACATCGGGGCTCCGGGCTTTCCCTGATGAACAGGGCTTCGACGTTTACCACCATCTGCACCTGGGGGCCCCACTGAAAAAAACCCCGAAAAAGCATGAACGTCGGACGATTGCTCCCACACCAAAAGTGCCAGCCAGTCAAGCTCTTGCTGCTCCTCACCGGCCATTGGAAGCGCATCTACAGCACCACAAACATCGGGGCTCCGAGCTTTCCCTGACGAACAGGGCTTCGATATTTACCACCTGCTGCACCTGGGCGCCCACTGGAAAAATCCCTGAAAAATCACGAACGTCGGACGATTGCTCCCACACCGGAAGTGCCAGCAACTCAAGCTCTTGCTGTTCCTCACCGGCCATTGGCAGCGCATCTACAGCACCACAGACATCGGGGCTCCGGGCTTTCCCTGACGAACAGGGCTTGAACGTTTACCACCAGCTGCGCCTGGGCGCCCACTAAAAAAAAACCCAAAAAATCACGAACGTCGGACGATTGCTCCCACACAAGAAGTGCCAGCAACTCAAGCTCTTACTGTTCCTCACCGGCCATTGGCAGCGCATCTACAGCACCACAGACATCGGGGCTCCGGGCTTTCCCTGACGAACAGGGCTTCGATGTTTACCACCAGCTGCACCTGGGCGCCCACTCCAAAAAAGCCCCGAAAAATCACGAACGTTGGACGATTGCTCCCACACCGAAAGTGCCATCCAGTCAAGCTCTTGCTGCTCCTCACCGGCCATTGGCAGCGCATCTACAGCACCACAGACATCGGGGCTCCGGGCTTTCCCTGACGAACAGGGCTTCGACGTTTACCACCACCTGCACCTGGGCGCCCATTGGAAAAAAACCCAAGAAAAATCACAAACGTTGGACGATTGCTCCCACACCAAAAGTGCCAGCCAGACAAGGTCTTGCTGCTCCTCACCGGCCATTGGCAGCGCATCTACAGCACCACAGACATCGGGGCTCCGGGCTTTCCCTGACGAACAGGGCTTCGACAATTACCACCAGCTGCACCTGGGCGCCCACTCCAAAAAAACCCCGAAAAATCACGAACATTGGACGATTGCTCCCACACCGAAAGTGCCAGCCAGTCAAGCTCTTGCTGCTCCTCCCCGGCCATTGGCAGCGCATCTACAGCACCACAGACATCGGGGCGCCGGGCTTTCCCTGACGAACAGGGCTTCGACGTTTACCACCACCTGCACCTCTGCTTCCATTGGAAAAAAACCCAAGAAAACTCACAAACGTTGGACGATTGCTCCCACACCGAAAGTGCCAGCCAATCAAGCTCTTGCTGCTCCTCCCCGGCCATTGGCAGCGCATCTACAGCACCACAGACATCGGGGCTCCGGGCTTTCCCTGACGAACAGGGCTTCGACGTTTACCACCAGCAGCACCTGGGCGCCCACTCCAAAAAAGCCCCGAAAAATCACGAACGTCGGACGATTGCTCCCACACCGAAAGTTCCAGCCAGTCAAGCTCTTGTTGCTCCTCGCCGGCCATTGGCAGCGCATCTACAGCACCACAGACATCGGGGCTATGGGCTTTCCCTGACGAACAGGGCTTCGACTTTTACCACCAGCTGCACCTGGGCGCCTACTCCAAAAAAACCCGAAAAATCACGACCGTCGGACGATTGCTCCCACACCGAAAGTGCCAGCCAGTCAAGCTCTTGCTGCTCCTCACCGGCCATTGGCAGTGCATCTACAGCACCACAGACATCGGGGCTCCGGGCTTTCTCTGACGAACAGGGATTCGACGTTTACCACCAACTGCACCTGGTCGGCCACTCCAGAAAAACCCGAAAAATCACGAACGTCAGACGATTGCTCCCACACAAAAAGTGCCAGCCAGTCAAGATCCTGCTGCTCCTCACCGGCCATTGGCAGCGCATCTACAGCACCACAAACATCGGGGCTCCGAGCTTTCCCTGACGAACAGGGCTTCGATATTTACCACCTGCTGCACCTGGGAGCCCACTGGAAAAATCCCTGAAAAATCACGAACGTCGGACGATTGCTCCCACACCGAAAGTGCCAGCCAGTCAAGCTCTTGCTGCTCCTCACCGGCCATTGGCAGCGCATCTACAGCACCACAGACATCGGGGCTCCGGGCTTTCCCTGACGAACAGGGCTTGAACGTTTACCACCTGCTGCGCCTGGGCGCCCACTAAAAAAAAACCCAAAAAATCACGAACGTCGGACGATTGCTCCAACACCGGAAGTGCCAGCAACTCAAGCTCTTGCTGTTCCTCACCGGCCATTGGCAGCGCATCTACAGCACCACAGACATCGGGGCTCCGGGCTTTCCCTGACGAACAGGGCTTGAACGTTTACCACCAGCTGCGCCTGGGCGCCCACTAAAAAAAAACCCAAAAAATCACGAACGTCGGACGATTGCTCCCACACCGAAAGTGCCAGCAACTCAAGCTCTTACTGTTCCTCACCGGCCATTGGCAGCGCATCTACAGCACCACAGACATCGGGGCTCCGGGCTTTCCCTGACGAACAGGGCTTCGACGTTTACCACCAGCTGCACCTGGGGGTCCACTCCAAAAAAACCCGAAAAATCATGAACGTCGGACGATTGCTCCCACACCGAAAGTGCCAGCCAGTCAAGCTCTTGCTGCTCCTCACCGGCCATTGGCAGCGCATCTACAGCACCACAGACATCGGGGCTCCGGGCTTTCCCTGACGAACAGGGCTTCGACGTTTACCACCACCTGCACCTGGGCGCCCATTGGAAAAAAACCCAAGAAAAATCACGAATGTTGGACTATTGCTCCCACACCAAAAGTGCCAGCCAGACAAGCTCTTGCTGCTCCTCACCGGCCATTGGCAGCGCATCTACAGCACCACAGACATCGGGGCTCCGGGCTTTCCCTGACGAACAGGGCTTCGACGTTTACCACCAGCTGCACCTGGGCGCCCATTGGAAAAAAACCCAAGAAAAATCATGAACGTCGGACGATTGCTCCCACACAAAAAGTGCCAGCCAGTCAAGCTCCTGCTGCTCCTCACCGGCCATTGGCAGCGCATCTACAGCACCACAGACATCGGGGCTCCGGGCTTTCCCTGGCGAACAGGGCTTCGATGTTTACCACCAGCTGCACCTGGGCACCCACTGGAAAAAAACCCCAAAAAATCACGAACGTTGGACGATTGCTCCCACACCGAAAGTGTCATCCAGTCAAGCTCTTGCTGCTCCTCACCGGCCATTGGCAGCGCATCTACAGCACCACAGACATCGGGGCTCTGGGCTTTCCCTGATGAACAGGGCTTCGACGTTTACAACTATCTGCACCTGGTCGCCCACGTCAAAAAAACCTGAAAAATCACGAATGTCGGACGATTTCTCCCACACAAAAAGTGCCAGCCAGTCAAGCTCTTGCTGCTCCTCACCGGCCATTGGCAGCGCATCTACAGCACCACAGACATCGGGGCTCCGGGCTTTCCCTGTCGAACAGGGCTTCGACGTTTACCACAAGCTGCGCCTGGGCGCCCACTGGAAAAAAAACAGAAAAATCACGAACGTCAGACGATTGCTCCCACACAGAAAGTGCCAGCCAGACAAGCTCTTGCTGCTCCTCCCCGGCCATTGGCAGCGCATCTACAGCACCACAGACATCGGGGCTGCGGGCTTTCCCTGACGAATAGTGCTTCGACGTTTACCACCACCTGCACCTGGGATCCCATTGGAAAAAAACCCAAGAAAAATCACGAACGTCGGACGATTGCTCCCACACAAAAAGTGCCAGCCAGTAAAGCTCCTGCTGCTCCTCACCGGCCATTGGCAGCGCATCTACAGCACCACAGACATCGGGGCTCCGGGCTTTCCCTGTCGAACAGGGCTTCGACGTTTACCACCAGCTGCGCCTGGGCGCCCACTGGTAAAAACCCTGAAAAATCACGAACGTCGGACGATTGCTCCCACACCAAAAGTGTCATCCAGTCAAGCTCTTGCTGCTCCTCACCGGCCATTGGCAGCGCATCTACAGCACCACAGACATCGGGGCTCCGGGCTTTCCCTGACGAACAGGGCTTGAACGTTTACCACCAGCTGCGCCTGGGCGCCCACTAAAAAAAAACCCAAAAAATCACGAACGTCGGACGATTGCTCCCACACCAAAAGTGCCAGCCACTCAAGCTCTTGCTGCTCCTCAGCGGCCATTGGCAGCGCATCTACAGCACCACAGACATCGGGGCTCCGGGCTTTCCCTGACGAACAGGGCTTCGACGTTTACCACCAGCTGCACCTGGTCGCCCACTCCAGAAAAACCCATAAAATCACGAACGTCGGACGATTGCTCCCACACAAAAAGGGCCAGCCAGTCAAGCTCCTACTGCTCCTCACCGGCCATTGGCAGCGCATCTACAGCACCACAGACATCGGGGCTCCGAGCTTTCCCTGACGAACAGGGGTTCGATATTTACCACCTGCTGCACCTGGGCGCCCACTGGAAAAATCCCTGAAAAATCACGAACGTCGGATGATTGCTCCCACACCGAAAGTGTCATCGAGTCAAGCTCTTGCTGCTCCTCAGCGGCCATTGGCAGCGCATCTACAGCACCACAGACATTGGGGCTCCGGGCTTTCCCTGACGAACAGGGCTTCGACGTTTACCACCAGCTGCACCTGGGGGGCCCACTGAAAAAACCCCGATAAATCACGAATGTCGGACGATTGCTCCCACACAAAAAGTGCCAGCCAGTGAAGCTCCTGCTGCTCCTCAGCGGCCATTGGCAGCGCATCTACAGCACCACAGACATCGGGGCTCCGGGCTTTCCCTGAGGAACAGGGCTTCGACGTTTACCACCAGCTGCACCTGGGCGCCCACTGAAAAAAACCCCGAAGAATCACGAACGTCGGACGATTGCTCCCACACAAAAAGTGCCAGCCAGTCAAGCTCTTGCTGCTCCTCCCCGGCCATTGGCAGCACATCTACAGCACCACAGACGTCGGGGCTCCGGGCTTTCCCTGACGAACAGGGCTTCGACTTTTACCACCAGCTGCGCCTGGGAGTCCACGCCAAAAAAACCCGAAAAATCACAAACGTCGGACGATTACTCCCACACCGAAAGTGCCTGCAACTCAAGCTCTTGCTGCTCCTCACCGGCCATTGGCAGCGCATCTACAGCACCACAGACATCGGGGCTCCGGGCTTTTCCTGACGAACAGGGCTTCGACAATTACCACCACCTGCGCCTGGGCGCCTACTCCAAAAAAACCCCGAAAAATCACGAACGTCGGACGATTGCTCCCACACCGAAAGTGCCAGCCAGTCAAGCTCTTGCTGCTCCTCACCGGCCATTGGCAGCGCATCTACAGCACCACAGACATCGGGGCTCCGGGCTTTCCCTGACGATCAGGGCTTCGACGTTTACCACCAGCTGCACCTGGGCGCCCACTCCAAAAAAACCCCGAAAAATCACGAACGTCGGACGATTGCTCCCACACCGAAAGTGCCAGCCAGTCAAGCTCTTGCTGCTCCTCCCCGGCCATTGGCAGCGCATCTACAGCACCACAGACATCGGGGCTCCGGGCTTTCCCTGACGAACAGGGCTTGAACGTTTACCACCAGCTGCGCCTGGGCGCCCACTAAAAAAAAACCCAAAAAATCACGAACGTCGGATGATTGCTCCCACACCAAAAGTGCCAGCCAGTCAAGCTCTTGCTGCTCCTCACCGGCCATTGGCAGCGCATCTACAGCACCACAGACATCGGGGCTCCGGGCTTTCCCTGACGAACAGGGCTTGAACGTTTACCACCTGCTGCGCCTGGGCGCCCACTAAAAAAAAACCCAAAAAATCACGAACGTCGGACGATTGCTCCCACACCGGAAGTGCCAGCAACTCAAGCTCTTGCTGTTCCTCCCCGGCCATTGGCAGCGCATCTACAGCACCACAGACATCGGGGCTCCGGGCTTTCCCTGACGAACAGGGCTTCGACGTTTACCACCAGCTGCACCTGGGCGCCCACTCCAAAAAAGCCCCGAAAAATCACGAACGTCGGACGATTGCTCCCACACCGAAAGTGCCAGCCAGTCAAGCTCTTGCTGCTCCTCCCCGGCCATTGGCAGCGCATCTACAGCACCACAGACATCGGGGCTCCGGGCTTTCCCTAACGAACAGAGCTTTGACGTTTACCACCAGCTGCACCTGGGGGGCCCACTGAAAGAAACCCCGATAAATCATGAACGTCGGACGATTGCTCCCACACCGAAAGTGCCAGCCAGTCAAGCTCTTGCTGCTCCTCACCGGCCATTGGCAGCGCATCTACAGCACCACAGACATTGGGGCTCCCGGCTTTCCCTGACGAACAGGGCTTTGACGTTTACCACCAGCTGCACCTGGGGGGCCCACTGGAAAAAAAAACCGAAAAATCATGAATGTCGGACGATTGCTGCCACACCAAAAGTGCCAGGCAGTCAAGCTCTTGCTGCTCCTCACCGGCCATTGGCAGCGCATCTACAGCACCACAGACATCGGGGCTCCGGGCTTTCCCTGACGAACAGGGCTTCGACTTTTACCACCACCTGCACCTGGGAGTCCACTCCAAAAAAACCCAAAAAATCACAAACGTCGGACGATTGCTCCCACACCGAAAGTGCCAGCCAGTCAAGCTCTTGCTGCTCCTCACCGGCCATTGGCAGCGCATCTACAGCACCACAGACATCGGGGCTCCGGGCTTTCCCTGACGAACAGGGCTTCGACCTTTATCACCACCTGCACCTGGGTGCCCATTGGAAAAAAACCCAAGAAAAATCATGAACGTCAGACGATTGCTCCGACACCAAAAGTGCCAGCCAGTCAAGCTCTTGCTGCTCCTCACCGGCCATTGGCAGCGCATCTACAGCACCACAGACATCGGGGCTCCGGGCTTTCCCTGACGAACAGGGCTTCGACTTTTACCACCACCTGCACCTGGGCGCCCACTCCAAAAAAACCCCGAAAAATCACGAACGTCGGACGATTGCTCCCACACCGAAAGTGCCAGCCAGTCAAGCTCTTGCTGCTCCTCACCAGCCATTGGCAGCGCATCTACAGCACCACAGACATCGGGGCTCCGGGCTTTCCCTGACGAACAGGGCTTCGACGTTTACCACCAGCTGCACCTCTGCCCCCATTGGAAAAAAATCCAAGAAAAATCACGAACTTTGGACGATTGCTCCCACACCGAAAGTGCCAGCCAGTCAAGCTCTTGCTGCTCCTCACCGGCCATTGGCAGCGCATCTACAGCACCACAAACATCGGGGCTCCGAGCTTTCCCTGACGAACAGGGCTTCGATATTTACCACCAGCTGCGCCTGGGCGCCCACTAAAAAAAAACCCAAAAAATCACGAACGTCGGACGATTGCTCCCACACAAGAAGTGCCAGCAACTCAAGCTCTTACTGTTCCTCACCGGCCATTGGCAGCGCATCTACAGCACCACAGACATCGGGGCTCCGGGCTTTCCCTGACGAACAGGGCTTCGATGTTTACCACCAGCTGCACCTGGGCGCCCACTCCAAAAAAGCCCCGAAAAATCACGAACGTTGGACGATTGCTCCCACACCAAAAGTGCCAGCCAGTCAAGCTCTTGCGGCTCCTCCCCGGCCATTGGCAGTGCATCTACAGCACCACAGACATCGGGGCTCCGGGCTTTCCCTGACGAACAGGGCTTCGACGTTTACCACCACCTGAGCCTGGGGGTCCACTCCAAAAAAACCCGAAAAATCATGAACGTCGGACGATTGCTCCCACACCGAAAGTGCCATCCAGTCAAGCTCTTGCTGCTCCTCACCGGCCATTGGCAGCGCATCTACAGCACCACAGACATCGGGGCTCCGGGCTTTCCCTGACGAACAGGGCTTCGACGTTTACCACCACCTGCACCTGGGCGCCCATTGGAAAAAAACCCAAGAAAAATCACGAACGTTGGACGATTGCTCCCACACCAAAAGTGCCAGCCAGACAAGGTCTTGCTGCTCCTCACCGGCCATTGGCAGCGCATCTACAGCACCATAGACATCGGGGCTCCGGGCTTTCCCTGACGAACAGGGCTTCGACAATTACCACCAGCTGCACCTGGGCGCCCACTCCAAAAAAACCCCGAAAAATCACGAACATTGGACGATTGCTCCCACACCGAAAGTGCCAGCCAGTCAAGCTCTTGCTGCTCCTCCCCGGCCATTGGCAGCGCATCTACAGCACCACAGACATCGGGGCGCCGGGCTTTCCCTGACGAACAGGGCTTCGACGTTGACCACCACCTGCACCTCTGCTTCCATTGGAAAAAAACCCAAGAAAACTCACAAACGTTGGACGATTGCTCCCACACCGAAAGTGCCAGCCAATCAAGCTCTTGCTGCTCCTCCCCGGCCATTGGCAGCGCATCTACAGCACCACAGACATCGGGGCTCCGGGCTTTCCCTGACGAACAGGGCTTCGACGTTTACCACCAGCAGCACCTGGGCGCCCACTCCAAAAAAGCCCCGAAAAATCACGAACGTCGGACGATTGCTCCCACACCGAAAGTGCCAGCCAGTCAAGCTCTTGTTGCTCCTCGCCGGCCATTGGCAGCGCATCTACAGCACCACAGACATCGGGGCTCTGGGCTTTCCCTGACGAACAGGGCTTCGACTTTTACCACCAGCTGCACCTGGGCGCCTACTCCAAAAAAACCCGAAAAATCACGAACGTTGGACGATTGCTCCCACACCGAAAGTGCCAGCCAGTCAAGCTCTTGCTGCTCCTCACCGGCCATTGGCAGCGCATCTACAGCACCACAGACATCGGGGCTCCGGGCTTTCCCTGACGAACAGGGCTTCGACGTTTACCACCAGCTGCACCTGGGGCCCCACTGAAAAAAAACCCGAAAAATAATGAACGTTGGACGATTGCTCCCACACCGAAAGTGCCAGCCAGTCATGCTCTTGATGCTCCTCACCGGCCATTGGCAGCGCATCTACAGCACCACAGACATCGGGGCTCCGGGCTTTCCCTGACGAACAGGGCTTCGACTTTTACCACCAGCTGCACCTGGGCGCCCACTGGAAAAAAACCCCGAAAAATCACGAACGTCGGACGATTGCTCCCACACCGAAAGTGCCAGCCAGTCAAGCTCTTCCTGCTCCTCACCGGCCATTGGCAGCGCATCTACAGCACCACAGACATCGGGGCTCCGGGCTTTCCCTGTCGAACAGGGCTTTGACGTTTACCACCAGCTGCACCTGGGAGTCCACTGGAAAAAAACCGAAGAAAAATCACGAACGTTGGACGATTGCTCCCACACCAAAAGTGCCAGCCAGACAAGGTCTTGCTGCTCCTCACCGGCCATTGGCAGCGCATCTACAGCACCACAGACATCGGGGCTCCGGGCTTTCCCTGACGAACAGGGCTTCGACAATTACCACCAGCTGCACCTGGGCGCCCACTCCAAAAAAACCCCGAAAAATCACGAACGTTGGACGATTGCTCCCACACCGAAAGTGCCAGCCAGTCAAGCTCTTGCTGCTCCTCCCCGGCCATTGGCAGCGCATCTACAGCACCACAGACATCGGGGCGCCGGGCTTTCCCTGACGAACAGGGCTTCGACGTTTACCACCACCTGCACCTCTGCTTCCATTGGAAAAAAACCCAAGAAAACTCACAAACGTTGGACGATTGCTCCCACACCGAAAGTGCCAGCCAATCAAGCTCTTGCTGCTCATCCCCGGCCATTGGCAGCGCATCTACAGCACCACAGACATCGGGGCTCCGGGCTTTCCCTGACGAACAGGGCTTCGACGTTTACCACCAGCTGCACCTGGGCGCCCACTCCAAAAAAGCCCCGAAAAATCACGAACGTCGGACGATTGCTCCCACACCGAAAGTTCCAGCCAGTCAAGCTCTTGTTGCTCCTCGCCGGCCATTGGCAGCGCATCTACAGCACCACAGACATCGGGGCTCCGGGCTTTCTCTGACGAACAGGGATTCGACGTTTACCACCAACTGCACCTGGTCAGCCACTCCAGAAAAACCCGAAAAATCACGAACGTCAGACGATTGCTCCCACACAAAAAGTGCCAGCCAGTCAAGATCCTGCTGCTCCTCACCGGCCATTGGCAGCGCATCTACAGCACCACAAACATCGGGGCTCCGAGCTTTCCCTGACGAACAGGGCTTCGATATTTACCACCTGCTGCACCTGGGCGCCCACTGGAAAAATCCCTGAAAAATCACGAACGTCGGACGATTGCTCCCACACCGAAAGTGCCAGCCAGTCAAGCTCTTGCTGCTCCTCACCGGCCATTGGCAGCGCATCTACAGCACCACAGACATCGGGGCTCCGGGCTTTCCCTGACGAACAGGGCTTGAACGTTTACCACCTGCTGCGCCTGGGCGCCCACTAAAAAAAAACCCAAAAAATCACGAACGTCGGACGATTGCTCCCACACCGGAAGTGCCAGCAACTCAAGCTCTTGTTGTTCCTCACCGGCCATTGGCAGCGGATCTACAGCACCACAGACATCGGGGCTCCGGGCTTTCCCTGACGAACAGGGCTTCGACGTTTACCACCACCTGCACCTGGGCGCCCATTGGAAAAAAATCCAAGAAAAATCACGAACGTTGGACGATTGCTCCCACACCGAAAGTGCCAGCAACTCAAGCTCTTGCTGCTCCTCAGCGGCCATTGGCAGCGCATCTACAGCACCACAGATATCGGGGCTCCGGGCTTTCCGTGACGAACAGGGCTTGAACGTTTACCACCAGCTGCGCCTGGGCGCCCACTAAAAAAAAACCCAAAAAATCACGAACGTCGGACGATTGCTCCCACCCCGAAAGTGCCAGCCAGTCAAGCTCTTGCTGCTCCTCACCGGCCATTGGCAGCGCATCTACAGCACCACAGACATCGGGGCTCCGGGCTTTCCCTGACGAACAGGGCTTCGATGTTTACCACCAGCTGCACCTGGGCGCCCACTCCAAAAAAGCCCCGAAAAATCACGAACGTTGGACGATTGCTCCCACACCAAAAGTGCCAGCCAGTCAAGCTCTTGCTGCTCCTCACCGGCCATTGGCAGCGCATCTACAGCACCACAGACATCGGGGCTCCGGGCTTTCCCTGACGAACAGGCCTTCGACGTTTACCACCACCTGCACCTGGGTGCCCATTGGAAAAAAACCCAAGAAAAATCACGAACGTTGGACGATTGCTCCCACACCGAAAGTGCCAGCCAGTCAAGCACTTGCTGCTCCTCCCCGGCCATTGGCAGCGCATCTACAGCACCACAGACATCGGGGCTCCGGGCTTTCCCTGACGAACAGGGCTTCGACTTTTACCACCACCTGCACCTGGGCGCCCACTCCAAAAAAACCCCGAAAAATCACGAACGTCGGACGATTGCTCCCACACCGAAAGTGCCAGCCAGTCAAGCTCTTGCTGCTCCTCACCGGCCATTGGCAGCGCATCTACAGCACCACAGACATCGGGGCTCCGGGCTTTCCCTGACGAACAGGGCTTCGACGTTTACCACCAGCTGCACCTCTGCCCCCATTGGAAAAAAATCCAAGAAAAATCACGAACTTTGGACGATTGCTCCCACACCGAAAGTGCCAGCCAGTCAAGCTCTTGCTGCTCATCACCGGCCATTGGCAGCGCATCTACAGCACCACAGACATCGGGGCTCCGGGCTTTCCCTGATGAACAGGGCTTCGACGTTTACCACCAGCTGCACCTGGGGGCCCCACTGAAAAAAACCCCGAAAAAGCATGAACGTCGGACGATTGCTCCCACACCAAAAGTGCCAGCCAGTCAAGCTCCTGCTGCTCCTCACCGGCCATTGGCAGCACATCTACAGCACCACAGACATCGGGGCTCCGGGCTTTCCCTGACGAACAGGGCTTCGACGTTTACCACCACCTGCACCTGGGCGCCCATTGGAAAAAAACCCAAGAAAAATCACGAACGTTGGATGATTGCTCCCACACCGAAAGTGCCAGCAACTCAAGCTCTTGCTGCTCCTCACCGGCCATTGGCAGCGCATCTACAGCACCACAGACATCGGGGCTCCGGGCTTTCCCTGACGAACAGGGCTTCGACGTTTACCACCACCTGCACCTGTGCGTTCATTGGAAAAAAACCCAAGAAAAATCACGAACGTTGGACGATTGCTCCCACACCGAAAGTGCCATCCAGTCAAGCTCTTGCTGCTCATCACCGGCCATTGGCAGCGCA
The DNA here is from genome assembly GCF_036417535.1 of Chlamydotis macqueenii. Taxonomy (NCBI): domain Eukaryota; kingdom Metazoa; phylum Chordata; class Aves; order Otidiformes; family Otididae; genus Chlamydotis; species Chlamydotis macqueenii. The sequence continues at coordinate 31,354,878 of NC_141592.1, read as the reverse complement.
TCTACAGCACCACAGACATCGGGGCTCCAGGCTTTCCCTGACGAACAGGGCTTCGACTTTTACCACCAGCTGCACCTGGGCGCCCACTAAAAAAAAAACCCCGAAAAATCACGAACGTCGGACGATTGCTCCCACACCGAAAGTGCCAGCCAGTCAAGCTCTTGCTGCTCCTCACCGGCCATTGGCAGCGCATCTACAGCACCACAGACATCGGGGCTCCGGGCTTTCCCTGACGAACAGGGCTTCGACCTTTACCACTACCTGCACCTCTGCCCCCATTGGAAAAAAACCCAAGAAAAATCACGAACGTTGGACGATTGCTCCCACACCAAAAGTGCCAGCCAGACAAAGTCTTGCTGCTCCTCACCGGCCATTGGCAGCGCATCTACAGCACCACAGACATCGGGGCTCTGGGCTTTCCCTGACGAACAGGGCTTCGACAATTACCACCAGCTGCACCTGGGCGCCCACTCCAAAAAAACCCCGAAAAATCACGAACGTTGGACGATTGCTCCCACACCGAAAGTGCCAGCCAGTCAAGCTCTTGCTGCTCCTCCCCGGCCATTGGCAGCGCATCTACAGCACCACAGACATCGGGGCGCCGGGCTTTCCCTGACGAACAGGGCTTCGACGTTTACCACCACCTGCACCTCTGCTTCCATTGGAAAAAAACCCAAGAAAAATCACGAACGTCGGACGATTGCTCCCACACCGAAAGTGCCAGCCAGTCAAGCTCTTGCTGCTCATCACCGGCCATTGGCAGCGCATCTACAGCACCACAGACATCGGTGCTCCGGGCTTTCCCAGACGAACAGGGCTTCGACGTTTACCACCAGCTGCACCTGGGGAGCCCACTAAAAAAAAACCCAAAAGATCATGAACTTCGGACCATAGCTCCCACACCGAAAGTGCCAGCAACTCAAGCTCTTGCTGCTCCTCACTGGCCATTGGCAGCGCATCTAAAGCGCCACAGACATTGGGGCTCCGGGCTTTCCCTGACGAACAGGGCTTCGACGTTTACCACCAGCTGCACCTGGGCGCCCACTCCAAAAAAGCCCCGAAAAATCACGAACGTCGGACGATTGCTCCCACTCCGAAAGTGCCAGCCAGTCAAGCTCCTGCTGCTCATCACCGGCCATTGGCAGCGCATCTACAGCACCACAGACATCGGGGCTCCGGGCTTTCCCTGACGAACAGGGCTTGAACGTTTACCACCAGGGGCACCTGGGCACCAACTGGAAAAAAACCCCAAAAATCACGAACGTCGGACGATTGCTCCCACACCAAAAGTGCCAGCCAGCCAAGCTCTTGCGGCTCCTCACCGGCCATTGGCAGCACATCTACAGCACCATGACATCGGGGCTCCGGGCTTTCCCTGACGAACAGGGCTTCGACGTTTACCACCAGCTGCACTTGGGGGGCCCACTGTAAAAAACCCCAAGAAATCATGAACGTCGGACCATTGCTCCCACACCGAAAGTGCCAGCCAGACAAGCTCTTGCTGCTCCTCACCGGCCATTGGCAGCGCATCTACAGCACCACAGACATCAGGGCTCCGGGCTTTCCCTGACGAACAGGGCTTCGACGTTTACCACCAGCTGCAACTGGTCGCCCACTCAAAAAAAACCCGAAAATCACGAACGTCGGACGATTGCTCCCACAGAAAAAGTGCCAGGCAGTCAAGCTCTTGCTGCTCCTCCCCGGCCATTGGCAGCGCATCTACAGCACCACAGACATCGGGGCTCCGGGCTTTCCCTGATGAACAGGGCTTCGACCTTTACCACCAGCTGCACCTGGTCGCCCACTCCAAAAAAATCCGAAAATCACGAACGTCGGACGATTGCTCCCACACCGAAAGTGCCAGCAACTCAAGCTCTTGCTGCTCCTCACCGGCCATTGGCAGCACATCTACAGCACCACAGACATCGGGGCTCCAGGCTTTCCCTGACGAACAGGGCTTTGACATTTACCACCAGCTGCACCTGGGGGGCCCACTGAAAAAAACCCCGAAAAATCATGAACGTCGGACGATTGCTCCCACACCGTAAGTGCCAGCCAGTCAAGCTCTTGCTGCTCCTCCCCGGCCATTGGCAGCGCATCTACAGCACCACAGACATCGGGGCTCTGGGCTTTCCCTGACGAACAGGGCTTCGAATTTTACCACCAGCTGCACCTGGGCGCCCACTCCAAAAAAACCCCGAAAAATCACGAACGTCGGACGATTGCTCCCACACCGAAAGTGCCAGCCAGTCAAGCTCTTGCTGCTCCTCCCCGGCCATTGGCAGCGCATCTACAGCACCACAGACATCGGGGCTCCGGGCTTTCCCTGACGAACAGGGCTTCGACGTTTACGAGCAGCTGCACCTGGGCACCCACTCCAAAAAATACCTGAAAAATCACAAACGTCGGACGATTGCTCCCACACCGAAAGTGCCAAAAACTCAAGCTCCTGCTGCTCCTCACCAGCCATTGGCAGCGCATCTACAGCACCACAGACATCGGGGCTCCGGGCTTTCCCTGACGAACAGGGCTTCTACATTTACCACCAGCTGCACCTGGGAGACAAATGGAAAAAAACCCTGAAAAATCACCAACGTCGCACGATTGCTCCCACTCCAAAAGTGTTAGCAAACCAAGGCTCTTGCTGCTCATCACCGGCCATTGGCAGCGCATCTACAGCACCACAGACATCGGGGCTCCGGGCTTTCCCTGACGAACAGGGCTTCGACGTTTACCACCAGCTGCACCTGGGCACCCACTGAAAAAAACCCTGAAAAATCACGAACGTCGGATGATTGCTCCCACACCGAAAGTGCCAGCCAGTGAAGCTCTTGCTGCTCCTCACCGGCCATTGGCAGCGCATCTACAGCACCACAGACATCGGGGCTCCGGGCTTTCCCTGACGAACAGGGCTTCGACGTTTAACCACAGCTGCACCTGGGCACCCACTGGAAAAAAACCCCCAAAAATCATGAACGTCAGACGATTGCTCCCACACCGAATGTGCCAGCAAGTCAAGCTCTTGCTGCTCCTCCCCGGCCATTGGCAGCGCATCTACAGCACCACAGACATCAGGGCTCCGGGCACTCCCTGACGAACAGGGCTTCGATGTTTACCACCAGCTGCACCTGGGCGCCCACTGAAAAAAACCCCAAAAAATCACGAACGTCGGACGATTGCTCCCACACCGGAAGTGCCAGCCAGTCAAGCTCTTGCTGCTCCTCACCAGCCATTGGCAGTTCATCTACAGCACCACAGACATCGGGGCTCTGGGCTTTCCCAGTCGAAAAGGGCTTCAACGTTTACCACCAGCTGCACCTGGGCGCCCATTGGAAATAAACCCGAAAAACCCAGAACGTCGGACGATTGCTCCCACACAAAAAGTGCCAGCCAGTCAAGCTCTTGCTGCTCCTCCCTGGCCACTGGCAGCGCATCTACAGCACCACAGACATCAGGGCTCCAGGCTTTCCCTGACGAACAGGGCTTCGACGTTTACCACCACCTGCACCTGGGCGCCCATTGGAAATAAACCCGAAAAATCACGAACGTCGGACGATTGCTCCCACACAAAAAGTGCCAGCCAGTCAAGCTCCTGCTGCTCCTCACCGGCCATTGGCAGCGCATCTACAGCACCACAGACATCGGGGCTCCGGGCATTCCCTGACGAATAGGGCTTCGACATTTACCACCAGCTGCACCTGGGCCCCCACTGGAAAATACCCCGAAAAATCAGGAAGGTCGGACCATTGGTCCCACACCGAACGTGCCATCAACTCAAGCTCTTGCTGCTCCTCCCCGGCCATTGGCAGCGCATCTACAGCACCACAGACATCGGGGCTCCGGGCACTCCCTGACGAACAGGGCTTCGATGTTTACCACCAGCTGCACCTGGGCGCCCACTGAAAAAAACCCCGAAAAATCACGAACGTCGGACGATTGCTCCCACACCGGAAGTGCCAGCCAGTCAAGCTCTTGCTGCTCCTCACCAGCCATTGGCAGTTCATCTACAGCACCACAGACATCGGGGCTCTGGGCTTTCCCAGTCGAAAAGGGCTTCAACGTTTACCACCACCTGCACCTGGGCGCCCATTGGAAATAAACCCGAAAAATCAAGAACGTCGGACGATTGCTCCCACACAAAAAGTGCCAGGCAGTCAAGCTGTTGCTGCTCCTCCCTGGCCACTGGCAGAGCATCTACAGCACCACAGACATCAGGGCTCCAGGCTTTCCCTGACGAACAGGGCTTCGACGTTTACCACCACCTGCACCTGGGCGCCCATTGGAAATAAACCCGAAAAATCACGAACGTCAGACGATTGCTCCCACACAAAAAGTGCCAGCCAGTCAAGCTCCTGCTGCTCCTCCCTGGCCATTGGCAGTGCATCTACAGCACCACAGACATCGGGGCTCCGGGCTTTCCCTGACGAACAGGGCTTCGACGTTTACCACCAGCTGCACCTGGGCACCCACTGGAAAAAAACCCCAAAAATCACGAACGTCGGACAATTGCTCCCACACCGAAAGTGCCAGCAACTCAAGCTCTTGCTGGTCCTCACCGGCCATTGGCAGCACATCTACAGCACCACAGACATAAGGGCTTCGGGCTTTCCCTGATGAACAGGGCTTCGACGTTTACCACCAGCTGCACCTGGTCGCCCACTCCAAAAAAACCCGAAAATCACGAACGTCAAACGATTGTTCCCACACAAAAAGTGCCAGCCAGTCAAGCTCTTGCTGCTCCTCCCCGGCCATTGGCAGCGCATCTACAGCACCTCAGAAATCAGGGCTCCGGGCTTTCCCTGACGAACAGGGGTTTGACGTTTACCACCAGGGGCAACTGGGCACCCACTGGAAAAAAACCCCTAAAAATCACGAACGTCGGATGATTGCTCCCACACCGAAAGTGCTAGCAACTCAAGCTCTTGCTGCTCCTCACCAGCCATTGGCAGCGCAGCTACAGCACCACAGACATCGGGGCTCCGGGTATTCCCTGACGAATAGGGCTTCGACATTTACCACCAGCTGCAACTGGGCGCCCACTGGAAAATACCCCGAAAAATCAGGAAGGTCGGACCATTGGTCCCACACCGAACGTGCCATCAACTCAAGCTCTTGCTGCTCCTCCCCGGCCATTGGCAGCGCATCTACAGCACCACAGACATCGGGGCTCCGGGCACTCCCTGACGAACAGGGCTTCGATGTTTACCACCAGCTGCACCTGGGCGCCCACTGAAAAAATCCCCGAAAAATCACGAACGTCGGACGATTGCTCCCACACCGGAAGTGCCAGCCAGTCAAGCTCTTGCTGCTCCACACCAGCCATTGGCAGTTCATCTACAGCACCACAGACATCGGGGCTCTGGGCTTTCCCAGTCGAAAAGGGCTTCAACGTTTACCACCACCTGCACCTGGGCGCCCATTGGAAATAAACCCGAAAAATCAAGAACGTCGGACGATTGCTCCCACACAAAAAGTGCCAGCCAGTCAAGCTCTTGCTGCTCCTCCCTGGCCACTGGCAGCGCATCTACAGCACCACAGACATCAGGGCTCCAGGCTTTCCCTGACGAACAGGGCTTCGACGTTTACCACCACCTGCACCTGGGCGCCCATTGGAAATAAACCCGAAAAATCACGAACGTCGGACGATTGCTCCCACACAAAAAGTTCCAGCCAGTCAAGCTCCTGCTGCTCCTCACCGGCCATTGGCAGCGCATCTACAGCACCACAGACATTGGGGCTCCGGGCATTCCCTGACGAACAGGGCTTCGACATTTACCACCAGCTGCACCTGGGCGCCCACTGGAAAATACCCCGAAAAATCAGGAAGGTCGGACCATTGGTCCCACACCGAACGTGCCATCAACTCAAGCTCTTCCTGCTCCTCACCGGCCATTGGCAGCGCATCTACAGCACCACAGACATCGGGGCTCCGGGCACTCCCTGACGAACAGGGCTTCGATGTTTACCACCAGCTGCACCTGGGCGCCCACTGAAAAAAACCCCGAAAAATCACGAATGTCAGACGATTGCTCCCACACCGTAAGTGCCAGCCAGTCAAGCTCTTGCTGCTCCTCACCAGCCATTGGCAGTTCATCTACAGCACCACAGACATCGGGGCTCTGGGCTTTCCCAGTCGAAAAGGGCTTCAACGTTTACCACCACCTGCACCTGGGCGCCCATTGGAAATAAACCCGAAAAATCAAGAACGTCGGACGATTGCTACCACACAAAAAGTGCCAGCCAGTCAAGCTCTTCCTGCTCCTCCCTGGCCACTGGCAGCGCATCTACAGCACCACAGACATCAGGGCTCCAGGCTTTCCCTGACGAACAGGGCTTCGACGTTTACCACCAGCTGCACCTGGGCGCCCATTGGAAATAAACCCGAAAAATCACGAACGTCGGACGATTGCTCCCACACCGAAAGTGCCAGCCAGTCAAGCTCTTGCTGCTCATCACCGGCCATTGGCAGCGCATCTGCAGCACCACAGACATCGGGGCTCTGGGCTTTCCCTGACGAACAGGGCTTCGACGTTTACCACCATCTGCACCTGGTCGCCCACGCCAAAAAAACCCGAAAAATCACGAACGTCGGACGATTGCTCCCACAAAAAAAGTGCCAGCCAGTCAAGCTCCTGCTGCTCCTCGCCGGCCATTGGCAGCGCATCTACAGCACCACAGACATCGGGGCTCCGGGCTTTCCCTGACGAACAGGGCTTCGACGTTTACCACCAGCTGCGTCTGGGCGCCCACTAAAAAAAACCCCAAAAACTCACGAACGTCGGACGATTGCTCCCACACAAAAAGTGCCAGCCAGTCAAGCTCTTGCTGCTCATCACCGGCCATTGGCAGCGCATCTACAGCACCACAGACATCGGGGCTCCGGGCTTTCCCTCATGAACAGGGCTTCGACGTTTACCACCAGCTGCACCTGGGGGGCCCACTGAAAAAAACCCCGAAAAATCATGAACGTCGGACGATTGCTCCCACACCGAAAGTGTCAGCCAGTCAAGCTCTTGCTGCTCATCACCGGCCATTGGCAGCGCATCTACAGCACCACAGACACTGGGGCTCCGGGCACTCCCTGACAAACAGGGCTTCGACGTTTACCACCAGCTGCACCTGGGCACCCACTCCAAAAAAACCCGAAAAATCACGAACGTCGGACGATTGCTCCCACACCAAAAGTGTCAGCCAGTCAAGCTCCTGCTGCTCCTCACCGGCCATTGGCAGCGCATCTACAGCACCACAGACATCGGGGCTCCGGGCTTTCCCTGACGAACAGGGCTTCGACGTTTACCACCAGCTGCACCTGGGGGGCCCACTGAAAAAAACCCCGAAAAATCATGAACGTCGGACGATTGCTCCCACACCAAAAGTGCCAGCCAGTCAAGCTCTTGCTGCTCCTCACCGGCCATTGGCAGCGCATCTACAGCACCACAGACATCGGGGCTCCGGGCTTTCCCTGACGAACAGGGCTTCGACGTTTACCACCAGCTGCACCTGGGAGCCCACTCCAAAAAAACCTGAAAAATCACGAACGTCTGACGATTGCTGCCACACAAAAAGTGCCAGCCAGTCAAGCTCCTGCTGCTCCTCAGCGGCCATTGGCAGCACATCTACAGCACCACAGACATCGGGGCTCCGGGCTTTCCCTGACGAACAGGGCTTCGACGTTTACCACCAGCTGCACCTGGCGCCCACTCCAAAAAAACCCCGATAAATCATGAACGTCGGACGATTGCTCCCACACCGAAAGTGCCAGCCAGTCAAGCTCTTGCTGCTCCTCACCGGCCATTGGCAGCGCATCTACAGCACCACAGACATTGGGGCTCCCGGCTTTCCCTGACGAACAGGGCTTTGACGTTTACCACCACCTGCACCTGGGCGCCCATTGGAAAAAAACCCAAGAAAAATCACGAACGTTGGACGATTGCTCCCACACCAAAAGTGCCAGCCAGACAAGGTCTTGCTGCTCCTCACCGGCCATTGGCAGCGCATCTACAGCACCACAGACATCGGGGCTCCGGGCTTTCCCTGACGAACAGGGCTTCGACATTTACCACCAGCTGCACCTGGGGGGCCCACTGAAAAAAACCCCGAAAAATCACGAACGTCAGACGATTGCTCCCACACCGAAAGGGCCAGCCAGTCAAGCTCTTGCTGCTCCTCTCCGGCCATTGGCAGCGCATCTGCAGCACCACAGACATCAGGGCTCCGGGCTTTCCCTGACGAACAGGGCTTCGACGTTTACCACCAGCTGCACCTGGGCGCCCATTGGAAAAAAACCCAAGAAAAATCACGAACGTTGGACTATTGCTCCCACACCAAAAGTGCCAGCCAGACAAGCTCTTGCTGCTCCTCACCGGCCATTGGCAGCGCATCTACAGCACCACAGACATCGGGGCTCCGGGCTTTCCCTGACGAACAGGGCTTCGACGTTTACCACCAGCTGCACCTGGGCGCCCATTGGAAAAAAACCCAAGAAAAATCATGAACGTCGGACGAATGCTCCCACACAAAAAGTGCCAGCCAGTCAAGCTCCTGCTGCTCCTCACCGGCCATTGGCAGCGCATCTACAGCACCACAGACATCGGGGCTCCGGGCTTTCCCTGGCGAACAGGGCTTCGATGTTTACCACCAGCTGCACCTGGGCACCCACTGGAAAAAAACCCCGAAAAATCACGAACGTTGGACGATTGCTCCCACACCGAAAGTGTCATCCAGTCAAGCTCTTGCTGCTCCTCACCGGCCATTGGCAGCGCATCTACAGCACCACAGACATCGGGGCTCTGGGCTTTCCCTGACGAACAGGGCTTCGACGTTTACAACTATCTGCACCTGGTCGCCCACGTCAAAAAAACCTGAAAAATCACGAATGTCGGACGATTTCTCCCACACAAAAAGTGCCAGCCAGTCAAGCTCTTGCTGCTCCTCACCGGCCATTGGCAGCGCATCTACAGCACCACAGACATCGGGGCTCCGGGCTTTCCCTGTCGAACAGGGCTTCGACGTTTACCACAAGCTGCGCCTGGGCGCCCACTGGAAAAAAAACAGAAAAATCACGAACGTCAGACGATTGCTCCCACACAGAAAGTGCCAGCCAGACAAGCTCTTGCTGCTCCTCCCCGGCCATTGGCAGCACATCTACAGCACCACAGACATCGGGTTTCCGGGATTTCCCTGACGAACAGGGCTTCGACTTTTACCACCACCTGCGCCTGGGAGTCCACGCCAAAAAAACCCGAAAAATCACAAACGTCGGACGATTGCTCCCACACCGAAAGTGCCAGCCAGTCAAGCTCTTGCTGCTACTCACCGGCCATTGGCAGCGCATCTACAGCACCACAGACATCGGGGCTGCGGGCTTTCCCTGACGAATAGTGCTTCGACGTTTACCACCACCTGCACCTGGGATCCCATTGGAAAAAAACCCAAGAAAAATCACGAACGTCGGACGATTGCTCCCACACAAAAAGTGCCAGCCAGTAAAGCTCCTGCTGCTCCTCACCGGCCATTGGCAGCGCATCTACAGCACCACAGACATCGGGGCTCCGGGCTTTCCCTGTCGAACAGGGCTTCGACGTTTACCACCAGCTGCGCCTGGGCGCCCACTGGTAAAAACCCTGAAAAATCACGAACGTCCGACGATTGCTCCCACACCAAAAGTGTCATCCAGTCAAGCTCTTGCTGCTCCTCACCGGCCATTGGCAGCGCATCTACAGCACCACAGACATCGGGGCTCCGGGCTTTCCCTGACGAACAGGGCTTGAACGTTTACCACCAGCTGCGCCTGGGCGCCCACTAAAAAAAAACCCAAAAAATCACGAACGTCGGACGATTGCTCCCACACCAAAAGTGCCAGCCACTCAAGCTCTTGCTGCTCCTCAGCGGCCATTGGCAGCGCATCTACAGCACCACAGACATCGGGGCTCCGGGCTTTCCCTGACGAACAGGGCTTCGACGTTTACCACCAGCTGCACCTGGTCGCCCACTCCAGAAAAACCCATAAAATCACGAACGTCGGACGATTGCTCCCACACAAAAAGGGCCAGCCAGTCAAGCTCCTACTGCTCCTCACCGGCCATTGGCAGCGCATCTACAGCACCACAGACATCGGGGCTCCGAGCTTTCCCTGACGAACAGGGGTTCGATATTTACCACCTGCTGCACCTGGGCGCCCACTGGAAAAATCCCTGAAAAATCACGAACGTCGGATGATTGCTCCCACACCGAAAGTGTCATCGAGTCAAGCTCTTGCTGCTCCTCAGCGGCCATTGGCAGCGCATCTACAGCACCACAGACATCGGGGCTCCGGGCTTTCCCTGACGAACAGGGCTTCGACGTTTACCACCAGCTGCACCTGGGGGGCCCACTGAAAAAACCCCGATAAATCACGAATGTCGGACGATTGCTCCCACACAAAAAGTGCCAGCCAGTGAAGCTCCTGCTGCTCCTCAGCGGCCATTGGCAGCGCATCTACAGCACCACAGACATCGGGGCTCCGGGCTTTCCCTGAGGAACAGGGCTTCGACGTTTACCACCAGCTGCACCTGGGCGCCCACTGAAAAAAACCCCGAAGAATCACGAATGTCGGACGATTGCTCCCACACCGAAAGTGCCTGCAACTCAAGCTCTTGCTGCTCCTCACCGGCCATTGGCAGCGCATCTACAGCACCACAGACATCGGGGCTCCGGGCTTTTCCTGACGAACAGGGCTTCGACAATTACCACCACCTGCGCCTGGGCGCCTACTCCAAAAAAACCCCGAAAAATCACGAACGTCGGACGATTGCTCCCACACCGAAAGTGCCAGCCAGTCAAGCTCTTGCTGCTCCTCACCGGCCATTGGCAGCGCATCTACAGCACCACAGACATCGGGGCTCCGGGCTTTCCCTGACGATCAGGGCTTCGACGTTTACCACCAGCTGCACCTGGGCGCCCACTCCAAAAAAACCCCGAAAAATCACGAACGTCGGACGATTGCTCCCACACCGAAAGTGCCAGCCAGTCAAGCTCTTGCTCCTCCTCCCCGGCCATTGGCAGCGCATCTGCATCACCACAGACATCAGGGCTCCGGGCTTTCCCTGACGAACAGGGCTTCGACATTTACCACCAGCTGCACCTGGGCGCCCATTGGAAAAAAACCCAAGAAAAATCACGAACGTTGGACGATTGCTCCCACACCAAAAGTGCCAGCCAAACAAGCTCTTGCTGCTCCTCACCGGCCATTGGCAGCGCATCTACAGCACCACAGACATCGGGGCTCCGGGCTTTCCCTGACGAACAGGGCTTCGACTTTTACCACCACCTGCGCCTGGGAGTCCACGCCAAAAAAACCCGAAAAATCACAAACGTCGGACGATTGCTCCCACACCGAAAGTGCCAGCCAGTCAAGCTCTTGCTGCTACTCACCGGCCATTGGCAGCGCATCTACAGCACCACAGACATCGGGGCTCCGGGCTTTCCCTGACGAATAGTGCTTCGACGTTTACCACCACCTGCACCTGGGATCCCATTGGAAAAAAACCCAAGAAAAATCACGAACGTCGGACGATTGCTCCCACACAAAAAGTGCCAGCCAGTCAAGCTCCTGCTGCTCCTCACCGGCCATTGGCAGCGCATCTACAGCACCACAGACATCGGGGCTCCGGGCTTTCCCTGACGAACAGGGCTTCGACGTTTACCACCAGCTGCGCCTGGGCGCCCACTGGAAAAAACCCTGAAAAATCACGAACGTCGGACGATTGCTCCCACACCGAAAGTGCCAGCCAGTCAAGCTCTTGCTGCTCCTCACCGGCCATTGGCAGCGCATCTACAGCACCACAGACATCGGGGCTCCGGGCTTTCCCTGACGAACAGGGCTTGAACGTTTACCACCAGCTGCGCCTGGGCGCCCACTAAAAAAAAACCCAAAAAATCACGAACGTCGGATGATTGCTCCCACACCAAAAGTGCCAGCCAGTCAAGCTCTTGCTGCTCCTCACCGGCCATTGGCAGCGCATCTACAGCACCACAGACATCGGGGCTCCGGGCTTTCCCTGACGAACAGGGCTTGAACGTTTACCACCTGCTACGCCTGGGCGCCCACTAAAAAAAAACCCAAAAAATCACGAACGTCGGACGATTGCTCCCACACCGGAAGTGCCAGCAACTCAAGCTCTTGCTGTTCCTCACCGGCCATTGGCAGCGCATCTACAGCACCACAGACATCGGGGCTCCGGGCTTTCCCTGACGAACAGGGCTTCGACGTTTACCACCAGCTGCACCTGGGCGCCCACTCCAAAAAAGCCCCGAAAAATCACGAACGTCGGACGATTGCTCCCACACCGAAAGTGCCAGCCAGTCAAGCTCTTGCTGCTCCTCCCCGGCCATTGGCACCGCATCTACAGCACCACAGACATCGGGGCTCCGGGCTTTCCCTGACGAACAGAGCTTTGACGTTTACCACCAGCTGCACCTGGGGGGCCCACTGGAAAAAAAAACGGAAAAATCATGAATGTCGGACGATTGCTGCCACACCAAAAGTGCCAGGCAGTCAAGCTCTTGCTGCTCCTCACCGGCCATTGGCAGCGCATCTACAGCACCACAGACATCGGGGCTCCGGGCTTTCCCTGACGAACAGGGCTTCGACTTTTACCACCACCTGCACCTGGGAGTCCACTCCAAAAAAACCCAAAAAATCACAAACGTCGGACGATTGCTCCCACACCGAAAGTGCCAGCCAGTCAAGCTCTTGCTGCTCCTCACCGGCCATTGGCAGCGCATCTACAGCACCACAGACATCGGGGCTCCGGGCTTTCCCTGACGAACAGGGCTTCGACCTTTATCACCACCTGCACCTGGGTGCCCATTGGAAAAAAACCCAAGAAAAATCATGAACGTCAGACGATTGCTCCGACACCAAAAGTGCCAGCTAGTCAAGCTCTTGCTGCTCCTCACCGGCCATTGGCAGCGCATCTACAGCACCACAGACATCGGGGCTCCGGGCTTTCCCTGACGAACAGGGCTTCGACTTTTACCACCACCTGCACCTGGGCGCCCACTCCAAAAAAACCCCGAAAAATCACGAACGTCGGACGATTGCTCCCACACCGAAAGTGCCAGCCAGTCAAGCTCTTGCTGCTCCTCACCAGCCATTGGCAGCGCATCTACAGCACCACAGACATCGGGGCTCCGGGCTTTCCCTGACGAACAGGGCTTCGACGTTTACCACCAGCTGCACCTCTGCCCCCATTGGAAAAAAATCCAAGAAAAATCACGAACTTTGGACGATTGCTCCCACACCGAAAGTGCCAGCCAGTCAAGCTCTTGCTGCTCATCACCGGCCATTGGCAGCGCATCTACAGCACCACAGACATCGGGGCTCCGGGCTTTCCCTGATGAACAGGGCTTCGACGTTTACCACCATCTGCACCTGGGGGCCCCACTGAAAAAAACCCCGAAAAAGCATGAACGTCGGACGATTGCTCCCACACCAAAAGTGCCAGCCAGTCAAGCTCTTGCTGCTCCTCACCGGCCATTGGAAGCGCATCTACAGCACCACAAACATCGGGGCTCCGAGCTTTCCCTGACGAACAGGGCTTCGATATTTACCACCTGCTGCACCTGGGCGCCCACTGGAAAAATCCCTGAAAAATCACGAACGTCGGACGATTGCTCCCACACCGGAAGTGCCAGCAACTCAAGCTCTTGCTGTTCCTCACCGGCCATTGGCAGCGCATCTACAGCACCACAGACATCGGGGCTCCGGGCTTTCCCTGACGAACAGGGCTTGAACGTTTACCACCAGCTGCGCCTGGGCGCCCACTAAAAAAAAACCCAAAAAATCACGAACGTCGGACGATTGCTCCCACACAAGAAGTGCCAGCAACTCAAGCTCTTACTGTTCCTCACCGGCCATTGGCAGCGCATCTACAGCACCACAGACATCGGGGCTCCGGGCTTTCCCTGACGAACAGGGCTTCGATGTTTACCACCAGCTGCACCTGGGCGCCCACTCCAAAAAAGCCCCGAAAAATCACGAACGTTGGACGATTGCTCCCACACCGAAAGTGCCATCCAGTCAAGCTCTTGCTGCTCCTCACCGGCCATTGGCAGCGCATCTACAGCACCACAGACATCGGGGCTCCGGGCTTTCCCTGACGAACAGGGCTTCGACGTTTACCACCACCTGCACCTGGGCGCCCATTGGAAAAAAACCCAAGAAAAATCACAAACGTTGGACGATTGCTCCCACACCAAAAGTGCCAGCCAGACAAGGTCTTGCTGCTCCTCACCGGCCATTGGCAGCGCATCTACAGCACCACAGACATCGGGGCTCCGGGCTTTCCCTGACGAACAGGGCTTCGACAATTACCACCAGCTGCACCTGGGCGCCCACTCCAAAAAAACCCCGAAAAATCACGAACATTGGACGATTGCTCCCACACCGAAAGTGCCAGCCAGTCAAGCTCTTGCTGCTCCTCCCCGGCCATTGGCAGCGCATCTACAGCACCACAGACATCGGGGCGCCGGGCTTTCCCTGACGAACAGGGCTTCGACGTTTACCACCACCTGCACCTCTGCTTCCATTGGAAAAAAACCCAAGAAAACTCACAAACGTTGGACGATTGCTCCCACACCGAAAGTGCCAGCCAATCAAGCTCTTGCTGCTCCTCCCCGGCCATTGGCAGCGCATCTACAGCACCACAGACATCGGGGCTCCGGGCTTTCCCTGACGAACAGGGCTTCGACGTTTACCACCAGCAGCACCTGGGCGCCCACTCCAAAAAAGCCCCGAAAAATCACGAACGTCGGACGATTGCTCCCACACCGAAAGTTCCAGCCAGTCAAGCTCTTGTTGCTCCTCGCCGGCCATTGGCAGCGCATCTACAGCACCACAGACATCGGGGCTATGGGCTTTCCCTGACGAACAGGGCTTCGACTTTTACCACCAGCTGCACCTGGGCGCCTACTCCAAAAAAACCCGAAAAATCACGACCGTCGGACGATTGCTCCCACACCGAAAGTGCCAGCCAGTCAAGCTCTTGCTGCTCCTCACCGGCCATTGGCAGTGCATCTACAGCACCACAGACATCGGGGCTCCGGGCTTTCTCTGACGAACAGGGATTCGACGTTTACCACCAACTGCACCTGGTCGGCCACTCCAGAAAAACCCGAAAAATCACGAACGTCAGACGATTGCTCCCACACAAAAAGTGCCAGCCAGTCAAGATCCTGCTGCTCCTCACCGGCCATTGGCAGCGCATCTACAGCACCACAAACATCGGGGCTCCGAGCTTTCCCTGACGAACAGGGCTTCGATATTTACCACCTGCTGCACCTGGGAGCCCACTGGAAAAATCCCTGAAAAATCACGAACGTCGGACGATTGCTCCCACACCGAAAGTGCCAGCCAGTCAAGCTCTTGCTGCTCCTCACCGGCCATTGGCAGCGCATCTACAGCACCACAGACATCGGGGCTCCGGGCTTTCCCTGACGAACAGGGCTTGAACGTTTACCACCTGCTGCGCCTGGGCGCCCACTAAAAAAAAACCCAAAAAATCACGAACGTCGGACGATTGCTCCAACACCGGAAGTGCCAGCAACTCAAGCTCTTGCTGTTCCTCACCGGCCATTGGCAGCGCATCTACAGCACCACAGACATCGGGGCTCCGGGCTTTCCCTGACGAACAGGGCTTGAACGTTTACCACCAGCTGCGCCTGGGCGCCCACTAAAAAAAAACCCAAAAAATCACGAACGTCGGACGATTGCTCCCACACCGAAAGTGCCAGCAACTCAAGCTCTTACTGTTCCTCACCGGCCATTGGCAGCGCATCTACAGCACCACAGACATCGGGGCTCCGGGCTTTCCCTGACGAACAGGGCTTCGACGTTTACCACCAGCTGCACCTGGGGGTCCACTCCAAAAAAACCCGAAAAATCATGAACGTCGGACGATTGCTCCCACACCGAAAGTGCCAGCCAGACAAGCTCTTGCTGCTCCTCACCGGCCATTGGCAGCGCATCTACAGCACCACAGACATCGGGGCTCCGGGCTTTCCCTGACGAACAGGGCTTCGACGTTTACCACCACCTGCACCTGGGCGCCCATTGGAAAAAAACCCAAGAAAAATCACGAATGTTGGACTATTGCTCCCACACCAAAAGTGCCAGCCAGACAAGCTCTTGCTGCTCCTCACCGGCCATTGGCAGCGCATCTACAGCACCACAGACATCGGGGCTCCGGGCTTTCCCTGACGAACAGGGCTTCGACGTTTACCACCAGCTGCACCTGGGCGCCCATTGGAAAAAAACCCAAGAAAAATCATGAACGTCGGACGATTGCTCCCACACAAAAAGTGCCAGCCAGTCAAGCTCCTGCTGCTCCTCACCGGCCATTGGCAGCGCATCTACAGCACCACAGACATCGGGGCTCCGGGCTTTCCCTGGCGAACAGGGCTTCGATGTTTACCACCAGCTGCACCTGGGCACCCACTGGAAAAAAACCCCAAAAAATCACGAACGTTGGACGATTGCTCCCACACCGAAAGTGTCATCCAGTCAAGCTCTTGCTGCTCCTCACCGGCCATTGGCAGCGCATCTACAGCACCACAGACATCGGGGCTCTGGGCTTTCCCTGATGAACAGGGCTTCGACGTTTACAACTATCTGCACCTGGTCGCCCACGTCAAAAAAACCTGAAAAATCACGAATGTCGGACGATTTCTCCCACACAAAAAGTGCCAGCCAGTCAAGCTCTTGCTGCTCCTCACCGGCCATTGGCAGCGCATCTACAGCACCACAGACATCGGGGCTCCGGGCTTTCCCTGTCGAACAGGGCTTCGACGTTTACCACAAGCTGCGCCTGGGCGCCCACTGGAAAAAAAACAGAAAAATCACGAACGTCAGACGATTGCTCCCACACAGAAAGTGCCAGCCAGACAAGCTCTTGCTGCTCCTCCCCGGCCATTGGCAGCGCATCTACAGCACCACAGACATCGGGGCTGCGGGCTTTCCCTGACGAATAGTGCTTCGACGTTTACCACCACCTGCACCTGGGATCCCATTGGAAAAAAACCCAAGAAAAATCACGAACGTCGGACGATTGCTCCCACACAAAAAGTGCCAGCCAGTAAAGCTCCTGCTGCTCCTCACCGGCCATTGGCAGCGCATCTACAGCACCACAGACATCGGGGCTCCGGGCTTTCCCTGTCGAACAGGGCTTCGACGTTTACCACCAGCTGCGCCTGGGCGCCCACTGGTAAAAACCCTGAAAAATCACGAACGTCGGACGATTGCTCCCACACCAAAAGTGTCATCCAGTCAAGCTCTTGCTGCTCCTCACCGGCCATTGGCAGCGCATCTACAGCACCACAGACATCGGGGCTCCGGGCTTTCCCTGACGAACAGGGCTTGAACGTTTACCACCAGCTGCGCCTGGGCGCCCACTAAAAAAAAACCCAAAAAATCACGAACGTCGGACGATTGCTCCCACACCAAAAGTGCCAGCCACTCAAGCTCTTGCTGCTCCTCAGCGGCCATTGGCAGCGCATCTACAGCACCACAGACATCGGGGCTCCGGGCTTTCCCTGACGAACAGGGCTTCGACGTTTACCACCAGCTGCACCTGGTCGCCCACTCCAGAAAAACCCATAAAATCACGAACGTCGGACGATTGCTCCCACACAAAAAGGGCCAGCCAGTCAAGCTCCTACTGCTCCTCACCGGCCATTGGCAGCGCATCTACAGCACCACAGACATCGGGGCTCCGAGCTTTCCCTGACGAACAGGGGTTCGATATTTACCACCTGCTGCACCTGGGCGCCCACTGGAAAAATCCCTGAAAAATCACGAACGTCGGATGATTGCTCCCACACCGAAAGTGTCATCGAGTCAAGCTCTTGCTGCTCCTCAGCGGCCATTGGCAGCGCATCTACAGCACCACAGACATTGGGGCTCCGGGCTTTCCCTGACGAACAGGGCTTCGACGTTTACCACCAGCTGCACCTGGGGGGCCCACTGAAAAAACCCCGATAAATCACGAATGTCGGACGATTGCTCCCACACAAAAAGTGCCAGCCAGTGAAGCTCCTGCTGCTCCTCAGCGGCCATTGGCAGCGCATCTACAGCACCACAGACATCGGGGCTCCGGGCTTTCCCTGAGGAACAGGGCTTCGACGTTTACCACCAGCTGCACCTGGGCGCCCACTGAAAAAAACCCCGAAGAATCACGAACGTCGGACGATTGCTCCCACACAAAAAGTGCCAGCCAGTCAAGCTCTTGCTGCTCCTCCCCGGCCATTGGCAGCACATCTACAGCACCACAGACGTCGGGGCTCCGGGCTTTCCCTGACGAACAGGGCTTCGACTTTTACCACCAGCTGCGCCTGGGAGTCCACGCCAAAAAAACCCGAAAAATCACAAACGTCGGACGATTACTCCCACACCGAAAGTGCCTGCAACTCAAGCTCTTGCTGCTCCTCACCGGCCATTGGCAGCGCATCTACAGCACCACAGACATCGGGGCTCCGGGCTTTTCCTGACGAACAGGGCTTCGACAATTACCACCACCTGCGCCTGGGCGCCTACTCCAAAAAAACCCCGAAAAATCACGAACGTCGGACGATTGCTCCCACACCGAAAGTGCCAGCCAGTCAAGCTCTTGCTGCTCCTCACCGGCCATTGGCAGCGCATCTACAGCACCACAGACATCGGGGCTCCGGGCTTTCCCTGACGATCAGGGCTTCGACGTTTACCACCAGCTGCACCTGGGCGCCCACTCCAAAAAAACCCCGAAAAATCACGAACGTCGGACGATTGCTCCCACACCGAAAGTGCCAGCCAGTCAAGCTCTTGCTGCTCCTCCCCGGCCATTGGCAGCGCATCTACAGCACCACAGACATCGGGGCTCCGGGCTTTCCCTGACGAACAGGGCTTGAACGTTTACCACCAGCTGCGCCTGGGCGCCCACTAAAAAAAAACCCAAAAAATCACGAACGTCGGATGATTGCTCCCACACCAAAAGTGCCAGCCAGTCAAGCTCTTGCTGCTCCTCACCGGCCATTGGCAGCGCATCTACAGCACCACAGACATCGGGGCTCCGGGCTTTCCCTGACGAACAGGGCTTGAACGTTTACCACCTGCTGCGCCTGGGCGCCCACTAAAAAAAAACCCAAAAAATCACGAACGTCGGACGATTGCTCCCACACCGGAAGTGCCAGCAACTCAAGCTCTTGCTGTTCCTCACCGGCCATTGGCAGCGCATCTACAGCACCACAGACATCGGGGCTCCGGGCTTTCCCTGACGAACAGGGCTTCGACGTTTACCACCAGCTGCACCTGGGCGCCCACTCCAAAAAAGCCCCGAAAAATCACGAACGTCGGACGATTGCTCCCACACCGAAAGTGCCAGCCAGTCAAGCTCTTGCTGCTCCTCCCCGGCCATTGGCAGCGCATCTACAGCACCACAGACATCGGGGCTCCGGGCTTTCCCTAACGAACAGAGCTTTGACGTTTACCACCAGCTGCACCTGGGGGGCCCACTGAAAGAAACCCCGATAAATCATGAACGTCGGACGATTGCTCCCACACCGAAAGTGCCAGCCAGTCAAGCTCTTGCTGCTCCTCACCGGCCATTGGCAGCGCATCTACAGCACCACAGACATTGGGGCTCCCGGCTTTCCCTGACGAACAGGGCTTTGACGTTTACCACCAGCTGCACCTGGGGGGCCCACTGGAAAAAAAAACCGAAAAATCATGAATGTCGGACGATTGCTGCCACACCAAAAGTGCCAGGCAGTCAAGCTCTTGCTGCTCCTCACCGGCCATTGGCAGCGCATCTACAGCACCACAGACATCGGGGCTCCGGGCTTTCCCTGACGAACAGGGCTTCGACTTTTACCACCACCTGCACCTGGGAGTCCACTCCAAAAAAACCCAAAAAATCACAAACGTCGGACGATTGCTCCCACACCGAAAGTGCCAGCCAGTCAAGCTCTTGCTGCTCCTCACCGGCCATTGGCAGCGCATCTACAGCACCACAGACATCGGGGCTCCGGGCTTTCCCTGACGAACAGGGCTTCGACCTTTATCACCACCTGCACCTGGGTGCCCATTGGAAAAAAACCCAAGAAAAATCATGAACGTCAGACGATTGCTCCGACACCAAAAGTGCCAGCCAGTCAAGCTCTTGCTGCTCCTCACCGGCCATTGGCAGCGCATCTACAGCACCACAGACATCGGGGCTCCGGGCTTTCCCTGACGAACAGGGCTTCGACTTTTACCACCACCTGCACCTGGGCGCCCACTCCAAAAAAACCCCGAAAAATCACGAACGTCGGACGATTGCTCCCACACCGAAAGTGCCAGCCAGTCAAGCTCTTGCTGCTCCTCACCAGCCATTGGCAGCGCATCTACAGCACCACAGACATCGGGGCTCCGGGCTTTCCCTGACGAACAGGGCTTCGACGTTTACCACCAGCTGCACCTCTGCCCCCATTGGAAAAAAATCCAAGAAAAATCACGAACTTTGGACGATTGCTCCCACACCGAAAGTGCCAGCCAGTCAAGCTCTTGCTGCTCCTCACCGGCCATTGGCAGCGCATCTACAGCACCACAAACATCGGGGCTCCGAGCTTTCCCTGACGAACAGGGCTTCGATATTTACCACCAGCTGCGCCTGGGCGCCCACTAAAAAAAAACCCAAAAAATCACGAACGTCGGACGATTGCTCCCACACAAGAAGTGCCAGCAACTCAAGCTCTTACTGTTCCTCACCGGCCATTGGCAGCGCATCTACAGCACCACAGACATCGGGGCTCCGGGCTTTCCCTGACGAACAGGGCTTCGATGTTTACCACCAGCTGCACCTGGGCGCCCACTCCAAAAAAGCCCCGAAAAATCACGAACGTTGGACGATTGCTCCCACACCAAAAGTGCCAGCCAGTCAAGCTCTTGCGGCTCCTCCCCGGCCATTGGCAGTGCATCTACAGCACCACAGACATCGGGGCTCCGGGCTTTCCCTGACGAACAGGGCTTCGACGTTTACCACCACCTGAGCCTGGGGGTCCACTCCAAAAAAACCCGAAAAATCATGAACGTCGGACGATTGCTCCCACACCGAAAGTGCCATCCAGTCAAGCTCTTGCTGCTCCTCACCGGCCATTGGCAGCGCATCTACAGCACCACAGACATCGGGGCTCCGGGCTTTCCCTGACGAACAGGGCTTCGACGTTTACCACCACCTGCACCTGGGCGCCCATTGGAAAAAAACCCAAGAAAAATCACGAACGTTGGACGATTGCTCCCACACCAAAAGTGCCAGCCAGACAAGGTCTTGCTGCTCCTCACCGGCCATTGGCAGCGCATCTACAGCACCATAGACATCGGGGCTCCGGGCTTTCCCTGACGAACAGGGCTTCGACAATTACCACCAGCTGCACCTGGGCGCCCACTCCAAAAAAACCCCGAAAAATCACGAACATTGGACGATTGCTCCCACACCGAAAGTGCCAGCCAGTCAAGCTCTTGCTGCTCCTCCCCGGCCATTGGCAGCGCATCTACAGCACCACAGACATCGGGGCGCCGGGCTTTCCCTGACGAACAGGGCTTCGACGTTGACCACCACCTGCACCTCTGCTTCCATTGGAAAAAAACCCAAGAAAACTCACAAACGTTGGACGATTGCTCCCACACCGAAAGTGCCAGCCAATCAAGCTCTTGCTGCTCCTCCCCGGCCATTGGCAGCGCATCTACAGCACCACAGACATCGGGGCTCCGGGCTTTCCCTGACGAACAGGGCTTCGACGTTTACCACCAGCAGCACCTGGGCGCCCACTCCAAAAAAGCCCCGAAAAATCACGAACGTCGGACGATTGCTCCCACACCGAAAGTGCCAGCCAGTCAAGCTCTTGTTGCTCCTCGCCGGCCATTGGCAGCGCATCTACAGCACCACAGACATCGGGGCTCTGGGCTTTCCCTGACGAACAGGGCTTCGACTTTTACCACCAGCTGCACCTGGGCGCCTACTCCAAAAAAACCCGAAAAATCACGAACGTTGGACGATTGCTCCCACACCGAAAGTGCCAGCCAGTCAAGCTCTTGCTGCTCCTCACCGGCCATTGGCAGCGCATCTACAGCACCACAGACATCGGGGCTCCGGGCTTTCCCTGACGAACAGGGCTTCGACGTTTACCACCAGCTGCACCTGGGGCCCCACTGAAAAAAAACCCGAAAAATAATGAACGTTGGACGATTGCTCCCACACCGAAAGTGCCAGCCAGTCATGCTCTTGATGCTCCTCACCGGCCATTGGCAGCGCATCTACAGCACCACAGACATCGGGGCTCCGGGCTTTCCCTGACGAACAGGGCTTCGACTTTTACCACCAGCTGCACCTGGGCGCCCACTGGAAAAAAACCCCGAAAAATCACGAACGTCGGACGATTGCTCCCACACCGAAAGTGCCAGCCAGTCAAGCTCTTCCTGCTCCTCACCGGCCATTGGCAGCGCATCTACAGCACCACAGACATCGGGGCTCCGGGCTTTCCCTGTCGAACAGGGCTTTGACGTTTACCACCAGCTGCACCTGGGAGTCCACTGGAAAAAAACCGAAGAAAAATCACGAACGTTGGACGATTGCTCCCACACCAAAAGTGCCAGCCAGACAAGGTCTTGCTGCTCCTCACCGGCCATTGGCAGCGCATCTACAGCACCACAGACATCGGGGCTCCGGGCTTTCCCTGACGAACAGGGCTTCGACAATTACCACCAGCTGCACCTGGGCGCCCACTCCAAAAAAACCCCGAAAAATCACGAACGTTGGACGATTGCTCCCACACCGAAAGTGCCAGCCAGTCAAGCTCTTGCTGCTCCTCCCCGGCCATTGGCAGCGCATCTACAGCACCACAGACATCGGGGCGCCGGGCTTTCCCTGACGAACAGGGCTTCGACGTTTACCACCACCTGCACCTCTGCTTCCATTGGAAAAAAACCCAAGAAAACTCACAAACGTTGGACGATTGCTCCCACACCGAAAGTGCCAGCCAATCAAGCTCTTGCTGCTCATCCCCGGCCATTGGCAGCGCATCTACAGCACCACAGACATCGGGGCTCCGGGCTTTCCCTGACGAACAGGGCTTCGACGTTTACCACCAGCTGCACCTGGGCGCCCACTCCAAAAAAGCCCCGAAAAATCACGAACGTCGGACGATTGCTCCCACACCGAAAGTTCCAGCCAGTCAAGCTCTTGTTGCTCCTCGCCGGCCATTGGCAGCGCATCTACAGCACCACAGACATCGGGGCTCCGGGCTTTCTCTGACGAACAGGGATTCGACGTTTACCACCAACTGCACCTGGTCAGCCACTCCAGAAAAACCCGAAAAATCACGAACGTCAGACGATTGCTCCCACACAAAAAGTGCCAGCCAGTCAAGATCCTGCTGCTCCTCACCGGCCATTGGCAGCGCATCTACAGCACCACAAACATCGGGGCTCCGAGCTTTCCCTGACGAACAGGGCTTCGATATTTACCACCTGCTGCACCTGGGCGCCCACTGGAAAAATCCCTGAAAAATCACGAACGTCGGACGATTGCTCCCACACCGAAAGTGCCAGCCAGTCAAGCTCTTGCTGCTCCTCACCGGCCATTGGCAGCGCATCTACAGCACCACAGACATCGGGGCTCCGGGCTTTCCCTGACGAACAGGGCTTGAACGTTTACCACCTGCTGCGCCTGGGCGCCCACTAAAAAAAAACCCAAAAAATCACGAACGTCGGACGATTGCTCCCACACCGGAAGTGCCAGCAACTCAAGCTCTTGTTGTTCCTCACCGGCCATTGGCAGCGGATCTACAGCACCACAGACATCGGGGCTCCGGGCTTTCCCTGACGAACAGGGCTTCGACGTTTACCACCACCTGCACCTGGGCGCCCATTGGAAAAAAATCCAAGAAAAATCACGAACGTTGGACGATTGCTCCCACACCGAAAGTGCCAGCAACTCAAGCTCTTGCTGCTCCTCAGCGGCCATTGGCAGCGCATCTACAGCACCACAGATATCGGGGCTCCGGGCTTTCCGTGACGAACAGGGCTTGAACGTTTACCACCAGCTGCGCCTGGGCGCCCACTAAAAAAAAACCCAAAAAATCACGAACGTCGGACGATTGCTCCCACCCCGAAAGTGCCAGCCAGTCAAGCTCTTGCTGCTCCTCACCGGCCATTGGCAGCGCATCTACAGCACCACAGACATCGGGGCTCCGGGCTTTCCCTGACGAACAGGGCTTCGATGTTTACCACCAGCTGCACCTGGGCGCCCACTCCAAAAAAGCCCCGAAAAATCACGAACGTTGGACGATTGCTCCCACACCAAAAGTGCCAGCCAGTCAAGCTCTTGCTGCTCCTCACCGGCCATTGGCAGCGCATCTACAGCACCACAGACATCGGGGCTCCGGGCTTTCCCTGACGAACAGGCCTTCGACGTTTACCACCACCTGCACCTGGGTGCCCATTGGAAAAAAACCCAAGAAAAATCACGAACGTTGGACGATTGCTCCCACACCGAAAGTGCCAGCCAGTCAAGCACTTGCTGCTCCTCCCCGGCCATTGGCAGCGCATCTACAGCACCACAGACATCGGGGCTCCGGGCTTTCCCTGACGAACAGGGCTTCGACTTTTACCACCACCTGCACCTGGGCGCCCACTCCAAAAAAACCCCGAAAAATCACGAACGTCGGACGATTGCTCCCACACCGAAAGTGCCAGCCAGTCAAGCTCTTGCTGCTCCTCACCGGCCATTGGCAGCGCATCTACAGCACCACAGACATCGGGGCTCCGGGCTTTCCCTGACGAACAGGGCTTCGACGTTTACCACCAGCTGCACCTCTGCCCCCATTGGAAAAAAATCCAAGAAAAATCACGAACTTTGGACGATTGCTCCCACACCGAAAGTGCCAGCCAGTCAAGCTCTTGCTGCTCATCACCGGCCATTGGCAGCGCATCTACAGCACCACAGACATCGGGGCTCCGGGCTTTCCCTGATGAACAGGGCTTCGACGTTTACCACCAGCTGCACCTGGGGGCCCCACTGAAAAAAACCCCGAAAAAGCATGAACGTCGGACGATTGCTCCCACACCAAAAGTGCCAGCCAGTCAAGCTCCTGCTGCTCCTCACCGGCCATTGGCAGCACATCTACAGCACCACAGACATCGGGGCTCCGGGCTTTCCCTGACGAACAGGGCTTCGACGTTTACCACCACCTGCACCTGGGCGCCCATTGGAAAAAAACCCAAGAAAAATCACGAACGTTGGATGATTGCTCCCACACCGAAAGTGCCAGCAACTCAAGCTCTTGCTGCTCCTCACCGGCCATTGGCAGCGCATCTACAGCACCACAGACATCGGGGCTCCGGGCTTTCCCTGACGAACAGGGCTTCGACGTTTACCACCACCTGCACCTGTGCGTTCATTGGAAAAAAACCCAAGAAAAATCACGAACGTTGGACGATTGCTCCCACACCGAAAGTGCCATCCAGTCAAGCTCTTGCTGCTCATCACCGGCCATTGGCAGCGCATCTACAGCACCACAGACATCGGGGCTCCAGGCTTTCCCTGACGAACAGGGCTTCGACTTTTACCACCAGCTGCACCTGGGCGCCCACTAAAAAAAAAACCCCGAAAAATCACGAACGTCGGACGATTGCTCCCACACCGAAAGTGCCAGCCAGTCAAGCTCTTGCTGCTCCTCACCGGCCATTGGCAGCGCATCTACAGCACCACAGACATCGGGGCTCCGGGCTTTCCCTGACGAACAGGGCTTCGACCTTTACCACTACCTGCACCTCTGCCCCCATTGGAAAAAAACCCAAGAAAAATCACGAACGTTGGACGATTGCTCCCACACCAAAAGTGCCAGCCAGACAAAGTCTTGCTGCTCCTCACCGGCCATTGGCAGCGCATCTACAGCACCACAGACATCGGGGCTCTGGGCTTTCCCTGACGAACAGGGCTTCGACAATTACCACCAGCTGCACCTGGGCGCCCACTCCAAAAAAACCCCGAAAAATCACGAACGTTGGACGATTGCTCCCACACCGAAAGTGCCAGCCAGTCAAGCTCTTGCTGCTCCTCCCCGGCCATTGGCAGCGCATCTACAGCACCACAGACATCGGGGCGCCGGGCTTTCCCTGACGAACAGGGCTTCGACGTTTACCACCACCTGCACCTCTGCTTCCATTGGAAAAAAACCCAAGAAAAATCACGAACGTCGGACGATTGCTCCCACACCGAAAGTGCCAGCCAGTCAAGCTCTTGCTGCTCATCACCGGCCATTGGCAGCGCATCTACAGCACCACAGACATCGGTGCTCCGGGCTTTCCCAGACGAACAGGGCTTCGACGTTTACCACCAGCTGCACCTGGGGAGCCCACTAAAAAAAAACCCAAAAGATCATGAACTTCGGACCATAGCTCCCACACCGAAAGTGCCAGCAACTCAAGCTCTTGCTGCTCCTCACTGGCCATTGGCAGCGCATCTAAAGCGCCACAGACATTGGGGCTCCGGGCTTTCCCTGACGAACAGGGCTTCGACGTTTACCACCAGCTGCACCTGGGCGCCCACTCCAAAAAAGCCCCGAAAAATCACGAACGTCGGACGATTGCTCCCACTCCGAAAGTGCCAGCCAGTCAAGCTCCTGCTGCTCATCACCGGCCATTGGCAGCGCATCTACAGCACCACAGACATCGGGGCTCCGGGCTTTCCCTGACGAACAGGGCTTGAACGTTTACCACCAGGGGCACCTGGGCACCAACTGGAAAAAAACCCCAAAAATCACGAACGTCGGACGATTGCTCCCACACCAAAAGTGCCAGCCAGCCAAGCTCTTGCGGCTCCTCACCGGCCATTGGCAGCACATCTACAGCACCATGACATCGGGGCTCCGGGCTTTCCCTGACGAACAGGGCTTCGACGTTTACCACCAGCTGCACTTGGGGGGCCCACTGTAAAAAACCCCAAGAAATCATGAACGTCGGACCATTGCTCCCACACCGAAAGTGCCAGCCAGACAAGCTCTTGCTGCTCCTCACCGGCCATTGGCAGCGCATCTACAGCACCACAGACATCAGGGCTCCGGGCTTTCCCTGACGAACAGGGCTTCGACGTTTACCACCAGCTGCAACTGGTCGCCCACTCAAAAAAAACCCGAAAATCACGAACGTCGGACGATTGCTCCCACAGAAAAAGTGCCAGGCAGTCAAGCTCTTGCTGCTCCTCCCCGGCCATTGGCAGCGCATCTACAGCACCACAGACATCGGGGCTCCGGGCTTTCCCTGATGAACAGGGCTTCGACCTTTACCACCAGCTGCACTTGGTCGCCCACTCCAAAAAAATCCGAAAATCACGAACGTTGGACGATTGCTCCCACACCGAAAGTGCCAGCAACTCAAGCTCTTGCTGCTCCTCACCGGCCATTGGCTGCACATCTACAGCACCACAGACATCGGGGCTCCAGGCTTTCCCTGACGAACAGGGCTTTGACATTTACCACCAGCTGCACCTGGGGGGCCCACTGAAAAAAACCCCGAAAAATCATGAACGTCGGACGATTGCTCCCACACCGTAAGTGCCAGCCAGTCAAGCTCTTGCTGCTCCTCCCCGGCCATTGGCAGCGCATCTACAGCACCACAGACATCGGGGCTCTGGGCTTTCCCTGACGAACAGGGCTTCGAATTTTACCACCAGCTGCACCTGGGCGCCCACTCCAAAAAAACCCCGAAAAATCACGAACGTCGGACGATTGCTCCCACACCGAAAGTGCCAGCCAGTCAAGCTCTTGCTGCTCCTCCCCGGCCATTGGCAGCGCATCTACAGCACCACAGACATCGGGGCTCCGGGCTTTCCCTGACGAACAGGGCTTCGACGTTTACGAGCAGCTGCACCTGGGCACCCACTCCAAAAAATACCTGAAAAATCACAAACGTCGGACGATTGCTCCCACACCGAAAGTGCCAAAAACTCAAGCTCCTGCTGCTCCTCACCAGCCATTGGCAGCGCATCTACAGCACCACAGACATCGGGGCTCCGGGCTTTCCCTGACGAACAGGGCTTCTACATTTACCACCAGCTGCACCTGGGAGACAAATGGAAAAAAACCCTGAAAAATCACGAACGTCGCACGATTGCTCCCACTCCAAAAGTGTTAGCAAACCAAGGCTCTTGCTGCTCATCACCGGCCATTGGCAGCGCATCTACAGCACCACAGACATCGGGGCTCCGGGCTTTCCCTGACGAACAGGGCTTCGACGTTTACCACCAGCTGCACCTGGGCACCCACTGAAAAAAACCCTGAAAAATCACGAACGTCGGATGATTGCTCCCACACCGAAAGTGCCAGCCAGTGAAGCTCTTGCTGCTCCTCACCGGCCATTGGCAGCGCATCTACAGCACCACAGACATCGGGGCTCCGGGCTTTCCCTGACGAACAGGGCTTCGACGTTTAACCACAGCTGCACCTGGGCACCCACTGGAAAAAAACCCCGAAAAATCACGAACGTCAGACGATTGCTCCCACACCGAATGTGCCAGCAAGTCAAGCTCTTGCTGCTCCTCAGCGGCCATTGGCAGCGCATCCACAGCACCACAGACATCGGGGTCCGGGTATTCCCTGACGAACAGGGATTCAACGTTTACCACCAGATGCACCGGGGTGCCCTCTGAAAAAAACCCCCAAAAATCATGAACGTCAGACGATTGCTCCCACACCGAATGTGCCAGCAAGTCAAGCTCTTGCTGCTCCTCCCCGGCCATTGGCAGCGCATCTACAGCACCACAGACATCAGGGCTCCGGGCACTCCCTGACGAACAGGGCTTCGATGTTTACCACCAGCTGCACCTGGGCGCCCACTGAAAAAAACCCCAAAAAATCACGAACGTCGGACGATTGCTCCCACACCGGAAGTGCCAGCCAGTCAAGCTCTTGCTGCTCCTCACCAGCCATTGGCAGTTCATCTACAGCACCACAGACATCGGGGCTCTGGGCTTTCCCAGTCGAAAAGGGCTTCAACGTTTACCACCAGCTGCACCTGGGCGCCCATTGGAAATAAACCCGAAAAACCCAGAACGTCGGACGATTGCTCCCACACAAAAAGTGCCAGCCAGTCAAGCTCTTGCTGCTCCTCCCTGGCCACTGGCAGCGCATCTACAGCACCACAGACATCAGGGCTCCAGGCTTTCCCTGACGAACAGGGCTTCGACGTTTACCACCACCTGCACCTGGGCGCCCATTGGAAATAAACCCGAAAAATCACGAACGTCGGACGATTGCTCCCACACAAAAAGTGCCAGCCAGTCAAGCTCCTGCTGCTCCTCACCGGCCATTGGCAGCGCATCTACAGCACCACAGACATCGGGGCTCCGGGCATTCCCTGACGAATAGGGCTTCGACATTTACCACCAGCTGCACCTGGGCCCCCACTGGAAAATACCCCGAAAAATCAGGAAGGTCGGACCATTGGTCCCACACCGAACGTGCCATCAACTCAAGCTCTTGCTGCTCCTCCCCGGCCATTGGCAGCGCATCTACAGCACCACAGACATCGGGGCTCCGGGCACTCCCTGACGAACAGGGCTTCGATGTTTACCACCAGCTGCACCTGGGCGCCCACTGAAAAAAACCCCGAAAAATCACGAACGTCGGACGATTGCTCCCACACCGGAAGTGCCAGCCAGTCAAGCTCTTGCTGCTCCTCACCAGCCATTGGCAGTTCATCTACAGCACCACAGACATCGGGGCTCTGGGCTTTCCCAGTCGAAAAGGGCTTCAACGTTTACCACCACCTGCACCTGGGCGCCCATTGGAAATAAACCCGAAAAATCAAGAACGTCGGACGATTGCTCCCACACAAAAAGTGCCAGGCAGTCAAGCTGTTGCTGCTCCTCCCTGGCCACTGGCAGAGCATCTACAGCACCACAGACATCAGGGCTCCAGGCTTTCCCTGACGAACAGGGCTTCGACGTTTACCACCACCTGCACCTGGGCGCCCATTGGAAATAAACCCGAAAAATCACGAACGTCAGACGATTGCTCCCACACAAAAAGTGCCAGCCAGTCAAGCTCCTGCTGCTCCTCCCTGGCCATTGGCAGTGCATCTACAGCACCACAGACATCGGGGCTCCGGGCTTTCCCTGACGAACAGGGCTTCGACGTTTACCACCAGCTGCACCTGGGCACCCACTGGAAAAAAACCCCAAAAATCACGAACGTCGGACAATTGCTCCCACACCGAAAGTGCCAGCAACTCAAGCTCTTGCTGGTCCTCACCGGCCATTGGCAGCACATCTACAGCACCACAGACATCAGGGCTTCGGGCTTTCCCTGATGAACAGGGCTTCGACGTTTACCACCAGCTGCACCTGGTCGCCCACTCCAAAAAAACCCGAAAATCACGAACGTCAAACGATTGTTCCCACACAAAAAGTGCCAGCCAGTCAAGCTCTTGCTGCTCCTCCCCGGCCATTGGCAGCGCATCTACAGCACCTCAGAAATCAGGGCTCCGGGCTTTCCCTGACGAACAGGGGTTTGACGTTTACCACCAGGGGCAACTGGGCACCCACTGGAAAAAAACCCCTAAAAATCACGAACGTCGGATGATTGCTCCCACACCGAAAGTGCTAGCAACTCAAGCTCTTGCTGCTCCTCACCAGCCATTGGCAGCGCAGCTACAGCACCACAGACATCGGGGCTCCGGGTATTCCCTGACGAATAGGGCTTCGACATTTACCACCAGCTGCAACTGGGCGCCCACTGGAAAATACCCCGAAAAATCAGGAAGGTCGGACCATTGGTCCCACACCGAACGTGCCATCAACTCAAGCTCTTGCTGCTCCTCCCCGGCCATTGGCAGCGCATCTACAGCACCACAGACATCGGGGCTCCGGGCACTCCCTGACGAACAGGGCTTCGATGTTTACCACCAGCTGCACCTGGGCGCCCACTGAAAAAATCCCCGAAAAATCACGAACGTCGGACGATTGCTCCCACACCGGAAGTGCCAGCCAGTCAAGCTCTTGCTGCTCCTCACCAGCCATTGGCAGTTCATCTACAGCACCACAGACATCGGGGCTCTGGGCTTTCCCAGTCGAAAAGGGCTTCAACGTTTACCACCACCTGCACCTGGGCGCCCATTGGAAATAAACCCGAAAAATCAAGAACGTCGGACGATTGCTCCCACACAAAAAGTGCCAGCCAGTCAAGCTCTTGCTGCTCCTCCCTGGCCACTGGCAGCGCATCTACAGCACCACAGACATCAGGGCTCCAGGCTTTCCCTGACGAACAGGGCTTCGACGTTTACCACCACCTGCACCTGGGCGCCCATTGGAAATAAACCCGAAAAATCACGAACGTCGGACGATTGCTCCCACACAAAAAGTTCCAGCCAGTCAAGCTCCTGCTGCTCCTCACCGGCCATTGGCAGCGCATCTACAGCACCACAGACATTGGGGCTCCGGGCATTCCCTGACGAACAGGGCTTCGACATTTACCACCAGCTGCACCTGGGCGCCCACTGGAAAATACCCCGAAAAATCAGGAAGGTCGGACCATTGGTCCCACACCGAACGTGCCATCAACTCAAGCTCTTCCTGCTCCTCACCGGCCATTGGCAGCGCATCTACAGCACCACAGACATCGGGGCTCCGGGCACTCCCTGACGAACAGGGCTTCGATGTTTACCACCAGCTGCACCTGGGCGCCCACTGAAAAAAACCCCGAAAAATCACGAATGTCAGACGATTGCTCCCACACCGTAAGTGCCAGCCAGTCAAGCTCTTGCTGCTCCTCACCAGCCATTGGCAGTTCATCTACAGCACCACAGACATCGGGGCTCTGGGCTTTCCCAGTAGAAAAGGGCTTCAACGTTTACCACCACCTGCACCTGGGCGCCCATTGGAAATAAACCCGAAAAATCAAGAACGTCGGACGATTGCTACCACACAAAAAGTGCCAGCCAGTCAAGCTCTTCCTGCTCCTCCCTGGCCACTGGCAGCGCATCTACAGCACCACAGACATCAGGGCTCCAGGCTTTCCCTGACGAACAGGGCTTCGACGTTTACCACCAGCTGCACCTGGGCGCCCATTGGAAATAAACCCGAAAAATCACGAACGTCGGACGATTGCTCCCACACAAAAAGTGCCAGCCAGTCAAGCTCTTGCTGCTCATCACCGGCCATTGGCAGCGCATCTGCAGCACCACAGACATCGGGGCTCTGGGCTTTCCCTGACGAACAGGGCTTCGACGTTTACCACCATCTGCACCTGGTCGCCCACGCCAAAAAAACCCGAAAAATCACGAACGTCGGACGATTGCTCCCACAAAAAAAGTGCCAGCCAGTCAAGCTCCTGCTGCTCCTCGCCGGCCATTGGCAGCGCATCTACAGCACCACAGACATCGGGGCTCCGGGCTTTCCCTGACGAACAGGGCTTCGACGTTTACCACCAGCTGCGTCTGGGCGCCCACTAAAAAAAACCCCAAAAACTCACGAACGTCGGACGATTGCTCCCACACAAAAAGTGCCAGCCAGTCAAGCTCTTGCTGCTCATCACCGGCCATTGGCAGCGCATCTACAGCACCACAGACATCGGGGCTCCGGGCTTTCCCTCATGAACAGGGCTTCGACGTTTACCACCAGCTGCACCTGGGGGGCCCACTGAAAAAAACCCCGAAAAATCATGAACGTCGGACGATTGCTCCCACACCGAAAGTGTCAGCCAGTCAAGCTCTTGCTGCTCATCACCGGCCATTGGCAGCGCATCTACAGCACCACAGACACTGGGGCTCCGGGCACTCCCTGACAAACAGGGCTTCGACGTTTACCACCAGCTGCACCTGGGCACCCACTCCAAAAAAACCCGAAAAATCACGAACGTCGGACGATTGCTCCCACACCAAAAGTGTCAGCCAGTCAAGCTCCTGCTGCTCCTCACCGGCCATTGGCAGCGCATCTACAGCACCACAGACATCGGGGCTCCGGGCTTTCCCTGACGAACAGGGCTTCGACGTTTACCACCAGCTGCACCTGGGGGGCCCACTGAAAAAAACCCCGAAAAATCATGAACGTCGGACGATTGCTCCCACACCAAAAGTGCCAGCCAGTCAAGCTCTTGCTGCTCCTCACCGGCCATTGGCAGCGCATCTACAGCACCACAGACATCGGGGCTCCGGGCTTTCCCTGACGAACAGGGCTTCGACGTTTACCACCAGCTGCACCTGGGAGCCCACTCCAAAAAAACCTGAAAAATCACGAACGTCTGACGATTGCTGCCACACAAAAAGTGCCAGCCAGTCAAGCTCCTGCTGCTCCTCAGCGGCCATTGGCAGCACATCTACAGCACCACAGACATCGGGGCTCCGGGCTTTCCCTGACGAACAGGGCTTCGACGTTTACCACCAGCTGCACCTGGCGCCCACTCCAAAAAAACCCCGAAAAATCACGAAGATCGGACGATTGCTCCCACACCGAAAGTGCCAGCCAGTCAATCTCTTGCTGCTTCTCCCCGGCCATTGGCAGCGCATCTACAGCACCACAGACATCGGGGCTCCGGGCTTTCCCTGACGAACAGGGCTTCGACGTTTACCACCAGCTGCACCTGGGGGGCCCACTGAAAAAAACCCCGAAAATCATGAACGTCGGACGATTGCTCCCACACCGAAAGTGCCAGCCAGTCAAGCTCTTGCTGCTCCTCCCCGGCCATTGGCAGCGCATCTACAGCACCACAGACATCGGGGCTCCGGGCTTTCCCTGACGAACAGGGCTTCGACGTTTACCACCACCTGCACCTGGGCGCCCATTGGAAAAAAACCCAAGAAAAATCAAGTACATTGGACGATTGCTCCCACACCGAAAGTGCCAGCCAGTCAAGCTCTTGCTGCTCCTCACCGGCCATTGGCAGCGCATCTACAGCACCACAGACATCGGGGCTCTGGGCTTTCCCTGATGAACAGTGCTTCGACATTTAACACCAGCTGCGCCTGAGCGCTCACTAAAAAAAAACCTGAAAAATCACGAACGTCGGACGATTGCTCCCACACAAAAAGTGCCAGCCAGTGAAGCTCCTGCTGCTCCTCAGCGGCCATTGGCAGCGCATCTACAGCACCACAGACATCGGGGCTCCGGGCTTTCCCTGACAAACAGGGCTTTGACGTTTACCACCACCTGCGCCTGGTCGCCCACTCCAGAAAAACCCGAAAAATCACGAACTTCGGACGATTGCTCCCACACCGAAAATGCCAGCCAGTCAAGCTCTTGCTGCTCCTCACCGGCCATTGGCAGCGCATCTACAGCACCACAGACATCGGGGCTCTGGGCTTTCCCTGACGAACAGTGCTTCGACATTTACCACCAGCTGCGCCTGAGCGCTCACTAAAAAAAAACCTGAAAAATCACGAACGTCGGACGATTGCTCCCACACAAAAAGTGCCAGCCAGTGAAGCTCCTGCTGCTCCTCAGTGGCCATTGGCAGCGCATCTACAGCACCACAGACATCGGGGCTCCGGGCTTTCCCTGACAAACAGGGCTTTGACGTTTACCACCACCTGCGCCTGGTCGCCCACTCCAGAAAAACCCGAAAAATCACGAACTTCGGACGATTGCTCCCACACCGAAAATGCCAGCCAGTCAAGCTCTTGCTGCTCCTCACCGGCCATTGGCAGCGCATCTACAGCACCACAGACATCGGGGCTCCGGGCTTTCCCTGACGAACAGGGCTTCGACGTTTACCACCAGCTGCGTCTGGGCGCCCACTAAAAAAAACCCCAAAAACTCACGAACGTCGGACGATTGCTCCCACACAAAAAGTGCCAGCCAGTCAAGCTCTTGCTGCTCATCACCGGCCATTGGCAGCGCATCTACAGCACCACAGACATCGGGGCTCCGGGCTTTCCCTGACGAACAGGGCTTCGACGTTTACCACCAGCTGCACCTGGGGGGCCCACTGAAAAAAACCCCGAAAAATCATGAACGTCGGACGATTGCTCCCACACCGAAAGTGCCAGCCACTCAAGCTCTTGCTGCTCATCACCGGCCATTGGCAGCGCATCTACAGCACCACAGACACTGGGGCTCCGGGCACTCCCTGACAAACAGGGCTTCGACGTTTACCACCAGCTGCACCTGGGCACCCACTCCAAAAAAACCCGAAAAATCATGAACGTCTGACGATTGCTACCACACAAAAAGTGTCAGCCAGTCAAGCTCCTGCTGCTCCTCAGCGGCCATTGGCAGCGCATCTACAGCACCACAGACATCGGGGCTCCGGGCTTTCCCTGACGAACAGGGCTTCGACGTTTACCACCAGCTGCACCTGGGGGGCCCACTGAAAAAAACCCCGAAAAATCATGAACGTCGGACGATTGCTCCCACACCAAAAGTGCCAGCCAGTCAAGCTCTTGCTGCTCCTCACCGGCCATTGGCAGCGCATCTACAGCACCACAGACATCGGGGCTCCGGGCTTTCCCTGACGAACAGGGCTTCGACGTTTACCACCAGCTGCACCTGGGCGCCCATTCCAAAAAAACCTGAAAAATCACGAACGTCTGACGATTGCTGCCACACAAAAAGTGCCAGCCAGTCAAGCTCCTGCTGCTCCTCAGCGGCCATTGGCAGCACATCTACAGCACCACAGACATCGGGGCTCCGGGCTTTCCCTGACGAACAGGGCTTCGACGTTTACTACCAGCTGCACCTGGCGCCCACTCCAAAAAAACCCCGAAAAATCACGAAGATCGGACGATTGCTCCCACACCGAAAGTGCCAGCCAGTCAATCTCTTGCTGCTTCTCCCCGGCCATTGGCAGCGCATCTACAGCACCACAGACATCGGGGCTCCGGGCTTTCCCTGACGAACAGGGCTTCGACGTTTACCACCAGCTGCACCTGGGGGGCCCACTGAAAAAAACCCCAAAAAATCATGAACGTCGGACGATTGCTCCCACACCGAAAGTGCCAGCCAGTCAAGCTCTTGCTGCTCCTCACCGGCCATTGGCAGCGCATCTACAGCACCACAGACATCGGGGCTCCGGGCTTTCCCTGACGAACAGGGCTTCGACGTTTACCACCACCTGCACCTGGGCGCCCATTGGAAAAAAACCCAAGAAAAATCAAGAACGTTGGACGATTGCTCCCACACAAAAAGTGCCAGCCAGTGAAGCTCCTGCTGCTCCTCAGCGGCCATTGGCAGCGCATCTACAGCACCACAGACATCGGGGCTCCGGGCTTTCCCTGACAAACAGGACTTTGACGTTTACCACCACCTGCGCCTGGTCGCCCACTCCAGAAAAACCCGAAAAATCACGAACTTCGGACGATTGCTCCCACACCGAAAATGCCAGCCAGTCAAGCTCTTGCTGCTCCTCACCGGCCATTGGCAGCGCATCTACAGCACCACAGACATCGGGGCTCCGGGCTTTCCCTGACGAACAGGGCTTCGACGTTTACCACCACCTGCATCTGGGCGCCCATTGGAAAAAAACCCAAGAAAAATCACGAACGTTGGATGATTGCTCCCACACCGAAAGTGCCAGCAACTCAAGCTCTTGCTGCTCACCACCGGCCATTGGCAGCGCATCTACAGCACCACAGACATTGGGGCTCCGGGCTTTCCCTCACGAACAGGGCTTCGACGTTTACCACCAGCTGCACCTGGGGGGCCCACTGAAAAAAAACACGAAAAATCATGAACGTCGGACGATTGCTCCCACACCGAAAGTGCCAGCCAGTCAAGCTCTTGCTGCTCCTCACCGGCCATTGGCAGCACATCTACAGCACCACAGACATCAGGGCTCCAGGCTTTCCCTGACGAACAGGGCTTTGACATTTACCACCAGCTGCACCTGGGCACCCACTCCAAAAAAACCCGAAAAATCACGAACGTCGGACGATTGCTCCCACACCGAAAGTGCCAGCCAGTCAAGCTCCTGCTGCTCCTCAGCGGCCATTGGCAGCGCATCTACAGCACCACAGACATCGGGGCTCCGGGCTTTCCCTCACGAACAGGGCTTCGACGTTTACCACCAGCTGCACCTGGGGGGCCCACTGAAAAAAACCCCGAAAAATCATGAACGTCGGACGATTGCTCCCACACCGAAAGTGCCAGCCACTCAAGCTCTTGCTGCTCATCACCGGCCATTGGCAGCGCATCTACAGCACCACAGACACTGGGGCTCCGGGCACTCCCTGACGAACAGGGCTTCGACGTTTACCACCAGCTGCACCTGGGCACCCACTCCAAAAAAACCCGAAAAATCACGAACGTCTGACGATTGCTACCACACAAAAAGTGTCAGCCAGTCAAGCTCCTGCTGCTCCTCAGCGGCCATTGGCAGCGCATCTACAGCACCACAGACATCGGGGCTCCGGGCTTTCCCTGACGAACAGGGCTTCGACGTTTACCACCAGCTGCACCTGGGGGGCCCACTGAAGAAAACCCCGAAAAATCATGAACGTCGGACGATTGCTCCCACACCAAAAGTGCCAGCCAGTCAAGCTCTTGCTGCTCCTCACCGGCCATTGGCAGCGCATCTACAGCACCACAGACGTCGGGGCTCCGGGCTTTCCCTGACGAACAGGGCTTCGACGTTTACCACCAGCTGCACCTGGGCGCCCACTCCAAAAAAACCTGAAAAATCACGAACGTCTGACGATTGCTGCCACACAAAAAGTGTCAGCCAGTCAAGCTCCTGCTGCTCCTCAGCGGCCATTGGCAGCGCATCTACAGCACCACAGACATCGGGGCTCCGGGCTTTCCCTGACGAACAGGGCTTCGACGTTTACCACCAGCTGCACCTGGCGCCCACTCCAAAAAACCCCGAAAAATCACGAAGATCGGACGATTGCTCCCACACCGAAAGTGCCAGCCAGTCAATCTCTTGCTGCTTCTCCCCGGCCATTGGCAGCGCATCTACAGCACCACAGACATCGGG
Organism: Chlamydotis macqueenii; assembly: GCF_036417535.1. Classification (NCBI taxonomy): domain Eukaryota; kingdom Metazoa; phylum Chordata; class Aves; order Otidiformes; family Otididae; genus Chlamydotis; species Chlamydotis macqueenii. The sequence goes on along the minus strand of NC_141592.1, from coordinate 31,316,928 downwards.
GCTCCGGGCTTTCCCTGACGAACAGGGCTTCGACGTTTACCACCAGCTGCGTCTGGGCGCCCACTAAAAAAAACCCCAAAAAATCACGAATGTCGGACGATTGCTCCCACACAAAAAGTGCCAGCCAGTCAAGCTCTTGCTGCTCCTCCCCAGCCATTGGCAGCGCATCTACAGCACCACAGACATCGGGGCTCTGGGCTTTCCCTGACGAACAGGGCTTCGACGTTTACCACCAGCTGCACCTGGGGGGCCCACTGAAAAAAACCCCAAAAAATCATGAACGTCGGACGATTGCTCCCACACCGAAAGTGCCAGCCAGTCAAGCTCTTGCTGCTCCTCACCGGCCATTGGCAGCGCATCTACAGCACCACAGACATCGGGGCTCCGGGCTTTCCCTGACGAACAGGGCTTCGACGTTTACCACCACCTGCACCTGGGCGCCCATTGGAAAAAAACCCAAGAAAAATCAAGAACGTTGGACGATTGCTCCCACACCGAAAGTGCCAGCCAGTCAAGCTCTTGCTGCTCCTCACCGGCCATTGGCAGCGCATCTACAGCACCACAGACATCGGGGCTCTGGGCTTTCCCTGACGAACAGTGCTTCGACATTTACCACCAGCTGCGCCTGAGCGCTCACTAAAAAAAAACCTGAAAAATCACGAACGTCGGACGATTGCTCCCACACAAAAAGTGCCAGCCAGTGAAGCTCCCGCTGCTCCTCAGCGGCCATTGGCAGCGCATCTACAGCACCACAGACATCGGGGCTCCGGGCTTTCCCTGACAAACAGGGCTTTGACGTTTACCACCACCTGCGCCTGGTCGCCCACTCCAGAAAAACCCGAAAAATCACGAACTTCGGACGATTGCTCCCACACCGAGAATGCCAGCCAGTCAAGCTCTTGCTGCTCCTCACCGGCCATTGGCAGCGCATCTACAGCACCACAGACATCGGGGCTCCGGGCTTTCCCTGACGAACAGGGCTTCGACGTTTACCACCACCTGCATCTGGGCGCCCATTGAAAAAAAACCCAAGAAAAATCACGAACGTTGGATGATTGCTCCCACACCGAAAGTGCCAGCAACTCAAGCTCTTGCTGCTCACCACCGGCCATTGGCAGCGCATCTACAGCACCACAGACATTGGGGCTCCGGGCTTTCCCTCACAAACAGGGCTTCGACGTTTACCACCAGCTGCACCTGGGGGGCCCACTGAAAAAAACCCCGAAAAATCATGAACGTCGGACGATTGCTCCCACACCGAAAGTGCCAGCCACTCAAGCTCTTGCTGCTCATCACCGGCCATTGGCAGCGCATCTACAGCACCACAGACACTGGGGCTCCGGGCTTTCCCTGACGAACAGGGCTTCGACGTTTACCACCAGCTGCACCTGGGCACCCACTCCAAAAAAACCCGAAAAATCACGAACGTCTGACGATTGCTACCACACAAAAAGTGTCAGCCAGTCAAGCTCCTGCTGCTCCTCACCGGCCATTGGCAGCGCATCTACAGCACCACAGACATCGGGGCTCCGGGCTTTCCCTGACGAACAGGGCTTCGACGTTTACCACCAGCTGCACCTGGGGGGCCCACTGAAAAAAACCCCGAAAAATCATGAACGTCGGACGATTGCTCCCACACCAAAAGTGCCAGCCAGTCAAGCTCTTGCTGCTCCTCACCGGCCATTGGCAGCGCATCTACAGCACCACAGACATCGGGGCTCCGGGCTTTCCCTGACGAACAGGGCTTCGACGTTTACCACCAGCTGCACCTGGGCGCCCACTCCAAAAAAACCTGAAAAATCACGAACGTCTGACGATTGCTGCCACACAAAAAGTGTCAGCCAGTCAAGCTCCTGCTGCTCCTCAGCGGCCATTGGCAGCGCATCTACAGCACCACAGACATCGGGGCTCCGGGCTTTCCCTGACGAACAGGGCTTCGACGTTTACCACCAGCTGCACCTGGCGCCCACTCCAAAAAACCCCGAAAAATCACGAAGATCGGACGATTGCTACCACACCGAAAGTGCCAGCCAGTCAATCTCTTGCTGCTTCTCCCCGGCCATTGGCAGCGCATCTACAGCACCACAGACATCGGGGCTCCGGGCTTTCCCTGACGAACAGGGCTTCGACGTTTACCACCAGCTGCGTCTGGGCGCCCACTAAAAAAAACCCCAAAAAATCACGAATGTCGGACGATTGCTCCCACACAAAAAGTGCCAGCCAGTCAAGCTCTTGCTGCTCATCACCGGCCATTGGCAGCGCATCTACAGCACCACAGACATCGGGGCTCCGGGCTTTCCCTCACGAACAGGGCTTCGACGTTTACCACCAGCTGCACCTGGGGGGCCCACTGAAAAAAACCCCGAAAAATCATGACGTCGGACGATTGCTCCCACACCGAAAGTGCCAGCCAGTCAAGCTCTTGCTGCTCCTCACCGGCCATTGGCATCGCATCTACAGCACCACAGACATCAGGGCTCCAGGCTTTCCCTGACGAACAGGGCTTTGACATTTACCACCAGCTGCACCTGGGCACCCACTCCAAAAAAACCCGAAAAATCACGAACGTCGGACGATTGCTCCCACACCGAAAGTGCCAGCCAGTCAAGCTCTTGCTGCTCCTCACCGGCCATTGGCAGCGCATCTACAGCACCACAGACATCGGGGCTCCGGGCTTTCCCTGACGAACAGGGCTTCGACGTTTACCACCATCTGCACCTGGTTGCCCACGCCAAAAAAACCCGAAAAATCACGAACGTCGGACGATTGCTCCCACACAAAAAGTGCCAGCCAGTCAAGCTCCTGCTGCTCCTCACCGGCCATTGGCAGCGCATCTACAGCACCACAGACATCGGGGCTCCGGGCTTTCCCTGACGAACAGGGCTTCGACGTTTACCACCAGCTGCGTCTGGGCGCCCACTAAAAAAAACCCCAAAAAATCACGAACGTCGGACGATTGCTCCCACACAAAAAGTGCCAGCCAGTCAAGCTCTTGCTGCTCATCACCGGCCATTGGCAGCGCATCTACAGCACCACAGACATCGGGGCTCCGGGCTTTCCCTCACGAACAGGGCTTCGACGTTTACCACCAGCTGCACCTGGGGGGCCCACTGAAAAAAACCCCGAAAAATCATGAACGTCGGACGATTGCTCCCACACCGAAAGTGCCAGCCACTCAAGCTCTTGCTGCTCATCACCGGCCATTGGCAGCGCATCTACAGCACCACAGACATCGGGGCTCCGGGCTTTCCCTGACGAACAGGGCTTCGACGTTTACCACCACCTGCACCTGGGCACCCACTCCAAAAAAACCCGAAAAATCACGAACGTCTGACGATTGCTACCACACAAAAAGTGTCAGCCAGTCAAGCTCCTGCTGCTCCTCAGCGGCCATTGGCAGCGCATCTACAGCACCACAGACATCGGGGCTCCGGGCTTTCCCTGACGAACAGGGCTTCGACGTTTACCACCAGCTGCACCTGGGGGGCCCACTGAAAAAAACCCCGAAAAATCATGAACGTCGGACGATTGCTCCCACACCAAAAGTGCCAGCCAGTCAAGCTCTTGCTGCTCCTCACCGGCCATTGGCAGCGCATCTACAGCACCACAGACATCGGGGCTCCGGGCTTTCCCTGACGAACAGGGCTTCGACGTTTACCACCAGCTGCACCTGGGGGGCCCACTGAAAGAAACCCCAAAAAATCATGAACGTCGGACGATTGCTCCCACACCAAAAGTGCCAGCCACTCAAGCTCTTGCTGCTCCTCCCCGGCCATTGGCAGCGCATCTACAGCACCACAGACATCGGGGCTCCGGGCTTTCCCTGACGAACAGGGCTTCGACGTTTACCACCACCTGCACCTGGGCGCCCATTGGAAAAAAACCCAAGAAAAATCAAGAACGTTGGACGATTGCTCCCACACCGAAAGTGCCAGCCAGTCAAGCTCTTGCTGCTCCTCACCGGCCATTGGCAGCGCATCTACAGCACCACAGACATCGGGGCTCTGGGCTTTCCCTGACGAACAGTGCTTCGACATTTACCACCAGCTGCGCCTGAGCGCTCACTAAAAAAAAACCTGAAAAATCACGAACGTCGGACGATTGCTCCCACACAAAAAGTGCCAGCCAGTGAAGCTCCTGCTGCTCCTCAGCGGCCATTGGCAGCGCATCTACAGCACCACAGACATCGGGGCTCCGGGCTTTCCCTGACAAACAGGGCTTTGACGTTTACCACCACCTGCGCCTGGTCGCCCACTCCAGAAAAACCCGAAAAATCACGAACTTCGGACGATTGCTCCCACACAAAAAGTGCCAGCCAGTGAAGCTCCTGCTGCTCCTCAGCGGCCATTGGCAGCGCATCTACAGCACCACAGACATCGGGGCTCCGGGCTTTCCCTGACGAACAGGGCTTCGACGTTTACCACCAGCTGCACCTGGGCGCCCACTCCAAAAAAACCCAAGAAAAATCACGAAGATCGGACGATTGCTCCCACACCGAAAGTGCCAGCAACTCAAGCTCTTGCTGCTCATCACCGGCCATTGGCAGCGCATCTACAGCACCACAGACATCGGGGCTCCGGGCTTTCCCTGACGAACAGGGCTTCGACGTTTACCACCACCTGCACCTGGGCGCCCACTAAAAAAAACCCCAAAAAATCACGAACGTCGGACGATTGCTCCCACACAAAAAAAGGTGCCAGCCAGTCAAGCTCTTGCTGCTCATCACCGGCCATTGGCAGCGCATCTACAGCACCACAGACACTGGGGCTCCGGGCACTCCCTGACGAACAGGGCTTCGACGTTTACCACCAGCTGCACCTGGGCACCCACTCCAAAAAAACCCGAAAAATCACGAACGTCTGACGATTGCTGCCACACAAAAAGTGTCAGCCAGTCAAGCTCCTGCTGCTCCTCAGCAGCCATTGGCAGCGCATCTACAGCACCACAGACATCGGGGCTCCGGGCTTTCCCTGACGAACAGGGCTTCGACGTTTACCACCAGCTGCACCTGGGGGCCCCACTGAAAAAAACCACGAAAAATCATGAACGTCGGACGATTGCTCCCACACCGAAAGTGCCAGCCAGTCAAGCTCCTGCTGCTCCTCAGCAGCCATTGGCAGCGCATCTACAGCACCACAGACATCGGGGCTCCGGGCTTTCCCTGACGAACAGGGCTTCGACGTTTACCACCACCTGCACCTGGGCGCCCATTGGAAAAAAACCCAAGAAAAATCACGAACGTTGGACGATTGCTCCCACACCGAAAGTGCCAGCCAGTCAAGCTCTTGCTGCTCCTCCCCGGCCATTGGCAGCGCATCTACAGCGCCACAGACATCGGGGCTCCGGGCTTTCCCTGACGAACAGGGCTTCGACGTTTACCACCAGCTGCACCTGGGCGCCCACTCCAAAAAAACCCCGAAAAATCACGAATGTCGGACGATTGCTCCCACACCAAAAGTGCCAGCCAGTCAAGCACTTGCTGCTCCTACCCGGCCATTGGCAGCGCATCTACAGCACCACAGACATCGGGGCTCCGGGCTTTCCCTGACGAACAGGGCTTCGACCTTTACCACCAGCTGCACCTGGTCGCCCATTGGAAAAAAACCCAAGAAAAATCACGAACGTTGGACGATTGCTCCCACACCGAAAGTGCCAGCAACTCAAGCTCTTGCTACTCCTCACCGGCCATTGGCAGCGCATCTACAGCACCACAGACATCGGGGCTCCGGGCTTTCCCTGACGAACAGGGCTTCGACGTTTACCACCAGCTGCGTCTGGGCGCCCACGAAAAAAAACCCCGAAAAATAACGAATGTCGGACGATTGCTCCCACACCGAAAGTGCCAGCCAGTCAAGCACTTGCTGCTCCTACCCGGCCATTGGCAGCGCATCTACAGCACCACAGACATCGGGGCTCCGGGCTTTCCCTGACGAACAGGGCTTCGACGTTTACCACCAGCTGCACCTGGGGGGCCCACTGAAAAAAACCCCGAAAAATCATGAACGTCGCACGATTGCTCCCACACCAAAAGTGCCAGCCAGTCAAGCTCTTGCTGCTCCTCACCGACCATTGGCAGCGCATCTACAGCACCACAGACATCGGGGCTCCGGGCTTTCCCTGACGAACAGGGCTTCGACGTTTACCACCAGCTGCACCTGGGGGGCCCACTGAAAAAAACCCCAAAAAATCATGAATGTCGGACGATTGCTCCCACACCGAAAGTGCCAGCCAGTCAAGCTCTTGCTGCTCCTCACCGGCCATTGGCAGCGCATCTACAGCACCACAGACATCGGGGCTCCGGGCTTTCCCTGACGAACAGGGCTTCGACGTTTACCACCAGCTGCGCCTGAGCGCTCACTAAAAAAAAACCCGAAAAATCACGAACGTCGGACGATTGCTCCCACACCGAAAGTGCCAGCCAGTCAAGCTCCTGCTGCTCCTCAGCGGCCATTGGCAGCGCATCTACAGCACCACAGACACTGGGGCTCCGGGCTTTCCCTGACGAACAGGGCTTCGACATTTACCACCACCTGCGCTTGGTCGCCCACTCCAGAAAAACCCGAAAAATCACGAACGTCGGACGATTGCTCCCACACCGAAAATGCCAGCCAGTCAAGCTCTTGCTGCTCCTCCCCGGCCATTGGCAGCGCATCTACAGCACCACAGACATCGGGGCTCCGGGCTTTCCCTGATGAACAGGGCTTCGACGTTTACCACCACCTGCACCTGGGCGCTTATTGGAAAAAAACCCAAGAAAAATCACGAACGTTGGATGATTGCTCCCACACCGAAAGTGCCAGCAACTCAAGCTCTTGCTGCTCACCACCGGCCATTGGCAGCGCATCTACAGCACCACAGACATCGGGGCTCCGGGCTTTCCCTGACGAACAGGGCTTCGACATTTACCACCAGCTGCACCTGGGCGCCCACTCCAAAAAACCCCGAAAAATCACGAACGTCGGACGATTCCTCCCACACAAAAAGTGCCAGCCAGTCAAGCTCCTGCTGCTCCTCCCCGGCCATTGGCAGCGCATCTACAGCACCACAGACGTCGGGGCTCCGGGCTTTCCCTGACGAACAGGGCTTCGACGTTTACCACCACCTGCACCTGGGCGCCCATTGGAAAAAAACCCAAGAAAAATCACGAACGTTGGACGATTGCTCCCACACCGAAATTGCCAGCTAGTCAAGCTCTTGCTGCTCCTCACCGGCCATTGGCAGCGCATCTACAGCACCACAGACATCGGGGCTCCAGGCTTTCCCTGACGAACAGGGCTTCGACATTTACCACCACCTGCACCTGGGCGCCCATTGGAAAAAAACCCAAGAAAAATCACGAACGTTGGACGATTGCTCCCACACCGAAAGTGCCAGCCAGTCAAGCTCTTGCTGCTCCTCACCGGCCATTGGCAGCGCATCTACAGCACCACAGACATCGGGGCTCCGGGCTTTCCCTGACGAACAGGGCTTCGACATTTACCACCAGCTGCACCTGGGCGCCCACTCCAAAAAAACCCGAAAAATCACGAACGTCGGACGATTGCTCCCACACCGAAAGTGCCAGCCAGTCAAGCTCCTGCTGCTCCTCAGCGGCCATTGGCAGCGCATCTACAGCACCACAGACGTCGGGGCTCCGGGCTTTCCCTGACGAACAGGGCTTCAACGTTTACCACCAGCTTCACCTGGGCGCCCACTCCAAAAAAACCCCGAAAAATCACGAACGTTGGACGATTGCTCCCACACCGAAAATGCCAGCAACTCAAGCTCTTGCTGCTCCTCACCGGCCATTGGCAGCGCATCTACAGCACCACAGACATCGGGGCTCCGGGCTTTCCCTGACGAACAGGGCTTCGACGTTTACCACCAGCTGCACCTGGGCGCCCATTGGAAAAAAACCCAAGAAAAATCACGAACGTTGGATGATTGCTCCCACACCGAAAGTGCCAGCCAGTCAAGCTCTTGCTGCTCCTCACCGGCCATTGGCAGCGCATCTACAGCACCACAGACATCAGGGCTCCGGGCTTTCCCTGACGAACAGGGCTTCGACAATTACCACCAGCTGCACCTGGGCGCCCACTCCAAAAAAACCCGAAAAATCACGAACGTCGGACGATTGCTCCCACACAAGAAGTGCCAGCCAGTCAAGCTCCTGCTGCTCCTCAGCGGCCATTGGCAGCGCATCTACAGCACCACAGACATCGGGGCTCCGGGCTTTCCCTGACGAACAGGGCTTCGACGTTTACCACCAGCTGCACCTGGCCGCCCACTCCAAAAAAACCCCGAAAAACCACGAAGATCGGACGATTGCTCCCACACCGAAAGTGCCAGCCAGTCAAGCTCTTGCTGCTGCTCCCCGGCCATTGGCAGTGCATCTACAGCACCACAGACATCGGGGCTCCGGGCTTTCCCTGACGAACAGGGCTTCGACGTTTACCACCAGCTGCACCTGGGCGCCCATTGGAAAAAAACCCAAGAAAAATCACGAACGTTGGATGATTGCTCCCACACCGAAAGTGCCAGCCAGTCAAGCTCTTGCTGCTCACCACCGGCCATTGGCAGCGCATCTACAGCACCACAGACATCGGGGCTCCGGGCTTTCCCTGACGAACAGGGCTTCGACATTTACCACCAGCTGCACCTGGGCGCCCACTCCAAAAAAACCCGAAAAATCACGAACGTCGGACGATTCCTCCCACACAAGAAGTGCCAGCCAGTCAAGCTCCTGCTGCTCCTCCCCGGCCATTGGCAGCGCATCTACAGCACCACAGACGTCGGGGCTCCGGGCTTTCCCTGACGAACAGGGCTTCGACGTTTACCACCACCTGCACCTGGGCGCCCATTGGAAAAAAACCCAAGAAAAATCACGAACGTTGGACGATTGCTCCCACACCGAAATTGCCAGCTAGTCAAGCTCTTGCTGCTCCTCACCGGCCATTGGCAGCGCATCTACAGCACCACAGACATCGGGGCTCCAGGCTTTCCCTGACGAACAGGGCTTCGACATTTACCACCACCTGCACCTGGGCGCCCATTGGAAAAAAACCCAAGAAAAATCACGAACGTTGGATGATTGCTCCCACACCGAAAGTGCCAGCCAGTCAAGCTATTGCTGCTCCTCACCGGCCATTGGCAGCGCATCTACAGCACCACAGACATCGGGGCTCCGGGCTTTCCCTGACGAACAGGGCTTCGACGTTTACCACCAGCTGCACCTGGGCGCCCACTCCAAAAAAACCCGAAAAATCACGAACGTCGGACGATTCCTCCCACACAAGAAGTGCCAGCCAGTCACGCTCCTGCTGCTCCTCCCCGGCCATTGGCAGCGCATCTACAGCACCACAGACGTCGGGGCTCCGGGCTTTCCCTGACGAACAGGGCTTCGACGTTTACCACCACCTGCACCTGGGCGCCCATTGGAAAAAAACCCAAGAAAAATCACGAACGTTGGACGATTGCTCCCACACCGAAATTGCCAGCTAGTCAAGCTCTTGCTGCTCCTCACCGGCCATTGGCAGCGCATCTACAGCACCACAGACATCGGGGCTCCAGGCTTTCCCTGACGAACAGGGCTTCGACATTTACCACCACCTGCACCTGGGCGCCCATTGGAAAAAAACCCAAGAAAAATCACGAACGTTGGAGGATTGCTCCCACACCGAAAGTGCCAGCCAGTCAAGCTATTGCTGCTCCTCATCGGCCATTGGCAGCGCATCTACAGCACCACAGACATCGGGGCTCCGGGCTTTCCCTGACGAACAGGGCTTCGACATTTACCACCAGCTGCACCTGGGCGCCCACTCCAAAAAAACCCGAAAAATCACGAACGTCGGACGATTGCTCCCACACCGAAAGTGCCAGCCAGTCAAGCTCCTGCTGCTCCTCAGCGGCCATTGGCAGCGCATCTACAGCACCACAGACGTCGGGGCTCCGGGCTTTCCCTGACGAACAGGGCTTCGACGTTTACCACCAGCTGCACCTGGGCGCCCACTCCAAAAAAACCCCGAAAAATCACGAACGTTGGACGATTGCTCCCACACCGAAAATGCCAGCAACTCAAGCTCTTGCTGCTCCTCACCGGCCATTGGCAGCGCATCTACAGCACCACAGACATCGGGGCTCCGGGCTTTCCCTGACGAACAGGGCTTCGACGTTTACCACCAGCTGCACCTGGGCGCCCATTGGAAAAAAACCCAAGAAAAATCACGAACGTTGGATGATTGCTCCCACACCGAAAGTGCCAGCCAGTCAAGCTCTTGCTGCTCCTCACCGGCCATTGGCAGCGCATCTACAGCACCACAGACATCAGGGCTCCGGGCTTTCCCTGACGAACAGGGCTTCGACAATTACCACCAGCTGCACCTGGGCGCCCACTCCAAAAAAACCCGAAAAATCACGAACGTCGGACGATTGCTCCCACACAAGAAGTGCCAGCCAGTCAAGCTCCTGCTGCTCCTCAGCGGCCATTGGCAGCGCATCTACAGCACCACAGACATCGGGGCTCCGGGCTTTCCCTGACGAACAGGGCTTCGACGTTTACCACCAGCTGCACCTGGCCGCCCACTCCAAAAAAACCCCGAAAAACCACGAAGATCGGACGATTGCTCCCACACCGAAAGTGCCAGCCAGTCAAGCTCTTGCTGCTGCTCCCCGGCCATTGGCAGTGCATCTACAGCACCACAGACATCGGGGCTCCGGGCTTTCCCTGACGAACAGGGCTTCGACGTTTACCACCAGCTGCACCTGGGCGCCCATTGGAAAAAAACCCAAGAAAAATCACGAACGTTGGATGATTGCTCCCACACCGAAAGTGCCAGCCAGTCAAGCTCTTGCTGCTCACCACCGGCCATTGGCAGCGCATCTACAGCACCACAGACATCGGGGCTCCGGGCTTTCCCTGACGAACAGGGCTTCGACATTTACCACCAGCTGCACCTGGGCGCCCACTCCAAAAAAACCCGAAAAATCACGAACGTCGGACGATTCCTCCCACACAAGAAGTGCCAGCCAGTCAAGCTCCTGCTGCTCCTCCCCGGCCATTGGCAGCGCATCTACAGCACCACAGACGTCGGGGCTCCGGGCTTTCCCTGACGAACAGGGCTTCGACGTTTACCACCACCTGCACCTGGGCGCCCATTGGAAAAAAACCCAAGAAAAATCACGAACGTTGGACGATTGCTCCCACACCGAAATTGCCAGCTAGTCAAGCTCTTGCTGCTCCTCACCGGCCATTGGCAGCGCATCTACAGCACCACAGACATCGGGGCTCCAGGCTTTCCCTGACGAACAGGGCTTCGACATTTACCACCACCTGCACCTGGGCGCCCATTGGAAAAAAACCCAAGAAAAATCACGAACGTTGGATGATTGCTCCCACACCGAAAGTGCCAGCCAGTCAAGCTATTGCTGCTCCTCACCGGCCATTGGCAGCGCATCTACAGCACCACAGACATCGGGGCTCCGGGCTTTCCCTGACGAACAGGGCTTCGACGTTTACCACCAGCTGCACCTGGGCGCCCACTCCAAAAAAACCCGAAAAATCACGAACGTCGGACGATTCCTCCCACACAAGAAGTGCCAGCCAGTCACGCTCCTGCTGCTCCTCCCCGGCCATTGGCAGCGCATCTACAGCACCACAGACGTCGGGGCTCCGGGCTTTCCCTGACGAACAGGGCTTCGACGTTTACCACCACCTGCACCTGGGCGCCCATTGGAAAAAAACCCAAGAAAAATCACGAACGTTGGACGATTGCTCCCACACCGAAATTGCCAGCTAGTCAAGCTCTTGCTGCTCCTCACCGGCCATTGGCAGCGCATCTACAGCACCACAGACATCGGGGCTCCAGGCTTTCCCTGACGAACAGGGCTTCGACATTTACCACCACCTGCACCTGGGCGCCCATTGGAAAAAAACCCAAGAAAAATCACGAACGTTGGAGGATTGCTCCCACACCGAAAGTGCCAGCCAGTCAAGCTATTGCTGCTCCTCATCGGCCATTGGCAGCGCATCTACAGCACCACAGACATCGGGGCTCCGGGCTTTCCCTGACGAACAGGGCTTCGACATTTACCACCAGCTGCACCTGGGCGCCCACTCCAAAAAAACCCGAAAAATCACGAACGTCGGACGATTGCTCCCACACCGAAAGTGCCAGCCAGTCAAGCTCCTGCTGCTCCTCAGCGGCCATTGGCAGCGCATCTACAGCACCACAGACGTCGGGGCTCCGGGCTTTCCCTGACGAACAGGGCTTCGACGTTTACCACCAGCTGCACCTGGGCGCCCACTCCAAAAAAACCCCGAAAAATCACGAACGTTGGACGATTGCTCCCACACCGAAAATGCCAGCAACTCAAGCTCTTGCTGCTCCTCAGCGGCCATTGGCAGCGCATCTACAGCACCACAGACATCGGGGCTCCGGGCTTTCCCTGACGAACAGGGCTTCGACGTTTACCACCAGCTGCACCTGGGCACCCATTGGAAAAAAACCCAAGAAAAATCACGAACGTTGGATGATTGCTCCCACACCGAAAGTGCCAGCCAGTCAAGCTCTTGCTGCTCCTCCCCGGCCATTGGCAGCGCATCTACAGCACCACAGACATCGGGGCTCCGGGCTTTCCCTGACGAACAGGGCTTCGACATTTACCACCAGCTGCACCTGGGCGCCCACTCCAAAAAAACCCGAAAAATCACGAACGTCGGACGATTGCTCCCACACAAGAAGTGCCAGCCAGTCAAGCTCCTGCTGCTCCTCAGCAGCCATTGGCAGCGCATCTACAGCACCACAGACATCGGGGCTCCGGGCTTTCCCTGACAAACAGGGCTTCGACGTTTACCACCAGCTGCACCTGGGCGCCCACTCCAAAAAAACCCCGAAAAATCACGAACGTCGGACGATTGCTCCCACACCGAAAGTGCCAGCCAGTCAAGCTCTTGCTGCTGCTCCCCGGCCATTGGCAGTGCATCTACAGCACCACAGACACCGGGGCTCCGGGCTTTCCCTGACGAACAGGGCTTCGACGTTTACCACGAGCTGCACCTGGGCGCCCATTGGAAAAAAACCCAAGAAAAATCACGAACGTTGGATGATTGCTCCCACACAAAAAGTGCCAGCCAGTCAAGCTCTTGCTGCTCCTCACCGGCCATTGGCAGCGCATCTACAGCACCACAGACATCGGGGCTCCGGGCTTTCCCTGACGAACAGGGCTTCGACATTTACCACCAGCTGCACCTGGGCGCCCACTCCAAAAAAACCCGAAAAATCACGAACGTCGGACGATTGCTCCCACACAAGAAGTGCCAGCCAGTCAAGCTCCTGCTGCTCCTCAGCGGCCATTGGCAGCGCATCTACAGCACCACAGACATCGGGGCTCCTGGCTTTCCCTGACGAACAGGGCTTCGACGTTTACCCCCAGCTGCACCTGGGGGGCCCACTGAAAAAAACCCCGAAAAATCATGAACGTCGGACGATTGCTCCCACACCGAAAGTGCCAGCCACTCAAGCTCTTGCTGCTCATCACCGGCCATTGGCAGCGCATCTACAGCACCACAGACACTGGGGCTCCGGGCACTCCCTGACGAACAGGGCTTCGACGTTTACCACCAGCTGCACCTGGGCACCCACTCCAAAAAAACACGAAAAATCACGAACGTCTGACGATTGCTGCCACACAAAAAGTGTCAGCCAGTCAAGCTCCTGCTGCTCCTCAGCGGCCATTGGCAGCGCATCTACAGCACCACAGACATCGGGGCTCCGGGCTTTCCCTGACGAACAGGGCTTCGACGTTTACCACCATCTGCACCTGGGGGGCCCACTGAAAAAAACCCCGAAAAATCATGAACGTCGGACGATTGCTCCCACACCAAAAGTGCCAGCCAGTCAAGCTCTTGCTGCTCCTCCCCGGCCATTGGCAGCGCATCTACAGCACCACAGACATCGGGGCTCCGGGCTTTCCCTGACGAACAGGGCTTCGACGTTTACCACCAGCTGCACCTGGGGGGCCCACTGAAAAAAACCCCAAAAAATCACGAACGTCGGACGATTGCTCCCACACCGAAAATGCCAGCCAGTCAAGCTCTTGCTGCTCCTCCCCGGCCATTGGCAGCGCATCTACAGCGCCACAGACACTGGGACTCCGGGCTTTCCCTGACGAACAGGGCTTCGACGTTTACCACCAGCTGCACCTGGGCACCCACTCCAAAAAAACCCCGAAAAATCACGAAGATCGGACGATTGCTCCCACACCGAAAGTGCCAGCCAGTCAAGCTCTTGCTGCTGCTCCCCGGCCATTGGCAGTGCATCTACAGCACCACAGACATCGGGGCTCCGGGCTTTCCCTCACGAACAGGGCTTCGACGTTTACCCCCAGCTGCACCTGGGGGGCCCACTGAAAAAAACACCGAAAAATCATGAACGTCGGACGATTGCTCCCACACCGAAAGTGCCAGCCACTCAAGCTCTTGCTGCTCATCACCGGCCATTGGCAGCGCATCTACAGCACCACAGACACTGGGGCTCCGGGCACTCCCTGACGAACAGGGCTTCGATGTTTACCACCAGCTGCACCTGGGCACCCACTCAAAAAAAACCCGAAAAATCACGAACGTCTGACGATTGCTGCCACACAAAAAGTGTCAGCCAGTCAAGCTCCTGCTGCTCCTCAGCGGCCATTGGCAGCGCATCTACAGCACCACAGACATCGGGGCTCCGGGCTTTCCCTGACGAACAGGGCTTCGACGTTTACCACCATCTGCACCTGGGGGGCCCACTGAAAAAAACCCCGAAAAATCATGAACGTCGGACGATTGCTCCCACACCAAAAGTGCCAGCCAGTCAAGCTCTTGCTGCTCCTCACCGGCCATTGGCAGCGCATCTACAGCACCACAGACATCGGGGCTCCGGGCTTTCCCTGACGAACAGGGCTTCGACGTTTACCACCAGCTGCACCTGGGGGGCCCACTGAAAAAAACCCCAAAAAATCATGAACGTTGGACGATTGCTCCCACACCGAAAGTGCCAGCCAGTCAAGCTCTTGCTGCTCCTCCCCGGCCATTGGCAGCGCATCTACAGCGCCACAGACATCGGGGCTCCGGGCTTTCCCTGACGAACAGGGCTTCGACATTTACCACCACCTGCGCCTGGTCGCCCACTCCAGAAAAACCCGAAAAATCACGAACGTCGGACGATTGCTCGCACACCGAAAATGCCAGCCAGTCAAGCTCTTGCTGCTCCTCACCGGCCATTGGCAGCGCATCTACAGCACCACAGACATCGGGGCTCCGGGCTTTCCCTGACAAACAGGGCTTCGACGTTTACCACCACCTGCACCTGGGCGCCCATTGGAAAAAAACCCAAGAAAAATCACGTACGTTGGATGATTGCTCCCACACAAGAAGTGCCAGCCAGTCAAGCTCCTGCTGCTCCTCAGCGGCCACTGGCAGCGCATCTACAGCACCACAGACATCGGGGCTCCGGGCTTTCCCTGACGAACAGGGCTTCGACGTTTACCACCAGCTGCACCTGGGCGCCCACTCCAAAAAAACCCCGAAAAATCACGAAGATCGGACGATTGCTCCCACACCGAAAGTGCCAGCCAGTCAAGCTCTTGCTGCTGCTCCCCGGCCATTGGCACTGCATCTACAGCACCACAGACATCGGGGCTCCGGGCTTTCCCTGACGAATAGGGCTTCGACGTTTACCACCACCTGCACCTGGGCGCCCATTGGAAAAAACCCCAAGAAAAATCACGAACGTTGGACGATTGCTCCCACACCGAAAGTGCCAGCAACTCAAGCTCTTGCTACTCCTCACCGGCCATTGGCAGCGCATCTACAGCACCACAGACGTCGGGGCTCCGGGCTTTCCCTGACGAACAGGGCTTCGACATTTACCACCATCTGCACCTGGGCGCCCATTGGAAAAAAACCCGAAAAATCACGAACGTCGGACGATTGCTCCCACAAAAAAAGTGCCAGCCAGTCAAGCTCCTGCTGCTCCTCACCGGCCATTGGCAGCGCATCTACAGCACCACAGACATCGGGGCTCCGGGCTTTCCCTGACGAACAGGGCTTGGACGTTTACCACCACCTGCACCTGGGAACCCACTGGAAAAAAACCCAAGAAAAATCACGAACGATGGACGATTGCTCCCACACCGAAAGTGCCAGCCAGTCAAGCACTTGCTGCTCCTACCCGGCCATTGGCAGCACATCTACAGCACCACAGACATCGGGGCTCCGGGCTTTCCCTGACGAACAGGGCTTCGACATTTACCACCAGCTGCACCTGGTGGCCCACTCCAAAAAAACCCGAAAAATCACGAACGTCGGACGATTGCTCCCACACAAGAAGTGCCAGCCAGTCAAGCTCCTGCTGCTCCTCAGCAGCCATTGGCAGCGCATCTACAGCACCACAGACATCGGGGCTCCGGGCTTTCCCTGACGAACAGGGCTTCGACGTTTACCACCAGCTGCACCTGGGGGGCCCACTGAAAAAAACCCCAAAAAATCATGAACGTCGGACGATTGCTCCCACACCGAAAGTGCCAGCCAGTCAAGCTCTTGCTGCTCCTCACCGGCCATTGGCAGCGCATCTACAGCACCACAGACATCGGGGCTCCGGGCTTTCCCTGACGAACAGGGCTTCGACATTTACCACCAGCTGCACCTGGTCGCCCACTCCAGAAAAACCCGAAAAATCACGAACGTCGGACGATTGCTCCCACACCGAAAATGCCAGCCAGTCAAGCTCTTGCTGCTCCTCCCCGGCCATTGGCAGCGCATCTACAGCACCACAGACATCGGGGCTCCGGGCTTTCCCTGACGAACAGGGCTTCGACGTTTACCACCACCTGCACCTGGCCGCTTATTGGAAAAAAACCCAAGAAAAATCACGAACGTTGGATGATTGCTCCCACACCGAAAGTGCCAGCAACTCAAGCTCTTGCTGCTCACCACCGGCCATTGGCAGCGCATCTACAGCACCACAGACATCGGGGCTCCGGGCTTTCCCTGACGAACAGGGCTTCGACATTTACCACCAGCTGCACCTGGGCGCCCACTTCAAAAAAACCCGAAAAATCACGAACGTCGGACGATTGCTCCCACACAAGAAGTGCCAGCCAGTCAAGCTCCTGCTGCTCCTCCCCGGCCATTGGCAGCGCATCTACAGCACCACAGACGTCGGGGCTCCGGGCTTTCCCTGACGAACAGGGCTTCGACGTTTACCACCACCTGCACCTGGGCGCACATTGGAAAAAAACCCAAGAAAAATCACGAACGTTGGACGATTGCTCCCACACCGAAAATGCCAGCAACTGAAGCTCTTGCTGCTCCTCACCGGCCATTGGCAGCGCATCTACAGCACCACAGACATCGGGGCTCCAGGCTTTCCCTGACGAACAGGGCTTCGACGTTTACCACCACCTGCACCTGGGCGCCCATTGGAAAAAAACCCAAGAAAAATCACGAACGTTGGATGATTGCTCCCACACCGAAAGTGCCAGCCAGTCAAGCTCTTGCTGCTCCTCACCGGCCATTGGCAGCGCATCTACAGCACCACAGACATCGGGGCTCCGGGCTTTCCCTGACGAACAGGGCTTCGACATTTACCACCAGCTGCACCTGGGCGCCCACTCCAAAAAAACCCGAAAAATCACGAACGTCGGACGATTGCTCCCACACAAGAAGTGCCAGCCAGTCAAGCTCCTGCTGCTCCTCAGCGGCCATTGGCAGCGCATCTACAGCACCACAGACATCGGGGCTCCGGGCTTTCCCTGACGAACAGGGCTTCGACGTTTACCACCAGCTGCACCTGGCCGCCCACTCCAAAAAAACCCCGAAAAATCACGAACGTTGGACGATTGCTCCCACACCGAAAATGCCAGCAACTGAAGCTCTTGCTGCTCCTCACCGGCCATTGGCAGCGCATCTACAGCACCACAGACATCGGGGCTCCGGGCTTTCCCTGACGAACAGGGCTTCGACGTTTACCACCAGCTGCACCTGGGGGGCCCACTGAAAGAAACCCCAAAAAATCATGAACGTCGGACGATTGCTCCCACACCAAAAGTGCCAGCCACTCAAGCTCTTGCTGCTCCTCCCCGGCCATTGGCAGCGCATCTACAGCACCACAGACATCGGGGCTCCGGGCTTTCCCTGACGAACAGGGCTTCGACGTTTACCACCACCTGCACCTGGGCGCCCATTGGAAAAAAACCCAAGAAAAATCAAGAACGTTGGACGATTGCTCCCACACCGAAAGTGCCAGCCAGTCAAGCTCTTGCTGCTCCTCACCGGCCATTGGCAGCGCATCTACAGCACCACAGACATCGGGGCTCTGGGCTTTCCCTGACGAACAGTGCTTCGACATTTACCACCAGCTGCGCCTGAGCGCTCACTAAAAAAAAACCTGAAAAATCACGAACGTCGGACGATTGCTCCCACACAAAAAGTGCCAGCCAGTGAAGCTCCTGCTGCTCCTCAGCGGCCATTGGCAGCGCATCTACAGCACCACAGACATCGGGGCTCCGGGCTTTCCCTGACAAACAGGGCTTTGACGTTTACCACCACCTGCGCCTGGTCGCCCACTCCAGAAAAACCCGAAAAATCACGAACTTCGGACGATTGCTCCCACACAAAAAGTGCCAGCCAGTGAAGCTCCTGCTGCTCCTCAGCGGCCATTGGCAGCGCATCTACAGCACCACAGACATCGGGGCTCCGGGCTTTCCCTGACGAACAGGGCTTCGACGTTTACCACCAGCTGCACCTGGGCGCCCACTCCAAAAAAACCCAAGAAAAATCACGAAGATCGGACGATTGCTCCCACACCGAAAGTGCCAGCAACTCAAGCTCTTGCTGCTCATCACCGGCCATTGGCAGCGCATCTACAGCACCACAGACATCGGGGCTCCGGGCTTTCCCTGACGAACAGGGCTTCGACGTTTACCACCACCTGCACCTGGGCGCCCACTAAAAAAAACCCCAAAAAATCACGAACGTCGGACGATTGCTCCCACACAAAAAAAGGTGCCAGCCAGTCAAGCTCTTGCTGCTCATCACCGGCCATTGGCAGCGCATCTACAGCACCACAGACACTGGGGCTCCGGGCACTCCCTGACGAACAGGGCTTCGACGTTTACCACCAGCTGCACCTGGGCACCCACTCCAAAAAAACCCGAAAAATCACGAACGTCTGACGATTGCTGCCACACAAAAAGTGTCAGCCAGTCAAGCTCCTGCTGCTCCTCAGCAGCCATTGGCAGCGCATCTACAGCACCACAGACATCGGGGCTCCGGGCTTTCCCTGACGAACAGGGCTTCGACGTTTACCACCAGCTGCACCTGGGGGGCCCACTGAAAAAAACCACGAAAAATCATGAACGTCGGACGATTGCTCCCACACCGAAAGTGCCAGCCAGTCAAGCTCCTGCTGCTCCTCAGCAGCCATTGGCAGCGCATCTACAGCACCACAGACATCGGGGCTCCGGGCTTTCCCTGACGAACAGGGCTTCGACGTTTACCACCACCTGCACCTGGGCGCCCATTGGAAAAAAACCCAAGAAAAATCACGAACGTTGGACGATTGCTCCCACACCGAAAGTGCCAGCCAGTCAAGCTCTTGCTGCTCCTCCCCGGCCATTGGCAGCGCATCTACAGCGCCACAGACATCGGGGCTCCGGGCTTTCCCTGACGAACAGGGCTTCGACGTTTACCACCAGCTGCACCTGGGCGCCCACTCCAAAAAAACCCCGAAAAATCACGAATGTCGGACGATTGCTCCCACACCAAAAGTGCCAGCCAGTCAAGCACTTGCTGCTCCTACCCGGCCATTGGCAGCGCATCTACAGCACCACAGACATCGGGGCTCCGGGCTTTCCCTGACGAACAGGGCTTCGACATTTACCACCAGCTGCACCTGGTCGCCCATTGGAAAAAAACCCAAGAAAAATCACGAACGTTGGACGATTGCTCCCACACCGAAAGTGCCAGCAACTCAAGCTCTTGCTACTCCTCACCGGCCATTGGCAGCGCATCTACAGCACCACAGACATCGGGGCTCCGGGCTTTCCCTGACGAACAGGGCTTCGACGTTTACCACCAGCTGCGTCTGGGCGCCCACGAAAAAAAACCCCGAAAAATAACGAATGTCGGACGATTGCTCCCACACCGAAAGTGCCAGCCAGTCAAGCACTTGCTGCTCCTACCCGGCCATTGGCAGCGCATCTACAGCACCACAGACATCGGGGCTCCGGGCTTTCCCTGACGAACAGGGCTTCGACGTTTACCACCAGCTGCACCTGGGGGGCCCACTGAAAAAAACCCCGAAAAATCATGAACGTCGCACGATTGCTCCCACACCAAAAGTGCCAGCCAGTCAAGCTCTTGCTGCTCCTCACCGACCATTGGCAGCGCATCTACAGCACCACAGACATCGGGGCTCCGGGCTTTCCCTGACGAACAGGGCTTCGACGTTTACCACCAGCTGCACCTGGGGGGCCCACTGAAAAAAACCCCAAAAAATCATGAATGTCGGACGATTGCTCCCACACCGAAAGTGCCAGCCAGTCAAGCTCTTGCTGCTCCTCACCGGCCATTGGCAGCGCATCTACAGCACCACAGACATCGGGGCTCCGGGCTTTCCCTGACGAACAGGGCTTCGACGTTTACCACCAGCTGCGCCTGAGCGCTCACTAAAAAAAAACCCGAAAAATCACGAACGTCGGACGATTGCTCCCACACCGAAAGTGCCAGCCAGTCAAGCTCCTGCTGCTCCTCAGCGGCCATTGGCAGCGCATCTACAGCACCACAGACACTGGGGCTCCGGGCTTTCCCTGACGAACAGGGCTTCGACATTTACCACCACCTGCGCTTGGTCGCCCACTCCAGAAAAACCCGAAAAATCACGAACGTCGGACGATTGCTCCCACACCGAAAATGCCAGCCAGTCAAGCTCTTGCTGCTCCTCCCCGGCCATTGGCAGCGCATCTACAGCACCACAGACATCGGGGCTCCGGGCTTTCCCTGATGAACAGGGCTTCGACGTTTACCACCACCTGCACCTGGGCGCTTATTGGAAAAAAACCCAAGAAAAATCACGAACGTTGGATGATTGCTCCCACACCGAAAGTGCCAGCAACTCAAGCTCTTGCTGCTCACCACCGGCCATTGGCAGCGCATCTACAGCACCACAGACATCGGGGCTCCGGGCTTTCCCTGACGAACAGGGCTTCGACATTTACCACCAGCTGCACCTGGGCGCCCACTCCAAAAAACCCCGAAAAATCACGAACGTCGGACGATTCCTCCCACACAAAAAGTGCCAGCCAGTCAAGCTCCTGCTGCTCCTCCCCGGCCATTGGCAGCGCATCTACAGCACCACAGACGTCGGGGCTCCGGGCTTTCCCTGACGAACAGGGCTTCGACGTTTACCACCACCTGCACCTGGGCGCCCATTGGAAAAAAACCCAAGAAAAATCACGAACGTTGGACGATTGCTCCCACACCGAAATTGCCAGCTAGTCAAGCTCTTGCTGCTCCTCACCGGCCATTGGCAGCGCATCTACAGCACCACAGACATCGGGGCTCCAGGCTTTCCCTGACGAACAGGGCTTCGACATTTACCACCACCTGCACCTGGGCGCCCATTGGAAAAAAACCCAAGAAAAATCACGAACGTTGGACGATTGCTCCCACACCGAAAGTGCCAGCCAGTCAAGCTCTTGCTGCTCCTCACCGGCCATTGGCAGCGCATCTACAGCACCACAGACATCGGGGCTCCGGGCTTTCCCTGACGAACAGGGCTTCGACATTTACCACCAGCTGCACCTGGGCGCCCACTCCAAAAAAACCCGAAAAATCACGAACGTCGGACGATTGCTCCCACACCGAAAGTGCCAGCCAGTCAAGCTCCTGCTGCTCCTCAGCGGCCATTGGCAGCGCATCTACAGCACCACAGACGTCGGGGCTCCGGGCTTTCCCTGACGAACAGGGCTTCAACGTTTACCACCAGCTTCACCTGGGCGCCCACTCCAAAAAAACCCCGAAAAATCACGAACGTTGGACGATTGCTCCCACACCGAAAATGCCAGCAACTCAAGCTCTTGCTGCTCCTCACCGGCCATTGGCAGCGCATCTACAGCACCACAGACATCGGGGCTCCGGGCTTTCCCTGACGAACAGGGCTTCGACGTTTACCACCAGCTGCACCTGGGCGCCCATTGGAAAAAAACCCAAGAAAAATCACGAACGTTGGATGATTGCTCCCACACCGAAAGTGCCAGCCAGTCAAGCTCTTGCTGCTCCTCACCGGCCATTGGCAGCGCATCTACAGCACCACAGACATCAGGGCTCCGGGCTTTCCCTGACGAACAGGGCTTCGACAATTACCACCAGCTGCACCTGGGCGCCCACTCCAAAAAAACCCGAAAAATCACGAACGTCGGACGATTGCTCCCACACAAGAAGTGCCAGCCAGTCAAGCTCCTGCTGCTCCTCAGCGGCCATTGGCAGCGCATCTACAGCACCACAGACATCGGGGCTCCGGGCTTTCCCTGACGAACAGGGCTTCGACGTTTACCACCAGCTGCACCTGGCCGCCCACTCCAAAAAAACCCCGAAAAACCACGAAGATCGGACGATTGCTCCCACACCGAAAGTGCCAGCCAGTCAAGCTCTTGCTGCTGCTCCCCGGCCATTGGCAGTGCATCTACAGCACCACAGACATCGGGGCTCCGGGCTTTCCCTGACGAACAGGGCTTCGACGTTTACCACCAGCTGCACCTGGGCGCCCATTGGAAAAAAACCCAAGAAAAATCACGAACGTTGGATGATTGCTCCCACACCGAAAGTGCCAGCCAGTCAAGCTCTTGCTGCTCACCACCGGCCATTGGCAGCGCATCTACAGCACCACAGACATCGGGGCTCCGGGCTTTCCCTGACGAACAGGGCTTCGACATTTACCACCAGCTGCACCTGGGCGCCCACTCCAAAAAAACCCGAAAAATCACGAACGTCGGACGATTCCTCCCACACAAGAAGTGCCAGCCAGTCAAGCTCCTGCTGCTCCTCCCCGGCCATTGGCAGCGCATCTACAGCACCACAGACGTCGGGGCTCCGGGCTTTCCCTGACGAACAGGGCTTCGACGTTTACCACCACCTGCACCTGGGCGCCCATTGGAAAAAAACCCAAGAAAAATCACGAACGTTGGACGATTGCTCCCACACCGAAATTGCCAGCTAGTCAAGCTCTTGCTGCTCCTCACCGGCCATTGGCAGCGCATCTACAGCACCACAGACATCGGGGCTCCAGGCTTTCCCTGACGAACAGGGCTTCGACATTTACCACCACCTGCACCTGGGCGCCCATTGGAAAAAAACCCAAGAAAAATCACGAACGTTGGATGATTGCTCCCACACCGAAAGTGCCAGCCAGTCAAGCTATTGCTGCTCCTCACCGGCCATTGGCAGCGCATCTACAGCACCACAGACATCGGGGCTCCGGGCTTTCCCTGACGAACAGGGCTTCGACGTTTACCACCAGCTGCACCTGGGCGCCCACTCCAAAAAAACCCGAAAAATCACGAACGTCGGACGATTCCTCCCACACAAGAAGTGCCAGCCAGTCACGCTCCTGCTGCTCCTCCCCGGCCATTGGCAGCGCATCTACAGCACCACAGACGTCGGGGCTCCGGGCTTTCCCTGACGAACAGGGCTTCGACGTTTACCACCACCTGCACCTGGGCGCCCATTGGAAAAAAACCCAAGAAAAATCACGAACGTTGGACGATTGCTCCCACACCGAAATTGCCAGCTAGTCAAGCTCTTGCTGCTCCTCACCGGCCATTGGCAGCGCATCTACAGCACCACAGACATCGGGGCTCCAGGCTTTCCCTGACGAACAGGGCTTCGACATTTACCACCACCTGCACCTGGGCGCCCATTGGAAAAAAACCCAAGAAAAATCACGAACGTTGGAGGATTGCTCCCACACCGAAAGTGCCAGCCAGTCAAGCTATTGCTGCTCCTCATCGGCCATTGGCAGCGCATCTACAGCACCACAGACATCGGGGCTCCGGGCTTTCCCTGACGAACAGGGCTTCGACATTTACCACCAGCTGCACCTGGGCGCCCACTCCAAAAAAACCCGAAAAATCACGAACGTCGGACGATTGCTCCCACACCGAAAGTGCCAGCCAGTCAAGCTCCTGCTGCTCCTCAGCGGCCATTGGCAGCGCATCTACAGCACCACAGACGTCGGGGCTCCGGGCTTTCCCTGACGAACAGGGCTTCGACGTTTACCACCAGCTGCACCTGGGCGCCCACTCCAAAAAAACCCCGAAAAATCACGAACGTTGGACGATTGCTCCCACACCGAAAATGCCAGCAACTCAAGCTCTTGCTGCTCCTCAGCGGCCATTGGCAGCGCATCTACAGCACCACAGACATCGGGGCTCCGGGCTTTCCCTGACGAACAGGGCTTCGACGTTTACCACCAGCTGCACCTGGGCACCCATTGGAAAAAAACCCAAGAAAAATCACGAACGTTGGATGATTGCTCCCACACCGAAAGTGCCAGCCAGTCAAGCTCTTGCTGCTCCTCCCCGGCCATTGGCAGCGCATCTACAGCACCACAGACATCGGGGCTCCGGGCTTTCCCTGACGAACAGGGCTTCGACATTTACCACCAGCTGCACCTGGGCGCCCACTCCAAAAAAACCCGAAAAATCACGAACGTCGGACGATTGCTCCCACACAAGAAGTGCCAGCCAGTCAAGCTCCTGCTGCTCCTCAGCAGCCATTGGCAGCGCATCTACAGCACCACAGACATCGGGGCTCCGGGCTTTCCCTGACAAACAGGGCTTCGACGTTTACCACCAGCTGCACCTGGGCGCCCACTCCAAAAAAACCCCGAAAAATCACGAACGTCGGACGATTGCTCCCACACCGAAAGTGCCAGCCAGTCAAGCTCTTGCTGCTGCTCCCCGGCCATTGGCAGTGCATCTACAGCACCACAGACACCGGGGCTCCGGGCTTTCCCTGACGAACAGGGCTTCGACGTTTACCACGAGCTGCACCTGGGCGCCCATTGGAAAAAAACCCAAGAAAAATCACGAACGTTGGATGATTGCTCCCACACAAAAAGTGCCAGCCAGTCAAGCTCTTGCTGCTCCTCACCGGCCATTGGCAGCGCATCTACAGCACCACAGACATCGGGGCTCCGGGCTTTCCCTGACGAACAGGGCTTCGACATTTACCACCAGCTGCACCTGGGCGCCCACTCCAAAAAAACCCGAAAAATCACGAACGTCGGACGATTGCTCCCACACAAGAAGTGCCAGCCAGTCAAGCTCCTGCTGCTCCTCAGCGGCCATTGGCAGCGCATCTACAGCACCACAGACATCGGGGCTCCTGGCTTTCCCTGACGAACAGGGCTTCGACGTTTACCCCCAGCTGCACCTGGGGGGCCCACTGAAAAAAACCCCGAAAAATCATGAACGTCGGACGATTGCTCCCACACCGAAAGTGCCAGCCACTCAAGCTCTTGCTGCTCATCACCGGCCATTGGCAGCGCATCTACAGCACCACAGACACTGGGGCTCCGGGCACTCCCTGACGAACAGGGCTTCGACGTTTACCACCAGCTGCACCTGGGCACCCACTCCAAAAAAACACGAAAAATCACGAACGTCTGACGATTGCTGCCACACAAAAAGTGTCAGCCAGTCAAGCTCCTGCTGCTCCTCAGCGGCCATTGGCAGCGCATCTACAGCACCACAGACATCGGGGCTCCGGGCTTTCCCTGACGAACAGGGCTTCGACGTTTACCACCATCTGCACCTGGGGGGCCCACTGAAAAAAACCCCGAAAAATCATGAACGTCGGACGATTGCTCCCACACCAAAAGTGCCAGCCAGTCAAGCTCTTGCTGCTCCTCCCCGGCCATTGGCAGCGCATCTACAGCACCACAGACATCGGGGCTCCGGGCTTTCCCTGACGAACAGGGCTTCGACGTTTACCACCAGCTGCACCTGGGGGGCCCACTGAAAAAAACCCCAAAAAATCATGAACGTCGGACGATTGCTCCCACACCGAAAGTGCCAGCCAGTCAAGCTCTTGCTGCTCCTCCCCGGCCATTGGCAGCGCATCTACAGCGCCACAGACACTGGGACTCCGGGCTTTCCCTGACGAACAGGGCTTCGACATTTACCACCACCTGCACCTGGGCGCCCACTCCAGAAAAACCCGAAAAATCACGAACGTCGGACGATTGCTCCCACACCGAAAATGCCAGCCAGTCAAGCTCTTGCTGCTCCTCACCGGCCATTGGCAGCGCATCTACAGCACCACAGACATCGGGGCTCCGGGCTTTCCCTGACGAACAGGGCTTCGACGTTTACCACCAGCTGCACCTGGGCACCCACTCCAAAAAAACCCCGAAAAATCACGAAGATCGGACGATTGCTCCCACACCGAAAGTGCCAGCCAGTCAAGCTCTTGCTGCTGCTCCCCGGCCATTGGCAGTGCATCTACAGCACCACAGACATCGGGGCTCCGGGCTTTCCCTCACGAACAGGGCTTCGACGTTTACCCCCAGCTGCACCTGGGGGGCCCACTGAAAAAAACACCGAAAAATCATGAACGTCGGACGATTGCTCCCACACCGAAAGTGCCAGCCACTCAAGCTCTTGCTGCTCATCACCGGCCATTGGCAGCGCATCTACAGCACCACAGACACTGGGGCTCCGGGCACTCCCTGACGAACAGGGCTTCGATGTTTACCACCAGCTGCACCTGGGCACCCACTCAAAAAAAACCCGAAAAATCACGAACGTCTGACGATTGCTGCCACACAAAAAGTGTCAGCCAGTCAAGCTCCTGCTGCTCCTCAGCGGCCATTGGCAGCGCATCTACAGCACCACAGACATCGGGGCTCCGGGCTTTCCCTGACGAACAGGGCTTCGACGTTTACCACCATCTGCACCTGGGGGGCCCACTGAAAAAAACCCCGAAAAATCATGAACGTCGGACGATTGCTCCCACACCAAAAGTGCCAGCCAGTCAAGCTCTTGCTGCTCCTCACCGGCCATTGGCAGCGCATCTACAGCACCACAGACATCGGGGCTCCGGGCTTTCCCTGACGAACAGGGCTTCGACGTTTACCACCAGCTGCACCTGGGGGGCCCACTGAAAAAAACCCCAAAAAATCATGAACGTTGGACGATTGCTCCCACACCGAAAGTGCCAGCCAGTCAAGCTCTTGCTGCTCCTCCCCGGCCATTGGCAGCGCATCTACAGCGCCACAGACATCGGGGCTCCGGGCTTTCCCTGACGAACAGGGCTTCGACATTTACCACCACCTGCGCCTGGTCGCCCACTCCAGAAAAACCCGAAAAATCACGAACGTCGGACGATTGCTCGCACACCGAAAATGCCAGCCAGTCAAGCTCTTGCTGCTCCTCACCGGCCATTGGCAGCGCATCTACAGCACCACAGACATCGGGGCTCCGGGCTTTCCCTGACAAACAGGGCTTCGACGTTTACCACCACCTGCACCTGGGCGCCCATTGGAAAAAAACCCAAGAAAAATCACGTACGTTGGATGATTGCTCCCACACAAGAAGTGCCAGCCAGTCAAGCTCCTGCTGCTCCTCAGCGGCCATCGGCAGCGCATCTACAGCACCACAGACATCGGGGCTCCGGGCTTTCCCTGACGAACAGGGCTTCGACGTTTACCACCAGCTGCACCTGGGCGCCCACTCCAAAAAAACCCCGAAAAATCACGAAGATCGGACGATTGCTCCCACACCGAAAGTGCCAGCCAGTCAAGCTCTTGCTGCTGCTCCCCGGCCATTGGCACTGCATCTACAGCACCACAGACATCGGGGCTCCGGGCTTTCCCTGACGAATAGGGCTTCGACGTTTACCACCACCTGCACCTGGGCGCCCATTGGAAAAAACCCCAAGAAAAATCACGAACGTTGGACGATTGCTCCCACACCGAAAGTGCCAGCAACTCAAGCTCTTGCTACTCCTCACCGGCCATTGGCAGCGCATCTACAGCACCACAGACGTCGGGGCTCCGGGCTTTCCCTGACGAACAGGGCTTCGACATTTACCACCATCTGCACCTGGGCGCCCATTGGAAAAAAACCCGAAAAATCACGAACGTCGGACGATTGCTCCCACAAAAAAAGTGCCAGCCAGTCAAGCTCCTGCTGCTCCTCACCGGCCATTGGCAGCGCATCTACAGCACCACAGACATCGGGGCTCCGGGCTTTCCCTGACGAACAGGGCTTGGACGTTTACCACCACCTGCACCTGGGAACCCACTGGAAAAAAACCCAAGAAAAATCACGAACGATGGACGATTGCTCCCACACCGAAAGTGCCAGCCAGTCAAGCACTTGCTGCTCCTACCCGGCCATTGGCAGCACATCTACAGCACCACAGACATCGGGGCTCCGGGCTTTCCCTGACGAACAGGGCTTCGACATTTACCACCAGCTGCACCTGGTGGCCCACTCCAAAAAAACCCGAAAAATCACGAACGTCGGACGATTGCTCCCACACAAGAAGTGCCAGCCAGTCAAGCTCCTGCTGCTCCTCAGCAGCCATTGGCAGCGCATCTACAGCACCACAGACATCGGGGCTCCGGGCTTTCCCTGACGAACAGGGCTTCGACGTTTACCACCAGCTGCACCTGGGGGGCCCACTGAAAAAAACCCCAAAAAATCATGAACGTCGGACGATTGCTCCCACACCGAAAGTGCCAGCCAGTCAAGCTCTTGCTGCTCCTCACCGGCCATTGGCAGCGCATCTACAGCACCACAGACATCGGGGCTCCGGGCTTTCCCTGACGAACAGGGCTTCGACATTTACCACCAGCTGCACCTGGTCGCCCACTCCAGAAAAACCCGAAAAATCACGAACGTCGGACGATTGCTCCCACACCGAAAATGCCAGCCAGTCAAGCTCTTGCTGCTCCTCCCCGGCCATTGGCAGCGCATCTACAGCACCACAGACATCGGGGCTCCGGGCTTTCCCTGACGAACAGGGCTTCGACGTTTACCACCACCTGCACCTGGCCGCTTATTGGAAAAAAACCCAAGAAAAATCACGAACGTTGGATGATTGCTCCCACACCGAAAGTGCCAGCAACTCAAGCTCTTGCTGCTCACCACCGGCCATTGGCAGCGCATCTACAGCACCACAGACATCGGGGCTCCGGGCTTTCCCTGACGAACAGGGCTTCGACATTTACCACCAGCTGCACCTGGGCGCCCACTTCAAAAAAACCCGAAAAATCACGAACGTCGGACGATTGCTCCCACACAAGAAGTGCCAGCCAGTCAAGCTCCTGCTGCTCCTCCCCGGCCATTGGCAGCGCATCTACAGCACCACAGACGTCGGGGCTCCGGGCTTTCCCTGACGAACAGGGCTTCGACGTTTACCACCACCTGCACCTGGGCGCACATTGGAAAAAAACCCAAGAAAAATCACGAACGTTGGACGATTGCTCCCACACCGAAAATGCCAGCAACTGAAGCTCTTGCTGCTCCTCACCGGCCATTGGCAGCGCATCTACAGCACCACAGACATCGGGGCTCCAGGCTTTCCCTGACGAACAGGGCTTCGACGTTTACCACCACCTGCACCTGGGCGCCCATTGGAAAAAAACCCAAGAAAAATCACGAACGTTGGATGATTGCTCCCACACCGAAAGTGCCAGCCAGTCAAGCTCTTGCTGCTCCTCACCGGCCATTGGCAGCGCATCTACAGCACCACAGACATCGGGGCTCCGGGCTTTCCCTGACGAACAGGGCTTCGACATTTACCACCAGCTGCACCTGGGCGCCCACTCCAAAAAAACCCGAAAAATCACGAACGTCGGACGATTGCTCCCACACAAGAAGTGCCAGCCAGTCAAGCTCCTGCTGCTCCTCAGCGGCCATTGGCAGCGCATCTACAGCACCACAGACATCGGGGCTCCGGGCTTTCCCTGACGAACAGGGCTTCGACGTTTACCACCAGCTGCACCTGGCCGCCCACTCCAAAAAAACCCTGAAAAATCACGAACGTTGGACGATTGCTCCCACACCGAAAGTGCCAGCCAGTCAAGCTCTTGCTGCTGCTCCCCGGCCATTGGCAGTGCATCTACAGCACCACAGACATCGGGGCTCCGGGCTTTCCCTGACGAACAGGGCTTCGACGTTTACCACCAGCTGCACCTGGGCGCCCATTGGAA
Source organism: Chlamydotis macqueenii (assembly GCF_036417535.1). Taxonomy (NCBI): domain Eukaryota; kingdom Metazoa; phylum Chordata; class Aves; order Otidiformes; family Otididae; genus Chlamydotis; species Chlamydotis macqueenii. The sequence goes on along the minus strand of NC_141592.1, from coordinate 31,286,689 downwards.
AAAAACCCAAGAAAAATCACGAACGTCGGACGATTGCTCCCACACCGAAAGTGCCAGCAACTCAAGCTCTTGCTGCTCATCACCGGCCATTGGCAGCGCATCTACAGCACCACAGACATCGGGGCTCCGGGCTTTCCCTGACGAACAGGGCTTCGACGTTTACCACCAGCTGCGTCTGGGCGCCCACTAAAAAAAACCCCGAAAAATCATGAACGTCGGACGATTGCTCCCACACCGAAAGTGCCAGCCAGTCAAGCTCTTGCTGCTCATCACCGGCCATTGGCAGCGCATCTACAGCACCACAGACATCGGGGCTCCGGGCACTCCCTGACGAACAGGGCTTCGACGTTTACCACCAGCTGCACCTGGGCACCCACTCCAAAAAAACCCGAAAAATCACGAACGTCTGACGATTGCTGCCACACAAAAAGTGTCAGCCAGTCAAGCTCCTGCTGCTCCTCAGCGGGCATTGGCAGCGCATCTACAGCACCACAGACATCGGGGCTCCGGGCTTTCCCTGACGAACAGGGCTTCGACGTTTACCACCAGCTGCACCTGGGCGCCCACTCCAAAAAAACCCCGAAAAATCACGAAGATCGGACGATTGCTCCCACACCGAAAGTGCCAGCCAGTCAATCTCTTGCTGCTTCTGCCCGGCCATTGGCAGCGCATCTACAGCACCACAGACATCGGGGCTCCGGGCTTTCCCTGACGAACAGGGCTTCGACGTTTACCACCAGCTGCACCTGGGGGGCCCACTGAAAAAAACCCCAAAAAATCATGAACGTCGGACGATTGCTCCCACACCGAAAGTGCCAGCCAGTCAAGCTCTTGCTGCTCCTCACCGGCCATTGGCAGTGCATCTACAGCACCACAAACATCGGGGCTCCGGGCTTTCCCTGACGAACAGGGCTTCGACATTTACCACCACCTGCGCCTGGTCGCCCACTCCAGAAAAACCCGAAAAATCACGAACGTTGGACGATTGCTCCCACACCGAAAATGCCAGCCAGTCAAGCTCTTGCTACTCCTCCCCGGCCATTGGCAGCGCATCTACAGCACCACAGACATCGGGGCTCCGGGCTTTCCCTGACGAACAGGGCTTCGACGTTTACCACCAGCTGCACCTGGCCGCCCACTCCAAAAAAACCCCGAAAAATCACGAACGTTGGACGATTGCTCCCACACCGAAAGTGCCAGCCAGTCAAGCTCTTGCTGCTCATCACCGGCCATTGGCAGCGCATCTACAGCACCACAGACATCGGGGCTCCGGGCTTTCCCTGACGAACAGGGCTTCGACGTTTACCACCAGCTGCGTCTGGGCGCCCACTAAAAAAAACCCCAAAAAATCATGAACGTCGGACGATTGCTCCCACACCGAAAGTGCCAGCCAGTCAAGCTCTTGCTGCTCATCACCGGCCATTGGCAGCGCATCTACAGCACCACAGACATCGGGGCTCCGGGCACTCCCTGATGAACAGGGCTTCGACGTTTACCACCAGCTGCACCTGGGCACCCACTCCAAAAAAACCCGAAAAATCACGAACGTCTGACGATTGCTGCCACACAAAAAGTGTCAGCCAGTCAAGCTCCTGCTGCTCCTCAGCGGCCATTGGCAGCGCATCTACAGCACCACAGACATCGGGGCTCCGGGCTTTCCCTGACGAACAGGGCTTCGACGTTTACCACCACCTGCACCTGGGCGCCCACTCCAAAAAAACCCCGAAAAATCACGAAGATCGGACGATTGCTCCCACACCGAAAGTGCCAGCCAGTCAAGCACTTGCTGCTCCTACCCGGCCATTGGCAGCACATCTACAGCACCACAGACATCGGGGCTCCGGGCTTTCCCTGACGAACAGGGCTTCGACATTTACCACCAGCTGCACCTGGTGGCCCACTCCAAAAAAACCCGAAAAATCACGAACGTCGGACGATTGCTCCCACACAAGAAGTGCCAGCCAGTCAAGCTCCTGCTGCTCCTCAGCAGCCATTGGCAGCGCATCTACAGCACCACAGACATCGGGGCTCCGGGCTTTCCCTGACGAACAGGGCTTCGACGTTTACCACCAGCTGCACCTGGGGGGCCCACTGAAAAAAACCCCAAAAAATCATGAACGTCGGACGATTGCTCCCACACCGAAAGTGCCAGCCAGTCAAGCTCTTGCTGCTCCTCACCGGCCATTGGCAGCGCATCTACAGCACCACAGACACTGGGGCTCCGGGCTTTCCCTGACGAACAGGGCTTCGACATTTACCACCAGCTGCACCTGGTCGCCCACTCCAGAAAAACCCGAAAAATCACGAACGTCGGACGATTGCTCCCACACCGAAAATGCCAGCCAGTCAAGCTCTTGCTGCTCCTCCCCGGCCATTGGCAGCGCATCTACAGCACCACAGACATCGGGGCTCCGGGCTTTCCCTGACGAACAGGGCTTCGACGTTTACCACCACCTGCACCTGGCCGCTTATTGGAAAAAAACCCAAGAAAAATCACGAACGTTGGATGATTGCTCCCACACCGAAAGTGCCAGCAACTCAAGCTCTTGCTGCTCACCACCGGCCATTGGCAGCGCATCTACAGCACCACAGACATCGGGGCTCCGGGCTTTCCCTGACGAACAGGGCTTCGACATTTACCACCAGCTGCACCTGGGCGCCCACTTCAAAAAAACCCGAAAAATCACGAACGTCGGACGATTGCTCCCACACAAGAAGTGCCAGCCAGTCAAGCTCCTGCTGCTCCTCCCCGGCCATTGGCAGCGCATCTACAGCACCACAGACGTCGGGGCTCCGGGCTTTCCCTGACGAACAGGGCTTCGACGTTTACCACCACCTGCACCTGGGCGCACATTGGAAAAAAACCCAAGAAAAATCACGAACGTTGGACGATTGCTCCCACACCGAAAATGCCAGCAACTGAAGCTCTTGCTGCTCCTCACCGGCCATTGGCAGCGCATCTACAGCACCACAGACATCGGGGCTCCAGGCTTTCCCTGACGAACAGGGCTTCGACGTTTACCACCACCTGCACCTGGGCGCCCATTGGAAAAAAAACCAAGAAAAATCACGAACGTTGGATGATTGCTCCCACACCGAAAGTGCCAGCCAGTCAAGCTCTTGCTGCTCCTCACCGGCCATTGGCAGCGCATCTACAGCACCACAGACATCGGGGCTCCGGGCTTTCCCTGACGAACAGGGCTTCGACATTTACCACCAGCTGCACCTGGGCGCCCACTCCAAAAAAACCCGAAAAATCACGAACGTCGGACGATTGCTCCCACACAAGAAGTGCCAGCCAGTCAAGCTCCTGCTGCTCCTCAGCGGCCATTGGCAGCGCATCTACAGCACCACAGACATCGGGGCTCCGGGCTTTCCCTGACGAACAGGGCTTCGACGTTTACCACCAGCTGCACCTGGCCGCCCACTCCAAAAAAACCCCGAAAAATCACGAACGTTGGACGATTGCTCCCACACCGAAAGTGCCAGCCAGTCAAGCTCTTGCTGCTGCTCCCCGGCCATTGGCAGTGCATCTACAGCACCACAGACATCGGGGCTCCGGGCTTTCCCTGACGAACAGGGCTTCGACGTTTACCACCAGCTGCACCTGGGCGCCCATTGGAAAAAAACCCAAGAAAAATCACGAACGTCGGACGATTGCTCCCACACCGAAAGTGCCAGCAACTCAAGCTCTTGCTGCTCATCACCGGCCATTGGCAGCGCATCTACAGCACCACAGACATCGGGGCTCCGGGCTTTCCCTGACGAACAGGGCTTCGACGTTTACCACCAGCTGCGTCTGGGCGCCCACTAAAAAAAACCCCGAAAAATCATGAACGTCGGACGATTGCTCCCACACCGAAAGTGCCAGCCAGTCAAGCTCTTGCTGCTCATCACCGGCCATTGGCAGCGCATCTACAGCACCACAGACATCGGGGCTCCGGGCACTCCCTGACGAACAGGGCTTCGACGTTTACCACCAGCTGCACCTGGGCACCCACTCCAAAAAAACCCGAAAAATCACGAACGTCTGACGATTGCTGCCACACAAAAAGTGTCAGCCAGTCAAGCTCCTGCTGCTCCTCAGCGGGCATTGGCAGCGCATCTACAGCACCACAGACATCGGGGCTCCGGGCTTTCCCTGACGAACAGGGCTTCGACGTTTACCACCAGCTGCACCTGGGCGCCCACTCCAAAAAAACCCCGAAAAATCACGAAGATCGGACGATTGCTCCCACACCGAAAGTGCCAGCCAGTCAATCTCTTGCTGCTTCTGCCCGGCCATTGGCAGCGCATCTACAGCACCACAGACATCGGGGCTCCGGGCTTTCCCTGACGAACAGGGCTTCGACATTTACCACCACCTGCGCCTGGTCGCCCACTCCAGAAAAACCCGAAAAATCACGAACGTTGGACGATTGCTCCCACACCGAAAATGCCAGCCAGTCAAGCTCTTGCTACTCCTCCCCGGCCATTGGCAGCGCATCTACAGCACCACAGACATCGGGGCTCCGGGCTTTCCCTGACGAACAGGGCTTCGACGTTTACCACCAGCTGCACCTGGCCGCCCACTCCAAAAAAACCCCGAAAAATCACGAACGTTGGACGATTGCTCCCACACCGAAAGTGCCAGCCAGTCAAGCTCTTGCTGCTCATCACCGGCCATTGGCAGCGCATCTACAGCACCACAGACATCGGGGCTCCGGGCTTTCCCTGACGAACAGGGCTTCGACGTTTACCACCAGCTGCGTCTGGGCGCCCACTAAAAAAAACCCCAAAAAATCATGAACGTCGGACGATTGCTCCCACACCGAAAGTGCCAGCCAGTCAAGCTCTTGCTGCTCATCACCGGCCATTGGCAGCGCATCTACAGCACCACAGACATCGGGGCTCCGGGCACTCCCTGATGAACAGGGCTTCGACGTTTACCACCAGCTGCACCTGGGCACCCACTCCAAAAAAACCCGAAAAATCACGAACGTCTGACGATTGCTGCCACACAAAAAGTGTCAGCCAGTCAAGCTCCTGCTGCTCCTCAGCGGCCATTGGCAGCGCATCTACAGCACCACAGACATCGGGGCTCCGGGCTTTCCCTGACGAACAGGGCTTCGACGTTTACCACCACCTGCACCTGGGCGCCCACTCCAAAAAAACCCCGAAAAATCACGAAGATCGGACGATTGCTCCCACACCGAAAGTGCCAGCCAGTCAATCTCTTGCTGCTCCTCCCCGGCCATTGGCAGCGCATCTACAGCACCACAGACATCGGGGCTCCGGGCTTTCCCTGACGAACAGGGCTTCGACGTTTACCACCAGCTGCACCTGGGGGGCCCACTGAAAAAAACCCCAAAAAATCATGAACGTCGGACGATTGCTCCCACACCGAAAGTGCCAGCCAGTCAAGCTCTTGCTGCTCCTCACCGGCCATTGGCAGCGCATCTACAGCACCACAAACATCGGGGCTCCGGGCTTTCCCTGACGAACAGGGCTTCGACATTTACCACCACCTGCGCCTGGTCGCCCACTCCAGAAAAACCCGAAAAACACGAACGTCGGACGATTGCTCCCACACCGAAAATGCCAGCCAGTCAAGCTCTTGCTACTCCTCCCCGGCCATTGGCAGCGCATCTACAGCACCACAGACATCGGGGCTCCGGGCTTTCCCTGACGAACAGGGCTTCGACGTTTACCACCACCTGCACCTGGGCGCTTATTGGAAAAAAACCCAAGAAAAATCACGAACGTTGGATGATTGCTCCCACACCGAAAGTGCCAGCAACTCAAGCTCTTGCTGCTCACCACCGGCCATTGGCAGCGCATCTACAGCACCACAGACATCGGGGCTCCGGGCTTTCCCTGACGAACAGGGCTTCGACATTTACCACCAGCTGCACCTGGGCGCCCACTCCAAAAAAACCCGAAAAATCACGAACGTCGGACGATTGCTCCCACACAAGAAGTGCCAGCCAGTCAAGCTCCTGCTGCTCCTCCCCGGCCATTGGCAGCGCATCTACAGCACCACAGACATCGGGGCTCCGGGCTTTCCCTGACGAACAGGGCTTCGACATTTACCACCAGCTGCACCTGGGCGCCCACTCCAAAAAAACCCCGAAAAATCACGAAGATCGGACGATTGCTCCCACACCGAAAGTGCCAGCCAGTCAAGCTCTTGCTGCTGCTCCCCGGCCATTGGCAGTGCATCTACAGCACCACAGACATCGGGGCTCCGGGCTTTCCCTGACGAATAGGGCTTCGACGTTTACCACCACCTGCACCTGGGCGCCCATTGGAAAAAAACCCAAGAAAAATCACGAACGTTGGACGATTGCTCCCACACCGAAAGTGCCAGCAACTCAAGCTCTTGCTACTCCTCACCGGCCATTGGCAGCGCATCTACAGCACCACAGACATCGGGGCTCCGGGCTTTCCCTGACGAACAGGGCTTCGATGTTTACCACCATCTGCACCTGGTCGCCCACGCCAAAAAAACCCGAAAAATCACGAACGTCGGACGATTGCTCCCACACAAGAAGTGCCAGCCAGTCAAGCTCCTGCTGCTCCTTTCCGGCCATTGGCAGCGCATCTACAGCACCACAGACGTCGGGGCTCCGGGCTTTCCCTGACGAACAGGGCTTCGACGTTTACCACCACCTGCACCTGGGCGCCCATTGGAAAAAAACCCAAGAAAAATCACGAACGTTGGACGATTGCTCCCACACCGAAAATGCCAGCAACTCAAGCTCTTGCTGCTCCTCACCGGCCATTGGCAGCGCATCTACAGCACCACAGACATCGGGGCTCCAGGCTTTCCCTGACGAACAGGGCTTCGACATTTACCACCACCTGCACCTGGGCGCCCATTGGAAAAAAACCCAAGAAAAATCACGAACGTTGGGTGATTGCTCCCACACCGAAAGTGCCAGCCAGTCAAGCTCTTGCTGCTCCTCACCGGCCATTGGCAGCGCATCTACAGCACCACAGACATCGGGGCTCCGGGCTTTCCCTGACGAACAGGGCTTCGACATTTACCACCAGCTGCACCTGGGCGCCCACTCCAAAAAAACCCGAAAAATCACGAACGTCGGACGATTGCTCCCACACAAGAAGTGCCAGCCAGTCAAGCTCCTGCTGCTCCTCAGCGGCCATTGGCAGCGCATCTACAGCACCACAGACATCGGGGCTCCGGGCTTTCCCTGACGAACAGGGCTTCGACGTTTACCACCAGCTGCACCTGGCCGCCCACTCCAAAAAAACCCCGAAAAATCACGAAGATCGGACGATTGCTTCCACACCGAAAGTGCCAGCCAGTCAAGCTCTTGCTGCTGCTCCCCGGCCATTGGCAGTGCATCTACAGCACCACAGACATCGGGGCTCCGGGCTTTCCCTGACGAACAGGGCTTCGACGTTTACCACCAGCTGCACCTGGCCGCCCACTCCAAAAAAACCCAAGAAAAATCACGAACGTTGGACGATTGCTCCCACACCGAAAGTGCCAGCCAGTCAAGCTCTTGCTGCTCATCACCGGCCATTGGCAGCGCATCTACAGCACCACAGACATCGGGGCTCCGGGCTTTCCCTGACGAACAGGGCTTCGACGTTTACCACCAGCTGCGTCTGGGCGCCCACTAAAAAAAACCCCGAAAAATCATGAACGTCGGACGATTGCTCCCACACCGAAAGTGCCAGCCAGTCAAGCTCTTGCTGCTCATCACCGGCCATTGGCAGCGCATCTACAGCACCACAGACATCGGGGCTCCGGGCACTCCCTGACGAACAGGGCTTCGACGTTTACCACCAGCTGCACCTTGGCACCCACTCCAAAAAAACCCGAAAAATCACGAACGTCGGACGATTGCTCCCACAAAAAAAGTGCCAGCCAGTCAAGCTCTTGCTGCTCCTCACCGGCCATTGGCAGCGCATCTACAGCACCACAGACATCGGGGCTCCGGGCTTTCCCTGACAAACAGGGCTTCGACGTTTACCACCACCTGCACCTGGGCGCCCATTGGAAAAAAACCCAAGAAAAATCACGAACGTTGGATGATTGCTCCCACACCGAAAGTGCCAGCAACTCAAGCTCTTGCTGCTCACCACCGGCCATTGGCAGCACATCTACAGCACCACAGACATTGGGGCTCCGGGCTTTCCCTGATGAACAGGGCTTCGACATTTACCACCAGCTGCACCTGGGCGCCCACTCCAAAAAAACCCAAAAAATCACGAACGTCGGTCGATTGCTCCCACTCCGAAAGTGCCAGCCAGTCCAGCTTTTGCTGCTCCTCCCCGGCCGTTGGCAGCGCATCTACAGCACCACAGACATCGGGGCTCCGGGCTTTCCCTGACGAACAGGGCTTCGACATTTACCACCAGCTGCACCTGGGCGCCCACTCCAAAAAAAACCCGAAAAATCACGAACGTCGGACGATTGCTCCCACACAAGAAGTGCCAGCCAGTCAAGCTCCTGCTGCTCCTCAGCGGCCATTGGCAGCGCATCTACAGCACCACAGACATCGGGGCTCCGGGCTTTCCCTGACGAACAGGGCTTCGACGTTTACCACCAGCTGCACCTGGGCGCCCACTCCAAAAAAACCCCGAAAAATCACGAAGATCGGACGATTGCTCCCACACCGAAAGTGCCAGCCAGTCAAGCTCTTGCTGCTGCTCCCCGGCCATTGGCAGTGCATCTACAGCACCACAGACATCGGGGCGCCGGGCTTTCCCTGACGAATAGGGCTTCGACGTTTACCACCACCTGCACCTGGGCGCCCATTGGAAAAAAACCCAAGAAAAATCACGAACGTTGGACGATTGCTCCCACACCGAAAGTGCCAGCAACTCAAGCTCTTGCTACTCCTCACCGGCCATTGGCAGCGCATCTACAGCACCACAGACATCGGGGCTCCGGGCTTTCCCTGACGAAAAGGGCTTCGAATTTTACCACCATCTGCACCTGGTCGCCCATGCCAAAAAAACCCGAAAAATCACGAACGTCGGACGATTGCTCCCACAAAAAAAGTGCCAGCCAGTCAAGCTCCTGCTGCTCCTCACCGGCCATTGGCAGCGCATCTACAGCACCACAGACATCGGGGCTCCGGGCTTTCCCTGACGAACAGGGCTTCGACGTTTACCACCACCTGCACCTGGGAACCCACTGGAAAAAAACCCAAGAAAAATCACGAACGTTGGACGATTGCTCCCACACCGAAAGTGCCAGCCAGTAAAGCACTTGCTGCTCCTACCCGGCCATTGGCAGCGCATCTACAGCACCACAGACACTGGGGCTCCGGGCTTTCCCTGACGAACAGGGCTTCGACATTTACCACCAGCTGCACCTGGTCGCCCACTCCAAAAAAACCCGAAAAATCACGAAGATCGGACGATTGCTCCCACACCGAAAGTGCCAGCCAGTCAAGCTCTTGCTGCTGCTCCCCGGCCATTGGCAGTGCATCTACAGCACCACAGACATCGGGGCTCCGGGCTTTCCATGACGAACAGGGCTTCGACGTTTACCACCACCTGCACCTTGGCGCCCATTGGAAAAAAACCCAAGAAAAATCACGAACGTTGGACGATTGCTCCCACACCGAAAGTGCCAGCAACTCAAGCTCTTGCTACTCCTCACCGGCCATTGGCAGCGCATCTACAGCACCACAGACATCGGGGCTCCGGGCTTTCCCTGACGAACAGGGCTTCGACGTTTACCACCAGCTGCACCTGGGCGCCCATTGGAAAAAAACCCAAGAAAAATCACGAACGTCGGACGATTGCTCCCACAAAAAAAGTGCCAGCCAGTCAAGCTCCTGCTGCTCCTCACCGGCCATTGGCAGCGCATCTACAGCACCACAGACATCGGGGCTCCGGGCTTTCCCTGACGAACAGGGCTTCGACGTTTACCACCAGCTGCGTCTGGGCGCCCACTAAAAAAAACCCCAAAAAATCACGAACGTCGGACGATTGCTCCCACACAAACAGTGCCAGCCAGTCAAGCTCTTGCTGCTCCTCCCCGGCCATTGGCAGCGCATCTACAGCACCACAGACATCGGGGCTCCGGGCACTCCCTGACGAACAGGGCTTCGACGTTTACCACCAGCTGCACCTGGGCACCCACTCCAAAAAAAACCGAAAAATCACGAACGTCTGACGATTGCTGCCACACAAAAAGTGTCAGCCAGTCAAGCTCCTGCTGCTCCTCAGCGGCCATTGGCAGCGCATCTACAGCACCACAGACATCGGGGCTCCGGGCTTTCCCTGACAAACAGGGCTTCGACGTTTACCACCAGCTGCACCTGGGGGGCCCACTGAAAAAAACCCCGAAAAATCATGAACGTCGGACGATTGCTCCCACACCAAAAGTGCCAGCCAGTCAATCTCTTGCTGCTTCTCCCCGGCCATTGGCAGCGCATCTACAGCACCACAGACATCGGGGCTCCGGGCTTTCCCTGACGAACAGGGCTTCGACGTTTACCACCAGCTGCACCTGGGGGGCCCACTGAAAAAAACCCCAAAAAATCATGAACGTCGGACGATTGCTCCCACACCGAAAGTGCCAGCCAGTCAAGCTCTTGCTGCTCCTCACCGGCCATTGGCAGCGCATCTACAGCACCACAGACATCGGGGCTCCGGGCTTTCCCTGACGAACAGGGCTTCGACGTTTACCACCACCTGCACCTAGGCGCCCACTGAAAAAAAACCCGAAAAATCACGAACGTCGGACGATTGCTCCCACACCGAAAATGCCAGCCAGTCAAGCTCTTGCTGCTCCTCCCCGGCCATTGGCAGCGCATCTACAGCACCACAGACATCGGGGCTCCGGGCTTTCCCTGACGAACAGGGCTTCGACGTTTACCACCAGCTGCACCTGGGCGCCCATTGGAAAAAAGCCCAAGAAAAATCAAGAACGTTGGATGATTGCTCCCACACCGAAAGTGCCAGCAACTCAAGCTCTTGCTGCTCACCACCGGCCATTGGCAGCGCATCTACAGCACCACAGACATCGGGGCTCCGGGCTTTCCCTGACGAACAGGGCTTAACGTTTACCACCACCTGCACCTGGGCGCCCATTGGAAAAAAACCCAAGAATAATCACGAACGTTGGACGATTGCTCCCACACCGAAAGTGCCAGCAACTCAAGCTCTTGCTACTCCTCACCGGCCATTGGCAGCGCATCTACAGCACCACAGACATCGGGGCTCCGGGCTTTCCCTGACGAACAGGGCTTCGACGTTTACCACCAGCTGCACCTGGGGGGCCCACTGAAAAAAACCCCGAAAAATCATGAAGGTAGGACGATTGCTCCCACACCGAAAGTGCCAGCCACTCAAGCTCTTGCTGCTCATCACCGGCCATTGGCAGCGCATCTACAGCACCACAGACACTGGGGCTCCGGGCACTCCCTGACGAACAGGGCTTCGACGTTTACCACCAGCTGCACCTGGGCACCCACTCCAAAAAAACCCGAAAAATCACGAACGTCTGACGATTGCTGCCACACAAAAAGTGTCAGCCAGTCAAGCTCCTGCTGCTTCTCAGCGGCCATTGGCAGCGCATCTACAGCACCACAGACATCGGGGCTCCGGGCTTTCCCTGACGAACAGGGCTTCGACGTTTACCACCAGCTGCACCTGGGGGGCCCACTGAAAAAAACCCCGAAAAATCATGAACGTCGGACGATTGCTCCCACACCAAAAGTGCCAGCCAGTCAAGCTCTTGCTGCTCCTCACCGGCCGTTGGCAGCGCATCTACAGCACCACAGACATCGGGGCTCCAGGCTTTCCCTGACGAACAGGGCTTCGACGTTTACCACCAGCTGCACCTGGGGGGCCCACTGAAAAAAACCCCGAAAAATCATGAACGTTGGACGATTGCTCCCACACCAAAAGTGCCAGCCAGTCAAGCTCTTGCTGCTCCTCACCGGCCGTTGGCAGCGCATCTACAGCACCACAGACATCGGGGCTCCGGGCTGTCCCTGACGAACAGGGCTTCGACGTTTACCACCACCTGCACCTGGGCGCCCATTGGAAAAAAACCCAAGAAAAATCACGAACTTTGGACGATTGCTCCCACACCGAAAGTGCCAGCCAGTCAAGCTCTTGCTGCTCCTCCCCGGCCATTGGCAGCGCATCTACAGCGCCACAGACATCGGGGCTCTGGGCTTTCCCTGACGAACAGTGCTTCGACATTTACCACCAGCTGCGCCTGAGCGCTCACTAAAAAAAAACCCGAAAAATCACGAACGTCGGACGATTGCTCCCACACAAAAAGTGCCAGCCAGTGAAGCTCCTGCTGCTCCTCAGCGGCCATTGGCAGCGCATCTACAGCACCACAGACATCGGGGCTCCGGGCTTTCCCTGACGAACAGGGCTTCGACATTTACCACCACCTGCGCCTGGTCGCCCACTCCAGAAAAACCCGAAAAATCACGAACGTCGGACGATTGCTCCCACACCGAAAATGCCAGCCAGTCAAGCTCTTGCTGCTCCTCACCGGCCATTGGCAGCGCATCTACAGCACCACAGACATCGGGGTCTGGGTATTCCCTGACGAAAAGGGCTTCGACATTTACCACCAGCTGCACCTGGGCGCCCGCTGGAGATTAACCCCAAAAAATCACGAACGTCGGACGATTGCTCCCACACCGAAAGTGCCAGCCAGTCAAGCTCTTGCTGCTCCTCAGCGGCCATTAGCAGCACAACTACAGCACCACAGACATCGGGGCTCTGGGCTTTCTCTGATGAACAGGGCTTCGACGTTTACCACCAGCTGCACCTGGCCGCCCACTCCAAAAAAACCCCGAAAAATCATGAACGTCGGACGATTGCTCCCACACCGAAAGTGCCAGCCAGTCAAGCTCTTGCTGCTCCTCACCGGCCATTCGCAGTGCATCTACAGCACCACAGACACTGGGGCTCCGGGCTTTCCCTGACGAACAGGGCTTCGACATTTACCACCAGCTGCACCTGGGCGCCCACTGGAAAAAAACCCCGAAAAATCACGAACGTCGGACGATTGCTCCCACAGCAAAAGTGCCAGCAAACCAAGCTCTTGCTGCTCCTCACCGGCCATTGGCAGCGCATCTACAGCACCACAGACATCGGGGCTCCGGGCTTTCCCTGACTGTCCTGGTTTTGGCAGGGATGGAGTTAATTTTTCCTCTCAGTAGCTGGTATGTTTTGGATTTTGTGTGTGAAGAAAGTTCATAAACACTCTGATGATACCAGTTGTTGTGAATGAGACCAAGGACACCGTCCTGCTTTCCAAGTCTCGCTAATTTGCAGATGCAGGAAGCTGGGAGAAAGACAGACAGCATAATTGATCCAAACTGGCCAAAGAGAGTATTCCATGCCATAAACGTCATGCTCAGTATATAAGTAGGGGCAGGAGAGGGTGGGTATCTGCCTTCCTGGCATCCATCCTTCCTGCTTGTTTTTGCTGGCATCGTTCCCCCTACCTTGCTGGCTCCCTTTTGCTCCTTTGCTTGCTGCTCGGTTTTGTTTCCGTGATCGCTGCTCGGGACGGGCTGTATCGGTCATTGGGACATCGGGTGGTGAGAAAACACATATTGTTCACTTTGTATATTTTTAATGTCCTTATATTCTGTTATTATTGTAGTTTTCCCTTTTATTTTAGTAAATTGTCTTCATCTCAACCCACGAGTTCTCCTTCCTTCCCAATTCTCTCCCCCATCCCCCTGGGGAGGGGGAGAGTGAGCGAGAAACTGTGTGGTGATTTGGGCTAAACCATCACACTAACGAACAGGGCTTCGACGTTTACCACCAGCTGCACCTGGGCGCCCACTAAAAAAAAACCTGAAAAATTACGAACGTCGGACGATTGGTCCCACACAAAAAGTGCCAGCCAGTCAAGATCTTGCTGCTCCTCCCTGGCCGTTGGCAGCGCATCTACAGCACCACAGACATCGGGGCTCCGGGCTTTCCCTGACGAACAGGGCTTCGACCTTTACCACCAGCTGCACCTGGGCGCCCATTGGAAAAAAACCCAAGAAAAATCACGAACGTTGGACGATTGCTCCCACACAAAAAGTGCCAGCCAGTCAAGCTCTTGCTGCTCCACACCAGCCATTGGCAGCGCAGCTACAGCACCACAGACACTGGGGCTCCGGGCTTTCCCTGACGAATAGGGCGTTGACGTTTAACACCAGCTGCACCTGGGTGCCCACTAAAAAAAAACCCAAAAAACCACGAACGTTGGACGATTGCTCCCACACTGAACGTGCCAGCCAGTCAAGCTCTTGCTGCTCCTCACCAGCCATTGGCAGCGCATCTACAGCACCACAGACATCTGGGCTCCGGGCTTTCCCTGACGAACAGGGCTTTGACGTTTACCACCACCTGCACCTGGGCGCCCACTGGAAAAAAACACCAAAAAATCATGAACGTCGGACGATTGCTCCCACACCAAAAGTACCAGCAACTCAAGCTCCTGCTGCTACACACCAGCCATTGGCAGCGCATCTACAGCACCACAGAAATCGGGGCTCCGGGCTTTCTCTGAAGAACAGGGCTTCGACGTTTACCACCAGCTGCACCTGGGGGGCCCACTGAAAAAAACCCCGAAAAATCATGAACGTCGGACGATTGCTCCCACACCGAAAGTGCCAGCCAGTCAAGCTCTTGCTGCTCCTCACCGGCCATTGGCAGCGCATCTACAGCACCACAGACATCGGGGCTCCGGGCTTTCCCTGACGAACAGGGCTTCGACGTTTACCACCAGCTGCACCTGGGAGTCCACTCCAAAAAAGCCCGAAAAATCACGAACGTCGGACGATTGCTCCCACACCGAAATTGCCAGCCAGTCAAGCTCTTGCTGCTCCTCAGCAGCCATTGTCAGCGCATCTACAGCACCACAGACACTGGGGCTCCGGGCTTTCCCTGACGAACAGGGCTTTGACGTTTACCACCAGCTGCACCTGGGCGCCCACTGGAAAAAAACCCCAAAAAATCACGACCGTCGGACGATTGCTCCCATACCGAAAGTGTTAGCAACTCAAGCTCCTGCTCCTCCACACCAGCCATTGGTAGCGCATCTACAGCACCACAGACATCGGGGCTCCGGGCTTTCCCTGATGAACAGGGCTTCGACGTTTACCACCAGCTGCACCTGGGCGCCCACTGGAAAAAAACCCCACAAAATCACGAACGTTGGACGATTGCTCCCACACCGAAAGTGCCAGCCAGTCAAGCTCTTGCTGCTCCTCAGCGGCCATTGGCAGCGCATCTACAGCACCACAGACATCGGGGCTCCGGGCTTTCCCTGACGAACAGGGCTTCGACATTTACCACTTGCTGCACCTGGGCGCCCACTAGAAAAAAACCCAAAAAATCACGAACGTCGGACGATTGCTCCCACACCGAAAGTGCCAGCCAGTCAAGCTCTTGCTGCTCCTCACCGGCCATTGGCAGCGCATCTACAGCACCACAGACATCGGGGCTCCGGGCTTTCCCTGACGAACAGGGCTTCGACGTTTACCACCAACTTCACCTGGGTGCCCACTGAAAAAAGAACCCAAAAAATCACGAACGTCGGACGATTGCTGCCACACCGAAAGTGCCAGCCAGTCAAGCTCTTGCTGCTCCTCACCGGCCATTGGCAGCGCATCTACAGCACCACAGACATCGGGGCTCCGGGCTTTCCCTGATGAACAGGGCATCGACGCTTACCACCAGCTGCTCCTGGGTGCCTACTAAAAAAAACCCCGAAAAATCACGAACGTCGGACGATTGCTCCCACACCGAAAGTGCCAGCCAGTCAAGTGTTGGATACCTGGAGAGCCAGGGGCACTTAGTGAACAATCCAGACCGAATGGAATTGTTTTGTTTTTGAGTAGCAGGCCTCAAGGACATCGATAAGGCCGCTTGTGAGAAAGTACTGAAGCTGCCTGTAAGAAAAATACTGAAGCCACCTGTGAGAAAATAATGAGGCCGTCTGTGAGAAAGTAATGAAGCTGCCTGTGAGAAAGTAAAGGAAGCAACCTTGAGAAGAAGGAAAACAGCTGGCATACGTGACTGGGGGCTGAACGTGATACAGGGTGCAGGTGGAGAGAGCCGTGCGCGTGAACATAGAGACTTAACGAATCATATTTTAGCTAGGAGCGTGTGCATGATATAGTTAACCAATTAGTAGAGAGCTTGCGCATGATACGGAATTAGAAGGGCTATATTAACCGGGATGTATCAACAATAAATTGGCATTTGCTTGATCATATTGGTCGTCAGCAGTGTCCGTTACTTCCGCGTCAACAGGTGGCGCCCGAACAGGGACCCTCAGATCGGCGTTTGACATCCCGACGGAACCGAAATAGGAAAAGAAGAGGGGGCGGAAGCCGGTCGAAGGCGAGTGCTGCCCCGGCACTCGGGAAGTCGCTATAGCACAAAAAGGTACAAAAGGTACGGAGGGAATCTCGTCTTGGCCAGGCGAGCGGCCGGGGAGGAGATAGGGTCCACACTGACCAAAGAGGAGTCAGCAGTGGTTAAGCTCCTCCAACATATGCTCTCTGTGAGAGGACTGAGTTATGACTCGGCCGTCCTAGAAGCTTTGCTGCAGTGAGCAAAGAAAAGGGAATTAATTCCCACAGTTGATGATGCTTTTGAACTCCCGACATGGGAGAAGATAGGAAAAGAGCTGTGGGATGAAACAAGTAAGGGATCAAAGGAGGCGAGCAAACTCTCCACTATGTGGAGGCTAATTAACGAAACATTGATAAGCATGAAAGCCGAGCGTTCAGTTGCCGCATCTGCTTTTGCGGCCTTAACTCCAGCCGGCGGGTCCACCTCTGCTACTAGCATGCTGTTCTCGGGTTTAACGAGCCCTGCCACCGCCCCGGCTCGTGCTGAGGGTGGGGGGGTTCGAGTCCCAGCAAGGACTGCAGGAGCTGCAGCCACAGCCCCTATAACTAGAGATATACAAGCACCAGAAGGAAAAACTGCCGAAAGCCTTTCACCACCAGATGTACCACTGCCAGGCACCCCGCCACGCTGCGCCAGTGCAGGCTTAGAGTCACGAGTCTTTTCGCCGACACCGACAGCTCCGGTTTATCCCCCATTACCACCTTCTTCCCCGCCACCACGGCATGAGGAGGAGGGGGATGAACATTCATCTGGCTCCAAGGACGCACAGCTGGAAGAGACGCTAAAAAGGCTGGAAGCCCTAGAGATTTGCCTAGAAGCATCACTGGGAAACTTGTCAACTCCTTCGCCTGTGCCACATCGAGACCTGCCAGCATCCAACCTATTCGTTCCGAACGGACCATCGGGTGAGATCAGTCCTTTTGCACCTTTACAAGGGACGCTGGCGGGAGGGGCCGGGGATTTGAATCCGATAGCACGGTGGAAAGAGGTGATTCGAGATGCTTTGATAGAAGGAGAGCCTTTTCCTATGGCATTTCCAGTTGTGACTGATAATACCGGGAGAGGTGTGTGGCAGGCATTAGACTGGAAAATATTGAAGGAAGCTAAAAATGCAGTTACTCAGTATGGGCTAAAATCATCATATACTCAATCTGTGTTGCAGCATATTTTTTTGTCACAGTTGTTAACTCCTTATGATATTAGAATGATTGTCCAGATGCTTTTGCTACCGTCACAGCAGCTGCAGTTTTTTCAGCACTGGCAGACTGCTTGTGATAAGGCAGCTGCAACTCCTCGACAACAGGGTGATCCATTATTCGGGGTGCAAACTCAAATGCTGATGGGAGCAGGACCCTACACACGATCTGATTGGCAAGCGCGATTTGCTACCGAAGTATTAGAACTGGGCCAAGATTTGGCTTATAGAGCGCTTGCTAGGGTGCACGATGAAAAGTCTGGACCTGCCTTTACGTCAGTAAGGCAAGGTCCCACAGAACCATATGGGAAATTTATTGATCGGTTGCACGCTGCAATAATGGGTCACCCTGATCTGGATGATGACATGAAAGTAAAGTTCTTAGATATGCTTGCCTTTAATAATGCTAATGAAAAAACTAAGAGAGTCCTTAGTGTGCTGCCAAAAGGATCTAGTACAGGGCAACTGCTGGAAGCTGCCGAGCGAATGGTAGAAGAAGAAAAGGCTACAGTCATGGCTGCTGCTGTAGGTGCAGCAGTTAAACCCTTGGTACCAAAAAAGCAGGCAAAGAGAAAGAACAAAAGGTGTTTTAGTTGTGGAAAATTGGGTCATTTCACTAAGGACTGTTTGCGATCGGGAAACAGGGCACGGAGCGCGTTCCACCCACGCGCAACGACACAAGTACAGGGTGCTTGGACCGCTGCGCGGCCGCCACAGTCGGCAGTGCCGGAGTGGACTTGGCAACAGCAGTAGATGTGACATTAACAACTTCAGAGGTTCAACTAGTTGATTCTGATCAGCAAGGACCGTTAGGGCATGGGTTAAGTGCATTACTTATAGGCCGTTCATCAGTGTCTCGAAAAGGCATATTTATAGTGCCTGGAATTATTGATGCAGATTATTGCGGGACTATAAAGATTATGGTGTATACACTAACACCACCCCTTACCATACCAGCACAATCAAAGATAGCACAATTGGTACCGTTTCATGCATGTGTTCCTCGGGCACACTCGGTCGTCCGCGGCCGGGGAGGCTTTGGGTCCACCGGCGCGCCAAATGTCTTATTGGCAATCGATATCGCCAGGGGAAAGCCAGAAGAAAAGGTCACAATTAAACATCCTAATGGACAACCCTTGGCGCTGTCGATGCTAATTGACACGGGTGCAGATGTTACCATTATTCCTGCAACAAAGTGGCCCTGTAATTGGCCATTGGTACCGGCAGTTACTACTGTGGTAGGGGTGGGAGGCGCATGGTGCACGATGATCAGTAAATCAATAGTGTCATTTAATTTTCAAGATGGTACAGTAGTTACCACGAGGCCGTATGTAATGCACATGCCTATAGCTCTTTTAGGTCGAGACGTGCTGTCCCAAATGAAAGCCCAGCTTGTAACCCAGCCTTTTTAGGGGCGGCCATGGTCAAGCAGCCTGTTCTAAAACTCACCTGGACGACGGCAACCCCAGTGTGGGTAGACCAATGGCCGCTAAAGCAGGATAGGCTGCAAATATTACAGAACCTAGTACATGAGCAATTGGAAGCAGGTCATATTGTGCCATCCATAAGCCCTTGGAACACCCCCGTTTTTACTATTCCAAAGAAATCGGGTAGATGGCGACTGCTGCATGATTTACGTGCAGTAAACGCTGTCATGCAGGATATGGGAACTTTACAGTCGGGATTACCTTCCCCTGTAATGATCCCTGAAAATTGGGATTTACTTATTATTGATTTAAAAGATTGTTTTTTCACCATTCCTTTATATCCAGATGATGCAGAAAAATTTGCTTTCACAGTACCAGCAGTTAACAAGCAGGAACCTGCTAAAAGGTATCAATGGGTGGTGCTACCCCAAGGCATGAAAAATTCCCCCACAATGTGTCAGAATTTTGTCGCATGGGCTCTGCAGCCATTTCGGCAAGAGCATCAGTCTTTGTTAATCTATCATTATATGGATGACATCTTAATAGCAGGCGAAAAAATGAATGCAGAAAAAATATTACAAGAGTTAATAAAAACTTTAGAGCCAAAAGGACTAAAAATTGCCCCTGAAAAAGTACAGCGTAAAGGCCCATGGCAATATTTAGGCTGGGTAATTACTGGAAGCACGGTGCGACCGCAAAAAATGCAAATTCATACAGACATTAAGAACCTCTCAGATGTTCAGAAATTGTTGGGAGACATACGACAAGTGGGTAAGATCCATCACTGGAATCACTAATGATGATTTAGCTCCTTTAATGCCCCTGCTGGGAACTACGACCAAACCAAATGAACGGCGAACTTTATCAGTAGAACAGAAACAGGTGTTAGACCAGACTGTAGAAAAAATTCTAACAGCTACCACACAAAGAAAAATTAATGATTTACCTTTACAGTTTTTGATTGTTAATTTGTCACCCAAGCGACAACATTTAATAGGGCTCATAGTGCAAGCAGAAGAACAGCACATTAGAATTTTGGAATGGGTATTTCTATCTTACCAACCCAAAAACACAGTTTGTACAAGGGTCGAGCTGTTAGCTAACATGATTATAAAAGGCAGAAGAAGGATTTTGGAACTGTCAGCTCAAGAACCTACAAGGCTATTTGTACCTATAGCTCAAAATTATTTGGACTGGCTGTTAGCAACTTCAGAGATGCTTCAAGTCGCTTTAGCTGACTACCCAGGTGCTGTAACTAATCATTATCCTTCAGCCAAACTTTTGTCACTGCTGCAAAATCAAGACTTTGAAGAAGCCCCTCGCAGGTCGGAAGTACCAGTAGAAGGACTCACAGTATTTACAGATGCTGGGAGGAAATCTAAACGAGCTGCCATCGCTTGGTACAGTAATAACCAATGGAATCATCAAATTCTTACAGGTTACATCACGGACTCCCTGCAGACGCTTGAACTGAGAGCAGTGGCGTGGGCCTTTCAACAGTGGCACGATGAGCCTCTAAATGTTGTTTCAGATTCATTATATGTGGTGGGCACGACACAGCGTTTAGAACGTGCCATGATAAAAACAGTAAAAAATAATACTTTGTATATGTTATTGATGCAGCTGTTGTTTTTGCTAAATCAACGCAGAGAACCTTATTTTATAACACACATTCGCAGTCATCAGTTCAAACAAGGCTTGTCTATAGGAAACAACATAGTAGACAAGCTAGTCGCTGCTGCATGGAAAAATCAAACAGTTAACCTGTTTGAGCAGGCTCGTTTATCTCATAATTTCTTACATCAATCTGCTAAAGTGCTAGCGAAACAATTTGATTTAAAATTCTCAGATGCTCGAGGAATAGTGCAGTCCTGCCCTGCTTGTCAAAAATCAGGAGCTGGTCTAGGCCTTGGGGTCAACCCTCGAGGTTTAGGCGCCTTGCAATTATGGCAAATGGATGTTACTCATATTGCAGAATTCGGACGTCAGAAGTATGTGCATGTCAGTATTGACACTTACTCGCATGCAATATGGGCCACTGCTCAAACAGGGGAAACAGCCAAACATGTTCTGAAGCATATGCATGCTGCCATTGCCGCACTAGGAGCTCCTCAAGAAATCAAAACTGACAATGGCCCTGCATATGTTTCGCAAACGTTTGTACGCTTTTGCCAACTATGGGGTATTCACAGAGTAACAGGTATTCCTCACTCCCCTACAGGCCAAGCCATTGTAGAGCGTGCACATGCCACCTTAAAATCGCTTTTGCAAAAACAAAAAGGGGGAGAGCCGGCACCCTCTGAAAGGCTTGCAAAAGCGCTTTATGTGCTAAATTATCTGAGATTAACAGGAGACCGTGAATCTCCTCCAATTGTAATTCATCATATGTCATTGCAATCTGGACTGCAGAAAAGTGATTCGGTGAAGGTGCAGTACCGGGATTTAAAAACTGGGGAATGGAGAGGTCCGGCAGAAGTGAAAATGACCGGTCGAGGTTATGTTTGTGTTTTGACAGACGAAGGACCACGATGGGTTCCAAGTCGATGGGTGAAACCTTGGAAGGAAGACCTGGGACAGCAGGATGCATCATCATCCTCCTCCTGATGCTGGTAACTGGGTGTGTTGGTGAGACTGTAGACTTACATCGTATTGACCCCAGACCAAACATGTGGCTGACATTTGCCAACATTACAAACCAATCATCGTTTTGTGTGTCAATGGCTACTCCTGCTGATCCTTTTCGTACGTGTCTGATTGGTACTCCCTATCGGAATCCGGATGACTGGAAAGGATGGGTCAATAATCACACTGTTTTGAATGAGACTGTGGTGAATCAAACATGCCACGCAAAGATGGAGTGCGCCAGCCTCCGCCCTGGACAGAAACCGGTGTGTTGTTCTGGGAATAGCAATCAAATTGGAATAGCTGCAGCATTGGTGATTAGGCATTTAAATCACAGTTTGCCTTGGGATCCACAAGAGTTAGATCTAATGGGATCCTTAAATGGTTCAGGGTCTTGTTTTATGCTGGGAGGTCCCCTTTTTACAGAAAAGGGGGTAAATACAGCATGGAACAGGAACCAATGGACTGATGTAACTAGTAAAATGACTGACGCCCAAGGAAAACCTGTGTATACTTATCAAAACAGCTCAGGAGATTATTGTAATGGAGCAGTGGGAGCAGAAATCAAAGGTTCAAAGATGCCTCTTTGGGTGAATGACACGGCCAAGGCCATACCCCCGGGATACTTCTTAATTTGTGGGGATCGGGCCTGGTCGGGAGTGCCAAAAGGGGCTATAGGAGGACCGTGTTATTTTGGAAAATTGATAATGTTTGCTCCATCTATGAAAGTATTGCGAAATCGTACTCGAGCAAGGAGATCACTAAAAGTATTAGCTCCCAACTGTGACGGCAATTTAACCCTATTGGGTACAGCTGAGCGTATAGCATTATCTATATTTGTTCCTTGGGCGGCATCTGCAAAAGCTTTAGCTAGCTTAAATAGATTAGCTTGTTGGGCACAAAAGCAAATGAATTTAACCTCTAGCATGTTATCGGGATTGTTAGAAGACATGGATAGTATGCGTCATGCTATTTTGCAGAATCGGGCAGCCGTTGATTTTTTGTTATTAGCGCATGGACGTGGATGTGAAGATTTTGAAGGTATGTGTTGCATGAATATTTCTGTTCACTCTAAATCAATACACTATCAGTTGGCAGAGTTACGCCGGAACATGCATGCAATACAAGTGGAAAATGGACTTTCGGACTGGCTAAAATCATTGGGAGTCACAGGTTGGCTAAAAGATTTGATAGTACATGGGCTGGTAATATTAGTGGCTTTGCTGTTGGCACTAATGATATTGGGGTGTATTTTAAAATGCTTTGTGAAAGTTATGGAACGTATGATGACTGGGGTCTGGATTGTTCAAAAAAAAAAAAGGGGATTTGTTGGATACCTGGAGAGCCAGGGGCACTTAGTGAACAATACAGACCGAATGGAATTGTTTTGTTTTTGAGTAGCAGGCCTCGAGGACATCGATAAGGCCGCTTGTGAGAAAGTACTGAAGCTGCCTGTAAGAAAAACACTGAAGCCACCTGTGAGAAAATAATGAGGCCGTCTGTGAGAAAGTAATGAAGCTGCCTGTGAGAAAGTAAAGGAAGCAACCTTGAGAAGAAGGAAAACAGCTGGCATACGTGACTGGGGGCTGAAAGTGATACAGGGTGCAGGTGGAGAGAGCCGTGCGCGTGAACATAGAGACTTAACGAATCATATTTTAGCTAGGAGCGCGTGCATGATATAGTTAACCAATTAGTAGAGAGCTTGCGCATGATACGGAATTAGAAGGGCTATATTAACTGGGATGTATCAACAATAAATTGGCATTTGCTTGATCATATTGGTCGTCAGCAGTGTCCGTTACTTCCGCGTCAACAGTCAAGCTCTTGCTGCTCCTCACCGGCCATTGGCAGCGCATCTAAAGCACCACAGACATCGGGGCTCCGGGCTTTCCCTGACGAACAGGGCTTCGACGTTTACTACCAGCTGCACCTGGGCGCCCGCTGCACATTAACCCCGAAAAATCACGAACGTCGGACGATTGCTCCTACACCGAAAGTGCCAGCCAGTCAAGCTCTTGCTGCTCCTCACCGGCCATTGGCAGCGCATCTACAGCACCACAGACATCGGGGCTCCAGGCATTCCCTGACGAACAGGGCTTCGATGTTTACCACCAGCTGCACCTGGGTACCCGCTGGAGATTAACCCCGAAAAACCACAAACGTCAAACAATTGCTCCCACACATAAAGTGCCAGCCAGTCAAGCTCTTGCTGCTCCTCACCGGCCATTGGCAGCGCATCTACAGCACCACAGACATCGGTTCACCGGGCTTTCCTTTACGAACAGGGCTTCGACGTTTACCACCACCTGCACCTGGGCGCCCATTGGAAAAAAAACCCGAAAAATCACGAACGTCGGACGATTGCTCCCACACCGAAATTGCCAGCAACTCAAGCTCCTACTGCTCCTCAGCGGCCATTGGCAGCACATCTACAGCAGCACAGACATCGGGGCTCCGGGCTTTCCCTGACGAACAGGGCTTCGACGTTTATCACAGGCTGCACCTGGGCGCCCACTGAAATAAAACCCCAAAAAATCATGAACGTCGGACGATAGTTCCCACAAAAAAAGTACCTGTAACTCAAGCTTCTGCTGCTCCTCACCGGCCATTGGCAGCGCATCTACAGCACCATAGACATCCGGACTCCGAGCTTTCCCTGATGAACAGGGCTTCGACGTTTACCACCAGCTGCACCTGGGCACCCGCTGGAGATTAATCCCGAAGAATCACGAACGTCGGACAATTGCTCACACACCGAAAGTACCAGCGAGTCAAGCTCTTGCTGCTCATCACCGGCCATTGGCAGCGCATCTACAGCACCACAGACATCGGGGCTCCGGGCTTTCCCAGTCGAACAGGGCTTCTACGTTTACCACCAGCTGCACCTGGGCGCCCACTGGAAAAAAACCCCGAAAAATCACGAACGTCGGACGATTGCTCCCACACCGATAGTGCCAGCCAGTCAAGCTCTTGCTGCTCCTCACCGGCCATTGGCAGCGCATCTACAGCACCACAGACATCGGGGGTCCGGGTATTCCCTGACGAACAGGGCTTCGACATTTACCACCAGCTGCACCTGGGTGCCTACTAGAAAAAAACCCTGTAAAATCACGAACGTCGCACGATTGCTCCCACACGGAAAGTGTTAGCAAACCAAGCTCTTGCTGCTCCTCACCGGCCATTGGCAGCGCATCTACAGCACCACAGACATCGAAGCTCCGGGCTTTCCCTGATGAACAGGGCTTCGACGTTTACCACCAGCTGCACCTGGTCGCCCACTCCAAAAAACCCGAAAATCACGGACGTCAAACGATTGCTCCCACACAAAAAGTGCCAGCCAGTCAAGCTCTTGCTGCTCCTCCCCGGCCATTGGCAGCGCATCTACAGCACCACAGACATCAGGGCTCCGGGTTTTCCCTGACGAACAGGGCTTCGACGTTTACCACCACCTGCACCTGGGCGCCCATTGGAAATAAACCCGAAAAATCACGAACGTCGGACGATTGCTCCCACACAAAAAGTGCCAGCCAGCCAAGCTCCTGCTCCTCCTCCCCGGCCATTGGCAGCGCATCTACAGCACCACAGACATCAGGGCTCCGGGCTTTCCCTGACGAACAGGGCTTCGACGTTTACCACCAGGGGCACCTGGGCACCCACTGGATAAAAACCCCGAAAAATCACGAACGTCGGACGATTGCTCCCACACAAAAAGTGTCAGCCAGTCAAGCTCTTGCTGCTTTTCCCCGGCCATTGGCAGCGCATCCACAGCACCACAGACATCGGGGCTCAGGGCTTTCCCTGACGAACAGGGCTTCGACGTTTACCACCAGCTGCACCTGGGTGCCTATTGGAAAAAAACCCCGAGAAATCATGAACGTCGCACGATTGCTCCCACACAAAAAGTGCCAGCCAGTCAAGCTCTTGCTGCTCATCACCGGCCATTGGCAGCGCATCTACAGCACCACAGACATCAGGGCTCCAAGCTTTCCTGACGAACAGGGATTCGACGTTTACCACCAGCTGCACCTGGGCGCCCACTCCAAAAAAACCCCGAAAAATCACGAACGTCGGACAATTGCTCCCACACCGAAAGTGCCAGCAACTCAAGCTCTTGCTGCTCATCACCGGCCATTGGCAGCGCATCTACAGCACCACAGACACTGGGGCTCCGGGCTTTCCCTGACTTACAGGGCTTCGACGTTTACCACCAGCTTCACCTGGGCGCCCACTCCAAAAAAACCCCGAAAAATCACGAACGTTGGACGATTGCTCCCACACCGAAAGTGCCAGCCAGTCAAGCTCTTGCTGCTCCTCACCGGCCATTGGCAGCGCATCCACAGCACCACAGACATCGGGGCTCCGGGCTTTCCCTGATGAACAGGGCTTTGAAGTTTACCACCAGCTGCACCTGGGGGGCCCACTGAAAAAAACCCCAAAAAATCATGAACGTCGCACGATTGCTCCCACACCGAAAGTGTCAGCCAGTCAAGCTCTTGCTGCTCCTCACTGGCCATTGGCAGGGCATCTACAGCACCACAGACATCGGGGCTCCGGGCTTTCCCTGACGAACAGGGCTTCGACGTTTACCACCAGCTGCACCTGGCCGCTCACTGGAAAAAAAAACCCAAAAAATCACGAACGTCGGACGATTGCTCCCACACAAAAAGTGCCAGCCAGTCAAGCTCTTGCTGCTCCTCCCCGGCCATTGGCAGCGCATCTACAGCACCACAGACATTGGGGCTCCCGGCTTTCCCTGACGAACAGGGCTTTGACGTTTACCACCAGCTGCACCTGGGGGGCCCACTGAAAAAAACCCCGAAAAATCATGAACGTCGGACGATTGCTCCCACACCGAAAGTGCCAGCCAGTCAAGCTCTTGCTGCTCCTCCCCGGCCACTGGCAGCGCATCTACAGCACCACAGACATCGGGGATCCGGGCTTTCCCTGACGAACAGGGCTTCGACGTTTACCACCACCTGCACCTGGGCGCCCATTGGAAATAAACCCGAAAAATCACGAACGTCGGACGATTGCTCCCACACAAAAAGTGCCAGCCAGTCAAGCTCCTGCTGCTCCTCACCGGCCATTGGCAGCGCATCTACAGCACCACAGACATCGGGGCTCCGGGCTTTCCCTGACAAACAGGGCTTCGACGTTTACCACCAGCTGCACCTGGGCACCCACTGGAAAAAAACCCCAAAAATCACGAACGTCGGACGATTGCTCCCACACCGAAAGTGCCAACAACTCAAGCTCTTGCTGCTCCTCCCCGGTTACTGGCAGCACATCTACAGAACCACAGACATCGGGGCTCCGGGCTTTCCCTGATGAACAGGGCTTCGACGTTTACCACCAGCTGCACCTGGTTGCCCACTCCAAAAAAACCCGAAAATCACGAACGTCAAACGATTGCTCCCACACCGAAAGTGCCAGAAACTCAAGCTCTTGCTGCTCCTCACCAGCCATTGCCAGCACATCTACAGCACCACAGACATCGGGGCTCCTGGTATTCCCTGACGAACAGGGCTTCGACGTTTACCACCAGCTGCACCTCGGTGCCCACTAAAAAAAACCCCAAAAAATCACGAACGTCGGACGATTGCTCCCACACCGAAAGTGCCAGCCAGTCAAGCTCTTGCTGCTCATCACCGGCCATTGGCAGCGCATCTACAGCACCACAGACATCGGGGATCCGGGCATTCCCTGACGAACAGGGCTTCGACGTTTACCACCAGCTGCGCCTGGGCGTTCACTAAAGAAAACCTGAAAAATCATGAACGTCGGGCGATTGCTCCCACACCGAAAGTGCCAGCCAATCAAGCTCTTGCTGCTCCTCACCGGCCATTGGCAGCGCATCCACAGCACCACAGACATCGGGGCTCCGGGCTTTCCCTTACGAACAGGGCTTCGACGTTTAACCACCAGCTGCACCTGGGCGCCCACTGGAAAAAAACCCCAAAAAATCACGAACGTCAGACGATTGCTCCCACACCGAAAGTGCCAGCCAGTCAAGCTCTTGCTGCTCCTCACCGGCCATTGGCAGCGCATCTACAGCACCACAGTCATCTGGGCTCCGGGCTTTCCCTGACGAACAGGGCTTCGACGTTTACCACCAGCTGCACCTGGGCGCCCACTAAAAAAAACCACCATAAAAATCAAGAACGTCGGACGATTGCTCCCACACCAAAAGTGCCAGTAACTCAAGCTCTTGCTGCTCCTCACCGGCCATTGGCAGCGCATCTACAGCACCAGAGACATCGGGGCTCCGGGATTTCCCTGAGGAACAGAGCTTCGACGTTTACCACCAACTGCACCTGGGCGCCCGCTGGAAATAAACCCCGAAAAATCACGAATGTCGGACGATTGCTCCCACACCGAAAGCGGCAGCCAGTGAAGTTCTTGCTGCTTCTCACCGACCATGGCAGCGTGTCTACAGCTCCACAGACACCGGGGCTCCGGGCTTTCCTTGACAAACAGGGCTTCGACGTTTACCACCACCTGCACCTGGGCAAACGCTGCAGATTAACCCCAAAAAATCGCGAATGTCGGACGATTGCTCCCACACCGAAAGTGCCAGCAACAGAAGCTCTTGCTGCTCTTCACCAGCCATTGGCAGCACATCTACAGCACCACAGACATCGGGGCCCCGGGTGTTCCCTGACGAACAGGGCTTCGACGTTTACCACCAGCTGCACCGGGGGGCCCACTGAAAAAAACCCCAAAAAATCACGAACGTCGGACGATTGCTCCCACACCGAAAGTGCCAGCAACAGAAGTTCTTGCTGCTCCTCCCCGGCCATTGGCAGCGCATCTAAAGCACTACAGACATCGGGGCTCCGGGCTTTCCCTGACGAACAGGGCTTCGAAGTTTACCACCAGCTGCACCTGTGAGCCCACTCCAAAAAAAACCCGAAAAATCATGAACGTCGGACGATTGCTCCCACACCGAAATTGCCAGCAACTCAAGCTCCTACTACTCCTCAGCGGCCATTGGCAGCACATCTACAGCACCACAGACATCGGGGCTCCGGGCTTTCCCTGACGAACAGGGCTTCGACGTTTACCACCAGCTGCACCTGGGCGCCCACTGAAATAAAACCCCATAAAATCATGAACGTCGGACGATTGCTCCCACACCGAAATTGCCAGCAACTCAAGCTCCTACTGCTCCTCACCAGCCATTGGCAGCGCATCTACAGCACCACAGACATCGGGGCTCCGGGCTTTCCCTGACGAACAGGGCTTCAACGTTTACAGTCAGCTGCACCTGGGCGCCCGCTGCAGATTAACCCCGAGAAATCAAGAACGTCGGACGATTTCTTCCACACCAAAAGTGCCGGCCAATCAAGCTCTTGCTGCTCCTCACCTGCCATTGGCAGCGCATCTACAGCACCACAGACATCGGGGCTCCGGGTATTCCCTGACGAACAGGGCTTTAACATTTACCACCTTCTGCACCTGGGCGCCCACTCCAAAAAAAAACCGAAAAATCATGAACGTCGGACGATTGCTCCCACACCGTAAGTGCCAGCCATTCAAGCTCTTGCTGCTCCTCACCGGCCATTGGCAGTGCATCTACAGCACCACAGACATGGGGGCTCCGGGCTTTCCCTAACGAATAGGCCTTCGACGTTTACCACCAGCTGCACCTGAGGGCCCACTGAAAAAAACCCCGAAAAATCATGAACGTCGGACGATTGCTCCAACACCGAAAGTGCCAGCCAGTCAAGCTCTTGCTGCTCCTCCCCGGCCACTGGCAGCACATCTACAGCACCACATACATCGGGGCTCCGGGCTTTCCCTGATGAACAGGGCTTCGACGTTTACCACCAGCTGCACCTGGGCACCCATTGGAAAAAAACCCCAAAAATCACAAACGTCGGACGATTGCTCCCACACCGAAAGTGCCAGCTAGTCAAGCTCTTGCTGCTCCTCCCCGGTTACTGGCAGCACATCTACAGCACCACAGACATCGGTGCTCCGGGCTTTCCCTGACGAACAGGGCTTCGACGTTTACCACCAGCTGCATAGGGGGGCCCTCTGAAGAAAAACTCAAAAAATCATGAACGTCGGACGATTGCTACCACACCGAGAGTGCCAGCAACTCAAGCTCTTGCTGCTCATCACCGGCCACTGGCAGCATATCTACAGCACCACAGACATCGGGGCTCCGGGCTTTCACTGACGAACAGGGCTTTGACGTTTATCACCAGCTGCACCTGGGGGGCCCACTGAAAAAAACCACGAAAAATCATGAATGTCGGACGATTGCTCCCACACAAAAAGTTCCAGCCATTCAAGCTCTTGCTGCTCCTCCCCGGCCACTGGCAGCGCATCTACAGCACCACAGACATCGGGGCTCCGGGCTTTCCCTGACGAACAGGGCTTCGACGTTTACCACCAGCTGCACCTGGTCGCCCACTGGAACAAAACCCCGAAAAATCACGAACGTCGGACGATTGCTCCCACACCAAAAGCGCCAGCCAGTCAAGCTCTTGCTGCTCATCACCGGCCATTGGCAGCGCATCTACAGCACCACAGACATCGGGGCTCCGGGCTTTCCCTGACGAACAGGGCTTCGACCTTTACCACCACCTGCACCTGGGGGGCCCACTGAAAAAAACCCCGAAAAATCATGAACGTCGGACGATTGCTCCCACACCGAAAGTGCCAGCCAGTCAAGCTCTTGCTGCTCCTCACCGGCCATTGGCAGCGCATCTACAGCACCACAGACATCGGAGCTCCGGGCTTTCCCTGATGAACAGGGCTTCGACGTTTACCACCAGCTGCACCTGGTCGCCCACTCCAAAAAACCCGAATATCACGGACGTCAAACGATTGCTCCCACACAAAAAGTGCCAGCCAGTCAAGCTCTTGCTGCTCCTCCCCGGCCATTGGCAGCGCATCTACAGCACCACAGACATCAGGGCTCCGGGTTTTCCCTGACGAACAGGGCTTCGACGTTTACCACCACCTGCACCTGGGCGCCCATTGGAAATTAACCCGAAAAATCACGAACGTCGGACGATTGCTCCCACACAAAAAGTGCCAGCCAGTCAAGCTCTTGCTGCTCATCACCGGCCATTGGCAGCGCATCTACAGCACCACAGACATCAGGGCTCCAAGCTTTCCTGACGAACAGGGATTCGACGTTTACCACCAGCTGCACCTGGGCGCCCACTCCAAAAAAACCCAAAAAATCACGAACGTCGGACGATTGCTCCCACACCGAAAGTGCCAGCAACTCAAGCTCTTGCTGCTCATCACCGGCCATTGGCAGCGCATCTACAGCACCACAGACACTGGGGCTCCGGGCTTTCCCTGACGAACAGGGCTTCGACGTTTACCACCAGCTGCGTCTGGGCGCCCACTCCAAAAAAACCCCGAAAAATCACGAACGTTGGACGATTGCTCCCACACCGAAAGTGCCAGCCAGTCAAGCTCTTGCTGCTCCTCACCGGCCATTGGCAGCGCATCCACAGCACCACAGACATCGGGGCTCCGGGCTTTCCCTGATGAACAGGGCTTTGAAGTTTACCACCAGCTGCACCTGGGGGGCCCACTGAAAAAAACCCCAAAAAATCATGAACGTCGCACGATTGCTCCCACACCGAAAGTGTCAGCCAGACAAGCTCTTGCTGCTCCTCACTGGCCATTGGCAGGGCATCTACAGCACCACAGACATCGGGGCTCCGGGCTTTCCCTGATGAACAGGGCTTCGACGTTTACCACCAGCTGCACCTGGGGGCCCCACTGAAAAAAACCCCGAAAAAGCATGAACGTCGGACGATTGCTCCGACACCAAAAGTGCCAGCCAGTCAAGCTCTTGCTGCCCCTCCCCGGCCATTGGCAGCACATCTACAGCACCACAGACATCGGGGCTCCGGGCTTTCCCTGACGAACAGGGCTTCGACCTTTACCACCACCTGCGCCTGGGAGTCCACTCCAAAAAAACCCAAAAAATCACAAACGTCGGACGATGGCTCCCACACCGAAAGTGCCAGCCAGTCAAGCTCTTGCTGCTCCTCACCGGCCATTGGCAGCGCATCTACAGCACCACAGACATCGGGGCTCCGGGCTTTCCCTGACGAACAGGGCTTCGACGTTTACCACCAGCTGCACCTGGAGGGCCCACTGAAAAAAACCCAAGAAAAATCACGAACGTTGGACGATTGCTCCCACACCAAAAGTGCCAGCCAGTCAAGCTTCTGCTGCTCCTCCCTGGCCATTGGCAGCGCATCTACAGCACCACAGACATCGGGGCTCCGGGCTTTCCCTGACGAACAGGGCTTCGACGTTTACCACCACCTCCACCTGGGCGCCCATTGGAAAAAAACCCAAGAAAAATCACGAACGTTGGACGATTGCTCCCACACCAAAAGTGCCAGCCAGTCAAGCTCTTGCTGCTCCTCCCCGGCCATTGGCAGCGCATCTACAGCACCACAGACATCGGGGCTCCCGGCTTTCCCTGACGAACAGGGCTTCGACGTTTACCACCAGCTGCATAGGGGGGCCCTCTGAAGAAAAACTCAAAAAATCATGAACGTCGGACGATTGCTCCCACACCGAGAGTGCCAGCAACTCAAGCTCTTGCTGCTCATCACCGGCCATTGGCAGCGCATCTACAGCACCACAGACATGGGGGCTCCGGGCTTTCACTGACGAACAGGGCTTTGACGTTTATCACCAGCTGCACCTGGGGGGCCCACTGAAAAAAACCCCGAAAAATCATGAACGTCGGACGATTGCTCCCACACCGAAAGTGCCAGCCAGTCAAGCTCTTGCTGCTCCTCCCCGGCCACTGGCAGCGCATCTACAGCACCACAGACATCGGGGATCCGGGCTTTCCCTGACGAACAGGGCTTCGACGTTTACCACCACCTGCACCTGGGCGCCCATTGGAAATAAACCCGAAAAATCACGAACGTCGGACGATTGCTCCCACACAAAAAGTGCCAGCCAGTCAAGCTCCTGCTGCTCCTCACCGGCCATTGGCAGCGCATCTACAGCACCACAGACATCGGGGCTCCGGGCTTTCCCTGACGAACAGGGCTTCGACGTTTACCACCAGCTGCACCTGGGCACCCACTGGAAAAAAACCCCAAAAATCACGAACGTCGGACGATTGCTCCCACACCGAAAGTGCCAGCCAGTCAAGCTCTTGCTGCTCCTCCCTGGTTACTGGCAGCACATCTACAGAACCACAGACATCGGGGCTCCGGGCTTTCCCTGATGAACAGGGCTTCGACGTTTACCACCAGCTGCACCTGGTTGCCCACTCCAAAAAAACCCGAAAATCACGAACGTCAAACGATTGCTCCCACACCGAAAGTGCCAGAAACTCAAGCTCTTGCTGCTCCTCACCAGCCATTGCCAGCACATCTACAGCACCACAGACATCGGGGCTCCGGGTATTCCCTGACGAACAGGGCTTCGACGTTTACCACCAGCTGCACCTCGGTGCCCACTAAAAAAAACCCCAAAAAATCAGGAACGTCGGACGATTGCTCCCACACCGAAAGTGCCAGCCAGTCAAGCTCTTGCTGCTCCTCACCGGCCATTGGCAGCGCATCCACAGCACCACAGACATCGGGGCTCCGGGCTTTCCCTGATGAACAGGGCTTTGAAGTTTACCACCAGCTGCACCTGGGGGGCCCACTGAAAAAAACCCCAAAAAATCATGAACGTCGCACGATTGCTCCCACACCGAAAGTGTCAGCCAGACAAGCTCTTGCTGCTCCTCACTGGCCATTGGCAGGGCATCTACAGCACCACAGACATCGGGGCTCCGGGCTTTCCCTGATGAACAGGGCTTCGACGTTTACCACCAGCTGCACCTGGGGGCCCCACTGAAAAAAACCCCGAAAAAGCATGAACGTCGGACGATTGCTCCGACACCAAAAGTGCCAGCCAGTCAAGCTCTTGCTGCCCCTCCCCGGCCATTGGCAGCACATCTACAGCACCACAGACATCGGGGCTCCGGGCTTTCCCTGACGAACAGGGCTTCGACCTTTACCACCACCTGCGCCTGGGAGTCCACTCCAAAAAAACCCAAAAAATCACAAACGTCGGACGATGGCTCCCACACCGAAAGTGCCAGCCAGTCAAGCTCTTGCTGCTCCTCACCGGCCATTGGCAGCGCATCTACAGCACCACAGACATCGGGGCTCCGGGCTTTCCCTGACGAACAGGGCTTCGACGTTTACCACCAGCTGCACCTGGAGGGCCCACTGAAAAAAACCCAAGAAAAATCACGAACGTTGGACGATTGCTCCCACACCAAAAGTGCCAGCCAGTCAAGCTTCTGCTGCTCCTCCCTGGCCATTGGCAGCGCATCTACAGCACCACAGACATCGGGGCTCCGGGCTTTCCCTGACGAACAGGGCTTCGACGTTTACCACCACCTCCACCTGGGCGCCCATTGGAAAAAAACCCAAGAAAAATCACGAACGTTGGACGATTGCTCCCACACCAAAAGTGCCAGCCAGTCAAGCTCTTGCTGCTCCTCCCCGGCCATTGGCAGCGCATCTACAGCACCACAGACATCGGGGCTCCCGGCTTTCCCTGACGAACAGGGCTTCGACGTTTACCACCAGCTGCATAGGGGGGCCCTCTGAAGAAAAACTCAAAAAATCATGAACGTCGGACGATTGCTCCCACACCGAGAGTGCCAGCAACTCAAGCTCTTGCTGCTCATCACCGGCCATTGGCAGCGCATCTACAGCACCACAGACATGGGGGCTCCGGGCTTTCACTGACGAACAGGGCTTTGACGTTTATCACCAGCTGCACCTGGGGGGCCCACTGAAAAAAACCCCGAAAAATCATGAACGTCGGACGATTGCTCCCACACCGAAAGTGCCAGCCAGTCAAGCTCTTGCTGCTCCTCCCCGGCCACTGGCAGCGCATCTACAGCACCACAGACATCGGGGATCCGGGCTTTCCCTGACGAACAGGGCTTCGACGTTTACCACCACCTGCACCTGGGCGCCCATTGGAAATAAACCCGAAAAATCACGAACGTCGGACGATTGCTCCCACACAAAAAGTGCCAGCCAGTCAAGCTCCTGCTGCTCCTCACCGGCCATTGGCAGCGCATCTACAGCACCACACACATCGGGGCTCCGGGCTTTCCCTGACGAACAGGGCTTCGACGTTTACCACCAGCTGCACCTGGGCACCCACTGGAAAAAAACCCCAAAAATCACGAACGTCGGACGATTGCTCCCACACCGAAAGTGCCAGCCAGTCAAGCTCTTGCTGCTCCTCCCTGGTTACTGGCAGCACATCTACAGAACCACAGACATCGGGGCTCCGGGCTTTCCCTGATGAACAGGGCTTCGACGTTTACCACCAGCTGCACCTGGTTGCCCACTCCAAAAAAACCCGAAAATCACGAACGTCAAACGATTGCTCCCACACCGAAAGTGCCAGAAACTCAAGCTCTTGCTGCTCCTCACCAGCCATTGCCAGCACATCTACAGCACCACAGACATCGGGGCTCCGGGTATTCCCTGACGAACAGGGCTTCGACGTTTACCACCAGCTGCACCTCGGTGCCCACTAAAAAAAACCCCAAAAAATCACGAACGTCGGACGATTGCTCCCACACCGAAAGTGCCAGCCAGTCAAGCTCTTGCTGCTCCTCACCGGCCATTGGCAGCGCATCTACAGCACCACAGACATCGGGGATCCGGGCATTCCCTGACGAACAGGGCTTCGACGTTTACCACCAGCTGCGCCTGGGCGTTCACTAAAGAAAACCTGAAAAATCATGAACGTCGGACGATTGCTCCCACACCGAAAGTGCCAGCCAATCAAGCTCTTGCTGCTCCTCACCGGCCATTGGCAGCGCATCCACAGCACCACAGACATCGGGGCTCCGGGCTTTCCCTGACGAACAGGGCTTCGACGTTTACCACCAGCTGCACCTGGGCGCCCACTGAAATAAAACCCCATAAAATCACGAACGTCGGACGATTGCTCCCACACCGAAATTGCCAGCAACTCAAGCTCCTACTGCTCCTCACCAGCCATTGGCAGCGCATCTACAGCACCACAGACATTGGGGCTCCGGGCTTTCCCTGACGAACAGGGCTTCAACGTTTACAGTCAGCTGCACCTGGGCGCCCGCTGCAGATTAACCCCGAGAAATCAAGAACGTCGGACGATTTCTTCCACACCAAAAGTGCCGGCCAATCAAGCTCTTGCTGCTCCTCACCTGCCATTGGCAGCGCATCTACAGCACCACAGACATCGGGGCTCCGGGTATTCCCTGACGAACAGGGCTTTAACATTTACCACCTTCTGCACCTGGGCGCCCACTCCAAAAAAAACCCGAAAAATCATGAACGTCGGACGATTGCTCCCACACCGTAAGTGCCAGCCATTCAAGCTCTTGCTGCTCCACACCGGCCATTGGCAGTGCATCTACAGCACCACAGACATGGGGGCTCCGGGCTTTCCCTAACGAATAGGCCTTCGACGTTTACCACCAGCTGCACCTGAGGGCCCACTGAAAAAAACCCCGAAAAATCATGAACGTCGGACGATTGCTCCCACACCGAAAGTGCCAGCCAGTCAAGCTCTTGCTGCTCCTCCCCGGTTACTGGCAGCACATCTACAGCACCACAGACATCGGTGCTCCGGGCTTTCCCTGACGAACAGGGCTTCGACGTTTACCACCATCTGCATAGGGGGGCCCTCTGAAGAAAAACTCAAAAAATCATGAACGTCGGACGATTGCTACCACACCGAGAGTGCCAGCAACTCAAGCTCTTGCTGCTCATCACCGGCCACTGGCAGCATATCTACAGCACCACAGACATCGGGGCTCCGGGCTTTCACTGACGAACAGGGCTTTGACGTTTATCACCAGCTGCACCTGGGGGGCCCACTGAAAAAAACCCCGAAAAATCATGAATGTCGGACGATTGCTCCCACACAAAAAGTTCCAGCCAGTGAAGCTCTTGCTGCTCCTCACCGGCCATTGGCAGCGCATCTACAGCACCACAGACATCGGAGCTCCGGGCTTTCCCTGATGAACAGGGCTTCGACGTTTACCACCATGTGCACCTGGGCGCCCACTCCAAAAAAAAACCGAAAAATCATGAACGTCGGACGATTGCTCCCACACAAAAAGTGTCAGCCAGTCAAGATCTTGCTGCTTTTCCCCGGCCATTGGCAGCGCATCCACAGCACCACAGACATCGGGGCTCAGGGCTTTCCCTGACGAACAGGGCTTCGACGTTTACCACCAGCTGCACCTGGGTGCCTATTGGAAAAAAACCCCGAGAAATCATGAACGTCGCACGATTGCTCCCACACAAAATGTGCCAGCCAGTCAAGCTCTTGCTGCTCATCACCGGCCATTGGCAGCGCATCTACAGCACCACAGACATCAGGGCTCCAAGCTTTCCTGACGAACAGGGATTCGACGTTTACCACCAGCTGCACCTGGGCGCCCACTCCAAAAAAACCCAAAAAATCACGAACGTCGGACGATTG
Organism: Chlamydotis macqueenii; assembly: GCF_036417535.1. Classification (NCBI taxonomy): domain Eukaryota; kingdom Metazoa; phylum Chordata; class Aves; order Otidiformes; family Otididae; genus Chlamydotis; species Chlamydotis macqueenii. The sequence goes on along the minus strand of NC_141592.1, from coordinate 31,249,573 downwards.
CTCCCACACCGAAAGTGCCAGCAATTCAAGCTATTGCTGCTCATCACCGGCCATTGGCAGCGCATCTACAGCACCACAGACGTCGGGGCTCCGGGCTTTCCCTGACGAACAGGGCTTCGACGTTTACCACCAGCTTCACCTGGGCGCCCACTCCAAAAAAACCCCGAAAAATCACGAACGTTGGACGATTGCTCCCACACCGAAAGTGCCAGCCAGTCAAGCTCTTGCTGCTCCTCACCGGCCATTGGCAGCGCATCCACAGCACCACAGACATCGGGGCTCCGGGCTTTCCCTGATGAACAGGGCTTTGAAGTTTACCACCAGCTGCACCTGGGGGGCCCACTGAAAAAAACCCCAAAAAATCATGAACGTCGCACGATTGCTCCCACACCGAAAGTGTCAGCCAGACAAGCTCTTGCTGCTCCTCACTGGCCATTGGCAGGGCATCTACAGCACCACAGACATCGGAGCTCCGGGCTTTCCCTGATGAACAGGGCTTCGACGTTTACCACCAGCTGCACCTGGTCGCCCACTCCAAAAAACCCGAATATCACGGACGTCAAACGATTGCTCCCACACAAAAAGTGCCAGCCAGTCAAGCTCTTGCTGCTCCTCCCCGGCCATTGGCAGCGCATCTACAGCACCACAGACATCAGGGCTCCGGGTTTTCCCTGACGAACAGGGCTTCGACGTTTACCACCACCTGCACCTGGGCGCCCATTGGAAATTAACCCGAAAAATCACGAACGTCGGACGATTGCTCCCACACAAAAAGTGCCAGCCAGTCAAGCTCTTGCTGCTCATCACCGGCCATTGGCAGCGCATCTACAGCACCACAGACATCAGGGCTCCAAGCTTTCCTGACGAACAGGGATTCGACGTTTACCACCAGCTGCACCTGGGCGCCCACTCCAAAAAAACCCAAAAAATCACGAACGTCGGACGATTGCTCCCACACCGAAAGTGCCAGCAACTCAAGCTCTTGCTGCTCATCACCGGCCATTGGCAGCGCATCTACAGCACCACAGACACTGGGGCTCCGGGCTTTCCCTGACGAACAGGGCTTCGACGTTTACCACCAGCTTCACCTGGGCGCCCACTCCAAAAAAAACCCGAAAAATCACGAACGTTGGACGATTGCTCCCACACCGAAAGTGCCAGCCAGTCAAGCTCTTGCTGCTCCTCACCGGCCATTGGCAGCGCATCCACAGCACCACAGACATCGGGGCTCCGGGCTTTCCCTGATGAACAGGGCTTTGAAGTTTACCACCAGCTGCACCTGGGGGGCCCACTGAAAAAAACCCCAAAAAATCATGAACGTCGCACGATTGCTCCCACACCGAAAGTGTCAGCCAGACAAGCTCTTGCTGCTCCTCACTGGCCATTGGCAGGGCATCTACAGCACCACAGACATCGGGGCTCCGGGCTTTCCCTGATGAACAGGGCTTCGACGTTTACCACCAGCTGCACCTGGGGGCCCCACTGAAAAAAACCCCGAAAAAGCATGAACGTCGGACGATTGCTCCGACACCAAAAGTGCCAGCCAGTCAAGCTCTTGCTGCCCCTCCCCGGCCATTGGCAGCACATCTACAGCACCACAGACATCGGGGCTCCGGGCTTTCCCTGACGAACAGGGCTTCGACCTTTACCACCACCTGCGCCTGGGAGTCCACTCCAAAAAAACCCAAAAAATCACAAACGTCGGACGATTGCTCCCACACCGAAAGTGCCAGCCAGTCAAGCTCTTGCTGCTCCTCACCGGCCATTGGCAGCGCATCTACAGCACCACAGACATCGGGGCTCCGGGCTTTCCCTGACGAACAGGGCTTCGACGTTTACCACCAGCTGCACCTGGAGGGCCCACTGAAAAAAACCCAAGAAAAATCACGAACGTTGGACGATTGCTCCCACACCAAAAGTGCCAGCCAGTCAAGCTTCTGCTGCTCCTCCCTGGCCATTGGCAGCGCATCTACAGCACCACAGACATCGGGGCTCCGGGCTTTCCCTGACGAACAGGGCTTCGACGTTTACCACAACCTCCACCTGGGCGCCCATTGGAAAAAAACCCAAGAAAAATCACGAACGTTGGACGATTGCTCCCACACCAAAAGTGCCAGCCAGTCAAGCTCTTGCTGCTCCTCCCCGGCCATTGGCAGCGCATCTACAGCACCACAGACATCGGGGCTCCCGGCTTTCCCTGACGAACAGGGCTTCGACGTTTACCACCAGCTGCATAGGGGGGCCCTCTGAAGAAAAACTCAAAAAATCATGAACGTCGGACGATTGCTCCCACACCGAGAGTGCCAGCAACTCAAGCTCTTGCTGCTCATCACCGGCCATTGGCAGCGCATCTACAGCACCACAGACATGGGGGCTCCGGGCTTTCACTGACGAACAGGGCTTTGACGTTTATCACCAGCTGCACCTGGGGGGCCCACTGAAAAAAACCCCGAAAAATCATGAACGTCGGACGATTGCTCCCACACCGAAAGTGCCAGCCAGTCAAGCTCTTGCTGCTCCTCCCCGGCCACTGGCAGCGCATCTACAGCACCACAGACATCGGGGATCCGGGCTTTCCCTGACGAACAGGGCTTCGACGTTTACCACCACCTGCACCTGGGCGCCCATTGGAAATAAACCCGAAAAATCACGAACGTCGGACGATTGCTCCCACACAAAAAGTGCCAGCCAGTCAAGCTCTTGCTGCTCCTCACCGGCCATTGGCAGCGCATCTACAGCACCACAGACATCGGGGCTCCGGGCTTTCCCTGACGAACAGGGCTTCGACGTTTACCACCAGCTGCACCTGGGCACCCACTGGAAAAAAACCCCAAAAATCACGAACGTCGGACGATTGCTCCCACACCGAAAGTGCCAGCCAGTCAAGCTCTTGCTGCTCCTCCCTGGTTACTGGCAGCACATCTACAGAACCACAGACATCGGGGCTCCGGGCTTTCCCTGATGAACAGGGCTTTGAAGTTTACCACCAGCTGCACCTGGGGGGCCCACTGAAAAAAACCCCAAAAAATCATGAACGTCGCACGATTGCTCCCACACCGAAAGTGTCAGCCAGACAAGCTCTTGCTGCTCCTCACTGGCCATTGGCAGGGCATCTACAGCACCACAGACATCGGGGCTCCGGGCTTTCCCTGATGAACAGGGCTTCGACGTTTACCACCAGCTGCACCTGGGGGCCCCACTGAAAAAAACCCCGAAAAAGCATGAACGTCGGACGATTGCTCCGACACCAAAAGTGCCAGCCAGTCAAGCTCTTGCTGCCCCTCCCCGGCCATTGGCAGCACATCTACAGCACCACAGACATCGGGGCTCCGGGCTTTCCCTGACGAACAGGGCTTCGACCTTTACCACCACCTGCGCCTGGGAGTCCACTCCAAAAAAACCCAAAAAATCACAAACGTCGGACGATGGCTCCCACACCGAAAGTGCCAGCCAGTCAAGCTCTTGCTGCTCCTCACCGGCCATTGGCAGCGCATCTACAGCACCACAGACATCGGGGATCCGGGCTTTCCCTGACGAACAGGGCTTCGAAGTTTACCACCAGCTGCACCTGGAGGGCCCACTGAAAAAAACCCAAGAAAAATCACGAACGTTGGACGATTGCTCCCACACCAAAAGTGCCAGCCAGTCAAGCTTCTGCTGCTCCTCCCTGGCCATTGGCAGCGCATCTACAGCACCACAGACATCGGGGCTCCGGGCTTTCCCTGACGAACAGGGCTTCGACGTTTACCACCACCTCCACCTGGGCGCCCATTGGAAAAAAACCCAAGAAAAATCACGAACGTTGGACGATTGCTCCCACACCAAAAGTGCCAGCCAGTCAAGCTCTTGCTGCTCCTCCCCGGCCATTGGCAGCGCATCTACAGCACCACAGACATCGGGGCTCCCGGCTTTCCCTGACGAACAGGGCTTCGACGTTTACCACCAGCTGCATAGGGGGGCCCTCTGAAGAAAAACTCAAAAAATCATGAACGTCGGACGATTGCTCCCACACCGAGAGTGCCAGCAACTCAAGCTCTTGCTGCTCATCACCGGCCATTGGCAGCGCATCTACAGCACCACAGACATGGGGGCTCCGGGCTTTCACTGACGAACAGGGCTTTGACGTTTATCACCAGCTGCACCTGGGGGGCCCACTGAAAAAAACCCCGAAAAATCATGAACGTCGGACGATTGCTCCCACACCGAAAGTGCCAGCCAGTCAAGCTCTTGCTGCTCCTCCCCGGCCACTGGCAGCGCATCTACAGCACCACAGACATCGGGGATCCGGGCTTTCCCTGACGAACAGGGCTTCGACGTTTACCACCACCTGCACCTGGGCGCCCATTGGAAATAAACCCGAAAAATCACGAACGTCGGACGATTGCTCCCACACAAAAAGTGCCAGCCAGTCAAGCTCCTGCTGCTCCTCACCGGCCATTGGCAGCGCATCTACAGCACCACAGACATCGGGGCTCCGGGCTTTCCCTGACGAACAGGGCTTCGACGTTTACCACCAGCTGCACCTGGGCACCCACTGGAAAAAAACCCCAAAAATCACGAACGTCGGACGATTGCTCCCACACCGAAAGTGCCAGCCAGTCAAGCTCTTGCTGCTCCTCCCTGGTTACTGGCAGCACATCTACAGAACCACAGACATCGGGGCTCCGGGCTTTCCCTGATGAACAGGGCTTCGACGTTTACCACCAGCTGCACCTGGTTGCCCACTCCAAAAAAACCCGAAAATCACGAACGTCAAACGATTGCTCCCACACCGAAAGTGCCAGAAACTCAAGCTCTTGCTGCTCCTCACCAGCCATTGCCAGCACATCTACAGCACCACAGACATCGGGGCTCCGGGTATTCCCTGACGAACAGGGCTTCGACGTTTACCACCAGCTGCACCTCGGTGCCCACTAAAAAAAACCCCAAAAAATCACGAACGTCGGACGATTGCTCCCACACCGAAAGTGCCAGCCAGTCAAGCTCTTGCTGCTCCTCACCGGCCATTGGCAGCGCATCTACAGCACCACAGACATCGGGGATCCGGGCATTCCCTGACGAACAGGGCTTCGACGTTTACCACCAGCTGCGCCTGGGCGTTCACTAAAGAAAACCTGAAAAATCATGAACGTCGGACGATTGCTCCCACACCGAAAGTGCCAGCCAATCAAGCTCTTGCTGCTCCTCACCGGCCATTGGCAGCGCATCCACAGCACCACAGACATCGGGGCTCCGGGCTTTCCCTGACGAACAGGGCTTCGACGTTTACCACCAGCTGCACCTGGGCGCCCACTGAAATAAAACCCCATAAAATCACGAACGTCGGACGATTGCTCCCACACCGAAATTGCCAGCAACTCAAGCTCCTACTGCTCCTCACCAGCCATTGGCAGCGCATCTACAGCACCACAGACATTGGGGCTCCGGGCTTTCCCTGACGAACAGGGCTTCAACGTTTACAGTCAGCTGCACCTGGGCGCCCGCTGCAGATTAACCCCGAGAAATCAAGAACGTCGGACGATTTCTTCCACACCAAAAGTGCCGGCCAATCAAGCTCTTGCTGCTCCTCACCTGCCATTGGCAGCGCATCTACAGCACCACAGACATCGGGGCTCCGGGTATTCCCTGACGAACAGGGCTTTAACATTTACCACCTTCTGCACCTGGGCGCCCACTCCAAAAAAAAACCGAAAAATCATGAACGTCGGACGATTGCTCCCACACCGTAAGTGCCAGCCATTCAAGCTCTTGCTGCTCCACACCGGCCATTGGCAGTGCATCTACAGCACCACAGACATGGGGGCTCCGGGCTTTCCCTAACGAATAGGCCTTCGACGTTTACCACCAGCTGCACCTGAGGGCCCACTGAAAAAAACCCCGAAAAATCATGAACGTCGGACGATTGCTCCCACACCGAAAGTGCCAGCCAGTCAAGCTCTTGCTGCTCCTCCCCGGTTACTGGCAGCACATCTACAGCACCACAGACATCGGTGCTCCGGGCTTTCCCTGACGAACAGGGCTTCGACGTTTACCACCATCTGCATAGGGGGGCCCTCTGAAGAAAAACTCAAAAAATCATGAACGTCGGACGATTGCTACCACACCGAGAGTGCCAGCAACTCAAGCTCTTGCTGCTCATCACCGGCCACTGGCAGCATATCTACAGCACCACAGACATCGGGGCTCCGGGCTTTCACTGACGAACAGGGCTTTGACGTTTATCACCAGCTGCACCTGGGGGGCCCACTGAAAAAAACCCCGAAAAATCATGAATGTCGGACGATTGCTCCCACACAAAAAGTTCCAGCCAGTCAAGCTCTTGCTGCTCCTCACCGGCCATTGGCAGCGCATCTACAGCACCACAGACATCGGAGCTCCGGGCTTTCCCTGATGAACAGGGCTTCGACGTTTACCACCATGTGCACCTGGTCGCCCACTCCAAAAAACCCGAATATCACGGACGTCAAACAATTGCTCCCACACAAAAAGTGCCAGCCAGTCAAGCTCTTGCTGCTCCTCCCCGGCCATTGGCAGCGCATCTACAGCACCACAGACATCAGGGCTCCGGGTTTTCCCTGACGAACAGGGCTTCGACGTTTACCACCACCTGCACCTGGGCGCCCATTGGAAATTAACCCGAAAAATCACGAACGTCGGACGATTGCTCCCACACAAAAAGTGTCAGCCAGTCAAGATCTTGCTGCTTTTCCCCGGCCATTGGCAGCGCATCCACAGCACCACAGACATCGGGGCTCAGGGCTTTCCCTGACGAACAGGGCTTCGACGTTTACCACCAGCTGCACCTGGGTGCCTATTGGAAAAAAACCCCGAGAAATCATGAACGTCGCACGATTGCTCCCACACAAAATGTGCCAGCCAGTCAAGCTCTTGCTGCTCATCACCGGCCATTGGCAGCGCATCTACAGCACCACAGACATCAGGGCTCCAAGCTTTCCTGACGAACAGGGATTCGACGTTTACCACCAGCTGCACCTGGGCGCCCACTCCAAAAAAACCCAAAAAATCACGAACGTCGGACGATTGCTCCCACACCGAAAGTGCCAGCAATTCAAGCTATTGCTGCTCATCACCGGCCATTGGCAGCGCATCTACAGCACCACAGACGTCGGGGCTCCGGGCTTTCCCTGACGAACAGGGCTTCGACGTTTACCACCAGCTTCACCTGGGCGCCCACTCCAAAAAAACCCCGAAAAATCACGAACGTTGGACGATTGCTCCCACACCGAAAGTGCCAGCCAGTCAAGCTCTTGCTGCTCCTCACCGGCCATTGGCAGCGCATCCACAGCACCACAGACATCGGGGCTCCGGGCTTTCCCTGATGAACAGGGCTTTGAAGTTTACCACCAGCTGCACCTGGGGGGCCCACTGAAAAAAACCCCAAAAAATCATGAACGTCGCACGATTGCTCCCACACCGAAAGTGTCAGCCAGACAAGCTCTTGCTGCTCCTCACTGGCCATTGGCAGGGCATCTACAGCACCACAGACATCGGAGCTCCGGGCTTTCCCTGATGAACAGGGCTTCGACGTTTACCACCAGCTGCACCTGGTCGCCCACTCCAAAAAACCCGAATATCACGGACGTCAAACGATTGCTCCCACACAAAAAGTGCCAGCCAGTCAAGCTCTTGCTGCTCCTCCCCGGCCATTGGCAGCGCATCTACAGCACCACAGACATCAGGGCTCCGGGTTTTCCCTGACGAACAGGGCTTCGACGTTTACCACCACCTGCACCTGGGCGCCCATTGGAAATTAACCCGAAAAATCACGAACGTCGGACGATTGCTCCCACACAAAAAGTGCCAGCCAGTCAAGCTCTTGCTGCTCATCACCGGCCATTGGCAGCGCATCTACAGCACCACAGACATCAGGGCTCCAAGCTTTCCTGACGAACAGGGATTCGACGTTTACCACCAGCTGCACCTGGGCGCCCACTCCAAAAAAACCCAAAAAATCACGAACGTCGGACGATTGCTCCCACACCGAAAGTGCCAGCAACTCAAGCTCTTGCTGCTCATCACCGGCCATTGGCAGCGCATCTACAGCACCACAGACACTGGGGCTCCGGGCTTTCCCTGACGAACAGGGCTTCGACGTTTACCACCAGCTTCACCTGGGCGCCCACTCCAAAAAAACCCCGAAAAATCACGAACGTTGGACGATTGCTCCCACACCGAAAGTGCCAGCCAGTCAAGCTCTTGCTGCTCCTCACCGGCCATTGGCAGCGCATCCACAGCACCACAGACATCGGGGCTCCGGGCTTTCCCTGATGAACAGGGCTTTGAAGTTTACCACCAGCTGCACCTGGGGGGCCCACTGAAAAAAACCCCAAAAAATCATGAACGTCGCACGATTGCTCCCACACCGAAAGTGTCAGCCAGACAAGCTCTTGCTGCTCCTCACTGGCCATTGGCAGGGCATCTACAGCACCACAGACATCGGGGCTCCGGGCTTTCCCTGATGAACAGGGCTTCGACGTTTACCACCAGCTGCACCTGGGGGCCCCACTGAAAAAAACCCCGAAAAAGCATGAACGTCGGACGATTGCTCCGACACCAAAAGTGCCAGCCAGTCAAGCTCTTGCTGCCCCTCCCCGGCCATTGGCAGCACATCTACAGCACCACAGACATCGGGGCTCCGGGCTTTCCCTGACGAACAGGGCTTCGACCTTTACCACCAGCTGCACCTGGAGGGCCCACTGAAAAAAACCCAAGAAAAATCACGAACGTTGGACGATTGCTCCCACACCAAAAGTGCCAGCCAGTCAAGCTTCTGCTGCTCCTCCCTGGCCATTGGCAGCGCATCTACAGCACCACAGACATCGGGGCTCCGGGCTTTCCCTGACGAACAGGGCTTCGACGTTTACCACAACCTCCACCTGGGCGCCCATTGGAAAAAAACCCAAGAAAAATCACGAACGTTGGACGATTGCTCCCACACCAAAAGTGCCAGCCAGTCAAGCTCTTGCTGCTCCTCCCCGGCCATTGGCAGCGCATCTACAGCACCACAGACATCGGGGCTCCCGGCTTTCCCTGACGAACAGGGCTTCGACGTTTACCACCAGCTGCATAGGGGGGCCCTCTGAAGAAAAACTCAAAAAATCATGAACGTCGGACGATTGCTCCCACACCGAGAGTGCCAGCAACTCAAGCTCTTGCTGCTCATCACCGGCCATTGGCAGCGCATCTACAGCACCACAGACATGGGGGCTCCGGGCTTTCACTGACGAACAGGGCTTTGACGTTTATCACCAGCTGCACCTGGGGGGCCCACTGAAAAAAACCCCGAAAAATCATGAACGTCGGACGATTGCTCCCACACCGAAAGTGCCAGCCAGTCAAGCTCTTGCTGCTCCTCCCCGGCCACTGGCAGCGCATCTACAGCACCACAGACATCGGGGATCCGGGCTTTCCCTGACGAACAGGGCTTCGACGTTTACCACCACCTGCACCTGGGCGCCCATTGGAAATAAACCCGAAAAATCACGAACGTCGGACGATTGCTCCCACACAAAAAGTGCCAGCCAGTCAAGCTCTTGCTGCTCCTCACCGGCCATTGGCAGCGCATCTACAGCACCACAGACATCGGGGCTCCGGGCTTTCCCTGACGAACAGGGCTTCGACGTTTACCACCAGCTGCACCTGGGCACCCACTGGAAAAAAACCCCAAAAATCACGAACGTCGGACGATTGCTCCCACACCGAAAGTGCCAGCCAGTCAAGCTCTTGCTGCTCCTCCCTGGTTACTGGCAGCACATCTACAGAACCACAGACATCGGGGCTCCGGGCTTTCCCTGATGAACAGGGCTTCGACGTTTACCACCAGCTGCACCTCGGTGCCCACTAAAAAAAACCCCAAAAAATCACGAACGTCGGACGATTGCTCCCACACCGAAAGTGCCAGCCAGTCAAGCTCTTGCTGCTCCTCACCGGCCATTGGCAGCGCATCTACAGCACCACAGACATCGGGGATCCGGGCATTCCCTGACGAACAGGGCTTCGACGTTTACCACCAGCTGCGCCTGGGCGTTCACTAAAGAAAACCTGAAAAATCATGAACGTCGGACGATTGCTCCCACACCGAAAGTGCCAGCCAATCAAGCTCTTGCTGCTCCTCACCGGCCATTGGCAGCGCATCCACAGCACCACAGACATCGGGGCTCCGGGCTTTCCCTGACGAACAGGGCTTCGACGTTTACCACCAGCTGCACCTGGGCGCCCACTGAAATAAACCCCCATAAAATCACGAACGTCGGACGATTGCTCCCACACCGAAATTGCCAGCAACTCAAGCTCCTACTGCTCCTCACCAGCCATTGGCAGCGCATCTACAGCACCACAGACATTGGGGCTCCGGGCTTTCCCTGACGAACAGGGCTTCAACGTTTACAGTCAGCTGCACCTGGGCGCCCGCTGCAGATTAACCCCGAGAAATCAAGAACGTCGGACGATTTCTTCCACACCAAAAGTGCCGGCCAATCAAGCTCTTGCTGCTCCTCACCTGCCATTGGCAGCGCATCTACAGCACCACAGACATCGGGGCTCCGGGTATTCCCTGACGAACAGGGCTTTAACATTTACCACCTTCTGCACCTGGGCGCCCACTCCAAAAAAAAACCGAAAAATCATGAACGTCGGACGATTGCTCCCACACCGTAAGTGCCAGCCATTCAAGCTCTTGCTGCTCCACACCGGCCATTGGCAGTGCATCTACAGCACCACAGACATGGGGGCTCCGGGCTTTCCCTAACGAATAGGCCTTCGACGTTTACCACCAGCTGCACCTGAGGGCCCACTGAAAAAAACCCCGAAAAATCATGAACGTCGGACGATTGCTCCCACACCGAAAGTGCCAGCCAGTCAAGCTCTTGCTGCTCCTCCCCGGTTACTGGCAGCACATCTACAGCACCACAGACATCGGTGCTCCGGGCTTTCCCTGACGAACAGGGCTTCGACGTTTACCACCAGCTGCATAGGGGGGCCCTCTGAAGAAAAACTCAAAAAATCATGAACGTCGGACGATTGCTACCACACCGAGAGTGCCAGCAACTCAAGCTCTTGCTGCTCATGACCGGCCACTGGCAGCATATCTACAGCACCACAGACATCGGGGCTCCGGGCTTTCACTGACGAACAGGGCTTTGACGTTTATCACCAGCTGCACCTGGGGGGCCCACTGAAAAAAACCCCGAAAAATCATGAATGTCGGACGATTGCTCCCACACAAAAAGTTCCAGCCAGTCAAGCTCTTGCTGCTCCTCACCGGCCATTGGCAGCGCATCTACAGCACCACAGACATCGGAGCTCCGGGCTTTCCCTGATGAACAGGGCTTCGACGTTTACCACCATGTGCACCTGGTCGCCCACTCCAAAAAACCCGAATATCACGGACGTCAAACAATTGCTCCCACACAAAAAGTGCCAGCCAGTCAAGCTCTTGCTGCTCCTCCCCGGCCATTGGCAGCGCATCTACAGCACCACAGACATCAGGGCTCCGGGTTTTCCCTGACGAACAGGGCTTCGACGTTTACCACCACCTGCACCTGGGCGCCCATTGGAAATTAACCCGAAAAATCACGAACGTCGGACGATTGCTCCCACACAAAAAGTGTCAGCCAGTCAAGATCTTGCTGCTTTTCCCCGGCCATTGGCAGCGCATCCACAGCACCACAGACATCGGGGCTCAGGGCTTTCCCTGACGAACAGGGCTTCGACGTTTACCACCAGCTGCACCTGGGTGCCTATTGGAAAAAAACCCCGAGAAATCATGAACGTCGCACGATTGCTCCCACACAAAATGTGCCAGCCAGTCAAGCTCTTGCTGCTCATCACCGGCCATTGGCAGCGCATCTACAGCACCACAGACATCAGGGCTCCAAGCTTTCCTGACGAACAGGGATTCGACGTTTACCACCAGCTGCACCTGGGCGCCCACTCCAAAAAAACCCAAAAAATCACGAACGTCGGACGATTGCTCCCACACCGAAAGTGCCAGCAATTCAAGCTATTGCTGCTCATCACCGGCCATTGGCAGCGCATCTACAGCACCACAGACGTCGGGGCTCCGGGCTTTCCCTGACGAACAGGGCTTCGACGTTTACCACCAGCTTCACCTGGGCGCCCACTCCAAAAAAACCCCGAAAAATCACGAACGTTGGACGATTGCTCCCACACCGAAAGTGCCAGCCAGTCAAGCTCTTGCTGCTCCTCACCGGCCATTGGCAGCGCATCCACAGCACCACAGACATCGGGGCTCCGGGCTTTCCCTGATGAACAGGGCTTTGAAGTTTACCACCAGCTGCACCTGGGGGGCCCACTGAAAAAAACCCCAAAAAATCATGAACGTCGCACGATTGCTCCCACACCGAAAGTGTCAGCCAGACAAGCTCTTGCTGCTCCTCACTGGCCATTGGCAGGGCATCTACAGCACCACAGACATCGGAGCTCCGGGCTTTCCCTGATGAACAGGGCTTCGACGTTTACCACCAGCTGCACCTGGTCGCCCACTCCAAAAAACCCGAATATCACGGACGTCAAACGATTGCTCCCACACAAAAAGTGCCAGCCAGTCAAGCTCTTGCTGCTCCTCCCCGGCCATTGGCAGCGCATCTACAGCACCACAGACATCAGGGCTCCGGGTTTTCCCTGACGAACAGGGCTTCGACGTTTACCACCACCTGCACCTGGGCGCCCATTGGAAATTAACCCGAAAAATCACGAACGTCGGACGATTGCTCCCACACAAAAAGTGCCAGCCAGTCAAGCTCTTGCTGCTCATCACCGGCCATTGGCAGCGCATCTACAGCACCACAGACATCAGGGCTCCAAGCTTTCCTGACGAACAGGGATTCGACGTTTACCACCAGCTGCACCTGGGCGCCCACTCCAAAAAAACCCAAAAAATCACGAACGTCGGACGATTGCTCCCACACCGAAAGTGCCAGCAACTCAAGCTCTTGCTGCTCATCACCGGCCATTGGCAGCGCATCTACAGCACCACAGACACTGGGGCTCCGGGCTTTCCCTGACGAACAGGGCTTCGACGTTTACCACCAGCTTCACCTGGGCGCCCACTCCAAAAAAACCCCGAAAAATCACGAACGTTGGACGATTGCTCCCACACCGAAAGTGCCAGCCAGTCAAGCTCTTGCTGCTCCTCACCGGCCATTGGCAGCGCATCCACAGCACCACAGACATCGGGGCTCCGGGCTTTCCCTGATGAACAGGGCTTTGAAGTTTACCACCAGCTGCACCTGGGGGGCCCACTGAAAAAAACCCCAAAAAATCATGAACGTCGCACGATTGCTCCCACACCGAAAGTGTCAGCCAGACAAGCTCTTGCTGCTCCTCACTGGCCATTGGCAGGGCATCTACAGCACCACAGACATCGGGGCTCCGGGCTTTCCCTGATGAACAGGGCTTCGACGTTTACCACCAGCTGCACCTGGGGGCCCCACTGAAAAAAACCCCGAAAAAGCATGAACGTCGGACGATTGCTCCGACACCAAAAGTGCCAGCCAGTCAAGCTCTTGCTGCCCCTCCCCGGCCATTGGCAGCACATCTACAGCACCACAGACATCGGGGCTCCGGGCTTTCCCTGACGAACAGGGCTTCGACCTTTACCACCAGCTGCACCTGGAGGGCCCACTGAAAAAAACCCAAGAAAAATCACGAACGTTGGACGATTGCTCCCACACCAAAAGTGCCAGCCAGTCAAGCTTCTGCTGCTCCTCCCTGGCCATTGGCAGCGCATCTACAGCACCACAGACATCGGGGCTCCGGGCTTTCCCTGACGAACAGGGCTTCGACGTTTACCACAACCTCCACCTGGGCGCCCATTGGAAAAAAACCCAAGAAAAATCACGAACGTTGGACGATTGCTCCCACACCAAAAGTGCCAGCCAGTCAAGCTCTTGCTGCTCCTCCCCGGCCATTGGCAGCGCATCTACAGCACCACAGACATCGGGGCTCCCGGCTTTCCCTGACGAACAGGGCTTCGACGTTTACCACCAGCTGCATAGGGGGGCCCTCTGAAGAAAAACTCAAAAAATCATGAACGTCGGACGATTGCTCCCACACCGAGAGTGCCAGCAACTCAAGCTCTTGCTGCTCATCACCGGCCATTGGCAGCGCATCTACAGCACCACAGACATGGGGGCTCCGGGCTTTCACTGACGAACAGGGCTTTGACGTTTATCACCAGCTGCACCTGGGGGGCCCACTGAAAAAAACCCCGAAAAATCATGAACGTCGGACGATTGCTCCCACACCGAAAGTGCCAGCCAGTCAAGCTCTTGCTGCTCCTCCCCGGCCACTGGCAGCGCATCTACAGCACCACAGACATCGGGGATCCGGGCTTTCCCTGACGAACAGGGCTTCGACGTTTACCACCACCTGCACCTGGGCGCCCATTGGAAATAAACCCGAAAAATCACGAACGTCGGACGATTGCTCCCACACAAAAAGTGCCAGCCAGTCAAGCTCTTGCTGCTCCTCACCGGCCATTGGCAGCGCATCTACAGCACCACAGACATCGGGGCTCCGGGCTTTCCCTGACGAACAGGGCTTCGACGTTTACCACCAGCTGCACCTGGGCACCCACTGGAAAAAAACCCCAAAAATCACGAACGTCGGACGATTGCTCCCACACCGAAAGTGCCAGCCAGTCAAGCTCTTGCTGCTCCTCCCTGGTTACTGGCAGCACATCTACAGAACCACAGACATCGGGGCTCCGGGCTTTCCCTGATGAACAGGGCTTCGACGTTTACCACCAGCTGCACCTCGGTGCCCACTAAAAAAAACCCCAAAAAATCACGAACGTCGGACGATTGCTCCCACACCGAAAGTGCCAGCCAGTCAAGCTCTTGCTGCTCCTCACCGGCCATTGGCAGCGCATCTACAGCACCACAGACATCGGGGATCCGGGCATTCCCTGACGAACAGGGCTTCGACGTTTACCACCAGCTGCGCCTGGGCGTTCACTAAAGAAAACCTGAAAAATCATGAACGTCGGACGATTGCTCCCACACCGAAAGTGCCAGCCAATCAAGCTCTTGCTGCTCCTCACCGGCCATTGGCAGCGCATCCACAGCACCACAGACATCGGGGCTCCGGGCTTTCCCTGACGAACAGGGCTTCGACGTTTACCACCAGCTGCACCTGGGCGCCCACTGAAATAAACCCCCATAAAATCACGAACGTCGGACGATTGCTCCCACACCGAAATTGCCAGCAACTCAAGCTCCTACTGCTCCTCACCAGCCATTGGCAGCGCATCTACAGCACCACAGACATTGGGGCTCCGGGCTTTCCCTGACGAACAGGGCTTCAACGTTTACAGTCAGCTGCACCTGGGCGCCCGCTGCAGATTAACCCCGAGAAATCAAGAACGTCGGACGATTTCTTCCACACCAAAAGTGCCGGCCAATCAAGCTCTTGCTGCTCCTCACCTGCCATTGGCAGCGCATCTACAGCACCACAGACATCGGGGCTCCGGGTATTCCCTGACGAACAGGGCTTTAACATTTACCACCTTCTGCACCTGGGCGCCCACTCCAAAAAAAAACCGAAAAATCATGAACGTCGGACGATTGCTCCCACACCGTAAGTGCCAGCCATTCAAGCTCTTGCTGCTCCACACCGGCCATTGGCAGTGCATCTACAGCACCACAGACATGGGGGCTCCGGGCTTTCCCTAACGAATAGGCCTTCGACGTTTACCACCAGCTGCACCTGAGGGCCCACTGAAAAAAACCCCGAAAAATCATGAACGTCGGACGATTGCTCCCACACCGAAAGTGCCAGCCAGTCAAGCTCTTGCTGCTCCTCCCCGGTTACTGGCAGCACATCTACAGCACCACAGACATCGGTGCTCCGGGCTTTCCCTGACGAACAGGGCTTCGACGTTTACCACCAGCTGCATAGGGGGGCCCTCTGAAGAAAAACTCAAAAAATCATGAACGTCGGACGATTGCTACCACACCGAGAGTGCCAGCAACTCAAGCTCTTGCTGCTCATGACCGGCCACTGGCAGCATATCTACAGCACCACAGACATCGGGGCTCCGGGCTTTCACTGACGAACAGGGCTTTGACGTTTATCACCAGCTGCACCTGGGGGGCCCACTGAAAAAAACCCCGAAAAATCATGAATGTCGGACGATTGCTCCCACACAAAAAGTTCCAGCCAGTCAAGCTCTTGCTGCTCCTCACCGGCCATTGGCAGCGCATCTACAGCACCACAGACATCGGAGCTCCGGGCTTTCCCTGATGAACAGGGCTTCGACGTTTACCACCATGTGCACCTGGTCGCCCACTCCAAAAAACCCGAATATCACGGACGTCAAACAATTGCTCCCACACAAAAAGTGCCAGCCAGTCAAGCTCTTGCTGCTCCTCCCCGGCCATTGGCAGCGCATCTACAGCACCACAGACATCAGGGCTCCGGGTTTTCCCTGACGAACAGGGCTTCGACGTTTACCACCACCTGCACCTGGGCGCCCATTGGAAATTAACCCGAAAAATCACGAACGTCGGACGATTGCTCCCACACAAAAAGTGTCAGCCAGTCAAGATCTTGCTGCTTTTCCCCGGCCATTGGCAGCGCATCCACAGCACCACAGACATCGGGGCTCAGGGCTTTCCCTGACGAACAGGGCTTCGACGTTTACCACCAGCTGCACCTGGGTGCCTATTGGAAAAAAACCCCGAGAAATCATGAACGTCGCACGATTGCTCCCACACAAAATGTGCCAGCCAGTCAAGCTCTTGCTGCTCATCACCGGCCATTGGCAGCGCATCTACAGCACCACAGACATCAGGGCTCCAAGCTTTCCTGACGAACAGGGATTCGACGTTTACCACCAGCTGCACCTGGGCGCCCACTCCAAAAAAACCCAAAAAATCACGAACGTCGGACGATTGCTCCCACACCGAAAGTGCCAGCAATTCAAGCTCTTGCTGCTCATCACCGGCCATTGGCAGCGCATCTACAGCACCACAGACGTCGGGGCTCCGGGCTTTCCCTGACGAACAGGGCTTCGACGTTTACCACCAGCTTCACCTGGGCGCCCACTCCAAAAAAACCCCGAAAAATCACGAACGTTGGACGATTGCTCCCACACCGAAAGTGCCAGCCAGTCAAGCTCTTGCTGCTCCTCACCGGCCATTGGCAGCGCATCCACAGCACCACAGACATCGGGGCTCCGGGCTTTCCCTGATGAACAGGGCTTTGAAGTTTACCACCAGCTGCACCTGGGGGGCCCACTGAAAAAAACCCCAAAAAATCATGAACGTCGCACGATTGCTCCCACACCGAAAGTGTCAGCCAGACAAGCTCTTGCTGCTCCTCACTGGCCATTGGCAGGGCATCTACAGCACCACAGACATCGGGGCTCCGGGCTTTCCCTGATGAACAGGGCTTCGACGTTTACCACCAGCTGCACCTGGTTGCCCACTCCAAAAAAACCCGAAAATCACGAACGTCAAACGATTGCTCCCACACCGAAAGTGCCAGCCAGTCAAGCTCTTGCTGCTCCTCACCGGCCATTGGCAGCGCATCTACAGCACCACAGACATCGGGGCTCCGGGCTTTCCCTGACGAACAGGGCTTCGACGTTTACCACCAGCTGCACCTGGGGGCCCCACTGAAAAAAACCCCGAAAAAGCATGAACGTCGGACGATTGCTCCGACACCAAAAGTGCCAGCCAGTCAAGCTCTTGCTGCTCCTCCCCGGCCATTGGCAGCACATCTACAGCACCACAGACATCGGGGCTCCGGGCTTTCCCTGACGAACAGGGCTTCGACCTTTACCACCACCTGCGCCTGGGAGTCCACTCCAAAAAAACCCAAAAAATCACAAACGTCGGACGATTGCTCCCACACCGAAAGTGCCAGCCAGTCAAGCTTCTGCTGCTCCTCCCTGGCCATTGGCAGCGCATCTACAGCACCACAGACATCGGGGCTCCGGGCTTTCCCTGACGAACAGGGCTTCGACGTTTACCACCACCTCCACCTGGGCGCCCATTGGAAAAAAACCCAAGAAAAATCACGAACGTTGGACGATTGCTCCCACACCGAAAGTGCCAGCCAGTCAAGTTCTTGCTGCTCCTCACCGGCCATTGGCAGCGCATCTACAGCACCACAGACATCGGGGCTCCGGGCTTCCCCTGACGAACAGGGCTTCAACGTTTACCACCAGCTGCACCTGGGCGCACATTGGAAAAAAACCCAAGAAAAATCACAAACGTTGGACGATTGCTCCCACACCAAAAGTGCCAGCCAGTCAAGCTCTTGCTGCTCCTCACCGGCCATTGGCAGCGCATCTACAGCACCACAGACATTGGGGCTCCGAGCTTTCCCTGATGAACAGGGCTTCGATATTTACCACCAGCTGCACCTGGGCGCCCATTGGAAAAAAACCCAAGAAAAATCACGAACGTTGGACGATTGCTCCCACACCAAAATTGCCAGCCAGTCAAGCTCTTGCTGCTCCTCACCGGCCATTGGCAGCGCATCTACAGCACCACAGACATCGGGGCTCCGGGCTTTCCCTGAAGAACAGGGCTTGAACGTTTACCACCAGCTGCACCTGGGCGCCCATTGGAAAAAAACCCAAGAAAAATCACGAACGTTGGACGATTGCTCCCACACCAAAAGTGCCAGCCAGTCAAGCTCTTGCTGCTCCTCACCGGCCATTGGCAGCGCATCTACAGCACCACAGACATCGGGGCTCCGGGCTTTCCCTGACGAACAGGGCTTCGACGTTTACCACCAGCTGCACCTGGGGGCCCCACTGAAAAAAACCCCGAAAAAGCATGAACGTCGGACGATTGCTCCCACACCGAAAGTGCCAGCCAGTCAAGCTCTTGCTGCTCCTCACCGGCCATTGGCAGCGCATCTACAGCACCACAGACATCGGGGCTCCGGGCTTTCCCTGACGAACAGGGCTTCGACGTTTACCACCAGCTGCACCTGGAGGGCCCACTGAAAAAAACCCCAAAAAATCACGAACGTCGGACGATTGCTCCCACACCGAAAGTGCCAGCCAGACAAGCTCTTGCTGCTCCTCACCGGCCATTGGCAGCGCATCTACAGCACCACAGACATCGGGGCTCCGGGCTTTCCCTGACGAACAGGGCTTCGACCTTTACCACCACCTGCACCTGGGCGCACATTGGAAAAAAACCCAAGAAAAATCACGAACGTTGGACGATTGCTCCCACACCAAAAGTGCCAGCCAGTCAAGCTTCTGCTGCTCCTCCCTGGCCATTGGCAGCGCATCTACAGCACCACAGACATCGGGGCTCTGGGATTTCCCTGACGAACAGGGCTTCGACGTTTACCACCACCTGCACCTGGGCGCCCATTGGAAAAAAACCCAAGAAAAATCACGAACGTTGGACGATTGCTCCCACACCAAAAGTGCCAGCAACTCAAGCTCTTGCTGCTCATCACCGGCCATTGGCAGCGCATCTACAGCACCACAGACATAGGGGCTCCGGGCTTTCCCTGACGAACAGGGCTTTGACGTTTACCACCAGCTGCACCTGGTCGCCCACTCCAAAAAAACCCCGAAAAATCACGAACGTCGGACGATTACTCCCACACCGAAATTGCCAGCTAGTCAAGCTCTTGCTGCTCATCACCGGCCACTGGCAGCGCATCTACAGCACCACAGACATCGGGGCTCTGGGCTTTCCCTGATGAACAGGGCTTCGACTTTTACCACCACCTGCGCCTGGGAGTCCACTCCAAAAAAACCCAAAAAATCACGAACGTCGGACGATTGCTCCCACACCGAAAGTGCCAGCCAGTCAAGCTCTTGCTGCTCCTCACCGGCCATTGGCAGCGCATCTACAGCACCACAGACATCGGGGCTCCGGGCTTTCCCTGACGAACAGGGCTTCGACGTTTACCACCAGCTGCACCTGGGGGCCCCACTGAAAAAAACCCCGAAAAAGCATGAACGTCGGACGATTGCTCCCACACCAAAAGTGCCAGCCAGTCAAGCTCTTGCTGCTCCTCACCGGCCATTGGCAGCACATCTACAGCACCACAGACATGGGGGCTCCGGGCTTTCCCTGACGAACAGGGCTTCGACCTTTACCACCACCTGCGCCTGGGAGTCCACTCCAAAAAAACCCAAAAAATCACGAACGTCGGACGATTGCTCCCACACCGAAAGTGCCAGCCAGACAAGCTCTTGCTGCTCCTCACCGGCCATTGGCAGCGCATCTACAGCACCACAGACATCGGGGCTCCGGGCTTTCTGTGACGAACAGGGCTTCGACGTTTACCACCAGCTGCACCTGGGCGCACATTGGAAAAAAACCCAAGAAAAATCACGAACGTCGGACGATTGCTCCCACACCGAAAGTGCCAGCCAGTCAAGCTCTTGCTGCTCCTCACCGGCCATTGGCAGCGCATCTACAGCACCACAGACATCGGGGCTCCGGGCTTTCCCTGACGAACAGGGCTTCGATGTTTACCACCAGCTGCACCTTGGCACCCACTGGAAAAAAACCCCGAAAAATCACGAACGTGGGACGATTGCTCCCACACCGAAAGTGCCAGCCAGTCAAGCTCTTGCTGCTCCTCACCGGCCATTGGCAGCGCATCTACAGCACCACAGACATCGGGGCTCCGGGCTTTCCCTGACGAACAGGGCTTCGACGTTTACCACCAGCTGCACCTGGGGGGCCCACAGAAAAAAACCCCAATAAATCATGAACGTCGGACGATTGCTCCCACACCGAAAGTGCCAGCCAGTCAAGCTCTTGCTGCTCATCACCGGCCATTGGCAGCGCATCTACAGCACCACAGACATCGGGGCTTCGGGCATTCCCTGACAAACAGGGCTTCGACGTTTTCCACCACCTGCACCTGGGCGCCCATTGGAAAAAAACCCAAGAAAAATCACGAACGTCGGACGATTGCTCCCACACCAAAAGTGCCAGCCAGTCAAGGTCTTGCTGCTCCTCACCGGCCATTGGCAGCGCATCTACAGCACCACAGACATCGGTGCTCCGGGCTTTCCCTGACGAACAGGGCTTATACGTTTACCACCAGCTGCACCTGGGGGGCCCACTGAAAAAAACCCCGAAAAATCGTGAACGTCGGACGATTGCTCCCACACTGAAATTGCCAGCTAGTCAAGCTCTTGCTGCTCCTCCCCGGCCATTGGCAGCGCATCTACAGCACCACAGAGATCGGGGCTCCAGGCTTTCCCTGATGAACAGGGCTTCGACGTTTACCACCAGCTGCACCTGAGCGCTCACTCCAAAAAAACACCGAAAAATCACGAACGTCGGACGATTTTTCCCACACCGAAAGTGCCAGCAACTCAAGCTCCTGCTGCTCCTCAGCGGCCATTGGCAGCGCATCTACAGCACCACAGACATTGGGGCTCCGGGCTTTCCCTGATGAACAGGGCTTCGACGTTTACCACCAGCTGCGCCTGGACGCCCACTAAAAAAAAACCCAAAAAATCACGAACGTCGGACGATTGCTCCCACACCAAAAGTGCCAGCCAGTCAAGCTCTTGCTGCTCCTCAGCGGCCATTGGCAGCGCATCTACTGCACCACAGACATCGGGGCTCCGGGCTTTCCCTGATGAACAGGGCTTCGACGTTTACCACCAGCTGCACCTGGGCGCCCACTGGAAAAAAACTCCAAAAAATCACGAACGTCGCAGCATTGCTCCCACACCGAAAGTGCCAGACAGTCAAGCTCTTGCTGCTCCTCACCGGCCATGGCAGCGCATCTACAGCACCACAGACATCGGGGCTCCGGGCTTTCCCTGACGAACAGGGCTTCGAATTTTAGCACCAGCTGCACCTGGTAGACCACTGGAAAAAAACCCCGAAAAATCACGAAGGTCGGACGATTGCTCCCACACCGAAAGTGCCAGCCAGTCAAGCTCTTGCTGCTCCTCACCGGCCATTGGCAGCGCATCTACAGCACCACAGACATCGGGGCTCCGGGCTTTCCCTGACGAACAGGGCTTCGACGTTTATCACCAGCTGCACCTGAGCGCCCACTGGAAAAAAACCCCGAAAAATCACGAACGTCGGACGATTGCTCCCACACCAAAAGTGCCAGGAAACCAAGCTTTTGCTGCTCCTCCCCGGCCATTGGCAGCGCATCTACAGCACCACAGACATAGGGGCTCCGGTCTTTCTGTTACGAACAGGGCTTCGACTTTTACCACCAGCTGCACCTGGGGGGCCCACTGAAAAAAACCCCGAAAAATCACGAACGTCGGACGATTGCTCCCACACCGAAAGTGCCAGCCAGTCAAGCTCTTGCTGCTCCTCACTGGCCATTGGCAGCGCATCGACAGCACCACAGACATCGGGGCTCCGGGCTTTCCCTGACAAACAGGGCTTCGACGTTTACCACCAGCTGCGCCTGGGAGTCCACTCCAAAAAATACCTGAAAAATCACGAACGTCGGACGATTGCTCCCACACCGAAAGTGCCAGCCAGTCAAGCTCTTGCTGCTCCTCACCGGCCATTGGCAGCGCATCTACAGCACCACAGACATCGGGGCTCTGGGCTTTCCCTGACGAACAGGGCTTCGACGTTTACCACCAGCTGCACCTGGGGGCTTATTGGAAAAAAACCCCTAAAAATAATGAACGTCGGACGATTGCTCCCACAGAAAAAGTGCCAGCCAGTCAAGCTCTTCCTGCTCCTCACCGGCCATTGGCAGCGCATCTACAGCACCACAGACATCGGGGTCCGGGTATTCCCTGACGAACAGGGCATCGACATTTACCACCCGATGCACCTGGGCGCCCACTAAAATAAAACCCCAAAAAATCACGAACGTCGGACGATAGTTCCCACAAAAAAAGTGCCTGTAACTCAAGCTCCTGCTGCTCCTCACCGGCCATTGACAGCGCATCTACAGCACCACAGACATCGGGGCTCCGGGCTTTCACTGACGAACAGGGCTTCGACGTTTACCACCAGCTGCACCTGGGCGCCCACTAAAAAAAAACCCCGAAAAATCACGAACGTTGGACGATTGCTCCCACTCCGAAATTGCCAGCAACTCAAGCTCCTACTGCTCCTCAGCTACCATTGGCAGTACATCTACAGCACCACAGACATCGGGGCTCCAGGCTTTCCCTGACGAACAGGGCTTCGACGTTTACCACCAGCTGCACCTCGGCTCCCACTGGAAAAAAAACCAGAAAAATCACGAACGTCGGACGATTGCTCCCACACCAAAAGTGACAGCAACTCAAGCTCTTGCTGCTCATCACCGGCCATTGGCAGCACATCTAAAGTACCACAGACATCGGGGCTCCGGGCTTTCCCTGATGAACAGGACTTCGACGTTTACCACCAGCTGCACCTGGGCGCCGACTGAAAAAAACCCTGAAAAATCACGAACGTCGGACGATTGCTCCCACACCAAAAGTGACAGCAAACCAAGCTCTTGCTGCTCCTCACCGCCCATTGGCAGCGCATCTACAGCACCACAGACATCGGGGTCCGGGTATTCCCTGACGAACAGGGCTTCGACATTTACCACCAGCTGCACCTGGGTACCCGCTGGAGATTAACCCCGAAAAACCACGAACGTCGGACAATTGCTCCCACACCAAAAGTGCCAGCCAGTTAAGCTCTTGCTGCTCCTCACCGGCCATTGGCAGCGCATCTACAGCACCACAGACATCGGGGATCCGGGCTTTCCCTGACGAACAGGGCTTCGACCTTTACCACCAGCTGCACCTGGGCGTTCACTAAAGAAAACCTGAAAAATCATGAACGTCGGACGATTGCTCCCACACCGAAAGTGCCAGCCAGTCAAGCTCTTGCTGCTCCTCACCGGCCATTGGCAGCGCATCTACAGCACCACAGACATCGAAGCTCCGGGCTTTCCCTGATGAACAGGGCTTCGACGTTTACCACCAGCTGCACCTGGTCGCCCACTCCAAAAAACCTGAAAATCACGGACGTCAAACGATTGCTCCCACACAAAAAGTGCCAGCCAGTCAAGCTCTTGCTGCTCACCACCGGCCATTGGCAGCGCATCTACAGCACCACAGACATCAGGGCTCCGGGTTTTCCCTGACGAACAGGGCTTCGACGTTTACCACCAGGGGCACCTGGGCACCAACTGGATAAAAACCCCGAAAAATCACGAACGTCGGACGATTGCTCCCACACAAAAAGTGTCAGCCAGTCAAGCTCTTGCTGCTTTTCCCCGGCCATTGGCAGCGCATCCACAGCACCACAGACATCGGGGCTCAGGGCTTTCCCTGACGAACAGGGCTTCGATGTTTACCACCAGCTGCACCTGGGTGCCTATTGGAAAAAAACCCCGAGAAATCATGAACGTCGCACGATTGCTCCCACACAAAAAGTGCCAGCCAGTCAAGCTCTTGCTGCTCATCACCGGCCATTGGCAGCGCATCTACAGCACCACAGACATCAGGGCTCCAAGCTTTCCTGACGAACAGGGATTCGACGTTTACCACCAGCTGCACCTGGGCGCCCACTCCAAAAAAACCCCGAAAAATCACGAACGTCGGACAATTGCTCCCACACCGAAAGTGCCAGCAACTCAAGCTCTTGCTGCTCATCACCGGCCATTGGCAGCGCATCTACAGCACCACAGACACTGGGGCTCCGGGCTTTCCCTGACGAACAGGGCTTCGACGTTTACCACCAGCTTCACCTTGGCGCCCACTCCAAAAAAACCCGAAAAATCACGAACGTTGGACGATTGCTCCCACACCGAAAGTGCCAGCCAGTCAAGCTCTTGCTGCTCCTCACCGGCCATTGGCAGCGCATCCACAGCACCACAGACATCGGGGCTCCGGGCTTTCCCTGATGAACAGGGCTTTGAAGTTTACCACCAGCTGCACCTGGGGGGCCCACTGAAAAAAACCCCAAAAAATCATGAACGTCGCACGATTGCTCCCACACCGAAAGTGCCAGCCAGTCAAGCTCTTGCTGCTCCTCACTGACCATTGGCAGGGCATCTACAGCACCACAGACATCGGGGCTCCGGGCTTTCCCTGACGAACAGGGCTTCGACGTTTACCACCAGCTGCACCTGGCCGCTCACTGGAAAAAAAAAACCAAAAAATCACGAACGTCGGACGATTGCTCCCACACAAAAAGTGCCAGCCAGTCAAGCTCTTGCTGCTCCTCCCCGGCCATTGGCAGCGCATCTACAGCACCACAGACATCGGGGCTTTGGGCTTTCTGTGACGAACAGGGCTTCGACGTTTACCACCAGCTGCATAGGGGGGCCCTCTGAAGAAAAACTCAAAAAATCATGAACGTCGGACGATTGCTCCCACACCGAGAGTGCCAGCAACTCAAGCTCTTGCTGCTCATCACTGGCCATTGGCAGCGCATCTACAGCACCACAGACATGGGGGCTCCGGGCTTTCACTGACGAACAGGGCTTTGACGTTTATCACCAGCTGCACCTGGGGGACCCACTGAAAAAAACCCCGAAAAATCATGAACGTCGGACGATTGCTCCCACACCGAAAGTGCCAGCCAGTCAAGCTCTTGCTGCTCCTCCCCGGCCAGTGGCAGCGCATCTACAGCACCACAGACATCGGGGATCCGGGCTTTCCCTGACGAACAGGGCTTCGACGTTTACCACCACCTGCACCTGGGCGCCCATTGGAAATAAACCCGAAAAATCACGAACGTCGGACGATTGCTCCCACACAAAAAGTGCCAGCCAGTCAAGCTCCTGCTGCTCCTCACCGGCCATTGGCAGCGCACCTACAGCACCACAGACATCAGGGCTCCGGGCTTTCCCTGACGAACAGGGCTTTGACGTTTACCACCAGCTGCACCTGGGCACCCACTGGAAAAAAACCCCAAAAATCACGAACGTCGGACGATTGCTCCCACACCGAAAGTGCCAGCCAGTCAAGCTCTTGCTGCTCCTCCCCGGTTACTGGCAGCCCATCTACAGAACCACAGACATCGGGGCTCCGGGCTTTCCCTGATGAACAGGGCTTCGACGTTTACCACCAGCTGCACCTGGTTGCCCACTCCAAAAAAACCCGAAAATCACGAACGTCAAACGATTGCTCCCACACCGAAAGTGCCAGAAACTCAAGCTCTTGCTGCTCCTCACCAGCCATTGCCAGCACATTTACAGCACCACAGACATCGGGGCTCTGGGTATTCCCTGACGAACAGGGCTTCGACGTTTAACCACCAGCTGCACCTGGGCGCCCACTGGAAAAAAACCCCAAAAAATCACGAACGTCAGACGATTGCTCCCACACCGAAAGTGCCAGCCAGTCAAGCTCTTGCTGCTCCTCACCGGCCATTGGCAGCGCATCCACAGCACCACAGACATCGGGGCTCCGGGCTTTCCCTTACGAACAGGGCTTCGACGTTTAACCACCAGCTGCACCTGGGCGCCCACTGGAAAAAAACCCCAAAAAATCACGAACGTCAGACGATTGCTCCCACACCGAAAGTGCCAGCCAGTCAAGCTCTTGCTGCTCCTCACCGGCCATTGGCAGCGCATCTACAGCACCACAGTCATCGGGGCTCCGGGCTTTCCCTGATGAACAGGGCTTCGACGTTTACCACCAGCTGCACCTGGGCGCCCACTAAAAAAAACCACCATAAAAATCAAGAACGTCGGACGATTGCTCCCACACCAAAAGTGCCAGTAACTCAAGCTCTTGCTGCTCCTCACCGGCCATTGGCAGCGCATCTACAGGACCACAGACATCGGGGCTCCGGGCTTTCCCTGAGGAACAGAGCTTCGACGTTTACCACCAACTGCACCTGGGCGCCCGCTGGAAATAAACCCCGAAAAATCACGAATGTCGGACGATTGCTCCCACACCGAAAGCGGCAGCCAGTGAAGTTCTTGCTGCTTCTCACCGACCATGGCAGCGTGTCTACAGCTCCACAGACACCGGGGCTCCGGGCTTTCCTTGACAAACAGGGCTTCGACGTTTACCACCACCTGCACCTGGGCAAACGCTGCAGATTAACCCCAAAAAATCGCGAATGTCGGACGATTGCTCCCACACCGAAAGTGCCAGCAACAGAAGCTCTTGCTGCTCTTCACCAGCCATTGGCAGCACATCTACAGTACCACAGACATCGGGGCTCCGGGTATTCCCTGACGAACAGGGCTTCGACGTTTACCACCAGCTGCACCTGGGGGGCCCACTGAAAAAAACCCCAAAAAATCACGAACGTCGGACGATTGCTCCCACACCGAAAGTGCCAGCCAGTCAAGTTCTTGCTGCTCCTCCCCGGCCATTGGCAGCGCATCTAAAGCACCACAGACATCGGGGCTCCGGGCTTTCCCTGACGAACAGGGCTTCGAAGTTTACCACCAGCTGCACCTGTGAGCCCACTCCAAAAAAAACCCGAAAAATCACGAACGTCGGACGATTGCTCCCACACCGAAATTGCCAGCAACTCAAGCTCCTACTACTCCTCAGCGGCCATTGGCAGCACATCTACAGCACCACAGACATCGGGGCTCCGGGCTTTCCCTGACGAACAGGGCTTCGACGTTTACCACCAGCTGAACCTGGGCGCCCACTGAAATAAAACCCCATAAAATCATGAACGTCGGACGATTGCTCCCACACCGAAATTGCCAGCAACTCAAGCTCCTACTGCTCCTCACCAGCCATTGGCAGCGCATCTACAGCACCACAGACATCGGGGCTCCGGGCTTTCCCTGACGAACAGGGCTTCAACGTTTACAGTCAGCTGCACCTGGGCGCCCGCTGCAGATTAACCCCGAGAAATCAAGAACGTCGGACGATTTCTTCCACACCAAAAGTGCCGGCCAATCAAGCTCTTGCTGCTCCTCACCTGCCATTGGCAGCGCATCTACAGCACCACAGACATCGGGGCTCCGGGTATTCCCTGACGAACAGGGCTTTAACATTTACCACCTTCTGCACCTGGGCGCCCACTCCAAAAAAAAACCGAAAAATCATGAACGTCGGACGATTGCTCCCACACCGTAAGTGCCAGCCATTCAAGCTCTTGCTGCTCCTCACCGGCCATTGGCAGTGCATCTACAGCACCACAGACATGGGGGCTCCGGGCTTTCCCTGACGAATAGGCCTTCGACGTTTACCACCAGCTGCACCTGAGGTCCCACTGAAAAAAACCCCGAAAAATCATGAACGTCGGACGATTTCTCCCACACCGAAAGTGCCAGCCAGTCAAGCTCTTGCTGCTCCTCCCCGGCCACTGGCAGCACATCTACAGCACCACATACATCGGGGCTCCGGGCTTTCCCTGATGAACAGGGCTTCGACGTTTACCACCAGCTGCACCTGGGCACCCATTGGAAAAAAACCCCAAAAATCACAAACGTCGGACGATTGCTCCCACACCGAAAGTGCCAGCTAGTCAAGCTCTTGCTGCTCCTCCCCGGTTACTGGCAGCACATCTACAGCACCACAGACATCGGTGCTCCGGGCTTTCCCTGACGAACAGGGCTTCGACGTTTACCACCAGCTGCATAGGGGGGCCCTCTGAAGAAAAACTCAAAAAATCATGAACGTCGGACGATTGCTACCACACCGAGAGTGCCAGCAACTCAAGCTCTTGCTGCTCATCACCGGCCACTGGCAGCATATCTACAGCACCACAGACATCGGGGCTCCGGGCTTTCACTGACGAACAGGGCTTTGACGTTTATCACCAGCTGCACCTGGGGGGCCCACTGAAAAAAACCACGAAAAATCATGAATGTCGGACGATTGCTCCCACACAAAAAGTTCCAGCCAGTCAAGCTCTTGCTGCTCCTCCCCGGCCACTGGCAGCGCATCTACAGCACCACAGACATCGGGGCTCCGGGCTTTCCCTGACGAACAGGGCTTCGACGTTTACCACCAGCTGCACCTGGTCGCCCACTGGAACAAAACCCCGAAAAATCACGAACGTCGGACGATTGCTCCCACACCAAAAGCGCCAGCAACTCAAGCTCTTGCTGCTCCTCCCCGGCCATTGGCAGCGCATCTACAGCACCACAGACATCGGGGCTCCGGGCTTTCCCTGACGAACAGGGCTTCGACGTTTACCACCAGCTGCATCTGGGCGCACATTGGAAAAAAACCCAAGAAAAATCACGAACGTTGGACGATTGCTCCCACACCAAAAGTGCCAGCCAGTCAAGCTCTTGCTGCTCCTCACCGGCCATTGGCAGCGCATCTACAGCACCACAGACATCGGGGCTCCGGGCTTTCCCTGACGAACAGGGCTTCGACGTTTACCACCAGCTGCACCTGGGGGCCCCACTGAAAAAAACCCCGAAAAAGCATGAACGTCGGACGATTGCTCCGACACCAAAAGTGCCAGCCAGTCAAGCTCTTGCTGCTCCTCCCCGGCCATTGGCAGCACATCTACAGCACCACAGACATCGGGGCTCCGGGCTTTCCCTGACGAACAGGGCTTCGACCTTTACCACCACCTGCGCCTGGGAGTCCACTCCAAAAAAACCCAAAAAATCACAAACGTCGGACGATTGCTCCCACACCGAAAGTGCCAGCCAGTCAAGCTCTTGCTGCTCCTCACCGGCCATTGGCAGCGCATCTACAGCACCACAGACATCGGGGCTCCGGGCTTTCCCTGACGAACAGGGCTTCGACGTTTACCACCAGCTGCACCTGGAGGGCCCACTGAAAAAAACCCCAAAAAATCACGAACGTCGGACGATTGCTCCCACACCGAAAGTGCCAGCCAGACAAGCTCTTGCTGCTCCTCACCGGCCATTGGCAGCGCATCTACAGCACCACAGACATCGGGGCTCCGGGCTTTCCCTGACGAACAGGGCTTCGACGTTTACCACCAGCTGCACCTGGGCGCACATTGGAAAAAAACCCAAGAAAAATCACGAACGTTGGACGATTGCTCCCACACCAAAAGTGCCAGCCAGTCAAGCTTCTGCTGCTCCTCCCTGGCCATTGGCAGCGCATCTACAGCACCACAGACATCGGGGCTCCGGGCTTTCCCTGACGAACAGGGCTTCGACGTTTACCACCACCTCCACCTGGGTGCCCATTGGAAAAAAACCCAAGAAAAATCACGAACGTTGGACGATTGCTCCCACACCGAAAGTGCCAGCCAGTCAAGCTCTTGCTGCTCCTCCCCGGCCACTGGCAGCACATCTACAGCACCACATACATCGGGGCTCCGGGCTTTCCCTGATGAACAGGGCTTCGACGTTTACCACCAGCTGCACCTGGGCACCCATTGGAAAAAAACCCCAAAAATCACAAACGTCGGACGATTGCTCCCACACCGAAAGTGCCAGCTAGTCAAGCTCTTGCTGCTCCTCCCCGGTTACTGGCAGCACATCTACAGCACCACAGACATCGGTGCTCCGGGCTTTCCCTGACGAACAGGGCTTCGACGTTTACCACCAGCTGCATAGGGGGGCCCTCTGAAGAAAAACTCAAAAAATCATGAACGTCGGACGATTGCTACCACACCGAGAGTGCCACCAACTCAAGCTCTTGCTGCTCATCACCGGCCACTGGCAGCATATCTACAGCACCACAGACATCGGGGCTCCGGGCTTTCACTGACGAACAGGGCTTTGACGTTTATCACCAGCTGCACCTGGGGGGCCCACTGAAAAAACCACGAAAAATCATGAATGTCGGACGATTGCTCCCACACAAAAAGTTCCAGCCAGTCAAGCTCTTGCTGCTCCTCCCCGGCCACTGGCAGCGCATCTACAGCACCACAGACATCGGGGCTCCGGGCTTTCCCTGACGAACAGGGCTTCGACCTTTACTACCACCTGCACCTGGGGGGCCCACTGAAAAAAACCCCGAAAAATCATGAACGTCGGACGATTGCTCCCACACCGAAAGTGCCAGCCAGTCAAGCTCTTGCTGCTCCTCCCCGGCCACTGGCAGCGCATCTACAGCACCACAGACATCGGGGCTCCGGGCTTTCCCTGACGAACAGGGCTTCGACGTTTACCACCACCTGCACCTGGGCGCCCATTGGAAATAAACCCGAAAAATCACGAACGTCGGACGATTGCTCCCACACAAAAAGTGCCAGCCAGTCAAGCTCCTGCTGCTCCTCACCGGCCATTGGCAGCGCATCTACAGCACCACAGACATCGGGGCTCCGGGCTTTCCCTGACGAACAGAGCTTCGACGTTTACCACCAGCTGCACCTGGGGGCCCCACTGAAAAAAACCCCGAAAAAGCATGAACGTCGGACAATTGCTCCGACACCAAAAGTGCCAGCCAGTCAAGCTCTTGCTGCTCCTCCCCGGCCATTGGCAGCACATCTACAGCACCACAGACATCGGGGCTCCGGGCTTTCCCTGACGAACAGGGCTTCGACCTTTACCACCACCTGCGCCTGGGAGTCCACTCCAAAAAAACCCAAAAAATCACAAACGTCGGACGATTGCTCCCACACCGAAAGTGCCAGCCAGTCAAGCTCTTGCTGCTCCTCACCGGCCATTGGCAGCGCATCTACAGCACCACAGACATCGGGGCTCCGGGCTTTCCCTGACGAACAGGGCTTCGACGTTTACCACCAGCTGCACCTGGGGGGCCCACTGAAAAAAACCCCAAAAAATCACGAACGTCGGACGATTGCTCCCACACCGAAAGTGCCAGCCAGACAAGCTCTTGCTGCTCCTCACCGGCCATTGGCAGCGCATCTACAGCACCACAGACATCGGGGCTCCGGGCTTTCCCTGACGAACAGGGCTTCGACGTTTACCACCAGCTGCACCTGGGCGCACATTGGAAAAAAACCCAAGAAAAATCACGAACGTTGGACGATTGCTCCCACACCAAAAGTGCCAGCCAGTCAAGCTTCTGCTGCTCCTCCCTGGCCATTGGCAGCGCATCTACAGCACCACAGACATCGGGGCTCCGGGCTTTCCCTGACGAACAGGGCTTCGACGTTTACCACCACCTCCACCTGGGCGCCCATTGGAAAAAAACCCAAGAAAAATCACGAACGTTGGACGATTGCTCCCACACCGAAAGTGCCAGCCAGTCAAGTTCTTGCTGCTCCTCACCGGCCATTGGCAGCGCATCTACAGCACCACAGACATCGGGGCTCCGGGCTTCCCCTGACGAACAGGGCTTCGACGTTTACCACCAGCTGCACCTGGGCGCACATTGGAAAAAAACCCAAGAAAAATCACAAACGTCGGACGATTGCTCCCACACCAAAAGTGCCAGCCAGTCAAGCTCTTGCTGCTCCTCACCGGCCATTGGCAGCGCATCTACAGCACCACAGACATCGGGGCTCCGAGCTTTCCCTGACGAACAGGGCTTCGACATTTACCACCAGCTGCACCTGGGCGCCCATTGGAAAAAAAACCAAGAAAAATCACGAACGTTGGACGATTGCTCCCACACCAAAATTGCCAGCCAGTCAAGCTCTTGCTGCTCCTCACCGGCCATTGGCAGCGCATCTACAGCACCACAGTCATCGGGGCTCCGGGCTTTCCCTGATGAACAGGGCTTCGACGTTTACCACCAGCTGCACCTGGGCGCCCACTAAAAAAAACCACCATAAAAATCAAGAACGTCGGACGATTGCTCCCACACCAAAAGTGCCAGTAACTCAAGCTCTTGCTGCTCCTCACCGGCCATTGGCAGCGCATCTACAGGACCACAGACATCGGGGCTCCGGGCTTTCCCTGAGGAACAGAGCTTCGACGTTTACCACCAACTGCACCTGGGCGCCCGCTGGAAATAAACCCCGAAAAATCACGAATGTCGGACGATTGCTCCCACACCGAAAGCGGCAGCCAGTGAAGTTCTTGCTGCTTCTCACCGACCATGGCAGCGTGTCTACAGCTCCACAGACACCGGGGCTCCGGGCTTTCCTTGACAAACAGGGCTTCGACGTTTACCACCACCTGCACCTGGGCAAACGCTGCAGATTAACCCCAAAAAATCGCGAATGTCGGACGATTGCTCCCACACCGAAAGTGCCAGCAACAGAAGCTCTTGCTGCTCTTCACCAGCCATTGGCAGCACATCTACAGTACCACAGACATCGGGGCTCCGGGTATTCCCTGACGAACAGGGCTTCGACGTTTACCACCAGCTGCACCTGGGGGGCCCACTGAAAAAAACCCCAAAAAATCACGAACGTCGGACGATTGCTCCCACACCGAAAGTGCCAGCCAGTCAAGTTCTTGCTGCTCCTCCCCGGCCATTGGCAGCGCATCTAAAGCACCACAGACATCGGGGCTCCGGGCTTTCCCTGACGAACAGGGCTTCGAAGTTTACCACCAGCTGCACCTGTGAGCCCACTCCAAAAAAAACCCGAAAAATCACGAACGTCGGACGATTGCTCCCACACCGAAATTGCCAGCAACTCAAGCTCCTACTACTCCTCAGCGGCCATTGGCAGCACATCTACAGCACCACAGACATCGGGGCTCCGGGCTTTCCCTGACGAACAGGGCTTCGACGTTTACCACCAGCTGAACCTGGGCGCCCACTGAAATAAAACCCCATAAAATCATGAACGTCGGACGATTGCTCCCACACCGAAATTGCCAGCAACTCAAGCTCCTACTGCTCCTCACCAGCCATTGGCAGCGCATCTACAGCACCACAGACATCGGGGCTCCGGGCTTTCCCTGACGAACAGGGCTTCAACGTTTACAGTCAGCTGCACCTGGGCGCCCGCTGCAGATTAACCCCGAGAAATCAAGAACGTCGGACGATTTCTTCCACACCAAAAGTGCCGGCCAATCAAGCTCTTGCTGCTCCTCACCTGCCATTGGCAGCGCATCTACAGCACCACAGACATCGGGGCTCCGGGTATTCCCTGACGAACAGGGCTTTAACATTTACCACCTTCTGCACCTGGGCGCCCACTCCAAAAAAAAACCGAAAAATCATGAACGTCGGACGATTGCTCCCACACCGTAAGTGCCAGCCATTCAAGCTCTTGCTGCTCCTCACCGGCCATTGGCAGTGCATCTACAGCATCACAGACATGGGGGCTCCGGGCTTTCCCTGACGAATAGGCCTTCGACGTTTACCACCAGCTGCACCTGAGGTCCCACTGAAAAAAACCCCGAAAAATCATGAACGTCGGACGATTGCTCCCACACCGAAAGTGCCAGCCAGTCAAGCTCTTGCTGCTCCTCCCCGGCCACTGGCAGCACATCTACAGCACCACATACATCGGGGCTCCGGGCTTTCCCTGATGAACAGGGCTTCGACGTTTACCACCAGCTGCACCTGGGCACCCATTGGAAAAAAACCCCAAAAATCACAAACGTCGGACGATTGCTCCCACACCGAAAGTGCCAGCTAGTCAAGCTCTTGCTGCTCCTCCCCGGTTACTGGCAGCACATCTACAGCACCACAGACATCGGTGCTCCGGGCTTTCCCTGACGAACAGGGCTTCGACGTTTACCACCAGCTGCATAGGGGGGCCCTCTGAAGAAAAACTCAAAAAATCATGAACGTCGGACGATTGCTACCACACCGAGAGTGCCAGCAACTCAAGCTCTTGCTGCTCATCACCGGCCACTGGCAGCATATCTACAGCACCACAGACATCGGGGCTCCGGGCTTTCACTGACGAACAGGGCTTTGACGTTTATCACCAGCTGCACCTGGGGGGCCCACTGAAAAAAACCACGAAAAATCATGAATGTCGGACGATTGCTCCCACACAAAAAGTTCCAGCCAGTCAAGCTCTTGCTGCTCCTCCCCGGCCACTGGCAGCGCATCTACAGCACCACAGACATCGGGGCTCCGGGCTTTCCCTGACGAACAGGGCTTCGACGTTTACCACCAGCTGCACCTGGTCGCCCACTGGAACAAAACCCCGAAAAATCACGAACGTCGGACGATTGCTCCCACACCAAAAGCGCCAGCAACTCAAGCTCTTGCTGCTCCTCCCCGGCCATTGGCAGCGCATCTACAGCACCACAGACATCGGGGCTCCGGGCTTTCCCTGACGAACAGGGCTTCGACGTTTACCACCAGCTGCATCTGGGCGCACATTGGAAAAAAACCCAAGAAAAATCACGAACGTTGGACGATTGCTCCCACACCAAAAGTGCCAGCCAGTCAAGCTCTTGCTGCTCCTCACCGGCCATTGGCAGCGCATCTACAGCACCACAGACATCGGGGCTCCGGGCTTTCCCTGACGAACAGGGCTTCGACGTTTACCACCAGCTGCACCTGGGGGCCCCACTGAAAAAAACCCCGAAAAAGCATGTACGTCGGACGATTGCTCCGACACCAAAAGTGCCAGCCAGTCAAGCTCTTGCTGCTCCTCCCCGGCCATTGGCAGCACATCTACAGCACCACAGACATCGGGGCTCCGGGCTTTCCCTGACGAACAGGGCTTCGACCTTTACCACCACCTGCGCCTGGGAGTCCACTCCAAAAAAACCCAAAAAATCACAAACGTCGGACGATTGCTCCCACACCGAAAGTGCCAGCCAGTCAAGCTCTTGCTGCTCCTCACCGGCCATTGGCAGCGCATCTACAGCACCACAGACATCGGGGCTCCGGGCTTTCCCTGACGAACAGGGCTTCGACGTTTACCACCAGCTGCACCTGGAGGGCCCACTGAAAAAAACCCCAAAAAATCACGAACGTCGGACGATTGCTCCCACACCGAAAGTGCCAGCCAGACAAGCTCTTGCTGCTCCTCACCGGCCATTGGCAGCGCATCTACAGCACCACAGACATCGGGGCTCCGGGCTTTCCCTGACGAACAGGGCTTCGACGTTTACCACCAGCTGCACCTGGGCGCACATTGGAAAAAAACCCAAGAAAAATCACGAACGTTGGACGATTGCTCCCACACCAAAAGTGCCAGCCAGTCAAGCTTCTGCTGCTCCTCCCTGGCCATTGGCAGCGCATCTACAGCACCACAGACATCGGGGCTCCGGGCTTTCCCTGACGAACAGGGCTTCGACGTTTACCACCACCTCCACCTGGGTGCCCATTGGAAAAAAACCCAAGAAAAATCACGAACGTTGGACGATTGCTCCCACACCGAAAGTGCCAGCCAGTCAAGCTCTTGCTGCTCCTCCCCGGCCACTGGCAGCACATCTACAGCACCACATACATCGGGGCTCCGGGCTTTCCCTGATGAACAGGGCTTCGACGTTTACCACCAGCTGCACCTGGGCACCCATTGGAAAAAAACCCCAAAAATCACAAACGTCGGACGATTGCTCCCACACCGAAAGTGCCAGCTAGTCAAGCTCTTGCTGCTCCTCCCCGGTTACTGGCAGCACATCTACAGCACCACAGACATCGGTGCTCCGGGCTTTCCCTGACGAACAGGGCTTCGACGTTTACCACCAGCTGCATAGGGGGGCCCTCTGAAGAAAAACTCAAAAAATCATGAACGTCGGACGATTGCTACCACACCGAGAGTGCCACCAACTCAAGCTCTTGCTGCTCATCACCGGCCACTGGCAGCATATCTACAGCACCACAGACATCGGGGCTCCGGGCTTTCACTGACGAACAGGGCTTTGACGTTTATCACCAGCTGCACCTGGGGGGCCCACTGAAAAAACCACGAAAAATCATGAATGTCGGACGATTGCTCCCACACAAAAAGTTCCAGCCAGTCAAGCTCTTGCTGCTCCTCCCCGGCCACTGGCAGCGCATCTACAGCACCACAGACATCGGGGCTCCGGGCTTTCCCTGACGAACAGGGCTTCGACCTTTACTACCACCTGCACCTGGGGGGCCCACTGAAAAAAACCCCGAAAAATCATGAACGTCGGACGATTGCTCCCACACCGAAAGTGCCAGCCAGTCAAGCTCTTGCTGCTCCTCCCCGGCCACTGGCAGCGCATCTACAGCACCACAGACATCGGGGCTCCGGGCTTTCCCTGACGAACAGGGCTTCGACGTTTACCACCACCTGCACCTGGGCGCCCATTGGAAATAAACCCGAAAAATCACGAACGTCGGACGATTGCTCCCACACAAAAAGTGCCAGCCAGTCAAGCTCCTGCTGCTCCTCACCGGCCATTGGCAGCGCATCTACAGCACCACAGACATCGGGGCTCCGGGCTTTCCCTGACGAACAGAGCTTCGACGTTTACCACCAGCTGCACCTGGGGGCCCCACTGAAAAAAACCCCGAAAAAGCATGAACGTCGGACAATTGCTCCGACACCAAAAGTGCCAGCCAGTCAAGCTCTTGCTGCTCCTCCCCGGCCATTGGCAGCACATCTACAGCACCACAGACATCGGGGCTCCGGGCTTTCCCTGACGAACAGGGCTTCGACCTTTACCACCACCTGCGCCTGGGAGTCCACTCCAAAAAAACCCAAAAAATCACAAACGTCGGACGATTGCTCCCACACCGAAAGTGCCAGCCAGTCAAGCTCTTGCTGCTCCTCACCGGCCATTGGCAGCGCATCTACAGCACCACAGACATCGGGGCTCCGGGCTTTCCCTGACGAACAGGGCTTCGACGTTTACCACCAGCTGCACCTGGGGGGCCCACTGAAAAAAACCCCAAAAAATCACGAACGTCGGACGATTGCTCCCACACCGAAAGTGCCAGCCAGACAAGCTCTTGCTGCTCCTCACCGGCCATTGGCAGCGCATCTACAGCACCACAGACATCGGGGCTCCGGGCTTTCCCTGACGAACAGGGCTTCGACGTTTACCACCAGCTGCACCTGGGCGCACATTGGAAAAAAACCCAAGAAAAATCACGAACGTTGGACGATTGCTCCCACACCAAAAGTGCCAGCCAGTCAAGCTTCTGCTGCTCCTCCCTGGCCATTGGCAGCGCATCTACAGCACCACAGACATCGGGGCTCCGGGCTTTCCCTGACGAACAGGGCTTCGACGTTTACCACCACCTCCACCTGGGCGCCCATTGGAAAAAAACCCAAGAAAAATCACGAACGTTGGACGATTGCTCCCACACCGAAAGTGCCAGCCAGTCAAGTTCTTGCTGCTCCTCACCGGCCATTGGCAGCGCATCTACAGCACCACAGACATCGGGGCTCCGGGCTTCCCCTGACGAACAGGGCTTCGACGTTTACCACCAGCTGCACCTGGGCGCACATTGGAAAAAAACCCAAGAAAAATCACAAACGTCGGACGATTGCTCCCACACCAAAAGTGCCAGCCAGTCAAGCTCTTGCTGCTCCTCACCGGCCATTGGCAGCGCATCTACAGCACCACAGACATCGGGGCTCCGAGCTTTCCCTGACGAACAGGGCTTCGATATTTACCACCAGCTGCACCTGGGCGCCCATTGGAAAAAAAACCAAGAAAAATCACGAACGTTGGACGATTGCTCCCACACCAAAATTGCCAGCCAGTCAAGCTCTTGCTGCTCCTCACCGGCCATTGGCAGCGCATCTACAGCACCACAGACATCGGGGCTCCGGGCTTTCCCTGACGAACAGGGCTTGAATGTTTACCACCAGCTGCACCTGGGCGCCCATTGGAAAAAAACCCAAGAAAAATCACGAACGTTGGACGATTGCTCCCACACCAAAAGTGCCAGCCAGTCAAGCTCTTGCTGCTCCTCACCGGCCATTGGCAGCGCATCTACAGCACCACAGACATCGGGGCTCCGGGCTTTCCCTGACGAACAGGGCTTCGACGTTTACCACCAGCTGCACCTGGAGGGCCCACTGAAAAAAACCCCAAAAAATCACGAACGTCGGACGATTGCTCCCACACCGAAAGTGCCAGCCAGACAAGCTCTTGCTGCTCCTCACCGGCCATTGGCAGCGCATCTACAGCACCACAGACATCGGGGCTCCGGGCTTTCCCTGACGAACAGGGCTTCGACCTTTACCACCACCTGCACCTGGGCGCACATTGGAAAAAAACCCAAGAAAAATCACGAACGTTGGACGATTGCTCCCACACCCAAAGTGCCAACAACTCAAGCTTCTGCTGCTCCTCCCTGGCCATTGGCAGCGCATCTACAGCACCACAGACATCGGGGCTCCGGGCTTTCCCTGACGAACAGGGCTTCGACGTTTACCACCAGCTGCACCTGGAGGGCCCACTGAAAAAAACCCAAGAAAAATCACGAACGTTGGACGATTGCTTCCACACCAAAAGTGCCAGCCAGTCAAGCTCCTGCTGCTCCTCCCTGGCCATTGGCAGCGCATCTACAGCACCACAGACATCGGGGCTCCGGGCTTTCCCTGACGAACAGGGCTTCGACGTTTACCACCACCTCCACCTGGGCGCCCATTGAAAAAAAACCCAAGAAAAATCACGAACGTTGGACGATTGCTCCCACACCGAAAGTGCCAGCCAGTCAAGTTCTTGCTGCTCCTCACCGGCCATTGGAAGCGCATCTACAGCACCACAGACATCGGGGCTCCGAGCT
The DNA here is from genome assembly GCF_036417535.1 of Chlamydotis macqueenii. Lineage (NCBI taxonomy): Eukaryota > Metazoa > Chordata > Aves > Otidiformes > Otididae > Chlamydotis > Chlamydotis macqueenii. Next base: position 31,210,200 of record NC_141592.1, on the reverse strand, counting down.
TTCCCTGACGAACAGGGCTTCGATATTTACCACCAGCTGCACCTGGGCGCCCACTGGAAAAAAACCCCGAAAAATCACGAACGTCGGACGATTGCTCCCACACCGAAAGTGCCAGCCAGTCAAGCTCTTGCTGCTCATCACCGGCCATTGGCAGCGCATCTACAGCACCACAGACATCGGGGCTCCGGGCTTTCCCTGACAAACAGGGCTTGAACGTTTACCACCAGCTGCACCTGTGCGCCCATTGGAAAAAAACCCAAGAAAAATCACGAACGTTGGACGATTGCTCCCACACCAAAATTGCCAGCCAGTCAAGCTCTTGCTGCTCCTCACCGGCCATTGGCAGCGCATCTACAGCACCACAGACATCGGGGCTCCGGGCTTTCCCTGACGAACAGGGCTTCGACATTTACCACCAGCTGCACCTGGGCGCCCATTGGAAAAAAACCCAAGAAAAATCACGAACGTTGGACGATTGCTCCCACACCAAAAGTGCCAGCCAGTCAAGCTCTTGCTGCTCCTCACCGGCCATTGGCAGCGCATCTACAGCACCACAGACATCGGGGCTCCGGGCTTTCCCTGACGAACAGGGCTTCGACCTTTACCACCACCTGCGCCTGGGAGTCCACTCCAAAAAAACCCAAAAAATCACGAACATCGGACGATTGCTCCCACACCGAAAGTGCCAGCCAGTCAAGCTCTTGCTGCTCCTCCCCGGCCATTGGCAGCGCATCTACAGCACCACAGACATCGGGGCTCCGGGCTTTCCCTGACGAACAGGGCTTCGATGTTTACCACCAGCTGCACCTGGGCACCCACTAGAAAAAAACCCCGAAAAATCACGAACGTCGGACGATTGCTCCCACACAAAAAGTGCCAGCCAGTCAAGCTCTTGCTGCTCATCACCGGCCATTGGCAGCGCATCTACAGCACCACAGACATAGGGCTCCGGTCTTTCCCTGACGAACAGGGCTTCGACGTTTACCACCAGCTGCGCCTGGGCGCCCACTTAAAAAATCCCAAAAAATCACGAATGTCGGACGATTGCTTCCACACCCAAAGTGCCAACAACTCAAGCTCTTGCTGCTCTTCACCGGCCATTGGCAGCGCATCTACAGCACCACAGACATCGGGGCTCCGGGCTTTCCCTGACGAACAGGGCTTCGACCTTTACCACCAGCTGCACCTGGGCGCCCATTGGAAAAAAACCCAAGAAAAATCACGAACGTTGGATGATTGCTCCCACACAAAAAGTGTCATCCAGTCAAGCTCTTGCTGCTCCTCCCTGGCCATTGGCAGCGCATCTACAGCACCACAGACATCGGGGCTCCGGGCTTTCCCTGACGAACAGGGCTTCGACGTTTACCACCACCTGCACCTGGGCGCCCATTGGAAAAAAACCCAAGAAAAATCACGAACGTTGGACGATTGCTCCCACACCAAAAGTGCCACCAACTCAAGCTCTTGCTGCTCATCACCGGCCATTGGCAGCGCATCTACAGCACCACAGACATCGGGGCTCCGGGCTTTCCCTGACGAACAGGGCTTTGACGTTTACCACCAGCTGCACCTGGTCGCCCACTCCAAAAAAACCCCGAAAAATCACGAACGTCGGACGATTACTCCCACACCGAAATTGCCAGCTAGTCAAGCTCTTGCTGCTCATCACCGGCCATTGGCAGCGCATCTACAGCACCACAGACATCGGGGCTCCGGGCTTTCCCTGACGAACAGGGCTTCGACTTTTACCACCACCTGCACCTGGGAGTCCACTCCAAAAAAACCCAAAAAATCACGAACGTCGGACGATTGCTCCCACACCAAAAGTGCCAGCCAGTCAAGCTCTTGCTGCTCCTCACCGGCCATTGGCAGCGCATCTACAGCACCACAGACATCGGGGCTCCGGGCTTTCCCTGACGAACAGGGCTTCGACGTTTACCACCACCAGCACCTGGGCGCCCATTGGAAAAAAAACCAAGAAAAGTCACGAACGTTGGACGATTCCTCCCACACCGAAAGTGCCAGCCAGTCAAGCTCTTGCTGCTCCTCACCGGCCATTGGCAGCGCATCTACAGCACCACAGACATCGGGGCTCCGGGCTTTCCCTGACGAACAGGGCTTCGACGTTTACCACCAGCTGCACCTGGGGGGCCCACTGAAAAAAAACCCGAAAAGTCATGAACGTCGGACGATTGCTCCCACACAAAAAGTTCCAGCCAGTCAAGCTCTTGCTGCTCCTCACCGGCCATTGGCAGCGCATCTACAGCACCACAGACATCGGGGCTCCGGGCTTTCCCTGACGAACAGGGCTTCGACGTTTACCACCAGCTGCACCTGGGGGCCCCACTAAAAAAAACCCCGAAAAAGCATGAACGTCGGACGATTGCTCCCACACCAAAAGTGCCAGATAGTCAAGCTCTTGCTGCTCTTCCCCGGCCATTGGCAGCACATCTACAGCACCACAGACATCGGGGCTCCGGGCTTTCCCTGACGAACAGGGCTTCGACCTTTACCACCACCTGCGCCTGGGGGGCCCACTGAAAAAAAACCCAAAAAATCACGAACGTTGGACGATTGCTCCCACACCGAAAGTGCCAGCCAGACAAGCTCTTGCTGCTCCTCACCGGCCATTGGCAGCGCATCTACAGCACCACAGACATCGGGGCTCCGGTCTTTCTGTGACGAACAGGGCTTCGACGTTTACCACCAGCTGCACCTGGGCGCACATTGGAAAAAAACCCAAGAAAAATCACGAACGTCGGACGATTGCTCCCACACCAAAAGTGCCAGCCAGTCAAGCTCTTGCTGCTCCTCACCGGCCATTGGCAGCGCATCTACAGCACCACAGACATCGGGGCTCCGGGCTTTCCCTGACGAACAGGGCTTCGACCTTTACCACCAGCTGCACCTGGGGGGCCCACTGAAAAAAACCGCGAAAAATCACGAACGTCGGACGATTGCTCCCACACCGAATGTGCCAGCCAGTCAAGCTTCTGCTGCTCATCACCGGCCATTGGCAGCGCATCTACAGCACCACAGACATCGGGGCTCCGGGCTTTCCCTGACGAACAGGGCTTCGACGTTTACCACCAGCTGCACCTGGGGGCCCCACTGAAAAAAACCGCGAAAAAGCATGAACGTCGGACGATTGCTCCGACATCGAAAGTGCCAGCCAGTCAAGATCTTGCTGCTACTCCCCGGCCATTGGCAGCACATCTACAGCACCACAGACATCGGGGCTCCGGGCTTTCCCTGACGAACAGGGCTTCGACTTTTACCACCACCTGCACCTGGGAGTCCACTCCAAAAAAACCCAAAAAATCACAAACGTCGGACGATTGCTCCCACACCGAAAGTGCCAGCCAGTCAAGCTCTTGCTGCTCCTCACCGGCCATTGGCAGCGCATCTACAGCACCACAGACATCGGGGCTCCGGGCTTTCCCTGACGAACAGGGCTTCGACTTTTACCACCACCTTCACCTGGGCGCCCATTGGAAAAAAACCCAAGAAAAATCACGAACGTTGGACGATTCCTCGCACACCGAAAGTGCCAGCAACTCAAGCTCTTGCTGCTCCTCACCGGCCATTGGCAGCGCATCTACAGCACCACAGACATCGGGGCTCCGGGCTTTCCCTGACGAACAGGGCTTCGACGTTTACCACCAGCTGCACCTGGGGGGCCCACTGAAAAAAACCCCGAAAAATCATGAACGTCGGACGATTGCTCCCACACAAAAAGTGTCAGCCAGTCAAGCTCTTGCTGCTCCTCACCGGCCATTGGCAGCGCATCTACAGCACCACAGACATCGGGGCTCCGGGCATTCCCTGACAAACAGGGCTTCGACGTTTTCCACCACCTGCACCTGGGCGCCCATTGGAAAAAAACCCCGAAAAATCATGAACGTCGGACGATTGCTCCCACACCGAAAGTGCCAGCCAGTCAAGCTCTTGCTGCTCCTCACCGGCCATTTGCAGCGCATCTACAGCACCACAGACATCGGGGCTCCGGTCTTTCTGTGACGAACAGGGCTTCGACCTTTACCACCACCTGCACCTGGTCGCCCATTGGAAAAAAACCCAAGAAAAATCACGAACGTTGGACGATTGCTCCCACACCAAAAGTGCCAGCCAGTCAAGCTCTTGCTGCTCCTCACCGGCCATTGGCAGCGCATCTACAGCACCACAGACATCGGGGCTCCGGTCTTTCTGTGACGAACAGGGCTTCGACCTTTACCACCACCTGCACCTGGGCGCCCATTGGAAAAAAACCCAAGAAAATTCACGAACGTCGGACGATTGCTCCCACACCAAAAGTGCCAGCCAGTCAAGCTCTTGCTGCTCCTCACCGGCCATTGGCAGCGCATCTACAGCACCACAGACATCGGGGCTCCGGGCTTTCCCTGACGAACAGGGCTTCGACCTTTACCACCACCTGCACCTGTGGGGCCCACTGAAAAAAACCCCAAAAAATCATGAACGTCGGACGATTGCTCCCACACCGAAAGTGTCATCCAGTTAAGCTCTTGCTGCTCCTCACCGGCCATTGGCAGCGCATCTACAGCACCACAGACATCGGGGCTCCGGTCTTTCCCTGACGAACAGGGTTCGACATTTACCACCAGCTGCGCCTGGGCGCCACTTAAAAAATCCCAAAAAATCACGAATTTCGGATGATTGCTCCCACACCGAAAGTGCCAACAACTCAAGCTCTTGCTGCTCCTCACCGGCCATTGGCAGCGCATCTACAGCACCACAGACATCGGGGCTCCGGTCTTTCTGTGACAAACAGGGCTTCGACCTTTACCACCACCTGCACCTGGGCGCCCATTGGAAAAAAACCCAAGAAAAATCACGAACGTCAGACAATTGCTCGCACAGCAAAAGTGCCAGCCTGTCAAGCTCTTGCTGCTCATCACCGGCCATTGGCAGCGCATCTACAGCACCACAGACATTGGGGCTCCGGGCTTTCCCTGATGAACAGGGCTTCGACGTTTACCACCAGCTGCGCCTGGACGCCCACTAAAAAAAAACCCAAAAAATCACGAACGTCGGACGATTGCTCCCACACCGAAAGTGCCAGCCAGTCAAGCTCTTGCTGCTCCTCACCGGCCATTGGCAGCGCATCTACAGCACGACAGACATCGGGGCTCCGGGCTTTCTGTGACGAACAGGGCTTCGACGTTTACCACCAGCTGCACCTGGGGGGCCCACTGAAAAAAACCCCAATAAATCAAGAACGTCGGACGATTGCTCCCACACCGAAAGTGCCAGCCAGGCAAGCTCTTGCTGCTCCTCCCCGGCCATTGGCAGCGCATCTACACCACCACAGACATCGGGGCTCCGGTCTTTCTGTGACGAACAGGGCTTCGACGTTTACCACCAGCTGCACCTGGGGGGCCCACTGAAAAAAACCCCGAAAAATCATGAACGTCGGACGATTGCTCCCACACCGAAAGTGTCATCCAGTCAAGCTCTTGCTGCTCCTCCCCGGCCATTGGCAGCGCATCTACAGCACCACAGACATCGGGGCTCCGGTCTTTCCCTGACGAACAGGGTTCGACATTTACCACCAGCTGCGCCTGGGCGCCACTTAAAAAATCCCAAAAAATCACAAATGTCGGACGATTGCTCCCACACCGAAAGTGCCAGCCAGTCAAGCTCTTGCTGCTCCTCCCCGGCCATTGGCAGCGCATCTACAGCACCACAGACATCGGGGCTCCGGTCTTTCTGTGACGAACAGGGCTTCGACCTTTACCACCACCTGCACCTGGTCGCCCATTGGAAAAAAACCCAAGAAAAATCACGAACGTCGGACGATTGCTCCCACACCAAAAGTGCCAGCAACTCAAGCTCTTGCTGCTCCTCCCCGGCCATTGGCAGCGCATCTACAGCACCACAGACATCGGGGCTCCGGGCTTTCCCTGACGAACAGGGCTTCGATGTTTACCACCAGCTGCACCTGGGGGGCCCACTGAAAATACATCGAAAAATCATGAACGTCGGATGATTGCTCCCACACCGAAATTGCCAGCTAGTCAGGCTCTTGCTGCTCCTCCCCGGCCATTGGCAGCGCATCTACAGCACCACAGACATCGGGGCTCCGGTCTTTCTGTGACGAACAGGGCTTCGACCTTTACCACCACCTGCACCTGGTCGCCCATTGGAAAAATACCCAAGAAAAATCACGAACGTCGGACGATTGCTCCCACACCAAAAGTGCCAGCCAGTCAAGCTCTTGCTGCTCCTCACCGGCCATTGGCAGCGCATCTACAGCACCACAGACATCGGGGCTCCGGGCTTTCCCTGACGAACAGGGCTTCGACGTTTACCACCAGCTGCACCTGGGGGGCCCACTGAAAAAAACCCCGAAAAATCGTGAACGTCGGACGATTGCTCCCACACCGAAAGTGCCAGCTAGTCAAGCTCTTGCTGCTCCTCCCCGGCCATTGGCAGCGCATCTACAGCACCACAGACATCGGGGCTCCGGGCTTTCCCTGATGAACAGGGCTTCGACGTTTACCACCAGCTGCACCTGAGCGCTCACTCCAAAAAAACACCGAAAAATCACGAACGTCGGACGATTTTTCCCACACCGAAAGTGCCAACAACTCAAGCTCCTGCTGCTCCTCAGCGGCCATTGGCAGCGCATCTACAGCACCACAGACATCGGGGCTCCGGGCTTTCCCTGACGAACAGGGCTTCGACGTTTACCACCAGCTGCACCTGGGGGGCCCACTGAAAAAAACCCCGAAAAATCATGAACGTCGGACGATTGCTCCCACACAAAAAGTGTCAGCCAGTCAAGCTATTGCTGCTCCTCACCGGCCATTGGCAGCGCATCTACAGCACCACAGACATCGGGGCTCCGGGCTTTCCCTGACGAACAGGGCTTCGACGTTTACCACCAGCTGCACCTGGCGGCCCCACTGAAAAAAACCCCGAAAAAGCATGAACGTCGGACGATTGCTCCCACACCGAAAGTGCCAGCCAGTCAAGCTCTTGCTGCTCCTCCACTGCCATTGGCAGCACATCTACAGCACCACAGACAGTGGGGCTCCGGGCTTTCCCTGACGAACAGGGCTTCGACTTTTACCACCACCTGCGCCTGGACGCCCACTAAAAAAAAACCCAAAAAATCACGAACGTCGGACGATTGCTCCCACACCGAAAGTGCCAGCCAGTCAAGCTCTTGCTGCTCCTCACCGGCCATTGGCAGCGCATCTACAGCACCACAGACATCGGGGCTCCGGGCTTTCCCTGACGAACAGGGCTTCGACCTTTACCACCACCTGCACCTGGGCGCACATTGGAAAAAAACCCAAGAAAAATCACGAACGTTGGACGATTGCTCCCACACCCAAAGTGCCAACAACTCAAGCTTCTGCTGCTCCTCCCTGGCCATTGGCAGCGCATCTACAGCACCACAGACATCGGGGCTCCGGGCTTTCCCTGACGAACAGGGCTTCGACGTTTACCACCAGCTGCACCTGGAGGGCCCACTGAAAAAAACCCAAGAAAAATCACGAACGTTGGACGATTGCTTCCACACCAAAAGTGCCAGCCAGTCAAGCTCCTGCTGCTCCTCCCTGGCCATTGGCAGCGCATCTACAGCACCACAGACATCGGGGCTCCGGGCTTTCCCTGACGAACAGGGCTTCGACGTTTACCACCACCTCCACCTGGGCGCCCATTGAAAAAAAACCCAAGAAAAATCACGAACGTTGGACGATTGCTCCCACACCGAAAGTGCCAGCCAGTCAAGTTCTTGCTGCTCCTCACCGGCCATTGGAAGCGCATCTACAGCACCACAGACATCGGGGCTCCGAGCTTTCCCTGACGAACAGGGCTTCGATATTTACCACCAGCTGCACCTGGGCGCCCACTGGAAAAAAACCCCGAAAAATCACGAACGTCGGACGATTGCTCCCACACCGAAAGTGCCAGCCAGTCAAGCTCTTGCTGCTCATCACCGGCCATTGGCAGCGCATCTACAGCACCACAGACATCGGGGCTCCGGGCTTTCCCTGACAAACAGGGCTTGAACGTTTACCACCAGCTGCACCTGTGCGCCCATTGGAAAAAAACCCAAGAAAAATCACGAACGTTGGACGATTGCTCCCACACCAAAATTGCCAGCCAGTCAAGCTCTTGCTGCTCCTCACCGGCCATTGGCAGCGCATCTACAGCACCACAGACATCGGGGCTCCGGGCTTTCCCTGACGAACAGGGCTTCGACATTTACCACCAGCTGCACCTGGGCGCCCATTGGAAAAAAACCCAAGAAAAATCACGAACGTTGGACGATTGCTCCCACACCAAAAGTGCCAGCCAGTCAAGCTCTTGCTGCTCCTCACCGGCCATTGGCAGCGCATCTACAGCACCACAGACATCGGGGCTCCGGGCTTTCCCTGACGAACAGGGCTTCGACCTTTACCACCACCTGCGCCTGGGAGTCCACTCCAAAAAAACCCAAAAAATCACGAACATCGGACGATTGCTCCCACACCGAAAGTGCCAGCCAGTCAAGCTCTTGCTGCTCCTCCCCGGCCATTGGCAGCGCATCTACAGCACCACAGACATCGGGGCTCCGGGCTTTCCCTGACGAACAGGGCTTCGATGTTTACCACCAGCTGCACCTGGGCACCCACTAGAAAAAAACCCCGAAAAATCACGAACGTCGGACGATTGCTCCCACACAAAAAGTGCCAGCCAGTCAAGCTCTTGCTGCTCATCACCGGCCATTGGCAGCGCATCTACAGCACCACAGACATAGGGCTCCGGTCTTTCCCTGACGAACAGGGCTTCGACGTTTACCACCAGCTGCGCCTGGGCGCCCACTTAAAAAATCCCAAAAAATCACGAATGTCGGACGATTGCTTCCACACCCAAAGTGCCAACAACTCAAGCTCTTGCTGCTCTTCACCGGCCATTGGCAGCGCATCTACAGCACCACAGACATCGGGGCTCCGGGCTTTCCCTGACGAACAGGGCTTCGACCTTTACCACCAGCTGCACCTGGGCGCCCATTGGAAAAAAACCCAAGAAAAATCACGAACGTTGGATGATTGCTCCCACACAAAAAGTGTCATCCAGTCAAGCTCTTGCTGCTCCTCCCTGGCCATTGGCAGCGCATCTACAGCACCACAGACATCGGGGCTCCGGGCTTTCCCTGACGAACAGGGCTTCGACGTTTACCACCACCTGCACCTGGGCGCCCATTGGAAAAAAACCCAAGAAAAATCACGAACGTTGGACGATTGCTCCCACACCAAAAGTGCCACCAACTCAAGCTCTTGCTGCTCATCACCGGCCATTGGCAGCGCATCTACAGCACCACAGACATCGGGGCTCCGGGCTTTCCCTGACGAACAGGGCTTTGACGTTTACCACCAGCTGCACCTGGTCGCCCACTCCAAAAAAACCCCGAAAAATCACGAACGTCGGACGATTACTCCCACACCGAAATTGCCAGCTAGTCAAGCTCTTGCTGCTCATCACCGGCCATTGGCAGCGCATCTACAGCACCACAGACATCGGGGCTCCGGGCTTTCCCTGACGAACAGGGCTTCGACTTTTACCACCACCTGCACCTGGGAGTCCACTCCAAAAAAACCCAAAAAATCACGAACGTCGGACGATTGCTCCCACACCAAAAGTGCCAGCCAGTCAAGCTCTTGCTGCTCCTCACCGGCCATTTGCAGCGCATCTACAGCACCACAGACATCGGGGCTCCGGGCTTTCCCTGACGAACAGGGCTTCGACGTTTACCACCACCAGCACCTGGGCGCCCATTGGAAAAAAAACCAAGAAAAGTCACGAACGTTGGACGATTCCTCCCACACCGAAAGTGCCAGCCAGTCAAGCTCTTGCTGCTCCTCACCGGCCATTGGCAGCGCATCTACAGCACCACAGACATCGGGGCTCCGGGCTTTCCCTGACGAACAGGGCTTCGACGTTTACCACCAGCTGCACCTGGGGGGCCCACTGAAAAAAAACCCGAAAAGTCATGAACGTCGGACGATTGCTCCCACACAAAAAGTTCCAGCCAGTCAAGCTCTTGCTGCTCCTCACCGGCCATTGGCAGCGCATCTACAGCACCACAGACATCGGGGCTCCGGGCTTTCCCTGACGAACAGGGCTTCGACGTTTACCACCAGCTGCACCTGGGGGCCCCACTAAAAAAAACCCCGAAAAAGCATGAACGTCGGACGATTGCTCCCACACCAAAAGTGCCAGATAGTCAAGCTCTTGCTGCTCTTCCCCGGCCATTGGCAGCACATCTACAGCACCACAGACATCGGGGCTCCGGGCTTTCCCTGACGAACAGGGCTTCGACCTTTACCACCACCTGCGCCTGGGGGGCCCACTGAAAAAAAACCCAAAAAATCACGAACGTTGGACGATTGCTCCCACACCGAAAGTGCCAGCCAGACAAGCTCTTGCTGCTCCTCACCGGCCATTGGCAGCGCATCTACAGCACCATAGACATCGGGGCTCCGGTCTTTCTGTGACGAACAGGGCTTCGACGTTTACCACCAGCTGCACCTGGGCGCACATTGGAAAAAAACCCAAGAAAAATCACGAACGTCGGACGATTGCTCCCACACCAAAAGTGCCAGCCAGTCAAGCTCTTGCTGCTCCTCACCGGCCATTGGCAGCGCATCTACAGCACCACAGACATCGGGGCTCCGGGCTTTCCCTGACGAACAGGGCTTCGACCTTTACCACCAGCTGCACCTGGGGGGCCCACTGAAAAAAACCGCGAAAAATCACGAACGTCGGACGATTGCTCCCACACCGAATGTGCCAGCCAGTCAAGCTTCTGCTGCTCATCACCGGCCATTGGCAGCGCATCTACAGCACCACAGACATCGGGGCTCCGGGCTTTCCCTGACGAACAGGGCTTCGACGTTTACCACCAGCTGCACCTGGGGGCCCCACTGAAAAAAACCGCGAAAAAGCATGAACGTCGGACGATTGCTCCGACATCGAAAGTGCCAGCCAGTCAAGATCTTGCTGCTACTCCCCGGCCATTGGCAGCACATCTACAGCACCACAGACATCGGGGCTCCGGGCTTTCCCTGACGAACAGGGCTTCGACTTTTACCACCACCTGCACCTGGGAGTCCACTCCAAAAAAACCCAAAAAATCACAAACGTCGGACGATTGCTCCCACACCGAAAGTGCCAGCCAGTCAAGCTCTTGCTGCTCCTCACCGGCCATTGGCAGCGCATCTACAGCACCACAGACATCGGGGCTCCGGGCTTTCCCTGACGAACAGGGCTTCGACTTTTACCACCACCTTCACCTGGGCGCCCATTGGAAAAAAACCCAAGAAAAATCACGAACGTTGGACGATTCCTCGCACACCGAAAGTGCCAGCAACTCAAGCTCTTGCTGCTCCTCACCGGCCATTGGCAGCGCATCTACAGCACCACAGACATCGGGGCTCCGGGCTTTCCCTGACGAACAGGGCTTCGACGTTTACCACCAGCTGCACCTGGGGGGCCCACTGAAAAAAACCCCGAAAAATCATGAACGTCGGACGATTGCTCCCACACAAAAAGTGTCAGCCAGTCAAGCTCTTGCTGCTCCTCACCGGCCATTGGCAGCGCATCTACAGCACCACAGACATCGGGGCTCCGGGCTTTCCCTGACGAACAGGGCTTCGACCTTTACCACCACCTGCGCCTGGGAGTCCACTCCAAAAAAACCCAAAAAATCACGAACATCGGACGATTGCTCCCACACCGAAAGTGCCAGCCAGTCAAGCTCTTGCTGCTCCTCCCCGGCCATTGGCAGCGCATCTACAGCACCACAGACATCGGGGCTCCGGGCTTTCCCTGACGAACAGGGCTTCGATGTTTACCACCAGCTGCACCTGGGCACCCACTAGAAAAAAACCCCGAAAAATCACGAACGTCGGACGATTGCTCCCACACAAAAAGTGCCAGCCAGTCAAGCTCTTGCTGCTCATCACCGGCCATTGGCAGCGCATCTACAGCACCACAGACATAGGGCTCCGGTCTTTCCCTGACGAACAGGGCTTCGACGTTTACCACCAGCTGCGCCTGGGCGCCCACTTAAAAAATCCCAAAAAATCACGAATGTCGGACGATTGCTTCCACACCCAAAGTGCCAACAACTCAAGCTCTTGCTGCTCTTCACCGGCCATTGGCAGCGCATCTACAGCACCACAGACATCGGGGCTCCGGGCTTTCCCTGACGAACAGGGCTTCGACCTTTACCACCAGCTGCACCTGGGCGCCCATTGGAAAAAAACCCAAGAAAAATCACGAACGTTGGATGATTGCTCCCACACAAAAAGTGTCATCCAGTCAAGCTCTTGCTGCTCCTCCCTGGCCATTGGCAGCGCATCTACAGCACCACAGACATCGGGGCTCCGGGCTTTCCCTGACGAACAGGGCTTCGACGTTTACCACCACCTGCACCTGGGCGCCCATTGGAAAAAAACCCAAGAAAAATCACGAACGTTGGACGATTGCTCCCACACCAAAAGTGCCACCAACTCAAGCTCTTGCTGCTCATCACCGGCCATTGGCAGCGCATCTACAGCACCACAGACATCGGGGCTCCGGGCTTTCCCTGACGAACAGGGCTTTGACGTTTACCACCAGCTGCACCTGGTCGCCCACTCCAAAAAAACCCCGAAAAATCACGAACGTCGGACGATTACTCCCACACCGAAATTGCCAGCTAGTCAAGCTCTTGCTGCTCATCACCGGCCATTGGCAGCGCATCTACAGCACCACAGACATCGGGGCTCCGGGCTTTCCCTGACGAACAGGGCTTCGACTTTTACCACCACCTGCACCTGGGAGTCCACTCCAAAAAAACCCAAAAAATCACGAACGTCGGACGATTGCTCCCACACCAAAAGTGCCAGCCAGTCAAGCTCTTGCTGCTCCTCACCGGCCATTTGCAGCGCATCTACAGCACCACAGACATCGGGGCTCCGGGCTTTCCCTGACGAACAGGGCTTCGACGTTTACCACCACCAGCACCTGGGCGCCCATTGGAAAAAAAACCAAGAAAAGTCACGAACGTTGGACGATTCCTCCCACACCGAAAGTGCCAGCCAGTCAAGCTCTTGCTGCTCCTCACCGGCCATTGGCAGCGCATCTACAGCACCACAGACATCGGGGCTCCGGGCTTTCCCTGACGAACAGGGCTTCGACGTTTACCACCAGCTGCACCTGGGGGGCCCACTGAAAAAAAACCCGAAAAGTCATGAACGTCGGACGATTGCTCCCACACAAAAAGTTCCAGCCAGTCAAGCTCTTGCTGCTCCTCACCGGCCATTGGCAGCGCATCTACAGCACCACAGACATCGGGGCTCCGGGCTTTCCCTGACGAACAGGGCTTCGACGTTTACCACCAGCTGCACCTGGGGGCCCCACTAAAAAAAACCCCGAAAAAGCATGAACGTCGGACGATTGCTCCCACACCAAAAGTGCCAGATAGTCAAGCTCTTGCTGCTCTTCCCCGGCCATTGGCAGCACATCTACAGCACCACAGACATCGGGGCTCCGGGCTTTCCCTGACGAACAGGGCTTCGACCTTTACCACCACCTGCGCCTGGGGGGCCCACTGAAAAAAAACCCAAAAAATCACGAACGTTGGACGATTGCTCCCACACCGAAAGTGCCAGCCAGACAAGCTCTTGCTGCTCCTCACCGGCCATTGGCAGCGCATCTACAGCACCATAGACATCGGGGCTCCGGTCTTTCTGTGACGAACAGGGCTTCGACGTTTACCACCAGCTGCACCTGGGCGCACATTGGAAAAAAACCCAAGAAAAATCACGAACGTCGGACGATTGCTCCCACACCAAAAGTGCCAGCCAGTCAAGCTCTTGCTGCTCCTCACCGGCCATTGGCAGCGCATCTACAGCACCACAGACATCGGGGCTCCGGGCTTTCCCTGACGAACAGGGCTTCGACCTTTACCACCAGCTGCACCTGGGGGGCCCACTGAAAAAAACCGCGAAAAATCACGAACGTCGGACGATTGCTCCCACACCGAATGTGCCAGCCAGTCAAGCTTCTGCTGCTCATCACCGGCCATTGGCAGCGCATCTACAGCACCACAGACATCGGGGCTCCGGGCTTTCCCTGACGAACAGGGCTTCGACGTTTACCACCAGCTGCACCTGGGGGCCCCACTGAAAAAAACCGCGAAAAAGCATGAACGTCGGACGATTGCTCCGACATCGAAAGTGCCAGCCAGTCAAGATCTTGCTGCTACTCCCCGGCCATTGGCAGCACATCTACAGCACCACAGACATCGGGGCTCCGGGCTTTCCCTGACGAACAGGGCTTCGACTTTTACCACCACCTGCACCTGGGAGTCCACTCCAAAAAAACCCAAAAAATCACAAACGTCGGACGATTGCTCCCACACCGAAAGTGCCAGCCAGTCAAGCTCTTGCTGCTCCTCACCGGCCATTGGCAGCGCATCTACAGCACCACAGACATCGGGGCTCCGGGCTTTCCCTGACGAACAGGGCTTCGACTTTTACCACCACCTTCACCTGGGCGCCCATTGGAAAAAAACCCAAGAAAAATCACGAACGTTGGACGATTCCTCGCACACCGAAAGTGCCAGCAACTCAAGCTCTTGCTGCTCCTCACCGGCCATTGGCAGCGCATCTACAGCACCACAGACATCGGGGCTCCGGGCTTTCCCTGACGAACAGGGCTTCGACGTTTACCACCAGCTGCACCTGGGGGGCCCACTGAAAAAAACCCCGAAAAATCATGAACGTCGGACGATTGCTCCCACACAAAAAGTGTCAGCCAGTCAAGCTCTTGCTGCTCCTCACCGGCCATTGGCAGCGCATCTACAGCACCACAGACATCGGGGCTCCGGGCATTCCCTGACAAACAGGGCTTCGACGTTTTCCACCACCTGCACCTGGGCGCCCATTGGAAAAAAACCCAAGAAAAATCACGAACGTTGGACGATTGCTCCCACACCAAAAGTGCCAGCCAGTCAAGCTCTTGCTGCTCATCACCGGCCATTGGCAGCGCATCTACAGCACCACAGACATCGGGGCTCCGGGCTTTCCCTGACAAACAGGGCTTCGACGTTTACCACCAGCTGCACCTGGGGGGCCCACTGAAAAAAACCCCGAAAAATCATGAACGTCGGACGATTGCTCCCACACCGAAAGTGCCAGCCAGTCAAGCTCTTGCTGCTCCTCACCGGCCATTTGCAGCGCATCTACAGCACCACAGACATCGGGGCTCCGGTCTTTCTGTGACGAACAGGGCTTCGACCTTTACCACCACCTGCACCTGGTCGCCCATTGGAAAAAAACCCAAGAAAAATCACGAACGTTGGACGATTGCTCCCACACCAAAAGTGCCAGCCAGTCAAGCTCTTGCTGCTCCTCACCGGCCATTGGCAGCGCATCTACAGCACCACAGACATCGGGGCTCCGGTCTTTCTGTGACGAACAGGGCTTCGACCTTTACCACCACCTGCACCTGGGCGCCCATTGGAAAAAAACCCAAGAAAATTCACGAACGTCGGACGATTGCTCCCACACCAAAAGTGCCAGCCAGTCAAGCTCTTGCTGCTCCTCACCGGCCATTGGCAGCGCATCTACAGCACCACAGACATCGGGGCTCCGGGCTTTCCCTGACGAACAGGGCTTCGACCTTTACCACCACCTGCACCTGTGGGGCCCACTGAAAAAAACCCCAAAAAATCATGAACGTCGGACGATTGCTCCCACACCGAAAGTGTCATCCAGTTGAGCTCTTGCTGCTCCTCACCGGCCATTGGCAGCGCATCTACAGCACCACAGACATCGGGGCTCCGGTCTTTCCCTGACGAACAGGGTTCGACATTTACCACCAGCTGCGCCTGGGCGCCACTTAAAAAATCCCAAAAAATCACGAATTTCGGATGATTGCTCCCACACCGAAAGTGCCAACAACTCAAGCTCTTGCTGCTCCTCACCGGCCATTGGCAGCGCATCTACAGCACCACAGACATCGGGGCTCCGGTCTTTCTGTGACAAACAGGGCTTCGACCTTTACCACCACCTGCACCTGGGCGCCCATTGGAAAAAAACCCAAGAAAAATCACGAACGTCGGACAATTGCTCGCACAGCAAAAGTGCCAGCCTGTCAAGCTCTTGCTGCTCATCACCGGCCATTGGCAGCGCATCTACAGCACCACAGACATTGGGGCTCCGGGCTTTCCCTGATGAACAGGGCTTCGACGTTTACCACCAGCTGCGCCTGGACGCCCACTAAAAAAAAACCCAAAAAATCACGAACGTCGGACGATTGCTCCCACACCGAAAGTGCCAGCCAGTCAAGCTCTTGCTGCTCCTCACCGGCCATTGGCAGCGCATCTACAGCACCACAGACATCGGGGCTCCGGGCTTTCTGTGACGAACAGGGCTTCGACGTTTACCACCAGCTGCACCTGGGGGGCCCACTGAAAAAAACCCCAATAAATCAAGAACGTCGGACGATTGCTCCCACACCGAAAGTGCCAGCCAGGCAAGCTCTTGCTGCTCCTCCCCGGCCATTGGCAGCGCATCTACACCACCACAGACATCGGGGCTCCGGTCTTTCTGTGACGAACAGGGCTTCGACGTTTACCACCAGCTGCACCTGGGGGGCCCACTGAAAAAAACCCCGAAAAATCATGAACGTCGGACGATTGCTCCCACACCGAAAGTGCCAGCCAGTCAAGCTCTTGCTGCTCCTCACCGGCCATTGGCAGCGCATCTACAGCACCACAGACATCGGGGCTCCGGTCTTTCCCTGACGAACAGGGTTCGACATTTACCACCAGCTGCGCCTGGGCGCCACTTAAAAAATCCCAAAAAATCACAAATGTCGGATGATTGCTCCCACACCGAAATTGCCAGCTAGTCAGGCTCTTGCTGCTCCTCCCCGGCCATTGGCAGCGCATCTACAGCACCACAGACATCGGGGCTCCGGTCTTTCTGTGACGAACAGGGCTTCGACCTTTACCACCACCTGCACCTGGTCGCCCATTGGAAAAATACCCAAGAAAAATCACGAACGTCGGACGATTGCTCCCACACCAAAAGTGCCAGCCAGTCAAGCTCTTGCTGCTCCTCACCGGCCATTGGCAGCGCATCTACAGCACCACAGACATCGGGGCTCCGGGCTTTCCCTGACGAACAGGGCTTCGACGTTTACCACCAGCTGCACCTGGGGGGCCCACTGAAAAAAACCCCGAAAAATCGTGAACGTCGGACGATTGCTCCCACACCGAAAGTGCCAGCTAGTCAAGCTCTTGCTGCTCCTCCCCGGCCATTGGCAGCGCATCTACAGCACCACAGACATCGGGGCTCCGGGCTTTCCCTGATGAACAGGGCTTCGACGTTTACCACCAGCTGCACCTGAGCGCTCACTCCAAAAAAACACCGAAAAATCACGAACGTCGGACGATTTTTCCCACACCGAAAGTGCCAGCAACTCAAGCTCCTGCTGCTCCTCAGCGGCCATTGGCAGCGCATCTACAGCACCACAGACATTGGGGCTCAGGGCTTTCCCTGATGAACAGGGCTTCGACGTTTACCACCAGCTGCGCCTGGACGCCCACTAAAAAAAAACCCAAAAAATCACGAACGTCGGACGATTGCTCCCACACCGAAAGTGCCAGCCAGTCAAGCTCTTGCTGCTCCTCACCGGCCATTGGCAGCGCATCTACAGCACCACAGACATTGGGGCTCCGGGCTTTCCCTGACGAACAGGGCTTCGACGTTTACCACCACCTTCACCTGGGCGCCCATTGGAAAAAAACCCAAGAAAAATCACGAACGTTGGACGATTCCTCGCACACCGAAAGTGCCAGCAACTCAAGCTCTTGCTGCTCCTCACCGGCCATTGGCAGCGCATCTACAGCACCACAGACATCGGGGCTCCGGGCTTTCCCTGACGAACAGGGCTTCGACGTTTACCACCAGCTGCACCTGGGGGGCCCACTGAAAAAAACCCCGAAAAATCATGAACGTCGGACGATTGCTCCCACACAAAAAGTGTCAGCCAGTCAAGCTATTGCTGCTCCTCACCGGCCATTGGCAGCGCATCTACAGCACCACAGACATCGGGGCTCCGGGCTTTCCCTGACGAACAGGGCTTCGACGTTTACCACCAGCTGCACCTGGCGGCCCCACTGAAAAAAACCCCGAAAAAGCATGAACGTCGGACGATTGCTCCCACACCGAAAGTGCCAGCCAGTCAAGCTCTTGCTGCTCCTCCACTGCCATTGGCAGCACATCTACAGCACCACAGACAGTGGGGCTCCGGGCTTTCCCTGACGAACAGGGCTTCGACTTTTACCACCACCTGCGCCTGGACGCCCACTAAAAAAAAACCCAAAAAATCACGAACGTCGGACGATTGCTCCCACACCGAAAGTGCCAGCCAGTCAAGCTCTTGCTGCTCCTCACCGGCCATTGGCAGCGCATCTACAGCACCACAGACATCGGGGCTCCGGGCTTTCTGTGACGAACAGGGCTTCGACGTTTACCACCAGCTGCACCTGGGGGGCCCACTGAAAAAAACCCCGAAAAATCATGAACGTCGGACGATTGCTCCCACACCGAAAGTGTCATCCAGTCAAGCTCTTGCTGCTCCTCCCCGGCCATTGGCAGCGCATCTACAGCACCACAGACATCGGGGCTCCGGTCTTTCCCTGAAGAACAGGGTTCGACATTTACCACCAGCTGCGCCTGGGCGCCACTTAAAAAATCCCAAAAAATCACAAATGTCGGACGAGTGCTCCCACACCGAAAGTGCCAGCCAGTCAAGCTCTTGCTGCTCCTCACCCGCCATTGGCAGCGCATCTACAGCACTACAGACATCGGGGCTCCGGTCTTTCTGTGACGAACAGGGCTTCGACCTTTACCACCACCTGCACCTGGGCGCCCATTGGAAAAAAACCCAAGAAAAATCACGAACGTCGGACGATTGCTCCCACACCAAAAGTGCCAGCCAGTCAAGCTCTTGCTGCTCCTCACCGGCCATTGGCAGCGCATCTACAGCACCACAGACATCGGGGCTCCGGGCTTTCCCTGATGAACAGGGCTTCGACGTTAACCACCAGCTGCACCTGGGAGCCCACTAAAAAAAAACCCAAGATAAATCATGAACGTCGGACGATTGCTCCCACACCAAAAGTGCCAGCAACTCAAGCTCTTGCTGCTCATCACCGGCCATTGGCAGCGCATCTACAGCACCACAGACATCGGGGCTCCGGGCTTTCCCTGACGAACAGGGCTTCAATGTTTACCACCAGCTGCACCTGGGGGGCCCACTGAAAATACATTGAAAAAACATGAACGTCGGACGATTGCTCCCACACCGAAATTGCCAGCTAGTCAGGCTCTTGCTGCTCCTCCCCGGCCATTGGCAGCGCATCTACAGCACCACAGACATCGGGGCTCCGGTCTTTCTGTGACGAACAGGGCTTCGACCTTTACCACCACCTGCACCTGGTCGCCCATTGGAAAAATACCCAAGAAAAATCACGAACGTCGGACGATTGCTCCCACACCAAAAGTGCCAGCCAGTCAAGCTCTTGCTGCTCCTCACCGGCCATTGGCAGCGCATCTACAGCACCACAGACATCGGGGCTCCGGGCTTTCCCTGACGAACAGGGCTTCGACGTTTACCACCAGCTGCACCTGGGGGGCCCACTGAAAAAAACCCCGAAAAATCGTGAACGTCGGACGATTGCTCCCACACCGAAAGTGCCAGCTAGTCAAGCTCTTGCTGCTCCTCCCCGGCCATTGGCAGGGCATCTACAGCACCACAGACATCGGGGCTCCGGGCTTTCCCTGATGAACAGGGCTTCGACGTTTACCACCAGCTGCACCTGAGCGCTCACTCCAAAAAAACACCGAAAAATCACGAACGTCGGACGATTTTTCCCACACCGAAAGTGCCAGCAACTCAAGCTCCTGCTGCTCCTCACCGGCCATTGGCAGCGCATCTACAGCACCACAGACATTGGGGCTCAGGGCTTTCCCTGATGAACAGGGCTTCGACGTTTACCACCAGCTGCGCCTGGACGCCCACTAAAAAAAAACCCAAAAAATCACGAACGTCGGACGATTGCTCCCACACCGAAAGTGCCAGCCAGTCAAGCTCTTGCTGCTCCTCACCGGCCATTGGCAGCGCATCTACAGCACCACAGACATCGGGGCTCCGGGCTTTCCCTGACGAACAGGGCTTCGACGTTTACCACCAGCTGCACCTGGGGGGCCCACTGAAAAAAACCCCGAAAAATCATGAACGTCGGACGATTGCTCCCACACAAAAAGTGTCAGCCAGTCAAGCTCTTGCTGCTCCTCCCCGGCCATTGGCAGCACATCTACAGCACCACAGACATCGGGGCTCCGGTCTTTCCCTGACGAACAGGGTTCGACATTTACCACCAGCTGCGCCTGGGCGCCACTTAAAAAATCCCAAAAAATCACGAATTTCGGACGATTGCTCCCACACCGAAAGTGCCAGCCAGCCAAGCTCTTGCTGCTCCTCACCGGCCACTGGCAGCACATCTACAGCACCACAGACATCGGGGCTCCGGGCTTTCCCTGACGAACAGGGCTTCGACGTTTACCACCAGCTGCACCTGGCGGCCCCACTGAAAAAAACCCCGAAAAAGCATGAACGTCGGACGATTGCTCCCACACCGAAAGTGCCAGCCAGTCAAGCTCTTGCTGCTCCTCCACTGCCATTGGCAGCACATCTACAGCACCACAGACATCGGGGCTCCGGGCTTTCCCTGACGAACAGGGCTTCGACTTTTACCACCACCTGCGCCTGGGAGTCCACTCCAAAAAACCCAAAAAATCACAAACGTCGGATGATTCCTCCCACACCGAAAGTGCCAGCCAGTCAAGCTCTTGCTGCTCCTCACCGGCCATTGGCAGCGCATCTACAGCACCACAGACATCGGGGCTCCGGGCTTTCCCTGACGAACAGGGCTTCGATGTTTACCACATGCTGCACCTGGGAACCCACTGGAAAAAAAACCAAGAAAAATCACGAACGTTGGACGATTGCTCCCACACCGAAAGTGCCAACAACTCAAGCTCTTGCTGCTCCTCACCGGCCATTGGCAGCGCATCTACAGCACCACAGACATCGGGGCTCCGGGCTTTCCCTGACGAACAGGGCTTCGACGTTTACCACCAGCTGCACCTGGGGGGCCCACTGAAAAAAACCCCAATAAAACATGAACGTCGGACGATTGCTCCCACACTGAAAGTGCCAGCCAGTCAAGCTCTTGCTGCTCCTCACCGGCCATTGGCAGCGCATCTACAACACCACAGACATCGGGGCTTCGGGCATTCCCTGACAAACAGGGCTTCGACGTTTTCCACCACCTGCACCTGGGCGCCCATTGGAAAAAAACCCAAGAAAAATCACGAACGTTGGACGATTGCTCCCACACCAAAAGTGCCAGCCAGTCAAGCTCTTGCTGCTCATCACCGGCCATTGGCAGCGCATCTACAGCACCACAGACATCGGGGCTCCGGGCTTTCCCTGACAAACAGGGCTTCGACGTTTACCACCAGCTGCACCTGGGGGGCCCACTGAAAAAAACCCCGAAAAATCATGAACGTCGGACGATTGCTCCCACACCGAAAGTGCCAGCCAGTCAAGCTCTTGCTGCTCCTCACCGGCCATTTGCAGCGCATCTACAGCACCACAGACATCGGGGCTCCGGTCTTTCTGTGACGAACAGGGCTTCGACCTTTACCACCACCTACACCTGGTCGCCCATTGGAAAAAAACCCAAGAAAAATCACGAACGTCGGACGATTGCTCCCACTCCAAAAGTGCCAGCCAGTCAAGCTCTTGCTGCTCCTCACCGGCCATTGGCAGCGCATCTACAGCACCACAGACATCGGGGCTCCGGTCTTTCTGTGACGAACAGGGCTTCGACCTTTACCACCACCTGCACCTGGGCGCCCATTGGAAAAAAACCCAAGAAAATTCACGAACGTCGGACGATTGCTCCCACACCAAAAGTGCCAGCCAGTCAAGCTCTTGCTGCTCCTCACCGGCCATTGGCAGCGCATCTACAGCACCACAGACATCGGGGCTCCGGGCTTTCCCTGACGAACAGGGCTTCGACCTTTACCACCACCTGCACCTGTGGGGCCCACTGAAAAAAACCCCAAAAAATCATGAACGTCGGACGATTGCTCCCACACCGAAAGTGTCATCCAGTTAAGCTCTTGCTGCTCCTCACCGGCCATTGGCAGCGCATCTACAGCACCACAGACATCGGGGCTCCGGTCTTTCCCTGACGAACAGGGTTCGACATTTACCACCAGCTGCGCCTGGGCGCCACTTAAAAAATCCCAAAAAATCACGAATTTCGGATGATTGCTCCCACACCGAAAGTGCCAACAACTCAAGCTCTTGCTGCTCCTCACCGGCCATTGGCAGCGCATCTACAGCACCACAGACATCGGGGCTCCGGTCTTTCTGTGACAAACAGGGCTTCGACCTTTACCACCACCTGCACCTGGGCGCCCATTGGAAAAAAACACAAGAAAAATCACGAACGTCGGACAATTGCTCGCACAGCAAAAGTGCCAGCCTGTCAAGCTCTTGCTGCTCATCACCGGCCATTGGCAGCGCATCTACAGCACCACAGACATTGGGGCTCCGGGCTTTCCCAGATGAACAGGGCTTCGACGTTTACCACCAGCTGCGCCTGGACGCCCACTAAAAAAAAACCCAAAAAATCACGAACGTCGGACGATTGCTCCCACACCGAAAGTGCCAGCCAGTCAAGCTCTTGCTGCTCCTCACCGGCCATTGGCAGCGCATCTACAGCACCACAGACATCGGGGCTCCGGGCTTTCTGTGACGAACAGGGCTTCGACGTTTACCACCAGCTGCACCTGGGGGGCCCACTGAAAAAAACCCCAATAAATCAAGAACGTCGGACGATTGCTCCCACACCGAAAGTGCCAGCCAGGCAAGCTCTTGCTGCTCCTCCCCGGCCATTGGCAGCGCATCTACAGCACCACAGACATCGGGGCTCCGGTCTTTCTGTGACGAACAGGGCTTCGACGTTTACCACCAGCTGCACCTGGGGGGCCCACTGAAAAAAACCCCGAAAAATCATGAACGTCGGACGATTGCTCCCACACCGAAAGTGTCATCCAGTCAAGCTCTTGCTGCTCCTCCCCGGCCATTGGCAGCGCATCTACAGCACCACAGACATCGGGGCTCCGGTCTTTCCCTGACGAACAGGGTTCGACATTTACCACCAGCTGCGCCTGGGCGCCACTTAAAAAATCCCAAAAAGTCACGAATGTCGGACGATTGCTCCCACACCGAAAGTGCCAGCCAGTCAAGCTCTTGCTGCTCCTCACCGGCCATTGGCAGCGCATCTACAGCACCACAGACATCGGGGCTCCGGGCTTTCCCTGACGAACAGGGCTTCGACGTTTACCACCAGCTGCACCTGGGGGGCCCACTGAAAAAAACCCCAATAAATCATGAACGTCGGACGATTGCTCCCACACCGAAAGTGCCAGCCAGACAAGCTCTTGCTGCTCCTCCCCGGCCATTGGCAGCGCATCTACAGCACCACAGACATCGGGGCTCCGGTCTTTCTGTGACGAACAGGGCTTCGACGTTTACCACCAGCTGCACCTGGGGGGCCCACTGAAAAAAACCCCGAAAAATCATGAACGTCGGACGATTGCTCCCACACCGAAAGTGTCATCCAGTCAAGCTCTTGCTGCTCCTCCCCGGCCATTGGCAGCGCAACTACAGCACCACAGACATCGGGGCTCCGGGCTTTCCCTGATGAACAGGGCTTCGACGTTTACCACCACCTGCACCTGGGCGCCCATTGGAAATAAACCCGAAAAATCACGAACGTCGGACGATTGCTCCCACACAAAAATTGCCAGCCAGTCAAGCTCCTGCTGCTCCTCACCGGCCATTGGCAGCGCATCTACAGCACCACAGACATCAGGGCTCCGGGCTTTCCCTGACGAACAGGGCTTCGACGTTTACCACCAGGGGCGCCTGGGCACGCACTGGAAAAAAACCCCGAAAAATCACGAACGTCGGACGATTGCTCCCACACCGAAAGTGCCAGCCAGCCAAGCTCTTGCTGCTCCTCACCGGCCACTGGCAGCACATCTACAGCACCACAGACATCGGGGCTCCGGGCTTTCCCTGACGAACAGGGCTTCGACGTTTACCACCACCTGCGCCTGGACGCCCACTAAAAAAAACCCCAAAAAATCACGAACGTCGGACGATTGCTCCCACACCGAAAGTGCCAGCCAGTCAAGCTCTTGCTGCTCCTCACCGGCCATTGGCAGCGCATCTACAGCACCACAGACATCGGGGCTCCGGGCTTTCCCTGACGAACAGGGCTTCGACGTTTACCACCAGCTGCACCTGGGGGGCCCACTGAAAAAAACCCCAATAAATCATGAACGTCGGACGATTGCTCCCACACCGAAAGTGCCAGCCAGACAAGCTCTTGCTGCTCCTCCCCGGCCATTGGCAGCGCATCTACAGCACCACAGACATCGGGGCTCCGGGCTTTCCCTGACGAACAGGGCTTCGACGTTTAACACCACCTGCACCTGGGGGGCCCACTGAAAAAAACCCCGAAAAATCATGAACGTCGGACGATTGCTCCCACACCGAAAGTGCCAGCCAGTCAAGCTTCTGCTGCTCCTCACCGGCCATTGGCAGCGCATCTACAGCACCACAGACATCGGGGCTCCGGGCTTTCCCTGACGAACAGGGCTTCGACGTTTACCACCACCTGCACCTGGGCGCCCATTGGAAAAAAACCCAAGAAAAATCACGAACGTTGGACGATTGCTCCCACACCGAAAGTGCCAGCAACTCAAGCTCTTGCTGCTCATCACCAGCCATTGGCAGCCCATCTACAGCACCACAGACATCGGGGCTCCGGACTTTCCCTGACGAACAGGGCTTCGACGTTTACCACCAGGGGCACCTGGACACCCACTGGAAAAAAAACCCGAAAAATCACGAACGTCGGACGATTGCTCCCACACCGAATGTGCCAGCCAGCCAAGCTCTTGCTGCTCCTCTCCGGCCATTGGCAGCACATCTACAGCACCACAGACATCGGGGCTCCGGGCTTTCCTTGACAAACAGCGCTTCGACGTTTACCACCAGCTGCACCTGGTCGCCCACTCCAAAAAAACCCTAAAATCATGAACGTCGGACGATTGCTCCCACATTGAAATTGCCAGCTAGTCAAGCTCTTGCTGCTCATCACCGGCCATTGGCAGCCCATCTACAGCACCACAGACATCGGGGCTCCGGGCTTTCCCTGACAAACAGGGCTTCGACGTTTACCACCAGCTGCACCTGGGGGGCCCACTGAAAAAAACCCCGAAAAATCATGAACGTCGGACGATTGCTCCCACACCGAAAGTGCCAGCCAGTCAAGCTCTTGCTGCTCCTCACCGGCCATTGGCAGCGCATCTACAGCACCACAGACATCGGGGCTCCGGTCTTTCTGTGACGAACAGGGCTTCGACCTTTACCACCACCTGCACCTGGTCGCCCATTGGAAAAAAACCCAAGAAAAATCACGAACGTCGGACGATTGCTCCCACACCAAAAGTGCCAGCCAGTCAAGCTCTTGCTGCTCCTCACCGGCCATTGGCAGCGCATCTACAGCACCACAGACATCGGGGCTCCGGTCTTTCTGTGACGAACAGGGCTTCGACCTTTACCACCACCTGCACCTGGGCGCCCATTGGAAAAAAACCCAAGAAAAATCACGAACGTTGGACAATTGCTCGCACAGCAAAAGTGCCAGCCTGTCAAGCTCTTGCTGCTCCTCACCGGCCATTGGCAGCGCATCTACAGCACCACAGACATTGGGGCTCCGGGCTTTCCCTGATGAACAGGGCTTCGACGTTTACCACCAGCTGCGCCTGGACGCCCACTAAAAAAAAACCCAAAAAATCACGAACGTCGGACGATTGCTCCCACACCGAAAGTGCCAGCCAGTCAAGCTCTTGCTGCTCCTCACCGGCCATTGGCAGCGCATCTACAGCACCACAGACATCGGGGCTCCGGGCTTTCCCTGACGAACAGGGCTTCGACGTTTACCACCAGCTGCACCTGGGGGGCCCACTGAAAAAAACCCCAATAAATCAAGAACGTCGGACGATTGCTCCCACACCGAAAGTGCCAGCCAGGCAAGCTCTTGCTGCTCCTCCCCGGCCATTGGCAGCGCATCTACAGCACCACAGACATCGGGGCTCCGGTCTTTCTGTGACGAACAGGGCTTCGACGTTTACCACCAGCTGCACCTGGGGGGCCCACTGAAAAAAACCCCGAAAAATCATGAACGTCGGACGATTGCTCCCACACCGAAAGTGTCATCCAGTCAAGCTCTTGCTGCTCCTCCCCGGCCATTGGCAGCGCATCTACAGCACCACAGACATCGGGGCTCCGGTCTTTCCCTGACGAACAGGGTTCGACATTTACCACCAGCTGCGCCTGGGCGCCACTTAAAAAATCCCAAAAAATCACGAATGTCGGACGATTGCTCCCACACCGAAAGTGCCAGCCAGTCAAGCTCTTGCTGCTCCTCACCGGCCATTGGCAGCGCATCTACAGCACCACAGACATCGGGGCTCTGGTCTTTCTGTGACGAACAGGGCTTCGACCTTTACCACCACCTGCACCTGGGCGCCCATTGGAAAAAAACCCAAGAAAAATCACGAACGTCGGACGATTGCTCCCACACCAAAAGTGCCAGCCAGTCAAGCTCTTGCTGCTCCTCACCGGCCATTTGCAGCGCATCTACAGCACCACAGACATCGGGGCTCCGGGCTTTCCCTGATGAACAGGGCTTCGACGTTTACCACCAGCTGCACCTGGGAGCCCACTAAAAAAAAACCCAAGATAAATCATGAATGTCGGACTATTGCTCCCACACCAAAAGTGCCAGCAACTCAAGCTCTTGCTGCTCATCACCGGCCATTGGCAGCGCATCTACAGCACCACAGACATCGGGGCTCCGGGCTTTCCCTGACGAACAGGGCTTCGATGTTTACCACCAGCTGCACCTGGGGGGCCCACTGAAAATACATCGAAAAATCATGAACGTCGGACGATTGCTCCCACACCGAAATTGCCAGCTAGTCAGGCTCTTGCTGCTCCTCCCCGGCCATTGGCAGCGCATCTACAGCACCACAGACATCGGGGCTCCGGGCTTTCCCAAACGAACAGGGCTTCGACGTTTACCACCAGCTGCACCTGGGGGGCCCACTGAAAAAAACCCCGAAAAATCGTGAACGTCGGACGATTGCTCCCACACCGAAAGTGCCAGCTAGTCAAGCTCTTGCTGCTCATCACCGGCCATTGGCAGCGCATCTACAGCACCACAGACATCGGGGCTCCGGGCTTTCCCTGATGAACAGGGCTTCGACGTTTACCACCAGCTGCACCTGAGCGCTCACTCCAAAAAAACACCGAAAAATCACGAATGTCGGACGATTTTTCCCACACCGAAAGTGCCAGCAACTCAAGCTCCTGCTGCTCCTCAGCGGCCATTGGCAGCGCATCTACAGCACCACAGACATTGGGGCTCAGGGCTTTCCCTGATGAACAGGGCTTCGACGTTTACCACCAGCTGCGCCTGGACGCCCACTAAAAAAAAACCCAAAAAATCACGAACGTCGGACGATTGCTCCCACACCGAAAGTGCCAGCCAGTCAAGCTCTTGCTGCTCCTCACCGGCCATTGGCAGCGCATCTACAGCACCACAGACATCGGGGCTCCGGGCTTTCTGTGACGAACAGGGCTTCGACCTTTACCACCACCTGCACCTGGGCGCCCATTGGAAAAAAACCCAAGAAAAATCACGAACGTCGGACGATTGCTCCCACACCAAAAGTGCCAGCCAGTCAAGCTCTTGCTGCTCATCACCGGCCATTGGCAGCGCATCTACAGCACCACAGACATCGGGGCTCCGGGCTTTCCCTGACGAACAGGGCTTCGACCTTTACCACCACCTGCACCTGTGGGGCCCACTGAAAAAAACCCCAAAAAATCATGAACGTCGGACGATTGCTCCCACACCGAAAGTGTCATCCAGTCAAGCTCTTGCTGCTCCTCACCGGCCATTGGCAGCGCATCTACAGCACCACAGACATCGGGGCTCCGGTCTTTCCCTGACGAACAGGGTTCGACATTTACCACCAGCTGCGCCTGGGCGCCACTTAAAAAATCCCAAAAAATCACGAATTTCGGACGATTGCTCCCACACCGAAAGTGCCAACAACTCAAGATCTTGCTGCTCCTCACCGGCCATTGGTAGCGCATCTACAGCACCACAGACATCGGGGCTCCGGTCTTTCTGTGACGAACAGGGCTTCGACCTTTACCACCACCTGCACCTGGGCGCCCATTGGAAAAAACCCAAGAAATATCACGAACGTCGGACGATTGCTCGCACACCAAAAGTGCCAGCCTGTCAAGCTCTTGCTGCTCATCACCGGCCATTGGCAGCGCATCTACAGCACCACAGACATCGGGGCTCCGGGCTTTCCCTGATGAACAGGGCTTCGACATTTACCACCAGCTGCACCTGGGAGCCCACTAAAAAAAAACCCAAGAAAAATCACGAACGTCGGACGATTGCTCCCACACCAAAAGTGCCAGCAACTCAAGCTCTTGCTGCTCATCACCGGCCATTGGCAGCGCAACTACAGCACCACAGACATCGGGGCTCCGGGCTTTCCCTGATGAACAGGGCTTCGACGTTTACCACCACCTGCACCTGGGCGCCCATTGGAAATAAACCCGAAAAATCACGAACGTCGGACGATTGCTCCCACACAAAAATTGCCAGCCAGTCAAGCTCCTGCTGCTCCTCACCGGCCATTGGCAGCGCATCTACAGCACCACAGACATCAGGGCTCCGGGCTTTCCCTGACGAACAGGGCTTCGACGTTTACCACCAGGGGCGCCTGGGCACGCACTGGAAAAAAACCCCGAAAAATCACGAACGTCGGACGATTGCTCCCACACCGAAAGTGCCAGCCAGCCAAGCTCTTGCTGCTCCTCACCGGCCACTGGCAGCACATCTACAGCACCACAGACATCGGGGCTCCAGGCTTTCCCTGACGAACAGGGCTTCGACGTTTACCACCACCTGCGCCTGGACGCCCACTAAAAAAAACCCCAAAAAATCACGAACGTCGGACGATTGCTCCCACACCGAAAGTGCCAGCCATTCAAGCTCTTGCTGCTCCTCACCGGCCATTGGCAGCGCATCTACAGCACCACAGACATCGGGGCTCCGGGCTTTCCCTGACGAACAGGGCTTCGACGTTTACCACCAGCTGCACCTGGGGGGCCCACTGAAAAAAACCCCAATAAATCATGAACGTCGGACGATTGCTCCCACACCGAAAGTGCCAGCCAGACAAGCTCTTGCTGCTCCTCCCCGGCCATTGGCAGCGCATCTACAGCACCACAGACATCGGGGCTCCGGGCTTTCCCTGACGAACAGGGCTTCGACGTTTAACACCACCTGCACCTGGGGGGCCCACTGAAAAAAACCCCGAAAAATCATGAACGTCGGACGATTGCTCCCACACGGAATGTGCCAGCCAGTCAAGCTTCTGCTGCTCCTCACCGGCCATTGGCAGCGCATCTACAGCACCACAGACATCGGGGCTCCGGGCTTTCCCTGACGAACAGGGCTTCGACGTTTACCACCACCTGCACCTGGGCGCCCATTGGAAAAAAACCCAAGAAAAATCACGAACGTTGGACGATTGCTCCCACACCAAAAGTGCCAGCAACTCAAGCTCTTGCTGCTCATCACCAGCCATTGGCAGCGCATCTACAGCACCACAGACATCGGGGCTCCGGGCTTTCCCTGACGAACAGGGCTTCGACGTTTACCACCAGCTGCACCTGGCGGCCCCACTGAAAAAAACCCCGAAAAAGCATGAACGTCGGACGATTGCTCCCACACCGAAAGTGCCAGCCAGTCAAGCTCTTGCTGCTCCTCCACTGCCATTGGCAGCACATCTACAGCACCACAGACAGTGGGGCTCCGGGCTTTCCCTGACGAACAGGGCTTCGACTTTTACCACCACCTGCGCCTGGGAGTCCACTCCAAAAAAACCCAAAAAATCACAAACGTCGGACGATTGCTCCCACACCAAAATTGACAGCCAGTCAAGCTCTTGCTGCTCCTCACCGGCCATTTGCAGCGCATCTACAGCACCACAGACATCGGGGCTCCGGGCTTTCCCTGACGAACAGGGCTTCGATGTTTACCACCAGCTGCACCTGGGCACCCACTGGAAAAAAACCTCGAAAAATCACGAACGTTGGACGATTGCTCCCACACCGAAAGTGCCAACAACTCAAGCTCTTGCTGCTCCTCACCGGCCATTGGCAGCGCATCTACAGCACCACAGACATCGGGGCTCCGGGCTTTCCCTGACGAACAGGGCTTCGACGTTTACCACCAGCTGCACCTGGGGGGCCCACTGAAAAAAACCCCAATAAATCATGAACGTCGGACGATTGCTCCCACACCGAAAGTGTCATCCAGTCAAGCTCTTGCTGCTCCTCACCGGCCATTGGCAGCACATCTACAGCACCACAGACATCGGGGCTCCGGTCTTTCTGTGACGAACAGGGCTTCGACCTTTACCACCACCTGCACCTGGTTGCCCATTGGAAAAAAACCCAAGAAAAATCACGAACGTCGGACGATTGCTACCACACCAAAAGTGCCAGCCAGTCAAGCTCTTGCTGCTCCTCACCGGCCATTGGCAGCGCATCTACAGCACCACAGACATCGGGGCTCCGGGCTTTCCCTGACGAACAGGGCTTCGACGTTTACCACCAGCTGCACCTGGGGGGCCCACTGAAAAAAACCCCGAAAAATCGTGAACGTCGGACGATTGCTCCCACACCGAAATTGCCAGCTAGTCAAGCTCTTGCTGCTCCTCCCCGGCCATTGGCAGCGCATCTACAGCACCACAGACATCGGGGCTCCGGGCTTTCCCTGATGAACAGGGCTTCGACGTTTACCACCAGCTGCACCTGAGCGCTCACTCCAAAAAAACACCGAAAAATCACGAACGTCGGACGATTGCTCCCACACCGAAAGTGCCAGCCCGTCAAGCTCTTGCTGCTCCTCACCGGCCATTGGCAGCGCATCTACAGCACCACAGACATCGGGGCTCCGGGCTTTCCCTGAAGAACAGGGCTTCGACGTTTACCACCACCTGCACCTGGGCGCTCATTGGAAAAAAACCCAAGAAAAATCACGAACGTTGGACGATTGCTCCCACACCGAAAGTGCCAGCCAGTAAAGCTCTTGCTGCTCCTCACCGGCCATTGGCAGCGCATCTACAGCACCACAGACATCGGGGCTCCGGGCTTTCCCTGACGAACAGGGCTTCGACGTTTACCACCACCTGCACCTGGGCACCCACTGGAAAAAAACGCAAAAAATCACGAACGTCGGACGATTGCTCCCACACCGAAAGTGCCAGCCAGTCAAGCTCCTGCTGCTCCTCCCCGGCCACTGGCAGCGCATCTACCGCACCACAGACATCGGGGCTCCGGGCTTTCCCTGACGAACAGGGCTTCGACGTTTACCACCAGCTGCACCTGGGCGCCCACTGGAAAAAAACCCAAGAAAAATCACGAACGTCGGACGATTGCTCCCACACCAAAAGTGCCAGCCAGTCAAGCTCTTGCTGCTCCTCACCGGCCATTGGCAGCGCATCTACAGCACCACAGACATCGGGGCTCCGGGCTTTCCCTGACGAACAGGGCTTCGACGTTTACCACCACCTGCACCTGGGCGCCCATTGGAAAAAAACCCAAGAAAAATCACGAACGTTGGACGATTGCTCCCACACCAAAAGTGCCAGCAACTCAAGCTCTTGCTGCTCATCACCAGCCATTGGCAGCGCATCTACAGCACCACAGACATCGGGGCTCCGGGCTTTCCCTGACGAACAGGGCTTCGACGTTTACCACCAGCTGCACCTGGCGGCCCCACTGAAAAAAACCCCGAAAAAGCATGAACGTCGGACGATTGCTCCCACACCGAAAGTGCCAGCCAGTCAAGCTCTTGCTGCTCCTCCACTGCCATTGGCAGCACATCTACAGCACCACAGACAGTGGGGCTCCGGGCTTTCCCTGACGAACAGGGCTTCGACTTTTACCACCACCTGCGCCTGGGAGTCCACTCCAAAAAAACCCAAAAAATCACAAACGTCGGACGATTGCTCCCACACCAAAATTGACAGCCAGTCAAGCTCTTGCTGCTCCTCACCGGCCATTTGCAGCGCATCTACAGCACCACAGACATCGGGGCTCCGGGCTTTCCCTGACGAACAGGGCTTCGATGTTTACCACCAGCTGCACCTGGGCACCCACTGGAAAAAAACCTCGAAAAATCACGAACGTTGGACGATTGCTCCCACACCGAAAGTGCCAACAACTCAAGCTCTTGCTGCTCCTCACCGGCCATTGGCAGCGCATCTACAGCACCACAGACATCGGGGCTCCGGGCTTTCCCTGACGAACAGGGCTTCGACGTTTACCACCAGCTGCACCTGGGGGGCCCACTGAAAAAAACCCCAATAAATCATGAACGTCGGACGATTGCTCCCACACCGAAAGTGTCATCCAGTCAAGCTCTTGCTGCTCCTCACCGGCCATTGGCAGCACATCTACAGCACCACAGACATCGGGGCTCCGGTCTTTCTGTGACGAACAGGGCTTCGACCTTTACCACCACCTGCACCTGGTTGCCCATTGGAAAAAAACCCAAGAAAAATCACGAACGTCGGACGATTGCTACCACACCAAAAGTGCCAGCCAGTCAAGCTCTTGCTGCTCCTCACCGGCCATTGGCAGCGCATCTACAGCACCACAGACATCGGGGCTCCGGGCTTTCCCTGACGAACAGGGCTTCGACGTTTACCACCAGCTGCACCTGGGGGGCCCACTGAAAAAAACCCCGAAAATTCGTGAACGTCGGACGATTGCTCCCACACCGAAATTGCCAGCTAGTCAAGCTCTTGCTGCTCCTCCCCGGCCATTGGCAGCGCATCTACAGCACCACAGACATCGGGGCTCCGGGCTTTCCCTGATGAACAGGGCTTCGACGTTTACCACCAGCTGCACCTGAGCGCTCACTCCAAAAAAACACCGAAAAATCACGAACGTCGGACGATTGCTCCCACACCGAAAGTGCCAGCCCGTCAAGCTCTTGCTGCTCCTCACCGGCCATTGGCAGCGCATCTACAGCACCACAGACATCGGGGCTCCGGGCTTTCCCTGAAGAACAGGGCTTCGACGTTTACCACCACCTGCACCTGGGCGCTCATTGGAAAAAAACCCAAGAAAAATCACGAACGTTGGACGATTGCTCCCACACCGAAAGTGCCAGCCAGTAAAGCTCTTGCTGCTCCTCACCGGCCATTGGCAGCGCATCTACAGCACCACAGACATCGGGGCTCCGGGCTTTCCCTGACGAACAGGGCTTCGACGTTTACCACCACCTGCACCTGGGCACCCACTGGAAAAAAACGCAAAAAATCACGAACGTCGGACGATTGCTCCCACACCGAAAGTGCCAGCCAGTCAAGCTCCTGCTGCTCCTCCCCGGCCACTGGCAGCGCATCTACCGCACCACAGACATCGGGGCTCCGGGCTTTCCCTGACGAACAGGGCTTCGACGTTTACCACCAGCTGCACCTGGGCGCCCACTGGAAAAAAACCCAAGAAAAATCACGAACGTCGGACGATTGCTCCCACACCAAAAGTGCCAGCCAGTCAAGCTCTTGCTGCTCCTCACCGGCCATTGGCAGCGCATCTACAGCACCACAGACATCGGGGCTCCAGGCTTTCCCTGAGGAACAGGCCTTCGACGTTTACCACCAGCTGCACCTGGGCGCCCACTGAAAAAAAACCCCGAAAAATCACGAACGTCGGACGATTGCTCCCACACCGAAAGTGCCAGCCAGTCAAGCTCTTGCTGCTCCTCACCGGCCATTGGCAGCCCATCTACAGCACCACAGACATCGGGGCTCCGGGCATTCCCTGACGAACAGGGCTTCGATGTTTACCACCAGCTGCACCTGGGCGCCCACTCCAGAATAACCCGAGAAATCACAAACGTCGGACGATTGCTCCCACACCAAAAGTGCCAGCCAGTCAAGCTCCGGCTGCTCCTCACCGGCCATTGGCAGTGCATCTACAGCACCACAGACATCAGGGCTCCGGGCTTTCCCTGACGAACAGGGCTTGAACGTTTACCACCAGCTGCACCCGGGGGGCCCACTGAAAGAAACCCCGAAAAATCAGGAACGTCGGACGATTGCTCCCACACCGAAAGTGCCAGGCAGTCAAGCTCTTGCTGCTCCTCCCCGGCCATTGGCAGCGCATCTACAGCACCACAGACATCGGGGCTCTGGTCTTTCTGTGACGAACAGGGCTTCGACCTTTACCACCACCTGCACCTGGGCGCCCATTGGAAAAAAACCCAAGAAAAATCACGAACGTCGGACGATTGCTCCCACACCAAAAGTGCCAGCCAGTCAAGCTCTTGCTGCTCCTCACCGGCCATTTGCAGCGCATCTACAGCACCACAGACATCGGGGCTCCGGGCTTTCCCTGATGAACAGGGCTTCGACGTTTACCACCAGCTGCACCTGGGAGCCCACTAAAAAAAAACCCAAGATAAATCATGAATGTCGGACTATTGCTCCCACACCAAAAGTGCCAGCAACTCAAGCTCTTGCTGCTCATCACCGGCCATTGGCAGCGCATCTACAGCACCACAGACATCGGGGCTCCGGGCTTTCCCTGACGAACAGGGCTTCGATGTTTACCACCAGCTGCACCTGGGGGGCCCACTGAAAATACATCGAAAAATCATGAACGTCGGACGATTGCTCCCACACCGAAATTGCCAGCTAGTCAGGCTCTTGCTGCTCCTCCCCGGCCATTGGCAGCGCATCTACAGCACCACAGACATCGGGGCTCCGGGCTTTCCCAAACGAACAGGGCTTCGACGTTTACCACCAGCTGCACCTGGGGGGCCCACTGAAAAAAACCCCGAAAAATCGTGAACGTCGGACGATTGCTCCCACACCGAAAGTGCCAGCTAGTCAAGCTCTTGCTGCTCATCACCGGCCATTGGCAGCGCATCTACAGCACCACAGACATCGGGGCTCCGGGCTTTCCCTGATGAACAGGGCTTCGACGTTTACCACCAGCTGCACCTGAGCGCTCACTCCAAAAAAACACCGAAAAATCACGAATGTCGGACGATTTTTCCCACACCGAAAGTGCCAGCAACTCAAGCTCCTGCTGCTCCTCAGCGGCCATTGGCAGCGCATCTACAGCACCACAGACATTGGGGCTCAGGGCTTTCCCTGATGAACAGGGCTTCGACGTTTACCACCAGCTGCGCCTGGACGCCCACTAAAAAAAAACCCAAAAAATCACGAACGTCGGACGATTGCTCCCACACCGAAAGTGCCAGCCAGTCAAGCTCTTGCTGCTCCTCACCGGCCATTGGCAGCGCATCTACAGCACCACAGACATCGGGGCTCCGGGCTTTCTGTGACGAACAGGGCTTCGACCTTTACCACCACCTGCACCTGGGCGCCCATTGGAAAAAAACCCAAGAAAAATCACGAACGTCGGACGATTGCTCCCACACCAAAAGTGCCAGCCAGTCAAGCTCTTGCTGCTCATCACCGGCCATTGGCAGCGCATCTACAGCACCACAGACATCGGGGCTCCGGGCTTTCCCTGACGAACAGGGCTTCGACCTTTACCACCACCTGCACCTGTGGGGCCCACTGAAAAAAACCCCAAAAAATCATGAACGTCGGACGATTGCTCCCACACCGAAAGTGTCATCCAGTCAAGCTCTTGCTGCTCCTCACCGGCCATTGGCAGCGCATCTACAGCACCACAGACATCGGGGCTCCGGTCTTTCCCTGACGAACAGGGTTCGACATTTACCACCAGCTGCGCCTGGGCGCCACTTAAAAAATCCCAAAAAATCACGAATTTCGGACGATTGCTCCCACACCGAAAGTGCCAACAACTCAAGATCTTGCTGCTCCTCACCGGCCATTGGTAGCGCATCTACAGCACCACAGACATCGGGGCTCCGGTCTTTCTGTGACGAACAGGGCTTCGACCTTTACCACCACCTGCACCTGGGCGCCCATTGGAAAAAACCCAAGAAATATCACGAACGTCGGACGATTGCTCGCACACCAAAAGTGCCAGCCTGTCAAGCTCTTGCTGCTCATCACCGGCCATTGGCAGCGCATCTACAGCACCACAGACATCGGGGCTCCGGGCTTTCCCTGATGAACAGGGCTTCGACATTTACCACCAGCTGCACCTGGGAGCCCACTAAAAAAAAACCCAAGAAAAATCACGAACGTCGGACGATTGCTCCCACACCAAAAGTGCCAGCAACTCAAGCTCTTGCTGCTCATCACCGGCCATTGGCAGCGCAACTACAGCACCACAGACATCGGGGCTCCGGGCTTTCCCTGATGAACAGGGCTTCGACGTTTACCACCACCTGCACCTGGGCGCCCATTGGAAATAAACCCGAAAAATCACGAACGTCGGACGATTGCTCCCACACAAAAATTGCCAGCCAGTCAAGCTCCTGCTGCTCCTCACCGGCCATTGGCAGCGCATCTACAGCACCACAGACATCAGGGCTCCGGGCTTTCCCTGACGAACAGGGCTTCGACGTTTACCACCAGGGGCGCCTGGGCACGCACTGGAAAAAAACCCCGAAAAATCACGAACGTCGGACGATTGCTCCCACACCGAAAGTGCCAGCCAGCCAAGCTCTTGCTGCTCCTCACCGGCCACTGGCAGCACATCTACAGCACCACAGACATCGGGGCTCCAGGCTTTCCCTGACGAACAGGGCTTCGACGTTTACCACCACCTGCGCCTGGACGCCCACTAAAAAAAACCCCAAAAAATCACGAACGTCGGACGATTGCTCCCACACCGAAAGTGCCAGCCATTCAAGCTCTTGCTGCTCCTCACCGGCCATTGGCAGCGCATCTACAGCACCACAGACATCGGGGCTCCGGGCTTTCCCTGACGAACAGGGCTTCGACGTTTACCACCAGCTGCACCTGGGGGGCCCACTGAAAAAAACCCCAATAAATCATGAACGTCGGACGATTGCTCCCACACCGAAAGTGCCAGCCAGACAAGCTCTTGCTGCTCCTCCCCGGCCATTGGCAGCGCATCTACAGCACCACAGACATCGGGGCTCCGGGCTTTCCCTGACGAACAGGGCTTCGACGTTTAACACCACCTGCACCTGGGGGGCCCACTGAAAAAAACCCCGAAAAATCATGAACGTCGGACGATTGCTCCCACACGGAATGTGCCAGCCAGTCAAGCTTCTGCTGCTCCTCACCGGCCATTGGCAGCGCATCTACAGCACCACAGACATCGGGGCTCCGGGCTTTCCCTGACGAACAGGGCTTCGACGTTTACCACCACCTGCACCTGGGCGCCCATTGGAAAAAAACCCAAGAAAAATCACGAACGTTGGACGATTGCTCCCACACCAAAAGTGCCAGCAACTCAAGCTCTTGCTGCTCATCACCAGCCATTGGCAGCGCATCTACAGCACCACAGACATCGGGGCTCCGGGCTTTCCCTGACGAACAGGGCTTCGACGTTTACCACCAGCTGCACCTGGCGGCCCCACTGAAAAAAACCCCGAAAAAGCATGAACGTCGGACGATTGCTCCCACACCGAAAGTGCCAGCCAGTCAAGCTCTTGCTGCTCCTCCACTGCCATTGGCAGCACATCTACAGCACCACAGACAGTGGGGCTCCGGGCTTTCCCTGACGAACAGGGCTTCGACTTTTACCACCACCTGCGCCTGGGAGTCCACTCCAAAAAAACCCAAAAAATCACGAACGTCGGACGATTGCTCCCACACCAAAATTGACAGCCAGTCAAGCTCTTGCTGCTCCTCACCGGCCATTTGCAGCGCATCTACAGCACCACAGACATCGGGGCTCCGGGCTTTCCCTGACGAACAGGGCTTCGATGTTTACCACCAGCTGCACCTGGGCACCCACTGGAAAAAAACCTCGAAAAATCACGAACGTTGGACGATTGCTCCCACACCGAAAGTGCCAACAACTCAAGCTCTTGCTGCTCCTCACCGGCCATTGGCAGCGCATCTACAGCACCACAGACATCGGGGCTCCGGGCTTTCCCTGACGAACAGGGCTTCGACGTTTACCACCAGCTGCACCTGGGGGGCCCACTGAAAAAAACCCCAATAAATCATGAACGTCGGACGATTGCTCCCACACCGAAAGTGTCATCCAGTCAAGCTCTTGCTGCTCCTCACCGGCCATTGGCAGCACATCTACAGCACCACAGACATCGGGGCTCCGGTCTTTCTGTGACGAACAGGGCTTCGACCTTTACCACCACCTGCACCTGGTTGCCCATTGGAAAAAAACCCAAGAAAAATCACGAACGTCGGACGATTGCTACCACACCAAAAGTGCCAGCCAGTCAAGCTCTTGCTGCTCCTCACCGGCCATTGGCAGCGCATCTACAGCACCACAGACATCGGGGCTCCGGGCTTTCCCTGACGAACAGGGCTTCGACGTTTACCACCAGCTGCACCTGGGGGGCCCACTGAAAAAAACCCCGAAAATTCGTGAACGTCGGACGATTGCTCCCACACCGAAATTGCCAGCTAGTCAAGCTCTTGCTGCTCCTCCCCGGCCATTGGCAGCGCATCTACAGCACCACAGACATCGGGGCTCCGGGCTTTCCCTGATGAACAGGGCTTCGACGTTTACCACCAGCTGCACCTGAGCGCTCACTCCAAAAAAACACCGAAAAATCACGAACGTCGGACGATTGCTCCCACACCGAAAGTGCCAGCCCGTCAAGCTCTTGCTGCTCCTCACCGGCCATTGGCAGCGCATCTACAGCACCACAGACATCGGGGCTCCGGGCTTTCCCTGAAGAACAGGGCTTCGACGTTTACCACCACCTGCACCTGGGCGCTCATTGGAAAAAAACCCAAGAAAAATCACGAACGTTGGACGATTGCTCCCACACCGAAAGTGCCAGCCAGTAAAGCTCTTGCTGCTCCTCACCGGCCATTGGCAGCGCATCTACAGCACCACAGACATCGGGGCTCCGGGCTTTCCCTGACGAACAGGGCTTCGACGTTTACCACCACCTGCACCTGGGCACCCACTGGAAAAAAACGCAAAAAATCACGAACGTCGGACGATTGCTCCCACACCGAAAGTGCCAGCCAGTCAAGCTCCTGCTGCTCCTCCCCGGCCACTGGCAGCGCATCTACCGCACCACAGACATCGGGGCTCCGGGCTTTCCCTGACGAACAGGGCTTCGACGTTTACCACCAGCTGCACCTGGGCGCCCACTGGAAAAAAACCCAAGAAAAATCACGAACGTCGGACGATTGCTCCCACACCAAAAGTGCCAGCCAGTCAAGCTCTTGCTGCTCCTCACCGGCCATTGGCAGCGCATCTACAGCACCACAGACATCGGGGCTCCGGGCTTTCCCTGACGAACAGGGCTTCGACGTTTACCACCACCTGCACCTGGGCGCCCATTGGAAAAAAACCCAAGAAAAATCACGAACGTTGGACGATTGCTCCCACACCAAAAGTGCCAGCAACTCAAGCTCTTGCTGCTCATCACCAGCCATTGGCAGCGCATCTACAGCACCACAGACATCGGGGCTCCGGGCTTTCCCTGACGAACAGGGCTTCGACGTTTACCACCAGCTGCACCTGGCGGCCCCACTGAAAAAAACCCCGAAAAAGCATGAACGTCGGACGATTGCTCCCACACCGAAAGTGCCAGCCAGTCAAGCTCTTGCTGCTCCTCCACTGCCATTGGCAGCACATCTACAGCACCACAGACAGTGGGGCTCCGGGCTTTCCCTGACGAACAGGGCTTCGACTTTTACCACCACCTGCGCCTGGGAGTCCACTCCAAAAAAACCCAAAAAATCACAAACGTCGGACGATTGCTCCCACACCAAAATTGACAGCCAGTCAAGCTCTTGCTGCTCCTCACCGGCCATTTGCAGCGCATCTACAGCACCACAGACATCGGGGCTCCGGGCTTTCCCTGACGAACAGGGCTTCGATGTTTACCACCAGCTGCACCTGGGCACCCACTGGAAAAAAACCTCGAAAAATCACGAACGTTGGACGATTGCTCCCACACCGAAAGTGCCAACAACTCAAGCTCTTGCTGCTCCTCACCGGCCATTGGCAGCGCATCTACAGCACCACAGACATCGGGGCTCCGGGCTTTCCCTGACGAACAGGGCTTCGACGTTTACCACCAGCTGCACCTGGGGGGCCCACTGAAAAAAACCCCAATAAATCATGAACGTCGGACGATTGCTCCCACACAAAAAGTGCCAGCCAGTCAAGCTCTTGCTGCTCCTCCCCGGCCATTGGCAGCGCATCTACAGCACCACAGACATCGGGTCTCCGGGCTTTCCCTGACGAACAGGGCTTCGACGTTTACCACCAGCTGCACCTGGGCGCCCACTGAAAAAAACCCCGAAAAATCGGGAACGTCGGATGATTACTCCCACACCGAAAGTGCCAGCCAGTCAAGCTCTTGCTGCTCCTCCCCGGCCATTGGCAGCGCATCTACAGCACCACAGACATCGGGGCTCCGGGCTTTCCCTGACGAACAGGGCTTCGACGCTTACCACCAGCTGCACCTGGGCGCCCATTGGAAAAAAACCCAAGAAAAATCACGAACGTTGGACGATTGCTCCCACACCGAAAGTGCCAGCCAGTCAAGCTCTTGCTGCTCCTCACCGGCCATTGGGAGCGCATCTACAGCACCACAGACATCGGGGCTCCGGGCTTTCCCTGACGAACAGGGCTTCGACGTTTACCACCAGCTGCACCTGGGAGTCCACTCCAAAAAAACCCGAAAAATCACAAACGTCGGACGATTGCTCCCACACAAAAAGTGCCAGCCAGTCAAGCTCTTGCTGCTCCTCACCGGCCATTGGCAGCGCATCTACAGCACCACAGACATCGGGGCTCCGGGCTTTCCCTGACGAACAGGGCTTCGACGTTTACCACCAGCTGCACCTGGGGGGCCCACTGAAAAAAAACCCGAAAAATCATGAACGTCGGACGATTGCTCCCACACGAAAAGTTCCAGCAACTCAAGCTCTTGCTGCTCCTCCCCGGCCATTGGCAGCGCATCTACAGCACCACAGACATCGGGGCTCCGGGCTTTCCCTGACGAACAGGGCTTCGACGTTTACCATTACCTGTGCCTGTGAGTCCAGTCCAAAAAAACCCGAAAAATCACAAACGTCAGACGATTGCTCCCACACCGAAAGTGCCAGCCAGTCAAGCTCTTGCTGCTCCTCACCGGCCATTGGCAGCGCATCTACAGCACCACAGACATCGGGGCTCTGGGCTTTCCCTGACGAACAGGGTATCGACGTTTACCACCACCTGCACCTGGGCGCCCATTGGAAAAAAACCCAAGAAAAATCAAGAACGTTGAACGATTGCTCCCACACAAAAAGTGCCAGCCAGTCAATCTCTTGCTGCTCCTCCCCGGCCATTGGCAGCACATTTACAGCACCACAGACATCGGGGCTCCGGGCTTTTCCTGACGAACAGGGATTCGACGTTTACCACCAGCTGCACCTGGGGGGCCCACTGAAAAAAACCCCGAAAAGTCACGAACGTCGGACGATTGCTCCCACACAAAAAGTTCCAGCCAGTCAAGCTCTTGCTGCTCCTCCCCGGCCATTGGCAGCGCATCTACAGCACCACAGACATCGGGGCTCCGGGCTTTCCCTGACGAACAGGGCTTCGACGTTTACCACCAGCTGCACCTGGGGGGCCCACTGAAAGAAACCCCGAAAAATCGGGAACGTCGGATGATTACTCCCACACCGAAAGTGCCAGCCAGTCAAGCTCTTGCTGCTCCTCACCGGCCATTGGCAGCGCATCTACAGCACCACAGACATCGGGGCTCCGGGCTTTCCCTGACGAACAGGGCTTCGATATTTACCACCAGCTGCACCTGGGGCCCCCACTGAAAAAATCCCCGAAAAAGCATGAACTTCGGACGATTGCTCCCACACCGAAAGTGCCAGCCAGTCAAGCTCTTGCTGCTCCTCCCCGGCCATTGGCAGCACATCTACAGCACCACAGACATCGGGGCTCCGGGCTTTCCCTAACTAACAGGGCTTCGACGTTTACCACCAGCTGCACCTGGGGGGCCAACTAAAAAAAGCCCCGAAAAATCACGAACGTCGGACGATTGCTCCCACACAAAAAGTGCCAGCCAGTCAAGCTCCTGCTGCTCCTCACCGGCCATTGGCAGCGCATCTACAGCACCACAGACATCGGGGCTCTGAGCTTTCCCTGACGAACAGGGCTTCGATATTTACCACCTGCTGCACCTGGGCGCCCACTGGAAAAATCCCCGAAAAATCACGAACGTCGGACGATTGCTCCCACACCAAAAGTGCCAGCCAGTCAAGCTCTTGCTGCTCCTCACCGGCCATTGGCAGCGCATCTACAGCACCACAGACATCAGGGCTTTGGGCTTTCCCTGACGAACAGGGCTTCGACGTTTACCACCAGCTGCACCTGGGGGGCCCACAGAAAGAAACCCCGAAAAATCGGGAACGTCGGATGATTACTCCCACACCGAAAGTGCCAGCCAGTCAAGCTCTTGCTGCTCCTCACCGGCCATTGGCAGCGCATCTACAGCACCACAGACATCGGGGCTCCGGGCTTTCCCTGACGAACAGGGCTTCGACGCTTACCACCAGCTGCACCTGGGCGCCCATTGGAAAAAAAACCAAGAAAAATCACGAACGTTGGACGATTGCTCCCACACCAAAAGTGCCAGCCAGTCAAGCTCTTGCTGCTCATCACCGGCCATCGGCAGCGCATCTACAGCACCACAGACATCGGGGCTCCGGGCTTTCCCTGACGAACAGGGCTTCGACGTTTACCACCAGCTGCACCTGGGCGCCCATTGGAAAAAAACCCAAGAAAAATCACGAACGTTGGACGATTGCTCCCACACAA
This sequence comes from Chlamydotis macqueenii, assembly GCF_036417535.1. Taxonomy (NCBI): domain Eukaryota; kingdom Metazoa; phylum Chordata; class Aves; order Otidiformes; family Otididae; genus Chlamydotis; species Chlamydotis macqueenii. Next base: position 31,166,958 of record NC_141592.1, on the reverse strand, counting down.
AAAGTGCCAGCCAGTCAAGCTCTTGCTGCTCCTCCCCGGCCATTGGCAGCGCACCTACAGCACCACAGACATCGGGTCTCCGGGCTTTCCCTGACGAACAGGGCTTCGACGTTTACCACCAGCTGCACCTGGGCGCCCACTGAAAAAAACCCCGAAAAATCGGGAACGTTGGACGATTGCTCCCACACCGAAAGTGCCAGCCAGTCAAGCTCTTGCTGCTCCTCCCCGGCCATTGGCAGCGCATCTACAGCACCACAGACATCGGGGCTCCGGGCTTTCCCTGACGAACAGGGCTTCGACGTTTACCACCAGCTGCACCTGGGAGTCCACTCCAAAAAAACCCGAAAAATCACAAACGTCGGACGATTGCTCCCACACAAAAAGTGCCAGCCAGTCAAGCTCTTGCTGCTCCTCACCGGCCATTGGCAGCGCATCTACAGCACCACAGACATCGGGGCTCCGGGCTTTCCCTGACGAACAGGGCTTCGACGCTTACCACCAGCTGCACCTGGGGGGCCCACTGAAAAAAAACCCGAAAATTCATGAACGTCGGACCATTGCTCCCACACAAAAAGTTCCAGCCAGTCAAGCTCTTGCTGCTCCTCCCCGGCCATTGGCAGCGCATCTACAGCACCACAGACATCGGGGCTCCGGGCTTTCCCTGACGAACAGGGCTTCGACGTTTACCATTACCTGTGCCTGTGAGTCCACTCCAAAAAAACCCGAAAAACCACAAACGTCAGACGATTGCTCCCACACCGAAAGTGCCAGCCAGTCAAGCTCTTGCTGCTCCTCACCGGCCATTGGCAGCACATCTACAGCACCACAGACATCGGGGCTCCGGGCTTTCCCTGACGAACAGGGATTCGACGTTTACCACCAGCTGCACCTGGGGGCCCCACTGAAAAAATCCCCGAAAAAGCATGAACTTCGGACGATTGCTCCCACACCGAAAGTGCCAGCCAGTCAAGCTCTTGCTGCTCCTCCCCGGCCATTGGCAGCGCATCTACAGCACCACAGACATCGGGGCTCCGGGCTTTCCCTAACTAACAGGGCTTCGACGTTTACCACCAGCTGCACCTGGGGGGCCAACTAAAAAAAGCCCCGAAAAATCACGAACGTCGGACGATTGCTCCCACACAAAAAGTGCCAGCCAGTCAAGCTCCTGCTGCTCCTCACCGGCCATTGGCAGCGCATCTACAGCACCACAGACATCGGGGCTCTGAGCTTTCCCTGACGAACAGGGCTTCGATATTTACCACCTGCTGCACCTGGGCGCCCACTGGAAAAATCCCCGAAAAATCACGAACGTCGGACGATTGCTCCCACACCGAAAGTGCCAGCCAGTCAAGCTCTTGCTGCTCCTCCCCGGCCATTGGCAGCGCATCTACAGCACCACAGACATCAGGGCTTTGGGCTTTCCCTGACGAACAGGGCTTCGACGTTTACCACCAGCTGCACCTGGGGGGCCCACAGAAAGAAACCCCGAAAAATCGGGAACGTCGGATGATTACTCCCACACCGAAAGTGCCAGCCAGTCAAGCTCTTGCTGCTCCTCACCGGCCATTGGCAGCGCATCTACAGCACCACAGACATCGGGGCTCCGGGCTTTCCCTGACGAACAGGGCTTCGACGCTTACCACCAGCTGCACCTGGGCGCCCATTGGAAAAAACCCAAGAAATATCACGAACGTCGGACGATTGCTCGCACACCAAAAGTGCCAGCCTGTCAAGCTCTTGCTGCTCATCACCGGCCATTGGCAGCGCATCTACAGCACCACAGACATCGGGGCTCCGGGCTTTCCCTGATGAACAGGGCTTCGACATTTACCACCAGCTGCACCTGGGAGCCCACTAAAAAAAAACCCAAGAAAAATCACGAACGTCGGACGATTGCTCCCACACCAAAAGTGCCAGCAACTCAAGCTCTTGCTGCTCATCACCGGCCATTGGCAGCGCAACTACAGCACCACAGACATCGGGGCTCCGGGCTTTCCCTGATGAACAGGGCTTCGACGTTTACCACCACCTGCACCTGGGCGCCCATTGGAAATAAACCCGAAAAATCACGAACGTCGGACGATTGCTCCCACACAAAAATTGCCAGCCAGTCAAGCTCCTGCTGCTCCTCACCGGCCATTGGCAGCGCATCTACAGCACCACAGACATCAGGGCTCCGGGCTTTCCCTGACGAACAGGGCTTCGACGTTTACCACCAGGGGCGCCTGGGCACGCACTGGAAAAAAACCCCGAAAAATCACGAACGTCGGACGATTGCTCCCACACCGAAAGTGCCAGCCAGCCAAGCTCTTGCTGCTCCTCACCGGCCACTGGCAGCACATCTACAGCACCACAGACATCGGGGCTCCAGGCTTTCCCTGACGAACAGGGCTTCGACGTTTACCACCACCTGCGCCTGGACGCCCACTAAAAAAAACCCCAAAAAATCACGAACGTCGGACGATTGCTCCCACACCGAAAGTGCCAGCCATTCAAGCTCTTGCTGCTCCTCACCGGCCATTGGCAGCGCATCTACAGCACCACAGACATCGGGGCTCCGGGCTTTCCCTGACGAACAGGGCTTCGACGTTTACCACCAGCTGCACCTGGGGGGCCCACTGAAAAAAACCCCAATAAATCATGAACGTCGGACGATTGCTCCCACACCGAAAGTGCCAGCCAGACAAGCTCTTGCTGCTCCTCCCCGGCCATTGGCAGCGCATCTACAGCACCACAGACATCGGGGCTCCGGGCTTTCCCTGACGAACAGGGCTTCGACGTTTAACACCACCTGCACCTGGGGGGCCCACTGAAAAAAACCCCGAAAAATCATGAACGTCGGACGATTGCTCCCACACGGAATGTGCCAGCCAGTCAAGCTTCTGCTGCTCCTCACCGGCCATTGGCAGCGCATCTACAGCACCACAGACATCGGGGCTCCGGGCTTTCCCTGACGAACAGGGCTTCGACGTTTACCACCACCTGCACCTGGGCGCCCATTGGAAAAAAACCCAAGAAAAATCACGAACGTTGGACGATTGCTCCCACACCAAAAGTGCCAGCAACTCAAGCTCTTGCTGCTCATCACCAGCCATTGGCAGCGCATCTACAGCACCACAGACATCGGGGCTCCGGGCTTTCCCTGACGAACAGGGCTTCGACGTTTACCACCAGCTGCACCTGGCGGCCCCACTGAAAAAAACCCCGAAAAAGCATGAACGTCGGACGATTGCTCCCACACCGAAAGTGCCAGCCAGTCAAGCTCTTGCTGCTCCTCCACTGCCATTGGCAGCACATCTACAGCACCACAGACAGTGGGGCTCCGGGCTTTCCCTGACGAACAGGGCTTCGACTTTTACCACCACCTGCGCCTGGGAGTCCACTCCAAAAAAACCCAAAAAATCACAAACGTCGGACGATTGCTCCCACACCAAAATTGACAGCCAGTCAAGCTCTTGCTGCTCCTCACCGGCCATTTGCAGCGCATCTACAGCACCACAGACATCGGGGCTCCGGGCTTTCCCTGACGAACAGGGCTTCGATGTTTACCACCAGCTGCACCTGGGCACCCACTGGAAAAAAACCTCGAAAAATCACGAACGTTGGACGATTGCTCCCACACCGAAAGTGCCAACAACTCAAGCTCTTGCTGCTCCTCACCGGCCATTGGCAGCGCATCTACAGCACCACAGACATCGGGGCTCCGGGCTTTCCCTGACGAACAGGGCTTCGACGTTTACCACCAGCTGCACCTGGGGGGCCCACTGAAAAAAACCCCAATAAATCATGAACGTCGGACGATTGCTCCCACACCGAAAGTGTCATCCAGTCAAGCTCTTGCTGCTCCTCACCGGCCATTGGCAGCACATCTACAGCACCACAGACATCGGGGCTCCGGTCTTTCTGTGACGAACAGGGCTTCGACCTTTACCACCACCTGCACCTGGTTGCCCATTGGAAAAAAACCCAAGAAAAATCACGAACGTCGGACGATTGCTACCACACCAAAAGTGCCAGCCAGTCAAGCTCTTGCTGCTCCTCACCGGCCATTGGCAGCGCATCTACAGCACCACAGACATCGGGGCTCCGGGCTTTCCCTGACGAACAGGGCTTCGACGTTTACCACCAGCTGCACCTGGGGGGCCCACTGAAAAAAACCCCGAAAATTCGTGAACGTCGGACGATTGCTCCCACACCGAAATTGCCAGCTAGTCAAGCTCTTGCTGCTCCTCCCCGGCCATTGGCAGCGCATCTACAGCACCACAGACATCGGGGCTCCGGGCTTTCCCTGATGAACAGGGCTTCGACGTTTACCACCAGCTGCACCTGAGCGCTCACTCCAAAAAAACACCGAAAAATCACGAACGTCGGACGATTGCTCCCACACCGAAAGTGCCAGCCCGTCAAGCTCTTGCTGCTCCTCACCGGCCATTGGCAGCGCATCTACAGCACCACAGACATCGGGGCTCCGGGCTTTCCCTGAAGAACAGGGCTTCGACGTTTACCACCACCTGCACCTGGGCGCTCATTGGAAAAAAACCCAAGAAAAATCACGAACGTTGGACGATTGCTCCCACACCGAAAGTGCCAGCCAGTAAAGCTCTTGCTGCTCCTCACCGGCCATTGGCAGCGCATCTACAGCACCACAGACATCGGGGCTCCGGGCTTTCCCTGACGAACAGGGCTTCGACGTTTACCACCACCTGCACCTGGGCACCCACTGGAAAAAAACGCAAAAAATCACGAACGTCGGACGATTGCTCCCACACCGAAAGTGCCAGCCAGTCAAGCTCCTGCTGCTCCTCCCCGGCCACTGGCAGCGCATCTACCGCACCACAGACATCGGGGCTCCGGGCTTTCCCTGACGAACAGGGCTTCGACGTTTACCACCAGCTGCACCTGGGCGCCCACTGGAAAAAAACCCAAGAAAAATCACGAACGTCGGACGATTGCTCCCACACCAAAAGTGCCAGCCAGTCAAGCTCTTGCTGCTCCTCACCGGCCATTGGCAGCGCATCTACAGCACCACAGACATCGGGGCTCCGGGCTTTCCCTGACGAACAGGGCTTCGACGTTTACCACCACCTGCACCTGGGCGCCCATTGGAAAAAAACCCAAGAAAAATCACGAACGTTGGACGATTGCTCCCACACCAAAAGTGCCAGCAACTCAAGCTCTTGCTGCTCATCACCAGCCATTGGCAGCGCATCTACAGCACCACAGACATCGGGGCTCCGGGCTTTCCCTGACGAACAGGGCTTCGACGTTTACCACCAGCTGCACCTGGCGGCCCCACTGAAAAAAACCCCGAAAAAGCATGAACGTCGGACGATTGCTCCCACACCGAAAGTGCCAGCCAGTCAAGCTCTTGCTGCTCCTCCACTGCCATTGGCAGCACATCTACAGCACCACAGACAGTGGGGCTCCGGGCTTTCCCTGACGAACAGGGCTTCGACTTTTACCACCACCTGCGCCTGGGAGTCCACTCCAAAAAAACCCAAAAAATCACAAACGTCGGACGATTGCTCCCACACCAAAATTGACAGCCAGTCAAGCTCTTGCTGCTCCTCACCGGCCATTTGCAGCGCATCTACAGCACCACAGACATCGGGGCTCCGGGCTTTCCCTGACGAACAGGGCTTCGATGTTTACCACCAGCTGCACCTGGGCACCCACTGGAAAAAAACCTCGAAAAATCACGAACGTTGGACGATTGCTCCCACACCGAAAGTGCCAACAACTCAAGCTCTTGCTGCTCCTCACCGGCCATTGGCAGCGCATCTACAGCACCACAGACATCGGGGCTCCGGGCTTTCCCTGACGAACAGGGCTTCGACGTTTACCACCAGCTGCACCTGGGGGGCCCACTGAAAAAAACCCCAATAAATCATGAACGTCGGACGATTGCTCCCACACCGAAAGTGTCATCCAGTCAAGCTCTTGCTGCTCCTCACCGGCCATTGGCAGCACATCTACAGCACCACAGACATCGGGGCTCCGGTCTTTCTGTGACGAACAGGGCTTCGACCTTTACCACCACCTGCACCTGGTTGCCCATTGGAAAAAAACCCAAGAAAAATCACGAACGTCGGACGATTGCTACCACACCAAAAGTGCCAGCCAGTCAAGCTCTTGCTGCTCCTCACCGGCCATTGGCAGCGCATCTACAGCACCACAGACATCGGGGCTCCGGGCTTTCCCTGACGAACAGGGCTTCGACGTTTACCACCAGCTGCACCTGGGGGGCCCACTGAAAAAAACCCCGAAAATTCGTGAACGTCGGACGATTGCTCCCACACCGAAATTGCCAGCTAGTCAAGCTCTTGCTGCTCCTCCCCGGCCATTGGCAGCGCATCTACAGCACCACAGACATCGGGGCTCCGGGCTTTCCCTGATGAACAGGGCTTCGACGTTTACCACCAGCTGCACCTGAGCGCTCACTCCAAAAAAACACCGAAAAATCACGAACGTCGGACGATTGCTCCCACACCGAAAGTGCCAGCCCGTCAAGCTCTTGCTGCTCCTCACCGGCCATTGGCAGCGCATCTACAGCACCACAGACATCGGGGCTCCGGGCTTTCCCTGAAGAACAGGGCTTCGACGTTTACCACCACCTGCACCTGGGCGCTCATTGGAAAAAAACCCAAGAAAAATCACGAACGTTGGACGATTGCTCCCACACCGAAAGTGCCAGCCAGTAAAGCTCTTGCTGCTCCTCACCGGCCATTGGCAGCGCATCTACAGCACCACAGACATCGGGGCTCCGGGCTTTCCCTGACGAACAGGGCTTCGACGTTTACCACCACCTGCACCTGGGCACCCACTGGAAAAAAACGCAAAAAATCACGAACGTCGGACGATTGCTCCCACACCGAAAGTGCCAGCCAGTCAAGCTCCTGCTGCTCCTCCCCGGCCACTGGCAGCGCATCTACCGCACCACAGACATCGGGGCTCCGGGCTTTCCCTGACGAACAGGGCTTCGACGTTTACCACCAGCTGCACCTGGGCGCCCACTGGAAAAAAACCCAAGAAAAATCACGAACGTCGGACGATTGCTCCCACACCAAAAGTGCCAGCCAGTCAAGCTCTTGCTGCTCCTCACCGGCCATTGGCAGCGCATCTACAGCACCACAGACATCGGGGCTCCAGGCTTTCCCTGAGGAACAGGCCTTCGACGTTTACCACCAGCTGCACCTGGGCGCCCACTGAAAAAAAACCCCGAAAAATCACGAACGTCGGACGATTGCTCCCACACCGAAAGTGCCAGCCAGTCAAGCTCTTGCTGCTCCTCACCGGCCATTGGCAGCCCATCTACAGCACCACAGACATCGGGGCTCCGGGCATTCCCTGACGAACAGGGCTTCGATGTTTACCACCAGCTGCACCTGGGCGCCCACTCCAGAATAACCCGAGAAATCACAAACGTCGGACGATTGCTCCCACACCAAAAGTGCCAGCCAGTCAAGCTCCGGCTGCTCCTCACCGGCCATTGGCAGTGCATCTACAGCACCACAGACATCAGGGCTCCGGGCTTTCCCTGACGAACAGGGCTTGAACGTTTACCACCAGCTGCACCCGGGGGGCCCACTGAAAGAAACCCCGAAAAATCAGGAACGTCGGACGATTGCTCCCACACCGAAAGTGCCAGGCAGTCAAGCTCTTGCTGCTCCTCCCCGGCCATTGGCAGCGCATCTACAGCACCACAGACATCGGGGCTCTGGTCTTTCTGTGACGAACAGGGCTTCGACCTTTACCACCACCTGCACCTGGGCGCCCATTGGAAAAAAACCCAAGAAAAATCACGAACGTCGGACGATTGCTCCCACACCAAAAGTGCCAGCCAGTCAAGCTCTTGCTGCTCCTCACCGGCCATTTGCAGCGCATCTACAGCACCACAGACATCGGGGCTCCGGGCTTTCCCTGATGAACAGGGCTTCGACGTTTACCACCAGCTGCACCTGGGAGCCCACTAAAAAAAAACCCAAGATAAATCATGAATGTCGGACTATTGCTCCCACACCAAAAGTGCCAGCAACTCAAGCTCTTGCTGCTCATCACCGGCCATTGGCAGCGCATCTACAGCACCACAGACATCGGGGCTCCGGGCTTTCCCTGACGAACAGGGCTTCGATGTTTACCACCAGCTGCACCTGGGGGGCCCACTGAAAATACATCGAAAAATCATGAACGTCGGACGATTGCTCCCACACCGAAATTGCCAGCTAGTCAGGCTCTTGCTGCTCCTCCCCGGCCATTGGCAGCGCATCTACAGCACCACAGACATCGGGGCTCCGGGCTTTCCCAAACGAACAGGGCTTCGACGTTTACCACCAGCTGCACCTGGGGGGCCCACTGAAAAAAACCCCGAAAAATCGTGAACGTCGGACGATTGCTCCCACACCGAAAGTGCCAGCTAGTCAAGCTCTTGCTGCTCATCACCGGCCATTGGCAGCGCATCTACAGCACCACAGACATCGGGGCTCCGGGCTTTCCCTGATGAACAGGGCTTCGACGTTTACCACCAGCTGCACCTGAGCGCTCACTCCAAAAAAACACCGAAAAATCACGAATGTCGGACGATTTTTCCCACACCGAAAGTGCCAGCAACTCAAGCTCCTGCTGCTCCTCAGCGGCCATTGGCAGCGCATCTACAGCACCACAGACATTGGGGCTCAGGGCTTTCCCTGATGAACAGGGCTTCGACGTTTACCACCAGCTGCGCCTGGACGCCCACTAAAAAAAAACCCAAAAAATCACGAACGTCGGACGATTGCTCCCACACCGAAAGTGCCAGCCAGTCAAGCTCTTGCTGCTCCTCACCGGCCATTGGCAGCGCATCTACAGCACCACAGACATCGGGGCTCCGGGCTTTCTGTGACGAACAGGGCTTCGACCTTTACCACCACCTGCACCTGGGCGCCCATTGGAAAAAAACCCAAGAAAAATCACGAACGTCGGACGATTGCTCCCACACCAAAAGTGCCAGCCAGTCAAGCTCTTGCTGCTCATCACCGGCCATTGGCAGCGCATCTACAGCACCACAGACATCGGGGCTCCGGGCTTTCCCTGACGAACAGGGCTTCGACCTTTACCACCACCTGCACCTGTGGGGCCCACTGAAAAAAACCCCAAAAAATCATGAACGTCGGACGATTGCTCCCACACCGAAAGTGTCATCCAGTCAAGCTCTTGCTGCTCCTCACCGGCCATTGGCAGCGCATCTACAGCACCACAGACATCGGGGCTCCGGTCTTTCCCTGACGAACAGGGTTCGACATTTACCACCAGCTGCGCCTGGGCGCCACTTAAAAAATCCCAAAAAATCACGAATTTCGGACGATTGCTCCCACACCGAAAGTGCCAACAACTCAAGATCTTGCTGCTCCTCACCGGCCATTGGTAGCGCATCTACAGCACCACAGACATCGGGGCTCCGGTCTTTCTGTGACGAACAGGGCTTCGACCTTTACCACCACCTGCACCTGGGCGCCCATTGGAAAAAACCCAAGAAATATCACGAACGTCGGACGATTGCTCGCACACCAAAAGTGCCAGCCTGTCAAGCTCTTGCTGCTCATCACCGGCCATTGGCAGCGCATCTACAGCACCACAGACATCGGGGCTCCGGGCTTTCCCTGATGAACAGGGCTTCGACATTTACCACCAGCTGCACCTGGGAGCCCACTAAAAAAAAACCCAAGAAAAATCACGAACGTCGGACGATTGCTCCCACACCAAAAGTGCCAGCAACTCAAGCTCTTGCTGCTCATCACCGGCCATTGGCAGCGCAACTACAGCACCACAGACATCGGGGCTCCGGGCTTTCCCTGATGAACAGGGCTTCGACGTTTACCACCACCTGCACCTGGGCGCCCATTGGAAATAAACCCGAAAAATCACGAACGTCGGACGATTGCTCCCACACAAAAATTGCCAGCCAGTCAAGCTCCTGCTGCTCCTCACCGGCCATTGGCAGCGCATCTACAGCACCACAGACATCAGGGCTCCGGGCTTTCCCTGACGAACAGGGCTTCGACGTTTACCACCAGGGGCGCCTGGGCACGCACTGGAAAAAAACCCCGAAAAATCACGAACGTCGGACGATTGCTCCCACACCGAAAGTGCCAGCCAGCCAAGCTCTTGCTGCTCCTCACCGGCCACTGGCAGCACATCTACAGCACCACAGACATCGGGGCTCCAGGCTTTCCCTGACGAACAGGGCTTCGACGTTTACCACCACCTGCGCCTGGACGCCCACTAAAAAAAACCCCAAAAAATCACGAACGTCGGACGATTGCTCCCACACCGAAAGTGCCAGCCATTCAAGCTCTTGCTGCTCCTCACCGGCCATTGGCAGCGCATCTACAGCACCACAGACATCGGGGCTCCGGGCTTTCCCTGACGAACAGGGCTTCGACGTTTACCACCAGCTGCACCTGGGGGGCCCACTGAAAAAAACCCCAATAAATCATGAACGTCGGACGATTGCTCCCACACCGAAAGTGCCAGCCAGACAAGCTCTTGCTGCTCCTCCCCGGCCATTGGCAGCGCATCTACAGCACCACAGACATCGGGGCTCCGGGCTTTCCCTGACGAACAGGGCTTCGACGTTTAACACCACCTGCACCTGGGGGGCCCACTGAAAAAAACCCCGAAAAATCATGAACGTCGGACGATTGCTCCCACACGGAATGTGCCAGCCAGTCAAGCTTCTGCTGCTCCTCACCGGCCATTGGCAGCGCATCTACAGCACCACAGACATCGGGGCTCCGGGCTTTCCCTGACGAACAGGGCTTCGACGTTTACCACCACCTGCACCTGGGCGCCCATTGGAAAAAAACCCAAGAAAAATCACGAACGTTGGACGATTGCTCCCACACCAAAAGTGCCAGCAACTCAAGCTCTTGCTGCTCATCACCAGCCATTGGCAGCGCATCTACAGCACCACAGACATCGGGGCTCCGGGCTTTCCCTGACGAACAGGGCTTCGACGTTTACCACCAGCTGCACCTGGCGGCCCCACTGAAAAAAACCCCGAAAAAGCATGAACGTCGGACGATTGCTCCCACACCGAAAGTGCCAGCCAGTCAAGCTCTTGCTGCTCCTCCACTGCCATTGGCAGCACATCTACAGCACCACAGACAGTGGGGCTCCGGGCTTTCCCTGACGAACAGGGCTTCGACTTTTACCACCACCTGCGCCTGGGAGTCCACTCCAAAAAAACCCAAAAAATCACAAACGTCGGACGATTGCTCCCACACCAAAATTGACAGCCAGTCAAGCTCTTGCTGCTCCTCACCGGCCATTTGCAGCGCATCTACAGCACCACAGACATCGGGGCTCCGGGCTTTCCCTGACGAACAGGGCTTCGATGTTTACCACCAGCTGCACCTGGGCACCCACTGGAAAAAAACCTCGAAAAATCACGAACGTTGGACGATTGCTCCCACACCGAAAGTGCCAACAACTCAAGCTCTTGCTGCTCCTCACCGGCCATTGGCAGCGCATCTACAGCACCACAGACATCGGGGCTCCGGGCTTTCCCTGACGAACAGGGCTTCGACGTTTACCACCAGCTGCACCTGGGGGGCCCACTGAAAAAAACCCCAATAAATCATGAACGTCGGACGATTGCTCCCACACCGAAAGTGTCATCCAGTCAAGCTCTTGCTGCTCCTCACCGGCCATTGGCAGCACATCTACAGCACCACAGACATCGGGGCTCCGGTCTTTCTGTGACGAACAGGGCTTCGACCTTTACCACCACCTGCACCTGGTTGCCCATTGGAAAAAAACCCAAGAAAAATCACGAACGTCGGACGATTGCTACCACACCAAAAGTGCCAGCCAGTCAAGCTCTTGCTGCTCCTCACCGGCCATTGGCAGCGCATCTACAGCACCACAGACATCGGGGCTCCGGGCTTTCCCTGACGAACAGGGCTTCGACGTTTACCACCAGCTGCACCTGGGGGGCCCACTGAAAAAAACCCCGAAAATTCGTGAACGTCGGACGATTGCTCCCACACCGAAATTGCCAGCTAGTCAAGCTCTTGCTGCTCCTCCCCGGCCATTGGCAGCGCATCTACAGCACCACAGACATCGGGGCTCCGGGCTTTCCCTGATGAACAGGGCTTCGACGTTTACCACCAGCTGCACCTGAGCGCTCACTCCAAAAAAACACCGAAAAATCACGAACGTCGGACGATTGCTCCCACACCGAAAGTGCCAGCCCGTCAAGCTCTTGCTGCTCCTCACCGGCCATTGGCAGCGCATCTACAGCACCACAGACATCGGGGCTCCGGGCTTTCCCTGAAGAACAGGGCTTCGACGTTTACCACCACCTGCACCTGGGCGCTCATTGGAAAAAAACCCAAGAAAAATCACGAACGTTGGACGATTGCTCCCACACCGAAAGTGCCAGCCAGTAAAGCTCTTGCTGCTCCTCACCGGCCATTGGCAGCGCATCTACAGCACCACAGACATCGGGGCTCCGGGCTTTCCCTGACGAACAGGGCTTCGACGTTTACCACCACCTGCACCTGGGCACCCACTGGAAAAAAACGCAAAAAATCACGAACGTCGGACGATTGCTCCCACACCGAAAGTGCCAGCCAGTCAAGCTCCTGCTGCTCCTCCCCGGCCACTGGCAGCGCATCTACCGCACCACAGACATCGGGGCTCCGGGCTTTCCCTGACGAACAGGGCTTCGACGTTTACCACCAGCTGCACCTGGGCGCCCACTGGAAAAAAACCCAAGAAAAATCACGAACGTCGGACGATTGCTCCCACACCAAAAGTGCCAGCCAGTCAAGCTCTTGCTGCTCCTCACCGGCCATTGGCAGCGCATCTACAGCACCACAGACATCGGGGCTCCGGGCTTTCCCTGACGAACAGGGCTTCGACGTTTACCACCACCTGCACCTGGGCGCCCATTGGAAAAAAACCCAAGAAAAATCACGAACGTTGGACGATTGCTCCCACACCAAAAGTGCCAGCAACTCAAGCTCTTGCTGCTCATCACCAGCCATTGGCAGCGCATCTACAGCACCACAGACATCGGGGCTCCGGGCTTTCCCTGACGAACAGGGCTTCGACGTTTACCACCAGCTGCACCTGGCGGCCCCACTGAAAAAAACCCCGAAAAAGCATGAACGTCGGACGATTGCTCCCACACCGAAAGTGCCAGCCAGTCAAGCTCTTGCTGCTCCTCCACTGCCATTGGCAGCACATCTACAGCACCACAGACAGTGGGGCTCCGGGCTTTCCCTGACGAACAGGGCTTCGACTTTTACCACCACCTGCGCCTGGGAGTCCACTCCAAAAAAACCCAAAAAATCACAAACGTCGGACGATTGCTCCCACACCAAAATTGACAGCCAGTCAAGCTCTTGCTGCTCCTCACCGGCCATTTGCAGCGCATCTACAGCACCACAGACATCGGGGCTCCGGGCTTTCCCTGACGAACAGGGCTTCGATGTTTACCACCAGCTGCACCTGGGCACCCACTGGAAAAAAACCTCGAAAAATCACGAACGTTGGACGATTGCTCCCACACCGAAAGTGCCAACAACTCAAGCTCTTGCTGCTCCTCACCGGCCATTGGCAGCGCATCTACAGCACCACAGACATCGGGGCTCCGGGCTTTCCCTGACGAACAGGGCTTCGACGTTTACCACCAGCTGCACCTGGGGGGCCCACTGAAAAAAACCCCAATAAATCATGAACGTCGGACGATTGCTCCCACACCGAAAGTGTCATCCAGTCAAGCTCTTGCTGCTCCTCACCGGCCATTGGCAGCACATCTACAGCACCACAGACATCGGGGCTCCGGTCTTTCTGTGACGAACAGGGCTTCGACCTTTACCACCACCTGCACCTGGTTGCCCATTGGAAAAAAACCCAAGAAAAATCACGAACGTCGGACGATTGCTACCACACCAAAAGTGCCAGCCAGTCAAGCTCTTGCTGCTCCTCACCGGCCATTGGCAGCGCATCTACAGCACCACAGACATCGGGGCTCCGGGCTTTCCCTGACGAACAGGGCTTCGACGTTTACCACCAGCTGCACCTGGGGGGCCCACTGAAAAAAACCCCGAAAATTCGTGAACGTCGGACGATTGCTCCCACACCGAAATTGCCAGCTAGTCAAGCTCTTGCTGCTCCTCCCCGGCCATTGGCAGCGCATCTACAGCACCACAGACATCGGGGCTCCGGGCTTTCCCTGATGAACAGGGCTTCGACGTTTACCACCAGCTGCACCTGAGCGCTCACTCCAAAAAAACACCGAAAAATCACGAACGTCGGACGATTGCTCCCACACCGAAAGTGCCAGCCCGTCAAGCTCTTGCTGCTCCTCACCGGCCATTGGCAGCGCATCTACAGCACCACAGACATCGGGGCTCCGGGCTTTCCCTGAAGAACAGGGCTTCGACGTTTACCACCACCTGCACCTGGGCGCTCATTGGAAAAAAACCCAAGAAAAATCACGAACGTTGGACGATTGCTCCCACACCGAAAGTGCCAGCCAGTAAAGCTCTTGCTGCTCCTCACCGGCCATTGGCAGCGCATCTACAGCACCACAGACATCGGGGCTCCGGGCTTTCCCTGACGAACAGGGCTTCGACGTTTACCACCACCTGCACCTGGGCACCCACTGGAAAAAAACGCAAAAAATCACGAACGTCGGACGATTGCTCCCACACCGAAAGTGCCAGCCAGTCAAGCTCCTGCTGCTCCTCCCCGGCCACTGGCAGCGCATCTACCGCACCACAGACATCGGGGCTCCGGGCTTTCCCTGACGAACAGGGCTTCGACGTTTACCACCAGCTGCACCTGGGCGCCCACTGGAAAAAAACCCAAGAAAAATCACGAACGTCGGACGATTGCTCCCACACCAAAAGTGCCAGCCAGTCAAGCTCTTGCTGCTCCTCACCGGCCATTGGCAGCGCATCTACAGCACCACAGACATCGGGGCTCCAGGCTTTCCCTGAGGAACAGGCCTTCGACGTTTACCACCAGCTGCACCTGGGCGCCCACTGAAAAAAAACCCCGAAAAATCACGAACGTCGGACGATTGCTCCCACACCGAAAGTGCCAGCCAGTCAAGCTCTTGCTGCTCCTCACCGGCCATTGGCAGCCCATCTACAGCACCACAGACATCGGGGCTCCGGGCATTCCCTGACGAACAGGGCTTCGATGTTTACCACCAGCTGCACCTGGGCGCCCACTCCAGAATAACCCGAGAAATCACAAACGTCGGACGATTGCTCCCACACCAAAAGTGCCAGCCAGTCAAGCTCCGGCTGCTCCTCACCGGCCATTGGCAGTGCATCTACAGCACCACAGACATCAGGGCTCCGGGCTTTCCCTGACGAACAGGGCTTGAACGTTTACCACCAGCTGCACCCGGGGGGCCCACTGAAAGAAACCCCGAAAAATCAGGAACGTCGGACGATTGCTCCCACACCGAAAGTGCCAGGCAGTCAAGCTCTTGCTGCTCCTCCCCGGCCATTGGCAGCGCATCTACAGCACCACAGACATCGGGGCTCCGGGCTTTCCCTGACGAACAGGGGTTCGACGTTTACCACCAGCTGCACCTGGGCGCCCATTGGAAAAAAAACCAAGAAAAATCACAAACTTTGGACGATTGCTCCCACACCAAAAGTGCCAGCAACTCAAGCTCTTGCTGCTCATCACCGGCCATTGGCAGCCCATCTACAGCACCACAGACGTCGGGGCTCCGGGCTTTCCCTGATGAACAGGGCTTCGACGTTTATCACCAGCTGCACCTGGGGGGCCCACTGAAAAAAAACCCGAAAAATCACGAACGTCGGACGATTGCTCCCACACCGAAAGTGCCAGCCAGTCAAGCTCCTGCTGCTCCTCACCGGCCATTGGCAGTGCATCTACAGCACCACAGACATCGGGGCTCCGGGCTTTCCCTGACGAACCGGGCTTCGACGTTTACCACCAGCTTCACCCGGGCGCCCACTCCAGAAAAACCCTAAAAATCACGAACGTCAGACGATTGCTCCCACACAAAAAGTGCCAGCCAGTCAAGCTCCTGCTGCTCCTCACCGGCCATTGGCAGCGCATCTACAGCACCACAGACATCGGGGCTCCGGGCTTTCCCTGACGAACAGGGCTTCGACGTTTACCACCACCTGCACCTGGGCGCCCACTCCAGAAAAACCCTAAAAATCACGAACGTCGGACGATTGCTCCCACACAAAAAGTGCCAGCCAGTCAAGCTCCTGCTGCTCCTCACCGGCCATTGACAGCGCATCTACAGCACCACAGACATCGGGGCTCCGGGCTTTCCCTGACGAACAGGGCTTCGACGCTTACCACCAGCTGCACCTGGGGGGCCCACTGAAAGAAACCCCGAAAAATCGGGAACGTCGGATGATTACTCCCACACCGAAAGTGCCAGCCAGTCAAGCTCTTGCTGCTCCTCCCCGGCCATTGGCAGCGCATCTACAGCACCACAGACATCGGGGCTCCGGGCTTTCCCTGACGAACAGGGCTTCGACGTTTACCACCACCTGTGCCTGGGAGTCCACTCCAAAAAAACCCGAAAAATCACAAACTTCGGACGATTGCTCCCACACCGAAAGTGCCAGCCAGTCAAGCTCTTGCTGCTCCTCACCGGCCATTGGCAGCGCATCTACAGCACCACAGACATCGGGGCTCCGGGCTTTCCCTGACGAACAGGGCTTCGACGTTTACCACCAGCTGCACCTGGGCGCCCACTGAAAAAAACCCCGAAAAATCACGAACGTTGGACGATTGCTCCCACACCGAAAGTGCCAGCCAGTCAAGCTCTTGCTGCTCCTCACCGGCCATTGGCAGCGCATCTACAGCACCACAGACATCGGGGCTCAGGGCTTTCCCTGACGAACCGGGCTTCGACGTTTACCACCAGCTGCACCTGGTCGCCCACTCCAGAAAAACCCGAAAAATCACGAACGTCAGACGATTGCTCCCACACAAAAAGTGCCAGCCAGTCAACTCCTGCTGCTCCTCACTGGCCATTGGCAGCGCATCTACAGCACCACAGACATCGGGGCTCCGGGCTTTCCCTGACGAACAGGGCTTCGATATTTACCACCAGCTGCACCTGGGGCCCCCACTGAAAAAATCCCCGAAAAAGCATGAACTTCGGACGATTGCTCCCACACCGAAAGTGCCAGCCAGTCAAGCTCTTGCTGCTCCTCCCCGGCCATTGGCAGCACATCTACAGCACCACAGACATCGGGGCTCCGGGCTTTCCCTAACTAACAGGGCTTCGACGTTTACCACCAGCTGCACCTGGGGGGCCAACTAAAAAAAGCCCCGAAAAATCACGAACGTCGGACGATTGCTCCCACACAAAAAGTGCCAGCCAGTCAAGCTCCTGCTGCTCCTCACCGGCCATTGGCAGCGCATCTACAGCACCACAGACATCGGGGCTCCGGGCTTTCCCTGACGAACAGGGCTTCGATATTTACCACCAGCTGCACCTGGGGCCCCCACTGAAAAAATCCCCGAAAAAGCATGAACTTCGGACGATTGCTCCCACACCGAAAGTGCCAGCCAGTCAAGCTCTTGCTGCTCCTCCCCGGCCATTGGCAGCACATCTACAGCACCACAGACATCGGGGCTCCGGGCTTTCCCTAACTAACAGGGCTTCGACGTTTACCACCAGCTGCACCTGGGGGGCCAACTAAAAAAAGCCCCGAAAAATCACGAACGTCGGACGATTGCTCCCACACAAAAAGTGCCAGCCAGTCAAGCTCCTGCTGCTCCTCACCGGCCATTGGCAGCGCATCTACAGCACCACAGACATCGGGGCTCCGGGCTTTCCCTGACGAACAGGGCTTCGATATTTACCACCTGCTGCACCTGGGCGCCCACTGGAAAAATCCCCGAAAAATCACGAACGTCGGACGATTGCTCCCACACCGAAAGTGCCAGCCAGTCAAGCTCTTGCTGCTCCTCACCGGCCATTGGCAGCGCATCTACAGCACCACAGACATCGGGGCTCCGGGCTTTCCCTGACGAACAGGGCTTCGACGCTTACCACCAGCTGCACCTGGGCGCCCATTGGAAAAAAAACCAAGAAAAATCACGAACGTTGGACGATTGCTCCCACACCAAAAGTGCCAGCCAGTCCAGCTCTTGCTGCTCATCACCGGCCATTGGCAGCGCATCTACAGCACCACAGACATCGGGGCTCCGGGCTTTCCCTGACGAACAGGGCTTCGACGTTTACCACCAGCTGCACCTGGGCGCCCATTGGAAAAAAACCCAAGAAAAATCACGAATGTTGGACAATTGCTCCCACTCCGAAAGTGCCAGCCAGTCAAGCTCTTGCTGCTCATCACCGGCCATCGGCAGCGCATCTACAGCACCACAGACATCGGGGCTCCGGGCTTTCCCTGACGAACAGGGCTTCGACGTTTACCACCAGCTGCACCTGGGGGGCCCAATGAAAAAAACCCCGAAAAAGCATGAACGTCGGACGATTGCTCCGACACCGAAAGTGCCAGCCAGTCAAACTCTTGCTGCTCCTCACCGGCCATTGGCAGCGCATCTACAGCACCACAGACATCGGGGCTCCGGGCTTTCCCTGACGAACCGGGCTTCGACGTTTACCACCAGCTTCACCCGGGCGCCCACTCCAGAAAAACCCTAAAAATCACGAACGTCAGACGATTGCTCCCACACAAAAAGTGCCAGCCAGTCAAGCTCCTGCTGCTCCTCACCGGCCATTGGCAGCGCATCTACAGCACCACAGACATCGGGGCTCAGGGCTTTCCCTGACGAACAGGGCTTCGACGTTTACCACCAGCTGCACCTGGTCGCCCACTCCAGAAAAACCCGAAAAATCACGAACGTCAGACGATTGCTCCCACACAAAAAGTGCCAGCCAGTCAAGCTCCTGCTGCTCCTCACTGGCCATTGGCAGCGCATTTACAGCACCACAGACATCGGGGCTCCGGGCTTTCCCTGACGAACAGGGCTTCGATATTTACCACCAGCTGCACCTGGGGCCCCCACTGAAAAAATCCCCGAAAAAGCATGAACTTCGGACGATTGCTCCCACACCGAAAGTGCCAGCCAGTCAAGCTCTTGCTGCTCCTCCCCGGCCATTGGCAGCACATCTACAGCACCACAGACATCGGGGCTCCGGGCTTTCCCTGACGAACAGGGCTTCGACGTTTACCATTACCTGTGCCTGGGAGTCCACTCCAAAAAAACCCGAAAAATCACAAACGTCAGACGATTGCTCCCACACCGAAAGTGCCAGCCAGTCAAGCTCTTGCTGCTCCTCACCGGCCATTGGCAGCGCATCTACAGCACCACAGACATCGGGGCTCCGGGCTTTCCCTGACGAACAGGGCTTCGACGTTTACCACCACCTGCACCTGGGCGCCCATTGGAAAAAAACCCAAGAAAAATCACGAATGTCGGACGATTGCTCCCACACCGAAAGTGCCAGCCAGTCAAGCTCTTGCTGCTCCTCACCGGCCATTGGCAGCGCATCTACAGCACCACAGACATCAGGGCTTTGGGCTTTCCCTGACGAACAGGGCTTCGACGTTTACCACCAGCTGCACCTGGGGGGCCCACAGAAAGAAACCCCGAAAAATCGGGAACGTCGGATGATTACTCCCACACCGAAAGTGCCAGCCAGTCAAGCTCTTGCTGCTCCTCACCGGCCATTGGCAGCACATCTACAGCACCACAGACATCGGGGCTCCGGGCTTTCCCTGACGAACAGGGCTTCGACGTTTACCATTACCTGTGCCTGGGAGTCCACTCCAAAAAAACCCGAAAAATCACAAACGTCAGACGATTGCTCCCACACCGAAAGTGCCAGCCAGTCAAGCTCTTGCTGCTCCTCACCGGCCATTGGCAGCGCATCTACAGCACCACAGACATCGGGGCTCCGGGCTTTCCCTGACGAACAGGGCTTCGACGTTTACCACCACCTGCACCTGGGCGCCCATTGGAAAAAAACCCAAGAAAAATCACGAACGTTGGACGATTGCTCCCACACAAAAATGCCAGCCAGTCAAGCTCTTGCTGCTCCTCCCCGGCCATTGGCAGCGCATCTACAGCACCACAGACATCGGGGCTCCGGGCTTTCCCTGACGAACAGGGCTTCGACTTTTACCACCAGCTGCACCTGGGGGCCCACTGAAAAAAACCCCGAAAAATCGGGAACGTCGGATGATTACTCCCACACCGAAAGTGCCAGCCAGTCAAGCTCTTGCTGCTCCTCCCCGGCCATTGGCAGCGCATCTACAGCACCACAGACATCGGGGCTCCGGGCTTTCCCTGACGAACAGGGCTTCGACGCTTACCACCAGCTGCACCTGGGCGCCCATTGGAAAAAAACCCAAGAAAAATCACGAACGTTGGACGATTGCTCCCACACCGAAAGTGCCAGCCAGTCAAGCTCTTGCTGCTCCTCACCGGCCATTGGCAGCGCATCTACAGCACCACAGACATCGGGGCTCCGGGCTTTCCCTGACGAACAGGGCTTCGACGTTTACCACCAGCTGCACCTGGGAGTCCACTCCAAAAAAACCCGAAAAATCACAAACGTCGGACGATTGCTCCCACACAAAAAGTGCCAGCCAGTCAAGCTCTTGCTGCTCCTCCCCGGCCATTGGCAGCGCATCTACAGCACCACAGACATCGGGGCTCCGGGCTTTCCCTGACGAACAGGGCTTCGACATTTACCACCAGCTGCACCTGGGGGCCCACTGAAAAAAAACCCGAAAAATCATGAACGTCGGACGATTGCTCCCACACAAACAGTTCCAGCAACTCAAGCTCTTGCTGCTCCTCCCCGGCCATTGGCAGCGCATCTACAGCACCACAGACATCGGGGCTCCGGGCTTTCCCTGACGAACAGGGCTTCGACGTTTACCATTACCTGTGCCTGTGAGTCCACTCCAAAAAAACCCGAAAAATCACAAACGTCAGACGATTGCTCCCACACCGAAAGTGCCAGCCAGTCAAGCTCTTGCTGCTCCTCACCGGCCATTGGCAGCGCATCTACAGCACCACAGACATCGGGGCTCCGGGCTTTCCCTGACGAACAGGGCTTCGACGTTTACCACCACCTGCACCTGGGCGCCCATTGGAAAAAAACCCAAGAAAAATCAAGAACGTTGAACGATTGCTCCCACACAAAAAGTGCCAGCCAGTCAAGCTCTTGCTGCTCCTACCCGGCCATTGGCAGCACATCTACAGCACCACAGACATCGGGGCTCCGGGCTTTCCCTGACGAACAGGGATTCGACGTTTACCACCAGCTGCACCTGGGGGGCCCACTGAAAAAAACCCCGAAAAGTCACGAACGTCGGACGATTGCTCCCACACAAAAAGTTCCAGCCAGTCAAGTTCTTGCTGCTTCTCCCCGGCCATTGGCAGCGCATCTACAGCACCACAGACATCGGGGCTCCGGGCTTTCCCTGACGAACAGGGCTTCGACCTTTACCACCACCTGCACCTGGGCGCCCATTGGAAAAAAACCCAAGAAAAATCACGAACGTTGGACGATTGCTTCCACACCGAAAGTGCCAGCCAGTCAAGCTCTTGCTGCTCATCACCGGCCATTGGCAGCGCATCTACAGCACCACAGACATCGGGGCTCCGGGCTTTCCCTGACGAACAGGGCTTCGACGTTTACCACCAGCTGCACCTGGGGGGCCAACTGAAAAAAACCCCGAAAAATCACGAACGTCGGACGATTGCTCCCACACAAAAAGTGCCAGCCAGTCAAGCTCCTGCTGCTCCTCACCGGCCATTGGCAGCGCATCTACAGCACCACAGACATCGGGGCTCTGAGCTTTCCCTGACGAACAGGGCTTCGATATTTACCACCTGCTGCACCTGGGTGCCCACTGGAAAAAACCCCGAAAAATCACGAACGTCGGACGATTGCTCCCACACCGAAAGTGCCAGCCAGTGTAGCTCCTGCTGCTCCTAAGCGGCCATTGGCAGCGCATCTACAGCACCACAGACATCGGGGCTCCGGGCTTTCCCTGACGAACAGGGCTTCGACGTTTACCACCAGCTGCACCTGGGCGCCCACTGAAAAAAACCCCGAAAAATCACGAACGTCGGACGATTGCTCCCACACCAAAAGTGCCAGCCAGTCAAGCTCTTGCTGCTCCTCCCCGGCCATTGGCAGCACATCTACAGCACCACAGACATCGGGGTTCCGGGCTTTCCCTGACGAACAGGGCTTCGACGTTTACCATTACCTGTGCCTGGGAGTCCACTCAAAAAAAACCCGAAAAATCACAAACGTCAGACGATTGCTCCCACACCGAAAGTGCCAGCCAGTCAAGCTCTTGCTGCTCCTCACCGGCCATTGGCAGCGCATCTACAGCACCACAGACATCGGGGCTCCGGTCTTTCTGTGACGAACAGGGCTTCGACCTTTACCACCACCTGCACCTGGGCGCCCATTGGAAAAAAACCCAAGAAAAATCACGAACGTCGGACGATTCCTCCCACACAAAAAGTGCCAGCCAGTCAAGCTCCTGCTGCTCCTCACCGGCCATCAGCAGCGCATCTACAGCACCACAGGTATCAGGGCTCCGGGCTTTCCCTGATGAACAGGGCTTCGACGTTTACCACCAGGGGCACCTGGGCACCCACTGGAAAAAAACCCCGAAAAATCACGAACGTCGGACGATTGCTCCCACACCGAAAGTGCCAGCCAGACAAGCTCTTGCTGCTCCTCACCGGCCATTGGCAGCGCATCTACAGCACCACAGACATCGGGGCTCCGGGCTTTCCCTGACGAACAGGGCTTTGACTTTTACCACCACCTGCACCTGGGAGTCCACTCCAAAAAAACCCAAAAAATCACAAACGTCAGACGATTGCTCCCACACCGAAAGTGCCAGCCAGTCAAGCTCTTGCTGCTCCTCACCGGCCATTGGCAGCGCATCTACAGCACCACAGACATCGGTGCTCCGGGCTTTCCCTGACGAACAGGGCTTCGACGTTTACCACCACCAGCACCTGGGCGCCCATTGGAAAAAAACCCAAGAAAAATCACGAACGTTGGACGATTCCCCCCACACCGAAAGTGCCAGCAACTCAAGCTCTTGCTGCTCCTCCCCGGCCATTGGCAGCGCATCTACAGCACCACAGACATCGGTGCTCCGGGCTTTCCCTGACGAACAGGGCTTCGACGTTTTCCACCACCTGCACCTGGGCGCCCATTGGAAAAAAACCCAAGAAAAATCACGAACGTTGGACGATTACTCCCGCACCGAAATTGCGAGCCAGTCAAGCTCTTGCTGCTCCTCACCGGCCATTGGCAGCGCATCTACAGCACCACAGACATCGGGGCTCCGGGCTTTCCCTGACGAACAGGGCTTCGACGTTTACCACCACCTGCACCTGGGGGGCCCACTGAAAAAAACCCCAAAAAATCATGAACGTCGGACGATTGCTCCCACACCGAATGTGCCATCCAGTCAAGCTATTGCTGCTCCTCACCGGCCATTGGCCGCGCATCTACAGCACCACAGACATCGGGGCTCCGGGCTTTCCCTGATGAACAGGGCTTCGACGTTTACCACCACCTGCACCTGGGCGCCCATTGGAAATAAACCCGAAATATCACGAACGTCGGACGATTCCTCCCACACAAAAATTGCCAGCCAGTCAAGCTCCTGCTACTCCTCACCGGCCATCAGCAGCGCATCTACAGCACCACAGACATACGGGCTCCGGGCTTTCCCTGACGAACAGGGCTTCGACCTTTACCACCAGCTGCACCTGGGGGGCCCACTGAAAAAAACCCCGAAAAATCATGAACGTCGGACGATTGCTCCCACACCGAATGTGCCAGCCAGTCAAGCTTCTGCTGCTCATCACCGGCCATTGGCAGCGCATCTACAGCACCACAGACATCGGGGCTCCGGGCTTTCCCTGATGAACAGGGCTTCGACGTTTACCACCACCTGCACCTGGGCGCCCATTGGAAATAAACCCAAAAAATCACGAACGTCGGACGATTTCTCCCACACTGAATGTGCCAGCCAGTCAAGCTTCTGCTGCTCCTCACCGGCCATCAGCAGCGCATCTACAGCACCACAGATATCAGGGCTCCGGGCTTTCCCTGACGAACAGGGCTTCGACGTTTACCACCAGCTGCACCTGGGCACCCACTGGAAAAAAACCCCGAAAAATCACGAACGTCGGACGATTGCTCCCACACCGAAAGTGCCAGCCAGACAAGCTCTTGCTGCTCCTCACCGGCCATTGGCAGCACATCTACAGCACCACAGACATCGGGGTTCCGGGCTTTCCCTGACGAACAGGGCTTCGACGTTTACCATTACCTGTGCCTGGGAGTCCACTCAAAAAAAACCCGAAAAATCACAAACGTCAGACGATTGCTCCCACACCGAAAGTGCCAGCCAGTCAAGCTCTTGCTGCTCCTCACCGGCCATTGGCAGCGCATCTACAGCACCACAGACATCGGGGCTCCGGGCTTTCCCTGACGAACAGGGCTTCGACGTTTACCACCACCTGCACCTGGGCGCCCATTGGAAAAAAACCCAAGAAAAATCACGAACGTTGGACGATTGCTCCCACACAAAAAGTGCCAGCCAGTCAAGCTCTTGCTGCTCCTCACCGGCCATTGGCAGCGCATCTACAGCACCACAGACATCGGGGCTCCGGGCTTTCCCTGACGAACAGGGCTTCGACGTTTACCACCAGCTGCACCTGGGCGCCCATTGGAAAAAAACCCAAGAAAAATCACGAACGTCGGACGATTGCTCCCACACCAAAAGTGCCAGCCAGTCAAGCTCTTGCTGCTCCTCACCGGCCATTGGCAGCGCATCTACAGCACCACAGACATCGGGGCTCCGGGCTTTCCCTGACGAACAGGGCTTCGACGTTTACCACCAGCTGCACCTGGGAGTCCACTCCAAAAAAACCCAAAAAATCACAAACGTCGGACGATTGCTCCCACACCGAAAGTGCCAGCTAGTCAAGCTCTTGCTGCTCCTCACCGGCCATTGGCAGCGCATCTACAGCACCACAGACATCGGGGCTCCGGGCTTTCCCTGACGAACAGGGCTTCGACGTTTACCACCAGCTGCACCTGGGGGCCCCACTGAAAAAAACCCCGAAAAAGCATGAACGTCGGACGATTGCTCCCACACCGAAAGTGCCAGCCAGTCAAGCTCTTGCTGCTCCTCCACTGCCATTGGCAGCACATCTACAGCACCACAGACAGCGGGGCTCCGGGCTTTCCCTGACGAACAGGGCTTCGACTTTTACCACCACCTGCGCCTGGGAGTCCACTCCAAAAAAACCCAAAAAATCACAAACGTCGGACGATTGCTCCCACACCGAAAGTGCCAGCCAGTCAAGCTCTTGCTGCTCCTCACCGGCCATTGGCAGCGCATCTACAGCACCACAGACATCGGGGCTTCGGGCATTCCCTGACAAACAGGGCTTCGACGTTTTCCACCACCTGCACCTGGGCGCCCATTGGAAAAAAACCCAGAAAAATCACGAACGTTGGACGATTACTCCCACACCGAAATTGCCAGCCAGTCAAGCTCTTGCTGCTCATCACCGGCCATTGGCAGCGCATCTACAGCACCACAGACATCGGGGCTCCGGGCTTTCCCTGACGAACAGGGCTTCGACGTTTACCACCAGCTGCACCTGGGGGGCCCACTGAAAAAAACCCTGAAAAATCATGAACGTCGGACGATTGCTCCCACACCGAAAGTGCCAGCCAGTCAAGCTCTTGCTGCTCCTCACCGGCCATTGGCAGCGCATCTACAGCACCACAGACATCGGGGCTGCGGTCTTTCCCTGACGAACAGGGTTCGACATTTACCACCAGCTGCGCCTGGGCGCCACTTAAAAAATCCCAAAAAATCACGAATGTCGGACGATTGCTCCCACACCGAAAGTGCCAACAACTCAAGCTCTTGCTGCTCCTCACCGGCCATTGGCAGCGCATCTACAGCACCACAGACATCGGGGCTCCGGTCTTTCTGTGACGAACAGGGCTTCGACCTTTACCACCAGCTGCACCTGGTCGCCCACTCCAAAAAAACCCAAAAAACATGAACGTCGGACGATTGCTCCCACACCGAAATTGCCAGCTAGTCAAGCTCTTGCTGCTCATCACCGGACATTGGCAGCGCATCTACAGCACCACAGACATCGGGGCTCCGGGCTATCCCTGACGAACAGGGCTTCGACGTTTACCACCAGCTGCACCTGGGGGGCCCACTGAAAAAAACCCCGAAAAATCATGAACGTCGGACGATTGCTCCCACACAAAAAGTTCCAGCCAGTCAAGCTCTTGCTGCTCCTCCCCGGCCATTGGCAGCGCATCTACAGCACCACAGACATCGGGGCTCCGGGCTTTCCCTGACGAACAGGGCTTCGACGTTTACCACCAGCTGCACCTGGCGGCCCCACTGAAAAAAAACCCGAAAAAGCATGAACGTCGGACGATTGCTCCCACACCGAAAGTGCCAGCCAGTCAAGCTCTTGCTGCTCCTCACCGGCCATTGGCAGCGCATCTACAGCACCACAGACATCGGGGCTTCGGGCATTCCCTGACAAACAGGGCTTCGACGTTTTCCACCACCTGCACCTGGGCGCCCATTGGAAAAAAACCCAAGAAAAATCACGAACATTGGACGATTGCTCCCACACCGAAAGTGCCAGCCAGTCAAGCTCTTGCTGCTCATCACCGGCCATTGGCAGCGCATCTACAGCACCACAGACATCGGGGCTCCGGGCTTTCCCTGACAAACAGGGCTTCGACGTTTACCACCAGCTGCACCTGGGGGGCCCACTGAAAAAAACCCCAAAAAATCATGAACGTCGGACGATTGCTCCCACACCGAAAGTGTCATCCAGTCAAGCTCTTGCTGCTCCTCACCGGCCATTGGCAGCGCATCTACAGCACCACAGACATCGGGGCTCCGGTCTTTCCCTGACGAACAGGGTTCGACGTTTACCACCAGCTGCGCCTGGGCGCCACATAAAAAATCCCAAAAAATCACGAATGTCGGACGATTGCTCCCACACGGAAAGTGCCAACAACTCAAGCTCTTGCTGCTCCTCACCGGCCATTGGCAGCGCATCTACAGCACCACAGACATCGGGGCTCCGGGCTTTCCCTGACGAACAGGGCTTCGATGTTTACCACCAGCTGCACCTGGGCATTCATTGGAAAAAATCCCAAAAAATCACGAATGTCGGACGATTGCTCCCACACCGAAAGTGCCAACAACTCAAGCTCTTGCTGCTCCTCCCCGGCCATTGGCAGCGCATCTACAGCACCACAGACATCGGGGCTCCGGGCTTTCCCTGACGAACAGGGCTTCGACGTTTACCACCAGCTGCACCTGGGGGGCCCACTGAAAAAAATCCCAATAAATCATGAAGGTTGGACGATTGCTCCCACACCGAAAGTGCCAGCCAGTCAAGCTCTTCCTGCTCCTCACCGGCCATTGGCAGCGCATCTACAGCACCACAGACATCGGGGCTCCGGGCTTTCCCTGACGAACAGGGCTTCTACGTTTACCACCAGCTGCACCTGAGCGCTCACTCCAAAAAAAACACCGAAAAATCACGAACGTCGGACGATTGCTCCCACACCGAAAGTGCCAGCCAGTCAAGCTCCTGCTGCTCCTCAGCCGCCATTGGCAGCGCATCTACAGCACCACAGACATCGGGGCTCCGGGCTTTCCCTGACGAACAGGGCTTCGACGTTTACCACCAGCTGCGCCTAGACGCCCACTCCAAATAAACCCAAAAAATCACGAACGTCGGACGATTGCTCCCACACCGAAAGTGCCAGCCAGTCAAGCTCTTGCTGCTCCTCACCGGCCATTGGCAGCGCATCTACAGCACCACAGACATCGGGGCTCCGGGCTTTCCCTGACGAACAGGGCTTCGAAGTTTACCACCACCTGCACCTGGGCGCTCATTGAAAAAAACCCAAGAAAAATCACGAACGTTGGACGATTGCTCCCACACCGAAAGTGCCAGCAACTCAAGCTCTTGCTGCTCCTCACCGGCCATTGGCAGCGCATCTACAGCACCACAGACATCGGGGCTCCGGGATTTCCCTGATGAACAGGGCTTCGACGTTTACCACCACCTGCACCTGGGCGCCCATTGGAAATAAACCCGAAAAATCACGAACGTCGGACGATTGCTCCCACACAAAAAGTGCCAGCCAGTCAAGCTCCTGCTGCTCCTCACCGGCCATTGGCAGCGCATCTACAGCACCACAGACATCAGGGCTCCGGGCTTTCCCTGACGAACAGGGCTTCGACGTTTACCACCAGGGGCACCTGGGCACCCACTGGAAAAAAACCCCGAAAAATCACGAACGTCGGACGATTGCTCCCACACCGAAAGTGCCAGCCAGCCAAGCTCTTGCTGCTCCTCACCGGCCACTGGCAGCACATCTACAGCACCACAGACATCGTGGCTCCGGGCTTTCCCTGACGAACAGGGCTTCGACGTTTACCACCAGCTGCACCTGGGGGGCCCACTGAAAAAAACCCCGAAAAATCATGAACGTCGGACGATTGCTCCCACACCAAAAGTGCCAGCCAGTCAAGCTCTTGCTGCTCCTCCACTGCCATTGGCAGCACATCTACAGCACCACAGACATTGGGGCTCCGGGCTTTCCCTGACGAACAGGGCTTCGACTTTTACCACCACCTGCGCCTGGGAGTCCACTCCAAAAAAACCCAAAAAATCACAAACGTCGGACGATTGCTCCCACACCGAAAGTGCCAGCCAGTCAAGCTCTTGCTGCTCCTCACCGGCCATTTGCAGCGCATCTACAGCACCACAGACATCGGGGCTCCGGGCTTTCCCTGACGAACAGGGCTTCGACCTTTACCACGACCTGCACTTGGGCGCCCATTGGAAAAAAACCCAAGAAAAATCACGAACGTCAGACGATTGCTCCCACACCAAAAGTGCCAGCCAGTCAAGCTCTTGCTGCTCCTCCCCGGCCATTGGCAGCGCATCTACAGCACCACAGACATCGGGGCTCCGGGCTTTCCCTGACGAACAGGGCTTCGACCTTTACCACCACCTGCACCTGTGGGGCCCACTGAAAAAAACCCCAAAAAATCATGAACGTCGGACGATTGCTCCCACACCGAAAGTGCCAGCCAGTCAAGCTCTTGCTGCTCCTCACCGGCCATTGGCAGCGCATCTACAGCACCACAGACATCGGGGCTCCGGGCTTTCCTTGACGAACAGGGCTTCGACGTTTACCACCAGCTGCACCTGGGGGGCCCACTGAAAAAAAACCCAATAAATCATGAACGTCGGACGATTGGTCCCACACCGAAAGTGCCAGCCAGACAAGCTCTTGCTGCTCCTCACCGGCCATTTGCAGCGCATCTACAGCACCACAGACATCGGGGCTCCGGTCTTTCTGTGACGAACAGGGCTTCGACCTTTACCACCACCTGCACCTGGGCGCCCGTTGGAAAAAAACCCAAGAAAAATCACGAACGTTGGACGATTGCTCCCACACCGAAAGTGCCAGCCAGCCAAGCTCTTGCTGCTCCTCACCGGCCATTGGCAGCGCATCTACAGCACCACAGACATCGGGGCTCCGGGCTTTCCCTGACGAACAGGGCTTCGACGTTTACCACCAGCTGCACCTGGTCGCCCACTCCAAAAAAACCCAAAAATCATGAACGTCGGACGATTGCTCCCACACCGAAATTGCCAGCTAGTCAAGCTCTTGCTGCTCATCACCGGCCATTGGCAGCCCATCTACAGCACCACAGACATCGGGGCTCCGGGCTATCCCTGACGAACAGGGCTTCGACGTTTACCACCAGCTGCACCTGGGGGGCCCACTGAAAAAAAGCTCGAAAAATCATGAATGTCGGACGATTGCTCCCACACAAAAAGTTCCAGCCAGTCAAGCTCTTGCTGCTCCTCCCCGGCCATTGGCAGCGCATCTACAGCACCACAGACATCGGGGCTCCGGCTTTCCCTGACGAACAGGGCTTCGACGTTTACCACCAGCTGCACCTGGCGGCCCCACTGAAAAAAAACCCGAAAAAGCATGAACGTCGGACGATTGCTCCCACACCGAAAGTGCCAGCAACTCAAGCTCTTGCTGCTCATCACCGGCCATTGGCAGCGCATCTACAGCACCACAGACATCGGGGCTTCGGGCATTCCCTGACAAAGAGGGCTTCGACTTTTTCCACCACCTGCACCTGGGCGCCCATTGGAAAAAAACCCAAGAAAAATCACGAACGTTGGACGATTGCTCCCACACCGAAAGTGCCAGCCAGTCAAGCTCTTGCTGCTCATCACCGGCCATTGGCAGCGCATCTACAGCACCACAGACATCGGGGCTCCGGGCTTTCCCTGACAAACAGGGCTTCGACGTTTACCACCAGCTGCACCTGGGGGGCCCACTGAAAAAAACCCCAAAAAATCATGAACGTCGGACGATTGCTCCCACACCGAATGTGCCAGCCAGTCAAGCTTCTGCTGCTCCTCACCGGCCATTGGCAGCGCATCTACAGCACCACAGACATCGGGGCTCCGGGCTTTCCCTGACGAACAGGGCTTCGACGTTTACCACCACCTGCGCCTGGGCGCCCACTAAAAAAAAACCCAAAAAATCACGAACGTCGGACGATTGCTCCCACACCGAAAGTGCCAGCCAGTCAAGCTCTTGCTGCTCCTCACCGGCCATTGGCAGCGCATCTACAGCACCACAGACATCGGGGCTCCGGGCTTTCCCTGACGAACAGGGCTTCGACGTTTACCACCAGCTGCACCTGGGGGGCCCACTGAAAAAAACCCCAATAAATCATGAACGTCGGACGATTGCTCCCACACCGAAAGTGCCAGCCAGTCAAGGTCTTCCTGCTCCTCACCGGCCATTGGCAGCGCATCTACAGCACCACAGACATCGGGGCTCCGGGCTTTCCCTGACGAACAGGGCTTCTACGTTTACCACCAGCTGCACCTGAGCGCTCACTCCAAAAAAAACATCGAAAAATCACGAACGTCGGACGATTGCTCCCACACCAAAAGTGCCAGCAACTCAAGCTCCTGCTGCTCCTCAGCGGCCATTGGCAGCGCATCTACAGCACCACAGACATTGGGGCTCCGGGCTTTCCCTGATGAACAGGGCTTCGACGTTTACCACCAGCTGCGCCTAGACGCCCACTCTAAATAAACCCAAAAAATCACGAACGTCGGACGATTGCTCCCACACCGAAAGTGCCAGCCAGTCAAGCTCTTGCTGCTCCTCCCCAGCCATTGGCAGCGCATCTACAGCACCACAGACATCGGGGCTCCGGGCTTTCCCTGACGAACAGGGCTTCGACGTTTACCACCACCTGCACCTGGGCGCTCATTGAAAAAAACCCAAGAAAAATCACGAACGTTGGACGATTGCTCCCACACCGAAAGTGCCAGCAACTCAAGCTCTTGCTGCTCCTCACCGGCCATTGGCAGCGCATCTACAGCACCACAGACATCGGGGCTCCGGGCTTTCCCTGATGAACAGGGCTTCGACGTTTACCACCACCTGCACCTGGGCGCCCATTGGAAATAAACCCGAAAAATCACGAACGTCGGACGATTGCTCCCACACAAAAAGTGCCAGCCAGTCAAGCTCCTGCTGCTCCTCACCGGCCATTGGCAGCGCATCTACAGCACCACAGACATTGGGGCTCCGGGCTTTCCCTGACGAACAGGGCTTCGACTTTTACCACCACCTGCGCCTGGGAGTCCACTCCAAAAAAACCCAAAAAATCACAAACGTCGGACGATTCCTCCCACACCGAAAGTGCCAGCAACTCAAGCTCTTGCTGCTCATCACCGGCCATTGGCAGCGCATCTACAGCACCACAGTCATCGGGGCTCCGGGCTTTCCTTGACGAACAGGGCTTCGACGTTTACCACCAGCTGCACCTGGGGGGCCCACTGAAAAAAACCCCAATAAATCATGAACGTCGGACGATTGGTCCCACACCGAAAGTGCCAGCCAGACAAGCTCTTGCTGCTCCTCACCGGCCATTGGCAGCGCATCTACAGCACCACGGACATCGGGGCTCCGGGCTTTCTGTGACGAACAGGGCTTCGAACTTTACCACCACCTGCACCTGGGCGCCCATTGGAAAAAAACCCAAGAAAAATCATGAACGTTGGACGATTGCTCCCACACCAAAAGTGCCAGCCAGTCAAGCTCTTGCTGCTCCTCACCGGCCATTGGCAGCGCATCTACAGCACCACAGACATCGGGGCTCCGGGCTTTCCCTGACGAACAGGGCTTCGACGTTTACCACCACCTGCACCTGGGCGCCCATTGGAAATAAACCCGAAAAATCACGAACGTCGGACGATTGCTCCCACACCGAAAGTGCCAACAACTCAAGCTCTTGCTGCTCATCACCGGCCATTGGCAGCGCATCTACAGCACCACAGACATCGGGGCTCCGGGCTTTCCTTGACGAACAGGGCTTCGACATTTACCACCAGCTGCACCTGGGGGGCCCACTGAAAAAAACCCCAATAAATCATGAACGTCGGACGATTGGTCCCACACCGAAAGTGCCAGCCAGACAAGCTCTTGCTGCTCCTCACCGGCCATTTGCAGCGCATCTACAGCACCACAGACATCGGGGCTCCGGTCTTTCTGTGACGAACAGGGCTTCGACCTTTACCACCACCTGCACCTGGGCGCCCGTTGGAAAAAAACCCAAGAAAAATCACGAACGTCGGACGATTGCTCCCACACCGAAAGTGCCAGCCAGCCAAGCTCTTGCTGCTCCTCACCGGCCACTGGCAGCGCATCTACAGCACCACAGACATCGGGGCTCCGGGCTTTCCCTGACGAACAGGGCTTCGACGTTTACCACCACCTGCACCTGGGCGCCCACTCCAAAAAAACCCAAAAATCATGAACGTCGGACGATTGCTCCCACACCGAAATTGCCAGCTAGTCAAGCTCTTGCTGCTCCTCCCCGGCCATTGGCAGCGCATCTACAGCACCACAGACATCGGGGCTCCGGCTTTCCCTGACGAACAGGGCTTCGACGTTTACCACCAGCTGCACCTGGCGGCCCCACTGAAAAAAAACCCGAAAAAGCATGAACGTCGGACGATTGCTCCCACACCGAAAGTGCCAGCAACTCAAGCTCTTGCTGCTCATCACCGGCCATTGGCAGCGCATCTACAGCACCACAGACATCGGGGCTTCGGGCATTCCCTGACAAAGAGGGCTTCGACTTTTTCCACCACCTGCACCTGGGCGCCCATTGGAAAAAAACCCAAGAAAAATCACGAACGTTGGACGATTGCTCCCACACCGAAAGTGCCAGCCAGTCAAGCTCTTGCTACTCATCACCGGCCATTGGCAGCGCATCTACAGCACCACAGACATCGGGGCTCCGGGCTTTCCCTGACAAACAGGGCTTCGACGTTTACCACCAGCTGCACCTGGGGGGCCCACTGAAAAAAACCCCAAAAAATCATGAACGTCGGACGATTGCTCCCACACCGAATGTGCCAGCCAGTCAAGCTTCTGCTGCTCCTCACCGGCCATTGGCAGCGCATCTACAGCACCACAGACATCAGGGCTCCGGGCTTTCCCTGACGAACAGGGCTTCGACGTTTACCACCAGCTGCGCCTGGGCGCCCACTAAAAAAAAACCCAAAAAATCACGAACGTTGGACGATTGCTCCCACACCGAAAGTGCCAGCCAGTCAAGCTCTTGCTGCTCCTCACCGGCCATTGGCAGCGCATCTACAGCACCACAGACATCGGGGCTCCGGGCTTTCCCTGACGAACAGGGCTTCGACGTTTTCCACCACCTGCACCTGGGCGCCCATTGGAAAAAAACCCAAGAAAAATCACAAACATTGGACGATTGCTCCCACACCGAAAGTGCCAGCCAGTCAAGCTCTTGCTGCTCATCACCGGCCATTGGCAGCGCATCTACAGCACCACAGACATCGGGGCTCCGGGCTTTCCCTGACAAACAGGGCTTCGACGTTTACCACCAGCTGCACCTGGGGGGCCCACTGAAAAAAACCCCAAAAAATCATGAACGTCGGACGATTGCTCCCACACCGAAAGTGTCATCCAGTCAAGCTCTTGCTGCTCCTCACCGGCCATTGGCAGCGCATCTACAGCACCACAGACATCGGGGCTCCGGTCTTTCCCTGACGAACAGGGTTCGACGTTTACCACCAGCTGGGCCTGGGCGCCACATAAAAAATCCCAAAAAATCACGAATGTCGGACGATTGCTCCCACACGGAAAGTGCCAACAACTCAAGCTCTTGCTGCTCCTCACCGGCCATTGGCAGCGCATCTACAGCACCACAGACATCGGGGCTCCGGGCTTTCCCTGACGAACAGGGCTTCGATGTTTACCACCAGCTGCACCTGGGCATTCATTGGAAAAAATCCCAAAAAATCACGAATGTCGGACGATTGCTCCCACACCGAAAGTGCCAACAACTCAAGCTCTTGCTGCTCCTCCCCGGCCATTGGCAGCGCATCTACAGCACCACAGACATCGGGGCTCCGGGCTTTCCCTGACGAACAGGGCTTCGACGTTTACCACCAGCTGCACCTGGGGGGCCCACTGAAAAAAACCCCAATAAATCATGAACGTTGGACGATTGCTCCCACACCGAAAGTGCCAGCCAGTCAAGCTCTTCCTGCTCCTCACCGGCCATTGGCAGCGCATCTACAGCACCACAGACATCGGGGCTCCGGGCTTTCCCTGACGAACAGGGCTTCTACGTTTACCACCAGCTGCACCTGAGCGCTCACTCCAAAAAAAACACCGAAAAATCACGAACGTCGGACGATTGCTCCCACACCGAAAGTGCCAGCAACTCAAGCTCCTGCTGCTCCTCAGCCGCCATTGGCAGCGCATCTACAGCACCACAGACATCGGGGCTCCGGGCTTTCCCTGACGAACAGGGCTTCGACGTTTACCACCAGCTGCGCCTAGACGCCCACTCCAAATAAACCCAAAAAATCACGAACGTCGGACGATTGCTCCCACACCGAAAGTGCCAGCCAGTCAAGCTCTTGCTGCTCCTCACCGGCCATTGGCAGCGCATCTACAGCACCACAGACATCGGGGCTCCGGGCTTTCCCTGACGAACAGGGCTTCGAAGTTTACCACCACCTGCACCTGGGCGCTCATTGATAAAAACCCAAGAAAAATCACGAACGTTGGACGATTGCTCCCACACCGAAAGTGCCAGCAACTCAAGCTCTTGCTGCTCCTCACCGGCCATTGGCAGCGCATCTACAGCACCACAGACATCGGGGCTCCGGGCTTTCCCTGATGAACAGGGCTTCGACGTTTACCACCACCTGCACCTGGGCGCCCATTGGAAATAAACCCGAAAAATCACGAACGTCGGACGATTGCTCCCACACAAAAAGTGCCAGCCAGTCAAGCTCCTGCTGCTCCTCACCGGCCATTGGCAGCGCATCTACAGCACCACAGACATCAGGGCTCCGGGCTTTCCCTGACGAACAGGGCTTCGACGTTTACCACCAGGGGCACCTGGGCACCCACTGGAAAAAAACCCCGAAAAATCACGAACGTCGGACGATTGCTCCCACACCGAAAGTGCCAGCCAGCCAAGCTCTTGCTGCTCCTCACCGGCCACTGGCAGCACATCTACAGCACCACAGACATCGTGGCTCCGGGCTTTCCCTGACGAACAGGGCTTTGACGTTTACCACCAGCTGCACCTGGGGGGCCCACTGAAAAAAACCCCGAAAAATCATGAACGTCGGACGATTGCTCCCACACCAAAAGTGCCAGCCAGTCAAGCTCTTGCTGCTCCTCCACTGCCATTGGCAGCACATCTACAGCACCACAGACATTGGGGCTCCGGGCTTTCCCTGACGAACAGGGCTTCGACTTTTACCACCACCTGCGCCTGGGAGTCCACTCCAAAAAAACCCAAAAAATCACAAACGTCGGACGATTGCTCCCACACCGAAAGTGCCAGCCAGTCAAGCTCTTGCTGCTCCTCACCGGCCATTTGCAGCGCATCTACAGCACCACAGACATCGGGGCTCCGGGCTTTCCCTGACGAACAGGGCTTCGACCTTTACCACGACCTGCACCTGGGCGCCCATTGGAAAAAAACCCAAGAAAAATCACGAACGTCAGACGATTGCTCCCACACCAAAAGTGCCAGCCAGTCAAGCTCTTGCTGCTCCTCCCCGGCCATTGGCAGCGCATCTACAGCACCACAGACATCGGGGCTCCGGGCTTTCCCTGACGAACAGGGCTTCGACCTTTACCACCACCTGCACCTGGCGGCCCCACTGAAAAAAAACCCGAAAAAGCATGAACGTCGGACGATTGCTCCCACACCGAAAGTGCCAGCAACTCAAGCTCTTGCTGCTCATCACCGGCCATTGGCAGCGCATCTACAGCACCACAGACATCGGGGCTTCGGGCATTCCCTGACAAAGAGGGCTTCGACTTTTTCCACCACCTGCACCTGGGCGCCCATTGGAAAAAAACCCAAGAAAAATCACGAACGTTGGACGATTGCTCCCACACCGAAAGTGCCAGCCAGTCAAGCTCTTGCTACTCATCACCGGCCATTGGCAGCGCATCTACAGCACCACAGACATCGGGGCTCCGGGCTTTCCCTGACAAACAGGGCTTCGACGTTTACCACCAGCTGCACCTGGGGGGCCCACTGAAAAAAACCCCAAAAAATCATGAACGTCGGACGATTGCTCCCACACCGAATGTGCCAGCCAGTCAAGCTTCTGCTGCTCCTCACCGGCCATTGGCAGCGCATCTACAGCACCACAGACATCGGGGCTCCGGGCTTTCCCTGACGAACAGGGCTTCGACGTTTACCACCAGCTGCGCCTGGGCGCCCACTAAAAAAAAACCCAAAAAATCACGAACGTTGGACGATTGCTCCCACACCGAAAGTGCCAGCCAGTCAAGCTCTTGCTGCTCCTCACCGGCCATTGGCAGCGCATCTACAGCACCACAGACATCGGGGCTCCGGGCTTTCCCTGACGAACAGGGCTTCGACGTTTTCCACCACCTGCACCTGGGCGCCCATTGGAAAAAAACCCAAGAAAAATCACAAACATTGGACGATTGCTCCCACACCGAAAGTGCCAGCCAGTCAAGCTCTTGCTGCTCATCACCGGCCATTGGCAGCGCATCTACAGCACCACAGACATCGGGGCTCCGGGCTTTCCCTGACAAACAGGGCTTCGACGTTTACCACCAGCTGCACCTGGGGGGCCCACTGAAAAAAACCCCAAAAAATCATGAACGTCGGACGATTGCTCCCACACCGAAAGTGTCATCCAGTCAAGCTCTTGCTGCTCCTCACCGGCCATTGGCAGCGCATCTACAGCACCACAGACATCGGGGCTCCGGTCTTTCCCTGACGAACAGGGTTCGACGTTTACCACCAGCTGGGCCTGGGCGCCACATAAAAAATCCCAAAAAATCACGAATGTCGGACGATTGCTCCCACACGGAAAGTGCCAACAACTCAAGCTCTTGCTGCTCCTCACCGGCCATTGGCAGCGCATCTACAGCACCACAGACATCGGGGCTCCGGGCTTTCCCTGACGAACAGGGCTTCGATGTTTACCACCAGCTGCACCTGGGCATTCATTGGAAAAAATCCCAAAAAATCACGAATGTCGGACGATTGCTCCCACACCGAAAGTGCCAACAACTCAAGCTCTTGCTGCTCCTCCCCGGCCATTGGCAGCGCATCTACAGCACCACAGACATCGGGGCTCCGGGCTTTCCCTGACGAACAGGGCTTCGACGTTTACCACCAGCTGCACCTGGGGGGCCCACTGAAAAAAACCCCAATAAATCATGAACGTTGGACGATTGCTCCCACACCGAAAGTGCCAGCCAGTCAAGCTCTTCCTGCTCCTCACCGGCCATTGGCAGCGCATCTACAGCACCACAGACATCGGGGCTCCGGGCTTTCCCTGACGAACAGGGCTTCTACGTTTACCACCAGCTGCACCTGAGCGCTCACTCCAAAAAAAACACCGAAAAATCACGAACGTCGGACGATTGCTCCCACACCGAAAGTGCCAGCAACTCAAGCTCCTGCTGCTCCTCAGCCGCCATTGGCAGCGCATCTACAGCACCACAGACATCGGGGCTCCGGGCTTTCCCTGACGAACAGGGCTTCGACGTTTACCACCAGCTGCGCCTAGACGCCCACTCCAAATAAACCCAAAAAATCACGAACGTCGGACGATTGCTCCCACACCGAAAGTGCCAGCCAGTCAAGCTCTTGCTGCTCCTCACCGGCCATTGGCAGCGCATCTACAGCACCACAGACATCGGGGCTCCGGGCTTTCCCTGACGAACAGGGCTTCGAAGTTTACCACCACCTGCACCTGGGCGCTCATTGATAAAAACCCAAGAAAAATCACGAACGTTGGACGATTGCTCCCACACCGAAAGTGCCAGCAACTCAAGCTCTTGCTGCTCCTCACCGGCCATTGGCAGCGCATCTACAGCACCACAGACATCGGGGCTCCGGGCTTTCCCTGATGAACAGGGCTTCGACGTTTACCACCACCTGCACCTGGGCGCCCATTGGAAATAAACCCGAAAAATCACGAACGTCGGACGATTGCTCCCACACAAAAAGTGCCAGCCAGTCAAGCTCCTGCTGCTCCTCACCGGCCATTGGCAGCGCATCTACAGCACCACAGACATCAGGGCTCCGGGCTTTCCCTGACGAACAGGGCTTCGACGTTTACCACCAGGGGCACCTGGGCACCCACTGGAAAAAAACCCCGAAAAATCACGAACGTCGGACGATTGCTCCCACACCGAAAGTGCCAGCCAGCCAAGCTCTTGCTGCTCCTCACCGGCCACTGGCAGCACATCTACAGCACCACAGACATCGTGGCTCCGGGCTTTCCCTGACGAACAGGGCTTCGACGTTTACCACCAGCTGCACCTGGGGGGCCCACTGAAAAAAACCCCGAAAAATCATGAACGTCGGACGATTGCTCCCACACCAAAAGTGCCAGCCAGTCAAGCTCTTGCTGCTCCTCCACTGCCATTGGCAGCACATCTACAGCACCACAGACATTGGGGCTCCGGGCTTTCCCTGACGAACAGGGCTTCGACTTTTACCACCACCTGCGCCTGGGAGTCCACTCCAAAAAAACCCAAAAAATCACAAACGTCGGACGATTGCTCCCACACCGAAAGTGCCAGCCAGTCAAGCTCTTGCTGCTCCTCACCGGCCATTTGCAGCGCATCTACAGCACCACAGACATCGGGGCTCCGGGCTTTCCCTGACGAACAGGGCTTCGACCTTTACCACGACCTGCACCTGGGCGCCCATTGGAAAAAAACCCAAGAAAAATCACGAACGTCAGACGATTGCTCCCACACCAAAAGTGCCAGCCAGTCAAGCTCTTGCTGCTCCTCCCCGGCCATTGGCAGCGCATCTACAGCACCACAGACATCGGGGCTCCGGGCTTTCCCTGACGAACAGGGCTTCGACCTTTACCACCACCTGCACCTGTGGGGCCCACTGAAAAAAACCCCAAAAAATCATGAACGTCGGACGATTGCTCCCACACCGAAAGTGCCAGCCAGTCAAGCTCTTGCTGCTCCTCACCGGCCATTGGCAGCGCATCTACAGCACCACAGACATCGGGGCTCCGGGCTTTCCCTGACGAACAGGGCTTCGACGTTTACCACCACCTGCACCTGGAAGCCCACTAAAAAAAAACCCAAGAAAAATCACGAACGTTGGACAATTGCTCCCACACCAAAAGTGCCAGCAACTCAAGCTCTTACTGCTCATCACCGGCCATTGGCAGCGCATCTACAGCACCACAGACATCGGGGCTCCGGGCTTTCCCTGACGAACAGGGCTTCGACGTTTACCACCAGCTGCACCTGGGGGGCCCACTGAAAATACATCGAAAAATCATGAACGTCGGACGATTGCTCCCACACCGAAATTGCCAGCTAGTCAAGCTCTTGCTGCTCCTCCCCGGCCATTGGCAGCGCAACTACAGCACCACAGACATCGGGGCTCCGGGCTTTCCCTGATGAACAGGGCTTCGACGTTTACCACCACCTGCACCTGGGCGCCCATTGGAAATAAACCCGAAAAATCACGAACGTCGGACGATTGCTCCCACACAAAAAGTGCCAGCCAGTCAAGCTCCTGCTGCTCCTCACCGGCCATTGGCAGCGCATCTACAGCACCACAGACATCGGGGCTCCGGGCTTTCTCTGACGAACAGGGTTCGACATTTACCACCAGCTGCGCCTGGGCGCCACTTAAAAAATCCCAAAAAATCACGAATGTCGGACGATTGCTCCCACACCGAAAGTGCCAACAACTCAAGCTCTTGCTGCTCATCACCGGCCATTGGCAGCGCATCTACAGCACCACAGACATCGGGGCTCCGGGCTTTCCTTGACGAACAGGGCTTCGACGTTTACCACCAGCTGCACCTGGGGGGCCCACTGAAAAAAACCCCAATAAATCATGAACGTCGGACGATTGGTCCCACACCGAAAGTGCCAGCCAGACAAGCTTTTGCTGCTCCTCACCGGCCATTTGCAGCGCATCTACAGCACCACAGACATCGGGGCTCCGGTCTTTCTGTGACGAACAGGGCTTCGACCTTTACCACCACCTGCACCTGGGCGCCCGTTGGAAAAAAACCCAAGAAAAATCACGAACGTCGGACGATTGCTCCCACACCGAAATTGCCAGCTAGTCAAGCTCTTGCTGCTCATCACCGGCCATTGGCAGCCCATCTACAGCACCACAGACATCGGGGCTCCGGGCTTTCCCTGACGAACAGGGCTTCGACGTTTACCACCAGCTGCACCTGGGGGGCCCACTGAAAAAAACCTCGAAAAATCATGAATGTCGGACGATTGCTCCCACACAAAAAGTTCCAGCCAGTCAAGCTCTTGCTGCTCCTCCCCGGCCATTGGCAGCGCATCTACAGCACCACAGACATCGGGGCTCCGGCTTTCCCTGACGAACAGGGCTTCGACGTTTACCACCAGCTGCACCTGGCGGCCCCACTGAAAAAAAACCCGAAAAAGCATGAACGTCGGACGATTGCTCCCACACCGAAAGTGCCAGCAACTCAAGCTCTTGCTGCTCATCACCGGCCATTGGCAGCGCATCTACAGCACCACAGACATCGGGGCTTCGGGCATTCCCTGACAAAGAGGGCTTCGACTTTTTCCACCACCTGCACCTGGGCGCCCATTGGAAAAAAACCCAAGAAAAATCACGAACGTTGGACGATTGCTCCCACACCGAAAGTGCCAGCCAGTCAAGCTCTTGCTGCTCATCACCGGCCATTGGCAGCGCATCTACAGCACCACAGACATCGGGGCTCCGGGCTTTCCCTGACAAACAGGGCTTCGACGTTTACCACCAGCTGCACCTGGGGGGCCCACTGAAAAAAACCCCAAAAAATCATGAACGTCGGACGATTGCTCCCACACCGAATGTGCCAGCCAGTCAAGCTTCTGCTGCTCCTCACCGGCCATTGGCAGCGCATCTACAGCACCACAGACATCGGGGCTCCGGGCTTTCCCTGACGAACAGGGCTTCGACGTTTACCACCAGCTGCGCCTGGGCGCCCACTAAAAAAAAACCCAAAAAATCACGAACGTCGGACGATTGCTCCCACACCGAAAGTGCCAGCCAGTCAAGCTCTTGCTGCTCCTCACCGGCCATTGGCAGCGCATCTACAGCACCACAGACATCGGGGCTCCGGGCTTTCCCTGACGAACAGGGCTTCGACGTTTACCACCAGCTGCACCTGGGGGGCCCACTGAAAAAAACCCCAATAAATCATGAACGTCGGACGATTGCTCCCACACCGAAAGTGCCAGCCAGTCAAGGTCTTCCTGCTCCTCACCGGCCATTGGCAGCGCATCTACAGCACCACAGACATCGGGGCTCCGGGCTTTCCCTGACGAACAGGGCTTCTACATTTACCACCAGCTGCACCTGAGCGCTCACTCCAAAAAAAACATCGAAAAATCACGAACGTCGGACGATTGCTCCCACACCAAAAGTGCCAGCAACTCAAGCTCCTGCTGCTCCTCAGCGGCCATTGGCAGCGCATCTACAGCACCACAGACATTGGGGCTCCGGGCTTTCCCTGATGAACAGGGCTTCGACGTTTACCACCAGCTGCGCCTAGACGCCCACTCTAAATAAACCCAAAAAATCACGAACGTCGGACGATTGCTCCCACACCGAAAGTGCCAGCCAGTCAAGCTCTTGCTGCTCCTCACCGGCCATTGGCAGCGCATCTACAGCACCACAGACATCGGGGCTCCGGGCTTTCCCTGACGAACAGGGCTTCGACGTTTACCACCACCTGCACCTGGGCGCTCATTGAAAAAAACCCAAGAAAAATCACGAACGTTGGACGATTGCTCCCACACCGAAAGTGCCAGCAACTCAAGCTCTTGCTGCTCCTCACCGGCCATTGGCAGCGCATCTACAGCACCACAGACATCGGGGCTCCGGGCTTTCCCTGATGAACAGGGCTTCGACGTTTACCACCACCTGCACCTGGGCGCCCATTGGAAATAAACCCGAAAAATCACGAACGTCGGACGATTGCTCCCA
Organism: Chlamydotis macqueenii; assembly: GCF_036417535.1. Lineage (NCBI taxonomy): Eukaryota > Metazoa > Chordata > Aves > Otidiformes > Otididae > Chlamydotis > Chlamydotis macqueenii. The sequence continues at coordinate 31,124,227 of NC_141592.1, read as the reverse complement.
CACAAAAAGTGCCAGCCAGTCAAGCTCCTGCTGCTCCTCACCGGCCATTGGCAGCGCATCTACAGCACCACAGACATTGGGGCTCCGGGCTTTCCCTGACGAACAGGGCTTCGACTTTTACCACCACCTGCGCCTGGGAGTCCACTCCAAAAAAACCCGAAAAATCACAAACGTCGGACGATTCCTCCCACACCGAAAGTGCCAGCAACTCAAGCTCTTGCTGCTCATCACCGGCCATTGGCAGCGCATCTACAGCACCACAGACATCGGGGCTCCGGGCTTTCCTTGACGAACAGGGCTTCGACGTTTACCACCAGCTGCACCTGGGGGGCCCACTGAAAAAAACCCCAATAAATCATGAACGTCGGACGATTGGTCCCACACCGAAAGTGCCAGCCAGACAAGCTCTTGCTGCTCCTCACCGGCCATTGGCAGCGCATCTACAGCACCACAGACATCGGGGCTCCGGTCTTTCTGTGACGAACAGGGCTTCGAACTTTACCACCACCTGCACCTGGGCGCCCATTGGAAAAAAACCCAAGAAAAATCACGAACGTTGGACGATTGCTCCCACACCAAAAGTGCCAGCCAGTCAAGCTCTTGCTGCTCCTCACCGGCCATTGGCAGCGCATCTACAGCACCACAGACATCGGGGCTCCGGGCTTTCCCTAACGAACAGGGCTTCGACGTTTACCACCACCTGCACCTGGGCGCCCATTGGAAATAAACCCGAAAAATCACGAACGTCGGACGATTGCTCCCACACAAAAAGTGCCAGCCAGTCAAGCTCCTGCTGCTCCTCACCGGCCATTGGCAGCGCATCTACAGCACCACAGACATCGGGGCTCCGGGCTTTCTCTGACGAACAGGGTTCGACATTTACCACCAGCTGCGCCTGGGCGCCACTTAAAAAATCCCAAAAAATCACGAATGTCGGACGATTGCTCCCACACCGAAAGTGCCAACAACTCAAGCTCTTGCTGCTCATCACCGGCCATTGGCAGCGCATCTACAGCACCACAGACATCGGGGCTCCGGGCTTTCCTTGACGAACAGGGCTTCGACGTTTACCACCAGCTGCACCTGGGGGGCCCACTGAAAAAAACCCCAATAAATCATGAACGTCGGACGATTGGTCCCACACCGAAAGTGCCAGCCAGACAAGCTCTTGCTGCTCCTCACCTATTTGCAGCGCATCTACAGCACCACAGACATCGGGGCTCCGGTCTTTCTGTGACGAACAGGGCTTCGACCTTTACCACCACCTGCACCTGGGCGCCCGTTGGAAAAAAACCCAAGAAAAATCACGAACGTCGGACGATTGCTCCCACACCGAAAGTGCCAGCCAGCCAAGCTCTTGCTGCTCCTCACCGGCCACTGGCAGCGCATCTACAGCACCACAGACATCGGGGCTCCGGGCTTTCCCTGACGAACAGGGCTTCGACGTTTACCACCAGCTGCACCTGGGCGCCCACTCCAAAAAAACCCAAAAATCATGAACGTCGGACGATTGCTCCCACACCGAAATTGCCAGCTAGTCAAGCTCTTGCTGCTCCTCACCGGCCATTGGCAGCGCATCTACAGCACCACAGACATCGGGGCTCCGGGCTATCCCTGACGAACAGGGCTTCGACGTTTACCACCAGCTGCACCTGGGGGGCCCACTGAAAAAAACCTCGAAAAATCATGAATGTCGGACGATTGCTCCCACACAAAAAGTTCCAGCCAGTCAAGCTCTTGCTGCTCCTCCCCGGCCATTGGCAGCACATCTACAGCACCACAGACATCGGGGCTCCGGCTTTCCCTGACGAACAGGGCTTCGACGTTTACCACCAGCTGCACCTGGCGGCCCCACTGAAAAAAAACCCGAAAAAGCATGAACGTCGGACGATTGCTCCCACACCGAAAGTGCCAGCAACTCAAGCTCTTGCTGCTCATCACCGGCCATTGGCAGCGCATCTACAGCACCACAGACATCGGGGCTTCGGGCATTCCCTGACAAAGAGGGCTTCGACTTTTTCCACCACCTGCACCTGGGCGCCCATTGGAAAAAAACCCAAGAAATATCACGAACGTTGGACGATTGCTCCCACACCGAAAGTGCCAGCCAGTCAAGCTCTTGCTGCTCATCACCGGCCATTGGCAGCGCATCTACAGCACCACAGACATCGGGGCTCCGGGCTTTCCCTGACAAACAGGGCTTCGACGTTTACCACCAGCTGCACCTGGGGGGCCCACTGAAAAAAACCCCAAAAAATCATGAACGTCGGACGATTGCTCCCACACCGAATGTGCCAGCCAGTCAAGCTTCTGCTGCTCCTCACCGGCCATTGGCAGCGCATCTACAGCACCACAGACATCGGGGCTCCGGGCTTTCCCTGACGAACAGGGCTTCGACGTTTACCACCAGCTGCGCCTGGGCGCCCACTAAAAAAAAACCCAAAAAATCACGAACGTCGGACGATTGCTCCCACACCGAAAGTGCCAGCCAGTCAAGCTCTTGCTGCTCCTCACCGGCCATTGGCAGCGCATCTACAGCACCACAGACACCGGGGCTCCGGGCTTTCCCTGACGAACAGGGCTTCGACGTTTACCACCAGCTGCACCTGGGGGGCCCACTGAAAAAAACCCCAATAAATCATGAACGTCGGACGATTGCTCCCACACCGAAAGTGCCAGCCAGTCAAGGTCTTCCTGCTCCTCACCGGCCATTGGCAGCGCATCTACAGCACCACAGACATCGGGGCTCCGGGCTTTCCCTGACGAACAGGGCTTCTACGTTTACCACCAGCTGCACCTGAGCGCTCACTCCAAAAAAAACATCGAAAAATCACGAACGTCGGACGATTGCTCCCACACCAAAAGTGCCAGCAACTCAAGCTCCTGCTGCTCCTCAGCGGCCATTGGCAGCGCATCTACAGCACCACAGACATTGGGGCTCCGGGCTTTCCCTGATGAACAGGGCTTCGACGTTTACCACCAGCTGCGCCTAGACGCCCACTCTAAATAAACCCAAAAAATCACGAACGTCGGACGATTGCTCCCACACCGAAAGTGCCAGCCAGTCAAGCTCTTGCTGCTCCTCACCGGCCATTGGCAGCGCATCTACAGCACCACAGACATCGGGGCTCCGGGCTTTCCCTGACGAACAGGGCTTCGACGTTTACCACCACCTGCACCTGGGCGCTCATTGAAAAAAACCCAAGAAAAATCACGAACGTTGGACGATTGCTCCCACACCGAAAGTGCCAGCAACTCAAGCTCTTGCTGCTCCTCACCGGCCATTGGCAGCGCATCTACAGCACCACAGACATCGGGGCTCCGGGCTTTCCCTGATGAACAGGGCTTCGACGTTTACCACCACCTGCACCTGGGCGCCCATTGGAAATAAACCCGAAAAATCACGAACGTCGGACGATTGCTCCCACACAAAAAGTGCCAGCCAGTCAAGCTCCTGCTGCTCCTCACCGGCCATTGGCAGCGCATCTACAGCACCACAGACATTGGGGCTCCGGGCTTTCCCTGACGAACAGGGCTTCGACTTTTACCACCACCTGCGCCTGGGAGTCCACTCCAAAAAAACCCAAAAAATCACAAACGTCGGACGATTGCTCCCACACCAAAAGTGCCAGCAACTCAAGCTCTTGCTGCTCATCACCGGCCATTGGCAGCGCATCTACAGCACCACAGACATCGGGGCTCCGGGCTTTCCTTGACGAACAGGGCTTCGACGTTTACCACCAGCTGCACCTGGGGGGCCCACTGAAAAAAACCCCAATAAATCATGAACGTCGGACGATTGGTCCCACACCGAAAGTGCCAGCCAGACAAGCTCTTGCTGCTCCTCACCGGCCATTGGCAGCGCATCTACAGCACCACAGACATCGGGGCTCCGGTCTTTCTGTGACGAACAGGGCTTCGACCTTTACCACCACCTGCACCTGGGCGCCCATTGGAAAAAAACCCAAGAAAAATCACGAACGTTGGACGATTGCTCCCACACCAAAAGTGCCAGCCAGTCAAGCTCTTGCTGCTCCTCACCGGCCATTGGCAGCGCATCTACAGCACCACAGACATCGGGGCTCCGGGCTTTCCCTGACGAACAGGGCTTCGACGTTTACCACCAGCTGCACCTGGGCGCTCATTGGAAAAAAACCCTGAAAAATCACGAACGTCGGACGATTGCTCCCACACCGAAAGTGCCAGCCAGCCAAGCTCTTGCTGCTCCTCACCGGCCACTGACAGCACATCTACAGCACCACAGACATCGGGGCTCCGGGCTTTCCCTGACGAACAGGGCTTCGACGTTTACCACCAGCTGCACCTGGGCGCCCACTCCAAAAAAACCGAAAAATCATGAACGTCGGACGATTGCTCCCACACCGAAATTGCCAGCTAGTCAAGCTCTTGCTGCTCATCACCGGCCATTGGCAGTGCATCTACAGCACCACAGACATCGGGGCTCCGGGCTTTCCCTGACGAACAGGGCTTCGACGTTTACCACCAGCTGCACCTGGGGGGCCCACTGAAAAAAACCCTGAAAAATCATGAACGTCGGACGATTGCTCACACACAAAAAGTTCCAGCCAGTCAAGCTCTTGCTGCTCCTCCCTGGCCATTGGCAGCGCATCTACAGCACCACAGACATCGGGACTCCGGGCTTTCCCTGACGAACAGGGCTTCGACGTTTACCACCAGCTGCACCTGGGCGCTCATTGGAAAAAAACCCTGAAAAATCACGAACGTCGGACGATTGCTCCCACACCGAAAGTGCCAGCCAGTCAAGCTCTTGCTGCTCCTCCACTGCCATTGGCAGCACATCTACAGCACCACAGACATTGGGGCTCCGGGCTTTCCCTGACGAACAGGGCTTCGACTTTTACCACCACCTGCGCCTGGGAGTCCACTCCAAAAAAACCCAAAAAATCACAAACGTCGGACGATTCCTCCCACACCGAAAGTGCCAGCAACTCAAGCTCTTGCTGCTCATCACCGGCCATTGGCAGCGCATCTACAGCACCACAGACATCGGGGCTCCGGGCTTTCCTTGACGAACAGGGCTTCGACGTTTACCACCAGCTGCACCTGGGGGGCCCACTGAAAAAAACCCCAATAAATCATGAACGTCGGACGATTGGTCCCACACCGAAAGTGCCAGCCGGTCAAGCTCTTGCTGCTCCTCACCGGCCATTGGCAGCGCATCTACAGCACCACAGACATCGGGGCTCCGGGCTTTCCCTGATGAACAGGGCTTCTAAGTTTACCACCAGCTGCACCGGAGCGCTCACTCCAAAAAAAACACCGAAAAATCACGAACGTCGGACGATTTTTCCCACACCGAAAGTGCCAGCAACTCAAGCTCTTGCTGCTCCTCACCGGCCATTGGCAGCGCATCTACAGCACCACAGACATCGGGGCTCCGGGCTTTCCCTGACGAACAGGGCTTCGATGTTTACCACCAGATGCGCCTGGACGCCCACTAAAAAAAACCCAAGAAAAATCACGAACGTTGGACGATTGCTCCCACACCGAAAGTGCCAGCCAGTCAAGCTCTTGCTGCTCCTCACCGGCCATTGGCAGCGCATCTACAGCACCACAGACATCGGGGCTCCGGGCTTTCCCTGATGAACAGGGCTTCGACCTTTACCACCACCTGCACCTGGGGGGCCCACTGAAAAAAACCCCGAAAAATCATGAACGTCGGACGATTGCTCCCACACCGAAAGTGCCAGCCAGTCAAGCTCTTGCTGCTCCTCCCCGGCCATTGGCAGCGCATCTAAAGCACCACAGACATCGGGGCTCCGGGCTTTCCCTGACGAACAGGGCTTCGACGTTTACCACCACCTGCACCTGGGCGTCCACTCCAAAAAAAACCCAAAAAAACACGAACGTCGGACGATTGCTCCCACACCAAAAGTGCCAGCCAGTCAAGCTCTTGCTGCTCATCACTGGCCATTGGCAGCGCATCTACAGCACCACAGACATTGGGGCTCCGGGCTTTCCCTGACGAACAGAGCTTCGATGTTTACCACCAGCTGCACCTGGGCATTCATTGGAAAAAATCCCAAAAAAATCACGAATGTCGGACGATTGCTCCCACACCGAAAGTGTCAACAACTCAAGCTCTTGCTGCTCCTCACCGGCCATTGGCAGCGCATCTACAGCACCACAGACATCGGGGCTCCGGGCTTTCCCTGACGAACAGGACTTCGACGTTTACCACCAGCTGCGCCTGGGCGCCCACTAAAAAAAGACCCAAAAAATCACGAACGTCGGACCATTGCTCCCACACCGAAAGTGCCAGCCAGTCAAGCTCTTGCTGCTCCTCCCCGGCCATTGGCAGCGCATCTACAGCACCACAGACATCGGGGCTCCGGGCTTTCCCTGACGAACAGGGCTTCGATGTTTACCACCAGCTGCACCTGGGCATTCATTGGAAAAAATCCCAAAAAATCACGAATGTCGGACGATTGCTCCCACACCGAAAGTGCCAATAACTCAAGCTCTTGCTGCTCCTCACCGGCCATTGGCAGCGCATCTACAGCACCACAGACATCGGGGCTCCGGGCTTTCCCTGACGAACAGGGCTTCGACGTTTACCACCAGCTGCACCTGGGGGGCCCACTGAAAAAAACCCCAATAAATCATGAACGTCGGACGATTGCTCCCACACCGAAAGTGCCAGCCGGTCAAGCTCTTCCTGCTCCTCACCGGCCATTGGCAGCGCATCTACAGCACCACAGACATCGGGGCTCCGGGCTTTCCCTGACGAACAGGGCTTCTAAGTTTACCACCAGCTGCACCGGAGCGCTCACTCCAAAAAAAACACTGAAAAATCACGAACGTCGGATGATTTTTCCCACACCGAAAGTGCCAGCAACTCAAGCTCCTGCTGCTCCTCAGCGGCCATTGGCAGCGCATCTACAGCACCACAGACATCGGGGCTCCGGGCTTTCCCTGATGAACAGGACTTCGACGTTTACCACCAGATGCGCCTGGACGCCCACTAAAAAAAACCCAAAAAATCACGAACGTCGGACGATTGCTCCCACACCAAAAGTGCCAGCCAGTCAAGCTCTTGCTGCTCCTCCCCGGCCATTGGCAGCGCATCTACAGCACCACAGACATCGGGGCTCCGGGCTTTCCCTGACGAACAGGGCTTCGACGTTTACCACCACCTGCACCTGGAAGCCCACTAAAAAAAAACCCAAGAAAAATCATGAACGTCGGACGATTGCTCCCACACCAAAAGTGCCAGCAACTCAAGCTCTTGCTGCTCATCACCGGCCATTGGCAGCGCATCTACAGCACCACAGACATCGGGGCTCCGGGCTATCCCTGACGAACAGGGCTTCGACGTTTACCACCAGCTGCACCTGGGGGGCCCACTGAAAAAAACCTCGAAAAATCATGAATGTCGGACGATTGCTCCCACACAAAAAGTTCCAGCCAGTCAAGCTCTTGCTGCTCCTCCCCGGCCATTGGCAGCGCATCTACAGCACCACAGACATCGGGGCTCCGGCTTTCCCTGACGAACAGGGCTTCGACGTTTACCACCAGCTGCACCTGGCGGCCCCACTGAAAAAAAACCCGAAAAAGCATGAACGTCGGACGATTGCTCCCACACCGAAAGTGCCAGCAACTCAAGCTCTTGCTGCTCATCACCGGCCATTGGCAGCGCATCTACAGCACCACAGACATCGGGGCTTCGGGCATTCCCTGACAAAGAGGGCTTCGACTTTTTCCACCACCTGCACCTGGGCGCCCATTGGAAAAAAACCCAAGAAAAATCACGAACGTTGGACGATTGCTCCCACACCGAAAGTGCCAGCCAGTCAAGCTCTTGCTGCTCATCACCGGCCATTGGCAGCGCATCTACAGCACCACAGACATCGGGGCTCCGGGCTTTCCCTGACAAACAGGGCTTCGACGTTTACCACCAGCTGCACCTGGGGGGCCCACTGAAAAAAACCCCAAAAAATCATGAACGTCGGACGATTGCTCCCACACCGAATGTGCCAGCCAGTCAAGCTTCTGCTGCTCCTCACCGGCCATTGGCAGCGCATCTACAGCACCACAGACATCGGGGCTCCGGGCTTTCCCTGACGAACAGGGCTTCGACGTTTACCACCAGCTGCGCCTGGGCGCCCACTAAAAAAAAACCCAAAAAATCACGAACGTCGGACGATTGCTCCCACACCGAAAGTGCCAGCCAGTCAAGGTCTTCCTGCTCCTCACCGGCCATTGGCAGCGCATCTACAGCACCACAGACATCGGGGCTCCGGGCTTTCCCTGACGAACAGGGCTTCTACGTTTACCACCAGCTGCACCTGAGCGCTCACTCCAAAAAAAACATCGAAAAATCACGAACGTCGGACGATTGCTCCCACACCAAAAGTGCCAGCAACTCAAGCTCCTGCTGCTCCTCAGCGGCCATTGGCAGCGCATCTACAGCACCACAGACATTGGGGCTCCGGGCTTTCCCTGATGAACAGGGCTTCGACGTTTACCACCAGCTGCGCCTAGACGCCCACTCTAAATAAACCCAAAAAATCACGAACGTCGGACGATTGCTCCCACACCGAAAGTGCCAGCCAGTCAAGCTCTTGCTGCTCCTCACCGGCCATTGGCAGCGCATCTACAGCACCACAGACATCGGGGCTCCGGGCTTTCCCTGACGAACAGGGCTTCGACGTTTTCCACCACCTGCAACTGGGCGCTCATTGAAAAAAACCCAAGAAAAATCACGAACGTTGGACGATTGCTCCCACACCGAAAGTGCCAGCAACTCAAGCTCTTGCTGCTCCTCACCGGCCATTGGCAGCGCATCTACAGCACCACAGACATCGGGGCTCCGGGCTTTCCCTGATGAACAGGGCTTCGACGTTTACCACCACCTGCACCTGGGCGCCCATTGGAAATAAACCCGAAAAATCACGAACGTCGGACGATTGCTCCCACACAAAAAGTGCCAGCCAGTCAAGCTCCTGCTGCTCCTCACCGGCCATTGGCAGCGCATCTACAGCACCACAGACATTGGGGCTCCGGGCTTTCCCTGACGAACAGGGCTTCGACTTTTACCACCACCTGCGCCTGGGAGTCCACTCCAAAAAAACCCAAAAAATCACAAACGTCGGACGATTCCTCCCACACCGAAAGTGCCAGCAACTCAAGCTCTTGCTGCTCATCACCGGCCATTGGCAGCGCATCTACAGCACCACAGACATCGGGGCTCCGGGCTTTCCTTGACGAACAGGGCTTCGACGTTTACCACCAGCTGCACCTGGGGGGCCCACTGAAAAAAACCCCAATAAATCATGAACGTCGGACGATTGGTCCCACACCGAAAGTGCCAGCCAGACAAGCTCTTGCTGCTCCTCACCGGCCATTGGCAGCGCATCTACAGCACCACAGACATCGGGGCTCCGGTCTTTCTGTGACGAACAGGGCTTCGACCTTTACCACCACCTGCACCTGGGCGCCCATTGGAAAAAAACCCAAGAAAAATCACGAACGTTGGACGATTGCTCCCACACCAAAAGTGCCAGCCAGTCAAGCTCTTGCTGCTCCTCACCGGCCATTGGCAGCGCATCTACAGCACCACAGACATCGGGGCTCCGGGCTTTCCCTGACGAACAGGGCTTCGACGTTTACCACCAGCTGCACCTGGACGCTCATTGGAAAAAAACCCTGAAAAATCACGAACGTCGGACGATTGCTCCCACACCGAAAGTGCCAGCAAACCAAGCTCTTGCTGCTCCTCACCGGCCACTGACAGCACATCTACAGCACCACAGACATCGGGGCTCCGGGCTTTCCCTGACGAACAGGGCTTCGACGTTTACCACCAGCTGCACCTGGTCGCCCACTCCAAAAAAACCGAAAAATCATGAACGTCGGACGATTGCTCCCACACCGAAATTGCCAGCTAGTCAAGCTCTTGCTGCTCATCACCGGCCATTGGCAGTGCATCTACAGCACCACAGACATCGGGGCTCCGGGCTTTCCCTGACGAACAGGGCTTCGACGTTTACCACCAGCTGCACCTGGGGGGCCCACTGAAAAAAACCCTGAAAAATCATGAACGTCGGACGATTGCTCACACACAAAAAGTTCCAGCCAGTCAAGCTCTTGCTGCTCCTCCCTGGCCATTGGCAGCGCATCTACAGCACCACAGACATCGGGACTCCGGGCTTTCCCTGACGAACAGGGCTTCGACGTTTACCACCAGCTGCACCTGGCGGCCCCACTGAAAAAAACCCTGAAAAAGCATGAACGTCGGACGATTGCTCCCACACCGAAAGTGCCAGCCAGTCAAGCTCTTGCTGCTCCTCAGCGGCCATTGGCAGCACATCTACAGCACCACAGACATTGGGGCTCCGGGCTTTCCCTGACGAACCGGGCTTCGACTTTTACCACCACCTGCGCCTGGGAGTCCACTCCAAAAAAACCCAAAAAATCACAAACGTCGGACGATTCCTCCCACACCGAAAGTGCCAGCAACTCAAGCTCTTGCTGCTCATCACCGGCCATTGGCAGCGCATCTACAGCACCACAGACATCGGGGCTCCGGGCTTTCCTTGACGAACAGGGCTTCGACGTTTACCACCAGCTGCACCTGGGGGGCCCACTGAAAAAAACCCCAATAAATCATGAACGTCGGACGATTGGTCCCACACCGAAAGTGCCAGCCGGTCAAGCTCTTGCTGCTCCTCACCGGCCATTGGCAGCGCATCTACAGCACCACAGACATCGGGGCTCCGGTCTTTCTGTGACGAACAGGGCTTCTAAGTTTACCACCAGCTGCACCGGAGCGCTCACTCCAAAAAAAACACCGAAAAATCACGAACGTCGGACGATTTTTCCCACACCGAAAGTGCCAGCAACTCAAGCTCTTGCTGCTCCTCACCGGCCATTGGCAGCGCATCTACAGCACCACAGACATCGGGGCTCCGGGCTTTCCCTGACGAACAGGGCTTCGACGTTTACCACCAGATGCGCCTGGACGCCCACTAAAAAAAACCCAAGAAAAATCACGAACGTTGGACGATTGCTCCCACACCGAAAGTGCCAGCCAGTCAAGCTCTTGCTGCTCCTCACCGGCCATTGGCAGCGCATCTACAGCACCACAGACATCGGGGCTCCGGGCTTTCCCTGATGAACAGGGCTTCGACCTTTACCACCACCTGCACCTGGGGGGCCCACTGAAAAAAACCCCGAAAAATCATGAACGTCGGACGATTGCTCCCACACCGAAAGTGCCAGCCAGTCAAGCTCTTGCTGCTCCTCCCCGGCCATTGGCAGCGCATCTAAAGCACCACAGACATCGGGGCTCCGGGCTTTCCCTGACGAACAGGGCTTCGACGTTTACCACCACCTGCACCTGGGCGTCCACTCCAAAAAAAACCCAAAAAAACACGAACGTCGGACGATTGCTCCCACACCAAAAGTGCCAGCCAGTCAAGCTCTTGCTGCTCATCACTGGCCATTGGCAGCGCATCTACAGCACCACAGACATCGGGGCTCCGGGCTTTCCCTGACGAACAGAGCTTCGATGTTTGCCACCAGCTGCACCTGGGCATTCATTGGAAAAAATCCCAAAAAAATCACGAATGTCGGACGATTGCTCCCACACCGAAAGTGTCAACAACTCAAGCTCTTGCTGCTCCTCACCGGCCATTGGCAGCGCATCTACAGCACCACAGACATCGGGGCTCCGGGCTTTCCCTGACGAACAGGACTTCGAAGTTTACCACCAGCTGCGCCTGGGCGCCCACTAAAAAAAAACCCAAAAAATCACGAACGTCGGACCATTGCTCCCACACCGAAAGTGCCAGCCAGTCAAGCTCTTGCTGCTCCTCACCGGCCATTGGCAGCGCATCTACAGCACCACAGACATCGGGGCTCCGGGCTTTCCCTGACGAACAGGGCTTCGATGTTTACCACCAGCTGCACCTGGGCATTCATTGGAAAAAATCCCAAAAAATCACGAATGTCGGACGATTGCTCCCACACCGAAAGTGCCAATAACTCAAGCTCTTGCTGCTCCTCACCGGCCATTGGCAGCGCATCTACAGCACCACAGACATCGGGGCTCCGGGCTTTCCCTGACGAACAGGGCTTCGACGTTTACCACCAGCTGCACCTGGGGGGCCCACTGAAAAAAACCCCAATAAATCATGAACGTCGGACGATTGCTCCCACACCGAAAGTGCCAGCCGGTCAAGCTCTTCCTGCTCCTCACCGGCCATTGGCAGCGCATCTACAGCACCACAGACATCGGGGCTCCGGGCTTTCCCTGACGAACAGGGCTTCTAAGTTTACCACCAGCTGCACCGGAGCGCTCACTCCAAAAAAAACACTGAAAAATCACGAACGTCGGACGATTTTTCCCACACCGAAAGTGCCAGCAACTCAAGCTCCTGCTGCTCCTCAGCGGCCATTGGCAGCGCATCTACAGCACCACAGACATCGGGGCTCCGGGCTTTCCCTGATGAACAGGGCTTCGACGTTTACCACCAGATGCGCCTGGACGCCCACTAAAAAAAACCCAAAAAATCACGAACGTCGGACGATTGCTCCCACACCAAAAGTGCCAGCCAGTCAAGCTCTTGCTGCTCCTCACCGGCCATTGGCAGCGCATCTACAGCACCACAGACATCGGGGCTCCGGGCTTTCCCTGACGAACAGGGCTTCGACGTTTACCACCACCTGCACCTGGGCGCTCATTGGAAAAAAACCCAAGAAAAATCACGAACGTTGGACGATTGCTCCCACACCGAAAGTGCCAGCCAGTCAAGCTCTTGCTGCTCCTCACCGGCCATTGGCAGCGCATCTACAGCACCACAGACATCGGGGCTCCGGGCTTTCCCTGACGAACAGGGCTTCGACGTTTACCACCACCTGCACCTGGGGGGCCCACTGAAAAAAACCCCGAAAAATCATGAACGTCGGACGATTGCTCCCACACCGAAAGTGCCAGCCAGTCAAGCTCTTGCTGCTCCTCCCCGGCCATTGGCAGCGCATCTAAAGCACCACAGACATCGGGGCTCCGGGCTTTCCCTGACGAACAGGGCTTCGACGTTTACCACCAGCTGCACCTGGGCGCCCACTCCAAAAAAAACCCAAAAAAACACGAACGTCGGACGATTGCTCCCACACCAAAAGTGCCAGCCAGTCAAGCTCTTGCTGCTCCTCCCCGGCCATTGGCAGCGCATCTACAGCACCACAGACATCGGGGCTCCGGGCTTTCCCTGACGAACAGAGCTTCGATGTTTACCACCAGCTGCACCTGGGCATTCATTGGAAAAAATCCCAAAAAAATCACGAATGTCGGACGATTGCTCCCACACCGAAAGTGTCAACAACTCAAGCTCTTGCTGCTCCTCACCGGCCATTGGCAGCGCATCTACAGCACCACAGACATCGGGGCTCCGGGCTTTCCCTGACGAACAGGGCTTCGACGTTTACCACCAGCTGCACCTGGGCGCCCATTGGAAAAAAAACCAAGAAAAATCACAAACTTTGGACGATTGCTCCCACACCAAAAGTGCCAGCAACTCAAGCTCTTGCTGTGCCTCACCGGCCATAGGCAGCCCATCTACAGCACCACAGACGTCGGGGCTCCGGGCTTTCCCTGACGAACAGGGCTTTGACGTTTACCACCACCTGCACCTGGGGGGCCCACTGAAAAAAACCCCGAAAAATCAGGAACGTCGGACGATTGCTCCCACACTGAATGTGCCAGTCAGTCAAGCTTCTGCTGCTCCTCACCGGCCATTGGCAGCGCATCTACAGCACCACAGACATCGGGGCTCCGGGCTTTCCCTGACGAACAGGGCTTCGACGTTTACCACCACCTGCGCCTGGGCGCCCATTGGAAAAAAACCCAAGAAAAATCACGAACGTTGGACGATTGCTCCCACACAGAAAGTGCCAGCAACTCAAGCTCTTGCTGCTCCTCCCCGGCCATTGGCAGCGCATCTACAGCACCACAGACATCGGGGCTCCGGGCTTTCCCTGACGAACAGGGCTTCGACGTTTACCACCAGCTGCACCTGGGGGGCCCACTGAAAAAAACCCGAGAAATCATGAACGTCGGACGATTGCTCCCACACCGAAAGTGCCAGCCAGTCAAGCTCTTCCTGCTCCTCACCGGCCATTGGCAGCGCATCTACAGCACCACAGACATCGGGTCTCCGGGCTTTCCCTGATGAACAGGGTTCGACATTTACCACCAGCTGCGCCTGGGCGCCAATTAAAAAATCCCAAAAAATCACGAACGTCGGACGATTGCTCCCACACCAAAAGTGCCAGCCTGTCAAGCTCTTGCTGCTCCTCACCAGCCATTGGCAGCGCATCTACAGCACCACAGACATCGGGGCTCCGGGCTTTCCCTGACGAACAGGGCTTCGACGTTTACCACCACCTGCACCAGGAAGCCCACTAAAAAAAAACCCAAGAAAAATCACGAACGTTGGACAATTGCTCCCACACCAAAAGTGCCAGCACTCAAGCTCTTACTGCTCATCACCGGCCATTGGCAGCGCATCTACAGCACCACAGACATCGGGGCTCCGGGCTTTCCCTGACGAACAGGGCTTCGACGTTTACCACCAGCTGCACCTGGGGGGCCCACTGAAAATACATCGAAAAATCATGAACGTCGGACGATTGCTCCCACACCGAAAGTGCCAGCTAGTCAAGCTCTTGCTGCTCCTCCCCGGCCATTGGCAGCGCAACTACAGCACCACAGACATCGGGGCTCCGGGCTTTCCCTGACGAACAGGGCTTCGACGTTTACCACCACCTGCACCTGGGCGCCCATTGGAAATAAACCCGAAAAATCACGAACGTCGGACGATTGCTCCCACACAAAAAGTGCCAGCCAGTCAAGCTCCTGCTGCTCCTCACCGGCCATTGGCAGCGCATCTACAGCACCACAGACATCGGGGCTCCGGGCTTTCTCTGACGAACAGGGTTCGACATTTACCACCAGCTGCGCCTGGGCGCCACTTAAAAAATCCCAAAAAATCACGAATGTCGGACGATTGCTCCCACACCGAAAGTGCCAACAACTCAAGATCTTGCTGCTCATCACCGGCCATTGGCAGCGCATCTACAGCACCACAGACATCGGGGCTCCGGGCTTTCCTTGACGAACAGGGCTTCGACGTTTACCACCAGCTGCACCTGGGGGGCCCACTGAAAAAAACCCCAATAAATCATGAACGTCGGACGATTGGTCCCACACCGAAAGTGCCAGCCAGACAAGCTCTTGCTGCTCCTCACCGGCCATTTGCAGCGCATCTACAGCACCACAGACATCGGGGCTCCGGTCTTTCTGTGACGAACAGGGCTTCGACCTTTACCACCACCTGCACCTGGGCGCCCGTTGGAAAAAAACCCAAGAAAAATCACGAACGTCGGACGATTGCTCCCACACCGAAAGTGCCAGCCAGCCAAGCTCTTGCTGCTCCTCACCGGCCATTGGCAGCACATCTACAGCACCACAGACATCGGGGCTCCGGGCTTTCCCTGACGAACAGGGCTTCGACGTTTACCACCAGCTGCACCTGGGGGGCCCACTGAAAAAAACCTCGAAAAATCATGAATGTCGGACGATTGCTCCCACACAAAAAGTTCCAGCCAGTCAAGCTCTTGCTGCTCCTCCCCGGCCATTGGCAGCGCATCTACAGCACCACAGACATCGGGGCTCCGGCTTTCCCTGACGAACAGGGCTTCGACGTTTACCACCAGCTGCACCTGGCGGCCCCACTGAAAAAAAACCCGAAAAAGCATGAACGTCGGACGATTGCTCCCACACCGAAAGTGCCAGCAACTCAAGCTCTTGCTGCTCATCACCGGCCATTGGCAGCGCATCTACAGCACCACAGACATCGGGGCTTCGGGCATTCCCTGACAAACAGGGCTTCGACTTTTTCCACCACCTGCACCTGGGCGCCCATTGGAAAAAAACCCAAGAAAAATCACGAACGTTGGACGATTGCTCCCACACCGAAAGTGCCAGCCAGTCAAGCTCTTGCTGCTCATCACCGGCCATTGGCAGCGCATCTACAGCACCACAGACATCGGGGCTCCGGGCTTTCCCTGACAAACAGGGCTTCGACGTTTACCACCAGCTGCACCTGGGGGGCCCACTGAAAAAAACCCCAAAAAATCATGAACGTCGGACGATTGCTCCCACACCGAATGTGCCAGCCAGTCAAGCTTCTGCTGCTCCTCACCGGCCATTGGCAGCGCATCTACAGCACCACAGACATCGGGGCTCCGGGCTTTCCCTGACGAACAGGGCTTCGACGTTTACCACCAGCTGCGCCTGGGCGCCCACTAAAAAAAAACCCAAAAAATCACGAACGTCGGACGATTGCTCCCACACCGAAAGTGCCAGCCAGTCAAGCTCTTGCTGCTCCTCACCGGGCATTGGCAGCGCATCTACAGCACCACAGACATCGGGGCTCCGGGCTTTCCCTGACGAACAGGGCTTCGATGTTTACCACCAGCTGCACCTGGGCATTCATTGGAAAAAATCCCAAAAAATCACGAATGTCGGACGATTGCTCCCACACCGAAAGTGCCAACAACTCAAGCTCTTGCTGCTCCTCACCGGCCATTGGCAGCGCATCTACAGCACCACAGACATCGGGGCTCCGGGCTTTCCCTGACGAACAGGGCTTCGACGTTTACCACCAGCTGCACCTGGGGGGCCCACTGAAAAAAACCCCAATAAATCATGAACGTCGGACGATTGCTCCCACACCGAAAGTGCCAGCCAGTCAAGGTCTTCCTGCTCCTCACCGGCCATTGGCAGCGCATCTACAGCACCACAGACATCGGGGCTCCGGGCTTTCCCTGACGAACAGGGCTTCGACGTTTACCACCACCTGCACCTGGGCGCTCATTGAAAAAAACCCAAGAAAAATCACGAACGTTGGACGATTGCTCCCACACCGAAAGTGCCAGCAACTCAAGCTCTTGCTGCTCCTCACCGGCCATTGGCAGCGCATCTACAGCACCACAGACATCGGGGCTCCGGGCTTTCCCTGATGAACAGGGCTTCGACGTTTACCACCAGCTGCACCTGGGCGCCCATTGGAAATAAACCCGAAAAATCACGAACGTCGGACGATTGCTCCCACACCGAAAGTGCCAGCCAGCCAAGCTCTTGCTGCTCCTCACCGGCCACTGACAGCACATCTACAGCACCACAGACATCGGGGCTCCGGGCTTTCCCTGACGAACAGGGCTTCGACGTTTACCACCAGGGGCACCTGGGCACCCACTGGAAAAAAACCCTGAAAAATCATGAACGTCGGACGATTGCTCCCACACCGAAAGTGCCAGCCAGCCAAGCTCTTGCTGCTCCTCACCGGCCACTGACAGCACATCTACAGCACCACAGACATCGGGGCTCCGGGCTTTCCCTGACGAACAGGGCTTCGACGTTTACCACCAGCTGCACCTGGTCGCCCACTCCAAAAAAACCGAAAAATCATGAACGTCGGACGATTGCTCCCACACCGAAATTGCCAGCTAGTCAAGCTCTTGCTGCTCATCACCGGCCATTGGCAGTGCATCTACAGCACCACAGACATCGGGGCTCCGGGCTTTCCCTGACGAACAGGGCTTCGACGTTTACCACCAGCTGCACCTGGGGGGCCCACTGAAAAAAACCCCGAAAAATCATGAACGTCGGACGATTGCTCACACACAAAAAGTTCCAGCCAGTCAAGCTCTTGCTGCTCCTCCCTGGCCATTGGCAGCGCATCTACAGCACCACAGACATCGGGACTCCGGGCTTTCCCTGACGAACAGGGCTTCGACGTTTACCACCAGCTGCACCTGGCGGCCCCACTGAAAAAAACCCCGAAAAAGCATGAACGTCGGACGATTGCTCCCACACCGAAAGTGCCAGCCAGTCAAGCTCTTGCTGCTCCTCCACTGCCATTGGCAGCACATCTACAGCACCACAGACATTGGGGCTCCGGGCTTTCCCTGACGAACAGGGCTTCGACTTTTACCACCACCTGCGCCTGGGAGTCCACTCCAAAAAAACCCAAAAAATCACAAACGTCGGACGATTCCTCCCACACCGAAAGTGCCAGCAACTCAAGCTCTTGCTGCTCATCACCGGCCATTGGCAGCGCATCTACAGCACCACAGACATCGGGGCTCCGGGCTTTCCTTGACGAACAGGGCTTCGACGTTTACCACCAGCTGCACCTGGGGGGCCCACTGAAAAAAACCCCAATAAATCAAGAACGTCGGACGATTGGTCCCACACCGAAAGTGCCAGCCAGACAAGCTCTTGCTGCTCCTCACCGGCCATTGGCAGCGCATCTACAGCACCACAGACATCGGGGCTCCGGTCTTTCTGTGACGAACAGGGCTTCGACCTTTACCACCACCTGCACCTGGGCGCCCATTGGAAAAAAACCCAAGAAAAATCACGAACGTTGGACGATTGCTCCCACACCGAAAGTGCCAGCCAGTCAAGCTCTTGCTGCTCCTCACCGGCCATTGGCAGCGCATCTACAGCACCACAGACATCGGGGCTCCGGGCTTTCCCTGACGAACAGGGCTTCGACGTTTACCACCAGCTTCACCTGGGCGCTCATTGGAAAAAAACCCAAGAAAAATCACGAACGTTGGACGATTGCTCCTACACCGAAAGTGCCAGCAACTCAAGCTCTTGCTGCTCCTCACCGGCCATTGGCAGCGCATCTACAGCACCACAGACATCGGGGCTCCGGGCTTTCCCTGACGAACAGGACTTCGACGTTTACCACCAGCTGCGCCTGGGCATTCATTGGAAAAAATCCCAAAAAATCACGAATGTCGGACGATTGCTCCCACACCGAAAGTGCCAACAACTCAAGCTCTTGCTGCTCCTCACCGGCCATTGGTAGCGCATCTACAGCACCACAGACATCGGGGCTCCGGGCTTTCCCTGACGAACAGGGCTTCGACGTTTACCACCAGCTGCACCTGGGGGGCCCACTGAAAAAAACCCCAATAAATCATGAACGTCGGACGATTGCTCCCACACCGAAAGTGCCAGCCGGTCAAGCTCTTCCTGCTCCTCACCGGCCATTGGCAGCGCATCTACAGCACCACAGACATCGGGGCTCCGGGCTTTCCCTGACGAACAGGGCTTCGACGTTTACCACCAGCTGCACCGGAGCGCTCACTCCAAAAAAAACACCGAAAAATCACGAACGTCGGACGATTTTTCCCACACCGAAAGTGCCAGCAACTCAAGCTCCTGCTGCTCCTCAGCGGCCATTGGCAGCGCATCTACAGCACCACAGACATCGGGGCTCCGGGCTTTCCCTGATGAACAGGGCTTCGACGTTTACCACCAGATGCGCCTGGACGCCCACTAAAAAAAACCCAAAAAATCACGAACGTCGGACGATTGCTCCCACACAAAAAGTGCCAGCCAGTCAAGCTCTTGCTGCTCCTCACCGGCCATTGGCAGCGCATCTACAGCACCACAGACATCGGGGCTCCGGGCTTTCCCTGACGAACAGGGCTTCGACGTGTACCACCACCTGCACCTGGGTGCTCATTGGAAAAAAACCCAAGAAAAATCACGAACGTTGGATGATTGCTCCCACACCGAAAGTGCCAGCCAGTCAAGCTCTTGCTGCTCCTCACCGGCCATTGGCAGCGCATCTACAGCACCAGAGACATCGGGGCTCCGGGCTTTCCCTGACGAACAGGGCTTCGACCTTTACCACCACCTGCACCTGGGGGGCCCACTGAAAAAATCCCCGAAAAATCATGAACGTCGGACGATTGCTCCCACACCGAAAGTGCCAGCCAGTCAAGCTCTTGCTGCTCCTCACCGGCCATTGGCAGCGCATCTAAAGCACCACAGACATCGGGGCTCCGGGCTTTCCCTGACGAACAGGGCTTCGACGTTTACCACCACCTGCACCTGGGCGCCCACTCCAAAAAAAACCCAAAAAACCACGAACGTCGGACGATTGCTCCCACACCAAAAGTGCCAGCCAGTCAAGCTCTTGCTGCTCATCACTGGCCATTGGCAGCGCATCTACAGCACCACAGACATCGGGGCTCCGGGCTTTCCCTGACGAACAGAGCTTCGATGTTTACCACCAGCTGCACCTGGGCATTCATTGGAAAAAATCCCCAAAAAATCACGGATGTCGGACGATTGCTCCCACACCGAAAGTGTCAACAACTCAAGCTCTTGCTGCTCCTCACCGGCCATTGGCAGCGCATCTACAGCACCACAGACATCGGGGCTCCGGGCTTTCCCTGACGAACAGGGCTTCGACGTTTACCACCAGCTGCACCTGGGCGCCCACTGAAAAAAAACCCGAAAAATCACGAACGTCGGACGATTGCTCCCACACCGAAAGTGCCAGCCAGTCAAGCTCTTGCTGCTCCTCCCCGGCCATTGGCAGCGCATCTACAGCACCACAGACATCGGGGCTCCGGGCTTTCCCTGACGAACAGGGGTTCGACGTTTACCACCAGCTGCACCTGGGCGCCCATTGGAAAAAAAACCAAGAAAAATCACAAACTTTGGACGATTGCTCCCACACCAAAAGTGCCAGCAACTCAAGCTCTTGCTGTGCCTCACCGGCCATAGGCAGCCCATCTACAGCACCACAGACGTCGGGGCTCCGGGCTTTCCCTGAAGAACAGGGCTTTGACGTTTACCACCACCTGCACCTGGGGGGCCCACTGAAAAAAACCCCGAAAAATCATGAACGTCGGACGATTGCTCCCACACTGAATGTGCCAGTCAGTCAAGCTTCTGCTGCTCCTCACCGGCCATTGGCAGCGCATCTACAGCACCACAGACATCGGGGCTCCGGGCTTTCCCTGACGAACAGGGCTTCGACGTTTACCACCACCTGCGCCTGGGCGCCCACTAAAAAAAAACGCAAAAAATCACGAACGTCGGACCATAGCTCCCACACCGAAAGTGCCAGCAACTCAAGCTCTTGCTGCTCCTCAGCGGCCATTGGCAGCGCATCTACAGCACCACAGACATCGGGGCTCCGGGCTTTCCCTGACGAACAGGGCTTCGACTTTTACCACCAGCTGCACCTGGGCACCCACTGGAAAAAAACGCAAAAAATCACGAACGTCGGACGATTGCTCCCACACCGAAAGTGCCAGCCAGTCAAGCTCCTGCTGCTCCTCCCCGGCCATTGGCAGCGCATCTACAGCACCACAGACATCAGGGCTCCGGGCTTTCCCTGACGAACAGGGCTTCGACGTTTACCACCAGCTGCACCTGGGCGCCCATTGGAAAAAAACCCAAGAAAAATCACGAACGTTGGACGATTGCTCCCACACCGAAAGTGCCAGCAACTCAAGCTCTTGCTGCTCCTCCCCGGCCATTGGCAGCGCATCTACAGCACCACAGACATCGGGGCTCCGGGCTTTCCCTGACGAACAGGGCTTCGACGTTTACCACCAGCTGCACCTGGGGGGCCCACTGAAAAAAACCCGAGAAATCATGAACGTCGGACGATTGCTCCCACACCGAAAGTGCCAGCCAGTCAAGCTCTTGCTGCTCCTCACCGGCCATTGGCAGCGCATCTACAGCACCACAGACATCGGGTCTCCGGGCTTTCCCTGACGAACAGGGCTTCGACGTTTACCACCAGCTGCACCTGGGCACGCACTAAAAAAAAAACGCTCAAAATCACGAGCGTCGGACGATTACTCCCACACCGAAAGTTCCAGCCAGTCAAGCTCCTGCTGCTCCTCCCCGGCCACTGGCAGCGCATCTACAGCACCACAGACATCGGGGCTCCGGGCTTTCCCTGACGAACAGGGCTTCAACGTTTACCACCAGCTGCACCTGGGCGCCCACTGAAAAAAACCCCGAAAAATCACGAACGTCGGACGATTGCTCCCACACAAAAAGTGCCATCCAGTAAAGCTCTTGCTGCTCATCAACGGCCATTGGCAGCGCATCTACAGCACCACAGACATCGGGTCTCCGGGCTTTCCCTGACAAACAGGGCTTCGACGTTTACCACCAACTGCACCTGGTCGCCCACTCCAAAAAAACCCGAAAAATCACGAACGTCGGAAGATTGCTCCCACACCAAATGTGTCAGCCAGTCAAGCTCTTGCTGCTCCTCACCGGCCATTGGCAGCGCATCTACAGCACCACAGACATCGGGGCTCCGGGCTTTCCATGACGAACAGGGCTTCGACGTTTACCACCAGCTGCACCTGGGCGCCCCCTCCAAAAAAACCCTGAAAAATCACGAACGTCGGACGATTGCTCCCACACCGAAAGTGCCAGCCAGTCAAGCTCTTGCTGCTCCTCCCCGGCCATTGGCAGCGCATCTACAGCACCACAGACATCGGGGCTCCGGGCTTTCCCTGACGAACAGGGCTTCGACGTTTACCACCAGCTGCACCTGGTCGCCCACTCCAAAAAAACCCGAAAAATCACGAACGTCGGACGATTGCTCCCACACCGAAAGTGCCAGCCAGTCAAGCTCTTGCTGCTCCTCCCCGGCCATTGGCAGCGCATCTACAGCACCACAGACATCGGGGCTCCGGGCTTTCCCTGACGAACAGGGCTTCGACGTTTACCACCACCTGCACCTGGGCGCCCATTGGAAAAAAACCCAAGAAAAATCACAAACGTTGGACGATTGTTCCCACACCGAAAGTGCCAGCAACTCAAGCTCTTTCGGCTCATCACCGGCCATTGGCAGCGAATCTACAGCACCACAGACATCGGGGCTCCGGGCTTTCCCTGACGAACAGGGCTTCGACGTTTACTACCAGCTGCACCTGGGCGCCCACTGAAAAATACCCCGAAAAATCACGAACGTCGGACGATTGCACCCACACCGAAATTGCCAGCCAGTCAATCTCTTGCTGCTCCTCCCCGGCCATTGGCAGCGCATCGACAGCACCACAGACATCGGGGCTCCGGGCTTGCCCTGACGAACAGGGCTTCGATGTTTACCACCAGCTGCACCTGGGCGCCCACTCCAAAAAAACCCCGAAAAATCATGAAGGTCGGAAGATTGCTCCCACACAAAAAGTGCCAGCCAGTCAAGCTCTTGCTGCTCCTCACCGGCCATTGGCAGCGCATCTACAGCACCACAGACATCGGGGCTCCGGGCTTTCTATGACCAACAGGGCTTCGACGTTTACCATGACCTGCACCTGGGCGCCATTGGTAAAAAACCCAAGAAAAATCACGAACGTCGGACGATTGCTCCCACACAAAAAGTGCCAGCCAGTCAAGCCCTTGCTGCTCCTCAACGGCCATTGGCAGCGCATCTACAGCACCACAGACATCGGGGCTCCGGGCTTTCCCTGACGAACAGGGCTTCGACGTTTACCACCAACTGCACCTGGGCGCCCACTCCAAAAAAACTCGAAAAATCACGAACGTCGGAAGATTGCTCCCACACCAAATGTGCCAGCCAGTCAAGCTCTTGCTGCTCCTCCCCGGCCATTGGCAGCGCATCTACAGCACCACAGACATCGGGGCTCCGGTCTTTCCCTGACGAACAGGGGTTCGACGTTTACCGCCAGCTGCACCTCGGCGTCCCCTCCAAAAATACCCTGAAAAATCACGAACGTCGGACGATTGCTCCCACACCGAAAGTGCCAGCCAGTCAAGCTCTTGCTGCTCCTCCCCGGCCATTGGCAGCGCATCTACAGCACCACAGACATCGGGGCTCCGGGCTTTCCCTGACGAACAGGGCTTCGACGTTTACCACCAGCTGCACCTGTGGGGCCCACTCCAAAAAAACCCGAAAAATCACGAACGTCGGAAGATTGCTCCCACACAAAATGTGCCAGCCAGTCAAGCTCTTGCTGCTCCTCATCGGCCATTGGCAGCCCATCTACAGCACCACAGACATCGGGGCTCCGGGCTTTCCCTGACGAACAGGGCTTCGACGTTTACCACCAGCTGCACCTGGGCGCCCACTCCAAAAAAACCCGAAAAATCACGAACGTCGGATGATTGCTCCCACACCGAAAGTGCCAGCCAGTCAAGCTCTTGCTGCTCCTCACCGGCCATTGGCAACGCATCTACAGCACCACAGACACTGGGACTCCGGGCTTTCCCTGACGAACAGGACTTCGACGTTTACCACCAGCTGCACCTGGGCGCCCACTAAAACCAAACCGAAAAATCACAAACGTCGGACAATTGCTCCCACACCGAAAGTGCCAGCCAGTCAAGCTCTTGCTGCTCCTCCCCGGCCATTGGCAGCGCATCTACAGCACCACAGACATCGGGGCTCCGGGCTTTCCCTGACGAACAGGGCTTCGACGTTTACGACCACCTGCACCTGGGCGCCCATTGGAAAAAAACCCAAGAAAAATCACGAACGTTGGACGATTGCTCCCACACCGAAAGTGCCAGCAACTCAAGCTCTTGCTGCTCCTCAGCGGCCATTGGCAGCGCATCTACAGCACCACAGACATCGGGGCTCCGGGCTTTCCCTGACGAACAGGGCTTCGACGTTTACCACCAGCTGCACCTGGGGGGCCCACTGAAAAAAACCCCGAAAAATCACGAACATCGGACGATTGCTCCCACACCGAAAATGCCAGCCAGTCAAGCTCTTGCTGCTGCTCCCCGGCCATTGGCAGCGCATCTACAGCACCACAGACATCGGGGCTCCGGGCTTTCCCTGACGAACAGGGCTTCGACGTTTACCACCCGCTACAACTGGGAGCCCACTCCAAAAAAACCCCGAAAAATCACGAACATCGGACGATTGCTCCCACACCGAAAGTGCCAGCCAGTCAAGCTCTTGCTGCTCCTCAGCGGCCATTGGCAGCGCATCTACAGCACCACAGACATCGGGGCTCCGGGCTTTCCCTGACGAACAGGGCTTCGACGTATACCACCAGCTGCACCTGGTCGTCCACTCTAAAAAAACCCGAAAAATCACGAACGTCGGAAGATTGCTCCCACACAAAATGTGCCAGCCAGTCAAGCTCTTGCTGCTCCTCACCGGCCATTGGCAGCGCATCTACAGCACCACAGACATCGGGGCTCCGGGCTTTCCCTGACGAACAGGGCTTCGACGTTTACCACCACCTGCACCTGGACGCCCATTGGAAAAAAAACCAAGAAAAATCACGAACGTTGGACGATTGCTCCCACACCGAAAGTGCTAGCAACTCAAGCTCTTGCTGCTCCTCACCGGCCATTGGCAGCGCATCTACAGCACCACAGACATCGGGGCTCCGGGCTTTCCCTGACAAACAGGGCTTCGACGTTTACCACCAGCTGCACCTGGGGGGCCCACTGAAAAAAACCCCGAAAAATCACGAACGTCGGACTATTGCTCCCACACCGAAAGTGCCAGCCAGTCAAGCTCTTGCTGCTCCTCCCCGGCCATTGGCAGCGCATCTACAGCACCACAGACATTGGGGCTCCGGGCTCTCCCTGACGAACAGGGCTTCGATGTTTACCACCAGCTGCACCTGGGGGCCACTCCAACAAAACCCCGAAAAATCACGAACATCAGACGATTCCTCCCACACCGAAAGTGCCAGCCAGTCAAGCTCTTGCTGCTCCTCCCCGGCCATTGGCAGCGCATCTACAGCACCACAGACATCGGGGCTCCGGGCTTTCCCTGACGAACAGGGCTTCGACCTTTACCACCACCTGCACCTGGGCGCCCATTGGAAAAAAAACCAAGAAAAATCACGAATGTCGGACGATTGCTCCCACACCGAAAGTGCCAGCAACTCAGGCTCTTTCAGCTCATCACCGGCCATTGGCAGCGCATCGACAGCACCACAGACATCGGGGCTCCGGGCTTTCCCAGACGAACAGGGCTTCGACGTTTACCACCAGCTGCGCCTGGGAGTCCACTCCAAAAAAAGCCAAAAAATCACGAACGTTGGACGATTGCTCCCACATCGAAAGTGCCAGCCAGTCAAACTCTTGCTGCTCCTCCCCGGCCATTGGCAGCGCATCTACAGCACCACAGACATCGGGGCTCCGGGCTTTCCCTGACAAACAGGGCTTCGACGTTTACCACCAGCTGCACCTGGGGGGCCCACTGAAAAAAACCCCGAAAAATCACAAACGTCGGACGATTGCTCCCACACCGAAAGTGCCAGCCAGTCAAGCTCTTGCTGCTCCTCACCGGCCATTGGCAGCGCATCTACAGCACCACAGACATCGGGGCTCCGGGCTCTCCCTGACGAACAGGGCTTCGATGTTTACCACCAGCTGCACCTGGGCGCCCACTGAAAAATACCCCGAAAAATCACGAACGTCGGACGATTGCACCCACACCGAAATTGCCAGCCAGTCAAGCTCTTGCTGCTCCTCCCCGGCCATTGGCAGCGCATCTACAGCACCACAGACATCGGGGCTCCGGGCTTTCCCTGACGAACAGGGCTTCGACGTTTACCACCAGCTGCACCTGGGCGCCCACTCCAACAAAACCCCGAAAAATCACGAACATCAGACGATTGCTCCCACACCGAAAGTGCCAGCCAGTCAAGCTCTTGCTGCTCCTCCCCGGCCATTGGCAGCGCATCTACAGCACCACAGACATCAAGGCTCCAGGCTTTCCCTGACGAACAGGGCTTCGACCTTTACCACCACCTGCACCTGGGCGCCCATTGGAAAAAAAACCAAGAAAAATCACGATTGTTGGACGATTGCTCCCACACCGAAAGTGCCAGCAACTCAGGCTCTTGCTGCTCCTCCCCGGCCATTGGCAGCGCATCGACAGCACCACAGACATCGGGGCTCCGGGCTTTCCCTGACGAACAGGGCTTCGACGTTTACCACCAGCTGCGCCTGGGAGTCCACTCCAAAAAAAGCCAAAAAATCACGAACATTGGACGATTGCTCCCACATCGAAAGTGCCAGCCAGTCAAGCTCTTGCTGCTCCTCACCGGCCATTGGCAACGCATCTACAGCACCACAGACACTGGGACTCCGGGCTTTCCCTGACGAACAGGACTTCGACGTTTACCACCAGCTGCACCTGGGCGCCCACTAAAAAACAAACCGAAAAATCACGAACGTCGGACGATTGCTCCCACACCGAAAGTGCCAGCCAGTCAAGCTCTTGCTGCTCCTCCCCGGCCATTGGCAGCGCATCTACAGCACCACAGACATCGGGGCTCCGGGCTTTCCCTGACGAACAGGGCTTCGACGTTTACGACCACCTGCACCTGGGCGCCCATTGGAAAAAAACCCAAGAAAAATCACGAACGTTGGACGATTGCTCCCACACCGAAAGTGCCAGCAACTCAAGCTCTTGCTGCTCCTCAGCGGCCATTGGCAGCGCATCTACAGCACCACAGACATCGGGGCTCCGGGCTTTCCCTGACGAACAGGGCTTCGACGTTTACCACCAGCTGCACCTGGGGGGCCCACTGAAAAAAACCCCGAAAAATCACGAACATCGGACGATTGCTCCCCCACCGAAAATGCCAGCCAGTCAAGCTCTTGCTGCTGCTCCCCGGCCATTGGCAGCGCATCTACAGCACCACAGACATCGGGGCTCCGGGCTTTCCCTGACGAACAGGGCTTCGACGTTTACCACCCGCTACAACTGGGAGCCCACTCCAAAAAAACCCCGAAAAATCACGAACATCGGACGATTGCTCCCACACCGAAAGTGCCAGCCAGTCAAGCTCTTGCTGCTCCTCAGCGGCCATTGGCAGCGCATCTACAGCACCACAGACATCGGGGCTCCGGGCTTTCCCTGACGAACAGGGCGTCGACGTTTACCACCACCTGCACCTGGACGCCCATTGGAAAAAAAACCAAGAAAAATCACGAACGTTGGACGATTGCTCCCACACCGAAAGTGCTAGCAACTCAAGCTCTTGCTGCTCCTCCCCGGCCATTGGCAGCGCATCTACAGCACCACAGACATCGGGGCTCCGGGCTCTCCCTGACGAACAGGGCTTCGATGTTTACCACCAGCTGCACCTGGGCGCCCACTGAAAAATACCCCGAAAAATCACGAACGTCGGACGATTGCACCCACACCGAAATTGCCAGCCAGTCAAGCTCTTGCTGCTCCTCCCCGGCCATTGGCAGCGCATCTACAGCACCACAGACATCGGGGCTCCGGGCTTTCCCTGACGAACAGGGCTTCGACGTTTACCACCAGCTGCACCTGGTCGCCCACTCCAAAAAAAGCCAAAAAATCACGAACGTCGGACGATTGCTCCCACACCGAAAGTGCCAGCAACTCAAGCTCTTGCTGCTCCTCACCGGCCATTGGCAACGCATCTACAGCACCACAGACACTGGGACTCCGGGCTTTCCCTGACGAACAGGACTTCGACGTTTACCACCAGCTGCACCTGGGCGCCCACTCCAAAAAAACCCGAAAAATCACGAACGTCGGATGATTGCTCCCACACCGAAAGTGCCAGCCAGTCAAGCTCTTGCTGCTCCTCACCGGCCATTGGCAACGCATCTACAGCACCACAGACATCGGGGCTCCGGGCTTTCCCTGACGAACAGGGCTTCGACGTTTACCACCACCTGCACCTGGGCGCCCATTGGAAAAAAACCCAAGAAAAATCACAAACGTTGGACGATTGTTCCCACACCGAAAGTGCCAGCAACTCAAGCTCTTTCGGCTCATCACCGGCCATTGGCAGCGAATCTACAGCACCACAGACATCGGGGCTCCGGGCTTTCCCTGACGAACAGGGCTTCGACGTTTACTACCAGCTGCACCTGGGCGCCCACTGAAAAATACCCCGAAAAATCACGAACGTCGGACGATTGCACCCACACCGAAATTGCCAGCCAGTCAATCTCTTGCTGCTCCTCCCCGGCCATTGGCAGCGCATCGACAGCACCACAGACATCGGGGCTCCGGGCTTGCCCTGACGAACAGGGCTTCGATGTTTACCACCAGCTGCACCTGGGCGCCCACTCCAAAAAAACCCCGAAAAATCATGAAGGTCGGAAGATTGCTCCCACACAAAAAGTGCCAGCCAGTCAAGCTCTTGCTGCTCCTCACCGGCCATTGGCAGCGCATCTACAGCACCACAGACATCGGGGCTCCGGGCTTTCTATGACCAACAGGGCTTCGACGTTTACCATGACCTGCACCTGGGCGCCATTGGTAAAAAACCCAAGAAAAATCACGAACGTCGGACGATTGCTCCCACACAAAAAGTGCCAGCCAGTCAAGCCCTTGCTGCTCCTCAACGGCCATTGGCAGCGCATCTACAGCACCACAGACATCGGGGCTCCGGGCTTTCCCTGACGAACAGGGCTTCGACGTTTACCACCAACTGCACCTGGGCGCCCACTCCAAAAAAACTCGAAAAATCACGAACGTCGGAAGATTGCTCCCACACCAAATGTGCCAGCCAGTCAAGCTCTTGCTGCTCCTCCCCGGCCATTGGCAGCGCATCTACAGCACCACAGACATCGGGGCTCCGGTCTTTCCCTGACGAACAGGGGTTCGACGTTTACCGCCAGCTGCACCTCGGCGTCCCCTCCAAAAATACCCTGAAAAATCACGAACGTCGGACGATTGCTCCCACACCGAAAGTGCCAGCCAGTCAAGCTCTTGCTGCTCCTCCCCGGCCATTGGCAGCGCATCTACAGCACCACAGACATCGGGGCTCCGGGCTTTCCCTGACGAACAGGGCTTCGACGTTTACCACCAGCTGCACCTGTGGGGCCCACTCCAAAAAAACCCGAAAAATCACGAACGTCGGAAGATTGCTCCCACACAAAATGTGCCAGCCAGTCAAGCTCTTGCTGCTCCTCATCGGCCATTGGCAGCCCATCTACAGCACCACAGACATCGGGGCTCCGGGCTTTCCCTGACGAACAGGGCTTCGACGTTTACCACCAGCTGCACCTGGGCGCCCACTCCAAAAAAACCCGAAAAATCACGAACGTCGGATGATTGCTCCCACACCGAAAGTGCCAGCCAGTCAAGCTCTTGCTGCTCCTCACCGGCCATTGGCAACGCATCTACAGCACCACAGACACTGGGACTCCGGGCTTTCCCTGACGAACAGGACTTCGACGTTTACCACCAGCTGCACCTGGGCGCCCACTAAAACCAAACCGAAAAATCACAAACGTCGGACAATTGCTCCCACACCGAAAGTGCCAGCCAGTCAAGCTCTTGCTGCTCCTCCCCGGCCATTGGCAGCGCATCTACAGCACCACAGACATCGGGGCTCCGGGCTTTCCCTGACGAACAGGGCTTCGACGTTTACGACCACCTGCACCTGGGCGCCCATTGGAAAAAAACCCAAGAAAAATCACGAACGTTGGACGATTGCTCCCACACCGAAAGTGCCAGCAACTCAAGCTCTTGCTGCTCCTCAGCGGCCATTGGCAGCGCATCTACAGCACCACAGACATCGGGGCTCCGGGCTTTCCCTGACGAACAGGGCTTCGACGTTTACCACCAGCTGCACCTGGGGGGCCCACTGAAAAAAACCCCGAAAAATCACGAACATCGGACGATTGCTCCCACACCGAAAATGCCAGCCAGTCAAGCTCTTGCTGCTGCTCCCCGGCCATTGGCAGCGCATCTACAGCACCACAGACATCGGGGCTCCGGGCTTTCCCTGACGAACAGGGCTTCGACGTTTACCACCCGCTACAACTGGGAGCCCACTCCAAAAAAACCCCGAAAAATCACGAACATCGGACGATTGCTCCCACACCGAAAGTGCCAGCCAGTCAAGCTCTTGCTGCTCCTCAGCGGCCATTGGCAGCGCATCTACAGCACCACAGACATCGGGGCTCCGGGCTTTCCCTGACGAACAGGGCTTCGACGTATACCACCAGCTGCACCTGGTCGTCCACTCTAAAAAAACCCGAAAAATCACGAACGTCGGAAGATTGCTCCCACACAAAATGTGCCAGCCAGTCAAGCTCTTGCTGCTCCTCACCGGCCATTGGCAGCGCATCTACAGCACCACAGACATCGGGGCTCCGGGCTTTCCCTGACGAACAGGGCTTCGACGTTTACCACCACCTGCACCTGGACGCCCATTGGAAAAAAAACCAAGAAAAATCACGAACGTTGGACGATTGCTCCCACACCGAAAGTGCTAGCAACTCAAGCTCTTGCTGCTCCTCACCGGCCATTGGCAGCGCATCTACAGCACCACAGACATCGGGGCTCCGGGCTTTCCCTGACAAACAGGGCTTCGACGTTTACCACCAGCTGCACCTGGGGGGCCCACTGAAAAAAACCCCGAAAAATCACGAACGTCGGACTATTGCTCCCACACCGAAAGTGCCAGCCAGTCAAGCTCTTGCTGCTCCTCCCCGGCCATTGGCAGCGCATCTACAGCACCACAGACATTGGGGCTCCGGGCTCTCCCTGACGAACAGGGCTTCGATGTTTACCACCAGCTGCACCTGGGGGCCACTCCAACAAAACCCCGAAAAATCACGAACATCAGACGATTCCTCCCACACCGAAAGTGCCAGCCAGTCAAGCTCTTGCTGCTCCTCCCCGGCCATTGGCAGCGCATCTACAGCACCACAGACATCGGGGCTCCGGGCTTTCCCTGACGAACAGGGCTTCGACCTTTACCACCACCTGCACCTGGGCGCCCATTGGAAAAAAAACCAAGAAAAATCACGAATGTCGGACGATTGCTCCCACACCGAAAGTGCCAGCAACTCAGGCTCTTTCAGCTCATCACCGGCCATTGGCAGCGCATCGACAGCACCACAGACATCGGGGCTCCGGGCTTTCCCAGACGAACAGGGCTTCGACGTTTACCACCAGCTGCGCCTGGGAGTCCACTCCAAAAAAAGCCAAAAAATCACGAACGTTGGACGATTGCTCCCACATCGAAAGTGCCAGCCAGTCAAACTCTTGCTGCTCCTCCCCGGCCATTGGCAGCGCATCTACAGCACCACAGACATCGGGGCTCCGGGCTTTCCCTGACAAACAGGGCTTCGACGTTTACCACCAGCTGCACCTGGGGGGCCCACTGAAAAAAACCCCGAAAAATCACAAACGTCGGACGATTGCTCCCACACCGAAAGTGCCAGCCAGTCAAGCTCTTGCTGCTCCTCACCGGCCATTGGCAGCGCATCTACAGCACCACAGACATCGGGGCTCCGGGCTCTCCCTGACGAACAGGGCTTCGATGTTTACCACCAGCTGCACCTGGGCGCCCACTGAAAAATACCCCGAAAAATCACGAACGTCGGACGATTGCACCCACACCGAAATTGCCAGCCAGTCAAGCTCTTGCTGCTCCTCCCCGGCCATTGGCAGCGCATCTACAGCACCACAGACATCGGGGCTCCGGGCTTTCCCTGACGAACAGGGCTTCGACGTTTACCACCAGCTGCACCTGGGCGCCCACTCCAACAAAACCCCGAAAAATCACGAACATCAGACGATTGCTCCCACACCGAAAGTGCCAGCCAGTCAAGCTCTTGCTGCTCCTCCCCGGCCATTGGCAGCGCATCTACAGCACCACAGACATCAAGGCTCCAGGCTTTCCCTGACGAACAGGGCTTCGACCTTTACCACCACCTGCACCTGGGCGCCCATTGGAAAAAAAACCAAGAAAAATCACGATTGTTGGACGATTGCTCCCACACCGAAAGTGCCAGCAACTCAGGCTCTTGCTGCTCCTCCCCGGCCATTGGCAGCGCATCGACAGCACCACAGACATCGGGGCTCCGGGCTTTCCCTGACGAACAGGGCTTCGACGTTTACCACCAGCTGCGCCTGGGAGTCCACTCCAAAAAAAGCCAAAAAATCACGAACATTGGACGATTGCTCCCACATCGAAAGTGCCAGCCAGTCAAGCTCTTGCTGCTCCTCACCGGCCATTGGCAACGCATCTACAGCACCACAGACACTGGGACTCCGGGCTTTCCCTGACGAACAGGACTTCGACGTTTACCACCAGCTGCACCTGGGCGCCCACTAAAAAACAAACCGAAAAATCACGAACGTCGGACGATTGCTCCCACACCGAAAGTGCCAGCCAGTCAAGCTCTTGCTGCTCCTCCCCGGCCATTGGCAGCGCATCTACAGCACCACAGACATCGGGGCTCCGGGCTTTCCCTGACGAACAGGGCTTCGACGTTTACGACCACCTGCACCTGGGCGCCCATTGGAAAAAAACCCAAGAAAAATCACGAACGTTGGACGATTGCTCCCACACCGAAAGTGCCAGCAACTCAAGCTCTTGCTGCTCCTCAGCGGCCATTGGCAGCGCATCTACAGCACCACAGACATCGGGGCTCCGGGCTTTCCCTGACGAACAGGGCTTCGACGTTTACCACCAGCTGCACCTGGGGGGCCCACTGAAAAAAACCCCGAAAAATCACGAACATCGGACGATTGCTCCCCCACCGAAAATGCCAGCCAGTCAAGCTCTTGCTGCTGCTCCCCGGCCATTGGCAGCGCATCTACAGCACCACAGACATCGGGGCTCCGGGCTTTCCCTGACGAACAGGGCTTCGACGTTTACCACCCGCTACAACTGGGAGCCCACTCCAAAAAAACCCCGAAAAATCACGAACATCGGACGATTGCTCCCACACCGAAAGTGCCAGCCAGTCAAGCTCTTGCTGCTCCTCAGCGGCCATTGGCAGCGCATCTACAGCACCACAGACATCGGGGCTCCGGGCTTTCCCTGACGAACAGGGCGTCGACGTTTACCACCACCTGCACCTGGACGCCCATTGGAAAAAAAACCAAGAAAAATCACGAACGTTGGACGATTGCTCCCACACCGAAAGTGCTAGCAACTCAAGCTCTTGCTGCTCCTCCCCGGCCATTGGCAGCGCATCTACAGCACCACAGACATCGGGGCTCCGGGCTCTCCCTGACGAACAGGGCTTCGATGTTTACCACCAGCTGCACCTGGGCGCCCACTGAAAAATACCCCGAAAAATCACGAACGTCGGACGATTGCACCCACACCGAAATTGCCAGCCAGTCAAGCTCTTGCTGCTCCTCCCCGGCCATTGGCAGCGCATCTACAGCACCACAGACATCGGGGCTCCGGGCTTTCCCTGACGAACAGGGCTTCGACGTTTACCACCAGCTGCACCTGGTCGCCCACTCCAAAAAAAGCCAAAAAATCACGAACGTCGGACGATTGCTCCCACACCGAAAGTGCCAGCAACTCAAGCTCTTGCTGCTCCTCACCGGCCATTGGCAACGCATCTACAGCACCACAGACACTGGGACTCCGGGCTTTCCCTGACGAACAGGACTTCGACGTTTACCACCAGCTGCACCTGGGCGCCCACTCCAAAAAAACCCGAAAAATCACGAACGTCGGATGATTGCTCCCACACCGAAAGTGCCAGCCAGTCAAGCTCTTGCTGCTCCTCACCGGCCATTGGCAACGCATCTACAGCACCACAGACACTGGGACTCCGGGCTTTCCCTGACGAACAGGACTTCGACGTTTACCACCAGCTGCACCTGGGCGCCCACTAAAAAACAAACCGAAAAATCACGAACGTCGGACAATTGCTCCCACACCGAAAGTGCCAGCCAGTCAAGCTCTTGCTGCTCCTCCCCGGCCATTGGCAGCGCATCTACAGCACCACAGACATCGGGGCTCCGGGCTTTCCCTGACGAACAGGGCTTCGACGTTTACGACCACCTGCACCTGGGCGCCCATTGGAAAAAAACCCAAGAAAAATCACGAACGTTGGACGATTGCTCCCACACCGAAAGTGCCAGCAACTCAAGCTCTTGCTGCTCCTCAGCGGCCATTGGCAGCGCATCTACAGCACCACAGACATCGGGGCTCCGGGCTTTCCCTGACGAACAGGGCTTCGACGTTTACCACCAGCTGCGTCTGGGGGGCCCACTGAAAAAAACCCCGAAAAATCACGAACATCGGACGATTGCTCCCACACCGAAAATGCCAGCCAGTCAAGCTCTTGCTGCTGCTCCCCGGCCATTGGCAGCGCATCTACAGCACCACAGACATCGGGGCTCCGGGCTTTCCCTGACGAACAGGGCTTCGACGTTTACCACCCGCTACAACTGGGAGCCCACTCCAAAAAAACCCTGAAAAATCACGAACATCGGACGATTGCTCCCACACCGAAAGTGCCAGCCAGTCAAGCTCTTGCTGCTCCTCAGTGGCCATTGGCAGCGCATCTACAGCACCACAGACATCGGGGCTCCGGGCTTTCCCTGACGAACAGGGCTTCGACGTTTACCACCACCTGCACCTGGACGCCCATTGGAAAAAAAACCAAGAAAAATCACGAACGTTGGACGATTGCTCCCACACCGAAAGTGCTAGCAACTCAAGCTCTTGCTGCTCCTCACCGGCCATTGGCAGCGCATCTACAGCACCACAGACATCGGGGCTCCGGGCTTTCCCTGACAAACAGGGCTTCGACGTTTACCACCAGCTGCACCTGGGGGGCCCACTGAAAAAATCCCCGAAAAATCATGAACGTCGGACGATTGCTCCCACACCGATAGTGCCAGCCAGTCAAGCTCTTGCTGCTCCTCCCCGGCCATTGGCAGCGCATCTACAGCACCACAGACATTGGGGCTCCGGGCTCTCCCTGACGAACAGGGCTTCGATGTTTACCACCAGCTGCACCTGGTCGCCCACTCCAAAAAACCCCGAAAAATCACGAACGTTGGACGATTGATCCCACACAAAATGTGCCAGCCAGTCAAGCTCCTGCTGCTCCTCAGCGGCCATTGGCAGCGCATCTACAGCACCACAGACATCGGGGCTCTGGGCTTTCCCTGACGAACAGGGCTTTGACGTTTACCACCACCTGCACCTGGGCGCCCACTGAAAAATACCCCGAAAAATCACGAACGTCGGACGATTGCACCCACACCGAAATTGCCAGCCAGTCAAGCTCTTGCTGCTCCTCACCGGCCATTGGCAGCGCATCTACAGCACCACAGACATCGGGGCTCCGGGCTTTCCCTGACGAACAGGGCTTCGACGTTTACCACCAGCTGCACCTGGTCGCCCACTCCAAAAAAAGCCAAAAAATCACGAACGTCGGACGATTGCTCCCACTCCGAAAGTGCCAGCAACTCAAGCTCTTGCTGCTCCTCCCCGGCCATTGGCAGCGCATCTACAGCACCACAGACATCGGGGCTCTGGGCTTTCCCTGACGAACAGGGCTTCGACCTTTACCACCACCTGCACCTGGGCGCCCATTGGAAAAAAAACCAAGAAAAATCACGATTGTTGGACGATTGCTCCCACACCGAAAGTGCCAGCAACTCAGGCTCTTTCAGCTCATCACCGGCCATTGGCAGCGCATCGACAGCACCACAGACATCGGGGCTCCGGGCTTTCCCAGACGAACAGGGCTTCGACGTTTACCACCAGCTGCACCTGGGAGTCCACTCTAAAAAAAGCCAAAAAATCACGAACGTTGGACGATTGCTCCCACATCGAAAGTGCCAGCCAGTCAAACTCTTGCTGCTCCTCCCCGGCCATTGGAAGCGCATCTACAGCACCACAGACATCGGGGCTCCGGGCTTTCCCTGACAAACAGGGCTTCGACGTTTACCACCAGCTGCACCTGGGGGGCCCACTGAAAAAAACCCCGAAAAATCATGAACGTCGGACGATTGCTCCCACACCGAAAGTGCCAGCCAGTCAAGCTCTTGCTGCTCCTCCCCGGCCATTGGCAGCGCATCTACAGCACCACAGACATCGGGGCTCCGGGCTTTCCCTGACGAACAGGGCTTCGACGTTTACCACCAACTGCACCTGGGCGCCCACTCCAACAAAACCCCGAAAAATCACGAACATCAGACGATTGCTCCCACATCGAAAGTGCCAGCCAGTCAAGCTCTTGCTGCTGCTCCCCGGCCATTGGCAGTGCATCTACAGCACCACAGACATCCGGGCTCCGGGCTTTCCCTGACGATCAGGGCTTCGACGTTTACCACCACCTGCACCTGGGCGCCCATTGGAAAAAAACCCAAGAAAAATCACGAACGTTGGACGATTGCTCCCACACCGAAAGTGCCAGCCAGTCAAGCTCTTGCTGCTCCTCACCGGCCATTGGCAGGGCATCTACAGCACCACAGACATCGGGGCTCCGGGCTTTCCCTGACGAACAGGGCTTCGACGTTTACCACCAGCTGCACCTGGGCGCCCACTCCAAAAAAACCCCGAAAAATCACGAACGTCGGACGATTGCTCCCACACAAAAAGTGCCAGCCAGTCAAGCTCTTGCTGCTCCTCACCGGCCATTGGCAGCGCATCTACAGCACCACAGACATCGGGGCTCCGGGCTTTCCCTGACGAACAGGGCTTCGACCTTTACCACAACCTGCACCTGGGCGCCCACTGAAAAATACCCCGAAAAATCACAAACGTCGGACGATTGCACCCACACCGAAATTGCCAGCAACTCAAGCTCTTGCTGCTCATCACCTGCCATTGGCAGCGCATCGACAGCACCACAGACATCGGGGCTCCGGTCTTTCCCTGACGAACAGGGATTCGACGTTTACCACCAGCTGCGCCTGGGAGTCCACTCCAAAAAAACCCAAAAAATCATGAACGTCGGACGATTGCTCCCACACCGGAAGTGCCAGCAACTCAAGCTCTTGCTGCTCCTCACCGGCCATTGTCAGCGCATCTACAGCACCACAGACATCGGGGCTCCGGGCTTGCCCTGACGAACAGGGCTTCGATGTTTACCACCAGCTGCACCTGGGCGCCCACTCCAAAAAAACCCCGAAAAATCATGAAGGTCGGAAGATTGCTCACACACCGAAAGTGCCAGCCAGTCAGGCTCTTGCTGCTCCTCACCGGCCATTGGCAGCGCATCTACAGCACCACAGACATCGGGGCTCCGGGCTTTCCCTGACGAACAGGGCTTCGACGTTTACCACGACCTGCACCTGGGCGCCATTGGTAAAAAACCCAAGAAAAATCACGAACGTTGGACGATTGCTCCCACACCGAAAGTGCTAGCAACTCAAGCTCTTGCTGCTCCTCCCCGGCCATTGGCAGCGCATCTACAGCACCACAGACATCGGGGCTCCGGGCTCTCCCTGACGAACAGGGCTTCGATGTTTACCACCAGCTGCACCTGGGCGCC
This sequence comes from Chlamydotis macqueenii, assembly GCF_036417535.1. NCBI lineage: Eukaryota > Metazoa > Chordata > Aves > Otidiformes > Otididae > Chlamydotis > Chlamydotis macqueenii. The sequence goes on along the minus strand of NC_141592.1, from coordinate 31,086,132 downwards.
CACTGAAAAATACCCCGAAAAATCACGAACGTCGGACGATTGCACCCACACCGAAATTGCCAGCCAGTCAAGCTCTTGCTGCTCCTCCCCGGCCATTGGCAGCGCATCTACAGCACCACAGACATCGGGGCTCCGGGCTTTCCCTGACGAACAGGGCTTCGACGTTTACCACCAGCTGCACCTGGTCGCCCACTCCAAAAAAAGCCAAAAAATCACGAACGTCGGACGATTGCTCCCACACCGAAAGTGCCAGCAACTCAAGCTCTTGCTGCTCCTCACCGGCCATTGGCAACGCATCTACAGCACCACAGACACTGGGACTCAGGGCTTTCCCTGACGAACAGGACTTCGACGTTTACCACCAGCTGCGCCTGGGCGCCCACTCCAAAAAAACCCGAAAAATCACGAACGTCGGATGATTGCTCCCACACCGAAAGTGCCAGCCAGTCAAGCTCTTGCTGCTCCTCACCGGCCATTGGCAACGCATCTACAGCACCACAGACACTGGGACTCCGGGCTTTCCCTGACGAACAGGACTTCGACGTTTACCACCAGCTGCACCTGGGCGCCCACTAAAAAACAAACCGAAAAATCACGAACGTCGGACAATTGCTCCCACACCGAAAGTGCCAGCCAGTCAAGCTCTTGCTGCTCCTCCCCGGCCATTGGCAGCGCATCTACAGCACCACAGACATCGGGGCTCCGGGCTTTCCCTGACGAACAGGGCTTCGACGTTTACGACCACCTGCACCTGGGCGCCCATTGGAAAAAAACCCAAGAAAAATCACGAACGTTGGACGATTGCTCCCACACCGAAAGTGCCAGCAACTCAAGCTCTTGCTGCTCCTCAGCGGCCATTGGCAGCGCATCTACAGCACCACAGACATCGGGGCTCCGGGCTTTCCCTGACGAACAGGGCTTCGACGTTTACCACCAGCTGCACCTGGGGGGCCCACTGAAAAAAACCCCGAAAAATCACGAACATCGGACGATTGCTCCCACACCGAAAATGCCAGCCAGTCAAGCTCTTGCTGCTGCTCCCCGGCCATTGGCAGCGCATCTACAGCACCACAGACATCGGGGCTCCGGGCTTTCCCTGACGAACAGGGCTTCGACGTTTACCACCCGCTACAACTGGGAGCCCACTCCAAAAAAACCCTGAAAAATCACGAACATCGGACGATTGCTCCCACACCGAAAGTGCCAGGCAGTCAAGCTCTTGCTGCTCCTCAGTGGCCATTGGCAGCGCATCTACAGCACCACAGACATCGGGGCTCCGGGCTTTCCCTGACGAACAGGGCTTCGACGTTTACCACCACCTGCACCTGGACGCCCATTGGAAAAAAAACCAAGAAAAATCACGAACGTTGGACGATTGCTCCCACACCGAAAGTGCTAGCAACTCAAGCTCTTGCTGCTCCTCACCGGCCATTGGCAGCGCATCTACAGCACCACAGACATCGGGGCTCCGGGCTTTCCCTGACAAACAGGGCTTCGACGTTTACCACCAGCTACACCTGGGGGGCCCACTGAAAAAATCCCCGAAAAATCATGAACGTCGGACGATTGCTCCCACACCGATAGTGCCAGCCAGTCAAGCTCTTGCTGCTCCTCCCCGGCCATTGGCAGCGCATCTACAGCACCACAGACATTGGGGCTCCGGGCTCTCCCTGACGAACAGGGCTTCGATGTTTACCACCAGCTGCACCTGGTCGCCCACTCCAAAAAACCCCGAAAAATCACGAACGTTGGACGATTGATCCCACACAAAATGTGCCAGCCAGTCAAGCTCTTGCTGCTCCTCAGCGGCCATTGGCAGCGCATCTACAGCACCACAGACATCGGGGCTCTGGGCTTTCCCTGACGAACAGGGCTTTGACATTTACCACCAGCTGCACCTGGGCGCCCACTGAAAAATACCCCGAAAAATCACGAACGTCGGACGATTGCACCCACACCGAAATTGCCAGCCAGTCAAGCTCTTGCTGCTCCTCACCGGCCATTGGCAGCGCATCTACAGCACCACAGACATCGGGGCTCCGGGCTTTCCCTGACGAACAGGGCTTCGACGTTTACCACCAGCTGCACCTGGTCGCCCACTCCAAAAAAAGCCAAAAAATCACGAACGTCGGACGATTGCTCCCACTCCGAAAGTGCCAGCAACTCAAGCTCTTGCTGCTCCTCCCCGGCCATTGGCAGCGCATCTACAGCACCACAGACATCGGGGCTCTGGACTTTCCCTGACGAACAGGGCTTCGACCTTTACCACCACCTGCACCTGGGCGCCCATTGGAAAAAAAACCAAGAAAAATCACGATTGTTGGACGATTGCTCCCACACCGAAAGTGCCAGCAACTCAGGCTCTTTCAGCTCATCACCGGCCATTGGCAGCGCATCGACAGCACCACAGACATCGGGGCTCCGGGCTTTCCCAGACGAACAGGGCTTCGACGTTTACCACCAGCTGCACCTGGGAGTCCACTCCAAAAAAAGCCAAAAAATCACGAACGTTGGACGATTGCTCCCACATCGAAAGTGCCAGCCAGTCAAACTCTTGCTGCTCCTCCCCGGCCATTGGAAGCGCATCTACAGCACCACAGACATCGGGGCTCCGGGCTTTCCCTGACAAACAGGGCTTCGACGTTTACCACCAGCTGCACCTGGGGGGCCCACTGAAAAAAACCCCGAAAAATCATGAACGTCGGACGATTGCTCCCACACCGAAAGTGCCAGCCAGTCAAGCTCTTGCTGCTCCTCCCCGGCCATTGGCAGCGCATCTACAGCACCACAGACATCGGGGCTCCGGGCTTTCCCTGACGAACAGGGCTTCGACGTTTACCACCAACTGCACCTGGGCGCCCACTCCAACAAAACCCCGAAAAATCACGAACATCAGACGATTGCTCCCACATCGAAAGTGCCAGCCAGTCAAGCTCTTGCTGCTGCTCCCCGGCCATTGGCAGTGCATCTACAGCACCACAGACATCCGGGCTCGGGGCTTTCCCTGACGATCAGGGCTTCGACGTTTACCACCACCTGCACCTGGGCGCCCATTGGAAAAAAACCCAAGAAAAATCACGAACGTTGGACGATTGCTCCCACACCGAAAGTGCCAGCCAGTCAAGCTCTTGCTGCTCCTCACCGGCCATTGGCAGGGCATCTACAGCACCACAGACATCGGGGCTCCGGGCTTTCCCTGACGAACAGGGCTTCGACGTTTACCACCAGCTGCACCTGGGCGCCCACTCCAAAAAAACCCCGAAAAATCACGAACGTCGGACGATTGCTCCCACACAAAAAGTGCCAGCCAGTCAAGCTCTTGCTGCTCCTCACCGGCCATTGGCAGCGCATCTACAGCACCACAGACATCGGGGCTCCGGGCTTTCCCTGACGAACAGGGCTTCGACCTTTACCACAACCTGCACCTGGGCGCCCACTGAAAAATACCCCGAAAAATCACAAACGTCGGACGATTGCACCCACACCGAAATTGCCAGCAACTCAAGCTCTTGCTGCTCATCACCTGCCATTGGCAGCGCATCGACAGCACCACAGACATCGGGGCTCCGGTCTTTCCCTGACGAACAGGGATTCGACGTTTACCACCAGCTGCGCCTGGGAGTCCACTCCAAAAAAACCCAAAAAATCATGAACGTCGGACGATTGCTCCCACACCGGAAGTGCCAGCATCTCAAGCTCTTGCTGCTCCTCACCGGCCATTGTCAGCGCATCTACAGCACCACAGACATCGGGGCTCCGGGCTTGCCCTGACGAACAGGGCTTCGATGTTTACCACCAGCTGCACCTGGGCGCCCACTCCAAAAAAACCCCGAAAAATCATGAAGGTCGGAAGATTGCTCACACACCGAAAGTGCCAGCCAGTCAGGCTCTTGCTGCTCCTCACCGGCCATTGGCAGCGCATCTACAGCACCACAGACATCGGGGCTCCGGGCTTTCCCTGACGAACAGGGCTTCGACGTTTACCACGACCTGCACCTGGGCGCCATTGGTAAAAAACCCAAGAAAAATCACGAACGTTGGACGATTGCTCCCACACCGAAAGTGCCAGCAAACCAAGCTCTTGCTGCTCCTCACCGGCCATTGGCAGCGCATCTACAGCACCACAGACATCGGGGCTCCGGGCTTTCCCTGACGAACAGGGCTTCGACCTTTACCACCACCTGCACCTGGGCACCCATTGGAAATAAAACCAAGAAAAATCACGAACGTCGGACGATTGCACCCACACCGAAATTGCCAGCCAGTCAAGCTCTAGCTGCTCATCACCGGCAATTGGCAGCGCATCGACAGCACCACAGACATCGGGGCTCCGGGCTTTCCCTGACGAACAGGGCTTCGACGTTTACCACCAGCTGCGCCTGGGAGTCCACTCCAAAAAAACCCAAAAAATCACGAGCGTCGGACGATTGCTCCCACATAAAAAGTACCAGCAACTCAAGCTCTTGCTGCTCCTCACCGGCCATTGGCAGCGCATCTACAGCACCACAGACATCGGGGCTCCGGGCTTTCCCAGACGAACAGGGCTTCGACGTTTACCACCACCTGCACCTGGGTGCCCACTCCAAAAAAACCCCGAAAAATCACGAACGTCGGACGATTGCTCCCACACAAAAAGTGCCAGCCAGTCAAGCTCTTGCTGCTCCTCACCGGCCATTGGCAGCGCATCTACAGCACCACAGACATCGGGCTTAGGGGTTTCCCAGACGAAGAGGGCTTCGACGTTTACCACCAGCTGCACCTCGACATCCCCTCCAAAAATACCCTGAAAAATCACGAACGTCGGACGATTGCTCCCACACCGAATGTGCCAGCCAGTCAAGCTCTTGCTGCTCCTCCCCGGCCATTGGCAGTGCATCTACAGCACCACAGACATCGGGGCTCCGGGCTTTCCCTGACGAACAGGGCTTCGACGTTTACCACCAACTGCACCTGGGCGCCCACTGAAAAATACCCCGAAAAATCACGAACGTCGGACGATTGCACCCACACCGAAATTGCCAGCCAGTCAAGCTCTTGCTGCTCCTCACCGGCCATTGGCAGCGCATCTACAGCACGACAGACATCGGGGCTCCGGGCTTTCCCTGACGAACAGGGCTTCGACGTTTACCACCAGCTGCATCTGGGCGCCCACTCCAAAAAAACCCGAAATATCACGAACGTCGGAAGATTGCTCCCACACAAAATGTGCCAGCCAGTCAAGCTCTTGCTGCGCCTCCCCGGCCATTGGCAGCGCATCTACAGCACCACAGACATCGGGGCTCTGGGCTTTCCCTGACGAACAGGGCTTCGACGTTTACCACCAGCTGCACCTGGGCGCCCACTGAAAAGTACCCTGAAAAATCACGAACGTCGGACGATTGCACCCACACCGAAATTGCCAGCCAGTCAAGCTCTTGCTGCTCCTCCCCGGCCTTTGGCAGCGCATCTACAGCACCACAGACATCGGGGCTCCGGGCTTTCCCTGACGAACAGGGCTTCGACGTTTACCACCACCTGCACCTGGGCGCCCATTGGAAAAAAACCCAAGAAAAATCATGAACATTGGACGATTGCTCCCACACAAAATGTGCCAGCCAGTCAAGCTCTTGCTGCTCCTCCCCGGCCATTGGCAGCGCATCTACAGCACCACAGACATCAGGGCTCCGGGCTTTCCCTGACGAACAGGGCTTCGAAGTTTACCACCAGCTGCACCTGGGCGCCCACTGAAAAAAACCCCGAAAAATCACGAACGTCGGAAGATTGCTCCCACACCAAATGTGCCAGCCAGTCAAGCTCTTGCTGCTCCTCACCGGCCATTGGCAGCGCATCTACAGCACCACAGACATCGGGGCTCCGGGCTTTCCCTGACGAACAGGGCTTCGACGTTTACCACCAGCTGCACCTGGGCGCCCCCTCCAAAAAAACCCTGAAAAATCACGAACGTCGGACGATTGCTCCCACACCGAAAGTGCCAGCCAGTCAAGCTCTTGCTGCTCCTCCCCGGCCATTGGCAGCGCATCTACAGCACCACAGACATCGGGGCTCCGGGCTTTCCCTGACGAACAGGGCTTCGACGTTTACCACCAGCTGCACCTGGTCGCCCACTCCAAAAAAACCCGAAAAATCACGAACGTCGGACGATTGCTCCCACACCGAAAGTGCCTGCCAGTCAAGCTCTTGCTGCTCCTCCCCGGCCATTGGCAGCCCATCTACAGCACCACAGACATCGGGGCTCCGGGCTTTCCCTGACGAACAGGGCTTCGACGTTTACCACCACCTGCACCTGGGCGCCCATTGGAAAAAACCCCAAGAAAAATCACAAACGTTGGACGATTGTTCCCACACCGAAAGTGCCAGCAACTCAAGCTCTTTCGGCTCATCACCGGCCATTGGCAGCGAATCTACAGCACCACAGACATCGGGGCTCCGGGCTTTCCCTGACGAACAGGGCTTCGACGTTTACTACCAGCTGCACCTGGGCGCCCACTGAAAAATACCCCGAAAAATCACGAACGTCGGACGATTGCACCCACACCGAAATTGCCAGCCAGTCAATCTCTTGCTGCTCCTCCCCGGCCATTGGCAGCGCATCGACAGCACCACAGACATCGGGGCTCCGGGCTTTCTATGACGAACAGGGCTTCGACGTTTACCACGACCTGCACCTGGGCGCCATTGGTAAAAAACCCAAGAAAAATCACGAACGTTGGACGATTGCTCCCACACCGAAAGTGCCAGCAAACCAAGCTCTTGCTGCTCATCACCGGCCATTGGCAGCGCATCTACAGCACCACAGACATCGGGGCTCCGGGCTTTCCCAGACGAACAGGGCTTCGACGTTTACCACCAGCTGCATCTGGGCGCCCACTCCAAAAAAACCCGAAAAATCACGAACGTCGGAAGATTGCTCCCACACCAAATGTGCCAGCCAGTCAAGCTCTTGCTGCTCCTCCCCGGCCATTGGCAGCGCATCTACAGCACCACAGACATCGGGGCTCCGGTCTTTCCCTGACGAACAGGGGTTAGACGTTTACCGCCAGCTGCACCTCGGCGTCCCCTCCAAAAATACCCTGAAAAATCACGAACGTCGGACGATTGCTCCCACACCGAAAGTGCCAGCCAGTCAAGCTCTTGCTGCTCCTCCCCGGCCATTGGCAGCGCATCTACAGCACCACAGACATCGGGGCTCCGGGCTTTCCCTGACGAACAGGGCTTCGACGTTTACCACCAGCTGCACCTGGTCGCCCACTCCAAAAAACCCGAAAAATCACGAACGTCGGAAGATTGCTCCCACACAAAATGTGCCAGCCAGTCAAGCTCTTGCTGCTCCTCACCGGCCATTGGCAGCGCATCTACAGCACCACAGACATCGGGGCTCCGGGCTTTCCCTGACGAACAGGGCTTCGACGTTTACCACCACCTGCACCTGGGCGCCCACTCCAAAAAAAACCCCGAAAAATCACGAACATCGGACGATTGCTCCCACACAAAAAGTGCCAGCCAGTCAAGCTCTAGCTGCTCCTCACCGGCCATTGGCAGCGCATCTACAGCACCACAGACATCGGGGCTCCGGGCTTTCCCTGACGAACAGGGCTTCGACGTTTATTACCAGCTGCGCCTTGGCGCCCACTAAAAAAAAACCCAAAAAATCACGAACGTTGGACGATTGCTCCCACACAAAATGTGCCAGCCAGTCAAGCTCCTGCTGCTCCTCAGCGGCCATTGGCAGCGCATCTACAGCACCACAGACATCGGGGCTCCGGGCTTTCCCTGACGAACAGGGCTTCGACGTTTACCACCACCTGCACCTGGGCGCCCACTGAAAAATACCCCGAAAAATCACAAACGTCGGACGATTGCACCCACACCGAAATTGCCAGCAACTCAAGCTCTTTCGACTCATCACCTGCCATTGGCAGCGCATCGACAGCACCACAGACATCGGGGCTCCGGTCTTTCCCTGACGAACAGGGCTTCGACGTTTACCACCAGCTGCGCCTGGGAGTCCACTCCAAAAAAACCCAAAAAATCATGAACGTCGGACGATTGCTCCCACACCGAAAGTGCCAGCCAGTCAAGCTCTTGCTGCTCCTCACCGGCCATTGGCAGCGCATCTACAGCCCACAAACATCGGGGCTCCGGGCTTGCCCTGACGAACAGGGCTTCGATGTTTACCACCAGCTGCACCTGGGCGCCCACTCCAAAAAAACCCCGAAAAATCATGAAGGTCGGAAGATTGCTCCCACACCGAAAGCGCCAGCCAGTCAAGCTCTTGCTGCTCCTCACCGGCCATTGGCAGCGCATCTACAGCACCACAGACATCGGGGCTCCGGGCTTTCCCTGACGAACAGGGTTTCGACGTTTACCACCAGCTGCATCTGGGCGCCCACTCCAAAAAAACCCGAAAAATCACGAACGTCGGACGATTGCTCCCACACAAAAAGTGCCAGCCAGTCAAGCTCTTGCTGCTCCTCCCCGGCCATTGGCAGCGCATCTACAGCACCAAAGACATCGGGGCTCCGGTCTTTCCCTGACGAACAGGGCTTCGACGTTTACCGCCAGCTGCACCTCGGCGTCCCCTCCAAAAATACCCTGAAAAATCACGAACGTCGGACGATTGCTCCCACACGAAAAGTGCCAGCCAGTCAAGCTCTTGCTGCTCCTCACCGGCCATTGGCAGCGCATCTACAGCACCACAGACATCGGGGCTCCGGGCTTGCCCTGACGAACAGGGCTTCGACGTTTACCACCAGCTTCACCTGGGCGCCCACTCCAAAAAAACCCCGAAAAATCATGAAGGTCGGAAGATTGCTCCCACACCGAAAGTGCCAGCCAGTCAAGCCCTTGCTGCTCCTCACCGGCCATTGGCAGCGCATCTACAGCACCACAGACATCGGGGCTCCGGGCTTTCCCTGACGAACAGGGCTTCGACGTTTACCACGACCTGCACCTGGGCGCCATTGGTAAAAAACCCAAGAAAAATCACGAACGTTGGACGATTGCTCCCACACCGAAAGTGCCAGCAAACCAAGCTCTTGCTGCTCCTCACCGGCCATTGGCAGTGCATCTACAGCACCACAGACATCGGGGCTCCGGGCTTTCCCAGACGAACAGGGCTTCGACGTTTACCACCAGCTGCATCTGGGCGCCCACTCCAAAAAAACCCGAAAAATCACGAACGTCGGACGATTGCTCCCACACAAAAAGTGCCAGCCAGTCAAGCTCTTGCTGCTCCTCACCGGCCATTGGCAGCGCATCTACAGCACCACAGACATCGGGGCTCCGGGCTTTCCCTGACGAACAGGGCTTCGACGTTTATTACCAGCTGCGCCTTGGCGCCCACTAAAAAAAAACCCAAAAAATCACGAACGTTGGACGATTGCTCCCACACAAAATGTGCCAGCCAGTCAAGCTCCTGCTGCTCCTCAGCGGCCATTGGCAGCGCATCTACAGCACCACAGACATCGGGGCTCCGGGCTTTCCCTGACGAACAGGGCTTCGACGTTTACCACCACCTGCACCTGGGCGCCCACTGAAAAATACCCCGAAAAATCACAAACGTCGGACGATTGCACCCACACCGAAATTGCCAGCAACTCAAGCTCTTCCTGCTCATCACCGGCCATTGGCAGCGCATCTACAGCACCACAGACACTGGGGCTCCGGTCTTTCCCTGACGAACAGGGCTTCGACGTTTACCACCAGCTGCGCCTCGGAGTCCACTCCAAAAAAACCCAAAAAATCATGAACGTCGGACGATTGCTCCCACACCGAAAGTGCCAGCAACTCAAGCTCTTGCTGCTCCTCACCGGCCATTGGCAGCGCATCTACAGCACCACAAACATCGGGGCTCCGGGCTTGCCCTGACGAATAGGGCTTCGATGTTTACCACCAGCTGCACCTGGGCGCCCACTCCAAAAAAACCCCGAAAAATCATGAAGGTCGGAAGATTGCTCCCACACCGAAAGCGCCAGCCAGTCAAGCTCTTGCTGCTCCTCACCGGCCATTGGCAGCGCATCTACAGCACCACAGACATCGGGGCTCCGGGCTTTCCCTGACGAACAGGGTTTCGACGTTTACCACCAGCTGCATCTGGGCGCCCACTCCAAAAAAACCCGAAAAATCACGAACGTCGGACGATTGCTCCCACACAAAAAGTGCCAGCCAGTCAAGCTCTTGCTGCTCCTCCCCGGCCATTGGCAGCGCATCTACAGCACCAAAGTCATCGGGGCTCCGGGCTTTCCCTGACGAACAGGGCTTCGACGTTTACCACCAGCTGCACCTCGGCGTCCCCTCCAAAAATACCCTGAAAAATCACGAACGTCGGACGATTGCTCCCACACAAAAAGTGCCAGCCAGTCAAGCCCTTGCTGCTCCTCACCGGCCATTGGCAGCGCATCTACAGCACCACAGACATCGGGGCTCCGGGCTTTCCCTGACGAACAGGGCTTCGACGTTTACCACCAGCTTCACCTGGGCGCCCACTCCAAAAAAACCCTGAAAAATCATGAAGGTCGGAAGATTGCTCCCACACCGAAAGTGCCAGCCAGTCAAGCCCTTGCTGCTCCTCACCGGCCATTGGCAGCGCATCTACAGCACCACAGACATCGGGGCTCCGGGCTTTCTATGACGAACAGGGCTTCGACGTTTACCACGACCTGCACCTGGGCGCCATTGGTAAAAAACCCAAGAAAAATCACGAACGTTGGACGATTGCTCCCACACCGAAAGTGCCAGCAAACCAAGCTCTTGCTGCTCCTCACCGGCCATTGGCAGTGCATCTACAGCACCACAGACATCGGGGCTCAGGGCTTTCCCAGACGAACAGGGCTTCGACGTTTACCACCAGCTGCATCTGCGCGCCCACTCCAAAAAAACCCGAAAAATCACGAACGTCGGACGATTGCTCCCACACAAAAAGTGCCAGCCAGTCAAGCTCTTGCTGCTCCTCAACGGCCATTGGCAGCGCATCTACAGCACCACAGACATCGGGGCTCCGGGCTTTCCCTGACGAACAGGGCTTCGACGTTTACCACCAGCTGCACCTGGACGCCCACTCCAAAAAAACCCGAAAAATCACGAACGTCGGAAGATTGCTCCCACACCAAATGTGCCAGCCAGTCAAGCTCTTGCTGCTCCTCCCCGGCCATTGGCAGCGCATCTACAGCACCACAGACATCGGGGCTCCGGTCTTTCCCTGACGAACAGGGCTTCGACGTTTACCGCCAGCTGCACCTCGGCGTCCCCTCCAAAAATACCCTGAAAAATCACGAACGTCGGACGATTGCTCCCACACCGAAAGTGCCAGCCAGTCAAGCTCTTGCTGCTCCTCACCGGCCATTGGCAGCGCATCTACAGCACCACAGACATCGGGGCTCCGGGCTTTCCCTGACGAACAGGGCTTCGACGTTTACCACCAGCTGCACCTGGTCGCCCACTGAAAAATACCCCGAAAAATCACGAACGTCGGACGATTGCACCCACACCGAAATTGCCAGCCAGTCAAGCTCTTGCTGCTCCTCCCCGGCCATTGGCAGCGCATCTACAGCACCACAGACATTGGGGCTCCGGGCTTTCCCTGACGAAATGGGCTTCGACGTTTACCACCACCTGCACCTGGGCGCCCATTGGAAAAAAACCCAAGAAAAATCACAAACGTTGGACGATTGTTCACACACCGAAAGTGCCAGCAACTCAAGCTCTTTCGGCTCATCACCGGCCATTGGCAGCGCATCTACAGCACCACAGACATCGGGGCTCCGGGCTTTCCCTGACGAACAGGGCTTCGACGTTTACCACCTGCTGCACCTGGGCACCCACTCCAAAAAAACCCGAAAAATCATGAACGTCGGACAATTGCTCCCACACCAAAAGTGCCAGCCAGTCAAGCTCTTGCTGCTCATCACCGGCCATTGGCAGCGCATCTACAGCACCACAGACATCGAGGCTCCGGGCTTTCCCTGATGAACAGGGCTTCGACGTTTACCACCAGCTGCACCTGGGCGCCCACTTCAAAAAAACCCCGAAAAATCACGAACATCGGACGATTGCTCCCACACCGAAAGTGCCAGCCAGTCAAACTCTTGCTGCTCCTCCCCGGCCATTGGCAGCGCATCTACAGCAGCACAGACATCGGGGCTCCGGGCTTTCCCTGACGGACAGGGCTTCGACGTTTACCACCACCTGCACCTGGGCACCCATTGGAAAAAAACCCAAGAAAAATCACGAACGTTGGACGATTGCTCCTACACCGAAAGTGCCAGCAACTCAAGCTCTTGCTGCTCACCACCGGCCATTGGCAGCCCATCTACAGCACCACAGACATCGGGGCTCCGGGCTTTCCCTGACGAACAGGGCTTCGACGTTTACCACCCGCTACAACTGGGAGCCCACTCCAAAAAAACCCCGAAAAATCACGAACATCGGACGATTGCTCCCACACCGAAAGTGCCAGCCAGTCAAGCTCTTGCTGCTCCTCACCGGCCATTGGCAGCGCATCTACAGCACCACAGACATCGGGGCTCCGGGCTTTCCCTGACGAACAGGGCTTCGACGTATACCACCAGCTGCACCTGGTCGTCCACTCCAAAAAAACCCAAAAAATCACGAACGTCGGAAGATTGCTCCCACACAAAATGTGCCAGCCAGTCAAGCTCTTGCTGCTCCTCACCGGCAATTGGCAGTGCATCTACAGCACGACAGACATCGGGGCTCCGGGCTTTCCCTGACGAACAGGGCTTCGACGTTTACCACCACCTGCACCTGGACGCCCATTGGAAAAAAAACCAAGAAAAATCACGAACGTTGGACGATTGCTCCCACACCGAAAGTGCTAGCAACTCAAGCTCTTGCTGCTCCTCACCGGCCATTGGCAGCGCATCTACAGCACCACAGACATCGGGGCTCCGGGCTTTCCCTGACAAACAGGGCTTCGAGGTTTACCACCAGCTGCACCTGGGGGGCCCACTGAAAAAAACCCCGAAAAATCATGAACGTCGGACGATTGCTCCCACACCGAAAGTGCCAGCCAGTCAAGCTCTTGCTGCTCCTCCCCGGCCATTGGCAGCGCATCTACAGCACCACAGACATCGGGGCTCCGGGCTTTCCCTGACGAACAGGGCTTTGACGTTTACCACCAGCTGCACCTGGGCGCCCACTGAAAAATACCCCGAAAAATCACGAACGTCGGACGATTGCACCCACACCGAAATTGCCAGCCAGTCAAGCTCTTGCTGCTCCTCCCCGGCCATTGGCAGCGCATCTACAGCACCACAGACATCGGGGCTCCGGGCTTTCCCTGACGAACAGGGCTTCGACGTTTACCACCAGCTGCACCTGGTCGCCCACTGAAAAATACCCCGAAAAATCACGAACGTCGGACGATTGCACCCACACCGAAATTGCCAGCCAGTCAAGCTCTTGCTGCTCCTCCCCGGCCATTGGCAGCGCATCTACAGCACCACAGACATCGGGGCTCCGGGCTTTCCCTGACGAACAGGGCTTCGACGTTTACCACCACCTGCACCTGGGCGCCCATTGGAAAAAAACCCAAGAAAAATCACAAACGTTGGACGATTGTTCACACACCGAAAGTGCCAGCAACTCAAGCTCTTTCGGCTCATCACCGGCCATTGGCAGCGCATCTACAGCACCACAGACATCGGGGCTCCGGGCTTTCCCTGACGAACAGGGCTTCGACGTTTACCACCTGCTGCACCTGGGCACCCACTCCAAAAAAACCCGAAAAATCATGAACGTCGGACAATTGCTCCCACACCAAAAGTGCCAGCCAGTCAAGCTCTTGCTGCTCATCACCGGCCATTGGCAGCGCATCTACAGCACCACAGACATCGGGGCTCCGGGCTTTCCCTGATGAACAGGGCTTCGACGTTTACCACCAGCTGCACCTGGGCGCCCACTGAAAAAAAACCCCGAAAAATCACGAACATCGGACGATTGCTCCCACACCGAAAGTGCCAGCCAGTCAATCTCTTGCTGCTGCTCCCCGGCCATTGGCAGCGCATCTAGAGCAGCACAGACATCGGGGCTCCGGGCTTTCCCTGACGGACAGGGCTTCGACGTTTACCACCACCTGCACCTGGGCACCCATTGGAAAAAAACCCAAGAAAAATCACGAACGTTGGACGATTGCTCCTACACCGAAAGTGCCAGCAACTCAAGCTCTTGCTGCTCACCACCGGCCATTGGCAGCCCATCTACAGCACCACAGACATCGGGGCTCCGGGCTTTCCCTGACGAACAGGGCTTCGACGTATACCACCAGCTGCACCTGGTCGTCCACTCCAAAAAAACCCGAAAAATCACGAACGTCGGAAGATTGCTCCCACACAAAATGTGCCAGCCAGTCAAGCTCCTGCTGCTCCTCAGCGGCCATTGGCAGCACATCTACAGCACCACAGACATCGGGGCTCTGGGCTTTCCCTGACGAACAGGGCTTTGACGTTTACCACCACCTGCACCTGGGCGCCCACTGAAAAATACCCCGAAAAATCATGAACGTCGGACGATTGCACCCACACCGAAATTGCCAGCCAGTCAAGCTCTTGCTGCTCCTCCCCGGCCATTGGCAGCGCATCTACAGCACCACAGACATCGGGGCTCCGGGCTTTCCCTGACGAACAGGGCTTCGACGTTTACCACCAGCTGCACCTGGTCGCCCACTCCAAAAAAAGCCAAAAAATCACGAACGTCGGACGATTGCTCCCACTCCGAAAGTGCCAGCAACTCAAGCTCTTGCTGCACCTCACCGGCCATTGGCAGCGCATCTACAGCACCACAGACATCGGGGCTCCGGGCTTTCCCTGACGAACAGGGCTTCGACGTTTACCACCAGCTGCACCTGGGCGCCCACTCCAACAAAACCCCGAAAAATCACGAACATCAGACGATTGCTCCCACACCGAAAGTGCCAGCCAGTCAAGCTCTTGCTGCTGCTCCCCGGCCATTGGCAGCGCATCTACAGCAGCACAGACATCGGGGCTCCGGGCTTTCCCTGACGAACAGGGCTTCGACCTTTACCACCACCTGCACCTGGGCGCCCATTGGAAAAAAAACCAAGAAAAATCACGATTGTTGGACGATTGCTCCCACACCGAAAGTGCCAGCAACTCAGGCTCTTTCAGCTCATCAACGGCCATTGGCAGCGCATCGACAGCACCACAGACATCGGGGCTCCGGGCTTTCCCAGACGAACAGGGCTTCGACGTTTACCACCAGCTGCGCCTGGGAGTCCACTCCAAAAAAAGCCAAAAAATCACGAACGTTGGACGATTGCTCCCACACCGAAATTGCCAGCCAGTCAAACTCTTGCTGCTCCTCCCCGGCCATTGGAAGCGCATCTACAGCACCACAGACATCGGGGCTCCGGGCTTTCCCTGACAAACAGGGCTTCGACGTTTACCACCAGCTGCACCTGGTCGTCCACTCCAAAAAAACCCGAAAAATCATGAACGTCGGAAGATTGCTCCCTCACAAAATGTGCCAGCCAGTCAAGCTCTTGCTGCTCCTCACCGGCCATTGGCAGCGCATCTACAGCACCACAGACATCGGGGCTCCGGGCTTTCCCTGACGAACAGGGCTTCGACGTTTACCACCACCTGCACCTGGACGCCCATTGGAAAAAAAACCAAGAAAAATCACGAACGTTGGACGATTGCTCCCACACCGAAAGTGCTAGCAACTCAAGCTCTTGCTGCTCCTCACCGGCCATTGGCAGCGCATCTACAGCACCACAGACATCGGGGCTCCGGGCTTTCCCTGACAAACAGGGCTTCGAGGTTTACCACCAGCTGCACCTGGGGGGCCCACTGAAAAAAACCCCGAAAAATCATGAACGTCGGACGATTGCTCCCACACCGAAAGTGCCAGCCAGTCAAGCTCTTGCTGCTCCTCCCCGGCCATTGGCAGCGCATCTACAGCACCACAGACATTGGGGCTCCGGGCTCTCCCTGACGAACAGGGCTTCGATGTTTACCACCAGCTGCACCTGGTCGCCCACTCCAAAAAACCCCGAAAAATCACGAACGTTGGACGATTGATCCCACACAAAATGTGCCAGCCAGTCAAGCTCCTGCTGCTCCTCAGCGGCCATTGGCAGCGCATCTACAGCACCACAGACATCGGGGCTCCGGGCTTTCCCTGACGAACAGGGCTTTGACGTTTACCACCAGCTGCACCTGGGCGCCCACTGAAAAATACCCCGAAAAATCACGAACGTCGGACGATTGCACCCACACCGAAATTGCCAGCCAGTCAAGCTCTTGCTGCTCCTCCCCGGCCATTGGCAGCGCATCTACAGCACCACAGACATCGGGGCTCCGGGCTTTCCCTGACGAACAGGGCTTCGACGTTTACCACCACCTGCACCTGGGCGCCCATTGGAAAAAAACCCAAGAAAAATCACAAACGTTGGACGATTGTACACACACCGAAAGTGCCAGCAACTCAAGCTCTTTCGGCTCATCACCGGCCATTGGCAGCGCATCTACAGCACCACAGACATCGGGGCTCCGGGCTTTCCCTGACGAACAGGGCTTCGACGTTTACCACCTGCTGCACCTGGGCACCCACTCCAAAAAAACCCGAAAAATCATGAACGTCGGACAATTGCTCCCACACAAAAAGTGCCAGCCAGTCAAGCTCTTGCTGCTCATCACCGGCCATTGGCAGCGCATCTACAGCACCACAGACATCGAGGCTCCGGGCTTTCCCTGATGAACAGGGCTTCGACGTTTACCACCAGCTGCACCTGGGCGCCCACTTCAAAAAAACCCCGAAAAATCAAGAACATCGGACGATTGCTCCCACACCGAAAGTGCCAGCCAGTCAATCTCTTGCTGCTGCTCCCCGGCCATTGGCAGCGCATCTACAGCAGCACAGACATCGGGGCTCCGGGCTTTCCCTGACGGACAGGGCTTCGACGTTTACCACCACCTGCACCTGGGCACCCATTGGAAAAAAACCCAAGAAAAATCACGAACGTTGGACGATTGCTCCTACACCGAAAGTGCCAGCAACTCAAGCTCTTGCTGCTCACCACCGGCCATTGGCAGCGCATCTACAGCACCACAGACATCGGGGCTCCGGGCTTTCCCTGACGAACAGGGCTTCGACGTTTACCACCCGCTACAACTGGGAGCCCACTCCAAAAAAACCCCGAAAAATCACGAACATCGGACGATTGCTCCCACACCGAAAGTGCCAGCCAGTCAAGCTCTTGCTGCTCCTCACCGGCCATTGGCAGCGCATCTACAGCACCACAGACATCGGGGCTCCGGGCTTTCCCTGACGAACAGGGCTTCGACGTATACCACCAGCTGCACCTGGTCGTCCACTCCAAAAAAACCTGAAAAATCACGAACGTCGGAAGATTGCTCCCACACAAAATGTGCCAGCCAGTCAAGCTCCTGCTGCTCCTCAGCGGCCATTGGCAGCGCATCTACAGCACCACAGACATCGGGGCTCTGGGCTTTCCCTGACGAACAGGGCTTCGACGTTTACCACCAGCTGCACCTGGGCGCCCACTGAAAAATACCCCGAAAAATCACGAACGTCGGACGATTGCACCCACACCGAAATTGCCAGCCAGTCAAGCTCTTGCTGCTCCTCCCCGGCCATTGGCAGCGCATCTACAGCACCACAGACATCGGGGCTACGGGCTTTCCCTGACGAACAGGGCTTCGACGTTTACCACCAGCTGCACCTGGTCGCCCACTCCAAAAAAAGCCAAAAAATCACGAACGTCGGACGATTGCTCCCACTCCGAAAGTGCCAGCAACTCAAGCTCTTGCTGCACCTCACCGGCCATTGGCAGCGCATCTACAGCACCACAGACATCGGGGCTCCGGGCTTTCCCTGACGAACAGGGCTTCGACGTTTACCACCAGCTGCACCTGGGCGCCCACTCCAACAAAACCCCGAAAAATCACGAACATCAGACGATTGCTCCCACACCGAAAGTGCCAGCCAGTCAAGCTCTTGCTGCTCCTCCCCGGCCATTGGCAGCGCATCTACAGCACCACAGACATCGGGGCTCCGGGCTTTCCCTGACGAACAGGGCTTCGACCTTTACCACCACCTGCACCTGGGCGCCCATTGGAAAAAAAACCAAGAAATATCACGATTGTTGGACGATTGCTCCCACACCGAAAGTGCCAGCAACTCAGGCTCTTTCAGCTCATCACCGGCCATTGGCAGCGCATCGACAGCACCACAGACATCGGGGCTCCGGGCTTTCCCAGACGAACAGGGCTTCGACGTTTACGACCAGCTGCGCCTGGGAGTCCACTCCAAAAAAAGCCAAAAAATCACGAACGTTGGACGATTGCTCCCACATCGAAAGTGCCAGCCAGTCAAACTCTTGCTGCTCCTCCCCGGCCATTGGAAGCGCATCTACAGCACCACAGACATCGGGGCTCCGGGCTTTCCCTGACAAACAGGGCTTCGACGTTTACCACCAGCTGCACCTGGGGGGCCCACTGAAAAAAACCCCGAAAAATCATGAACGTCGGATGATTGCTCCCACACCGAA
The DNA here is from genome assembly GCF_036417535.1 of Chlamydotis macqueenii. NCBI lineage: Eukaryota > Metazoa > Chordata > Aves > Otidiformes > Otididae > Chlamydotis > Chlamydotis macqueenii. The sequence goes on along the minus strand of NC_141592.1, from coordinate 31,067,582 downwards.
AGTGCCAGCCAGTCAAGCTCTTGCTGCTCCTCCCCGGCCATTGGCAGCGCATCTACAGCACCACAGACATCGGGGCTCCGGGCTTTCCCTGACGAACAGGGCTTCGACGTTTACCACCAACTGCACCTGGGCGCCCACTCCAACAAAACCCCGAAAAATCACGAACATCAGACGATTGCTCCCACACCGAAAGTGCCAGCCAGTCAAGCTCTTGCTGCTGCTCCCCGGCCATTGGCAGTGCATCTACAGCACCACAGACATCCGGGCTCCGGGCTTTCCCTGACGAACAGGGCTTCGACGTTTACCACCACCTGCACCTGGGCGCCCATTGGAAAAAAACCCAAGAAAAATCACGAACGTTGGACGATTGCTCCCACACCGAAAGTGCCAGCCAGTCAAGCTCTTGCTGCTCCTCACCGGCCATTGGCAGGGCATCTACAGCACCACAGACATCGGGGCTCCGGGCTTTCCCTGACGAACAGGGCTTCGACGTTTACCACAACCTGCACCTGGGCGCCCACTGAAAAATACCCCGAAAAATCACAAACGTCGGACGATTGCTCCCACACAAAAAGTGCCAGCCAGTCAAGCTCTTGCTGCTCATCACCTGCCATTGGCAGCGCATCGACAGCACCACAGACATCGGGGCTCCGGGCTTTCCCTGACGAACAGGGATTCGACGTTTACCACCAGCTGCGCCTGGGAGTCCACTCCAAAAAAACCCAAAAAATCATGAACGTCGGACGATTGCTCCCACACCGGAAGTGCCAGCAACTCAAGCTCTTGCTGCTCCTCACCGGCCATTGTCAGCGCATCTACAGCACCACAGACATCGGGGCTCCGGGCTTGCCCTGACGAACAGGGCTTCGACCTTTACCACCAGCTGCACCTGGGCACCCATTGGAAATAAAACCAAGAAAAATCACGAACGTCGGACGATTGCACCCACACCGAAATTGCCAGCCAGTCAAGCTCTTGCTGCTCATCACCGGCAATTGGCAGCGCATCGACAGCACCACAGACATCGGGGCTCCGGGCTTTCCCTGACGAACAGGGCTTCGACGTTTACCACCAGCTGCGCCTGGGAGTCCACTCCAAAAAAACCCAAAAAATCACGAGCGTCGGACGATTGCTCCCACATAAATAGTACCAGCAACTCAAGCTCTTGCTGCTCCTCACCGGCCATTGGCAGCGCATCTACAGCACCACAGACATCGGGGCTCCGGGCTTTCCCAGACGAACAGGGCTTCGACGTTTACCACCACCTGCACCTGGGCGCCCACTCCAAAAAAACCCCGAAAAATCACGAACGTCGGACGATTGCTCCCACACAAAAAGTGCCAGCCAGTCAAGCTCTTGCTGCTCCTCACCGGCCATTGGCAGCGCATCTACAGCACCACAGACATCGGGCTTAGGGGTTTCCCAGACGAAGAGGGCTTCGACGTTTACCACCAGCTGCACCTCGGCATCCCCTCCAAAAATACCCTGAAAAATCACGAACGTCGGACGATTGCTCCCACACCGAATGTGCCAGCCAGTCAAGCTCTTGCTGCTCCTCCCCGGCCATTGGCAGTGCATCTACAGCACCACAGACATCGGGGCTCCGGGCTTTCCCTGACGAACAGGGCTTCGACGTTTACCACCAGCTGCATCTGGGCGCCCACTCCAAAAAAACCCGAAATATCACGAACGTCGGAAGATTGCTCCCACACAAAATGTGCCAGCCAGTCAAGCTCTTGCTGCGCCTCCCCGGCCATTGGCAGCGCATCTACAGCACCACAGACATCGGGGCTCTGGGCTTTCCCTGACGAACAGGGCTTCGACGTTTACCACCAGCTGCACCTGGGCGCCCACTGAAAAGAACCCTGAAAAATCACGAACGTCGGACGATTGCACCCACACCGAAATTGCCAGCCAGTCAAGCTCTTGCTGCTCCTCCCCGGCCATTGGCAGCGCATCTACAGCACCACAGACATCGGGGCTCCGGGCTTTCCCTGACGAACAGGGCTTCGACGTTTACCACCACCTGCACCTGGGCGCCCATTGGAAAAAAACCCAAGAAAAATCATGAACATTGGACGATTGCTCCCACACAAAATGTGCCAGCCAGTCAAGCTTTTGATGCTCCTCACCGGCCATTGGCAGCGCATCTACAGCACCACAGACATCAGGGCTCCGGGCTTTCCCTGACGAACAGGGCTTCGAAGTTTACCACCAGCTGCACCTGGGCGCCCACTGAAAAAAACCCCGAAAAATCACGAACGTCGGAAGATTGCTCCCACACCAAATGTGCCAGCCAGTCAAGCTCTTGCTGCTCCTCCCCGGCCATTGGCAGCGCATCTACAGCACCACAGACATCGGGGCTCCGGGCTTTCCCTGACGAACAGGGCTTCGACGTTTACCACCAGCTGCACCTGGGCGCCCCCTCCAAAAAAACCCTGAAAAATCACGAACGTCGGACGATTGCTCCCACACCGAAAGTGCCAGCCAGTCAAGCTCTTGCTGCTCCTCCCCGGCCATTGGCAGCGCATCTACAGCACCACAGACATCGGGGCTCCGGGCTTTCCCTGACGAACAGGGCTTCGACGTTTACCACCAGCTGCACCTAGTCGCCCACTCCAAAAAAACCCGAAAAATCACGAACGTCGGACGATTGCTCCCACACCGAAAGTGCCAGCCAGTCAAGCTCTTGCTGCTCCTCCCCGGCCATTGGCAGCGCATCTACAGCACCACAGACATCGGGGCTCCGGGCTTTCTATGACGAACAGGGCTTCGACGTTTACCACCACCTGCACCTGGGCGCCATTGGTAAAAAACCCCAAGAAAAATCACGAACGTTGGACGATTGCTCCCACACCGAAAGTGCCAGCAAACCAAGCTCTTGCTGCTCATCACCGGCCATTGGCAGCGCATCTACAGCACCACAGACATCGGGGCTCCGGGCTTTCCCTGACGAACAGGGCTTCGACGTTTACCACCAGCTGCATCTGGGCGCCCACTCCAAAAAAACCCGAAAAATCACGAACGTCGGAAGATTGCTCCCACACCAAATGTGCCAGCCAGTCAAGCTCTTGCTGCTCCTCCCCGGCCATTGGCAGCGCATCTACAGCACCACAGACATCGGGGCTCCGGTCTTTCCCTGACGAACAGGGGTTAGACGTTTACCGCCACCTGCACCTCGGCGTCCCCTCCAAAAATACCCTGAAAAATCACGAACGTCGGACGATTGCTCCCACACCGAAAGTGCCAGCCAGTCAAGCTCTTGCTGCTCCTCCCCGGCCATTGGCAGCGCATCTACAGCACCACAGACATCGGGGCTCCGGGCTTTCCCTGACGAACAGGGCTTCGACGTTTACCACCAGCTGCACCTGGTCGCCCACTCCAAAAAAACCCGAAAAATCACGAGCGTCGGAAGATTGCTCCCACACAAAATGTGCCAGCCAGTCAAGCTCTTGCTGCTCCTCATCGGCCATTGGCAGCGCATCTACAGCACCACAGACATCGGGGCTCCGGGCTTTCCCTGACGAACAGGGCTTCGACGTTTACCACCAGCTGCACCTGGGCGCCCACTGAAAAATACCCTGAAAAATCACGAACGTCGGACGATTGCACCCACACCGAAAGTGCCAGCCAGTCAAGCTCTTGCTGCTCCTCACCGGCCATTGGCAACGCATCTACAGCACCAGAGACATCGGGGCTCCGGGCTTTCCCTGACGAACAGGGCTTCGACGTTTACCACCACCTGCGCCTTGGCGCCCACTAAAAAAAAACCCAAAAAATCACGAACGTTGGACGATTGCTCCCACACAAAATGTGCCAGCCAGTCAAGCTCCTGCTGCTCCTCAGCGGCCATTGGCAGCGCATCTACAGCACCACAGACATCGGGGCTCCGGGCTTTCCCTGACGAACAGGGCTTCGACGTTTACCACCACCTGCACCTGGGCGCCCACTGAAAAATACCCCGAAAAATCACAAACGTCGGACGATTGCACCCACACCGAAATTGCCAGCAACTCAAGCTCTTTCGACTCATCACCTGCCATTGGCAGCGCATCGACAGCACCACAGACATCGGGGCTCCGGTCTTTCCCTGACGAACAGGGCTTCGACGTTTACCACCAGCTGCGCCTGGGAGTCCACTCCAAAAAAACCCAAAAAATCATGAACGTCGGACGATTGCTCCCACACCGAAAGTGCCAGCCAGTCAAGCTCTTGCTGCTCCTCACCGGCCATTGGCAGCGCATCTACAGCACCACAAACATCGGGGCTCCGGGCTTGCCCTGATGAACAGGGCTTCGATGTTTACCACCAGCTGCACCTGGGCGCCCACTCCAAAAAAACCCCGAAAAATCATGAAGGTCGGAAGATTGCTCCCACACCGAAAGCGCCAGCCAGTCAAGCTCTTGCTGCTCCTCACCGGCCATTGGCAGCGCATCTACAGCACCACAGACATCGGGGCTCCGGGCTTTCCCTGACGAACAGGGTTTCGACGTTTACCACCAGCTGCATCTGGGCGCCCACTCCAAAAAAACCCGAAAAATCACGAACGTCGGACGATTGCTCCCACACAAAAAGTGCCAGCCAGTCAAGCTCTTGCTGCTCCTCCCCGGCCATTGGCAGCGCATCTACAGCACCAAAGACATCGGGGCTCCGGTCTTTCCCTGACGAACAGGGCTTCGACGTTTACCGCCAGCTGCACCTCGGCGTCCCCTCCAAAAATACCCTGAAAAATCACGAACGTCGGACGATTGCTCCCACACGAAAAGTGCCAGCCAGTCAAGCTCTTGCTGCTCCTCACCGGCCATTGGCAGCGCATCTACAGCACCACAGACATCGGGGCTCCGGGCTTGCCCTGACGAACAGGGCTTCGACGTTTACCACCAGCTTCACCTGGGCGCCCACTCCAAAAAAACCCCGAAAAATCATGAAGGTCGGAAGATTGCTCCCACACCGAAAGTGCCAGCCAGTCAAGCCCTTGCTGCTACTCACCGGCCATTGGCAGCGCATCTACAGCACCACAGACATCGGGGCTCCGGGCTTTCCCTGACGAACAGGGCTTCGACGTTTACCACGACCTGCACCTGGGCGCCATTGGTAAAAAACCCAAGAAAAATCACGAACGTTGGACGATTGCTCCCACACCGAAAGTGCCAGCAAACCAAGCTCTTGCTGCTCCTCACCGGCCATTGGCAGTGCATCTACAGCACCACAGACATCGGGGCTCCGGGCTTTCCCTGACGAACAGGGCTTCGACGTTTATTACCAGCTGCGCCTTGGCGCCCACTAAAAAAAAACCCAAAAAATCACGAACGTTGGACGATTGCTCCCACACAAAATGTGCCAGCCAGTCAAGCTCCTGCTGCTCCTCAGCGGCCATTGGCAGCGCATCTACAGCACCACAGACATCGGGGCTCCGGGCTTTCCCTGACGAACAGGGCTTCGACGTTTACCACCACCTGCACCTGGGCGCCCACTGAAAAATACCCCGAAAAATCACAAACGTCGGACGATTGCACCCACACCGAAATTGCCAGCAACTCAAGCTCTTTCGACTCATCACCTGCCATTGGCAGCGCATCGACAGCACCACAGACATCGGGGCTCCGGTCTTTCCCTGACGAACAGGGCTTCGACGTTTACCACCAGCTGCGCCTGGGAGTCCACTCCAAAAAAACCCAAAAAATCATGAACGTCGGACGATTGCTCCCACACCGAAAGTGCCAGCAACTCAAGCTCTTGCTGCTCCTCACCGGCCATTGGCAGCGCATCTACAGCACCACAAACATCGGGGCTCCGGGCTTGCCCTGACGAATAGGGCTTCGACGTTTACCACCAGCTGCATCTGGGCGCCCACTCCAAAAAAACCCGAAAAATCATGAACGTCGGACGATTGCTCCCACACAAAAAGTGCCAGCCAGTCAAGCTCTTGCTGCTCCTCCCCGGCCATTGGCAGCGCATCTACAGCACCACAGACATCGGGGCTCCGGGCTTTCCCTGACGAACAGGGCTTCGACGTTTACCACCAGCTGCACCTCGGCGTCCCCTCCAAAAATACCCTGAAAAATCACGAACGTCGGACGATTGCTCCCACACAAAAAGTGCCAGCCAGTCAAGCTCTTGCTGCTCCTCACCGGCCATTGGCAGCGCATCTACAGCACCACAGACATCGGGGCTCCGGGCTTTCCCTGACGAACAGGGCTTCGACGTTTACCACCAGCTTCACCTGGGCGCCCACTCCAAAAAAACCCTGAAAAATCATGAAGGTCGGAAGATTGCTCCCACACCGAAAGTGCCAGCCAGTCAAGCCCTTGCTGCTCCTCACCGGCCATTGGCAGCGCATCTACAGCACCACAGACATCGGGGCTCCGGGCTTTCCCTGACGAACAGGGCTTCGACGTTTACCACCAGCTTCACCTGGGCGCCCACTCCAAAAAAACCCTGAAAAATCATGAAGGTCGGAAGATTGCTCCCACACCGAAAGTGCCAGCAAACCAAGCTCTTGCTGCTCCTCACCGGCCATTGGCAGTGCATCTACAGCACCACAGACATCGGGGCTCCGGGCTTTCCCAGACGAACAGGGCTTCGACGTTTACCACCAGCTGCATCTGGGCGCCCACTCCAAAAAAACCCGAAAAATCACGAACGTCGGACGATTGCTCCCACACAAAAAGTGCCAGCCAGTCAAGCTCTTGCTGCTCCTCAACGGCCATTGGCAGCGCATCTACAGCACCACAGACATCGGGGCTCCGGGCTTTCCCTGACGAACAGGGCTTCGACGTTTACCACCAGCTGCACCTGGTCGCCCACTCCAAAAAAACCCGAAAAATCACGAACGTCGGAAGATTGCTCCCACACCAAATGTGCCAGCCAGTCAAGCTCTTGCTGCTCCTCCCCGGCCATTGGCAGCGCATCTACAGCACCACAGACATCGGGGCTCCGGTCTTTCCCTGACGAACAGGGCTTCGACGTTTACCGCCAGCTGCACCTCGGCGTCCCCTCCAAAAATACCCTGAAAAATCACGAACGTCGAACGATTGCTCCCACACCGAAAGTGCCAGCCAGTCAAGCTCTTGCTGCTCCTCCTCGGCCATTGGCAGCGCATCTACAGCACCACAGACATCGGGGCTCCGGGCTTTCCCTGTCGAACAGGGCTTCGACGTTTACCACCAGCTGCACCTGGGCGCCCACTGAAAAATACCTCGAAAAATCACGAACGTCGGACGATTGCACCCACACCGAAATTGCCAGCCAGTCAAGCACCTGCTGCTCCTCCCCGGCCATTGGCAGCGCATCTACAGCACCACAGACATCGGGGCTCCGGGCTTTCCCTGACGAACAGGGCTTCGACGTTTACCACCACCTGCACCTGGGCGCCCATTGGAAAAAAACCCAAGAAAAATCACAAACGTTGGACGATTGTTCACACACCGAAAGTGCCAGCAACTCAAGCTCTTTCGGCTCATCACCGGCCATTGGCAGCGCATCTACAGCACCACAGACATCGGGGCTCCGGGCTTTCCCTGACGAACAGGGCTTCGACGTTTACCACCTGCTGCACCTGGGCACCCACTCCAAAAAAACCCGAAAAATCATGAACGTCGGACAATTGCTCCCACACCAAAAGTGCCAGCCAGTCAAGCTCTTGCTGCTCATCACCGGCCATTGGCAGCGCATCTACAGCACCACAGACATCGAGGCTCCGGGCTTTCCCTGATGAACAGGGCTTCGACGTTTACCACCAGCTGCACCTGGGCGCCCACTTCAAAAAAACCCCGAAAAATCACGAACATCGGACGATTGCTCCCACACCGAAATTGCCAGCCAGTCAATCTCTTGCTGCTGCTCCCCGGCCATTGGCAGCGCATCTACAGCAGCACAGACATCGGGGCTCCGGGCTTTCCCTGACGGACAGGGCTTCGACGTTTACCACCACCTGCACCTGGGCACCCATTGGAAAAAAACCCAAGAAAAATCACGAACGTTGGACGATTGCTCCTACACCGAAAGTGCCAGCAACTCAAGCTCTTGCTGCTCACCACCGGCCATTGGCAGCCCATCTACAGCACCACAGACATCGGGGCTCCGGGCTTTCCCTGACGAACAGGGCTTCGACGTTTACCACCCGCTACAACTGGGAGCCCACTCCAAAAAAACCCCGAAAAATCACGAACATCGGACGATTGCTCCCACACCGAAAGTGCCAGCCAGTCAAGCTCTTGCTGCTCCTCACCGGCCATTGGCAGCGCATCTACAGCACCACAGACATCGGGGCTCCGGGCTTTCCCTGACGAACAGGGCTTCGACGTATACCACCAGCTGCACCTGGTCGTCCACTCCAAAAAAACCCGAAAAATCACGAACGTCGGAAGATTGCTCCCACACAAAATGTGCCAGCCAGTCAAGCTCTTGCTGCTCCTCACCGGCCATTGGCAGCGCATCTACAGCACCACAGACATCGGGGCTCCGGGCTTTCCCTGACGAACAGGGCTTCGACGTTTACCACCACCTGCACCTGGACGCCCATTGGAAAAAAATCCAAGAAAAATCACGAACGTTGGACGATTGCTCCCACACCGAAAGTGCTAGCAACTCAAGCTCTTGCTGCTCCTCACCGGCCATTGGCAGCGCATCTACAGCACCACAGACATCGGGGCTCCGGGCTTTCCCTGACAAACAGGGCTTCGAGGTTTACCACCAGCTGCACCTGGGGGGCCCACTGAAAAAAACCCCGAAAAATCATGAACGTCGGACGATTGCTCCCACACCGAAAGTGCCAGCCAGTCAAGCTCTTGCTGCTCCTCCCCGGCCATTGGCAGCGCATCTACAGCACCACAGACATTGGGGCTCCGGGCTCACCCTGACGAACAGGGCTTCGATGTTTACCACCAGCTGCACCTGGTCGCCCACTCCAAAAAACCCCGAAAAATCACGAACGTTGGACGATTGATCCCACACAAAATGTGCCAGCCAGTCAAGCTCCTGCTGCTCCTCAGCGGCCATTGGCAGCGCATCTACAGCACCACAGACATCGGGGCTCCGGGCTTTCCCTGACGAACAGGGCTTTGACGTTTACCACCAGCTGCACCTGGGGGCCCCACTGAAAAAAACCCCGAAAAATCACGAACGTCGGACGATTGCACCCACACCGAAATTGCCAGCCAGTCAAGCTCTTGCTGCTCCTCCCCGGCCATTGGCAGCGCATCTACAGCACCACAGACATCGGGGCTCCGGTCTTTCCCTGACGAACAGGGCTTCGACGTTTACCACCAGCTGCACCTGGTCGCCCACTGAAAAATACCCCGAAAAATCACGAACGTCGGACGATTGCACCCACACCGAAATTGCCAGCCAGTCAAGCTCTTGCTGCTCCTCCCCGGCCATTGGCAGCGCATCTACAGCACCACAGACATCGGGGCTCCGGGCTTTCCCTGACGAACAGGGCTTCGACGTTTACCACCACCTGCACCTGGGCGCCCATTGGAAAAAAACCCAAGAAAAATCACAAACGTTGGACGATTGTTCACACACCGAAAGTGCCAGCAACTCAAGCTCTTTCGGCTCATCACCGGCCATTGGCAGCGCATCTACAGCACCACAGACATCGGGGCTCCGGGCTTTCCCTGACGAACAGGGCTTCGACGTTTACCACCTGCTGCACCTGGGCACCCACTCCAAAAAAACCCGAAAAATCATGAACGTCGGACAATTGCTCCCACACCAAAAGTGCCAGCCAGTCAAGCTCTTGCTGCTCATCACCGGCCATTGGCAGCGCATCTACAGCACCACAGACATCGAGGCTCCGGGCTTTCCCTGATGAACAGGGCTTCGACGTTTACCACCAGCTGCACCTGGGCGCCCACTTCAAAAAAACCCCGAAAAATCACGAACATCGGACGATTGCTCCCACACCGAAAGTGCCAGCCAGTCAATCTCTTGCTGCTGCTCCCCGGCCATTGGCAGCGCATCTACAGCAGCACAGACATCGGGGCTCCGGGCTTTCCCTGACGGACAGGGCTTCGACGTTTACCACCACCTGCACCTGGGCACCCATTGGAAAAAAACCCAAGAAAAATCACGAACGTTGGACGATTGCTCCTACACCGAAAGTGCCAGCAACTCAAGCTCTTGCTGCTCACCACCGGCCATTGGCAGCCCATCTACAGCACCACAGACATCGGGGCTCCGGGCTTTCCCTGACGAACAGGGCTTCGACGTTTACCACCAGCTGCACCTGGTCGCCCACTCCAAAAAAACCCGAAAAATCACGAACATCGGACGATTGCTCCCACACCGAAAGTGCCAGCCAGTCAAGCTCTTGCTGCTCCTCACCGGCCATTGGCAGCGCATCTACAGCACCACAGACATCGGGGCTCCGGGCTTTCCCTGACGAACAGGGCTTCGACGTTTACCACCACCTGCACCTGGACGCCCATTGGAAAAAAAACCAAGAAAAATCACGAACGTTGGACGATTGCTCCCACACCGAAAGTGCTAGCAACTCAAGCTCTTGCTGCTCCTCACCGGCCATTGGCAGCGCATCTACAGCACCACAGACATCGGGGCTCCGGGCTTTCCCTGACAAACAGGGCTTCGAGGTTTACCACCAGCTGCACCTGGGGGGCCCACTGAAAAAAACCCCGAAAAATCACGAACGTCGGACGATTGCTCCCACACCGAAAGTGCCAGCCAGTCAAGCTCTTGCTGCTCCTCCCCGGCCATTGGCAGCGCATCTACAGCACCACAGACATTGGGGCTCCGGGCTCTCCCTGACGAACAGGGCTTCGATGTTTACCACCAGCTGCACCTGGTCGCCCACTCCAAAAAACCCCGAAAAATCACGAACGTTGGACGATTGATCCCACACAAAATGTGCCAGCCAGTCAAGCTCCTGCTGCTCCTCAGCGGCCATTGGCAGCGCATCTACAGCACCACAGACATCGGGGCTCCGGGCTTTCCCTGACGAACAGGGCTTCGACGTTTACCACCAGCTGCACCTGGGCGCCCACTGAAAAATACCCCGAAAAATCACGAACGTCGGACGATTGCACCCACACCGAAATTGCCAGCCAGTCAAGCTCTTGCTGCTCCTCCCCGGCCATTGGCAGCGCATCTACAGCACCACAGACATCGGGGCTCCGGGCTTTCCCTGACGAACAGGGCTTCGACGTTTACCACCAGCTGCACCTGGTCGCCCACTCCAAAAAAAGCCAAAAAATCACGAACGTCGGACGATTGCTCCCACACCGAAAGTGCCAGCAACTCAAGCTCTTGCTGCAACTCACCGGCCATTGGCAGCGCATCTACAGCACCACAGACATCGGGGCTCCGGGCTTTCCCTGACGAACAGGGCTTCGACGTTTACCACCAGCTGCACCTGGGCGCCCACTCCAACAAAACCCCGAAAAATCACGAACATCAGACGATTGCTCCCACACCGAAAGTGCCAGCCAGTCAAGCTCTTGCTGCTCCTCCCCGGCCATTGGCAGCGCATCTACAGCACCACAGACATCGGGGCTCCGGGCTTTCCCTGACGAACAGGGCTTCGACCTTTACCACCACCTGCACCTGGGCGCCCATTGGAAAAAAAACCAAGAAAAATCACGATTGTTGGACGATTGCTCCCACACCAAAAGTGCCAGCAACTCAGGCTCTTTCAGCTCATCACCGGCCATTGGCAGCGCATCGACAGCACCACAGACATCGGGGCTCCGGGCTTTCCCAGACGAACAGGGCTTCAACGTTTACCACCAGCTGCGCCTGGGAGTCCACTCCAAAAAAAGCCAAAAAATCACGAACGTTGGACGATTGCTCCCACATCGAAAGTGCCAGCCAGTCAAACTCTTGCTGCTCCTCCCCGGCCATTGGCAGCGCATCTACAGCACCACAGACATCGGGGCTCCGGGCTTTCCCTGACGAACAGGGCTTCGACGTTTACCACCAGCTTCACCTGGTCGCCCACTCCAAAAAGACCCCGAAAAATCACGAACGTCGGACGATTGCTCCCACACAAAAAGTGCCAGCCAGTCAAGCTCTTGCTGCTCCTCACCGGCCATTGGCAGCGCATCTACAGCACCACAGACATCGGGGCTCCGGGCATTCCCTGACGAACAGGGCTTCGACGTTTACCACCAGCTTCACCTGGGCGCCCACTCCAAAAAAACCCCGAAAAATCACGAACGTCGGACGATTGCTCCCACACCGAAAGTGCCAGCCAGTCAAGCTCTTGCTGCTCCTCACCGGCCATTGGCAGCGCATCTACAGCACCACAGACATCGGGGCTCTGGGCTTTCCCTGACGAACAGTGCTTCGACGTTTACCACCAACTGCACCTGGGCGCCCACTCCAACAAAACCCCGAAAAATCACGAACATCAGACGATTGCTCCCACACCGAAAGTGCCAGCCAGTCAAGCTCTTGCTGCTGCTCCCCGGCCATTGGCAGTGCATCTACAGCACCACAGACACTGGGGCTCCGGGCGCTCCCTGACGAACAGGGCTTCGACGTTTACAACCAGCTGCACCTGGTCGCCCACTCCAAAAAACCCCGAAAAATCACGAACATTGGACGAGTGATCCCACACCAAAAGTGCCAGCCAGTCAAGCTCCTGCTGCTCCTCAGCGGCCATTGGCAGCGCATCTACAGCACCACAGACATCAGGGCTCCGGGCTTTCCCTGACGAACAGGGCTTCGACGTTTACCACCAGCTGCACCTGGGAGTCCACTCCAAAAAAACCCAAAAAATCATGAACGTCGGACGATTGCTCCCACACCGGAAGTGCCAGCAACTCAAGCTCTTGCTGCTCCTCACCGGCCATTGGCAGCGCATCTACAGCACCACAGACATCGGGGCTCCGGGCTTTCCCTGACGAACAGGGCTTCGACGTTTACCAACAGCTGCACCTGGGCGCCCACTCCAAAAAAACCCCGAAAAATCATGAAGGTCGGAAGATTGCTCCCACACCGAAAGTGCCAGCCAGTCAGGCTCTTGCTGCTCCTCACCGGCCATTGGCAGCGCATCTACAGCACCACAGACATCGGGGCTCCGGGCTTTCTATGACGAACAGGGCTTCGACGTTTACCACGACCTGCACCTGGGCGCCATTGGTAAAAAACCCAAGAAAAATCACGAACGTTGGACGATTGCTCCCACACCGAAAGTGCCAGCAAACCAAGCTCTTGCTGCTCCTCCCCGGCCATTGGCAGCGCATCTACAGCACCACAGACATCGGGGCTCCGGGCTTTCCCTGACGAACAGGGCTTCGACGTTTACCACCAACTGCACCTGGTCGCCCACTCCAAAAAAACCCGAAAAATCACGAACGTCGGAAGATTGCTCCCACACAAAATGTGCCAGCCAGTCAAGCTCTTGCTGCTCCTCATCGGCCATTGGCAGCGCATCTACAGCACCACAGACATCGGGGCTCCGGGCTTTCCCTGACGAACAGGGCTTCGACGTTTACCACCAGCTGCACCTGGGCGCCCACTGAAAAATACCCCGAAAAATCACGAACGTCGGACGATTGCACCCACACCGAAATTGCCAGCCAGTCAAGCTCTTGCTGCTCCTCCCCGGCCATTGGCAGCGCATCTACAGCACCACAGACATCGGGGCTCTGGGCTTTCCCTGACGAACAGGGCTTCGACGTTTACCACCAGCTGCACCTGGGCGCCCACTGAAAAATACCCTGAAAATTCACGAACGTCGGACGATTGCACCCACACCGAAATTGCCAGCCAGTCAAGCTCTTGCTGCTCCTCCCCGGCCATTGGCAGCGCATCTACAGCACCAAAGACATCGGGGCTCCGGTCTTTCCCTGACGAACAGGGCTTCGACGTTTACCACCAGCTGCACCTGGGCGCCCATTGGGAAAAAACCCAAGAAAAATCATGAACGTTGGACGATTGCTCCCACACAAAATGTGCCAGCCAGTCAAGCTCCTGCTGCTCCTCAGCGGCCATTGGCAGCGCATCTACAGCACCACAGACATCAGGGCTCCGGGCTTTCCCTGACGAACAGGGCTTCGACGTTTACTACCAGCTGCACCTGGGCGCCCAATGAAAAATACCCCGAAAAATCACGAACGTCGGACGATTGCACCCACACCGAAATTGCCAGCCAGTCAAGCTCTTGCTGCTCCTCCCCGGCCATTGGCAGCGCATCTACAGCACCACAGACATCGGGGCTCCGGGCTTTCCCTGACGAACAGGGCTTCGACCTTTACCACCAGCTGCGCCTGGGAGTCCACTCCAAAAAAACCCAAAAAATCACGAGCGTCGGACGATTGCCCCCACATAAAAAGTACCAGCAACTCAAGCTCTTGCTGCTCCTCACCGGCCATTGGCAGCGCATCTACAGCACCACAGACATCGGGGCTCCGGGCTTTCCCAGACGAACAGGGCTTCGACGTTTACCACCAGCTTCACCTGGGCGCCCACTCCAAAAAAACCCCGAAAAATCACGAACGTCGGACGATTGCTCCCACACAAAAAGTGCCAGCCAGTCAAGCTCTTGCTGCTCCTCCCCGGCCATTGGCAGCGCATCTACAGCACCACAGACATCGGGTCTCCGGGCTTTCCCTGACGAACAGGGCTTCGACGTTTACCACCAACTGCACCTGGTCGCCCACTCCAAAAAAACCCGAAAAATCACGAACGTCGGAAGATTGCTCCCACACCAAATGTGCCAGCCAGTCAAGCTCTTGCTGCTCCTCCCCGGCCATTGGCAGCGCATCTACAGCACCACAGACATCGGGGCTCCGGGCTTTCCCTGACGAACAGGGCTTCGACGTTTACCACCAGCTGCACCTGGGCGCCCCCTCCAAAAAAACCCTGAAAAATCACGAACGTCGGACGATTGCTCCCACACCGAAAGTGCCAGCCAGTCAAGCTCTTGCTGCTCCTCCCCGGCCATTGGCAGCGCATCTACAGCACCACAGACATCGGGGCTCCGGGCTTTCCCTGACGAACAGGGCTTCGACGTTTACCACCAGCTGCACCTGGTCGCCCACTCCAAAAAAACCCGAAAAATCACGAACGTCGGACGATTGCTCCCACACCGAAAGTGCCAGCCAGTCAAGCTCTTGCTGCTCCTCCCCGGCCATTGGCAGCGCATCTACAGCACCACAGACATCGGGGCTCCGGGCTTTCCCTGACGAACAGGGCTTCGACGTTTACCACCACCTGCACCTGGGCGCCCATTGGAAAAAAACCCAAGAAAAATCACAAACGTTGGACGATTGTTCCCACACCGAAAGTGCCAGCAACTCAAGCTCTTTCGGCTCATCACCGGCCATTGGCAGCGAATCTACAGCACCACAGACATCGGGGCTCCGGGCTTTCCCTGACGAACAGGGCTTCGACGTTTACTACCAGCTGCACCTGGGCGCCCACTGAAAAATACCCCGAAAAATCACGAACGTCGGACGATTGCACCCACACCGAAATTGCCAGCCAGTCAATCTCTTGCTGCTCCTCACCGGCCATTGGCAGCGAATCTACAGCACCACAGACATCGGGGCTCCGGGCTTTCCCTGACGAACAGGGCTTCGACGTTTACCACCAGCTGCGCCTGGGAGTCCACTCCAAAAACACCCAAAAAATCACGAGCGTCGGACGATTTCTCCCACATAAAAAGTACCAGCAACTCAAGCTCTTGCTGCTCCTCACCGGCCATTGGCAGCGCATCTACAGCACCACAGACATCGGGGCTCCGGGCTTTCCCAGACGAACAGGGCTTCGACTTTTACCACCAGCTGCACCTGGGCGCCCACTCCAAAAAAACCCCGAAAAATCACGAACGTCGGACGATTGCTCCCACACAAAAAGTGCCAGCCAGTCAAGCTCTTGCTGCTCCACAACGGCTATTGGCAGCGCATCTACAGCACCACAGACATCGGGGCTCCGGGCTTTCCCTGACGAACAGGGCTTCGACGTTTACCACCAGCTGCACCTCGGCGTCCCCTCCAAAAATACCCTGAAAAATCACGAACGTCGGACGATTGCTCCCACACCGTAAGTGCCAGCCAGTCAAGCTCTTGCTGCTCCTCCCCGGCCATTGGCAGCGCATCTACAGCACCACAGACATCGGGGCTCCGGGCTTGCCCTGACGAACAGGGCTTCGATGTTTACCACCAGCTGCACCTGGGCGCCCACTCCAAAAAAACCCCGAAAAATCATGAAGGTCGGAAGATTGCTCCCACACAAAAAGTGCCAGCCAGTCAAGCTCTTGCTGCTCCTCACCGGCCATTGGCAGCGCATCTACAGCATTACAGACATCGGGGCTCCGGGCTTTCTATGACGAACAGGGCTTCGACGTTTACCACGACCTGCACCTGGGCGCCCACTCCAACAAAACCCCGAAAAATCACGAACATCAGACGATTGCTCCCACACCGAAAGTGCCAGCCAGTCAAGCTCTTGCTGCTGCTCCCCGGCCATTGGCAGTGCATCTACAGCACCACAGACACTGGGGCTCCGGGCGCTCCCTGACGAACAGGGCTTCGACGTTTACAACCAGCTGCACCTGGTCGCCCACTCCAAAAAACCCCGAAAAATCACGAACATTGGACGAGTGATCCCACACCAAAAGTGCCAGCCAGTCAAGCTCCTGCTGCTCCTCAGCGGCCATTGGCAGCGCATCTACAGCACCACAGACATCAGGGCTCCGGGCTTTCCCTGACGAACAGGGCTTCGACGTTTACCACCAGCTGCACCTGGGAGTCCACTCCAAAAAAACCCAAAAAATCATGAACGTCGGACGATTGCTCCCACACCGGAAGTGCCAGCAACTCAAGCTCTTGCTGCTCCTCACCGGCCATTGGCAGCGCATCTACAGCACCACAGACATCGGGGCTCCGGGCTTTCCCTGACGAACAGGGCTTCGACGTTTACCAACAGCTGCACCTGGGCGCCCACTCCAAAAAAACCCCGAAAAATCATGAAGGTCGGAAGATTGCTCCCACACCGAAAGTGCCAGCCAGTCAGGCTCTTGCTGCTCCTCACCGGCCATTGGCAGCGCATCTACAGCACCACAGACATCGGGGCTCCGGGCTTTCTATGACGAACAGGGCTTCGACGTTTACCACGACCTGCACCTGGGCGCCATTGGTAAAAAACCCAAGAAAAATCACGAACGTTGGACGATTGCTCCCACACCGAAAGTGCCAGCAAACCAAGCTCTTGCTGCTCCTCCCCGGCCATTGGCAGCGCATCTACAGCACCACAGACATCGGGGCTCCGGGCTTTCCCTGACGAACAGGGCTTCGACGTTTACCACCAACTGCACCTGGTCGCCCACTCCAAAAAAACCCGAAAAATCACGAACGTCGGAAGATTGCTCCCACACAAAATGTGCCAGCCAGTCAAGCTCTTGCTGCTCCTCATCGGCCATTGGCAGCGCATCTACAGCACCACAGACATCGGGGCTCCGGGCTTTCCCTGACGAACAGGGCTTCGACGTTTACCACCAGCTGCACCTGGGCGCCCACTGAAAAATACCCCGAAAAATCACGAACGTCGGACGATTGCACCCACACCGAAATTGCCAGCCAGTCAAGCTCTTGCTGCTCCTCCCCGGCCATTGGCAGCGCATCTACAGCACCACAGACATCGGGGCTCTGGGCTTTCCCTGACGAACAGGGCTTCGACGTTTACCACCAGCTGCACCTGGGCGCCCACTGAAAAATACCCTGAAAATTCACGAACGTCGGACGATTGCACCCACACCGAAATTGCCAGCCAGTCAAGCTCTTGCTGCTCCTCCCCGGCCATTGGCAGCGCATCTACAGCACCAAAGACATCGGGGCTCCGGTCTTTCCCTGACGAACAGGGCTTCGACGTTTACCACCAGCTGCACCTGGGCGCCCATTGGGAAAAAACCCAAGAAAAATCATGAACGTTGGACGATTGCTCCCACACAAAATGTGCCAGCCAGTCAAGCTCCTGCTGCTCCTCAGCGGCCATTGGCAGCGCATCTACAGCACCACAGACATCAGGGCTCCGGGCTTTCCCTGACGAACAGGGCTTCGACGTTTACTACCAGCTGCACCTGGGCGCCCAATGAAAAATACCCCGAAAAATCACGAACGTCGGACGATTGCACCCACACCGAAATTGCCAGCCAGTCAAGCTCTTGCTGCTCCTCCCCGGCCATTGGCAGCGCATCTACAGCACCACAGACATCGGGGCTCCGGGCTTTCCCTGACGAACAGGGCTTCGACCTTTACCACCAGCTGCGCCTGGGAGTCCACTCCAAAAAAACCCAAAAAATCACGAGCGTCGGACGATTGCCCCCACATAAAAAGTACCAGCAACTCAAGCTCTTGCTGCTCCTCACCGGCCATTGGCAGCGCATCTACAGCACCACAGACATCGGGGCTCCGGGCTTTCCCAGACGAACAGGGCTTCGACGTTTACCACCAGCTTCACCTGGGCGCCCACTCCAAAAAAACCCCGAAAAATCACGAACGTCGGACGATTGCTCCCACACAAAAAGTGCCAGCCAGTCAAGCTCTTGCTGCTCCTCCCCGGCCATTGGCAGCGCATCTACAGCACCACAGACATCGGGTCTCCGGGCTTTCCCTGACGAACAGGGCTTCGACGTTTACCACCAACTGCACCTGGTCGCCCACTCCAAAAAAACCCGAAAAATCACGAACGTCGGAAGATTGCTCCCACACCAAATGTGCCAGCCAGTCAAGCTCTTGCTGCTCCTCCCCGGCCATTGGCAGCGCATCTACAGCACCACAGACATCGGGGCTCCGGGCTTTCCCTGACGAACAGGGCTTCGACGTTTACCACCAGCTGCACCTGGGCGCCCCCTCCAAAAAAACCCTGAAAAATCACGAACGTCGGACGATTGCTCCCACACCGAAAGTGCCAGCCAGTCAAGCTCTTGCTGCTCCTCCCCGGCCATTGGCAGCGCATCTACAGCACCACAGACATCGGGGCTCCGGGCTTTCCCTGACGAACAGGGCTTCGACGTTTACCACCAGCTGCACCTGGTCGCCCACTCCAAAAAAACCCGAAAAATCACGAACGTCGGACGATTGCTCCCACACCGAAAGTGCCAGCCAGTCAAGCTCTTGCTGCTCCTCCCCGGCCATTGGCAGCGCATCTACAGCACCACAGACATCGGGGCTCCGGGCTTTCCCTGACGAACAGGGCTTCGACGTTTACCACCACCTGCACCTGGGCGCCCATTGGAAAAAAACCCAAGAAAAATCACAAACGTTGGACGATTGTTCCCACACCGAAAGTGCCAGCAACTCAAGCTCTTTCGGCTCATCACCGGCCATTGGCAGCGAATCTACAGCACCACAGACATCGGGGCTCCGGGCTTTCCCTGACGAACAGGGCTTCGACGTTTACTACCAGCTGCACCTGGGCGCCCACTGAAAAATACCCCGAAAAATCACGAACGTCGGACGATTGCACCCACACCGAAATTGCCAGCCAGTCAATCTCTTGCTGCTCCTCACCGGCCATTGGCAGCGAATCTACAGCACCACAGACATCGGGGCTCCGGGCTTTCCCTGACGAACAGGGCTTCGACGTTTACCACCAGCTGCGCCTGGGAGTCCACTCCAAAAACACCCAAAAAATCACGAGCGTCGGACGATTTCTCCCACATAAAAAGTACCAGCAACTCAAGCTCTTGCTGCTCCTCACCGGCCATTGGCAGCGCATCTACAGCACCACAGACATCGGGGCTCCGGGCTTTCCCAGACGAACAGGGCTTCGACTTTTACCACCAGCTGCACCTGGGCGCCCACTCCAAAAAAACCCCGAAAAATCACGAACGTCGGACGATTGCTCCCACACAAAAAGTGCCAGCCAGTCAAGCTCTTGCTGCTCCACAACGGCTATTGGCAGCGCATCTACAGCACCACAGACATCGGGGCTCCGGGCTTTCCCTGACGAACAGGGCTTCGACGTTTACCACCAGCTGCACCTCGGCGTCCCCTCCAAAAATACCCTGAAAAATCACGAACGTCGGACGATTGCTCCCACACCGTAAGTGCCAGCCAGTCAAGCTCTTGCTGCTCCTCCCCGGCCATTGGCAGCGCATCTACAGCACCACAGACATCGGGGCTCCGGGCTTGCCCTGACGAACAGGGCTTCGATGTTTACCACCAGCTGCACCTGGGCGCCCACTCCAAAAAAACCCCGAAAAATCATGAAGGTCGGAAGATTGCTCCCACACAAAAAGTGCCAGCCAGTCAAGCTCTTGCTGCTCCTCACCGGCCATTGGCAGCGCATCTACAGCATTACAGACATCGGGGCTCCGGGCTTTCTATGACGAACAGGGCTTCGACGTTTACCACGACCTGCACCTGGGCGCCATTGGTAAAAAACCCAAGAAAAATCACGAACGTTGGACGATTGCTCCCACACCGAAAGTGCCAGCAAACCAAGCTCTTGCTGCTCCTCACCGGCCATTTGCATCGCATCTACAGCACCACAGACATCGGGGCTCCGGGCTTTCCCAGACGAACAGGGCTTCGACGTTTACCACCAGCTGCATCTTGGCGCCCACTCCAAAAAAACCCGAAAAATCACGAACGTCGGACGATTGCTCCCACACAAAAAGTGCCAGCCAGTCAAGCCCTTGCTGCTCCTCAACGGCCATTGGCAGCGCATCTACAGCACCACAGACATCGGGGCTCCGGGCTTTCCCTGACGAACAGGGCTTCGACTTTTACCACCAACTGCACCTGGTCGCCCACTCCAAAAAAACCCGAAAAATCACGAACGTCGGAAGATTGCTCCCACACCAAATGTGCCAGCCAGTCAAGCTCTTGCTGCTCCTCCCCGGCCATTGGCAGCGCATCTACAGCACCACAGACATCGGGGCTCCGGTCTTTCCCTGACGAACAGGGGTTCGATGTTTACCACCAGCTGCACCTCGGCGTCCCCTCCAAAAATACCCTGAAAAATCACGAACGTCGGACGATTGCTCCCACACCGAAAGTGCCAGCCAGTCAAGCTCTTGCTGCTCCTCCCCGGCCATTGGCAGCGCATCTACAGCACCACAGACATCGGGGCTCCGGGCTTTCCCTGACGAACAGGGCTTCGACGTTTACCACCAGCTGCACCTGGTCGCCCACTCCAAAAAAACCCGAAAAATCACGAACGTCGGAAGATTGCTCCCACACAAAATGTGCCAGCCAGTCAAGCTCTTGCTGCTCCTCATCGGCCATTGGCAGCGCATCTGCAGCACCACAGACATCGGGGCTCCGGGCTTTCCCTGACGAACAGGGCTTCGACGTTTACCACCAGCTGCACCTGGGCGCCCACTGAAAAATACCCCGAAAAATCACGAACGTCGGACGATTGCACCCACACCGAAAGTGCCAGCCAGTCAAGCTCTTGCTGCTCCTCACCGGCCATTGGCAACGCATCTACAGCACCACAGACATCGGGGCTCTGGGCTTTCCCTGACGAACAGGGCTTCGACGTTTACCACCAGCTGCACCTGGGCGCCCACTGAAAAATACCCTGAAAATTCACGAACGTCGGACGATTGCACCCACACCGAAATTGCCAGCCAGTCAAGCTCTTGCTGCTCCTCCCCGGCCATTGGCAGCGCATCTACAGCACCACAGACATCGGGGCTCCGGTCTTTCCCTGACGAACAGGGCTTCGACGTTTACCACCACCTGCACCTGGGCACCCATTGGAAAAAAACCCAAGAAAAATCATGAACGTTGGACGATTGCTCCCACACAAAATGTGCCAGCCAGTCAAGCTCCTGCTGCTCCTCAGCGGCCATTGGCAGCGCATCTACAGCACCACAGACATCAGGGCTCCGGGCTTTCCCTGACGAACAGGGCTTCGAAGTTTACCACCAGCTGCACCTGGGCGCCCACTGAAAAAAACCCCGAAAAATCACGAACGTCGGACGATTGCTCCCACACAAAAAGTGCCATCCAGTCAAGCTCTTGCTGCTCCTCAACGGCCATTGGCAGCGCATCTACAGCACCACAGACATCGGGTCTCCGGGCTTTCCCTGACGAACAGGGCTTCGACGTTTACCACCAACTGCACCTGGTCGCCCACTCCAAAAAAACCCGAAAAATCACGAACGTCGGAAGATTGCTCCCACACCGAAAGTGCCAGCCAGTCAAGCTCTTGCTGCTCCTCCCTGGCCATTGGCAGCGCATCTACAGCACCACAGACATCGGGGCTCCGGGCTTTCCCTGACGAACAGGGCTTCGACGTTTACCACCAGCTGCACCTGGTCGCCCACTCCAAAAAAACCCGAAAAATCACGAACGTCGGACGATTGCTCCCACACCGAAAGTGCCAGCCAGTCAAGCTCTTGCTGCTCCTCCACGGCCATTGGCAGCGCATCTACAGCACCACAGACATCGGGGCTCCGGGCTTTCCCTGACGAACAGGGCTTCGACGTTTACCACCACCTGCACCTGTGCGCCCATTGGAAAAAAACCCAAGAAAAATCA
Organism: Chlamydotis macqueenii; assembly: GCF_036417535.1. Classification (NCBI taxonomy): domain Eukaryota; kingdom Metazoa; phylum Chordata; class Aves; order Otidiformes; family Otididae; genus Chlamydotis; species Chlamydotis macqueenii. Next base: position 31,045,119 of record NC_141592.1, on the reverse strand, counting down.
CAAACGTTGGACGATTGTTCCCACACCGAAAGTGCCAGCAACTCAATCTCTTGCTGCTCATCACCGGCCATTGGCAGCGAATCTACAGCACCACAGACATCAGGGCTCCGGGCATTCCCTGACGAACAGGGCTTCGACGTTTACTACCAGCTGCACCTGGGCGCCCACTGAAAAATACCCCGAAAAATCACGAACGTCGGACGATTGCACCCACACCGAAATTGCCAGCCAGTCAAGCTCTTGCTGCTCCTCCCCGGCCATTGGCAGCGCATCGACAGCACCACAGACATCGGGGCTCCGGGCTTTCCCTGACGAACAGGGCTTCGACCTTTACCACCAGCTGCGCCTGCGAGTCCACTCCAAAAAAACCCAAAAAATCACGAGCGTCGGACGATTGCTCCCACATAAAAAGTACCAGCAACTCAAGCTCTTGCTGCTCCTCACCGGCCATTGGCAGCGCATCTACAGCACCACAGACATCGGGGCTCCGGGCTTTCCCAGACGAACAGGGCTTCGACGTTTACCACCAGCTTCACCTGGGCGCCCACTCCAAAAAAACCCCGAAAAATCACGAACGTCGGACGATTGCTCCCACACAAAAAGTGCCAGCCAGTCAAGCTCTTGCTGCTCCTCCCCGGCCATTGGCAGCGCATCTACAGCACCACAGACATCGGGTCTCCGGGCTTTCCCTGATGAACAGGGCTTCGACGTTTACCACCAACTGCACCTGGTCGCCCACTCCAAAAAAACCCGAAAAATCACGAACGTCGGAAGATTGCTCCCACACCAAATGTGCCAGCCAGTCAAGCTCTTGCTGCTCCTCCCCGGCCATTGGCAGCGCATCTACAGCACCACAGACATCGGGGCTCCGGGCTTTCCCTGACGAACAGGGCTTCGACGTTTACCACCAGCTGCACCTGGGCGCCCCCTCCAAAAAAACCCTGAAAAATCACGAACGTCGGACGATTGCTCCCACACCGAAAGTGCCAGCCAGTCAAGCTCTTGCTGCTCCTCCCCGGCCATTGGCAGCGCATCTACAGCACCACAGACATCGGGGCTCCGGGCTTTCCCTGACGAACAGGGCTTCGACGTTTACCACCAGCTGCACCTGGTCGCCCACTCCAAAAAAACCCGAAAAATCACGAACGTCGGACGATTGCTCCCACACCGAAAGTGCCAGCCAGTCAAGCTCTTGCTGCTCCTCCCCGGCCATTGGCAGCGCATCTACAGCACCACAGACATCGGGGCTCCGGGCTTTCCCTGACGAACAGGGCTTCGACGTTTACCACCACCTGCACCTGGGCGCCCATTGGAAAAAAACCCAAGAAAAATCACAAACGTTGGACGATTGTTCCCACACCGAAAGTGCCAGCAACTCAAGCTCTTTCGGCTCATCACCGGCCATTGGCAGCGAATCTACAGCACCACAGACATCGGGGCTCCGGGCTTTCCCTGACGAACAGGGCTTCGACGTTTACTACCAGCTGCACCTGGGCGCCCACTGAAAAATACCCCGAAAAATCACGAACGTCGGACGATTGCACCCACACCGAAATTGCCAGCCAGTCAATCTCTTGCTGCTCCTCCCCGGCCATTGGCAGCGCATCGACAGCACCACAGACATCGGGGCTCCGAGCTTTCCCTGACGAACAGGGCTTCGACCTTTACCACCACCTGCACCTGGGCACCCATTGGAAAAAAAACCAAGAAAAATCACGAACGTCGGACGATTGCACCCACACCGAAATTGCCAGCAACTCAAGCTCTTGCTGCTCCTCACAGTCCATTGGCAGCGCATCTACAGCACCACAGACATTGGGGCTCCGGGCTTTCCCAGACGAACAGGGCTTCGACGTTTACCACCAGCTGCACCTGGGCGCCCACTCCAAAAAAACCCCGAAAAATCACGAACGTCGGACGATTGCTCCCACACAAAATGTGCCAGCCAGTCAAGCTCTTGCTGCTCCACAACGGCTATTGGCAGCGCATCTACAGCACCACAGACATCGGGGCTCCGGGCTTTCCCTGACGAACAGGGCTTCGACGTTTACCACCAGCTGCACCTCGGCGTCCCCTCCAAAAATACCCTGAAAAATCACGAACATTGGACGATTGCTCCCACACCGAAAGTGCCAGCCAGTCAAGCTCTTGCTGCTCCTCCCCGGCCATTGGCAGCGCATCTACAGCACCACAGACATCGGGGCTCCGGGCTTGCCCTGACGAACAGGGCTTCGAAGTTTACCACCAGCTGCACCTGGGCGCCCACTCCAAAAAAACCCCGAAAAATCATGAAGGTCGGAAGATTGCTCCCACACAAAAAGTGCCAGCCAGTCAAGCTCTTGCTGCTCCTCACCGGCCATTGGCAACGCATCTACAGCACCACAGACATCGGGGCTCCGGGCTTTCCCTGACGAACAGGGCTTCGACGTTTACCACCACCTGCACCTGGGCGCCCACTGAAAAATACCCCGAAAAATCACAAACGTCCGACGATTGCACCCACACCGAAATTGCCAGCAACTCAAGCTCTTTCAACTCATCACCTGCCATTGGCAGCGCATCGACAGCACCACAGACATCGGGGCTCCGGTCTTTCCCTGACGAACAGGGCTTCGACGTTTACCACCAGCTGCGCCTGGGAGTCCACTCCAAAAAAACCCAAAAAATCATGAACGTCGGACGATTGCTCCCACACCGAAAGTGCCAGCCAGTCAAGCTCTTGCTGCTCCTCACCGGCCATTGGCAGCGCATCTACAGCACCACAAACATCGGGGCTCCGGGCTTGCCCTGACGAACAGGGCTTCGATGTTTACCACCAGCTGCACCTGGGCGCCCACTCCAAAAAAACCCCGAAAAATCATGAAGGTCGGAAAATTGCTCCCACACCGAAAGTGACAGCCAGTCAAGCTCTTGCTGCTCCTCCCCGGCCATTGGCAGCGCATCTACAGCACCACAGACATCGGGGCTCCGGGCTTTCCCTGACGAACAGGGCTTCGACATTTACCACCAGCTGCACCTCGGCGTCCCCTCCAAAACTACCCTGAAAAATCACGAACGTCGGACGATTGCTCCCACACAAAAAGTGCCAGCCAGTCAAGCTCTTGCTGCTCCTCACCGGCCATTGGCAGCGCATCTACAGCACCACAGACATCGGGGCTCCGGGCTTTCTATGACGAACAGGGCTTCGACGTTTACCACGACCTGCACCTGGGCGCCATTGGTAAAAAACCCAAGAAAAATCACGAACGTTGGACGATTGCTCCCACACCGAAAGTGCTAGCAAACCAAGCTCTTGCTGCTCCTCACCGGCCATTGGCAGCGCATCTACAGCACCACAGACATCGGCGCTCCGGGCTTTCCCTGACGAACAGGGCTTCGACGTTTACTACCAGCTGCACCTGGGCGCCCACTGAAAAATACCCCGAAAAATCACGAACGTCGGACGATTGCACCCACACCGAAATTGCCAGCCAGTCAAGCTCTTGCTGCTCCTCCCCGGCCATTGGCAGCGCATCGACAGCACCACAGACATCGGGGCTCCGGGCTTTCCCTGACGAACAGGGCTTCGACCTTTACCACCAGCTGCGCCTGCGAGTCCACTCCAAAAAAACCCAAAAAATCACGAGCGTCGGACGATTGCTCCCACATAAAAAGTACCAGCAACTCAAGCTCTTGCTGCTCCTCACCGGCCATTGGCAGCGCATCTAGAGCACCACAGACATCGGGGCTCCGGGCTTTCCCAGACGAACAGGGCTTCGACGTTTACCACCAGCTTCACCTGGGCGCCCACTCCAAAAAAACCCCGAAAAATCACGAACGTCGGACGATTGCTCCCACACAAAAAGTGCCAGCCAGTCAAGCTCTTGCTGCTCCTCCCCGGCCATTGGCAGCGCATCTACAGCACCACAGACATCGGGTCTCCGGGCTTTCCCTGACGAACAGGGCTTCGACGTTTACCACCAACTGCACCTGGTCGCCCACTCCAAAAAACCCGAAAAATCACGAACGTCGGAAGATTGCTCCCACACCAAATGTGCCAGCCAGTCAAGCTCTTGCTGCTCCTCCCCGGCCATTGGCAGCGCATCTACAGCACCACAGACATCGGGGCTCCGGGCTTTCCCTGACGAACAGGGCTTCGACGTTTACCACCAGCTGCACCTGGTCGCCCACTCCAAAAAAACCCGAAAAATCACGAACGTCGGACGATTGCTCCCACACCGAAAGTGCCAGCCAGTCAAGCTCTTGCTGCTCCTCCACGGCCATTGGCAGCGCATCTACAGCACCACAGACATCGGGGCTCCGGGCTTTCCCTGACGAACAGGGCTTCGACGTTTACCACCACCTGCACCTGTGCGCCCATTGGAAAAAAACCCAAGAAAAATCACAAACGTTGGACGATTGTTCCCACACCGAAAGTGCCAGCAACTCAATCTCTTGCTGCTCATCACCGGCCATTGGCAGCGAATCTACAGCACCACAGACATCAGGGCTCCGGGCATTCCCTGACGAACAGGGCTTCGACGTTTACTACCAGCTGCACCTGGGCGCCCACTGAAAAATACCCCGAAAAATCACGAACGTCGGACGATTGCACCCACACCGAAATTGCCAGCCAGTCAAGCTCTTGCTGCTCCTCCCCGGCCATTGGCAGCGCATCGACAGCACCACAGACATCGGGGCTCCGGGCTTTCCCTGACGAACAGGGCTTCGACCTTTACCACCAGCTGCGCCTGCGAGTCCACTCCAAAAAAACCCAAAAAATCACGAGCGTCGGACGATTGCTCCCACATAAAAAGTACCAGCAACTCAAGCTCTTGCTGCTCCTCACCGGCCATTGGCAGCGCATCTACAGCACCACAGACATCGGGGCTCCGGGCTTTCCCAGACGAACAGGGCTTCGACGTTTACCACCAGCTTCACCTGGGCGCCCACTCCAAAAAAACCCCGAAAAATCACGAACGTCGGACGATTGCTCCCACACAAAAAGTGCCAGCCAGTCAAGCTCTTGCTGCTCCTCCCCGGCCATTGGCAGCGCATCTACAGCACCACAGACATCGGGTCTCCGGGCTTTCCCTGATGAACAGGGCTTCGACGTTTACCACCAACTGCACCTGGTCGCCCACTCCAAAAAAACCCGAAAAATCACGAACGTCGGAAGATTGCTCCCACACCAAATGTGCCAGCCAGTCAAGCTCTTGCTGCTCCTCCCCGGCCATTGGCAGCGCATCTACAGCACCACAGACATCGGGGCTCCGGGCTTTCCCTGACGAACAGGGCTTCGACGTTTACCACCAGCTGCACCTGGGCGCCCCCTCCAAAAAAACCCTGAAAAATCACGAACGTCGGACGATTGCTCCCACACCGAAAGTGCCAGCCAGTCAAGCTCTTGCTGCTCCTCCCCGGCCATTGGCAGCGCATCTACAGCACCACAGACATCGGGGCTCCGGGCTTTCCCTGACGAACAGGGCTTCGACGTTTACCACCAGCTGCACCTGGTCGCCCACTCCAAAAAAACCCGAAAAATCACGAACGTCGGACGATTGCTCCCACACCGAAAGTGCCAGCCAGTCAAGCTCTTGCTGCTCCTCCCCGGCCATTGGCAGCGCATCTACAGCACCACAGACATCGGGGCTCCGGGCTTTCCCTGACGAACAGGGCTTCGACGTTTACCACCACCTGCACCTGGGCGCCCATTGGAAAAAAACCCAAGAAAAATCACAAACGTTGGACGATTGTTCCCACACCGAAAGTGCCAGCAACTCAAGCTCTTTCGGCTCATCACCGGCCATTGGCAGCGAATCTACAGCACCACAGACATCGGGGCTCCGGGCTTTCCCTGACGAACAGGGCTTCGACGTTTACTACCAGCTGCACCTGGGCGCCCACTGAAAAATACCCCGAAAAATCACGAACGTCGGACGATTGCACCCACACCGAAATTGCCAGCCAGTCAATCTCTTGCTGCTCCTCCCCGGCCATTGGCAGCGCATCGACAGCACCACAGACATCGGGGCTCCGGGCTTTCCCTGACGAACAGGGCTTCGACCTTTACCACCACCTGCACCTGGGCACCCATTGGAAAAAAAACCAAGAAAAATCACGAACGTCGGACGATTGCACCCACACCGAAATTGCCAGCAACTCAAGCTCTTGCTGCTCCTCACAGTCCATTGGCAGCGCATCTACAGCACCACAGACATTGGGGCTCCGGGCTTTCCCAGACGAACAGGGCTTCGACGTTTACCACCAGCTGCACCTGGGCGCCCACTCCAAAAAAACCCCGAAAAATCACGAACGTCGGACGATTGCTCCCACACAAAATGTGCCAGCCAGTCAAGCTCTTGCTGCTCCACAACGGCTATTGGCAGCGCATCTACAGCACCACAGACATCGGGGCTCCGGGCTTTCCCTGACGAACAGGGCTTCGACGTTTACCACCAGCTGCACCTCGGCGTCCCCTCCAAAAATACCCTGAAAAATCACGAACATTGGACGATTGCTCCCACACCGAAAGTGCCAGCCAGTCAAGCTCTTGCTGCTCCTCCCCGGCCATTGGCAGCGCATCTACAGCACCACAGACATCGGGGCTCCGGGCTTGCCCTGACGAACAGGGCTTCGATGTTTACCACCAGCTGCACCTGGGCGCCCACTCCAAAAAAACCCCGAAAAATCATGAAGGTCGGAAGATTGCTCCCACACAAAAAGTGCCAGCCAGTCCAGCTCTTGCTGCTCCTCACCGGCCATTGGCAACGCATCTACAGCACCACAGACATCGGGGCTCCGGGCTTTCCCTGACGAACAGGGCTTCGACGTTTACCACCACCTGCACCTGGGCGCCCACTGAAAAATACCCCGAAAAATCACAAACGTCGGACGATTGCACCCACACCGAAATTGCCAGCAACTCAAGCTCTTTCAACTCATCACCTGCCATTGGCAGCGCATCGACAGCACCACAGACATCGGGGCTCCGGTCTTTCCCTGACGAACAGGGCTTCGACGTTTACCACCAGCTGCGCCTGGGAGTCCACTCCAAAAAAACCCAAAAAATCATGAACGTCGGACGATTGCTCCCACACCGAAAGTGCCAGCCAGTCAAGCTCTTGCTGCTCCTCACCGGCCATTGGCAGCGCATCTACAGCACCACAAACATCGGGGCTCCGGGCTTGCCCTGACGAACAGGGCTTCGATGTTTACCACCAGCTGCACCTGGGCGCCCACTCCAAAAAAACCCCGAAAAATCATGAAGGTCGGAAAATTGCTCCCACACCGAAAGTGACAGCCAGTCAAGCTCTTGCTGCTCCTCCCCGGCCATTGGCAGCGCATCTACAGCACCACAGACATCGGGGCTCCGGGCTTTCCCTGACGAACAGGGCTTCGACGTTTACCACCAGCTGCACCTCGGCGTCCCCTCCAAAACTACCCTGAAAAATCACGAACGTCGGACGATTGCTCCCACACAAAAAGTGCCAGCCAGTCAAGCTCTTGCTGCTCCTCACCGGCCATTGGCAGCGCATCTACAGCACCACAGACATCGGGGCTCCGGGCTTTCTATGACGAACAGGGCTTCGACGTTTACCACGACCTGCACCTGGGCGCCATTGGTAAAAAACCCAAGAAAAATCACGAACGTTGGACGATTGCTCCCACACCGAAAGTGCTAGCAAACCAAGCTCTTGCTGCTCCTCACCGGCCATTGGCAGCGCATCTACAGCACCACAGACATCGGCGCTCCGGGCTTTCCCTGACGAACAGGGCTTCGACGTTTACTACCAGCTGCACCTGGGCGCCCACTGAAAAATACCCCGAAAAATCACGAACGTCGGACGATTGCACCCACACCGAAATTGCCAGCCAGTCAAGCTCTTGCTGCTCCTCCCCGGCCATTGGCAGCGCATCGACAGCACCACAGACATCGGGGCTCCGGGCTTTCCCTGACGAACAGGGCTTCGACCTTTACCACCAGCTGCGCCTGCGAGTCCACTCCAAAAAAACCCAAAAAATCACGAGCGTCGGACGATTGCTCCCACATAAAAAGTACCAGCAACTCAAGCTCTTGCTGCTCCTCACCGGCCATTGGCAGCGCATCTAGAGCACCACAGACATCGGGGCTCCGGGCTTTCCCAGACGAACAGGGCTTCGACGTTTACCACCAGCTTCACCTGGGCGCCCACTCCAAAAAAACCCCGAAAAATCACGAACGTCGGACGATTGCTCCCACACAAAAAGTGCCAGCCAGTCAAGCTCTTGCTGCTCCTCCCCGGCCATTGGCAGCGCATCTACAGCACCACAGACATCGGGTCTCCGGGCTTTCCCTGACGAACAGGGCTTCGACGTTTACCACCAACTGCACCTGGTCGCCCACTCCAAAAAAACCCGAAAAATCACGAACGTCGGAAGATTGCTCCCACACCAAATGTGCCAGCCAGTCAAGCTCTTGCTGCTCCTCCCCGGCCATTGGCAGCGCATCTACAGCACCACAGACATCGGGGCTCCGGGCTTTCCCTGACGAACAGGGCTTCGACGTTTACCACCAGCTGCACCTGGGCGCCCCCTCCAAAAAAACCCTGAAAAATCACGAACGTCGGACGATTGCTCCCACACCGAAACTGCCAGCCAGTCAAGCTCTTGCTGCTCCTCCCCGGCCATTGGCAGCGCATCTACAGCACCACAGACATCGGGGCTCCGGGCTTTCCCTGACGAACAGGGCTTCGACGTTTACCACCAGCTGCACCTGGTCGCCCACTCCAAAAAAACCCGAAAAATCACGAACGTCGGACGATTGCTCCCACACCGAAAGTGCCAGCCAGTCAAGCTCTTGCTGCTCCTCCCCGGCCATTGGCAGCGCATCTACAGCACCACAGACATCGGGGCTCCGGGCTTTCCCTGACGAACAGGGCTTCGACGTTTACCACCAGCTGCACCTGGGCGCCCATTGGAAAAAAACCCAAGAAAAATCACAAACGTTGGACGATTGTTCCCACACCGAAAGTGCCAGCAACTCAAGCTCTTTCGGCTCATCACCGGCCATTGGCAGCGAATCTACAGCACCACAGACATCGGGGCTCCGGGCTTTCCCTGACGAACAGGGCTTCGACGTTTATTACCAGCTGCACCTGGGCGCCCACTGAAAAATACCCCGAAAAATCACGAACGTCGGACGATTGCACCCACACCGAAATTGCCAGCCAGTCAATCTCTTGCTGCTCCTCCCCGGCCATTGGCAGCGCATCGACAGCACCACAGACATCGGGGCTCCGGGCTTTCCCTGACGAACAGGGCTTCGACCTTTACCACCACCTGCACCTGGGCACCCATTGGAAAAAAAACCAAGAAAAATCACGAACGTCGGACGATTGCACCCACACCGAAATTGCCAGCCAGTCAAGCTCTTGCTGCTCATCACCGGCCATTGGCAGCGCATCGACAGCACCACAGACATCGGGGCTCCGGGCTTTCCCTGACGAACAGGGCTTCGACGTTTACCACCAGCTGCGCCTGGGAGTCCACTCCAAAAAAACCCAAAAAATCACGAGCGTCGGACGATTGCTCCCACATAAAAAGTACCAGCAACTCAAGCTCTTGCTGCTCCTCACAGGCCATTGGCAGCGCATCTACAGCACCACAGACATTGGGGCTCCGGGCTTTCCCAGACGAACAGGGCTTCGACGTTTACCACCAGCTGCACCTGGGCGCCCACTCCAAAAAAACCCCGAAAAATCACGAACGTCGGACGATTGCTCCCACACAAAATGTGCCAGCCAGTCAAGCTCTTGCTGCTCCACAACGGCTATTGGCAGCGCATCTACAGCACCACAGACATCGGGGCTCCGGGCTTTCCCTGACGAACAGGGCTTCGACGTTTACCACCAGCTGCACCTCGGCGTCCCCTCCAAAAATACCCTGAAAAATCACGAACATTGGACGATTGCTCCCACACCGAAAGTGCCAGCCAGTCAAGCTCTTGCTGCTCCTCCCCGGCCATTGGCAGCGCATCTACAGCACCACAGACATCGGGGCTCCGGGCTTGCCCTGACGAACAGGGCTTCGATGTTTACCACCAGCTGCACCTGGGCGCCCACTCCAAAAAAACCCCGAAAAATCATGAAGGTCGGAAGATTGCTCCCACACAAAAAGTGCCAGCCAGTCAAGCTCTTGCTGCTCCTCACCGGCCATTGGCAACGCATCTACAGCACAACAGACATCGGGGCTCCGGGCTTTCCCTGACGAACAGGGCTTCGACGTTTACCACCACCTGCACCTGGGCGCCCACTGAAAAATACCCCGAAAAATCACAAACGTCGGACGATTGCACCCACACCGAAATTGCCAGCAACTCAAGCTCTTTCAACTCATCACCTGCCATTGGCAGCGCATCGACAGCACCACAGACATCGGGGCTCCGGTCTTTCCCTGACGAACAGGGCTTCGACGTTTACCACCAGCTGCGCCTGGGAGTCCACTCCAAAAAAACCCAAAAAATCATGAACGTCGGACGATTGCTCCCACACCGAAAGTGCCAGCCAGTCAAGCTCTTGCTGCTCCTCACCGGCCATTGGCAGCGCATCTACAGCACCACAAACATCGGGGCTCCGGGCTTGCCCTGACGAACAGGGCTTCGATGTTTACCACCAGCTGCACCTGGGCGCCCACTCCAAAAAAACCCCGAAAAATCATGAAGGTCGGAAAATTGCTCCCGCACCGAAAGTGCCAGCCAGTCAAGCTCTTGCTGCTCCTCCCCGGCCATTGGCAGCGCATCTACAGCACCACAGACATCGGGGCTCCGGGCTTTCCCTGACGAACAGGGCTTCGACATTTACCACCAGCTGCACCTCGGCGTCCCCTCCAAAACTACCCTGAAAAATCACGAACGTCGGACGATTGCTCCCACACAAAATGTGCCAGCCAGTCAAGCTCTTGCTGCTCCTCACCGGCCATTGGCAGCGCATCTACAGCACCACAGACATCGGGGCTCCGGGCTTTCTATGACGAACAGGGCTTCGACGTTTACCACGACCTGCACCTGGGCGCCATTGGTAAAAAACCCAAGAAAAATCACGAACGTTGGACGATTGCTCCCACACCGAAAGTGCTAGCAAACCAAGCTCTTGCTGCTCCTCATCGGCCATTGGCAGCGCATCTACAGCACCACAGACATCGGCGCTCCGGGCTTTCCCAGACGAACAGGGCTTCGACGTTTACCACCAGCTGCATCTGGGCGCCCACTCCAAAAAAACCCGAAAAATCACGAACGTCGGACGATTGCTCCCACACAAAAAGTGCCAGCCAGTCAAGCTCTTGCTGCTCCTCAACGGCCATTGGCAGCGCATTTACAGCACCACAGACATCGGGGCTCCGGGCTTTCCCTGACGAACAGGGCTTCGACGTTTACCACCACCTGCACCTGGTCGCCCACTCCAAAAAAACCCGAAAAATCACGAACGTCGGAAGATTGCTCCCACACCAAATGTGCCAGCCAGTCAAGCTCTTGCTGCTCCTCCCCGGCCATTGGCAGCGCATCTACAGCACCACAGACATCGGGGCTCCGGGCTTTCCCTGACGAACAGGGCTTCGACGTTTACCGCCAGCTGCACCTCGGCGTCCCCTCCAAAAATACCCTGAAAAATCACGAACGTCGGACTATTGCTCCCACACCGAAAGTGCCAGCCAGTCAAGCTCTTGCTGCACCTCCCCGGCCATTGGCAGCGCATCTACAGCACCACAGACATCGGGGCTCCGGGCTTTCCCTGACGAACAGGGCTTCGACGTTTACCACCAGCTGCACCTGGTCGCCCACTCCAAAAAAACCCGAAAAATCACGAACGTCGGAAGATTGCTCCCACACAAAATGTGCCAGCCAGTCAAGCTCTTTCTGCTCCTCATCGGCCATTGGCAGCGCATCTACAGCACCACAGACATCGGGGCTCCGGGCTTTCCCTGACGAACAGGGCTTCGACGTTTACCACCAGCTGCACCTGGGCGCCCACTCCAAAAAAACCCCGAAAAATCATGAAGGTCGGAAGATTGCTCCCACACCGAAAGTGCCAGCCAGTCAAGCTCTTGCTGCTCCTCACCGGCCATTGGCAGCGCATCTACAGCACC